>NW_025767446.1:0-1257500 GCF_003918875.1 Haliotis rubra | reverse complement strand
ATATGTACCAAATAGATTATACCACATGGCCACAATAATCATTACCATTCTGGTTGCACCGCTACAACAAAATGCAAAGGCAAATCTATTTTCCTCTGAAAAAACACAGTGTCTGCACTCTGTTTCCTGTACCGCGTCATCTTTAACCTGTCCCTAGATACACTGTGTGTGGCAGTGATGTATAACATACAGCTTCATTCAATTGCCAGCAGCCGTTTGCAACTAATGACATAACATGTTTTCGCAGTCGTGTCGCGCTAACGTAATATCACATGGTTTTCTTGTTGATTCCAATAGCCACTTTCTTGAGTCGCATCTTGCAAATCATATCCAATGCAAAACACAATGATAGCAGAGAGATTAACAGGATATTTGTGTTCTAAAACGAGGGCATATTTTAACATATCGAAATAAACACGGCTAAGAATGAGGTAATAAAAGACATGAAGACATCAAAATTGTTCTGCTATCAGGTTCAGTACGCTTCGCGTAAACAGGATTGGAAGATTTATTGAGTACCTTGGAACATTTTAACAAATGAAATCTGAAGACATTCTGCTCATTAAGATCATATGCTAAAGAAATATAGAAAATTAAAATGCTTTGGTGGCAAATATTTTTTTGTTCAACTTGATGATATCACCAAGAAGAAATTCCAGCTATCAATATTTTGCCAGTAACTTCCACTCTTGTAAATCTCAAGACCTGTTTGAGAGGTGACTTTATAGACCAGGTGGACTCATGCATTGACCTGGGTGATTACGTGACGCTTTGATTGTTGCTAACGATATGAGATAACAACCATGATGATTGTTATGGAGAACCATGTACAATGTGACTGATCCCCTCCCCTTAAGTTTATGCACAAAGTAAGTGACCCCCCTGCATGTCATGAACAAAATCAATGAAACCCCCTTCCCCCTTCGTATACTTTTAAGCATAACTTTTTAAATGTTTCTAAGTACAAAATTGATGACCCCCTAGTACATGTGTACAAAATTGATGACCTCTCTCCCTAGAACAAAATTGGTGACCCCCCCTATAAAATCATCATCACACACACGCACATACACACACACCCTAGCCATACATTATGAACGGTCCCTTATTCCCCTTAAATCATACTTTGAACAGTACTGATAATACTGATAAAATATTGATAAATCAGCATTCAAATCGCCTCTTTAAAGATTACATTATGTTTTGTCTCCAACGAAAAAAACTCTTGCGACCACCCACGATCATGTCAACCGGAATATGACGTCACGTCTATTCTGGTCAATTCAATTGGTATGAGTTGAGTGTCTTAAGTGTCTGCTATCGTACATTCAAGTATTGCGTGTCCCGGACTAAAGGTTATGTTGAAACAGGGTTACAGTATTTGAATAGGCTTGCTTCATGTGTGTACACAGTGTCTCACGAACCTGTTTTCATTTGTTCTGTATGGTTCCCAAGAAGCCGTAATACCCCTTTTAATGTGTCCGAATTAGTCCCTGTTTTATTCTCACCACGACTTAGATCCTTGGGGGAGAGTTGCACTAATCCATAACACTGACACAGCTTATAGTATGGATACCAACGGGGTACTTGGAGTTCACAAGGTCTTTTATGACTTAATTGAAACGTTTCAGTTATTTGCATTTACACTGTGCTAGCGGCATCCACCATTTTCCATTACAAGAGTTACAAACAAAATACTCGCAACACAGTTAAATTTACAATATAAGCACGTACATTTAAATTGACAGCCTTAGGCAACCTTAGGATATTATTGCTTGAACATCGTCAAAAAACGTCCCACATATAGGGAACAGCTCTTATTATCGAATCTTTACAGTGGTATATACAAAAGGGCAAACCGTATAATATTCTGGTTTGAGGTGCTGGGATTATTTTCAACGAAAGCAGAAAAGCATTAATTGGATTCTCAGAGGAAAAATCATATTTCTTAAAGCGCTGATTGAAAAACGATGAAATCCAACCAAAATTCCAGAACGTCAAGTAATGCTGGCCTCAGATACAGTATGCACTTTGACTAAACCATCGGGCATTCTTATAGTGCTGACAAACATGATAGAAACAACTTCAGAACAAACCATGATGCGAACCCTGGATCATAAAACAGAGTTTACAGCCATTTCATTCAAATATAGTGAACACAATCAAACTGTTTGAAGATGACATGTAACGTACATATCAGTCGACCCATGTCTCACCCATGATCACAAACATCCACACGGCACGCGCCTTCATTAACCATCTTTGAAATTGTTTTTGGTATCAGCAAAGACATTTTCAGATTCCTGAAAAGGACCCTTTAGTGACTCCACCATATCACATCATCCTGCTCTTGACAGGCTTTCATGCGTTAATAACAAAGTTTTGTACAGTTTTGATATTTCTTTTGCCAAATTTACTTCCTTAAATGATGTCTTCGACACGTCATCTTCAACAAAAACAGAACAACATTTCAGTCTTGAGCTCTTAGGCATCTAATATGCCCCTTACTGCATCCACTAATGGAGGTTTTTGTCAAAGAATTTCATTTCATTAGCTGTACTTCTTATGCCACACCGTAACGAATGATTCAATCTTTGGCCAGTTTTATTCAATTTTTAAACATGATTGGTTGTACAGCGATGCTGCTGGCTGCAGTGTTGTTTTTTGTGTATAAAGAATGTGCTATCTGCTGACAGACTCTGGTACCTGTGTACCTATCTCTCTGGATTCTGAGTAGAAGACTCGATACTAACCTCGTGTGAAACAGACGCTGCAGTACTAAAACAATAATTGCAGCGCACTACCAATCTAATCATAATTAAAACCCAATTGATTGAATAATGAGCTCATGGTACCATGTACTTACACAATAATTGGGTAACTATTGATGCTATTGATGACAGTGGTTCACGAAGCCTGTGCTCTGACGGTTGGTGGTTGACAGCTTGGAAAGCATTCCATGTGTGTTACAATTAAATGTTAAAAGCTACTTGCGATAACAGCGCTGGAACGGCTGATAACACTGCATTCAGGTTATCACAACTAATGAGCTTTACATTCAGGATGGTGTAATGGCGATCAAAATTGTGTTTGTCCCAAGTTTTGTAGACACATCACTGGTAACTGTTTGTGTTTCCACAGTCACTAATGATTTTCTGGGAAACAGAAACGGAGACTAATGCACGTTTAGTACGTCTTTCCGAACGAACCTCGACGTTTCCCAGATGCATGTACATTGTCTAGTCATTCCTGTTTCACAGCGGCTAAATTGGTCAGACTAACTTCCTCAACCTACTCGACCCCTGGCACTTGACCAGTTGGACATATGGTGTCTCTTCTAACAAGGTCATTGTCCACAGAACCCACCTGTGTATCTGTAGCAACCACTCAGACATATAATGAAGCCATTAGTCGAAGTCTGCAGTGCGGAAAGATTGTATTTAGCCGTTTTTAATTACCTGTAAAACATCTGGATATTTGCTTTCAACTGAACTGTTCCTCTGCGTAAATAGTAATTCAACTAAGTTCAATATGTTGGCTAACAGGAAACTAAAGGTCGATATCGGAAAAGCCATTGACGTCAAGATTGTGCAATGCAGAAGCCACAAAATTACTGGTAGGAAGCTGTTTCAGTAGCTGCTAGAGAACTGAATGCATCGGTTAACTCACTAACACACTTTTATGAATAAATTTAATTATATCACAGGGCGTCTGGGTGAGATGGAAAGTGTATAGATCAAGGATTGGCGTTCACATTTACCACGAAAGGAAATCTTCGAGGACCACTACTATGCTACAAAACCGAGGACCTATGGGCCATTGAACTCTCTTCCTCTGCAACGAAGGGAATAAATGAGTGGCTGTACGTTAAGTTACAAATCTACCTCCGACTTGTTGCCCCTCTACACATATTGATCAATCCCGTAAAAGCTGGGTTGTTTTAAAAACTTGACATTTACGCTCAAAAAATTAACGAGATTTGAACTATATGTCAAAACCACGTATTACAACACAGATAAGTGTTGATGACAAACATCCTCTTCAAGAACCATTATGTCTGTGAAAGACACCAAAACACATCCCATAGTATGCGCATGGCGCACGATAAGGCGCCACTCACGTGCGTAAAGTGTCATTTCCTTTTGATACTTATGTATTAATCCCTCTGAACCATTATTTCTGCTTATTGTACAAATGTCATTTACTTGAATTTATTTACTGTTTTGTGCGTGATTTAGTAATGCAAAATCTGCAACGCCCAGAGAGTCTATGACATAAAACGTGTGTTGGCATGCTCGAAACTGGTAGGAGCGTGCATTGACCAATACGTTCAACGTTTCCCAGACTACGTCAAAGAGACTAGGGACCTGGTATCAGCAAACCCAAACGTTGACGTCAAGTATGTATACAACATCGATAACTGGGGTAATTGTCGCTGATCACATTTCATCTTTCCAGATAGGTCGCCATTAGCTCACCACTTCCCTGAAAGGCGTGGTCGTGTCTGGACACGTCGAAATGAACGTCAAGCCATTGTCAACCCGAAACCTCATAATAGATTTTGGGGTGGGTTGGGTATGGAGGAATGACATCATTTTGACCGGGGAAACTACATATTGTGTCAGGAAGGGTCACTTGACAGTTCTAACCTTTGTTTTCCCGGCTGTAAGGCGCGAGGATGTGGATCTATGTTTCGTGTTCAGAACGATCACCGCGAACGAATCGTCATGGTTCACCTCTAGTAACAGAACATGTATACAATATATCAGACCTTTCCCCGCTGAACGTTGGAATATGAGAAGACTGGGCGATATGGGCTGACGAACACATTGCCTAGACACTGCAAGAGGAGAGGGGCAGACTCCCTTATTACTATCATTGGAGAAATCACTCGCGGTGTGTTTCGTCGAGTGAATGAGTGTTTGACAAGTCGTGATGGTATTAGTACTACTGCTACAGAAACGTCACGTTTGAAATTCCTCATCTGATCCATTCAGTCCTTCAAGATCTTTGGAGGGCATAACATCTACTGGAATACTTCACTACCTGTTGTAATGTGTTCCCTTTCGTTCATTATTAGGTGGTATAAGGTACTACTAGTCCAGAAACGTCACGTTTGATCATCATCTTAACCCTTTAGTCTTTCAAGATCTTCGGAGGGAATAACATCTACTGGCATATTTCACTGCCTGTTGTAATGTTTTACCTTTCGTTCATAATTAGGTGGTATTAGGTACTACTGATCCAGAAATGTCAAGTGTGTAATTCCACATCGTATCCATTCAGTCCTTCAACATCTTTGGAGGGCATAAGATCTAATGGAATACTTCACTACCTGTTGTAATGTGTTCCCTTTCGTTCATTATTAGGTGGTATAAGGTACCACTAGTGCAGAAACGTCAAGTTTGAAATTCCTTATCTTAACCCTTTAGTCCTTCAAGATCTTTGGAGGACATAACATCTACTGGTATACTTCACAACCGTTGTAATGCGTTCCCTTTCGTTCACTATCATCGTAAAACAATCACAGAAACTTATATCTCAACCAATTTTGAATAATGTAAGTTCTTTTCCGTCTATTCCCTAATTTCGCTCTAAATAATATGTTACGTATCCATTATACACGTGGCTGTCTTACACAAGCAGTGAGAAGGCGTTGGTTTTAAAAATACGTGACACAATAAGTGACAGCGTCTGTGCCTCACAATGGACTCAACGTGGATGTTCATTATAACATACTCAGTCTTCAAACATGTGTCATTTAATTTCATGCCGAACAGACACGACAATAAAGCCTGTTAGCGAAATTCCCAAGCATGTCAAACAGATAGAATATCATATGTGGAAATGTCACGCTGTGGATCTAAAACAAATGCAGTACTATTGACAATGCGGCATGATGTCTCCAGAGGATGAGCAGGATGAGGGCGTCCAATCTCAGCAGCCCCAATTACAATAATAATGTCCAATTTTTTTATTTCATGACTCTGAACCACATCCAAAAGGTGAAGAAGCTTATTTATCTGAATAACACCAGCATCCAATTCTAATGAATCTTGATGTAATCACCAAATACATCCTTTTTGCCTTTTCGTAAAACCCCAGTCTTATATTCTCGGTGGCAGTAAATAAGCCAAACTTGTATTTTTAGCAACATACTGTGTTGAGCATGCACTTATGAGAGACATAATTTATGGAAGACGTTTTTCATGGATAGACGGAAAAAATAGCATTACATTCTTAAGGGATGATGATAATAATTAGCGATAGTGTTAATATCATGAATGATTTTTCTTCATGAAGTGTGTTTATATTACGACACTACCGCACCGTGGCTAGAAACTCTATACGGATATGAACTAATATGAACCTTAGAACATAATATGTCTATAATCTTTGTTCGTGTTCTTTCAAAATATATAATTGTTTACATAAACATACCTTTCGTATATTATCTCAAATGATTGCACACAAGACCGACCATGACATGTGTTGAAGAGTGAATCCAAAATGGCGGGCAACAAACTGTATATATGTCAATCAACAGTTTTGGAAATGTTAGAATTATGTTCACTGTACGTACCTTTGCAATTAGATAATTATGTTTTCCCTTCTGTACGGTAACCCGATCACAAATATGATACGTACGGGATATATTTTGATTATATCAGGTCGATTTAATTCCACCTGTCAGTGATTGAGTTTGTGATAAAGCATCTTGGAACAAAATGTTAGTTGTATCACGGCTTGAGGGGTTAATGTGGACTTTATGTTTGCAGCACCCGTCGTCTATTCGTTAACACGGTTGAGTGAGCGAGTATAATTTTACGCCGCTTTTAGCAATATTCCAGCAATATTACGGCGGGGGACACCCGAATTGGCCTTCACATATTGTACTCATGTGGGGAATCGAACACGGGTCTTCGGCGTGGTGAGCGGACGCTTCAACCATTAGGCTACCCCACCTTCCCTTTAACACGGTTGCCAATGTTAGTACAATCTTACTCTGTAACGATAGATGGTAAATTTGCCACTTTTGGGAGATAAGGATTAGTATTCTAACATGGAACTGAAGAATGCTCGATTCGGACTGGTCAACATGATCGATTTGGAAACCGCAAAAGCATGATGTTTTTTCAACGAAGAACGAACGGCATATTATCGATTAGAACTGTCCAGGCTCTGTATTCCGATCATTATAAGATGTTTTCGCACTAACTGTCACATGGGCACATGACACACTGCCCAAGCTCTGGGTCACATCAGGTTATCAAATATTATGAAATCGATTTCAGAACACATACAATTAAAGCTAAATCACACACAATCCGTTATGTCACAGAAGTAATCAGCATCTCATCCCGCAAAAGGCTGGCTCGTCTTCAGCTCGAAAACGCAGTGTTCAGAGATACTTCAGGGTGTCGCCGCAGGCAGTAAATCATCAGGTTAATGTTCAACATAACTTCAGACTGGGATTGCCTATCATGCAATTTGAAAATAGCAGTGTCACTTGATCAGCTATTTTGGCATCTGTGGACAGTGAATGTAAGTGAGTGAGTTTAGTTTTACGCCGTATGCAGCAATATTCCAGCTATATGGCGACGGTATGTAAGTTATCGAGTCTGGAAAAGACAATCCGGTGATCGACAGTATGAGCATCGATCTACGCAATTGGGATACGATGACATGTGTCAGCCAAGTCAGCGAGCCTGACCACCCGATCCTGTTAGTCGCCTCTAACGACAAGCATGGGTTACTGAAGATCAATTTTCAAGCTAAATGAGGTTGAAGTTCGTGTTGGATGAAAGTAATTCTGAATTTGCATTACAGTTGGTGAATTATTTCAAGCTAACGGCTTCCAATTTAAAATGAGATATCCAATCTGCAGCTGTACTATCTCAAATTTCAAAACAGTCAATTTATCCCCTAAATACCAGTATCAGGGTTATAATTATGTCCACTGATTAATATCACAAACATAGTTGAAATTTTATGAACATGTGTGTCATGTTGCATATTAAACGAATGAGAGCCGGGCGCTTTAAAGCTGAGACGTTAACTGGAATTCAGTTGTATAGATTGTCAACAAGCCCTATTCGGAATTCACTTTGGAATAAAATGTTCAAACCTTGAAGCCGTGATACAAAGCGATCATGGCGCCAATGTGACCAAAACTCCATATACATAGACTTACGACGGTCATAGCGTTAAGGTTCTTCTGTGCAACGGAACGGATTAGGTCACCTCTCTTCTTCGCTTCACTTAAAAACGTGTTTGTTGCATTATGTGCACTGATAACTCATGGTTATTCATGTTGACGCGCGTGTGATCACGTATTCAATGGGAGGAATAAAAAACGCCCTCAGGTTTTATCTTTTGTCACTGTCTGGTTGTAGCCTTGGGACGGACACTTCCACTAAAGGCAATCATGGTTTATGAGTTATGGAAGCGTTCACGTTATGAGCGTTCAGAAACAAACACACCGCGTCAGTAGCTGAGGCTTTATAGCCTGATCATGACTGTTTTTCAGAACGGCCAAGGGTGAGGTAAACATCGTTTAGCGGGGTAATACCTAAAGACACAAGAAGTGAGTGAGTGAGGTTTTACGCCCCTTTTAGCAATATTCCAGCAATATCACGGCGGGGAGACACCAGAAATGATCTTCACACATTGTGCCCATGTGGGGAATCAAACCCGGGTCTTCGGCGTGACAAGCGAACGCTTTAACCCCCAGGCTACCCCCACCGCCCCCTAAATCCACAAGTAAGACATATTATCAGACCAAAGGGAAATACCAGATCCGAGAAAGCTCTTGTAGTGGATAAAAGTATTTTCGCTAGTTGGAAAAAGAAAATTGTAAACTATATGGCATACATACGCATTTCTTTTAATTGCTTATTTTCGTATTTGAGAACGCCACGCTTCAAACCCAAAGTAGAATTGCTGCTCTTTGCCAATAATAATCTGACGAGCGAACGCTTTAACCACTAGGCTACCCCATCTCCCCAAACGTTACTGGAAGACGAATGTTATTTATAATGAAAGTTAACGTCGGTTCGTTCTGCATGGCACATATGTATATTGCTGTCAGAAAAAAATATTTGTGTCTAATACATCATTAAGTATAGGTTACAGAAGATACGGACCCTACATACGCTCTAGAAGGAGAGTCTGGTACAACAGACATCCACAAACAGTCTATTGATGTGCACCAACCCTGACTTTAGAGAGACAGACTGCTGTTTCAGTACTTTCATATGTCTGTCAGACAATATCTCGGCTTTCGGGTTATTCCCAATGTGTACTGAAATTAGAACGGTATCGTCTCTACGTGTTTAATAACATTGCCGTACTAACGAGAGTTCAAGGCACAGGTGTGGTGCTATACCGTATTAACGTTAATATGAGTGATAAGCACATCCTTAGCATGCAAAGTAATTGAAAAGCTCCATATATATAATGAAAAACGTTGATGCAGAACTCAATCGCATCATCAGCAACATAATCTAGTGATACATGTATGTGCTGAAGCGTGGTTCAGGGGATCTTGATGTATAATTACATGAATAATCAAGGGCCTGTGATGCGGATGTCACTGTTAATTATTACTTATCGCAGTTATCAAGGAAATGATATACGCATGACATGGCTTACATATACCTATACATGTTAACTACGTGAGTTTGTGGTTAACCTGTTCACATTATAGCAAATTCATGTATCAAGAAAATGGAAAGAGATTGTAATGGGTTTACTGAATTGAGACGATTAATAATCGATTATTGAATTTATTTATGCTTATTATGTCAACATAATCAGGGACTTCTGAAACGAATTTATATGGAGCACGTTTCTTTTAGAAATGTTGAAGCACCTTTCTTTTAATATAGTTGGTCCACCTTCCCTTTAGAATAGTTGGAGCACCTTTCTTATAAAATAGTTGGTGCACCTTCCCTTTAGAATAGTTGGAGCACCTTTCTTATAAAATAGTTGGTGCACCTTCCCTTTAGAATAGTTGGAGCACCTTTCTTATAATATAGTTGGTCCACCTTCCCTTTAGAATAGTTGGAGCACCTTTCTTATAAAATAGTTGGTGCACCTTCCCTTTAGAATAGTTGGAGCACCTTTCTTATAAAATAGTTGGTGCACCTTCCCTTTAGAATAGTTGGAGCACCTTTCTTATAAAATAGTTGGTGCACCTTCCCTTTAGAATAGTTGGAGCACCTTTCTTTTAATATAGTTGGTCCACCTTCCCTTTAGAATAGTTGGAGCACCTTTCTTTTAATATAGTTGGTCCACCTTCCCTTTAGAATAGTTGGAGCACCTTTCTTATAAAATAGTTGGTGCACCTTCCCTTCAGAATAGTTACTACACTTTCCGTTCGGAATAGTTGGTTCGCCATTTCTTAAGAATACTTGGATCACCTTTTCTTCAGAATAGTTGGTACCCTTTCTTTTAGAATAGTTGGTGCACCTTCCCTTCAGAATAGTTGGTGCACTTTTTCCTTATTCCTCCGCATTAATTACATGTCCTCATATTTGTTCACAGGAGAGAAGTGATATTTAGATATTGTTTACCTTCAGCAAATAATATTGTGGCACAAATATTTGCATATATTTTCTTTTGTAGGTTGCAATGCTTTCAAAAAATACAATTATATTAATGAAAGAAGTAACCCACTTTTGTTATAGGGCATTTTTATCAAACAATGTTTTCTGGTCGAGTGTAGAGGTCACATAAATGTTTATTACTGCTCGTAATCCCATGGACAAACCCTTTGATTCAATGGAAAGCGCAGTCGGACAGATACGATATCATTACTATGCGAGCAATCGTTCCTTTTATGAGGAAGGCAGCTTCAAAGGGAACCCTGGGCTTTATTACCTGAATTTGTGAAGGTGCAGTGTCATTATCTATGTATGCAAAGAGATGTATGTTCAAGGATCAGCCAGGTCAATTATCTTCGTTGTGGTAACTGGACTACAGAAGAGCCATGTGATGCTTGCCTTTGAGCTAAATATTGATTCAAAATCATGTTCACCTTTTTTAATTTGTCTCGGACATAATTGGGTTCATTAGCTTTGTTGCAAGATCTCCTTCTTTTTTAATGCAATCATCCATTCTAACGAAGGTATGGTCGCTTTGTGAATTTCCTTTTTATTCCCCATCAAACTCTATAACGAGACTCGGTGGTACAAATGGATGAATTCCTTGTACTCGCCACTGACCCTTGAATCTACAGGATCATGTTTGAATTAAATCAACTCTGCTAACAATGTCTGTCTACATGATGGCCCTCACGCAGATATCCCCTCCAGACAAATACACATCAAATCATAAGAAATTGGGGTAAGTGACAGCAATATGGCGCCATTACTGCACCAGGGTGAAAGATTCAGAAAACATCGGTAGCTCCAGGTTGAAGAAGCCACTACCTCAACATCAGCGACTCACGCAGACTCATAACTCCTGTGGACCAGCGAGACCAGCGAGAAACACTTTAGCAAAATCTTGAGAATTAAGGGTTGTGCAGTACTTTTGTATCAGTCTTGTAATCAAATGTCTTCTTTTATTGCGTGTAATGGAACAGAGTATTTCGTTACGTGTTCGGAAGATATTAAACGTAATATACTCGTAGTACCGACATTAGGGATTGAAACAGCGAGAACACATTATCGGGTAGCAGTAGAAAGATTATATTATTATCATCCATCGCTCCGAAGGGAAATAACAGTTGTAACTCCATATCTCTGATGCTACTTCACTCTTAATTATATGCTTGTCGACATGAAATTGTATATGTATACACTATTCACCATTCCATGCTACAAAATACGGACATACGGTGTATTCCCTAGCATGTTACTTAAACGGGTGCTGACTATTTTATTACATTTCGCTTTAACTGTAGTAAACTGAAAGTAAGTAACATAAAAAATAATTTTAAACAAATTGTTATATCGAGATGTTAAACATTACTGTCCTTCCTTGTGTGACCTGTTACGAAATCTTCTTGTAATTTAGTTCCGGTAGCCATGATAACAACGACGATTACCATTGAGTTATGGCAAGTCGAAAAGGTAACGTCGATTGTCATTGAGGTACGATAGGCGAAATAATAACGACAGCTGACATTGCGATTCGACAGCCGTAACAATAAGGATGTACCGAATGTAGAGTTACGTACCCGTGCAGATCCGGGTTAGAAGTTGTCTTCAGCAACCCATACTTGCTGTAAGAGCCCACTAACGGGATCGTGGAATCAGGCTTGTTATCGTGTCGGAACTGTGTAGATCGACGTTAATCCTTGGATTGTTCACATGATGATGTTAACCACCAGATGTGTTCACGTTATAGTAAATTCATGTTTACGATTGCCTTTAACGTTAATTAAAACAGATATTATCAATTATTCAATATAGGTATGTTTTTATTCCAATCAGGAGCATATGTTCTTCGATGTGTCATATCACGAGAGACCCATGAAGATCCGGGTTAGAACTGATCTTCAGTAACCCATGCTTGTCGTAAGAGGCAACTAAAGGGATCGGGTTGTCAGGCTTGCTGACTTGGGTGACACATATCACCTTATCTCAATGGCGTAGATCGATGCTCATGCTGTTGATCATTGGACTGCCTGGTCCAGACTCGATTATTTACAGACCGCCACCCTATAGCTGGAATATTGAGTGCGGCGTAAAACTAAACCCACTCACTCACTCATACCCAGAGAGATAGTACCAGTGCCGACAGATCATGAAAGGCAGTCAGTATTGTTAGCGTCATACAGCAATTTTGCCACCGAGTGATGTGCATCCTCCCGTACATAATTAACGTTATTTCCGAAGTTGAATCCTGACACCAGTGTGAGTTTAGTGAGCTGCGGGGGATAGATAGTCTCCTGAGTACACACGGACAGAAGCTGAAGTCGTCTTCAGACAGTACCCCGACAGTAGTACTGGCATATTGATCTATTGAAGACTTAACGAAGTTGATTCAATACGGCTATATGTAGAACTGGTGAAATACTTTAAAAGACTAATGTCTCTCAAAGATGGGCATGTAAACTCTACAAAACCTAGTCTTTCAAAATTGGTATGTATTCCACAGAGACAAATGGGTTTCAAAATTCGGCCTAAAATACCACCGATTAACTGTCAAATTAGCATCTTTCAAATACGGGCGTGTATACTCCGTATATACTCCACAAAGACTAGCGTCTTTCAAAATTTGGCGTGTATACTCCAGAAGACTAGCGTCTTTCAAAATTTGGCGTGTATACTCCAGAAGACTGGCGTCTTTCATAATTGGGCGTATATACCCCACAAAGACTAGCGTCTTTCAAAATTGGGCGTATATACCCCACAAAGACTAGCGTCTTTCATAATTGGGCGTATATACTCCACAAAGACTAGCGTCTTTCAAAATTGGGCGTGTATGGTCAAGAAGACTAGCGTCTTTCAAAATTGGGCTATATACCCCACAAAGACTAGCGTCTTTCATAATTGGGAGTACATACACCATTAGTGCCGTTCAAAGATTGGGTAAAAGTCCACAAATGCTAAGCTGATTCAAAATTTGCGTATATAAGACTCATCCCTTGCTAAGTTGTATAGTCGAGAGGACTAACGTCTTTCATAGTGGTTCGTAAACCTTCACCAGGCTTAATTTCTTTAAAGTTGGGCGTATGTAGCCACACAGGATCTAGAGTCTATTAAAGTTGGGTATAGGTTCTTGGTTTGTTACTCCAAAAATAACCAATGGTGTTTGGTGTGTGTAAACGTTGGGACTATGTGACCTGACTTAATATTTTATGACATCCATGTTAGTTGGCACGTATTCAGTAAGGAGGTATTCGGTGGTGCCGTTTATCACCAATCTTGTAATCAGGCATCAAACACTATTGATTAATTGGTCACATATTCAGTCATGTAGAATTCAGCGGCCACGTTTTCGATAGTCAAGAACTCATTGTGCATGGTATGTGAAGATTCGCCACAGAATTTCACTCCTCCACATACTGAGAGAGACACAGCATATCACTGGTTCTTAATTTTGACGTCACTGGCATGTAATTGGTTACATCTTTGGTTCCATAAAGTCTTCATACGCCCTTTGGGATGAATATAAATGCATAAAAGATAAAGGGAATATCATATATGCCGTAATGTGTAAATATCGTACATGGTATTTTGACACTTTGATGGTTTTGAGCTTATACTATGACATTAAGCAGAATAAGCTTGTTTTGGATTTTGCAATACAAACAAAACCAGCTCCAGCATAGGCATGGGTTGTATACTCCCTCGCGGTTGAGAATGGAAGTCGAATGCTTACTGCTCATAATCATAAGAATATTCGGGTCCATTACTGCTTGCACATTGTACAGTTGTGAAAGAAGTGAGTGAGTCAGTTTTGTGTTACGCCACTTTTAGCAATATTCCAGCAATATCACTGCGGGGGACATCAGAAATGGGCTTCACACATTGTACCCATGTGGGGAATCGAACCCGTGTCTTCGGCGTGACGAGCGAGCGCTTTAACCACTAGGGCTACCCCACCGCCCCACATTAACTACTATATATCAGATCAAGTGTTCGAAGATTATCTGACATATAACCGAAGCAAATTAGAAACCATTTCATTTGACTATTTTATCTACACGTGAAATACAACATTCTCATTGTATACAAAACCCCTCTTGTCCAGATTCAGTTTCATCAACAGATGCATATTTCAAACACCTAATTCAAGAAAACCTATTTTGACTAAAAGCATATTTTCAACAATATGAAACGATTTCACACACTCAAACACAAACATTCATATATCAATAAAACTTGTTATTTATGCATGAGAAAGGTAATGACAGCTTTAAAACACTTTCCCTCTTAGCTTCCGATTATTGTCTGGCTATAAAACTATTATTTTTTGTTACCGCGGCTGTCTTCTAACATCTTAAATTTCATTACATTGCCATGGTTACGAGGTATAAATTAAGATTGATTTCGCGGTGTAAGGTAATGTTTTTAATGGCATTCTTTTTTAATGTAATATTCATGTAAAAGCTTGGTCTGTATAATGACACGGCAAGAGTGCACAGACAAGGTTGTTCCGAGTAAAGGTTACAGGTGACACTTGTATAACAATCTGATATCTTATGTACGGGTTTAAGCAAGACATCTCACAAGATGTTATTTCATAACGAATGAAATTAAATATACATACGTTATATATCGCAATAAAAAGTATACTTTAAGATAGGATTTGACCCACTTATTACAAAGTGACACTTGGTGCAAACAGTGGCTGAATCAAGGCAAACACTACCACAAAGACCAACCCAAAAAGAACTATGTCACGCTATCAAGTATGACACCATAGAACAACGGGTTTGGGTTTTTTGTATTGTTTTGTTTGTTTTCTTTGGAGGTTTTTTTTGTTTTGGGGGCGGGGAGGGAGGGGTGGGTTGTTTGTTTGTTTGTTTGTTTGTTTTTTGCTTTTGTTTTGTGTTTTGTTTTTTGGGGGGAGTTCGTCATTTAAACCGGTTGTACACTTTCTTTTGTCCGGCATTTTATGTATATTCTTGGTAAACAGGTCATACCGTGGCACAATGCGTGTCTAGTCACGTGAAAGAGAAAGCCCAGCAAACCGCTTTGGTAAGAGACAGTACGATGATCATACTAAATAATATTTTCCAGCTCAGTTGATATTTCCCATATTATAGAAGTCGTGTGGTGAATTCTGTTCATTGTCGCTTTCAACTTGAATAATCAACTTGAAAAAACAATTCATTGACTCTAGTGCCATCTTACAGTGCAGGAATCGTGATTTATATGTTAGCTGCGTGAAGCAACGCAAAATCTAAAATAATTCATTTACCAAGGAATAAGAACCTGGATCTATGTCATATTTCACACATTTTGTGTAACGGCAGTAAAAGCAAACATTATTCGGTGACATTTGAACACTCCGTGGCCTAGCATGTCATTGCATTCCAACTCCGTAGATCAATGCTCACAACATCAATCACTGGGTTTTCATATCCAGATTCGACTAATAACAGACAGCAGCCATATATCTGGAATATTGCGACGTTAACCAAAAAACATACAAAACAAAACAGTCACTTGATCCAAGCTAACCATTCCCTCTGCGAATCTAACGCAAGCGGAGAGGTCGCAGTAGCACATTTTAATCGATACCACTCGCAATTTCGATGACAATCCAGCGTTTTTCACTGGAACCGGACTTAAGGATTAAAAAGATCGATCCAACTTTCTCCGCTAGTAATGGTGTCAGTGAACATATAGCTGGGGCCAACAGAATCAATGGAAGATTCATATTGTCGACTGTATTGTCAACTTGTTTGTTTGGGCTTCCAACGTTACCTCCAACGTTACATTTATATGAGGGCGATCAGGCAATTCAGTGTTTGATTGTGACATCATCAACCTACACAACTGGGATACGATAGCATATATATAAACTGAGTCAGCCCTGATTATAACATCTATTATTATTGAATACCAGTTAGATCTTTCAACGGTCGTAGTCAACTGGGGGCGGTGGTGTAGCCTAGTGGTTAAAGCGTTGACTCGTCACGCCAAAGGTCCGGGTTCGATTCCCGCATGGATCCTCCGCAGTGATATTGCTGGAATATTGCTAAAAGAGGCGTAAAACTATACCCACTCACTCACGGAGTCAACTGTTTACTCTGTCAACACGCATGCAGTCTCTAACATAACACGTGACTAGCAAGAACAGTAAAGGCTCGTATGTTACCAAGTAGAATGGCTGTTTCCTGATGAATTTGAACATAGTTTGTGCCGATAAGAATTCATGTTTTCTTTGTTTTTAAAGCGCACTCCTCAACATCCCAGCTATATGGCGTCAGTCTGTAAATATTCGAGTCTGGACCAGACAATCCAGTGATCAGCAGCATGAACATCGAGCGACTCGATTGAGATAGGATGACAAGTGTCAACCATGTCAGCGAACCTGACCACCCAATCCCGTTAATCGTCTCCTACGACTGGAGACTAATGCATACCCAGATCTTCATCGGTTCAGGATTCATGTGATGCTTCTTGTATATATTATCAATGGCTTGGTAATGTGTACGAAATCGTAACCATTATCATTTACGAATCACTTTATCAAAGGTAATTCAAGCACAGGTTTAGTATGCAGGGCAACTGCAAGAACATAAAAACAGTGAGAGGGTGAGTTTAGGTTTGGGCCGCGTTTAGCAATATTCCAGCAATATCACGGAAATGGGCTTCACACATTTCCCCATGTGGGGAATCGAACCCGGACTTTTGGAGTGACCAGCAAATGCTTTAACCACTAAGCTACCCCACCGCCCCGAATATGGAATATGAAAACAAACTGCCCCGCTCTGTGAATCTCGGTCCTACAGACGGGCACTCACTCACAATGTAGTGTTGTTGAACAATCAACCATTACAAATATTTTTATACCGAGTTACCATCCTGATCGTTTTGGAAACGAGTAATCAGTGTGTTCGCTACAAACGTCGATGTTAATTGTACCACCGTGCTGTTCTGAAGAACTGAAATTCAAAAGCCGAAGTCTGCTGGGATATTTTGTCGATGACAGCTTCCAACGAACAGTAAGGTCAACTATGTCAGCTTAATAAGATCGAAACGGCAATACTGGTTCTGGACCCTCACGTCAACCGCCATTATTACACAGACCATCGAAGATGTGGGGATGCATATCAATGCTCATAATCACCTGAATAGAATTCGATCCAACCAAAGGCGATGACCACACCACTAGGCCACAAGGTCCCTTGAGGAACACCTACAGAAATGTCCCCAAAGCGAAGTAATCAGATGATTGATCACGAATTACTTCAGTTATTGGCTACCCATTCTGAAGTTGGACATGAAACACGACAAGAACATCATTGATTCGTGGTTAACTCGTTCTATGAAGGATGACACTAAAATGAAGATGGAGAAAAGAAGTCATGAATGTTTGGCAGTAATGTAAACGATTGTCCCTACACCAATTCTTCACCACTAACCCACATGTCGACCTTTAAGCTTCCCAGAGCTCTCACGGCATATCAACGTTTTAGCATCACTCAACGACAGAGATACGATTGAGTGCATTATTTGAAAGAAAAATCCGTTAAGTGATTTACGCAACGTCGAAATTATCAAGCTACTGTGACAAGGGTGATTGAAATCAATGTGACCTATCCTTACAAAGTATGCCTAATCTAGTTTCTTCCCAAACACTCAATCATTGTGTAACGGGCAAATATCCGCTGTTGCTTCCGAGAAAAGAGTGCTCTCACAAGAAGCATGCAAGAAGTACAGTTTCTAATTTTAACATGATAATTTTTACATTTTTCAACTGACATTTTTATTATTTTGTATTGCCGACTGTGCATTATTGGGTTGCACTCGAACTTGAGTTCGTCCTTTAAACATTTACGAATTCTGAAAGATTGTATCCTCTATCGGAAAGTAGAAAGTAATCAGATAATTAAACAGCTACAAGTACAATCAACGTGTAAGATTAGTCTAACGTCATCCAAGTGATTTTGTTTGTTTGTTTGTTTGTTTGATTGTTTGTTTGTTTGTTTAATTGTTCATTTACTCTGCTCTCAGCAATTTTCCAGCTATCCTGCGGTGGTGATCAACAGAAGAGCGATCCACAATAGACTGATCAACAGCATGAGCATCGATTAACGCAGCTAGGATGCGATGGCATGTGTCAACCAAGTCAGCGAGCCCGACCACCCGATCCCCCTTACGAGAAGAATGGGTTGCTGAATATCAGGTGGAATATGAGGGTGGATAAGCTCGCCTGTTCACGCATATCTGGTATCAGTACTATTTGACAATGATCCATACACGAACGGTCGTTATAATCACACGACTGGGTCTCACGTCTCTTTCGTAATGGAATTTGAAACGTCAAATGGAGGGAATAATTAATATTGATAATCTGCCGAAACCGATTCAATTGGGCGTAAAACACCAACAAGAGGTGAAAATTATATCAATGGGTCATTGAAAATCAGTAAAGGCTCCAGTAGTTTCAATGATATCTATTACTCGTCTTGGGCAAATACCATCAGTCGAAGTTTATGCTAAATAGAAGGCACATTATTAACCTGACGCAACGTAACGATCTCGCAATGACGTGACAGTGAATGACGCGCGTCAATGGATAAAGGTCAATGTGTGTTGAGCTACATTAAGCACACGCTGCGACCACAAAACAGTCTGAAGCAATTGACAGAGTCAGCGAATCCACAAGGGTATGGAAAACAAATGCGAATTTGATCTTGCACCTTTAACTGATTCATTAAATCGACCTCTCATGTAACCACTGAACTTTGAACAAATGATGGGTTCCTGATCGCTTCCTCACTACCACGGTGGTTGTAATGTGCAATCAATGCATTAGCAGACAACATGCTGTTTGAAATTACAAATCAGTTAGTGCTAGGGAACAGATTGTGATAGTTCTGGTCCGTCGGGTGTTAGCAGCAAACTTCCTGTATCAGGTATATGTGTAGTGTGATCTGCAAAACAAGCATACGGTTATATTGACAAACCCTGGAACCTTTTAAGCTGGCAGAATTGCTTTCAGTATAATTTCTAAAACAGTTATGGTTGGAACTTCCATTTGTCATATACCGTTGGTTCTCTTGAATTCATTTTTCAGAGTTGTCTCCCTTAGTCATGACAGAATCCGCTGATTTCTTGATTTTCAGCTGAAAGATATCGGCCCACAACTAGAACACCGACATCATTATTACATGTTGCAGGTGCTTCTTTTGTTACTGGTTGTTTATAGAAGTACGGTTTACCAGATCCTTCTAGCGTTATCAGTTATCATTACTGTCATCAGTTATAGTAAGAATAGCACATATCACCAGAAAAGGAAAGTTATCTGCCGCTTTATGTGTCAATTTTTTTATGTGCCAGTGAATACCTTGAGCAAAGTCCCAAGTTGTCAGGAAAGGATGGCATGTTATAAACAAAACCGCAACGACTGGTCATCGAATCCATTGAGTTGAGTTGGGCTTTACGTCGCAGCGGCATTATTTCACCCATATATAAGTGACGAGAACAATTCTGTATTCATGGATATTTCAATCAAATCCATTGAGTCACCTCTTACAAGCAAACCTGTTGGCTCCCCAGGTTGTACACGTATACCACGTTTAATCAATATATACAGTTGCTGAGCTATACCTTATCTTATTTGGCACCACTCGGCTTGCTACCTTAGCAAAGAACACGCATTCATGAATAGAAAAAGGCATCTGCTCGGTGACCAAGTCATCTTCCTGAGACATACCCTACACTCATTTCGAGGCTCGGACTGACTGACTGAGTTTGGTTTTACGCCGCTTTTAGCAATATTCCAGCAATATCACGGCGGGGGACACCAGAAATGGGCTTCACACATTGTGCCATGTGGGGATTCGAACCCGGGTCTTCGGCGTGACGAACCAACGCTTTAACCATTAGGCTACCCCGCCGCCCCTCGAGGCTCGGAAATGTAAGGAGATATCAAACATCGTGAATAGCAAAGCGCGCCCGTACGCTGCCTATATGTACACACAGTTCCACGAATACATACTGAGACGTTATGCTAGTGATTAGGTTAGTAATAATTGTCGTAATGCGACGGGGGGTTGATGCATGTCATCATACCAAAACTGAGTAATCCGATGTTCATTATGTCAGTCACTAGTCTGTGTGTGGTTGGTCAAAACAGACCGACGTTATATACAATATGATAATTACTGGAATATAGTTGACTGAAGTGTTAAAGAACAAACTAACAATCCAAAGTAATGCTTCGTAAACAAACAGAAGAAGACGCACACACGCACACGCACACGCACGCACGCATACGCACACACTTCGTCTTTAAATTCAAACTTCTCCTGCGCTCACGTTTTGTGAACATGACACTACCGTAGACCGCCACGGTAGCAACATAGGAGTCGACATGAAACTAGCTCACTTAGCAGAGGGCAAATCACTTGTTGGGTCTCATCAAACAGAAGCACTATAAGACAGCTTGGAGGATTATCTTGAGCTCTGTCGACAACTGACGAAACCATGAAAGACGCATGGCATAGGAAGGAGAACAGAAAACAGCTAATATTCTGCAATGACTCAATGAGAACATTATCAAAACCACGTACATCCGTCTTACTTATGGTAAGAAGCACGTCATTTCAAATAACTTCCATGATCAAGAAAACTCGGTATTTATGTCTTCCGCGTCTCACGCGTTCTCCTTTCACTCGCAACACTACAAATTTCCCTCTCAGTCTTGCATTTCTACCTCTCTTCGGACTGGCTTTGTCTGTGGAACAGGGAAATGGAATGGATCTCTAAATCAAACACGTCAACCCACGAGGATCAAAGTGGTCCCAACTGTTTGATGTACTTCCAGCCAATTCTACCATCCACAGGGTTGGGCTGTATCTCGATTTGCCGATCTGGTCGCTAGTGCATACTGATTGCGTATCAACAAACCGCTTCGTTACGCCCGCTCCGCCAACTGTGTAGCGCACCAGTTGCAAACAGAACTACCGAGAATTAAATTGTGAGATATGCTCTGTCAGCTTCTTATGTTATAACATAGCCCCTCCCTAACGCAGCCAAGCAATGAATTGATATTTTTTCGGATGTTCTTTCAATGCGAGAAGACAGAGCAGGTCGTATATATATTTTTTAACAACAACTTTGTGCTGAAGTGCTTTCCGCGTTGATAGTTACAACGCTTCAATTCTTTAACTCAAGATATAGTGATTTGATTATATTTACATATTTTACTCTGATAACATTGAAAATGATGCTCAAGGCTCAATATTAATACCGTGAGACACTGCAAAAATCTAAAACTTCTGAAAGATCATTGTACATATCAAGACGACTGATATATATGTATATATATATAGCTCGAAAATTGCCACAACTGTGCGCAGCTGTTTGTGGATAAGGAGTGTAAGCAAAGTATCTTGGTATCTGTTCAGATAAGATAGATGTACTTCCCACGCACTCTGGTCCCTACAATAAGATAAACAGCTACAGTGACTGACTGTGGATGGACCTTAAAGTACAAGGCGATAAGTGGGTAACCAACCATCTTGGCTAATTCAGTTGCATAGGTGTGACTGACTTTGGATGCATCTTGCCTTATTGTGTTGCATAAGTGTGATTGACTTAGGATTCACCGTACCTACATTGTGTTGCTTTAGTGTGACTGACTGACGGTGCATCTGACTAATTGTGCTGCATACGTGTGATTGACTAAGGATGCATCTGGCCTAATTGTGTTGCATAAGTGTGATTGACGTAAGATGCATCTGGCCTAATTGTGTTGCATAAGTGGGATTGACGTAAGATGCATTTTGACTAATTGTGTTGCAAAAGTGTGATTTACTTAGGTTGAATCTTGGTTAATTGTGTGACATGTGTGTGACTGACTGGATATGCATCTTGTTTAAATGCGTGGCATGTGTGATTTACTTTGAAAGAAGCTTGATCAATTCAGCTGTATGTACGTGTACGTGCACACACCATAACCACTGTTTCTGAGCTGAGGCAGTGACCTGACGGTAGCCTGCACACACCATAACCACTGTCTCCGAGCTGAGGCAGTGACCTGACGGTAGCCTGCACACACCATAACCACTGTCTCCGAGTTGAGGCAGTGACCTGACGGTAGCCTGCACAAGGGGCAACATTGATGGCCCCGGTGTAAAGGCAACGATCTGATCAACGACGTGTTGAGCCGTCACTGCAATGCCACAAGTGACTTCTTGTCTGTGTTGTTTCCAGGACCCTGCTACATAATGGACAGATACAATGGAAACCAATTCCACAGAGTTGGCACCAAATGGCTCTTTTTCCAATTTCCGTACGCAGCAACCGTGAGGTACAAAGTTTCCCCGAACACCTCATTGTTAGACTTATATGAGGTGAACGGTCGATGGTGTTAGGTCCACAGAGCCGGTGGCATGCTATTTGGTATGGAATAAAGGAACATCACTGTGGGGAAATTATGATAAAGCACCATTGGGAACGGCAATTTCTTCAGTTAAGAAAACGTTGTATCACTGGTGTCAACGTCATGTTCCACAATCCCTTTTTCGTTGTATTATTCCTACTATTTTCATTACTTGGGGCTCTGGATTAGCGGAGATTAATTGACGTTGAACGTCGCGTTCAATAATATTTTACTCACATAGCGAGGCATACACACGTCGTTGTGGCTACTTGTACTAGTCGGAATTTATGCCGTTTTAACAGTGCCGACACGTCGTGCTACCAATCTTCAGTTTAACACGGATACATGACTCAGAAACAAGTGACGTACAGCGAGTCGACGAGCCCTTGTGTTATCCATTCAATATCGTCGAACAGGGTAACAAAAAATACCATATGTTAATGTTTTTGGTAGGAAGTGCATCCAACTGCAGATCTACCGTTCTCCGAGCAGACGCTGAATGGACGCCATTGTTGCGTTCGTTCCGGGTCAGAATAGGTCCCCAGAATTTCCTTGATGGTCAAAGAGGCGATTATATTGGATGGAATTGTTTCCTGTCCTTCTGATTTGGACAGTAGCGCGTTAATGTTCCCCTATGAGTTTGCGATTGGAGTCACTGATTAATATACTGAACATCAATGAAAACGCACCACCTGTAAAATTTTGAAATATGGTAATAGGATTGTTTTGAGAGTGAAAATGAAAGTTGGAAATGTTGTTAATAACACGAAAGACAATAAATAATGCCACTAGGGACCGCCAACGTCCTGGCCAGGTACGTGTTACCACCCCTCGGGATCGGGATTCGGGATGGTTGGTTGCCGGCTGCCAGAACCGCCAACGCTGTCCAATGCCGACGTGGTTTGATCAGTGCTTCCACCGTCCGACGCCGTCTCCGTACGGCAGGATTACGGTGTCGACGCCATTATGTTGGACCCATCCTGACTGATAGAAATCGTCGTGAACGCCGACGATGGGCTGAACAGCATCGTTTGTGATTGTTACGACGTTGGCATGGTGTTGTGTTCTCCGATGAGTCACGTTTTCACTTGCGAAATGCTGACGGGCGTCTACGGGTATGGCGTCGACGGGGAGAACGTTACCATCAGGACTGTGTTGTGCAAACAGATCGGTGGGGTGGAGACAGCATTATAGTGTGTGTGTGGGGGGGGGGATCATTTATCATCACAAAACCGCTCTGGTAGTTTGTCGTGGCAGAGTGAATGCCCTTTACTACCGTGACACCATTCTTCAGAACAACGTCGTTCCCTTCTTTAACCAACATCAAGATCTGCACACACTCCAGCAGGACAATGCTCGAGCGCAGCGTTTCCAAGATCTGAGCGTGATCAAAGACATAAGTGCTGCTAACACGAGAAAGGGGGTGATATATTGGAGGGACATGGCTTTATATACGACATCGAGGTAATGCTGATTCCATTCTAACGGCATTCTCCCTACTGGATGATCAACTATGATGGACCATAGAGAGGGCATAACATCATAGTTATACCAACATACCGATTATAAATTTCATTACATTGTGGCAACAGATGTCAGTGACTGACTTAAGATCTAGTGGTGTCAACGAACAATGGCGTCACCTTTTTACTGCCCGATGTCCACTCAGTCGGCACTTGAATACAATTTACACGACTACACAGAGCACTTGTAACCTTTCATTCCGTACAATTTGCCCGACTCACACAGAGCACGGGTAACCTACTCTTCCCCATAATCTGCACGCCACACATAGAGCACTGTGAACCTACATGTATTCTAACCCACAATTTGTCGACTCACTTAGGGCGCTTGGAACCTTTTCCTACCAACGCTGGTCGATACATATAGAGCACCGGAAACCTGTTCTCACCCACAATTAGCATGGCGTATTGAGGACATTGGGAAACTATTCTTAAACACAATTTGCTCAACACACATAGAGAAGTGGGGTCCAATTTGTCCCATAATGTGCACAGACATGTTCACACATATATACACAGACATGTTCACACACATACATACGAGAAAAAACGTGATTAAAGACTCTGAGACATTCAGCAGGAAGAAAAGTGAACCAACACCTGATGCAACACGAAGATGTCTTATCCCATATCGATATCAGAGCCTCCGGGTTGTAGTTAGCCGCAGCCCTGTCACATGAAAAGAAATCCTAGCAATAATTGACCTGAGCATTTTTGTAGGAGCATTGCACCATTCCTGTCTCCAAGGACAGCTGGCTTGTTGTTTGACACATCGCCAAATGTCGTTTTGATGAAGAAAATAAAGACAAAAGGATGAAACATCAATCCCAGGTTGCTATTTCACTTACCATCTCATGAAACTGCAACGAGGGAATAAAAAGCAACCTTTGAAGGCCGTCACATCAGAGTTAAGTAAGTAAGCGAATCAACGGTCAAGGTTATGTGTATGAGAAGTAGGGGGCAGACCAGATCTACATTATGAGAATCCTAGGATAGAGACGACTAACAATCCTGATCACTTGAGCGATGCTACCAGAACAGGCCCACAAGAGACAGTCCACGTTGATGTAGCCAATGTGTAAGGCCACATGAGGCTGCCATCTGCGTAACCGTTGTCGTCGGCGTTGACTGAACTTTGACGTAGTGCCAAGACAATTACAAGCTGCTGGATTTTCGGGTCCCCAGACCCCACAGCGGAATGACCCTTGATCCGTGGTCAGTGGTCTCAACGTCATTGATTAAGGGGTCAACGACCAAGTGAGCTCGAGGTTCACTTTCCCTCCAAGGGAGGTTTCATCCTGGTGACCGGATGGGAGTGCATAGATGAAGTTGTGAACGTTTGGCTCTTCGATGTATCCAAGATGTTCACCCTTTCTGATTTACGATGAGAAGATTACACGCCCTTTAATCAGCTATCAAAATCCTATCACACAACTTCACTTCAGTCCTGTCATTCAGGAGCGAGATGCACTTGCCAGGGATATTGTCCAAACACATAAAGGTTCCATAACGTTTGAATAAGCCAGGACGTTGTCAGCATAAGTAACAAAACTGTATTGCTCAGGCACTCTCGCCCAACCGCTCACAGGTGAAACGTATGTGGGATTATCTCCCAGTGCTCGAGGTGAGGGTGGGGGCGGGAACCGCAAATCAAAGGCCTTCGTCATCGCAATGTAACGTCTTTCGACACCCAAAATGGTCACCTAATATACCGATACCACGACCAATCGCGAGGTGTTATGGATGCGAGCAGAAGTTTTGCTATCCAATTTTATCCTCGAGTGTTCCTAGAAAAAGCAGATATGGTTTGGGTAGTAATTTGTGGATGTTATCGGATATTTGTTGCCCGGAAATTTGATTTGAACCCGGCAGCAGTAACATTTAGGGATCATACAACGTTTTCAGCAAATTACAATGCAGAACACAGCCCCATTGATTATTAAGGGAAGATACTTCCTCGTGTATTTTGTGAAACATGCAATGTCGAGAGGGTGTCTTCTATTGTGGCGTATTCTGTATTAGTTGTCCAATAATAAGCAGTCGTGTATTGCAGGATTCAATGGTCACGTTTTAGTTGCCAGAAATCAGCAACCATGTATTCACTATTCTACTAAGCAACGGTCCAGTATTAGTGGCAAGAAATTAGCAACCATGTATTCACTAATCTACTATTCAACGGTCCAGTATTAGTGTCCAAGAAATCAACAACCATGTATTCAGTATTACAAGACTGAGTAGCTCCGTTTTAGCTGTAATCAGCAGATAACCCTTAATTACTCTAGTATTCAGTGGTAAAGTATTGGCTGTCAGGTCCTCTGAGGACAAGCATCAGCAGTCTAGTAGTCAGCTATTAGTAGTTATTGTTTAGTTAGTCATGTATTCCGTAGTTCTAGTATTCAGTGGCCAACAGTTACCAAAGCAACCGATTACTTTCTATTCCGAATGCAAAATATAACATTTTATCCAGACGTGTCAAAAGTTACACTTTGCAAGAAATAGAACCAGACACATTTACCCCAGGAACACACTGAACATTTCTCCATGGGCTGGAACGATAATTGAATACATCAAAAACGATATTCTCACTTTCCCCTGGTGAAACGTAAAAACCAAATGTGTTCTCAAGGTATAACCAGATAATCACAATTTTCATTGTTCTCGGGGGACATTCGAAATGACGGGCTCGCCAATTGTATGCTCTTTATTACATAATGTGAAATATCATACATAGGGTAATCATATTTTCATTCGGTTTTTTTACTTTTCCGTTAAAATTTAACTTGGGTTTGGCATAAATCAGAAGTTGCACATATTTTTTCAGATTGAAAAAACGCATTTGTCTGGAAACAGATCAATACTTTTATGTAAACTTATAAAACTTTCTCGGCTATCTGTTATCATGGCTATCAACTATCTGTTATGCCACCACATGTAGTTACACTGTGTGCATGCGAATGGCAATAAATTTGATTTCAGGTTCGGAAAAGGAATAATAACGATAACGTCATTCCTTGAATGTATGTACATAAACTCAGTATCAGTTTCCAATCACAGGCCAAGGTTTAATATCTTTATGACTATAGTGGAACCTGCGTTCTGGATGAAATGGGCATTAACGAACTCCATCCGCAGCGATAATGGTATATGACTTGTCAGAATTCCCCTATCAGTCGTAACGGTTGAGATGAGCTCGCGTCTAAAAGTCGTAAAATGATTTTACATAACAGTAATAGGTGTAAATGAGAGTACACGCAAGTGATCGTTTCCATGCTGCATTGATGGCCCGCTTGACGCATCCGCTCTGCAGAGTTACATAACTTAGTCCTGTCAGGATGCGCAAGTCGTAGTTTCAAATCCCTGTTCCTAGGTCAGCAGCCTACCGGTTAGCATTGGCTTCACCAAACTGATTATGTTTATTATCTGCGTCACTTCGATTATTCCTTGCTTTAAAAAGATAGTTTAAACTACCCTTTGGCGCAATAGAATCCATCAGTAATACATCGATCCTATAATCAACGTTTTAATTATCCATGTAGAGGATTTTAAAACACGTACATATTCATTTTTTGGATTTGGGGGTTCATAACTCTAATTATATCATATAAAAAGAAGTAAACAATTCAAAAGATCTTAGTGTAATATTAGGTAATGCGTTCCGGTGTTCACGCATCTGTTCTCTTTTGTACGATATTGTCTGACGGTTTCCTTCGATCAGCTTTAAATCAGATATTGTGTTTTGTTCTCAAATTATAAGTATGGTATCCAGCACGTAATTTGTGCATTAAGATCACTTCAGAAATGAAAGGCAGCAATCACGTTTGACACACGACTTGGGGAATAGCATGATTGAGATATGATCATACACATCTACATGTAAACAGTGTAATACTGAGAGCTGTAATCTCTTTTGTGAATCAATGCATGTAAAAGGACGCATCATCAGAATGATGCATGAATGGAGACTTTCTAAAAGGTTTGGAGCAAGTTCATGATCGGCAACAAGCTGTAACAAATGTGGAATAACTGTTGCACGATGTGATCTCTCTATTGATAACAAAATCTAGGTTTTCAGGGAATTTATAGTTCACAACATATATCATGATCGACTTTGATTCAATCCTAACCACAAACTTTTTTCTTCTTCAAACATCCAAAATTACATCTATATTTTTTAAAATAGAACAATTCCAAAATGCTTACCTTAACCCCACAAAGAAGAACCTTTCAGCATGATTTCGGTTGACAAGAAATGTTGTCCCCCATCCGACATCGCAGCTTCATCATTACTGAGAACAACCAAAACGAACTCTGAGCCTTTTCCCGAAACATGGAACTATATAGACAAGGTTGACTCCTTTGCTTTAATAAAATATCATAGCATATCATATTAACATTAACCTTGAGGCATATACCCCATATATTATATTAGCTAAATCGACCCACGTGCAGATTCTACATGAATACAATTTGGACGTTGACACAGAAACGTCTACTCCGTTGAATCCATTCATCCGCAGCGGCTCCCGGTGATGCCGTGGCTAAAGATTGGTCAAGGCACTCTGGCTTTAGAAGGTAAGGTCAAGCAAAGTGGGTCTTAGTTTCCGACAGGGATGCAGAGGAGGAGATATACGTAAACTAGGCTTTCCTGGACCCAGATTTTATATTGAACCAAGAATGACGCAATGCTGTGCTGGTGGTAGTCGTTATGGAAAGTACGTTCAAATAGGTTGCAGCTTTAAGGTTTCCTCTGGATCGTTCGAAGAAAGGGGTATCAGGAAAACACGATGGTCTCACACATCCAACGTACAAAAATCTCAGGGTTCAACAACAAGGACTTCTAGTGTAGGCTAAGGTTTCCAGTACTTAGTAGTATGTTGATGTGACTGTGTTTTCCACAAGTGTACAATTTTTGAAAGTTAAAGTGGCAGAAAGGTATTCTAACAATTCCACAACGAAGGTGTATATGTGTACGGGAGTTAACAAAGGATACATAAAATATATATTTAAATGCTTTCCACGACCAGAATATCTAATGTCATAATGCCGCTGTGGGAATTGCAATGACACTCTGTATTCTAACATCAACACGGTAACAAGATTATTGGGTCACTTTCAAAGTTTTCATTGACATTAGCCATGGCACTGTTCACCTAGCACTACATATAAATCAGTTTGGGGGTCGTCCAGAAACAAAATGTGGATGGAAAGCAGGGGGATCTGCCTTTATGTTGACCAGTACCGGTGCTGCTGACACCTGAAGATAACTAAGTGATCATGGACCCTCTGTTTCCGGAAGAACGGAGTTAAAATTGGTCTTCAGCAACCCATGCTTGTCGTAAGAGGCGACTAACGGGATCAGGTGGTTAGGCTCGCTGACTTGGATGACACATGGCATCGTATCCCAGTTGCGAAGATTGATGCTCATGATGCTGATCACTTGATTGTCTGGTCCATACTTGATTATTTACAGACCGCCGCCATAAAGCTGGAATATTGCTGGGTGCGGCGTTAAACAACAAACCAACCAACCAATCTGTTTTGTAGTTGCATGGCCTCCTGACTACTTGTCTTCTTCCTGACACTATAGTAACAGGTATTCACATGAATCAGACGTTTTGTCCATCAAACGTTCCTCATCCGCAACAGAAAGATGCAGCACCTGTGCTTACTTTCCACACATCCTAGTACATCAGCATCACTCAAACTGCAACTTCAGTCAGGAAAGTTTTTGTACCACACCATGTCCATCAGATGGGTTGCCGTGTAACACAGCCCTATTTTCGGTTCTTATTTTCAATGGTCGTCTCAAGGGACATCGTGACCTGAGTCTAACTCGCTTAGATGGCACTGTCCTGTCTGAGCATTGACATTGCGTTGTCTATAGTTGTCCATAGACGGGACACGGATGGGATATACCGCTCCAGTTCCTCTACACCTTGGACGGTCATTACGAGTACTTCTGACATTTAATCGGTCACAGAGTCTCGTATAATCACATTAGCTACACCAAACTGTCTGGAAACTTCGCCAGCACTTCTCGCCTCGGGCATGTCATCATGCGTCTCACTTTTTGTGTTTTTCGTTTGGTTCTTTTTTCTTTTCTTTTTTAATTGGCGTTGTGAAATGACTTTAAGCTTTTAATGTTGCTTCTTCAGCAGTCTAGTCAAGTGTAAGGATTCACAAACTCTTTTTGCATGTTTCCAGGAACATGACTGCTGGTGTTTATGAGCTGAAGTTCACAATGGGACATAATATTGAAAGTTATATACTTTGACAGCTGAGTATAAACGGAGCACACGATTTAGCACATGCATTTTATGTCGCCATCAAGCGTTTTAGTACAAAAACATAAGGGTAAGTGAGGGAGTGATAGCTTAAACGCCGTGTCATCAGTCGTGAAGAAATTCGTTTGTGTAATGTATCGTCTATATTCTGACCTTCAATCGAAAGTCTTTATGCTGTAGATCTACTAGATCCATACTTTTTATGTGTGTGGTTAAGAAGGTGTTGGAATATCTTCTGCAGATGACGCCAACATCATGCTGACTGACCTTTACAAAGGGAATGACGTTGTGAAGATGCTTGCCCTATTTCCTGTGTTTAGTATAATGTTGTTGAAATTGAAAAACATTCAATCCTTTCGGGAACTTCTTTCCTTTGAACTTTAAGACAGATTTTTTTCGAATAATTCACGTAAACTTCCATTAATCTATATGTTCAGCTAGAAATGATTTCTCAGCTGGTACTGCGATATTACCAACACAAGCCGGCCAGGAATTATCTTAATGTGATACCTTAAGTTTGCATAAATTGTGAAAACACTTTTAACTTCAGAAGCAAAGGAGATTAAGTTGAGTACAACCATAGGTGTGACGTGCATTATTCAAAATGATGTACATTCAAAGCATAGTGCATAAATAATCATTTACTGTTTGTTCATTAATTTCGTCCATGCTGAGTAACGGGCTGCTCTGGTAGAGCATGGCATGCTTATATTCGCGACTCCCTAATGTCATAACTGATTTTAAATGATCCATGTATATCATTATCATCGGTTTGGGCCTTTTAGGCCTAACTGAATCTGTTTCGTCAAAATATCGAGACTGGTTTTCCCTTCCATTGGTGTTTCATATTTGTCTATTGTGTCCGGGAAAACTGCATCAAGAAGAGCCACTTCTTATCTCAATTGGTACGGTGGGTTATACCAATTTGAGTGAAAGTGACATTCTCCATACATGATGTGTACGATACAGTGGTTTCTTTGGTATTTACTATGACATAATGAGCGCCCAATGTACAGCTAATTGGAAGGGTGGCGCGCTTCCCATAAACTCTGTATACCATCTGAAGACCTTCTGATCTGAGAGTAAGGTAAATTCAAACCTTAATGTCATACTGACAAACAGTTACAAATACATACACTGACTTTTTACAAAATGGATTCATTTGTAACACGGCACACTTCAGAGTGACCCTGTATTGTGGAAGTGGTATGATTTAGATGGGTTCCGCACCGCGTCTCTTATTGTAAGGCAGGGTTGATGAAATCTCCTCTATCAGCCTCGTATCACGTGCTGTTCAAAGTTCAACGTGCTCATTTTGTGTAGCCATGGCTTATTGGATTGCATCCGATTGATGATACTTGTGCACGAAGCTTAAACACCTGCAGTTAGAGCATCAGCGACGTTGCTTCACCATCGGCACCATAATCTTTTCTTTCTTGTGTATACATGTACATGCAACTTAATTTAGTAAAATAAATCAGATTTAACCTCAAGCATGGGTATTGTGTAACAACTGAAATAAATGTGACCGAATCGCGGTTTCGAATGTTTACACGAAGGCCAACCAGTTAGGCCAATTAACATGAAATAACCGGTTACGGTATCTTTGAGTTCTGAGTAAATGAGTGAGTGAGTGAGTTTAGTTTTACGCCGTGCTCAGCAATATCCCACCTATATCTGTAAATAACGGGTCTGGACCAGACAATTCAGTGATCAACATCATGAGCATCGATCTACGCATTTGGGATACGATGACAACCAAGTCAGCGAGCCTGACCACCCGATCCCGTTAGTCGTCTCTTACGACAAGCATGGGTTGCTGAACATCAATTCTAACCCGGATCCTCACGGGTCCTGAGTGAGTGATTAAGTTGGGTTACACACCACTTTGAAAAGTATTCAAGTTAATTCAGAGTGTGTCAGCTCAATGCGTGAGGGACTTTCCTCACCCTTCTGCGACTCATGCACCTTGGTACTTCACCACTTTTCTAAAACCCACGAGCACGTGCATCGCATTGTAAGACCTCGAAACATATTCTGGGCGAAACCAGATTCGAACCCACGATCAATGGTTTCTGATGTGCCAAAGGAACAAAACTCTTCACAGAGAACTGTGGCGATGTATACGACTCACTGTAAGATCCAGTGTATCAGTTTGCATGGCAACTGAACATAACATATTGCGCTAACTGTAGCTAAAACTCAGCTTACTCAAGCGCAGTTCTGAGATAACCAACGCCAAGTTCTGGTTGAAAGAAACACGCTGACCTCAGGAAACATTGGAATTATTGTAACTTGTCCATCGCTGCTATCTCTTAACGCTTCGAGTACCACAAAGAGCATCCGGTCGGACTGTCTTGACCTTGAACAGGGGACGAGGGGAGATAATGAATATGTCTGCCCCCAACATCTAAAAGCATTTATTCCTCGTATGCAAACATTGCGTTACGACAACCCATTCTGTCCGAAAAAAGCCACTTGCCATCTATCAAAGCTGTTTGATGAGTTGGTATTTAATGAAAGCCTCGAATCAACACAACAAAAATGAAATAACGTGATGTTGGCATTGTTGACCGTCTCTGCTATTTTGGCAGATCAAAGACAGTCAATCGTTGTACCAGGGCGCCAAAAATAGCCAAATGCTCACATTGTTCTTTTTGTTCGCAATAACTGATTGCGGTTATCAAAAACTGCCCACGAGATAAGCATGCAGCATGTTTGATGGTGGCTGAAGATGAAACCGTTATTGGCTGGTGAAGTCATGATCAGGATGCCAGACATTCAGCCTAGAAAGTTTAAATAATGTCGCATGCAGCATAATTTGTAATTATTCTGTAAAATTCAATTTCCAAGTGTATACTTTCTTTTGTCTAGTAGTTTCCTTCTCCGGTGTGCCTGTTGTATACAACTTCTTAACTGTTTGTAATGGCACTTCGGCGCTAATGTCGCCCTTCATCACACGTATGTTTTCCATAAAAGTTTCGTGTCTCCACGTTCGTACAACTTCTAAATGCCAATCAAAAAACTTCTTTGATGTGGAGATAATAACATACCGTGTACTTTCATAAACACAGCATCAAAGGAACTAAGACATTGATAGTTTTTTGTTTGACATCATTCAATCACAGTAAGCAGTATGTGGATAATGTTGGTTTAGTTTCGTTTCTTACCAGCGTTCGAAATTAACGTCGGTCCTTAGGCCCGAAGCCGACTGAATACCACTCGGACCCTTAGTTGGGTTTTTTTTCTGCATGTCCTTATGGCCGACAGCCTTTTCATCCCCAATAACTGACATATCCCTGTCTGAACATCCCGATTCAGACTTTTCAGAAAACTTGGATCTTGACAAGGATCCTGATTGTGTTGTAAATGGAGACTACTCAGTCATTAGAGTTAAATTAAACTCTTTAACTCAGTTTGGTAGTTCTCACAGTTTTGTTTCTTGGGAATTATTGATATTGTAGCTAAAATATAGGGCCTACACATTCTGATCAGGACCCACAACTTTTTTATGATTCTGGGTCCTTAGGGCCTTCAGCTTTTCAGGGTTAAGGGCAAACACTGCCCTTCTTACTGCCTCCCCGTGCACAAGGCTTATTGGTTACTGTCGACTTTATTTGATGTAATATTTTCTCGGGTGTCGAAACCTTGCTCTGTAACTTGATATGGCCCATCTGACGTTCAGCATTTCCGTCACTAAATATCTCACCTCCACAAGTATTACCAAAGGGGCCGGGGGATAAAGTGCTTTATTGGCTCGCTATAGCAAAACCTTTTTCAGGATATTATCATAACTGTTCACATAATCAGTGAGTGAGTATGGTTTTACGCCGCTTTTAGCAATATTCCAGTAATATCACGGCGGCCGACACTAGAAATGGGTTTCACATATTGCTCACCTGTGGGGAATCGAACCCGGGTCTTCGGCGTGACGAGCGAATGCTTTAACCACTAAGCTACTCCACCGCCCCAAATAATCAAGTACATCAATCAGAAAACGTCAACACAAGGGTACAACCAGTCTCGATTATTCGTTCAACCGATTCCATTCGGCCTAACATGCAAACATTGCGGGAACGGATCACTGAAAATCAGTCATGACACCAGGTGTTTGCGAAAAGGGCAAGTAACTCCTTCCCTATCAGAATATAACACAGTGTGTAAATGCATGTGTTTGCAGCCCATGTGGCTTGTTAAAACGATGATCTCTCATAACATAAACATATTTGATAAATTGTTCAAATTAATGACTAAAAGTTCACGACAACCCCCCTATAAATAAAATAGATGGTCAATCCCGACCTTGGTCTTTCGACAACCTCTCAATACGGTAATAAGGCCATCCGCGGTTTGAAAATCCTCGCCATAACTAACCTATGTATCATTATCCAAAGAGTATGACCGACATATATTGGCAATATCTTTGTTATCAAAATATATTTCTTGTTTTGTACATACCACGTGCAGATCTGACGTAGACGTCAAGACACAGGTCATATATCTTTTTCAGTTCAGTGTGTCTCTCCGTCGGTCGTAACCTTGGGCGTGTGTCAATAGGATAAGTCACTGGTGATTTAACGGTGCTTTAAGGGATGACAGCCCTAACACGGTAATCTCTGATACATGGTTCGGTAAATCAGCAAGCGTCCTTCCAGACAGAATACGTAATACCATTCCGCGTGATTTGCATAACGACGCACAGCAGCCATTTACTTATTCAAGGAAACAAGAATTATTCCTTATGCATTGTCTGATATGGAGATAAATGTTAGGATGTATTATTCTCTCAAGGCCACACACAGTCGTTTATATGGATGTGGTGAATAAAATTAGCCACCTCCGGTGGTTCGAATGAAATGTAGTCTTTACTTGGAAAAATCATGAGCGTTTATCAAACTCTTAATGACGATCGTTCAATCATGCACATATTTAAGAAGGTAAATGTGACCGTCATTTCTCCCATCGCGCTCTTGACGCTGATGCTTATCAATGTAAATTTGGATAATTTTCTTATTAACGCGAACTATGAGAAACATTTACGAGCTAGTTGTAAACATTTTTTATTGAAATACTTCTGATCGATTTTTATAGCTTGACTGCTGGAGCTACTAATTCGGATTAGGCAAAAATGTCGATTTTATTTCTCTGTTTTTAAAGACAGTTTAATGATGTTATTCATAGAGTGAGAGTTCAGTTTTAGGCCGCTTTTAGCAATATTCCAGCAATATTACGGCGGGGGACACGAGAAATGGGCTTCACAAATTGTACCCATGTGGGGAATCGAACCCGGGCCTTCGTCAAGACGAGCGAACGTTTTAACCACTAGGCTACCCCACCCCCTTAAACCAAATGATTCACTGACAACGTTACCTCAATAGAAACAAGCCTCCCTTGCGTTAAAATATGGTTCCCAAGACAATAATTCTTAAACACAAGTATTAGAAAAATGCTTCTTGAAATTTGACAGCATCTCAAACAAGATGCCCTTTGGTCATATTGCAGACAAATAGTTGTCACTTCCATGAAATTAGGAAACAAGAAAATAATCTTTCGCCTCCCGCAATAGTTTACATAATGGATGAGAAGCAGCTACGATTGTCAATGTGACAAGTTAAATGGTAGTTTTTGACGGAATCATAACATCCCCAGCAGATGAATTCCCCCAATAATTGTTGCAATAAATCCACTTCTCGTTGCAGCTGAAAGAACGACAACACTTGATAAGATCATGAACGACACCACGCCGACTCAACTAAACAAAATACGTTTACTAGAGAACTTACAATGTGATTCGTAATCACAATTTCAACATAAGTTTCTAATTTTAGACAGATTTACAGTAAAGGTCAATTCGGAGAAAATTAGGAGGCTATTTACAAATTAGTTGCATTTTGACGTACATATTTTTACTTCAAAGTGTCACAATTTATACAGCAAAGCCAATGGGAATTTTCATGAAGTTTGCTTGTGACGTCTTAGAAGTATTATCAAAGCTCTTATCCTTGGAATGACGTTTGAATTATTCATATTTAAGAACGATTACAATATTCCCAGTCGTTCATCTTTGAGGGAATGGCATCCATAACAAAGTACGAGGATCATATGCATTCTTAACATCATTCCAAGAAAACATGAGCATCCATTTGTTCATCCAGCATATAGAATCCATTACTTCTTAGTTGAGTTTAATAAATGAGAAATAGGCCACCACTGGTGTGAAACTTCATATCCAACTCTAATTAAAGTGACTGAATTTGGGTTTCATTAAAACTAAACACTACATACAAAAAAACATCTCCCTTGTCACGTTCAATGAATCTGCAGATTGTACTCTCTCTCCCGTGAAGATGCGGTTCAGAACTGGTCTTCAGAAAACCACGCCTGTCGCAAACGGGATCGGTTGGCAGGTTCGGTGACTTGGTTTATGGCAGTCGTATCCCAATTGTGTAGAAACGATGTTCATCACTGGGATACATACTCCAGACTCGAATATATACAGGCAGCCGGCATAATATTGTGAGTCTTGAATTTAATTGTGCTGATTGTTGAGTTGATCATATAAACAACTAACCCCAAACCAAACAAAACATATTACATGATTGTTCATATTCTACTGTCATTAGTCAGTTATCCATAACCACAATAGGTGAATCAATCATTCTTGACAATGACACTAATTCCTAGTTCTATGTCAAATGTACCATTGCCGGATTTCTTTAATCCCTACATATGTGACATTTTGATGTATTTGGGGAGTTCGTGAGCACTAGCTCTGTAGACGTTGGGGAAAGCTTCTTTACCCCGACTCTATCTTCATATGAAACCTCTGTTAAGGCAGAGCGCATTGTAGCATTCAGACTGTATCAGTATGCAGTTACGAATCAGATATCATGAATAGGCATCGCATCCTGGCACATCGGTGGCACAAATGCATGTCACAAACACATGCAAAGGCACGTCAATTGTTCACCTGAAAAAGCTTGGTACTTACATATGGTAGATATCTAAACAGGGAATTGCATTGAACATTATTAATGTCACTGATGCGTACAACATGTAAACCATGTCCGTTCTATGTTCGTTGATGTCTCATGACAACAGTTTTGAGTACTTTCTATTTTAACTTTTGTAAAACAATGAATACCCGTGTAGAAGTCTAGGAACGAGGATATGGCATTGTCATCCGACTTTGAACAACGTTTCGGTTTGCAGGACGTTTCTCAGTTAAAACAACGTCAGTTTTCTCTCGGTTTAGAGTTGATAAACTTGAGTCAGGTTTCGAATCCACGATCACAGGTTTCTGGAGAACGAAAGGGACGCAACTCTGCACTCCGCCACAGACATGTTGGCAGTATGAGCAATAAGAGGCATTGACATGAGGACGTTGCATTTTAGTATGGAAAAAGCGACTACAAGGATGACGAAGTTTACAGCGTGACTTCCGTTCACTGACAAGCAATTTAAGAAACATTAACTTTGGAGGAAATATTACCCTGAAATGTGTTTCCGGCAAAATAATTTCTTGAACGAAAGTTCTCCCCGACGCCCGGTGGGAGCTGTGTGACAAGCACTGCGCAGCAAGGCATGTGTTGGACTTGTTTTGTCTGCGTGTTGATGGAGGAGGTGAGCGCTGCGGAGACATCCAACAGCCTGTCCTATTCGTTAGCGTTCAGATGTGCAATTCGGGTCGATCAAAGCCAGACGCTAATTAAGGCCTTAATTATGACCTATCCCATTATGCATTAGGGCGCTCCAGTCGCTTAAACTTATATACATCCTGTCTAGGCATGGGGAGGGTATTTTACCAGATACTGATTTACACAGCAGATTAGGCGATCAGACACGAACTGACCTCGCATGGCCACTGGTCACCGAGCAGTGCTGGTTTAATATGCCCAAACGACTTTCTAGAGCCACTATTAAAGTTGTTTATGTGCTACTGTCAGATCAGTAAGCATGGATAAGTGCATACGATCATATGCTTGGAAAGGTGTTGGAAGTCTGCAGTGGAGTTACCTCTAGATTTGCGATGACTGGCCCGCTGGTTAAAGTGTTAGCTTGTCGTACCGAAGGCCTGGATTTGATTCCAATGTGTGAAGCCCATTTATAGTGTCTCAATGTTGATATTACTAGACAATTGGTAGCGACGGCACTTACTCACTCACTCAACACATCGCCACAAGATCATATCTGCATCTTGGTTACCACCATTTAGTCAATACTATAGTCTGTTTGCAGTGAAAACGTACCGGTGAGTTGCACTTTAAACAAAAATGTAAATCGAATAAAGTGAAATTAAGTTTGCGAATCCTCATAATTCTACCTTGCCAATTGAACATTTAAATCTTAGATTTTTATTCAACTTATGAAAAAAGTTGTTTAACAAACGATTATAGTTTCAAATCGCTTATATTGGTTTGTATTACAAGGGGGTAAGCGCAGTAGTTGGAACAGTGAAACAAATGCACGTGCGGTACGTGATGAGCGTTAACTTAGACCCACCCTTCTTGATCTCGGTGTTTCATTTTATGTGCATACCCCCTTGTAATACAAACCAATAATACCGATTTGAAACTATGATCGTTTGTAAAACAACTTTCATCCCAAGTTGAATAAAATTCAAATTTTCAAATGGCAAGGTAAAATTATGAGGATTCGCAATCTTAATTTCACTTTATTTGATTTACTTTTTTGTTTAAAGTGAAATTCTTCGGTACGTTTTCACCGCAAACAGACTATAGTTCACAATATTTTGGGTTCATGGTTCTGTCGTAATTGTCAGAAGAGTCCCTCCTCTGGAGCACAACTTAATTTAGTAAAATAAATCAGATTTAACCTCAAGCATGGGTATTGTGTAACAACTGAAATAAATGTGACCGAATCGCGGTTTCGAATGTTTACACGAAGGCCAACCAGTTAAGCCAATTAACATGAAATAACCGGTTACGGTATCTTTGAGTTCTGAGTAAATGAGTGAGTGAGTGAGTTTAGTTTTACGCCGTGCTCAGCAATATCCCACCTATATCTGTAAATAAACAGGTCTGGACCAGACAATTCAGTGATCAACATCATGAGCATCGATCTACGCATTTGGGATACGATGACAACCAAGTCAGCGAGCCTGACCACCGATCCCGTTAGTCGTCTCTACGACAAGCATGGGTTGCTGAACATCAATTCTAACCCGGATCCTCACGGGTCCTGAGTGAGTGATTGCTTGGGTTACACACCACTTTGAAAAGTATTCAAGCTAATTCAGAGTGTGTCAGCTCAATGCGTGAGGGACTTTCTCACCCTCTTCTGCGACTCATGCACCTTGGTACTTCACCACTTTTCTAAAACCCACGAGCACGTGCATCGCATTGTAAGACCTCGAAGCATATTCTGGGCGAAACCAGATTCGAACCCACGATCAATGGTTTCTGATGTGCCAAAGGAACAAAACTCTTCACAGAGAACTGTGGCGATGTATACGACTCACTGTAAGATCCAGTGTATCAGTTTGCATGGCAACTGAACATAACATATTGCGCTAACTGTAGCTAAAACTCAGCTTACTCAAGCGCAGTTCTGAGATAACCAACGCCAAGTTCTGGTTGAAAGAAACACGCTGACCTCAGGAAACATTGGAATTATTGTTACTTGTCCATCGCTGCTATCTCTTAACGCTTCGAGTACCACAAAGAGCATCCGGTCGGACTGTCTTGACCTTGAACAGGGGACGAGGGGAGATAATGAATATGTCTGCCCCCAACATCTAAAAGCATTTATTCCTCGTATGCAAACATTGCGTTACGACAACCCATTCTGTCCGAAAAAAGCCACTTGCCATCTATCAAAGCTGTTTGATGAGTTGGTATTTAATGAAAGCCTCGAATCAACACAACAAAAATGAAATAACGTGATGTTGGCATTGTTGACCGTCTCTGCTATTTTGGCAGATCAAAGACAGTCAATCGTTGTACCAGGGCGCCAAAAATAGCCAAATGCTCACATTGTTCTTTTTGTTCGCAATAACTGATTGCGGTTATCAAAAACTGCCCACGAGATAAGCATGCAGCATGTTTGATGGTGGCTGAAGATGAAACCGTTATTGGCTGGTGAAGTCATGATCAGGATGCCAGACATTCAGCCTAGAAAGTTTAAATAATGTCGCATGCAGCATAATTTGTAATTATTCTGTAAAATTCAATTTCCAAGTGTATACTTTCTTTTGTCTAGTAGTTTCCTTCTCCGGTGTGCCTGTTGTATACAACTTCTTAACTGTTTGTAATGGCACTTCGGCGCTAATGTCGCCCTTCATCACACGTATGTTTTCCATAAAAGTTTCGTGTCTCCACGTTCGTACAACTTCTAAATGCCAATCAAAAACTTCTTTGATGTGGAGATAATAACATACCGTGTACTTTCATAAACACAGCATCAAAGGAACTAAGACATTGATAGTTTTTTGTTTGACATCATTCAATCACAGTAAGCAGTATGTGGATAATGTTGGTTTAGTTTCGTTTCTTACCAGCGTTCGAAATTAACGTCGGTCCTTAGGCCCGAAGCCGACTGAATACCACTCGGACCCTTAGTTGGGTTTTTTTTCTGCATGTCCTTATGGCCGACAGCCTTTTCATCCCCAATAACTGACATATCCCTGTCTGAACATCCCGATTCAGACTTTTCAGAAAACTTGGATCTTGACAAGGATCCTGATTGTGTTGTAAATGGAGACTACTCAGTCATTAGAGTTAAATTAAACTCTTTAACTCAGTTTGGTAGTTCTCACAGTTTTGTTTCTTGGGAATTACTGATATTGTAGCTAAAATATAGGGCCTACACATTCTGATCAGGACCCACAACTTTTTATGATTCTGGGTCCTTAGGGCCTTCAGCTTTTCAGGGTTAAGGGCAAACACTGCCCTTCTTACTGCCTCCCCGTGCACAAGGCTTATTGGTTACTGTCGACTTTATTTGATGTAATATTTTCTCGGTGTCGAAACCTTGCTCTGTAACTTGATATGGCCCATCTGACGTTCAGCATTTCCGTCACTAAATATCTCACCTCCACAAGTATTACCAAAGGGCCGGGGATAAAGTGCTTTATTGGCTCGCTATAGCAAAACCTTTTTCAGGATATTATCATAACTGTTCACATAATCAGTGAGTGAGTATGGTTTTACGCCGCTTTTAGCAATATTCCAGTAATATCACGGCGGCCGACACTAGAAATGGGTTTCACATATTGCTCACCTGTGGGGAATCGAACCCGGTCTTCGGCGTGACGAGCGAATGCTTTAACCACTAAGCTACTCCACCGCCCCAAATAATCAAGTACATCAATCAGAAAACGTCAACACAAGGGTACAACCAGTCTCGATTATTCGTTCAACCGATTCCATTCGGCCTAACATGCAAACATTGCGGGAACGGATCACTGAAAATCAGTCATGACACCAGGTGTTTGCGAAAAGGGCAAGTAACTCCTTCCCTATCAGAATATAACACAGTGTGTAAATGCATGTGTTTGCAGCCCATGTGGCTTGTTAAAACGATGGTCTCTCATAACATAAACATATTTGATAAATTGTTCAAATTAATGACTAAAAGTTCACGATCCCTCCCCCTATAAATAAAATAGATGGTCAATCCCGACCTTGGTCTTTCGACAACCTCTCAATAAGGTAATAAGGCCACCCACGCTTTGAAAATCCTCGCCATAACTAACCTATGTATCATTATCCAAAGAGTATGACCGACATATATTGGCAATATCTTTGTTATCAAAATATATTTCTTGTTTTGTGCATACCACGTGCAGATCTGACGTAGACGTCAAGACACAGGTCATATATCTTTTCAGTTCAGTGTGTCTCTCCGTCGGTCGTAACCTTGGGCGTGTGTCAATAGGATAAGTCACTGGTGATTTAACGGTGCTTTAAGGGATGACAGCCCTAACACGGTAATCTCTGATACATGGTTCGGTAAATCAGCAAGCGTCCTTCCAGACAGAATACGTAATACCATTCCGCGTGATTTGCATAACGACGCACAGCAGCCATTTACTTATTCAAGGAAACAAGAATTATTCCTTATGCATTGTCTGATATGGAGATAAATGTTAGGATGTATTATTCTCTCAAGGCCACACACAGTCGTTTATATGGATGTGGTGAATAAAATTAGCCACCTCCGGTGGTTCGAATGAAATGTAGTCTTTACTTGAAAAATCATGAGCGTTTATCAAACTCTTAATGACGATCGTTCAATCATGCACATATTTAAGAAGGTAAATGTGACCGTCATTTCTCCCATCGCGCTCTTGACGCTGATGCTTATCAATGTAAATTTGGATAATTTTCTTATTAACGCGAACTATGAGAAACATTTACGAGCTAGTTGTAAACATTTTTTATTGAAATACTTCTGATCGATTTTTATAGCTTGACTGCTGGAGCTACTAATTCGGATTAGGCAAAAATGTCAAATTTATTTCTCTGTTTTTAAAGACAGTGTAATGATGTTATTCATAGAGTGAGAGTTCAGTTTTAGGCCGCTTTTAGCAATATTCCAGCAATATTACGGCGGGGGACACGAGAAATGGGCTTCACAAATTGTACCCATGTGGGGAATCGAACCCGGGCCTTCGTCAAGACGAGCGAACGTTTTAACCACTAGGCTACCCCACCCCCTTAAACCAAATGATTCACTGACAACGTTACCTCAATAGAAACAAGCCTCCCTTGCGTTAAAATATGGTTCCCAAGACAATAATTCTTAAACACAAGTATTAGAAAAATGCTTCTTGAAATTTGACAGCATCTCAAACAAGATGCCCTTTGGTCATATTGCAGACAAATAGTTGTCACTTCCATGAAATTAGGAAACAAGAAAATAATCTTTCGCCTCCCGCAATAGTTTACATAATGGATGAGAAGCAGCTACGATTGTCAATGTGACAAGTTAAATGGTAGTTTTTGACGGAATCATAACATCCCCAGCAGATGAATTCCCCCAATAATTGTTGCAATAAATCCACTTCTCGTTGCAGCTGAAAGAACGACAACACTTGATAAGATCATGAACGACACCACGCCGACTCAACTAAACAAAATACGTTTACTAGAGAACTTACAATGTGATTCGTAATCACAATTTCAACATAAGTTTCTAATTTTAGACAGATTTACAGTAAAGGTCAATTCGAGAAAATTAGGAGGCTATTTACAAATTAGTTGCATTTGACGTACATATTTTTTACTTCAAAGTGTCACAATTTATACAGCAAAGCCAATGGGAATTTTCATGAAGTTTGCTTGTGACGTCTTAGAAGCATTATCAAAGCTCTTATCCTTGGAATGACGTTTGAATTATTCATATTTAAGAACGATTACAATATTCCCAGTCGTTCATCTTTGAGGGAATGGCATCCATAACAAAGTACGAGGATCATATGCATTCTTAACATCAGTCCAAGAAAACATGAGCATCCATTTGTTCATCCAGCATATAGAATCCATTACTTCTTAGTTGAGTTTAATAAATGAGAAATAGGCCACCACTGGTGTGAAACTTCATATCCAACTCTAATTAAAGTGACTGAATTTGGGTTTCATTAAAACTAAACACTACATACAAAAAAACATCTCCCTTGTCACGTTCAATGAATCTGCAGATTGTACTCTCTCTCCCGTGAAGATGCGGTTCAGAACTGGTCTTCAGAAAACCACGCCTGTCGCAAACGGGATCGGTTGGCAGGTTCGGTGACTTGGTTTATGGCAGTCGTATCCCAATTGTGTAGAAACGATGTTCATCACTGGGATACATACTCCAGACTCGAATATATACAGGCAGCCGGCATAATATTGTGAGTCTTGAATTTAATTGTGCTGATTGTTGAGTTGATCATATAAACAACTAACCCCAAACCAACAAAACATATTACATGATTGTTCATATTCTACTGTCATTAGTCAGTTATCCATAACCACAATAGGTGAATCAATCATTCTTGACAATGACACTAATTCCTAGTTCTATGTCAAATGTACCATTGCCGGATTTCTTTAATCCCTACATATGTGACATTTTGATGTATTTGGGGAGTTCGTGAGCACTAGCTCTGTAGACGTTGGGGAAAGCTTCTTTACCCCGACTCTATCTTCATATGAAACCTCTGTTAAGGCAGAGCGCATTGTAGCATTCAGACTGTATCAGTATGCAGTTACGAATCAGATATCATGAATAGGCATCGCATCCTGGCACATCGGTGGCACAAATGCATGTCACAAACACATGCAAAGGCACGTCAATTGTTCACCTGAAAAAGCTTGGTACTTACATATGGTAGATATCTAAACAGGGAATTGCATTGAACATTATTAATGTCACTGATGCGTACAACATGTAAACCATGTCCGTTCTATGTTCGTTGATGTCTCATGACAACAGTTTTGAGTACTTTCTATTTTAACTTTTGTAAAACAATGAATACCCGTGTAGAAGTCTAGGAACGAGGATATGGCATTGTCATCCGACTTTGAACAACGTTTCGGTTTGCAGGACGTTTCAGTTAAAACAACGTCAGTTTTCTCTCGGTTTAGAGTTGATAAACTTGAGTCAGGTTTCGAATCCACGATCACAGGTTTCTGGAGAACGAAAGGGACGCAACTCTGCACTCCGCCACAGACATGTTGGCAGTATGAGCAATAAGAGGCATTGACATGAGGACGTTGCATTTTAGTATGGAAAAAGCGACTACAAGGATGACGAAGTTTACAGCGTGACTTCCGTTCACTGACAAGCAATTTAAGAAACATTAACTTTGGAGGAAATATTACCCTGAAATGTGTTTCCGGCAAAATAATTTCTTGAACGAAAGTTCTCCCCGACGCCCGGTGGGAGCTGTGTGACAAGCACTGCACAGCAAGGCATGTGTTGGACTTGTTTTGTCTGCGTGTTGATGGAGGAGGTGAGCGCTGCGGAGACAGCCAACAGCCTGTCCTATTCGTTAGCGTTCAGATGTGCAATTCGGGTCGATCAAAGCCAGACGCTAATTAAGGCCTTAATTATGACCTATCCCATTATGCATTAGGGCGCTCCAGTCGCTTAAACTTATATACATCCTGTCTAGGCATGGGGAGGGTATTTTACCAGATACTGATTTACACAGCAGATTAGGCGATCAGACACGAACTGACCTCGCATGGCCACTGGTCACCGAGCAGTGCTGGTTTAATATGCCCAAACGACTTTCTAGAGCCACTATTAAAGTTGTTTATGTGCTACTGTCAGATCAGTAAGCATGGATAAGTGCATACGATCATATGCTTGGAAAGGTGTTGGAAGTCTGCAGTGGAGTTACCTCTAGATTTGCGATGACTGGCCCGCTGGTTAAAGTGTTAGCTTGTCGTACCGAAGGCCTGGATTTGATTCCAATGTGTGAAGCCCATTTATAGTGTCTCAATGTTGATATTACTAGACAATTGGTAGCGACGGATTAAAACAGCACTTACTCACTCACTCAACACATCGCCACAAGATCATATCTGCATCTTGGTTACCACCATTTAGTCAATACTATAGTCTGTTTGCAGTGAAAACGTACCGGTGAATTGCACTTTCAACAAAAATGTAAATCGAATAAAGTGAAATTAAGTTTGCGAATCCTCATAATTCTACCTTGCCAATTGAACATTTAAATCTTAGATTTTTATTCAACTTATGAAAAAAGTTGTTTAACAAACGATTATAGTTTCAAATCGCTTATATTGGTTTGTATTACAAGGGGGTAAGCGTAGTAGTTGGAACAGTGAAACAAATGCACGTGCGGTACATGATGAGCGTTAACTTAGACCCACCCTTCTTGATCTCGGTGTTTCATTTTATGTGCATACCCCCTTGTAATACAAACCAATAATACCGATTTGAAACTATGATCGTTTGTAAAACAACTTTCATCCCAAGTTGAATAAAATTCAAATTTTCAAATGGCAAGGTAAAATTATGAGGATTCGCAATCTTAATTTCACTTTATTTGATTTACTTTTTTGTTTAAAGTGAAATTCTTCGGTACGTTTTCACCGCAAACAGACTATAGTTCACAATATTTTGGGTTCATGGTTCTGTCGTAATTGTCAGAAGAGTCCCTCCTCTGGAGCACAACCAGGTCACATCTGGCTCACCAGTAGACCAGTATATTGCACATCACTAGGAAACAACGCTTCGGGTCAGTGACTCTGTGTCAAAAGAGTCCCTCCTCTGGAGCACAACCAGGTCACATCTGGCTCACCAGTAGACCAGTATATTGCACATCACTAGGAAACAACGCTTCGGGTCAGTGACTCTGTGTCAAAAGAGTCCCTCCTCTGGAGCACAACCAGGTCACATCTGGCTCACCAGTAGACCAGTATATTGCACATCACTAGCAAACAACGCTTCGGGTCAGTGACTCTGTGTCACAAACAACGCTTCGGGTCAGTGACTCTGTGTCAAAAGAGTTCCTTCTCCAGATTACACCTTGCTAACAACCAAATTACAATTAAGACATCACATGACCACAGTTTCTTGAGGTCCGTGACTGTGTAAATGATTTCTTAAAGAATTCCACCCAAACCAAATGTGTATGTGTCTTGAAACTTAAAACGTGGTGGTGGTGGTGGTGGAATTGGATTTAACGTCGTGCTTGAGAATATTTCGCTCATATGACGACGTGCATGCGTGTCTATGTGTATGTGCGGCTGCTTGTACTAGCCCAGACTCAAGCTGGTTTTATAGTGCTAGCCCATTGAGATACCACGCCGCAGTGAAGCATGAATACCCCACTCAGACACATTATACTGACTCCGAGCCGACCTGTGGGGAACCATCCGAGCCGACCTGTGGGGAACCATATATCGTTTTAAGAGACCGCCTCCGTGGTGTAGTGGTTAGAGCGTCCGCCTGGAGTGCGGAAGGTCGCGGGTTCGATCCCCGACCACGTCATACCACAAGACGTTAAAATATGGTACTTGTTGGTCCCTGTCTGGCGCTCGGCATTAATAGGTACAACAAGGACTGGTCGGCTCGGATTCAGTATAATGTGTCTGAGTGGGGTATTCATGCTTCACTGCGGCGTGGTATCTCAATGGGCTAGCACTATAAAACCAGCTTGAGTCTGGGCTAGTACAAGCAGCCGCACATACACACATAGACACGCATGCACGTCGTCATATGAGCGAAATATTCTCAAGCACGACGTTAAACCCAATTTCACCTCACCTCACCTCCATACAACCAAATCTTCGATAACCTTTGTAATGTTTCAGTCTGACCCAATTTTCAGACTACACTTTCCTTTTATCCACTTACATTGTCACGATACGAAATATTTACGGAGAATTACCTGTCATTTTTGACGCACTGTTTCAGCTGTAGCTGGGTTTTTTTCAAGTTTCCGACAATGGAATTTCTTTTGGAAGAGGATCGAAACTGGATATTTTTGGCTTTGGCATTAAGTAACGATGTTGTCTACATGAGATTTGGCAGTGATCTTTCGGCGGCATAGGTAAAGACTGACTGACTGACTGAGTTTGGTTTTACGCCGCTTTTAGCAATATTCCAGCAACATCACGACGGGGGACACCAGAAAAAATGGGCTTTACACAAAGTACCCATGTGGGGATTCGAACCCGGGTCTTCGACGTGAGCATAGGGAAAAGAATGCAAATGGGTCTCCTAAGCGTTATCTCAGAGATGAAATTGGAGATACTTCTATAAATTCATAAAGTCTCCTAGTGACTGAGTGAGTATGGTTTTAGCAAAATTCAAGCAATGCCACGGCATGGGACACCACGAAATTGTAACATTGTACCCATGTGGGGAATCGAACCCGGGTCTTCAGCATGACGAGTGGTCGCAAGGCTACCTCGCTCCTAAAGTCTCCTAACATTTTGTCTCATCACCCAAACAGATTACGATGTCATCAGTATAAGCATGTTCCAACCAGTGATCGATAATCTGAGCATGTAACCATGCCGTTGGTGTGCGGTGACAAACGATCAGTCAAACGGACCCATCCAAAGAGATTCCTAATCCAGGTTCAAGCCCTATAGAGACTTCCTGTAGCCAACATAGCTTGAAGCACGCAGACAAGATGGAAGCATAGGGACATATTCGATGACGGTTCTGAAGCATGACGTGTAAGAAACACTTTGCCTCCTCATACACGCAGATTTCTCATCAACAGCTCGCATCAATCCATTCCCCTGATGTTTCCTGATTATTTTTTTCCGTTGTGTGTCGGACACTGCAATATATATTGTCTTCATTTGCATGAAAGCACTGTAAAAAACGACGAAGTCCTTACCGTACCATTTGTCTCCATGACTAAATCTTAATCGGTCTTTAAAAACACAGCATCACCTCAGAATGACTTCATCTCGTTGGTAATATAATTGTGGAACTTTGCCAGGAAAACAATTCTGGCATAACCTCATGTGCAAAATGAATGGCTAATTTGAAAAAGAACAACCCCAGAAAATATTCAGCCTCGAATATCAGTAGAGAAACAAATAAATGAAAACAGTAGCATCAAGTTGAAAACTACACCAATAACATTTACTCATTTCCAGAATAGACCAATTATACTCTCTACACAACTAACCAAATATCGCAACTCGTTTAAAATTGGGGTCATTATTCAGACATTGTGAAGTCCGGCGTAATTAAACACTACAAGTCTGCAGACACGAACGCAAATACGTTCCCAATAACCTCATTGACCATAGATCAACCAACGTGATAGATATGGATGGTAAAGACATCACGACTGTGTACTGCGACATCCGAACACACAACCTGATCTCCTGTAAATAGCACCAGTTGATCAAATAACTTAATTAAGCGCATTCTGCCCTTGTCCTATCATAGACAACCTTATCATGTCATAACACACTAATCCGTGGTTTCGCCCCAACACTTTAAATCCCTAGACACTTTTTATCCACAGATGTTGCTTAATACCCGTCTCTTAGAAACGTTATCCTAAAAAGTATACGAAATGACGCAAGCGGGACTAAATCAGCGCATTATGCTCTGTCAATTTCCATTCTTTGGCATATCACAGATAACGTGATCTATATATATATGGAATCATGGATCCTTTGATACCGCAATATGGATGTGATGTCAGAGATGCAACTCCAAGTTAATATCAGGAATCTAGACTCTTATCCTCCATAACCTACTGCAGCTATACATAGATAATATAGAAAGATAATATATGGTGATAATATATGGAGATTATATATAGAAGAGCAGAAACAGTAGTAGTCCCTCCCATCTACATAAAGGGATTAATGCCAGATAGTGATGAGCTTCACAACTAATTCACATAGTGTTGTTTCAATGCTGACTTCCCATCCAGTCAATGACCTTCAATCGACCAATGAGCCAAAAACCGCTAACGATTTCTGTTGATTACTGGAAACTAACTTCGTAGAATGTGTGTATTGAAATAGCAAATATTTGAAAGCAAGAACACAAGGTATACAGTGCGTGCAGCAATTGAACTGGGATGCGTCTGTAACGATTGCAACGTGCCTGCAACCGGTTAAAACGAATTGATCCTAGCGATGCGAAAATCTGTTTCTGTTTCACTGTGTTAAGTGTGGATATAGCCATGATGTAACTGTAATTTTTTCGTTAAATCTCACGAATAGCCTTTGAGAGCCATTACAGGAGCCGCTAAAAGACACCAGGGCTGGTACTGATTCTATAGAAGAACACGCTAGTTCGGTTTGTTTATTGGAAATCGTCGATGTGTCGGTATCGATCCACAACATCGCATCGTTCTTTAACAACGTGATGCGACACAATTCAGCTTGAAGCAAACATTGTTGTTTTTTTTCTCCACGAGTGCAACAGCTCATCTTACTAATTTGATCACACACCCAATGTCGTCATTGTCATGGCACTGCGTGTTGTCTCCTCCGTCAACGTGTACCTCTGGTCACGTGATACTACGAAGTAGTTGTAGATGTTGCCACGAAAATATTGGAAACATGGAGATACAATTTCGGTAACCCTGAGACTTGCATGACGCGAGTGCAGCGGCGATAATGCAACCGTAAAATCTATTTGGTTGGTGGTTGGTTGGTTGGTTGGTTGGTTGGTTATTTAACGCCGCACTCAGCAAAATTCGAGCTATATGGCGGCGGTCTGTAAATAATCTAGTCTGGACCAGACAATCCAGTTATCAACAGCATGAGCATCGAACTACGCTATTGGGATGCAATGACATGTGTAAAACAGGTCAGCGAGCCTGACCACCCGATCCCGTTAGTCGCCTCTTACGATAAGCATGGGTGGCTGGAAACCAATTCTAACCCGGATCCTCGCAGGTCCCATACAATCTATGCGCACAGTGTCAGCTAAAATGCTATGCCGTGGTAGGAGCACGACACCAGGACAGTTTCGGTGTTCGGAATATTCACACACAGGCGAAGTACTATTACTGCAATATTAATCCACACCTGACAAAAGTACAGGTTATATTAGCGCAAACGTAGGGCAGACATGGAACACACGTGCATATGTTATTACCGTAATCTTAACACTGACACGTAACGAAAGTGCGAATTTATTACCACAATCTTAACAGAGACACGCAACGCAAGTGCGAATTTATTACCACAATCTTAACAGAGACACAAAACGCAAGTGCGAATTTATTACCACAATCTTAACAGAGACACGCACCGAAAGTGCGAATTATTACCACAATCTTAACCTTAACGTAAGTGCGAATTTATTGCCCCAATCTGGACACAGACACGTAACGCAAGAGCAGATAAATATAATATTAACATAATCTGCTCTTGCGTAACGTATCTGTGTTAAAATTGTGGTCAGAAATTCGCAATTACGAACGTGTCTGTTCTAAGATTGTGAGATTGTAAGTGAAGATTATATTACAGCCGGATGATCGTACTATTCAACATCATAATGAAAACATCATGTCAATGATACACATACATGGTATTTGATGCAAAATTGTGACATGTGAACAAAACCTGTACCGGAGTATTGTCTTTGAAACACAATGCTTTTGAGTAATGTTCCGTGACTGCGTTTCTTTCGATGATCGTATTTTGATACGATATATTGCCCATTATCACGGATGAAAAAAGGTCAAAGATTTAATGAATGTACCCACTGACATGAAGTAGAGGAAAGTCATTAAGTTCTCATCGATATAATATGGTACACCTCTTGCACTAACAAGATAACAGATCGACACGAAAGCCCTGACATAGGATGCCTGTCCAATGTGTTGATAAAGTCGTTCCGGATTGCTTTTACACCATACGTCCCAATCAAAAACACTGATAAATTGAGAATATCGATCAACAACAGTACGCCACTTTGTTCTGTCTGGAACAGTATAAAATGCGCTTTGTTAATTCATTTCCTTTTGAAAGGAAATATCGTTTGAAGTGCATTAAAAGGTAAAGTGAACTTAACAAGCACGTTTTTAAAAACCAAAAAACCCAATGATCTGCTGTAGGCGTTCAATATGATGGGTCATGGGGACCATCACTTCTACAGCAAAACATTAATTATCCAAAGTTTGACTTGACTGAAATTAATTCGTTACATGGGCAGAATTTGTATTTTGCAAGATAAGGATTAAACAGTACAAAAGAAAAGTTTCGGTTCAGGGGCAGAATTTGTATTTTGCAAGATAAGGATTAAACTGTACAAGAGAAAAGTTTCGTTACATGGGCAGAATTTGTATTTTGCAAGATAAGGATTAAACTGTACAAAAGAAAAGTTTCGTTACATGGTCAGAATTTGTATTTTGCAAGATAAGGATTAAACAGTACAAAAGAAAAGTTTCGGTTCAGGGGCAGAATTTATATTTTGCAAGATAAGGGTTAAACTGTGCAAGAGAAAAGTTTCGTTACATGGGCAGAATTTGTATTTTGCAAGATAAGGATTAAACTGTACAAAAGAAAAGTTTCGGTACATGGGCAGAATTTGTATTTTGCAACATGAGGGTTAAACTGTACAAGAGAAAAGTTTCGTGACATGGACAGAATTTGTATTTTGCAAGATGAGGGTTAAACTGTACAAGAGAAAAGTTTCGTTACATGGGCAGAATTTGTATTTTGCAACATGAGGGTTAAACTGTGCAAGAGAAAAGTTTCGTGACATTTGATCATTTGTATGAACACATATTTTAAAACAGAAACACATACGTAAACACGTCAGCATAGAGATTTAGCACACATACAGTCAAAGTCCTTAATATTATACATAAGTCATTTTCAATCTTTGTAATTTATTTTACCTTCCACTCAACATTTGCTTTGTATTTTGTGACATTGGGAGACCGCATATATTTATTTCAGATAACATTTGTGTCTGGTTTCTAGGAAAGTTCCACATTTAAACAGATAGCGGAATTCATCGGATGCGACATACATATTTTACATTTCGTTAAAAACCGAACAGCCAAGGTAAATTGTTAATGTTGGTTCAATATTTAGAACAGGATGACAAGCACCGACTTCGCCAGAGCTGTTAAAACAGCTCAACAACAACACCGTGATGATGATGTTCAGAGTGTCGTCCACAATCAACTACTGACCTGCTTTTTGTGTATTGGGTGAGTGAGTTTAGTTTTGCGCCGCTTTCAGCAATATTCCAGCAATATCATGACGGGGGACACCAGAAATGGGTTTCACGCATTGTACACATGTGGGGAATCGAACCCGGGTCTTCGTCGTGACGAGCGAACGCTTTAACCACTAGGCTACCCCACCGGCCCTGTGTAATGGGACACTCTTAACATAGTCCTATATGTGTACGATCATCTCGGTATGCTGAGGTAGCTGTTACAATATCCTTTGCGGCCTACAAGCATGTTTAGCACTATCAATCTGGTTAGCATAGGTCGTTCTGCAGTATCGCCTCCTACACACCATAAGTGAACTCTAAAACCATGCCTCATGTTATACATCTAGATCTTAGGATATCGCCTCAAAGGGTATAATTGACTATATCCTGGAGAAGAGAACACCTTACTGATATCGATGTTAATCGCCGGTAAACCCAAGAGACTTCAGACGTCTCAATCGAAGATCAAAAACGTCCAAATAGGAAAACCCTAAGGGTAACTGAAAGGTCAACTGAACTGGAATTTAAATCTTTTAAGACACTTTCAGGAAACAATGTCGTATGGCTGATATACATGCACTAAACTACAAGGATGTGAGTAGCTCTACAGCATTAGGTATTGACAAATTAGGGGGTAAGTATTCATCCGATTTGGCCACACCCTAGCAATTGTATAGATTTGATATGGTATTAAAAGGATACATACTTCATAAAGAACATATATTGAATTAAGAACAGGGGTTGCCCCATGGCGAATTGGAACAGGAATTTACATCTCAAGAGATAAGAGATGCCGCCAAATTCCCCAGCAAAACTATTCCCCAGGTAAGATAAGATTAAAATGGGTATATTACTTATGCAGGAAAACATCATATATCTGCCCTATGCATTCCTCTTTAAAGATGAAACTGAAATATGTACCCAGTGGCTACAAACTTGGCATGGTCATAAGAATACATGATGGAAAGAATGAGAAAGCTTATCCACGGCCTTATAGACGAAATACTTTAACACCTTGTCTCGGCGAGCTCTTTGAAGAGTAACTGCGCAAACGTTTAGAGAACAAACTGATTAGGGTTTACCCCAGTTTCCTGATATGCCACAGCTTGATTTCAGAAAAGAGCACGTTGCTATCATGTCAGTATTTACTTTCAATTGATAAAAGGTATTCAATGTTAAGAGCAAAGAGTCTCCGCAGTCTATGCTGCTTTGGCAGATAATGACGAAGCGTTCAACAGAATACGACACAAATGATTGTTTTACAAACTGCATGAACAGGGTCTTAAACGAAATATATCAAATAAACTTTATCATTGTTATTCGAATAGTTATGCATTGAATCTTTCTGGGATGAACAATCAGACGAGATATAGGGTGTATTGTTATACGGTGTTGACCAAGGCAGACTAATCTCTGCTTGATTTTCTCTTGATTTCATCAGTGATCTGATTACAGCCTTTAGACAAGCACAATGAGGCATTCGTGAATATGGTATGGATATTTCTACAGCCTTGCTTGCTGGCGAAAACATAATTGTTAGGGCGTGACCGGGAGGTTTATAACCCCTCGATTTTGTACATACGCATGCCGCAAGGTGGCGCCTCACATAAATCCGACAAAGAATGCAATAATCGTGTTCAACAAAGCAAACCTAACGGGACATCATTTTCAATGTAGCTTTGGTTGTTTTTGTTGTTGAAAGCCACACTCACAATTATTCCAGCTATATGGCGGCGGTCTGTAAATAATCCAGTTAGGACCAAACAATCCAGTGATCAACAGCATGAGCATCAATCTACGCAGCTGGGATACGATGACATGAAGTCAGCGAGCCGGACCACCCGATCCCGTTAGCACCGCTTACGACAAGCATGGTTTAGTGAAGACCAGATCTATCGGGTATTTGGATATACACGTCTCACTACCACAGATTCTATGGCACATGATGGGATGCCCTTAACGTTTGATCTTTCTTCTAAAACATGATCTTAAAAGCATTGCCAGGCAGCAAGACAAAGTATATACTTTCTGAAATCTTTGGGATGGTTTTCATCTAATTTCTAGCGTGAAAATATGCCCCAGAATGATGCTTATAAAACAAGTCTTTGACATCATGGTCGACTGCTGGAAGAAGGCACACAAGGATACTCTGCACGCATTGTACAGGTTCTTCATTAGTATCTCTTTCGGAATCAACTTTTGTAAATACTGGACATTGTACAGCTAACATTGATATAAACACATTTTTATCTATTGATCTTTTATGCAACTGGAATTCTGTAAAATATATTATCTCTGCGTCTATTCCAATGCCCGTCAAATCAAAGACAACCTACATTCCTTGCATTGTCCTGTTCAAATTCGACTGCTTACAGGTTACATTCATGTAGCTGGAGTATTGTTGAATACAGCGTTAAACAACACACTGAATAAGCATGTCAGTTGTTTATGTGTTGAACAACTTGGCGGTTCGTGGAGTTGTACTTGACAGTCTCAGATGAACTGACCTTATCTTATCTAATTCCAGAGAAAGCTCAACGGCGAACTAACTTCATTTTCACTCGCCCCTTGCATAATACCAGTGACTGTCTGGATGCCGAGCGAAGAGATTAGTTGAACTTGAAGGAGGAAACGTGGCAAATGGGGGGTCGTGCTTGATTTTCCTTTCGAGTAGTGAACATTTAACGATTGAATGAAGAGAACATGTTGCCATGAAAAGTATCCCACCGAACAGTGACGCATCCCAGAGACCTACAGTTGCGTGTTTCTGGAGAAACAGAGATGTCATTCCTAAGGAACTGTGTTCGATAACTTGGGTTTACTTGTTCTTAGCGAAAATGCATTTCTCTCTAAAGATTGAAGTGGTACGCATCGAAATGAATTCTTCGAACTGTCCAAATGCAATAGGCAGCGAAAGTAATACCATTAATATATTTGTTTTTAGTTGGATTTACAGTCGGGACATGTTTCTTTTCAAATGCCCATGCATATGATGGAAACCAAATCTTTGGAGTCTTCCCTGGCAGATGATTAACCTTTCTTGAGAGCAGCATGAAGGGGACATATAATCAATGTATAAACATTGGTCGCGATGACATGCACTTTAAGTTAAGTGTCATAGAAATGAGAAGAAATATTAGCTTTGTGGTTCTCATTCAGTAGATTTAGTTACCAGCCCTGCTTATAACATTGACTTGGCATGCTAGTGAACGATTTGGTAAGCTTAACGGTGTGTCGAGGCTGCAAAACCCTTGATCCCAGTTGCATGAAATCCAGGAATCTCGACATCCCACTGTCTGACCGACTGATGGGTAGAGGTCTGAGTTTGATTAAACAACGCTTTGAACAGCATCTTTCTTATATCAAGGTAGTGTTGTATACCGATGTTATACAAGACGTTCACGACTTTGGTAAAACCACTGAGCCTCATTTTGGTGCTGAGAAAACCTAGAAACATAGTTTAGGGTTAACACTCACTGTCATATTCCTGGCACATCTACGGGAAGCAAGTTTGTGTTACGAATTCTGGCTACATAGAGAGACTTAAGTTCCAGTGGGGCTTTAAACCAAACAATTCATTCAGGAACTCTACCATATTAAGAAGGTTTACGAATGAACACGACAACATAGAGGAAGAACTATGGACTACTTCAACGGTTTAGTCAGGAGACATTACCACCACCGTGATAACCCAATATCGTTGACAACCTAGAAACGCAATCTGACAGTATCCGAAAACACGATAATACGCTCCTGGTACGCCTAAGGGAGCCAACTCTATACAGCGAATTGCAGCTCCTTAAGTGACTGTGTCCCCCGCCCCGTGCCCCAAGAAACGTGTGAGTGAGCAAGGGGTGTGTGTAACAAGTATACAGCAGACCTATTTCGGATCAAATCACAAGCCTAGACCGGTGTCTAGCCAAGTTCCTTACTGTCTTCCACGTGACACAATTACGGTGAGTGCAGCGGATCAATATCAATACGTATCAACAGCTTTCAACAAAATGTCATACCACAATATGGCTTTATTGTCAGCATTCGGAATTTGAGATCACCCCTAAAGGCTTCCATACAAATGACGACCCTGGACGGAAGCCCTATGTCAGTTTCCGGCAATGGCTATCGTTACAGTATAATTCTGACACCAATGGAGATTTTTTAGTGCTATGTGATTGGTGTTTACGGAGCCGGTAATTACCCCGTAAGATGCAAGTGATGTGAGGGTGTAGCCAGAACAGAAATATAAGACGTGTCTGAGAGGAGGCTCATGTTGAACATTATGTACGCTTGAGGCTCAATGTGAAAGGGCAACTGTCCCAAAAAATATGATGAAATGAGATCAGTCGTCATGTTACTAGTACATGCTGGTGTGGATCCAGTGTTGAGGGAGAGCGTGGTTTCAACGTACGAGCAATGCGTATTTACAAACAGGGGATCACTTCCCTCGAGACTTCTTTCCATAATTTGGTTCTTTTTCTTGGTTTGCAACAACAAATGTGTGCCGAAAACCCCCAACCCCCTGTTCAGTGTCAATGCATAACGAAGAATGGTTGTAGATGAACGCTCAACTTGCCTTTAAATACCCAGTGTCTGAGATTTACACGTTCAATTATTGCACATTCTATACGAGGCTTTTCCCACCGATACACTCTCGTGATAAAACTTTGTCAGAAATGATTTTTCACATTCAACCCGGCCCACCAACTTCATGTACTGGTAAAGAAACTTTGGAAAAAGTTACCATGAGCTGAACGTCAATATACGTGACTGAGGTGATTTAATGTCGTAAGTAGTTCAACCCCATGGTGGCGTGTTAGCTTGGTGTTGGATTAATGCCCAAGTGACTACCAACACGACAACAACCTATAGCATGTGAACCATGCGGGCGACAGGAGCATGCCTGCTTCTATTAAAAAGCTTACGTTTTTCACCATGCATGTTAAAAGCCTTTTCAAGCAGAAAATGAGTGTTTAACAATGTGCTACGGGGCAAACCATATAATCTTTTGGGGTTGGGAGTTCCTCGAATGTTTTAGAGAATCAATACTTTTTCTGTTGCTGCTTCAAAATATATATAAATGTTCTGTAACTTGTATGGGAGTATATCTCGAAGATTGATTTTGTCTTCAATACTGAGTAATAATACTGTTGATGTATGTTCTGGAAAATAATACTGAGTCATATTATATACCTTGATGTTCTAGCCAATAGACCCGTGATCTTCAGTAACCCAGGCGTAAGAGGCGACTAACGGGATCGGGTAGTCAGGCTTGCTGACTTGGTTGACACATGTCATCGGTTCCCAATTGCGCAGATCGATGCTCATGCTGTTGATCACTGGATTGTCTGGTCCAGACTCGATTATTTACAGACCGCCGCAATATAGCTGGAATATTGCTGAGTGCGGTGTAAAGCTAAATTCACTCACTCACTCATTCTAGCCTACAATGCTGGGTGATATAATATAGATGGATGTTCTGGTATGCAGTACTTGGTTATAACAATACTCGGTTGTAAAATGTAGATTTACGTTACTTGGCTATGTAATGTAGAAGGATGTTCTAGTCAACTATACAGAGCACAGTCATGTAAAGTGATTTTCTGGTCAACAAACCTTAGCTATTTGACGTAGATTTATGTTCTGGCCAACGGCACTGGGGAACGTAATGTAATTAGATGTCCTCGATAACAATAATGGTCAGCCAATGCAGATGGATGTTCTGGTCAACAATACTGGGTAAACCGATGCAGATGGAATCTCTGGTCAACAATACTGGCTAACCGATGCAGATGGAATCTCTGGTCAACAATACTGGTTAACCGATGCAGATAGAATCTCTGGTCAACAATACTGGTCAACCGATGCAGATGGAATCTCTGGTCAACAATACTGGCTAACCGATGCAGATGGAATCTCTGGTCAACAATACTGGTTACGATCGATTTGAGGGTTAACCGGCCCTGATCAACTCTGGTCAACAATGAACCGATGCAGATAGAATCTCTGGTCAACAATACTGGTTAACCGATGCAGATGGAATCTCTGGTCAACAATACTGGTTAACCGATGCAGATGGAATCTCTGGTTAAACAATACTGGTTAACCGATGCAGATAGAATCTCTGGTCAACAATACTGGTTAACCGATGCAAATGGAATCTCTGGTCAACAATACTGGTTAACCGATGCAGATGGAATCTCTGGTTCAACAATACTGGTTAACCGATGCAGATGGAATCTCTGGTCAACAATACTGGTTAACCGATGCAGATGGAATCTCTGGTCAACAATACTGGCTAACCGATGCAGATGGAATCTCTGGTCAACAATACTGGTTAACCGATGCAGATGGAATCTCTGGTCAACAATACTGGTTAACCGATGCAGATGGATGTTCTGGTCAACAATACTGGGCAACAATATTTGGATATGCAAATCTGAGGCAATGATATTTTAACTTACAAGCCACTCCACTCTCAGTCAAATCCAAAATGCCTTCCAAACCATCAAGATAGGGTCTGCCATTCGATATGCATTTTGCGTGGGGGTAGCCTTGGATCTACAGAAGTAAAATGTTTCTGAGAAAATTTGTTCTGAAAGACAGTGTGGTTGGGAATTAAAATGCGAGCTTCCCGTTTTCAGCAAAACGGTATACCTTAAAGTGTTGACTGCACATATAAAAACGGTACATATTTACAAGGTTAGCAGTGTGTCATGGCGGAATTTAGTTGTCCGTGTTCGTTTTCTCTCTCAGACCAATTACAAATTACGTTTAGTAACGTCAACTCCGCAGTTAGCATATCGTTAAATTAAACTCGAAATTGGAATTTTTCAGCAATTGTGATAATGTGTCATGTATGATATTTGAAAGAGCGTGTAACCATTAAAACACAATGAACGACATCCATTCAAATATACCCCATTTGTATGCCGAATACAGTCACGACCCACTGTGCATAAAATTACTGAATAATTGTCATTTATATTATCCACAGAAATGAAAAACCCAATCTAAATTCATGAAACTGAAGAAATTGACACGGAAAGCGATTAAATATTAAAAAAAAGCATTTGCATTTCGCTAATACTTCGTAATTCGTGTTGAAAGATTGACAAGCGATCAGCGAAATGCTATACAATCTCGTACAAAAAACAAAAGTCTCGAAGCTTTATTGGGTCAGCTGCAGCCACTTGCGGTGTAACAATGTTGTCAACAGGATGCGAAAAAGAGAAACCGCTTAATTTGAAACCGTTTCAAATATCACGAATATAACGTTGGGATGGATAAACACTATTTCTGCCTGCCGTTATATAATTGTGTTTGTTGTCAAAGGAATGCCGTTTTATGAAACCTGAAGATAGAGCTGTGAAGATTATTATCGTCAGCGTTTGTATTTTCATCGTCAGGTCTATGTTTTGTTTGGAAGTATCAAATTGTGGTTTCAAAGAGAATGTTCAAACGTGCTCTTATTAGTAAATGTTTTTTGTACGATCACAGAAGCATTTTAGTTAACAGGCGATTATGATAAGTCATCCAGTTTGCGATGACGCCCAAGTAACATACGATTTCATTTGGGTGAAGACAATGAAGATGATCTTGTCAAAGAAAGGCTAAAACCACTCAAGCAAACTATTGCGGGAGTGATGGAAAGGCGGTAGCATATATCAATTACTTAAACATATAACGTTGGACACATTCAGAGGGGGAGCGAGCGATTGAGTGAGTGAGTTTAGTTTTACACCGCTGTTAGCAATATCGCGGCGGGGGCACCAGAAATGGGCTTCACATAATGTACCCATGTGGGAATCGAACCCGAGTCTTCGACGTGACGAGTGAAAGCTTTAACCACTAGGCTACCTCGCCGCCCCGACGGATAGTGATGGAAGGAGCTTCATTTAACGCCCGGGTTGCAGATTCATGCGATTGGACAGCCCGACGTGATGCGCTGAGGGTACACCAAAGGGAGGTAACTCTAGACATATGTTGAAAATTCGAGAGAACGGAATAAAAGTGCACCCTATTATAATTACAAGTGAAAAGTTTAAATGCTAAATGCCTTGATCAATGGAAATAGAGTATATACATGAAAATCCATTACATTACAATAACGCAGACAATCCGTCGAAATGCCGGCAAACAAACATTAACTGCTAATACGATATATCCTTTTTAGGCTTGGTGCTAAAGTTCTCATAGATTTCACATGAACACTCGCTATTCATAACTTGATCCTTGTTCAAATGAAACTTCTTTCTGTAAACACTGTAAAGCACCCACAAGTATTTTTTACGTTTTCTGTTTGTTAATAAGCTAATGCCGGTTCCAGTAAACCGAATTATGTAGCGATGAAACGCCTGTGTCCCTGAGCACATCTTTATCCTGAAAAATATTTATTGAACAGGATTTAAGAGAAAAGTTTTTAAAGTACAACTTGAACGTACTCAATTCCCCACGTTCTTCCATATAATTTCATGAATTTTAAAAGGGCGGTTTGATAGTTCGACAACTAGATAATTTTTATTGCAAACTATAACAGTTATAAAAGAGCTTCCGTTGTCATAGTTACGTCATTTGTGGAGACATTATCAAATCTAAGCCGGCAATAATATCGACATCGGCTCCCTCGGCCGATGTGAGAGACAGGAAGGGACATATTGGTTGATTGAATATGCCAAGATCAACCTTCAAGGATTCTTTGGAAGTGTTCCCGGCACACTGCAAATCATGGCGGTGCTAAATTTCAGCTGTTGCGTTTCAGAACTGACATGTATCAATATCTGTGCCTGATGATAACAGCTATAAAACAATCAGCCTGTTTTATAAGGTTTGAGTATTGTGTTTGATTTCGATATAAATGCACGCCCCAGAAAGTCGATACCCGGTGCAGTCAGTACGGTCTGAAGCACAGGTGTTTAGGAACATGGTAGCTGTGGATGTTCACAGAAAAGAAAGACTGGTTCTTTGATGTCACTGGAACCAAAACTGGATACATAAAGAGGTAACAAACAATACAGAAAAAAATATGCAAGTTATAGTTACAAAGAAAAGTTATGTTGATGCAAAGAGAGAATCGAAGAGATAATGTTTGGGATATGTTTCAATATTTGTTTGCGCAGCCCAAACGAATAGCTATTAAACCCAAATTCTAGTGCAACGGTGTGTGTTATCGCGAACACCTTGTGTTGCTGCCGTTTCAAGTATTCGGTTCGCACTAGTTAGTTGACCTTTTTCGCTCAGAGGAATATCTTTTGATAGATGATCGAACTGATTATTCTCTGATTTTGTATTTACATATTGTCTCAAACGTTGTTGGGTCTTTTCGAAAATGTAAAACAAAACTGAATCTTTCATTGCCCTTGTTGTGTCCCAGTGAAAATAGAACCTGGGCTCGTTTTACACTAAATTCGTCCAGTTGATTTAAATTCATTTGCAGATAGCAATACTTGACAACAACAAAACTTATACTGACTGAGCTCATTCATCATGGCTGGTATGTCAAGTGGTCTCCGAGAAACACATACATAGACTGTCCCGCCAAAATGGAACTTGGTACGATTTAATCATAAGCTGAGTAAAGAATGAAGTGGGTACAGATTTATTTCCAATATTCAACAGACTGGCTTGGCTGTGGACTAAGGCGCTGATAGGGACCGTATGTGTCGCAGAGTCCTAATCAAAGAAGCCACATTGCGGGATTAGAGGCCCGCTGACTGGTTATGCGGGGATGGGTAATTGCTCTGGCGTCCTATCAAGTCTCGGGGGAAACGGAGGTGAGTTTTTTTCATTAGAAAGTTTACTTTTTATGTAGATCGGAAACACTTCATCTTGCAAGTGGATAGGTCTTGACACTCTTCATGACCATGTGAGATCTCTGGCAGTGTCTTCATGCTGAGCACTACCGTTTTATATGTTGCCTTTAACATAACATCAATAACATGCGTTCTGCACTTTCGAGGAGTTAAAAAGATCAAAAGAGACATTTTGAATTATTTTTTAGTTTTTTTTCGCTTTATTCTTTTTGTAAGAGGGAATTAACGGGCGCGTTAGGATTAGGAATTTCATTTTTTCCGAATTGCCATGACTATTGCTTTGCTCTTTCTTCAATTTCATGTCCACGATGAAACGTGAAAAAACATAATGTGCAGATTAACTGATAGCTCTGTCGTTGTGCTTAAAAGCTGTACAAGTCGCGATAGCAATTAAAGATATAACGCCGGGTATAACAACACATTTACAGTAACTGTAAAACGTCAGAGTTTCAAATATCCAGCCAAAGAGTTCCTTGGTGCTTACTGTGAAACAGTGATAGCAAGTTGTAAGATTATATCACTGATATCTGAAATATTGTTTAGCCGAACAATAGTGTCTCTGTGAAGGGAATATACAAATTCCTCACATAACGAATAACATAAAAGGTGTAGCTGTTATACTCTGAAATCCTTGCTGTTCTACACGTCAACCTTGCCGAAGACCTTTGTTTGAGAGCCATTAAAACCTGATGGGTGTTGTGTGGGGTAGCTTTTCGCACCTTCAAGGTGCGGATCTTTTGATCATGTTATTTACCACTAGTCTGTCTGTTCAGGATATTGCGCGTGTGTAGAACCAAAGACTACAATTCCTGCTCACTGTTACAAACGTTATAAACCAAAAGTGTGCTCAAGATTGTCTTGGTTACAAAAGTGATATAGTAATTATTTCGATTCAAGTTGTGAGTTAAGAATACCTATCTTAATGTTTAATTACTGTTTTAATTGACAGTACAGTATGCATCAACCACATCTTGAATGATTTTCATGAAGTAAATCAAGACGGTCAGGAAAATCCATAATAAGATCAAAATTATATGGTCTTAGTTCATTTGTACTTAGTCGTTATTCTGGCATGCTTTTATCATGAGAAATGTCTTCATCGATATAAGTTGAAGTCGAACTGTTACATTCCAAAACGTGTGATTCTCTTCCAAACAAGCACACATAAGCATGTTACCAAAGTAGAAGATCTGTCAAGATTCAACATGACGAAAAGCAGAGATATATTTTACAGTCTCGTTTTATGTCACATCTGTTCAAAACGTCAAGACGCACACGGTAGGTTTTTATATAGAACGTATTTTATGTTCGTAACTAACATGTTGCATCCTATTACCTTGTGTTGTCTACGCTTAACCCAGCCATGAAATAAACCAGATGTTGATATACATAAAAGTGAAAGGAGACCAATGCATTGTTACATCAGTGGTGGTAAGTCTCGGCAACTAAATCCCTTAAGATGCATACTGTGTGGCAGGTGTGTGTCATCTTCGATATAGTAGTGTCAGTAAAATATCAACGGTAAATTATCTTTGGTCTGGTTCTTGTCACTGCGGTACACCCACAATGCCCCACGGCATAATCAAGACAACAGACTTCCCAGTCGACATTGCGCTTTATATTTGTTGAGCAATGTCTACCTAATTCTACAACTAATTATCGCTTAATGTTTGAGAAAAGACGTCAGCGTATTTGCGTTTATAAGTATAAACTTACACATCCGATGTGTACACTGCCACACAAAACGCATAAAATAGCGTGAAGTCTCTCAGATATGTTAATATATCAACAAAAACTCAGACACTGTTTAATATTTAAACTTTAATATAAATGTTGTTTACAACTGAATAAGCAATGCGGACAGCAGGAAGTGCTTGTGGACTTATTACTAGGTTTAAGTGAAAACATGAACGTAAAACCAAATGTTTGATGAGCCAAATAAATACCAAGGAATCATTTTCAATATATTAACAAAGATCGACACTTGGTGGTAGTCTTTGCTCTTAAAGGGACTATGCTATATACCAAATACACATGCTCTATTTGTTCATAGGTACTGGGGCGGTTGGGTAGCCTAGTGGTTAAAGCGTTCGCGCGCCACGCCGAAGACCTGGGTTCGATTCCAACATGGGCACAATGTGTGAAGCCCATTTCTCCCGCCGAGATATTGCTAAAAGCGACGTAAAGCTAAACTCACTCAGCGATACTGAAAGCTCTATGCATAGTTGCCTCCATTGGACGTGTCAGGTTCCACTGATCACAGAACTGTGCACCTTATAATCTTTTATCAGTCAGCACCAACCAATGGTAAGACTCTAATTTCTGTCCTACGGTCGAGATGAAACACCATGATCACTCCGACCTGTCCAACCCTATTTCACCACCGTAACATCCTCATATCCGAATTGATAGACCAACATCACAAGCTGTGAACGTGAATACCACATAGGCGTTGCAGATAATTAGGAATCTAATAAGTTCTGCCTATAAATTCCGAGTTGTTACAACAGAAAGACGATGACCGATAGTCAGCTCCATTCCTTGTAAGTTGCTTTGTTCCCAGATGATAGAGCTTGAGTTCCCGTGATGACCAACAAGGTGGATTTGTTTTCAATGTTTCTCGTTCATGTGCGCATCGTGTCACTCCCCCAGACACCCTACTCTGTCTATTAAGATGGGAGGTTAATGTACATCATTGATCAGAAAGTCGGGAGGCAGCACTGACTGTCAACCCAATAAGACATCTTCAGCTGAGAAGCTCACACCTGGTGCTAACACAGGGAGCATGATCACAACGCAGGGTTCGGGGCTAAGTGTCGGACAGCTATATATAGTGTCTAAGCACCACTCTCAGTTTGATTAGTAAATATGTGTCGACGTGTAACATATCTGTACCAGCACATATTGAACTATTCTACATCTGTAGTGCTAGGTGATGCAAGCTTTGACTGCTTCTACGCGTATCTGAACAGTATTCCAGTTATCACGTGGTGTATGTTCGGTTTTAGAAGAAGACCCTAAGTTGTGGTACCAAGAAAACAATATCATCATCAGAAGATCCTGGTCTACTAGGGGACGCCATCCTGCACTATCAATCGCGACACCAGAGGCCACTAGTATTCAAAGCGAAGTGGTACCTTTAAGTGAACCTACAGTGAAAACAAGTAATAACTGTAAACCTGGTTCAACATAGATGAAATACATACATCTAGTTTGTTCATATATACCGCTTTTTATTACTTGACTAATGTAGATCGACGAATCTGATTACACAATAATATAAGGCTTCAGCTGTGCATTACACAATTGGGTACGTATTTGAAGTACGGTTTAACACCACAGTATATGCATCATATTACAGATTGCAATATATATCGAAATATAACACATTAAAAGCTCTCCCAGTTGATGTTTTACAGCTTTGCTGAACAAATTTAATTTGCAGACATAACAGCTTTCAAAGCTGTTGCCATCATGTAAAATATTATATTGATATTTCACACTGTCTGCTGTCATGAGCATTATTAAAGCAACATTACAAGTACAATAATATTAATATTATTTGAAAACATCGGCTCAGTGGACACCTTAGTTAACTACACACCATGCAATATGGATAATCAGCACATGGTGCTACATTTGCATTGTATAAGATAGATGGTACATGTACGTATTCATTATTTCTGTGTAGATGAAGAGGCTGTGACAGAGGAAAAGCACGACAGGTGGCAGAAATGTTCTGATAAAAAATTATAATGTCACGTGATGTAGTGGGGTTTTCATGACATGTACTCTTGGTATTCTTTGTCAAAGAAGATTAGCATAATGTTGTCCATTCCTGGACTGACCTTAGCTCATCTGTATGATCCCGCTGGAATCCCAGAACAGTCATTGTCTTGGTAGCCCAGGAACACATTTGCCTTTTTCGGCGGAGGGGATGTTTCCATTGCCTCTGTCCGGTTGATTGTGATGAACATACCACCCGTGAAGGTCCGTGTTAGAATACTGATCTTCAGTAACCCCTGCTTGCCGTAAGAGGCGACTAACGGGATCGGGTGGCCAGGCTCGCTGACTTTGTTGACACATGTCATCGGTTCCCAATTGCGCATATCGATGCTCATGCTGTTGATGACTGGATTGTCTTGTCCAGATTCGATTATTTACAGACCGCCGCCATATAGCTGGAATATTGCTGAGTGCGGCGTAAAATTAAACTCACTCACTCACCCAGTGATGAACATACTATGAATACATCCTTGAGCTTGGTCTGTTCCAAACCGACGGAAACTTTCACATGAGATTCGCTGCCTTGCCATGTGTTTGGTTCAAATGCATTAAAGCTATTACAGTATATACATCCTATCAAGGGTGTAACATACATCCTTCCTTGTTTACCCCAGAACGTTTTTTCAGCAAAAACTTCTCTGAAGCCTTGTTTGTTGTGACCTTGATACATTTTGATAACAAGAATACGTTGATTGTACCTCAGAAGATGTGTTATGTAAACACCAAAGGTTGGAGCGACATGCATAAATATATTGCCTGACATAAAGGAACTTGATATCACCCATCTTGCATACAGTCTTGTGAAGGGTTTTTTCTCACTCTGAATCTTTCTGCATACATGTAATCATGATACAGATGTGGCGGGCTCACAGGTTCCTCATATCTACTTCAGGTAAAGCAGTTAGTTAGCAGAAGTGAGTGAGTGAGTGAGTTTAGTATTACGCCGCTTTTAGCAATATTCCAGTAACATCACAGTGGGGGACACCAGAAAAGGACTTCACACATTGTACCCAAGTAGGGAATCGAACCTTGGTCTTCAGCGTGACGAGCGAACGCTACCCCACCGAAGGCTACCCCACCGCCCCGTAAATCAGTGAAAGAGAATTGCCAATTTGATGGTTTTTTAACATCATATCACATCAATTGAAGCTTAGTTAAACTTTTTGGTCAAATTACTTGTTTTTACTTTGCCAGTCCGATTCATTAAGATAAGGAAACCATGAGCTCTATTGGTGCCCATGGGGATGACTACTTCTCGACGTACCCAACATTTTATAAGGATGTAATCAACGAGGAAATCCAACACTTCACAAATTGTGTTTTGGTAAGCTTCTAAAGGTATTCCTCAAATCAATCTTAATCATTGCAAATAAGAACTAAGTATAAACAGGTTATTAATACAAATGAGAAGCATCAGGGTATTTACTGCCTGTCATATGTTCTTATCTGCGCAAAATCCCAATTTAGTTATGTTCTTATGTTACATATCAATATCGAACAGATAAACTTATATATTTGTCAAGCATGACCTTTCCAAGGAATTAACTGAAGGTAGTAACATTATACAAAACACCCAGTTAATTATTTCAAGCTTCGGTCATCGTCAATGTTATTGTCTCTTCGTTCATTTTATTAACGTTTCTTCCACATATTTCTCATTTGTTTGTGCGAATCTGTCTGGAAAACACTGAAGATATTAAAGATGATGATTAGTAATCTTCCTGAATAAGTACGCTGTACATCATATCAGTGTCCACTATCCTATGCTATCCTCCATAACTGAATACAATGCCATATCCTGACAGACACCATACCGGATTATATGATCTTGATATGCATCATACCTGAGTGCATTCTCCTGACAGACACCATACCTCAATGAATAATCATATTTCAGCGCATTATACCTGATAGACACCATGTCTGTGGGCATTATCCTGATATACACCATACATTAATGCATTATTCTGATATACACCATGCATGAATGCATTGTTCTGATATACACCATGCATGAATGCATTATTCTGATATACACCATACATGAATGCATTATTCTGATATACACCATACATGAATGCATTATTCTGATATACACCATACATTAATGCATTATTCTGATATACACCATACATGAATGCATTATTCTGATATACACTATACATGAATGCATTATTCTGATATACACTATACCTAAAGGCATTCTCCCTGATATGCAATGTGTTGAAGTATGTTAGCAAATTATGTATTAGTATATTAAGAACTATACCTGAGTGCATTACCCTCATAGACACTATACACGAGTCCATTCTCCTGAAAAAACACCATACCTCAGTGCATTATTCTTACATACATTATGCCTGAGTGCATTCTCCTCATATCCACAATCATCCACTGATGATCTTATGATGTGTAACATACCTGACTCCAACATACCTGACTCCACATCTTTTTATGCCTTTTTATCTTTAATCAACTACATGTCCTAAATTAGATGATTCGTTTTGCAATAGTTTGTATTTTCAGACAGGATAAATTTCATATGTGACGTTACTATTTTCCTAAACTGTCCCTTATTTTTCTCAAATAGATATGTGGCTGTCCATCATTCAAGCCCCCACGTCACAGTAAATGGACAGTTACCGTTGACGGAGCTGTGTTCGTTTATTTTGTCACAAAAGACTATGATTTCGAAATGTGAAATAAATGTGTCTATGTGTCCTACAACCCTGCAGCATGTTCCCTAAACGTGCAAGAGATGGATAAACATATCGTTTAGGATCCACAAAATTGTAGTGAAAGAAAAGTCATGACCATCGTACATCTGTATCACGCAAGGAAGGCTCACACAGTCTGGATGAAGATAACGAAGAGTTTTGGAAACAATCATTTATTCCATTGAAAATGTTATGTCAAAGTCTAAACGTAGGGTGCATTTTAGGTGGTGGAAGGTAGGGATGCATTTTAGAGAACATATTCCATAATTAGGACTCGGAGCCAACACACATACCACCACTGTAACTGAAATATATATACTGACTGACTGAGTTTGGTTTTACGCCGCTTTTAGCAATATTCCAGCAACATCACGGCGGGGGACACCAGAAATGGGCTTCACACATTGTGCCCATGTGGGGATTCGAACACGGGTCTTCGGCGTGACGAGCCAACGCTTTAACCACTAGGCTACCCCACCGCCCCGAAATATATATAAGTGTTTATGACGTGTAGTAAGGCGTTTCAACATTCCTACATAAAACAGTCTTGTATATATCATAAGACCGTATAGATATACTCCTTATCATTTTCTGTCAGATGTATCCCTGAAACCACCCTTATAGGTTGATAGCACATGGCATGGCTACATACAGCAGTTTATGAAAAAGGCCTCTGAACTCTCTATCGTTAGTTTTTGCTAATTTATATTGTTTTTAAAGAACAATCAATTCTCAATCATTCTAATCGAGATAATTCATCTAAATGTCTTTGCCAATAACGAGTGGATTCATCAAAAATACCATTAGTTTTATGGTACCACCTTAATTAACTTCCCAACAGAAGACAAAAGTTAGAACTTGCAAACACTCTTCATGGAATAGTTAAGGTCATCTGGCAGTCGATGGTAGGTGGGTCTAATGCATTCATTTGTGGAACCGAACCATATCAGGATGACCCGTGCTGATGGGAAGATTGTTGTGTGAGATGAGTAATCATTCTTTTGTACCAGTCCCAAGTGTTTCGACTTCACAGTCCGACACCACAGTGTCATTTCGTATGACAGAATGCCATTCTACCATTATCGGTATATCTTTGACGAAATCTGGGCATTCTTTGACCCCTCTCTTCCCTATATCCTCCCGGGAACAATATACGCAAGTTGAACTCTCAAACATATTCTATCGAAATTGATTGCTATCTGAAAACACAAGTTTTGTTTGATATTCTATTATAAAACTAATTAATTAAATTCTGATTACACCGTAACCGTTCCTTATTTGCATCAATCACATGAAGACCTAATTAAGTGATATCAGCCGAAAGCTTTATTGAACGAAGACAGGCTGTGATCAAGCACACAAACCAATCTCCTAACAAGGCAATTTCTGTTACCGATCCACCAAAGAGATGATGTTGTTTCAAATTTCAGGAACCACGAGTGTTATTTTCTTCAGTAAACACAATTTCATTAAAGTTGTTCAATTATAGGAAGCATATGTCATACTATGAAACACTGAAGTAGATGAACCCGTTTAATGTATTTCAGTGTTATTTCAGTGTGCACAAACTGAACTAGAGGGGAACAGAATAGGAACAAATGAAACCCATTCTATCCCAGCAAGCTATCTCCCGAAGTCAGATTGTCTTATCTTGCTCTGGTTAAGTGAGGCAGAAATCTGCCCAAACCGTGCATCAGTACTATTAACATTAAAACCAACCCATTCCTCTCTACTGCTAGGTCCAGATTGCGTCGTACGATGCTCATGCTGTTGATCACTGGATAGTCTGGTCCAGACTCGATTATTTATAGACAGCCGCCATATAGCTGGAACATCGCTGAGTGCAGCGTTAAACAACAGCCAAACAATCATTACTGCTAGGTCCTGCAAATGTACCACCAAATCCCTGTAACCGCCTCCGTGGTGTAGTGGTTAGAGCGTCCGCCCGGAGAGCGGAAGGTCGCGGGTTCGATCCCCGACCGCGTCATACCAAAAGACGTTAAAATGTGGTACTTGTTGGTCCCTGTCTGGCGCTCGGCATTAATGGGTACAACAAGGACTGGTCGGCTCGGAGTCAGTATAATGTGTCTGAGTGGGGTATTCCTGCTTCACTGCGGCATGGTATCTCAGTGGGCTAGCACTATAAAACCAGCTTAAGTCTGGGCTAGTACAAGCAGCCGCACATACACATACACACGCATGCACGTCGTCATATGAGCGAAACATTCTCAAGCACGACGTTAAACCCAATTTCACCTCACCTCACCTCACCAAATCCCTGTCTCAAGGATCAGCCATAATTCTTAACATAATCAAGCAAGTAGGGTTTCAAAGAACATATCTGAGACAATTTGGTCAAGAGGTTTAACTTAACCGTCAAGTGTACGGATGATCTGACATCGTTCAATGATGGTCGTACAGCCCAGTTCCGTCCAGTGATTTTCAAACCTGAACTAGAGAGACTCCCGATTAATGAAGCAGCCATACGTGTTTATAATTAGATCAGTGCGTAAATAGCCATAATGGCAAAAAGCTATGTACGAGACTGCATGTCTGAAGAGATGACTTCAACTTTTCAATAGTCAACTTTTCCTTTCTGTCGAGCCATATTCCAGGACCCTTTGGTCTCTACCTTTCACGACTTTTTCAGGTTCAACCGAGCATGTATGTTCTACGACAACTTCCTAGAGCGTCGTGTGCCTCTTGCTCATAAGTAATGTGATCAGGGCTACAGCATCCAAAGCATCAGTAAAGCTATGGTAACTTTCCATAGTAGACAAAAGGGGCACATTTGTACATCGACACAATTCCCTATTCAACTTTAGTACATTACGAATATAAATTGTGATATGCGAATACAAGACTGTTTCTGTACCCAATCCGGCAAAGAGATGATGGTGTGCTTCGTGCGTGTGTGTGTGTGTGCGTGCGTGCGTGCGTGTGCGTGTGCGTGTGTGCGTGTGTGTGTGTGTGTGTGTGTGTGTGTGTGTGTGTGTGTGTGTGTGTGTGTGTGTGTGTGTGTGTGTGTGTGTGTGTGTGTGTGTGTGTGTGTGTGTGCTTTCTCGTGATGTATGTGTGTTTTGTTTTTTTATTTTAAATATTTGACTTACCTTCCCATGGATTCCATTGGTGAGGCAGGATACGTTCATCTAATCACAAAGACAAGCGGTCTGTGAATAATCGAGTCTGAACCAGACAATCCAGTGATCAACAGCATGAACATTGCTCTACGCAATTAGGATACGATAACATGCGTCAACCACATCAGCGAGTCTGACCACCGGATCCCGTTAGTCGCCTCTTTCGACTATTTAATACTGATTCATATACACATGATTTGATTCTGTAAAAATATTAGTACCAAGAAGTCTGCTTTCAAAAAAGATTTCCCATGATTATGAAAATTGTTTTGTCGCTAATAGTTGTACGCACAAAGAATTGACACTGAAAATGAATACAACCCACTCTGTGTAATGAGAACAAAGACACTGTGATATCACTCAAAATGTCAATGGCCCAGGGGAAGCATCACATGACAATGGTCACAGTTATCGGAAGATTCATATTTGTACGAGATTCAACAATGTGTAAATGGCGAAAAAGCATGTGGATGAAGCACTTAGAATCAGTGATAAAACCATCAACTGGTGAAAAGGGTAAGCCCTACTGGAAGCACCTGCAACTTGCATAAAAAAGAAATGTGAATTTCCTAATCTAATACAGCTGACATACAAAACAAGGCAAGAGGGAAATAGGTTTGCAACAATCCTAGTTTGGTTGTTTGCTTTAGTTAAGGAGGTATATAAGAATGTATCGAACTGTTTGAACGTCATGAGAAGATATCCCTTCAGTAAAAACATGATGCTTCTGATCATTCTTGACGTCAGGACTTTTTGAGATCTGTATCAAATTTAAACTACCATCAACACGACGTTCAGAAAATCCTACGTTTTAATGGACGCAGATTAAATGTCATCTTTAGGTAGAGAGCGATATCAAAGGATCAGTGGGGGGATTATCTAATGGATGTGTGAAAGTATGTTGAATTTGATATTGATCAACTTGATGCATCAGGCTTCAGCAACACCTCGCTCCTTCCACGGCAAATACGTCCTCATCGGCAACTACCGTTCCTCATTCGCTGGAATGGGTTTGTATAATAGTCTTTACACGTAATACCATCGTCTATGGAAGCATTACCCGATTACGTAGTTAACTAGCATAAACCCCTTTCATAACTAATGAGAAGACGTAATGAGTGTGCGAGTTGGATTTAACGCCGATTTTGTAAAGTAATTTTTTATTATGATGACGGTCGGCTTAATGCTTGAGGAAAGCCTGAAGTCACACTGGTTGTGAGGCCTAATTTCGGAGAAATACATGATCAGGCTAACTTCCTGACACAGGTACATGTATATGGGATTCGAACTCCCGGATCCCGTAACTACTGAAACCGACTTCAAGGTGCCTGTCGTGCCTAAGAGGACTTAATGACTACAAAGACGTGCTCATGATTAATAACATAGTAACACAACACCATAAACTGCGTTTCGATATATAGAGTGAGTGAGTGAGTTAATATTTCAGCCATATCGTGACTTGGACATATAGAACCTTTGGAACACGTACCTACATGAAACACGTATCTACATATGGTACTTCCGGACTGTCAACCGCCTGCGTAGTGTAGTGGTTAGAGAGTCCGCCCTGGGAGCGGAAGGTCGCGGGTTCGATCCCCAAAGAACCCGTGAAGATCCGTGTTAGTATTGGTCTTCAGTAACCCATGCTTGTCGTAAGAGGCGACTAACGGGATCGGGTATTCAGGTTCGCTGAACATGTCATCGTATCACAAATGCGTAGTACGATGCTCGTGATGTTAATCACTGGATTGTCTGGTCCAGAATCGATTATTTACAGACCTACGCCATATAGCTGGAATATCGATGAGTGCGGCGTAAAACTAATGTTACTCACTCACTAATACCAAAAGACGTTAAAATATAGTACTTGTTGGTCCTTGCCTGACGCTGGTCGGCTCGAAGTTGGGGTATTCTTGCTTAACTGCCTCATGGTATCTCAGTGAACAAGCACTATTAAAACCAGTCTGGGCTCGTACAATCAGTCACACATACACACGCATGCACGTCGTCATATGAGCGAAATATTCTTATGTACGACATTAAACCCCATTTCACTTAACCTTACCTCACATCCGGGATCTCTTTGAATAAATGATTTGATCAGACGCGAATGTAATATTGAAAAGTCTGTTTCAAATCATCCTATTTGTAATTTATATCTTGGAAATGTCACGCTTTTCTAATTTTTCTTTCGATGCCACACCAGTTCAGCTTTTATTGAATTTATCGCTTCATTTTCTTGTAACATATATAGCAAGATGGATACCCCGGAGTCACGAACGTTTGTAATTTTATGTATAAACGTTTTGCCGCTGGTAGTCACAGAGCGTGATCTAATTACATGAAGAGCAAAGACACATAAACTGTCAATTACGAACACAAGTCTCAAGCATTAATTTCAGATGTAGGGTAAAAGTTACTACGGCGTGTGGAACTAGGCTAAAGGCAGCACTAGGATAAGTGTACAACTTGAGTAAAGGCAGCACTAGGATAAGTGTACAACTTGGGTAAAGGCAGCACTAGGATAAGTGTACAACTAGGGTAAAGGCAGCACTAGGATAAGTGTAGAACTAGGGTAAAGGCAGCACTAGGATAAGTGTAGAACTAGGCTAAAGGCAGCACTAGGATAAGTGTAGAACTAGGGTAAAGAACAGCACTAGGATAGGCAGTGTGTAGGCTAACAGCAGGGTAAAGGCAGCACTAGGATAGAACTAGGGTAAAGGCAGTACTAGGTTAAGTGTAGAACTAGGCAGCACTAGGATAAGTGTAGAACTAGGCTAAAGGCAGCACTAGGTTAAGTGTAGAACTAGGGTAAAGGCAGCACTAGGTTAAGTGTAGAACTAGGGTAAAGGCAGCACTAGGTTAAGTGTAGAACTAGGGTAAAGGCAGCACTAGGATAAGTGTAGAACTAGGGTAAAGGCAGCACTAGGATAAGTGTAGAACTAGGGTAAAGGCAACACACTAGGTTAAGTATACAACTTGGGTAAAGGCAGTACTAGGTTAAGTGTAGAACTAGGGTAAAGGCATTATTAGGTTAAGTGTAGAACTAGGGTAAAGGCAGCACTAGGTTAAGTGTAGAACTAGCTAGGATAAAGGCAACACAAGGCTAAGTATACAACTTGGGAACAGGCAGTACTACGTTAAGTGTAGAACTTGGGTAAAGGCAGTACTAGGTTAAGTGTAGAACTAGGGTAAAGGCAGCACTAGGTTAAGTGTAGAACTAGCTAGGGTCAGCACTAGCTAGGGTAAGGGCAACACAAAGTTAAGTATACAACTTGGGAAAAGGCAGTACTACGTTAAGTGTAGAACTTGGGTAAAGGCAGCACTAGGTTAAGTGTAGAACTAGGGTAAAGGCAGAACTTGGTTAAGTTCACAACTTGAGTGAAGACAGTACTTGGTTAAGTGTAGAAGCAGGCTAAAGAAAACACTAGGATAAGTGTAGAACAAGGCTAAAGGTAGAACTTGTTTAGAGGCAACAATAGGGTAAGTGTAGAACTAAGCTTAAAACGCAATAGGTTAAGTGTAGAACTAGGCCAAAGGTAGAACTTGTTTAGAGGCAACAATAGGGTAAGTGTAGAACTAAGCTTAAAACGCAATAGGTTAAGTGTAGAACAAGGCTAAAGGTAGAACTTGTTTAGAGGCAACAATAGGGTAAGTGTAGAACTAAGCTTAAAACGCAATAGGTTAAGTGTAGAACAAGGCTAAAGGTAGAACTTGTTTAGAGGCAACAATAGGGTAAGTGTAGAACTAAGCTTAAAACGCAATAGGTTAAGTGTAGAACTAGGCTAAAGGTGGGAACTTGTTTAGAGGCAACAATAGGGTAAGTGTAGAACTAAGCTTAAAACGCAATAGGTTAAGTGTAGAACTAGGCCAAAGGTAGAACTTGTTTAGAGGCAACAATAGGGTAAGTGTAGAACTAAGCTTAAAACGCAATAGGTTAAGTGTAGAACAAGGCTAAAGGTAGAACTTGTTTAGAGGCAACAATAGGGTAAGTGTAGAACTAAGCTTAAAACGCAATAGGTTAAGTGTAGAACAAGGCTAAAGGTAGAACTTGTTTAGAGGCAACAATAGGGTAAGTGTAGAACTAAGCTTAAAACGCAATAGGTTAAGTGTAGAACTAGGCTAAAGGTAGAACTTGTTTAGAGGCAACAATAGGGTAAGTGTAGAACTAAGCTTAAAACGCAATAGGTTAAGTGTAGAACTAGGCTAAAGGTAGAACTTGTTTAGAGGCAACAATAGGGTAAGTGTAGAACTAAGCTTAAAAACGCAATAGGTTAAGTGTAGAACAAGGCTAAAGGTAGAACTTGTTTAGAGGCAACAATAGGGTAAGTGTAGAACTAAGCTTAAAACGCAATAGGTTAAGTGTAGAACTAGGCTAAAGGTAGAACTTGTTTAGAGGCAACAATAGGGTAAGTGTAGAACTAAGCTTAAAACGCAATAGGTTAAGTGTAGAACAAGGCTAAAGGTAGAACTTGTTTAGAGGCAACAATAGGGTAAGTGTAGAACTAAGCTTAAAACGCAATAGGTTAAGTGTAGAACAAGGCTAAAGGTAGAACTTGTTTAGAGGCAACAATAGGGTAGGTGTAGAACTAAACTTAAAACGCAATAGGTTAAGTGTAGAACTAGGCTAAAGGCAGTGCCAGTGTAAGTACGGGGGGTGTAATTGGGGTAGTGGGGACTGGAGTAAGGGTATTTTCAGGTTAAGTGAAGAAGTAGGGTTGCACTAGGAACGACTCGGAAGTACTCGGGGAAAGCTCTTCTAAGCTTTTGCGTCTATCTTAATACCGAAAGAATGTTTAATCTGGTTACCACGATAACTATTCATCTCTGGACAGTAAGCCCGTCAAACAGACACAAGATAAAAGTTTTTGGCGGGAGAATGACATCCGTTGGAGCGAATGATTGATCGAAGGACTCGATGACGTCACTTTCAGGGACAGCTTTAGACAGTAATTCGTACCTGTCGAACAGCTGCTACAGAAGACCAGAAGGCCACTCAAGCAGACCTCGGGAATGACGTGAACCAACGCGTCAACAACGTGTGAGCTTACCACATCGCCATTTACGTGCATATTGATCAGTGAACCTCAGCAAACTCAATATGTCTGTTGCTTCCTCGATACATAATCCAGCATTGTGAAGACAAATAACAAGCTGCTAATATTCCGGTATTTATGGGGAGGTTCATCAAGTCGAAAGAATGAATGAGATCTACAAATAAGGCCTACTAATGTCATTTGGAATGGCTTGATCCACTTCTCCTTCTAATATCAATTCCGTTATACTGATTGGGTGTTTCTTTGCAAGGGCATTGTCAACTTAACACTTCCGTTGCCAGTTTAATAATAGTTTATAGCTTCGTATTGACAGCGCTATTGACGAGATTCAATACATCTGCCTTCGCTCCATTAAGAATCTAGTTTGTCTTATCTATTTCAATGAAAACATATTACTAGTTACCGTTGGTTGTTAAAAGTGATGCATAGGTGACGTGACGACTAACAGAAATGTCTCCCGTATGTAACTGAGACATAATCGATGAGGAAAGCTAACGTCAAAGGATTTTAGCCAATTAAAACCTTTGTAACCAATGAGTGCGAGACTGATGATGGCGCCCCCCTATCGTACATAACAGGCGACATGTCGCCGCACATGAATATATAATCCAACAAAGAATGATCATGGGCTTCCGTTCAAAGACAATTCCTAGTTTTTTATAGACACAAAACCTGGTCATAGAAAAACGTTCATTGGAAGGGCTTCGTTGTAAAAACAGGCCAGGTAATTAGGCATAAGACACGAGGTCTCCTATAAAGTAAGATGAGTACATACAGTTGCTGTTTGTGGGATGATAAAGAAAACATCTAAATCACTTTTTCGAAAGCAATCCTAAGCCACTGGGTGGAGGTTGAATCGCTGTTTGTTCACACGCTACTGGAATAAAGCGAGCGATATTCAAAGAAAAGCCCAAGCTGTATGTTACATTGAATTCTAAAACAAGCCCAATTCCAGTAACTGTACAATGTCAAATCAGAACTGCATAACCATGTTGAATCGAGCACAACATATTTTATATGAAACTGCTGTGTGCAGCTAGCCCTTCACCAATTAATGTCATGTAGCTTCCTGTCTTTGGCTTGGGCAGAAGGATCAAAGGGTGAGTGAGTGAGTTTAGTTTTACGCCGCTTTTAGCAATATTCCAGCAATATCACGGCGGGGGACACCAGAAATGGGCTTCACACATTGTACCCATGTGGGGATTCGAACCCGGGTCTTCGGCGTGACGAGCGAACGCTTTAACCACTAGGCTTCCCCACCGCCCCAGGATCAAAGAGAAGAAGATGTTTGATTGTATTGTGAACAGATAAGATACAGTGTACCTTTCATTGAGACGTGTGCCTGATGGCATCTCTGCCACCTGGATTAATTGTGATTTTTATGTTAGTACAGGCATGTTCAATAGTACATACCAGCAATTTAAGTGATGGGTCAATCAAAAATAGTTGATGTTTGATCATACAGTTTATGCTAAAGACGTGACTAAAATTGCTGTTGGTTTCACAGACACTACTGGTTCGTCTCATAAACCATCCCTGCTAAGGAGTGGGACATAGGATTGTCTCTGAGATACGTGTATGCAGTAGGATCTGCCATATAAATGTCCGAGCTCTGGTGGATGTTTAAGCTTTTCTTGCCACTGTATCTTGTCTGGGAGCTATAAAAGGTACTTTTGATATCAACCTTAATGGTTGCGTCTTTTAACGACATACCATAAACCGTTCTTCGGCAGCCATGTTGAGAACGACCCAGACATTAGATCGAGTAACAAATCTAACTACCGATTTCCGACTTAAAATGGTATTTGTGAACAGCTTATGTCATCATCCGTCCAATGAAGGTTACCCGGCCTTTTTGCACCAAACCCGTATCGATTGGCATTCATATGCGTGCGTGCGTGAGTTCGTGCGTGCGTGAGTGCGTGAATGCGTGCGTGCGTGAGTCAGTCAGTCAGTGCGTAAGTGCGTGCAGGTGCATTAATGAATTCTTTTCTATAAATCTAAACAGAGTATGCCCGAGTCTATCAACCGAAAAGGCCAAAAACGTCATTTAAGTTTGCCATTGGAATAATATGTTCAGGCTGATGTTTCCACTTAATGTATTGTCCTGTGTAATGCTGTAACTATTAGAAAGTATAGATCGACTGGGCACACAGACAGTGTCCTTTGATTGAATGCCTCAGGGCAGGATCAACAATTGGTAGGGCAACGCATTTTCTGATTGAACACCGCATCGTCAATTACACATACCTTAAAACACGAAGTGTTAGATTTGGCTGAGTTGCAAGACTGGCATTTCCCTACCACCTGTGAAATTATCGACAACATTTGCTAGTGAAGCTTTACAAAAAAAAACGTTATCTTCTCGCCGCTGTCAGTCCAGTGATACTCTCACACCACAAAACCGTTATTGTAAAAACATCATTTGAAATGAAACATTGGTTTTTACGTTTCAAACTATTTTCTTCAAAGTGCCTTAAAACGTGCCTACATGTGACCGAAAACCGTTCAAATGCTCCTTAAAAAATTCTCTTCTGGTGATTTCGCTGATGTTTGCGAACTATTATTTCACGAATCCGGGTTATAATTGGCAACTAACCCTTGTAGTAAGAGGCGAACCACCCGTTCGACTCCCGGAAAAGGCTGTGTGTCATCGTATCCAAATTGTGAAGATCAATACTGATGATATCAATGTCTGTATTATCTGATTCAGACTTGATTATTTACAGACGTTCAACAACAAACAAACGTAACAGGGCTCATTTCGAATACGTAAACGTTCAATTAAAGCGGAAAGCGTTTTCATGAAAGAAAGTAACATTGAGACCCTCAAGCTCCACCCAAGTGCGTACAACGACTGTAACCTTCCCAATATATTCACAGAGTCAAGCATTCATTTGTGGTTTCTTGCCAAAAAGGCAAAAAAACATGCATTACAAAATGGATAATGCAGTCCATATAAGAGTTTTTGGCGAGATGAGTGCATTTAGACATTCTTTGTATGAAAATTTCTATGTGTCAACCACAGTGTTATAAGGAACAAAAGCTACGAAAATAACCACTGATTTCCAAGGTCAAACCCAGCAAACACTCCACGGGATGAACATGATAATTTTCATAAACACGACGACAGTGACAACGTTCCAAGCTTCACCTTGCAGATGACCTAACGTTCCCTCAATAGCATGCGTGTACCTGTGTGTTCGAGTTCGTCCCGTATTGTTTAGGCGAGATGTGTCGCCAAGTCCTCCGTCACAGCAAGTATCACCCCCTGTCTGTAACGTTTTGGATGTAGTCTTCCGTTAGTAGCGTACCACATTTCCTCTTATTGGTAGAATCAATATTGCTGAAATCGCTTCAGCCGCTACAGAGATTGACCCGAGATACAAGGCTCAAACAATCTGAGTTGATGCCTTGTCCGGCAAGGCAATACTTATACGCTGTTGGTGCTCCGGATGTTCTGACCGATCCGTACGGTGTGACGTTGCCAATCTGGACCAGGAGATGAGGAACACCCTGAGGTATCGATAGGTTGTCAAGATGATGATGAGTTTGAAGATCTGATGGAGATGTTCGCCCAAATGATGACCACACCAAAGTTCAATCAGAACATCCTCTACACTTTCGCCATGTATGTTCTTGACCGACGGTCTGTCTGATCGGGTTGAAGTTTTCTTTCATTTTCTTTCTGTAGCGTTGCCACACTGATTCCACTACATCCGCCTTAAGATCGTCCCATGAAGATAAGTCTTGGCCTCATGCGAATCCAAGTATTCTCGCCCTTGCCATACCCTGTCTAATTTCAAACTGTTTAACCTAATCGTGAACATCAAACAATTACTTTCTCCTTCGTCAGTTAGATTTTCCAGACGAATTTACCTTTGACAACGGATGGCCAAATAAGTGGTTAAAGGGTTAATGTGACACTCGACTGCCCGTTAATGATTTACCCTATAATGTTTGAACGAATTTAACTTCTACAGGGATTGACTCGAGAATGAAGTTTCACAGGAAACACTCTTCCTAATAGTTTCCTCATTACGCTATTTGCCAGGAAGTTTAAATCTATATGACAATTAAACAAACCTTTTACTGGGATAGACGCATTAAACGTCAATGCCATTAAGACATTTTTATAAACATGACAGCTATCCGATCACTGATTGCTCACTGATGGACGTATTCTGAACTAATGAAAGGTGGCAACGCTGTGAGGAGCTTCTGTCAGCCTTTATACGTCGTCTGATGCGAATCAACAGCTACACTATGAATATGTCTGAAATAACACACAACAATGAATAAAAGTCAATAATTCTGTAACAAACAAATACGTGCCACAAAAGGTTTGTAAAAAATAGAATTTAAAATGTGTAAGGACAATACCTCCATTTGTGTCAGCTGGCGTTTCAATTAATTATCGTACATCCGACCTTTAGATGTGTTGTTTTGACTGTAAAATATTGACAAACTAGCAGTCCCTGTAATTGCATCCATGTTAGAAGTATCAATAAGCATGTTGAAACAACCACAGTATAATGAGACACTTCGGGCGACTAATTAAACGTCATAACCCATCGCTGGTGCTTAAATAGATCCACTCTTGTGGGTCTATCCGTGTCCCTAGACGCACGGACAAACCATGAAACAACCGATGGTGGGCCAAACATGTCCACAGCACGGCTCATAAGCACTCAACAGGAGAGGCTCGGAGGTCAGATTGGACCTTAATGGGGTACCAGTGTCTCTGGCGTTGGCATTGTCAATCTACTGACACTGTCAATATGCAGTGGGTGCCAGAGACTAGAAATGACACCAACGTGAGCGAACATTGGACCCTTGAGACGGAGGAGGAGAGATTTAGAGAGTCATCACGTCGGGTCTCAATGAATCTAGAGCTGTTGGTCCTCCTTTATCTGAAGCTGGTGAATATTTAAACAATATATCCTTCATTCCCACGGGGCGTCGAGGTGACCTTGTTGATAAAGCTTTCACTCGACACAGCCCGGGCTCAAATCAAGACTAAATTTGTGAACAGCTTTCTGATTTCTGATTTCACTCTGATTTCGTCAGCAAACTGTTTTTTCACCGAATTCTTGACTCAGACATTGTTCCAACACTCCCCTCTCAAAATTAGCAAATAGGCAAAAGGAGATTTAAAACAAACAACTCATTTCGTTAATGCACATTATTCTATGTGTACTGTTGCAGGTCATATCGCACTGGCAGCACAGAAGCAATTGTAATGTTATATAAATACTATTGAGGCAGGTACAAATGTAACACACCGTTTCTCAGAGCTGTTAAACCAGTTGCACAACCCGATCGGTTTGCATGTTCTAACCTTAGAAATCGAACAAAAAATCAATCCCATATACATTATGCAAGAACAAAAATACTAACTTATATAAAAGCAATTTAACACTTACTGCACAGTGAACTGTAATACAAATATATAAAATGACATTTCTGCATGTGTCACACGAAACTTAAGAATTGAAAAGGTAGAAAACCTACGTCTTCAAGATCCTGGCTCGTGGCTGTGTGAAATAAGAACGGCTCCTGGTTCCCCTCTTAAAGTAAACTATATTATACCCGTCATTAGCTGGTAATGGATCGACAGGAGTACAGGCTACCTGGATGGTGATTACATGACGAAGAATCTGTGTAAGAGTTTAAACCCCGACAAAATGAAAGGAATTATGAAACGTTGGACACACATACATGTTAAATTATATCGATGACATAGATTGATTGGTACTTGCAGGTCATACAGAGTATAATCCCTTTCATTTCACCCTCCACGCGTACTAATCAGATGTCGCTTCCGGTCAGAAGGATTCCTTCTGGAATTGGCAACACCATGACTAATGACGCCCATACACTGGAGGAACTTGAAGAATGGCTTCAATAAAGTACTACTGCTACGAGATTCCGAGTCACCATTCTCATTACTCGTTTACAATTTATTTAACACGCAGATCACGTCCTTGATGCCAGTGACAATTGCATTTATACTACCCATAAATGAAGTTATTATATTTCTCGAAATAACAATGTCTTCGATTTATCTGACAGAGCAATAATTATCAGCTTTTCATTCTCTTAATAAGATTTGTATTAAGTTATTTGTAAACAACTATTCTGACTCTCTCATATTCCTTTATCAGTTTAAGTGTAAGAAAAGGTTAATTTTGACCGATAAATATGTCGGGACACATGTGTTTTGTTTGTCGTATTCTGCGGACGTACAACAACATATTTTCGCAGCATCAAATGTTTCAGGCTACATTTCAGGATACCATTGTTTGATAATGACATGACTCGATGTGTTGGCAGGAGAGAGAGGATGGTACACACGAACAACCTTGAGAATATTGGTCACAAAAACATGTCCACTGCATACCAAAGATCTCAAATAAGCAGAGAAAAGTTGTAAGTGAATAGTTGACCGTGATCAAATCATGTGAGTACAGCAACGTCACGGATTAGTTGCACGGCAATGAAAAAGAATACCCAGTCTTGACGATATCCAGAATTCCGTTCGGTGTAATGGAAAGATAGCTGTGAAATGCCTATCAATAGCTCACTGAAAAGCAGTGATGACATCAAGTGTTCGCGAAATGGGTAAGCATGTCATGCCTACCATTAGCACACCCAAAGCGACGTCAGAGTGTAGGCCTATAGATGACTATGACACAAATGCGGCCAGCAAAACAGCCTCGAAAGTTGTGATGGTAACACCAATCTGTCAAGTAAATCAGCGTTAGAGAGTAGAAGGATTGGTGACATCGACACAAACAGGGAAGGAAGAAGATGAGTCAGACCATGATAACAGTTTCAAATCACTGGTATTCGCAGATATACATGTATTTGATTAATCTTGTATATAACTTCTATTTAACTTTTCTTTCCAGGGCCCTTTTGTTTTAATAACCACTTGACTACGAATTCATAACAAGGTGTTTATGAAATCAGAGACTTTTTCCTTACTGAATAATTTTGCGAAAGTATATTTGAATATATCAATGATCACTGCCTTTGTGGACTCTCAGGGATAGGGAAAAGGCACATTAGTATTCCCTTCCGACTGAGGATCCCTATCGTTCCAAGCCCTATTTGCCATTTTTCAAATCAAATCAGACTTTGTAGTTACAGGTTTAATCTCCTGCGGTACTGGATGTATACACTGGCACTGCATTTACTGTTAGGTCCTTGATGCTGTAGTGTTATGCTTTAGTGCGCCGTATCTGGGGTGGTGTGTTGTTCTGTGCATAGACCTCAGGTCACAAATCAGCTGACGTTAAGCAACGTTGGTCACATCCTTCGATGGGTGACTGTGATTGGCAGCTTGACCCCTGAGAGTTTCTAGAATTTCAGTCTTGGCCCACAGCGAATCACACTTAACACACGTGGTCTGACCCTAGGAAAGTGAGTTTATTCGATGATTGCCTCTGTTGCCCCGATGACTGGGTACCCGGTGGGATTAGTCATATGACCATTAACCTTCTAGCGCCTCAGAGCTTGGGTTATCCGGGGTAATAATGTGCTGTACTAGCGCGTAGACACAGGTTCTTTATAAATAGCCAGTATTGTGTATAGGTTAATCTCCCTTGCAAGCTAGTTATTTAAATAAACTCTGCGAGGGCTTTAGCCCGATAAGAGTTTATTTAAATAACTACCGTAGTGAGGGTGATTAAATGGCTTACACATCGAAGGTACTTATTTAATACACGTGTAATGTATTAGGCATATTAAAAAGATTATCAAAATAAGTACAATTGTATTGTTTTTAAATAAAAATAATTGCCCGAGGGCAGTTATTCAGTTATGCTAATAAAGCACTTCCAAGAAGAATGGACACAACTTTCCCTAGTGGTTTAGCTATGTGAAGGGACTTACACTTTGCTATATTTGCGTGAACAGCAGTTAACCATAGGAATCTCCAGCCGGACAAAAGAACGTTTACTTCACTTTCTGTCGGCCAACATCCTGTTGCACATATACAAGGCGTCACCCCCACTATACCCTTCCAGTAATATCTAAAGATGAATGGGTGCTGATGAAGACAAACATTCCGGATTTGAGTTGAATATCCATACACAGAGACATCAACTTTTTGAAGGTCATTTTAGTCCTGCAAAGTAACGGTTGTTTCCCTCCGTGCTTTAATTATAGAATCTGTACAAGTTCCAGTGCGTTTCTGACAAAGTTCTATACTCCCAAAATAGTTTCATTTCCATACTTTACCTTTTGAAGGTCGTCGCTTTAGAAACTAGTTCATTGTGGCAATATCTGACATCTAAAGAAAAGTATTTTCAACGTATGCGTTATTATTTGTAGATTTCGGGGTTTTTTTCAGGATTAGTTAGGTGTAGGATTTTCTCTCACATTTCTTCGCAATGCACTGCATACATACAGACTGTTTTACAAAATATTTGTAACTACAGTAAATTACGGCCATAACGAGCTAAAATGCACTACTAATTATAGTGCTTATACGCATTTCGACTAAAATTCGGCAATTGTCCGGAACCAAAAATACAGCTCGTAAATCCGTCAGTTCGTTATATACATAGTTTACTTATTTGAATTCGAGCAAGATAATACACGAAAGATGAATTCGAGCAAGACAATGCATGAAAAATGAATTCAAGCAAGACAATGCACAGAAGATGAATTCGAGTACGACAATGCACGAAAGATGAATTCGAGCAAGACAATGCACGAAAAATGAATTCGAGCAAGACAATGCACGAAAGATGAATTCGAGCAAGACAATACACGAAAGATGAATTCGAGCAAGACAATACACGAAAGATGAATTCGAGCAAGACAATCCACGAAAGATGAATTCGAGCAAGACAATCCACGAAAGATGAATTCGAGCATGACAATGCACGAAAGATGAATTCGAGCAAGACAATGCACGAAAGATGAATTCGACCAAGACAATGCACGAAAGATGAATTCGACCAAGACAATACACGTAAGAAACACTGACATCCACTGAAATCGTGTACACTTATTAAATGTTTTTCTTGAAGCCACTTGCAGGAACCGCCATACATATTCCATGATACCAAAATGGTCAGATCATTCTGACAGTCAGAAAGTCATTGAATAAAGTTGTCAAGGTTGGATAAGTGGTGTTAAGAGTTTATCCATTAGTACGCATGATCTTTTGATATCAGGTTCCAGCCCAGGATTCGCATGTCTACACCAAACCTCTGTTCATCAAAGTCATTTCGAACCTTTAAACTGTCCCATTGTTCTACCCTCGGCGTTTTACATGGCAAATTCAGTCAATGGATGAAATGTCTATGAAAAACCAAAAGTGACATCGCGACATCGTGCTTGGACTACTAAACGATGACATGACGTCCCTTGTGGCCTTCCATAGTTCTCAAAATCTTCTTGGATGCCTCACATAGATCCGAGTCACATGGACTGACACACCGACAGTATATTATACAAACCAATGAAAAACATTATGAAAATCAATAGGGTGATCACACGTATCAGTATCACGACGTCGCTTCCAGATCTGCCATTATCAAGTTACAGATCTAGATGTACTTGCATGAACTACAACGTGTATTTAAGTAGGACATATATCATTTATACAATGTATACCTACTTCTTACACCTCTTCCTCAATAGGAATCATAAAATATGTTGTTTCCTAATGACCTAAAGAAACCGCGGTGTTGGAAACAATATAGGCAAAGATTAATTTTAATAGTAAAATGTTATGGTTTATTTAACACTCGTTGTCAAGGAAACAGATTGATCATGCTAAAGCCCCATGAAGAAAGGCTTCCACATGAACTACGCCGATTTATCATATTCTTTGTATCAGAACATAACAATTTTCCTGAAGGGGGAACATTTCTATTGGTTGTCAAGACAACCGTTACGATTATTCATTACCTCCTCAATATATCTGTATGTTTTCCTTGTTTACCTAACAAATGTGTTTGCATCACAAGACATCAATAGTCCAGTACAATGCCTTCAGCGTCCCTTGTCATCGTGTTAATTACAAATATAGATCCATATATTGTTTATTAATCACACCAACGCATCACTGACCTGACGTCCATGTTTACAAGACAGCGTTATGTGAACATGTCCGTCCACCCCGTGATATATGTCGCCTTGTTTACTTTCTGAACGTTCCAACACAGAACCCATTGATTCATAGTAAGTGATAAAGTCAAACACCGTGATATTATTTTGAGCAAGTACATTGAGTGGTGGTGGTGGTGGAATTGGGTTTAACGTCGTGCTTGAGAATATTTCGCTCATATGACGACGTGCATGCGTGTGTATGTGTATGTGCGGCTGCTTGTACTAGCCCAGACTCAAGCTGGTTTTATAGTGCTAGCCCACTGAGATACCATGCCGCAGTGAAGCATGAATACCCCACTCAGACACATTATACTGACTCCGAGCCGACCAGTCCTTGTTGTACCCATTAAAGCCGAGCGCCAGGCAGGGACCAACAAGTACCATATTTTAACGTCTTTTGGTATGACGCGATCGGGGATCGAACCCGCGACCTTCCGCACTCCGGGCGGACGCTCTAACCACTACACCACGGAGGCGGTCTACATTGAGTGAGTGTGTGCATGAGTGATTGAGCATTGTTTTACGCCGCTTTTAGCAATATCTCAGCCACATCACAACGAGGGACACTAGAAATGGACTTCTCACATTGTACCCATGTGGGGAATTGAATAGAAACTATGGAGAAAAAACTTTAACACGTTCATGTTCTTGGAATTTGACCTCAGATGCCCTTGATATATATCATTGTAGCCTTTGGTCCAGTATTCAATGGTAGAATCACTGCCTCGTACATACGTTAGGCTATGACATCATTTATAGACAACACTTCATTGATGCCTCTAGTGGGCCTGGGAAACAGCGGTGGCTGAGTGGTTTAGAGCGATGACTTTGTGGTGCTGGCGACTAGATGCCTGACTTTGAGAGTGAGGGTTCGAATCCCGGATGGAACTCAACATAAGAAAAGTACTAGAATCCTTTTTGAGATAGTGTAATCCCAAATATGACATATAACGCTCTTGATACTACAATAAGGTATTGCTGAGTAGATGCATGCAACATGATATATTAAAATCATACAAGAAACAATGGACATAACCAAACTGGATTCACCATCACAATGCGGATGCACGAACACCACCTCACCATTGTACAAACGCAGTGATCACATAATTAGGAGTGAGAGAGTTTACTTTTACGCCGCACTCAACAATATTCCAGCCATATGGTGGCGGTTTGTAAATAATCGAGTCTGGACCAGACAATCCAGTGATCAACAACATGAGCATCGATCTACGCAATTGGGATACGATGACGTGTGTCAACCACGTCAGCGAGCCTGACCACCAGATCCCGTTAGTCGCCTCTTACGACAAGCATGTGATACTACAGATCAATTCTAACCCAGATCTTCATGAGACATGATTAAGAAGAAGCGATATGGCATTAACTGCCCTACGGTCATCACTCGTGGGGTAAGGTTACATTAAGATGGCGCTTGAGAATTACTGTCCAAGTCTGAACCATACGATTGTGTGTGTACCGACTGTGCAACACATTTCGTGGAACCACTGCAACGCGGTAATTGATTTGTCTATTCTCATCTCCTTGGATTTCACCCACGCATCAGTATGAGCTTTCCTCATTAACATGACACGTTGTGCTATAACTGAACCATCAACCAAATGGCAGCAGACAATATGCCAGTGGTGGCCCATGACCTGTGTCAGTCTGCTCAACCACCAACAATCAGCATCTCCAAGGACACGCTACTTCTCACTCCCATCTTTGATGAAAGCTGACGACATTTAAATGAGCCCCATCTTATCCTGTTAGCGAAGCTACGAGCACGTGTAACCAGTTAAAATGAACTTATTCAACAATTCAAGTTTCAAGGTGTGTTTTCGAGCCAATACGTTTTTGGTTTTCCAGTCCTCCAAATGGCTTTGACATTGAGGTCATCCCCAGAGGCGTATGAACGATCGTAAATCCCTTCTTTATCCTCTTAGGTGACAGACATGCTCCCAACCTATGCACTACATGTGTTTTTCTTTCGTCTTAAAACAATCTTTGCCAGTGACAAAACCCCATTCTATAAATACTTAATAACATGAGGGGATAGTTCTACTTTCTTATTTTGTCTCTCGACACTCCATCTAGGTACTTGAAGATGGCCGTAAAACCTGTTCAAAACTCCAGGGAAATAATTTCGTGTGTGTCCGTCGCTTTAAAGGATTCAAGCAAACCTGGCGCGGCACATTCATCCAAACGCTATCACGAATAATTTTAAACGCTATATTCACACCAGAAACGTTCAGACCTCCAGATGACTTATGTTCAAATTAGAACTGCAAAGTTGACCCGAGGTAAAATCTACACGCCTCTAAGCAAATTGTTATTATTTCTGTTAAGTAATTTGGCGGTAAAGATATTTCAAAGTGTTGGGAAAATGAAGGTTAGGTTGTCGGGACTACAAAATGGTTACAAAATAATATAAAAATTCTGACCTCAATATGAATAAAGTTCAATGTTGAACACCCCACATGGGTACAATGGGTAAAGATATTTAAAAGTGTTAGAAAAATGAACTTTTTATTTTCGGGGCTTCAAACTGGTTACAAGATACAACAGAAAGTCAACTCCAGAGAATAGCGCGTCTCCGTAATCTGCCGAAAAGGGTTCTATCGAGCACGACAAACTATAATCAGGTGTTGGGGAAAGAGTAAAGCAAAGGAAAGCAGTCGACCGTGAAACCGAAGTCACATCAAACACATGCCTCTTCCAGCTCACAGCATTAAACTCTGTTTAGGTCCATTATCGTACAGGAAGCAGGCGTGTCAAGAACATTTGTGTCCATCAAAATTAGCTTTTCAGAGAACGTAGAAAGAGCCATGGCAGTCATTTCTCTCACAGAAATGAGCGACATCACATAAAATACGAGTTGACTGAAAACGATTTTGTAAAGGAGAACAAAAAGCTCTATGAGGGTGTCAACGTTTTGCAAATTATTTATTTGTTTTTATTTGTTAGTTTGTTATTTCGTTCCTGCATTCGGTCGGCCATTCATTGATTATTCATTCATCTTTTCATTGAATGAATGAATGAATGAATACTCTTTATATCCGCCAATGATTTGGAGACTACAGGGCATGCCGTCACATTACGTTACCTGTCAATGGCAATTACAATAGATACATACGTATGACAAGCAAACTCAGCCGCTATCAGTTATCGCTAGTTCATAACAGAATATTATACATAGCTCAGGGATGCTTTCATTCAGCAATCGCGATTCTGGCATATGGTGCGCGGAATTATCTTATCATGGTTCCTCACACAGGCCGCTGGAATTTTCAAAACCATATCCACACGCTCAAAAAACCTACTAACAGAATGTGTGCATGGAGTGTACCTACATTTGGCTTTCATCGATTTATTCCGCTAACAAGACCCGCTACCATAACATGAATTCGATCACATACATCGCACAGAAACATTGGTAACCCGAACGGCGCATTAACAATACTATAATTGACTCCAAGGGTTGACGATCGGTTTTAGTTATCATAGTTGATCTCTTTCTGTCACTGCCCGCCATGATACAGTACCAATACGCCATGGACCTTCCTGTGGAGGCGGTTGACATGGTGACAGATCAGCTGTATGGATGTGGCAGGTACTAATTGCATCACAACTGTCGGTAATTTAAATTTAGACAACTCTGTCACCTCCACGCTCTGATCTGCTCCATTGTGAAACCTAAGTTTGTGTCGTTTACAAGAACTGCATCAGTATTGTCACTGATCAAGGAAGTCAATTACAGACTATTGGTTCGTGTGGAAATTTCTTCTTGCGTTTTCAACCATCGTTTTACAAGAAACAGCGATGCAGTGTTACATTATCAAGGAAAGCCTCTCATGTCTCTGACATCCCGCTGAAAGGTTTGCTTTGTTTCTAATCCGGTTAACCTGTTTTTAACAATACCTCTGTCCATTACGTGACTCCATTACAAACCTCAGTTAATAAGCCAGTATTAGGAACCGCATTAAGCCTTTTATTTCAACTGCTGATCAAACAACATTTTGTTTGCGAGCGAATCTACAAGTGTGACCACTAGATATTAATGTGGAAGTAAAATCGTTTAACCAGACAAAGGAACCATCGGTTCTGTTTAAGTGTGGTAACGAACATCAATTATTCAGCACTGTCAAGGTTAAAGCAAAACGATGTAAAATGTCAGGCCGTGTCAGACAATCGGGCGATACATATGTCAGAATGCATTGAGGATTGGCAAACACAACGCAGTTTAAAGACTAACTCAAGAGTTTCAGTACAAACTAGTAAGAATTTTTGTTTGTTTGTTTGTTTGTGTTTAATGGCGCAGTTATTACAGATATAGTTCCCTACTCTCTCTGATCATAATTATTTATACCCCGTTAATCCAGACATCACTGTCAATACCGTTTTCGTCTTCAAACGACACTAGTGGATAATATAACAAGCATGGCAGAAACAAAAATTGCAATGTTGATAAGGGCGTCAGCATAATTAAACATAGTTATATATTTGTACTACTCTAAATAAACAGATTACGTAATGTTTAGTTGTGTGCACTTGTTGAAGATCTTTCCACGCTGTTAATGTGAAACGAGATGAGATCATTTAACATTAAAATATGCGGCCATCGACATTGGTAGCATAAAAATTATCAAAAACAAAACGCCTGTGTTGAACACTTGTCGAAGAATTGATTCCAAGATCAATGGTCCAAATGCACACACTCAAACTATATCATCTATATAATTTACAATCTGCGAATATACACAGTCAGTCATTATGAACTCCGCATGTTGACAGGGAAATTGAAATCGTCGATGTATATAAGCGCTCAAATGAATAACAAATTATTCAACTCAGTTGCTAGGAGACTCGGGTTAGCTGTAGAATTCAATTGTTAGGAGACTAAGGTTTGCTATTAAAATCAGTTGCTAGTAGAATCAGGTTAGATGTGAAAATCAATTGCTTGGAAACTACGGTTTGTTATCAAACTGCAGTGTGATTGGTTTACTGACTGACTGACTGAATTTGGTTTTACGCCGCTTTGAGCAATATTCCAGCAACATCACGGTGGGGGACACCAGAAATGGGCTTCACAAATTGTACCCATGTGGGGATTCGAACCCGGGTCTTCGGCGTGAAGAGCCAACGCTTTAACCACTAGTGAGTGAGTGAGTTGGGTTTTACGCCGCTTTTAGCAATATTCCAGCAATATCACGGCGGGGGACACCATAAATGGCCTTCACACATTGTGCCCATGTGGGGATTCCAACCCGGGTCTTCGGCGTGACGAGCCAACGCTTTAACCACTAGGCTACCCCACCACCCCGATTGGTTTACAGTGGCATGTACATATCAGAGCACTGAACAATGTCAGCGACGGACGTAAGTGCCCGAAAGATTAATTAGACCGGTAGTTAACGTCATCGCCAGTCCGGGATCGATTCCCTTTATTGTTGCAATATGTGAAACCCATTTTCCTACGCTTTCCCACGTGAAATTTTATTAATAGTGCTAAACGCGGATTAAAAAAACCATAGTCATATCTCCTGCTCTCCAAACAAATATATTAATATACGAAGACGGTCATCGAGTTGTACCGAACAACTGGAAGGCCTAAAGAATCACGTGATCGAAATACCTTAAATGGAATTCCTCTCCGAGAGCACTACACCAGCCAAACACAGTTGATGCAGGTAAACGCTGTGGTCCCCGTGTTCTTGAGCTGTGCATAAATATTGATGCTAGAGGAGTTCTGCTATGCTGTTATTATAACAATTTTTGTTTGTTTGTTTTATTAATTGTTTGTTTGTTCCGCGCCACACTCAACAGTTTACAAACTATTCTGTGGGTGGCTGGCACTGGCTTGAGATCGGACCAGCTTACTCTTTTAGCGAAAATTTAGAGTTATCCCTGATTTTCAGTGATTCATTTTTCTTAGTTTTACTTCCAATGAAATATGTTTCTTTTGAAAATTGAGACTTGTTATTATCTAGCATTGACGATTTTTCTATACATGTACCTGCAAAAGAATTGGGGGAAAGAAAAGTATATCCCTCATTAATAACAGAGGGGATGGTCGGTCCTGTTGTCTGAGGTGCCGAAATTTGCTATGCAGAATAGCGTCCCTTGGGCACACCAGACACCTATTGGTATGATCGTGGGCTCGAATGCAGGTTCCTAGGATAGTGTTTTAAGATTTAACAGCACCCTACCTATTTTACATGTTTCCCGGAAGTGTTGCACGTCTGGGATCTGCATCAGTTCGGAATTTCGTCCCACGTTAAGCTGACATGATAGACTTGGAATGCTGTTCAAACTGGCGTCAAACCCATCCTACTCGCTAACGAGCTATAGAATTGCAAGACCTACTTTCAAGACCTACCTGCCACACCTACTTGCCACACCTGCTTGCCGCACCTACTTGCCACACCTACCTGCCAGACCTGCTTGCCACACCTGCTTGCCACACCTACCTGCCAGACCTACTTGCCACACCTACTTGCCACATCTACCTGCCAAGCCTGCTTGCCACAACTACTTGCCACACCTACCCGCCAGACCTACTTGCCACACCTACTTGCCACACCTACCTGCCAGACCTGCTTGCCACACCTACTTGCCATATCTACCTGCCAGACCTGCTTGCCACACCTGCTTGCCGCACCTGCTTGCCACACCTGCTTGCCGCACCTACTTGCCACACCTACTTGCCACACCTACCTGCCAGACCTGCTTGCCACACCTACTTTTCAGACCTGCTTGCCACACCTACTTGCCACATCTACCTGCCAGACCTGCTTGCCACACCTACTTGCCACATCTACCTGCCAGACCTGCTTGCCACACCTGCTTGCCACACCTACTTGCCACACCTACCTGCCAGACCTGCTTGCCACACCTACTTGCCACACCTACCTGCCAGACCTACTTGCCACACCTACTTGCCACATCTACCTGCCAAGCCTGCTTGCCACAACTACTTGCCACACCTACCCGCCAGACCTACTTGCCACACCTACTTGCCACACCTACCTGCCACACCTACTTGCCACACCTACCTGCCAGACCTGCTTGCCACACCTACTTTTCAGACCTGCTTGCCACACCTACTTGCCACATCTACCTGCCAGACCTGCTTGCCACACCTACTTGCCACATCTACCTGCCAGACCTGCTTGCCACACCTACTTGCCACACCTACCTGCCAGACCTGCTTGCCACACCTACTTGCCACACCTACCTGCCAGACCTACTTGCCACACCTACTTGCCACATCTACCTGCCAAGCCTGCTTGCCACACCTACCTGCCACACCTACCCGCCAGACCTACTTGCCACACCTACTTGCCACACCTACCTGCCAGACCTGCTTGCCAGACCTACTTGCCAGGTCTGCTTGCCAGACGTACTTGCCAGACCGGCTTGCCAGACCCTCGTTATATTCTGAGACAAGCGGCCTTGTCATAGGTATCGTATTCCAGTCACCTATAAGTTCTTCTGAATTATTAACGAGCCTCTGGGAGATAACAAAATCGGGTTATTTGGGAAAATGTCAAACCATTACATGTGTCCCGTAGTTTAGCGTGTCAGTGTGTGTGTGTGTATATACATATCTGCTCCTTTGACCCGATTTCACCAAGTCATCGTTACATATCTTTTAGTGATGGATGTCAACAACTCATGCGTCGATGACAATGCAGAAAATTACAATTCGTTGATGTGAATAGTTTTATGTAAACAGTTTATCTGAACTACAATGAGGTGTTTGATATGCATCTGTGAACTGGAATGGACAGGGATTGAAGTGTAAAATAGTCTTTGGGACTTTAGTACTTTTTACTTTTAGCCCTTGTGTATACTGAACAAAATAAAAAACCACAGATTGAACTTGGTTTACTCGTCATCTTAACAATTGAAATGTATCGATATGTATGTATCCGTTATTCGAGATACCGATGGATGATACATCGAGGGTGATTATGTCGGGATACAACATGATAGTACACAAAGCAATAAGCTCAAATTCAAAGGATAACAAGTAAATTGCCTGGCAAAGGAACCTATATAATAAAATTGAATGGTGCAAAAAACTTAAGACAAACTTGAAACAATTATTCGACGGTGATGCCTTTAATATGGGTGTAATATTTGTGTTACCTGACGTTTTGATAACGTTTCCAATTTTTGTGCACATACAATTTCCAAGCTTGACAGCATTAACCGTAGTCCTTTAACACACATGATATATTCGGGATTAAACTTTCTCAGTGAAATACAGATTCTAGGACCCACACTCTCACAGTCAGGCGCCTAATCGCCAGCACACAAAGTCAGCAATCTAACCCACTCAGCCATTGAGGCTTCCACAACAACAAGTCTTGTACAGACACATGAAAATGGTTTTAAATACATACTGGAAACTGTTTGAATTAACCAAGGCTAAGCTTTCTGACTGAACTCTCAGATAAACAGTACTGGTTGCCATCAAATATTTCATTGCGGTTAGGGAGTTCTGTAAGGACGGTAATTCAGGTAAACATTGTTGAGTAATAAAAACAGTTGTATACATTTTTCAATATTGTTCTCAAATCACTCGTAGCTTGAACACTTTAGTTCTCATAAAAGCTTACCGTTTTCGCTTGTAGACAAATCTCTCGACAAAAACTCTATAAGACGTCTGAGTCTTAATACATTCAATAGTCAGCAAAAAGGGTGAAATGTCAGATTGTTGTTTTTTCTTTATATTATTTATAACTACGACACAAATAGATGTGAGCTCAAGCTCACACTGACTAGTTTGTCCGGTTCACGTTAACGGGTTCACGTTCATTGGTTCACGTTCATTCATTCACGTTCACTGGTTCACGATCATTGGTTCACGTTCACCGGTTCACGATCATTGGTTCACGATCATTGGTTTACGTTCACTGGTTCACGTTCAATGGTTCACGGTCATTGGTTCACGTTCACTGGTTCACGATCATTGGTTCACGTTCATTGATTCACGTACCACAGGGTCACGTCCACTGGTTCACGGTCATTGGTTCACGTTCACTGGTTCACGATCATTGGTTCACGTTCAATGGTTCACGTTCATTGATTCACGTACCACAGGGTCATGTTCACTGGTTCACGATCATTGGTTCACGTTCCATTGTTCACAATCATTGCTGCACGTTCATTGGTTCGCGTTTACTGGATAACGGTCATTGGTTCACATTCACTTGTTCACGATCATTGGTTCACGTTCAATGGTTCACGTTCATTGATCACGTACCACTGGGTCATGTTCAATGGTTCACATTCACTGGTTCACGATCATTGGTTCACGTTCAGTGGTTCACGTTCATTGATCACGTACCACTGGGTCATGTTCAATGGTTCACGTTCACTGGTTCACGTTTATTGGTTTACGTTCACTGGTTCACGTTCATAGATATGTGCATGGTAGGTGCTACCAGTAGAATAGGATATGCTGACAACAATTGTCAAGGATTTTTTTAGATAATCTGTTTAAATAGTTTTCACAAGTCATTTGCCATTTATGTCATTCGTAATTTATTGTCAGGTAATGGAGACTTAGTATTCTCTGGGAATGAGGTGTCATATGTACCTACGTACACAGAATTTATATATAAACACAATTGAAGAGAGATCAATGTACTGCAACAATCTCGAAATAATCTGTGCTTTTATTGTTTGGGTGAAAGAATTTAGTGACCATATGTACTATACTCACTTTGACTAAACAGGTTCTTGTGAGTGAAGTTTAACGCCGCCCTCAACAGTATTTAAACTATACCAGGTCGACTTAACTTGAGAAGAAAGGCAGCAGTGATGCAAGTTTCAGACAATTACCACTGTACTGTGTAAGCGAGTGGGTGAGTTTAGTTTCACGCCGCTTTTAACAATGTTCTTACCACTGTACTACAACCTAGCAGGCTATAGAATGGAAAAAGCAAGAAACCATATGGGAACGATCCTGGTGTGTCAAAGGTACGCCGCAACTCTGCACAGCTAGTTGCGGCGCCTGAGACATCAGGGTCACCCTATACCCCCAAAACACGCTATAAATAAATCATGAGAAATATGGTGTGTTAAACATTATTCCTTTCTTGACTGTGTTGTGGAGAGCATTGCAGTACGACGTACGTCCGTTTGTTTCCAGTTTGAGTATATATTCTTCATACATTTACAACTACCTCCAGCCATGTATTTTAACGCCCTTACTCTCGACCCGTTTGATGCAAAGTACATGTGCATGTACTTATTTAATTAAGGAGATCATTGAGGTTGTGCAACGAAGGTATATTGCACGTTATCGATGAATGAATGACCACAGATTAACAAAATGCAAACATTCTCACATAACGTGTCCTCAACAGCAATGGCAATGAACAGAATATGCATCGACATTACAATGAGCTAAGCCATTCACGTCAACTAGAAAATAAATCGCGAAAACGTAATGAAGATAAAGGTGTTCGACCGTAGGCATTTGAATGTATTTAAACTAATACCCATACCATGAATACCATGAATACCAAGACAGTTCTGATAAATGTTCTTGCTTGTCGAGCAACATTTATCAAAACAAATCTATTAATATGTAACAAAAGCTGTAATCATTCACCGTTATTAAATAACGGGAGATTAAATGACATTTTACTACACGAATTGTTACACCTTTGCTTTAATGGACATGTTTAATCTCTTCTATTCTCAGCCGCAGAGCTGTTCATGCACAGCAATTACACACATGGTTCAACAGCCCCAGTGACTGTCAGCTCAGCAAAACATCGTCTATGTACAAACAGTGTTATATGTACTCTAGTTCCTAGCATCAATAGCACTCAGTGATTAACAGATATAAGTGTGTTAGGTTCTGTTCTATTTGGGTGTAACAAAGGGCAAACCAATTTAGCTTGATAAATACATGAAATTAACCAAATCAAAAGGTAATATATTGGCAGATATAACGTTTGGTTATAGATTTGCGAATGTCGTTGAGTACGCTTGGAAACGACAAGCTAAGTGGACGACACATTTTGACCCAAAGGGTCTGCTTAATGAAACAAAAGAAAAAGTATTTTCTGAAATTGCTGTGCCAGTTGTAAAATGTGCTCCCTGCAGGTGCATTTTTTTATAGACAAGGCTAACATGGGCTGAAACGACATTGTATTAGTTCCTGGAAGGTATTTTTTCTAGATTGGAACATAAACAAGAGTCTTACACAAGATAGCTAACAGGCAAACAAATTCCAGTAGCCGGGCCTTGTATATTTCTGGACTTTCTCTTTGAATTCACATTCTCCCTCCTTCAACCTTTCTAATACGCAACATGCTAATATGCTTTTCAAGTGAAAATAAGACTAATTGGCAACTACTTGAACATGTCTGGGGGTTTTATGAGGACCAAAAAGGGCTCCTTGTCCTACCTCATCCTTCGACTTGGGACTGGAAATGTGACGTCGAATATTCATTAATACCAATATCGTACAATACTCTGCTAACGTACTATATTTGACATGTTTCCGAAGTGTACCGTATATTGCAACTTTAGGACGGCAGGGACAACAAACTTAGCCTTACCTATTGTTAAGTGAACACTTATATGTAGTTAGCTGACATGCCTTTGCGTGTGTTTGTGACAGGTGCTGCTGGTAGGGAAGGATACGCTAACCTTTTGGAAACAGCAAGAATCATTACAATTTTATAGTAATTTAGTGAACACATGCATGTCGGAATCATACAAACACTCAGTGGAATGCTAACAGTGGAGATTTTACGAATATGGAAAGTGTTTTGTCAGTTACATTTTCCATGCAAACAAGCGAGACGAGCTTAGCCTAGTCATCTAAGGGCACAGCTTATAGAATCGTCAGAAGTAATATAACATCCATTAGCGATGCATGTAACTCCGGCTGTCCTGTTTGAGCCGGAGTCTGAACAAACTGCTTCATCTCAGGATGACATGAGGAATCACTCACAAAATCAGTGATTATTGAGGAAAACAGGAGTAAAGCTCTTCGACAACGCGTTAGCTGACAATGACGTTCACTTTATCATGGATAAGCTTGTACTTTGCGTTGAGGAGATCGTAGCGAGGAGTCGCTGCCCCACTTTGTGTTACATGCACGCGTCGGTGAGTTCTCTAGCAAGAAGTCAACACTTAAGGCGTGTCCCCCACGCCCTTCTATGATTAAAACGACGTTGAAAACTGTTATTTTGAAAACTTCCCTGTCCCACAATTTGAAACCTTCCTTTCTTATGTCGTTCAGATACTGATATTTGAAACCTTCCTTTCTCACGTCGTTCAGATACTGATATTTGAAATCTTCCTATCTTATGTCGTTAAGATGCTGACATTTGAAACATTCCTTTCTTATGAGTTTAGGTACACTGGCATTTTATACCTCGCTAAGCCACTGACAGTTGAAACCTCCCCTTCTCATGTCGTAAAGCCACTGACAATGGAACATTCCTTTCGTTAAGTCACTGACGTTTCAAATCTCCCATTTTCTCCCTACGCCACTGGCATTAATTTGAAACCCCACTTTCTCATGTTGTTAAACCACTGACATTTGAAATCACCTATTTTACGTTGTTAAGCCACTGATATCATACTGAAACCTCCCTTTCTTGTGTCGTTAAGTCACTGACATTTAAAATCTCCCTTTTTTACATCATGAAGACACTGATATTAATTTGAAACCTCCCTTTCATATATCGCTAAGACACTGACATTTGAAACCTTCTTTCCTCATGCCTCTAAGACCATGATATTTGAAACACACCTATCATGTGGAAGGTTAACTATTTATATTTCATCTGCAACTGAATTTTTTTTGTTTTCTTATATCCTTAGGACGAAGTCTACAGCAACATCAGTAAAACAAACCCACTCTCACCTTGACCTTAGAAATCTCACTTGCTTTTACTTTTAATACGAGGTATACAACAGCGTTGATTGTCACAACTTCCTTTCTAAATGACGTTATGACAATACATATACAAGGTAACTGACTGGCAAGTCGTTCCGGTGAGTTCTCTTGACGTTGAGGTATTGACAGTCGAAAACTGGTTCCCACTGATGTCAGGTAAACAGTAACAATGACAGTGGAAACCTTCCTTTTTGTGGCATTACAATGGAATGTAAAACAGCAATGGCGTCTTAACGTCCGTACTTACCTTGCCATGACGAAATCCTCATTCCGAAGTGAATGAAAGCGACGTCTATAATATTTACATTTAACTCACGAAGGAATAAAGGTTATACCTTTAAGTCAGTTAAGTTAGAAACTGCCTGTCAGGTGTAAAATATACCACATGGTTGCAACGTTTTACTCTGGAATGAATAAGGGAGGCATTTTTATTTTTATGAGATTAAATAGATGCGACGTTGCGCCCCCTCAAATGTTATTTACAAATGTTGTTTAATCAGTGTTACAACATCACTCGGATGTGGATGTTTTTAACAAATGTTTTGCTGTTAGTTTCGATTTTGTCGCCCGCCCATGCCTTTCCCAATCTGTATAGCTCCTTCCTCAATATGTGGTATTTATCAGTCTGGAACGGTCCCAATGCAGCATCAAATTTCTTCAATCGAGCCTTCCACCTTTGGTCTCTGCCGATTCTCTCCTTCCTCAAGTCTTGAGTGACCATATAGATCATTGCATCTTGTCACTGTGGTAGTTGTCTTATACTGAACAAAACCATTATGCCACTTCCCTTCCGATTATCGGTTCGGTATGAAATTCATACACTGGATTTCAAAATGGTTTAGCGACGGTGTGTGTTACGGCGAACCTGACGAGCCTTCACATGGCTTCTACAAATGACGACATCACCGCAGGACTACTTTTCTCTGATTACATTCAGTCAATCAAACCGAAGATTAATCGTAAAATATCGATCTTGAAAACAGACTACGGCTCCAGCAGTATGGAACAAGCTTATCAGTTGGACTGACCTGTGTGATTGTGTATGGAGGAGCCCCGACTGAGTGAACCGTTAATCTTTCAATGAGCAATTGGTGTGTTCATCCTATATGCTATTATGTACGGATCATTTAACTGGCCAATAATGGAGATAAAATTACTGCGTTTTGATAGAGGATGTAGTCCCACTGTAGATTAGATTGCTCTTATTGTAACTTGGAGCCAAGCGTTTTAGTGTTCAGTAATGCATGCCAGTGTTCAGTGATGTTTGTATTACAGTGTTCAGCGATGCTTTCAGTATTCAGTAATACACATATTCTATATTTAGTAATCGTATGCCTAAGTATTCAGTAATGTGTATGCATCAGTGTTCAGTAATGCGTATGTCTCAGTGTTCAATAATGTGGATATCACAGTGTTCAGTAATGCGTATGTCTCAAAGTTCAGTAATGCCTATGTATCAGTGTTCAGTAATGCGAATGCCTCAGTGTTCAGTAATGCGTATTTCTAAGTATTCAGCAATGCACGTTTTAGCGTTTGGTACTGCACATGCCTCGGTGTTCTGTATTGCCCATGCTCCAGAACATGCACACATCTCAGCGTTCAGTAATCCGGTGTTGGGTATTGCATAGTCTACTGTCCTGTAATGCATGTGCCTAAGTGTTCAGTAATGTACACGTTTCAATGTTCAGTAATGAACACGCGTTTTAGTGTTCAGTATTACACAAACTTCAATGCTCGTACATGCCTCAGTAAATCACATGTTTCGGTGTTCTGTATTATAACACTGTGACACCTTTCAGTGTTATAATAATGCACGCGATTCAGTAATCTGTAATGATCATGTTTCAGTGTTCAGTAATGCACATGCTTTAATGTTCAGTAATGCACGTGTTGCAGTGTTCAGAAGTCGACATCCTTCCGTGTTGCGGTATGCATACGCCTCAATGTATGACACTGAACACGGTTTTGTCTTCACTACCGCCGTGATGTTGCTGCGATATTGCTAAAAGCGGCGTAAAACTAAACTCACTCACTCACTCTTCATTACCACATGATATGTTAACCACTGGTTTGTCTGGTCCAGAATCGACTATTTGCAGACCGCAGCCATATAGCTGGAATATTGCCGAGAGCGGCGTTAAACAACAAGCCAACCAAACCACCCATCCAATAGTGAGTGAGTGAGTATGGGTTTACGTCGATTTTAGCAATATTCCAGCAATATCACGGCGGGGGACACCAGAAATGGGCTTCACACATTGTACCCATGTAGGGATTCGAACCCGGGTCTTCGGCTTGACCAGCCAACGCTTTAACCACTAGGCTACACCACCGCCCCAACCAACCACTAGCACATAGGTTTCACTGTAGAGGACATGTTTTTTATAATTATACACAGTATTACAGTCCTCCATATTTGCCCATTGTTCAATAATGCATGTTTTGCAGTGATCAGTAATGCGCAGATTTCACTGCTCAGTAACATGGCACATGCTTATGTCTTCACTAGCACGAATATTTCACTGTAAAGGAGTAAATGTATTTCAATTTAAGGTTGGGCACAGTTCACCATATTTGACCAGTCTGAACACAATTGTTTAACCTGTATCTCAGCTCTAACGACAACTAGAGTCAACCCCCAATACTCGTTGAGAAGACCATAAAAACTTATCCTAGATAACCTCTCCTGATTAATTCTTCCTCCAACACGACATCTGTCGTCCGATCGATAGAGTTCATCATCCCCAGGGTCAGTTATCCTAGCATGCATGATGCTTTCCCTCTCAAGCAAATGCATTTCAAATGTTGTTCAACAATCCTACCACTGACTCCAATAGCTGGACAATAAGGACCCGATATATACGCCACTTCAAAGAGCCTGTTGTCCTATCATAGTGGGTTTCATATCTCAAGCAAGGGATTGCCACTGATCGCTTTGTCAATAGTTATATATTGGTTCCACTGAAATGATTGAATGATTTGTTTTCCCTTTGCTGTCTGTGGGTGGGTGAGTATAATATGCTTGTTTTGAGCGCACTGTTAATCATGTGCACTTTGTTACACATCTTTGTTCATTTTATTGTCAATATTTATTGGTTTTACGTCATGTAGCAATATCACAACCATATCACAAGAATTACATTTTACTCATGTGGGGTATCGAACTGCCTGCAGACCAAATGCTATAACCACAAAGCTATCCTATCGCCCTTTAGACTTAAGGGGGTGGTGGGGTAGCCTAATAATTAAAGCGTCCGCTCGTCACGATGAAGACCTGGGTTCGATTCCCCACATGAGTACAATGTGTGAAGGTCATTTCTGGTGTCCCCCGCCGTGATATTGCAAGAATATTGCTGAAAGCGGCGTAAAAGTTTACTCACTCAATTATACTTTGGGTGAACAGCAAGTAGAGTAGAAGTGGCTTCTGTACAACCACACGCGAACAAATCTAAATCTACATGCGTGTATTGCGCGGCCCCTTACCACGCCAAATCAGCAGTGACATAGGCCGAAGGCGAGAATACGTGTTTTCTCAGAAACACATCCCCTGAAGAATGTGGAAACAAATTTGAACAATAATTTAATTACACGGCACGAAAACATGTTGATCTTTCGGAATCTTTAAAAGTTTCTTGTAACAGGAAAAGGTCGTGAGCGTCTTACAGCATGTATTTTTCACGTGAGCGAAAACGAATCACTTTTTCCTATTTTAGCGTGATGAACGAACACTTATTGACATGAGTACATGCACAGCATTGCCAGTGTCAAAAAAGTTACACTTAGATAACAAATAATTTAGCTGCGGCTATCGTAATTCAAATACTTCAGCGTTGACTTGGGGGGTTGGGCTAGCTTAGTGGTTAAAGCGTTCGCCGGAGACCCGGGTTCCCTACATGGATACAATGTGTGAAGCCCATTTCTGGTGACTCCGCCGTGATATTGCTTAAATATTACTAAAAGCGGAGTAAAACCAAAAACATTAACTAAGCGTTGACTTACAATAGATGAAGAGATCCGACTATCATAAGTTACATACTTAAACGTAGACTTAAATAGTAGAAGAGATGCGACTACCGTACGTCACATACTTGAGCGTTGAATTACACTAGTAGAAGAGGGCAGCGGGGTAGCCTAGTGGTAAAAGCGTTCGCTCGTCACGCCGAAGGCCCGGGTTCGATTCCCCACATGGGTACGACTTGTGAAGCCCATTTCTGGTGTCCCCCGCCGTGATATTGCTGGAATATTGCTATACTAAGCAGTAAGAAGAAGCACTAGTAGAAGAGATGCGACTATCGTAATTCACATACTTAAGCAAAGACTTAAATAGTAGAAGAGATGCGTCTACGGTAATTCACATACATAAGCATAGATTTAAATAGTAGAAAAGATCCGACTATGGTAATTCACATATTTAAGCATAGACTTAAATAGCAGAAGAGATGCAGCTATCGTAATTCAAATACTTCAACGTGGACTTAAATAGCAGAAAAGATGCGACTATCGTTATTCACATACTAAAGAAAAGTCTTAAATAGTAGAAAAGATGCGTCTATGGTAATTCACATACTTAAACAAGGACTTAAATAGCAGAAAAGATGCGACTATGGTAATTAACATACTTAAGCATTGACTTAAATAGCAGAAGAGATGCAGCTATCGTAATTCACATACTTCAACGTAGACTTAAATAGTAGAAGAGATGCGACCATCGTAATTCACATACTTAAGCAAGGACTTACATAGCAGATAAGATGCGACTATGGTAATTCACATACTTAAGCATAGACTTACATAGCAGAAGAGATGCAGCTATCGTAATTCACATACTTAAGAAAAGACTTAAATAGTAGAAAAGATGCGACTATGGTAATTAACATACTTAAGCATAGACTTAAATAGCAGAAGAGATGCAGCTATCGTAATTCACATACTTAAGAAAAGACTTAAATAGTAGAAAAGATGCGACTATGGTAACTCACATACTTAAGCATAGACTTAAATAGTAGGAGAGATGCAGCTATCGTAATTCACATACTTCAACGTAGACTTAAATAGTAGAAGAGATGCGACCATCGTAATTCACATACTTAAGCAAGGACTTACATAGCAGATAAGATGCGACTATGGTAATTCACATACTTAAGCATAGACTTACATAGCAGAAGAGATGCAGCTATCGTAATTCACATACTTAAGAAAAGACTTAAATAGTAGAAAAGATGCGACTATGGTAATTCAACATACTTAAGCATAGACTTAAATAGCAGAAGAGATGCAGCTATCGTAATTCACATACTTAAACCACTAGACTACCCGCCACTAAAATAGTAGAAAAGATGCGACTATCGTAATTCACATACTTAAGCAAGACTTAAATAGTAGAAGAGATGCGATCGTAATTCACATACTTAAACGTAGACTTAAGTAGTAGAAGAGATGCGACTATCGTAATTCACATACTTAAGCAAAGACTTAAATAGTAGAGAAAGATGCGACTATGGTAATTCACATACTTAAATAGACTTAAATAGCAGAAGAGATGCAGCTATCGTAATTCACATACTTAAACGTGGACTTAAATAGTAGAAAAGATGCGACTATCGGTAATTAACATACTTAAGCATAGACTTAAATAGCAGAAGAGATGCAGCTATCGTAATTCACATACTTAAGAAAAGACTTAAATAGTAGAAAAGATGCGACTATGGTAATTAACATACTTAAGCATACACTAAAATAGCAGAAGAAATGCAGCTATCGTATTTCTCATACATAAGTATAGATTTAAATAGTAGAAAAGATCCGACTATGGTAATTCACATATTTAAGCATAGACTTAAATAGCAGAAGAGATGCAGCTATCGTAATTCACATACTTAAACGTGGACTTAAATAGTAGAAGAGATGCGACCATCGTCATTCACATACTTAAACCAGGACGTAAATAGTAGAAGAGATGCGACTATCGTACGTCACACACGAGAGCGTTGAATTACACTAGTAGAAGAGATGCGACTATCGTTATTCACATACTTAAGCATAGACTTAAATAGTAGAAGAGATGCAGCTATCGTAATTCACATACATAAACGTAGAATTAAGTAGTAGAAGAGATGCGACTATCGTAATTCACCTACTTAAACGTGGACTGATATAGTAGAAGAGATGCGACTTCCGTAATTTACATACTTAAACGTAGACTTATATAGTAGAAGAGATGCGACTACCGTAATTCACATACTTAAACGTTGAATTACACTAGTAGAAGAGATGCGACTATCGCAATTCCCATACTTAAACGTAGACTTAAATAGTAGGAGCATTGCGACTATCGTAATTCACATACTTAAACGTAGACTTAAATAGTAGAGGAGATGCGACTATCGCAAATCCCATACTTAAACGTAGTCTTAAATAGTAGGAGCATTGCAACTATCGCAATTCACATACTTAAACGTAGACTTAAATAGTAAAAAGCTTCGACTATCGTTATTCGCATACTTAAACGTATTCTAAAATAGTACAAAAAATGTGACTATCGTACGTCACATACTTCAACGTAGTATTAAATAGTACAGGAGATGCGACTATCGTAGTTCACATACTTAACGTAGACTTAAATAGTAGAAAAGATGCGACTATGGTAATTCACATACTTAAACGTAGACTTAAATAATAGGAGAGATGCAGCTATCGTAATTCACATACTTAAACGTAGTCTTAAATAATAGGAGAGATGCAACTATCGTAATTCACATACTTAAACGTAGTCTTAAAAAGTAGAAAAGACGCGACTATCGTACGTCACATACTTGAGGGTTGATTTACACTAGTAGAAGAGATGCGACTATCGTAATTCACATACTTAAACGTAGACTTAAATAGTAGGAAAGATGCAACTATCGTAATTCACATACTTAAACGTAGACTTACAATAGTACAAAAGCTTCGACTATCGTAATTCACATACTTAAACGTAGTCTTAAATAGTAGAAAAGATGCGACTATCGTACGTCACATACTTGAGAGTTGATTTACACTAGTAGAAGAGATGCGACTATCGTAATTCACATACTTAAACGTAGACTTAAATAGTAGGAGAGATGCAACTATCGTGATTCACATACTTAAACGTAGACTTACAATAGTAAGAAAGCTTCGACTATCGTAATTCACATACTTAAATGTAGTCTTAAATAGTAGAAAAGATGCGACTATCGTAATTCACATACTTAAACGTAGACTTGAATAGTAGGAGAGATGCAACTATCGTAATTCACATACTTAAACGTAGACTTACAATGGTAAAAAAGCTTCGACTATCGTAATTCACATACTTAAACGTAGTCTTAAATAGTAGAAGAGATGCCACTATCGTAATTCACATACTTAAACGTAGACTTAAATAGTAGGAGAGATGCGACTATCGTAATTCACATACTTAAACGTAGACTTAAATAGTAGGAGAGATGCAACTATCTTTATTCACATACTTAAACGTATACATTCAAAAACGAAGAGCAATGCTATTATTCCCTAACATAGCCTGTCATATTTGAAGAAGTGCGACTATTGTTATTCCAACACTTTAATGTAAACTCACAGTTGATAGAGCTGCGACTATTGATATGTGTATACTCTACAACAGCTCAAAGGTTGGGATGGTCCCGAGTCTCATATATTAACCTACAAAAGCTGAAGAGATTAGACTCTCCTAATTCCTATACACAAGCGTAAACTTTCATAAAATAGTTCAAGAACTTCCACTTTCTTTATTCCCAAACACAGACTTACAATACGTGTTTGATTGGCATTTTAGAAGTTGGGGAGATGTTGAGGACAATGTTTGGGGATATACAACTTCTTTATTCTGTTTGCTTGACAACGACATTAGAATCCATATCAAAACGTCGCCTACACGGAATAAAGAAGTTGTACATCCACAAAAATTGTCCTCATTTATTCACAGACTTTCAATAGTTGAAGAGAAGTGACAATTGTTATTCACCTACTTTTACGCAGGCCTACAAGAATTTCAGAGAAGCGGCTATTGTTGTTCCCACACTTTAACGTGAACTTACAATAGGCCCATACTTTAACGTAGAAGTGCAATACTTGAAGAAAAGTGACTGTTGTTATTCCCCTACTTTAACGTAGAATTACCAGAGGGGAATAGCAGCGACTTGTGTAAGTCCCATACTTTAGGGTAGATATACAATTATTATAGTTGAAGAGCAGCGACTGTTGTTATTCCCCTTCATTAACGTAGAATTACCAGAGGGGAATAGCAGCGACTTGTGTAAGTCCCATACTTTAGCGTAGATATACAATTACAATAGTTGAAGAGCAGCGACTGTTGTTTTTCCCCTTCATTAAAGTAGAATTACCAGAGGGGAATAGCAGCGACTTGTGTAAGTCCCATACTTTAGTGTAGAATTACAATAGTTGACGAGGTGCGTTTGTTGCAATTCCACCCCAGTTTAAGGAAAAGTTACCAGAGAGGAAGAGATACGATTAGCGTAAGTTCCATACTTTAACGTAGAATTACAAAAGTTGAAGAGGTGCGTATGTTGCAATTTCACCCTACTTTAAGGTAAAGTTACCAAGAGGAAGATGAGCGTAAGTCCCATACTTTAAGGTAGATTTACAAAGAGCTGCGAATAGTGACGTAAATGACATCGTAATAACTTAAAAAGTAATTACCATCTTCAATTTGAAAGAAATCATACAGTTGTCTCCGCTTCTTTCATAAGAGTCCAGAAAACGCCATTTAAAAGGATCAGTCCGGTTAAAGTTGAATAAACGATCGTTTGTAAATCTCTGCCAGGATTTATTTAAAATTGAAGAACTGGCACACAATCATACGGATACGACTTTGCAATGGAAGAAATTAATTTTAACATCGAGTCCTGGAACCTGAGTCTCAGAAGTTATAAATTCTCTCAGCTCGACGTTCGGAACACACTGCAGTTACACAATACGTCTGCGTAAGCAAGTATTGATCACGTACTTAATGAATAAGCGGTCACGTTAAATCAAGACACGTGCTAACTTACTCTGGCACAAACAGACAATAACTGAAGACAAAGACAAAATATAGCAAAGCAACAAGAACACATTGAGTGCAATAAATTTAACATCACTGTGAACTCTATAAGGTAATAGAGATTTGTCTGGAACATTTTCTGTTCTTAATGTGTTGAACAAAAATCATGCATAGATAGTTTAAATATGGCAGATATGTGCTACGATATAAAACCGTTTAATGTCCATCAGGAGTAACAATAATGGATATTTTATTAATTTCATTAAGGAGCATGGCAGCATATCGAATGTCTTCTATAAAGTAGCCCATCCCTGTGACTAGAGATAGACAATAACTTGTAATTCCTACCAAAATGACAATAATTCAGTTGCCCGAAATTGTCATGGTACACATCGGTTTGATAAAGTTGTGTATGCAAGAGTTACCCTTCTATTGTGCATAAAGTGCAGCGCCACGTTCAGAAGAAGGCGAAATACAGTCCTTGTTGTCCTCAAATCCGTTTTACAGTTCAGTCAGCTATAACAATGTGGTGTTAATGGCAATATGACCTTGTTCGTTCGCCCACAATGCTACGTGCTCTGATGATATTACTGGAATATGGCTCAGAGTAACATAAAACCATGTTTTACACTCATATTCAGCTCGACCATATTCACTCACCGCATATTGTTTCTGGTCATCAGTACACGATTGTAAACTAGGTAATGTACACATAATTAAATCACATTTTTCTAACACATCATATGGCTCGATATAGAATGAAACAAAAGTTATATGGTATCGTAGATTTCAATAATGCGATGCAGTGGTGATTCGTCCGGGGTCAGAGAGCTCCTAGTTTCCGATTGTCATACAACCAATTCTCTATTGCAGTATGTTTGATGAGTCGATTTCGCTTTTAAACCATTGCAACCCGACTGATAACCTATACGTGAACTTCTATATCAATGAACGCCAAGATATTAAACGAATTTCATGTATACGCCAAAGAATCTATGGAAACAGTACACGAGAAAATCTAAACAAAAATGTCTCACGACCTTCCCCAAATTTCTTTTGAAGTGCCAACTAACTGTGATTGATGTTCATGTGACAAGACATAGAGACTACACACAAAACATAATATTATGCCACAGTTCGTATCCCTACCAGTCTGCGACGGAAATGGTGCTTCATCACCATAGGACGGAACCACTTTCGGTTCAGATTCTTAACCCTACCAAGACCTTTTCGTTGTCTGCTACGGAAATAGCGCATATCCCCTAAGAACATAAGCACTTCCGTCCCCATGGCGTTCTTTAAATGAAACGATCGGTAAATTCCTGGAGAAAACTACTCACAGAACAGACAAAATCCTTAGAGAACAGTCGTCCAGTCTATTGGTTGAGTTGCTTGGTGTCTGACTGTCCACGACATAGTTGAGGTCCCTAGCTGCTCCTTGTGTAGGAAACCTAGCCGCGCCCCAAGGGTGGCTGCTGACTTCTGTGATCTATCTGTTCAAGTTGGTTTCAAGGTTCACTTGCTGGTCCTTGTACAGAGAGAACAGCCCCGTTACAGGAATGACTGCTGATAGAGTACGAGTATCCTCTTTCCAAGGTACTGGAAGAAGACCCTCGTCTCGAGAATGTCTACAAAGAGATCATACTGGTATCCGGAGAATTGCCAATCTCTAAGAAGCCTGACGCCATTCTATAAGACCCATTCTATAAGTAATATATACCACAGCTATCTACTGAACAACGATTGGTGTCCAATTGCACTTGAGGCGCTGCAATATGAAGTACTGCCTATCCATATGGCTATCCACTTTCACTCATCCTGAGACCTGTTGGTGCTTCACTGATTTTATCTCCACGCCTGTTGTATCCAAGCTTCTCTTCCCGGACGCAAGCCCAAAGCTTCACCTCCTAACGTCGATACCACGTACAGACTGGCGACATTAAAGCGTTATCAAGTGGTTCTGTCCAACGTTATTAGCGCGACCTTCCTGACACCTGTTTCCTTTCATCACAGCACACTGTGACCACTTATCTATGTTCCGTCCAGTTCAATTTATTAATATAACTTTCTCATTTATATCATATGGAAAAATAACAATGTAGATGCACTATATCAACAAGTATTGTACAGTATTTTGAACATGACATCTTCTTATCAAGGGTACTTATTGATAGTACGTGTATTGGTGTTTCATATTGAATATAGCATTCAATTTCGTCATCATCAACTTACATCGTTTCATTCTTCAGTGAAATGATGATGTTTTAATGTCTTTTGACTGAAGTATGTCTGCAGCATTCAAAATGAAACAGTGTTCAAAACTGTGTTTCGCATTTGCAGACATAAGATCGTGATCGTTAAGGAAACATCATGAAACATAAAACGAACGACAGGAGCAAATAACATTTTCCACCAATTGAGTGGCGTCATCGTTGTGTCATGGAAAGGCGTCACGACTTCAGTAAACAGGATTTGCGTTGGTGTTCCCTGGAGGAAGAATTAACGTTTCCTGTGATTCCCTTCAGATCAAAGTCAGCACAAATACTTATTATTTTTTTTAATATGTCAAAGCCATGTTCGTAAACATATCTTTCTTTTTTTAAATGAGACATTTCCCTCAGGAAATCTAACAGTTTTGTAGGATAAAGCTGTTTGTTTCGCTCATGCTCATATGAAATGAATTTATACACCATGAACTTCGTGCGATACATAAATCCTGGATAGCCTTGTGGCCTTCAGAACTACGCTTGACCACATTTCTGTTTGATTGGAACACACACCAGCCAAACAAACACCCCCGCCCCATCTCTATGAGATACAGTTTGAACATAGCGAACAGATGCTTAAAACCTGCCAGTCCACTCGTGTAAGTAAATTGCGCGGGTGCAATAAAAGAATTGTAGTATCAACAGCTTCAAAACAATGGTCTGTTGACATCAGGATTATCAAAGCTATATACAGAAGATGTTAAAACTTGTACAGGCCAACAACTGCATTTACAGAATGGTGCTATCAGGCAACTTATATCAGTGATAGGTTAACAACAGGACGATTACAGCACCAAACAGAAGTTAAAACTAGTACAAGCCAGTAAACTCGGTTAACTTTAATATAAGTGTTGAATGAAAATTGTGTATTTGTACAAGTGTATGTGACAGAGTTAAAATCATAAACCCCATATTTTCATAACTTATATCGCTTTGAAATTGCGCACATTTTAACCTTCAAGAGAGCATAAAATGTGTAACCGATACTCGGATAACTTAAGCATAAAACATTCACTCGTACGGATCATGTTCTCACTGCAACTCCTCATAGAAGGTCACGCAGTCACATGCTGACCATATTCCTCTCGTTGAGTGACTATTTCATAAAGACAGTAAGCAAAATCAAGAAACACGCGGCTCTCTCATGTAAAAGACATCTGTGGAAGTTTTAGATTGGTCTATGAAATAGCATACTTTCATGTTCCAATACATGGCAATATGCATGAACTTGCGGGAAAATCCGTTATAGTTCCGATTATCCATAGTCGCTCTAGATTTCTCTTTGTTATAAATGTTTAATGTACATATTTGCTGAGACTAGTACAATTTAGAATTACCCTGAAGAAGATCTGCTCCAATTATATTATCTTTGCATATATACACACACAATGTAGATTGATTACAATAATTTTATAATCATATTTAACAAATGAAATTAATATCCATTGAAACATTTTCGAAAAGAACAATTTTCGTTTCATTCTGTGAAATACTTCCCAAAATGGATTAAATCAATACCATCCTCAAAGTTGCTTCCCATCACATCTAACATGCTCAAAACATGTTTCCACCTACCTGCCAGACACCTGTCGTAGGTTTCCTTTGATGTGTGCCGCCCGCGAATACAAGTTAGGTATATCCGAAGCGACCAGGTAGAGGGAGCTTTGCTTCGAAGAGAGATGAGAGCCTACTGTGTGGGTCGGCGAGACTGATTCCACGAGCTTGTATTGATCTCAGAGTAGCGCTTCCGCAGCTAGTGCTTGGCTCATTTCGGTCAAGGACTATGTACAGCCCTGGAGGAACACAGTTACCTCCCTTGGACACTCTGCAACAGCGACAGTTTTTTATATGTAGTAATTATTCTAACCATTTAAGAAAATGAGAAATGCTGGCTATTCCATGTTCTCAACAGGACACTGCATTACTATTTCACCCCAATTTGCTACGCCAAGGGGGGCTGATATCCACATAGAGATACTCAAAGATTATTACATTAATCATGGTTTCAAGGGAAAATGTCTTGTCAAATGAAAGTGTTTTTGTAGAGACTGAGTATTTCTGTCAAAGAAATCGACTGACTGTGTGAGACTAATGTCACGGACATTTACCACTTAGTGGAACCTAAAGCACGAGTAGGGGCGGTGGGGTAGCCTAGTGGTTAAAGCGTTGGCTCGTCACGCCGAAGACACGGGTTCGAATCCCCACATGGGTACAATGTGTGAAGCCCATTTCTGGTGTTCCCCCCGCCGTGATGTAGCTGGAATATTGCTAAAAGCGGCGTAAAACCAAACTCAGTCAGTCAGTAAAGTACGAGTAAAATAGTGACAAAGCAATGACCATGATGGACGCAAATTCCGGATTCGAAATCTTGTTATTGTCTTGTGGCACGATTAAGGAAGGTAACTCTGCATAGTGAGTGAGTGAGTTTAGTTTTACGCCGCTTTTAGTAATATTCCCAGAAACCAGAAATGAGCTTCACTTGTTGTACCCATGTGGGGAATCGAACCCGGGTCTTTGGCGAGACGAGCGAACGCTTTAACCAACAGGCTATCCCACCGCCCCAAACTCTGCATAGACGAACAGATCCACGTATGCCACAGAAGTGCATTAGTTCACATTGTACCCATAACGGTCGACAGAAAGAGTATAACGTCATTCCTATAATCGCAGTATGCAGTGTAATGATTCTCAACGGGGTGGTTGGGTAGCCCAGTGGTTAAAGTGTTCGCTCGTCACGCCAAAGACCCGGGTTCGATTCCCCACATGGGTACAATGTGTGAAGCCCATTTCTGGTGTCCCCGTGACACTGCTGGAATATTGCTAAAAGCCGCGTAAAACTATACTGATTTACTCACTCACTCACTCAACGATGATTGGTCAGTTTAAGAGACATAACCTCTGGATTTGTTACCCAACATAAGCCAGTCACATATTTCATGAAACTGAGGTGTGGTTTAACTGAAAAATCTAACAAAGGCGAGGTGATAATTTATTCTTTTCTAGTAACGCTGAATAATTGACGCCACCGATATATGATAAGCGTATAAACGCAAAATTCGCTCACAGCCCTTTATCTGAGTGCGAGAACTCAGATTAATATGAGATGCCTTCCACGAGACTAGTGATAAAATAGATTCAAATGTTAAAAATTACAGATAAGCAACAAAACGTTGCAAAGTGCATAGGTCGGCATTTCAAACGACTGCCCTTTGGTCCAAGGGAGGTTACTCTCATTTGCGACACGCATTTCAAGGTCATCAACATGATTACGCTGTAACAAGAGCGTTTATTTATTGACCTAGTAAACCTTATAATTTTACGAAAATTTCATTAATTAATTTATATTTGGGAATCCATATAGTCTCGATTTTAAATATTTGTGTCTCTTTGGAGAAGAAAATCGTTAGGAGCAATGTAGAAGTAGTTTAAAGTAGTTTAAGTAGTTTAAAGTAAAGTGAAACCCTCATTCGATTAACTTGTTCATACAAACCCCCACCTAGCATAGCACCTTCGTCATCAGCAATTGATGTTCAACATCAAAAGTATTGTATTGTATGTAATTTGTATCTAAAGCTAATGAAAGAGATAACCTCGCAGTGAGTGGAGTAACATGTAAAGAGCTTTGCATTGTATGAAGGAGTTGGCTTGGCTGCTCATCCTTCAGCTTATCAGTATGGAAGAGTCTATTAAGGCCGTGGGTATTGTTCTAATCTGACTGTGTAACAATTGGCAATTTCAAACTGTGTAACTAATGGCACGTGTAACTAATGGGAGACAACCATTGACGCGGTTGACGCCTTTGTGCTAGACTGGGCCCCGTCTACCTAAAACCTTGCGTCGCGTATCAACAGCGGACAAGCGACTAAGAGGGGGTTTTTTTTATCTCTAACCCAAAATAAAATGACATATATAATTGTGTGTATGTGGAATTACATTACAGTGAATTGTGAAAAGAAATTACGACTAAGTTGCATTTCCCAGATGAATTCACGTTTGTTTGTTTAATCAGATTGGCCCGAGATTGCAGACAAACGAAAGGGCACTTTGTCCCCCCTTGGATTCCAATAAACTAATTACAAGATACTTGAAATGAAGTAGAAAATAAAATTGACAAACATACAAAATAATTCAACTTCGGGGAGACAATTTGGCGTCACGATGTCGTCACTTGTTTGTAAACATAACAATAAGCGAGTGGTTTTAGAGTTCGCTCGTCACGCTGAAGGTTAGAGTTCGATTCCCCAAATGGGTAAAATGTGTGAATCCTTTTTCTGGCGTCATGATGTAGCAGGAATGTTGTGAAAAGCAGCGTTAAATTATACACACTGACTTTATGCATGTTTGCAAGCGTCCTGGCATGGTGTTGAGATGAGACTAATGCAGCGAGTAGCAGTGAGCTCTCAAACAGGCTATCGGTGTGAGGAGCCTGCTTTGACAGTCCACTCAGCTTGTGATGTTAATACCATTAGCCACTGGGTAATACTCAGTACATATGTATCAGTGACCAGTATGCTCAACGTGTGGACCGCCTCCGTGGTGTAGTGGTTAGAGCGTCCGCCCGGAGAGCGGAAGGTCGCGGGTTCGATACCCGACCGCGCCATCATACCAAAGGACGTTAAAAAATGGTTCTTGCTGGTCCCTGCCTGGCGCTCGGCATTAATGGGTACAAAAAGGACTGGTCGGCTCGGAGTCAGTATAATGTGTCTGTGTCGGGTATTCATGCTTCACTGCGGCATGGTATCTCAGTGGGCTAGCACTATAAAACCAGCTTCAGTCTGGGCTAGTACAAGCAGCCGCACATACACATACACATGCATGCACGTCGTCATATGAGCGAAATATTCTCCAGCGCGACGTTAAGCCCAATTTCACCTCACCTCACCTCACCTCAACGTGTGACTATGAAATATACACTATGGCATCATCCACTGTCTACGAATTGGTATCATTAGAAATGGGCCAGATTTGTTGGCATTTGATGGTTTTCTCTTCACTTTCCTTCTCATAATGTCTCTCATGTTTGATGGGCGGTGGGGTGGCCTCATCATTAAAGCATTCGCTGGTCACGCCGAAGACACGGGTTCGATTCTCCACATTGGTGCAATGCGCGGATCATTTTTCTGATGTCCCCCGCCGTGATATTGCTGGAATGTTGCTAAAAGCGGCATACAACCATCCTCACTCATTCTCTCGGGTTAGAAGGATGGTTTGTCTGTCCTTCGTGAATGTAAGTCTCTCGTCAAGACATGTACACCGTTCATTCACTCAGAAAAGATTATCCGCAAGTCTCTGCTATTTACCAAACCATTTAAGTGTGTGAGTGAGTTGGGTTTTACGCTGCTTTTAGCAATATTCCAGCAATATCAAGGCGGGGAACACCAGAATGAACTTCACACAACATACTCATGTGGGGAATCGAATCCGGATCTTCGGCGTGACGAGCGAACGCTTTAACCACTCGACTACCCCACCGCCCGTTTCTTTTGCAGGCGAAGGCCGTTATAAGTACGTGTGTTAAATAACGACAGTCTTCGACTACAAAGCGTAATGAATTATTACTAATGATAGCAATCTGAGGTGAGCATATTTGTTAGGCGAATTATATGTGACTTAACGTTTTGATAGGCATGATGTATGAGTGAGGTGATGCCGCCAGCGAGAACATAAGGGTACTAAACACCAAGACGTTTAACGGGCGTACACTGAAACGTAATTGGATCAGATTTATGTTGAAAAATAGAAATCTGATCATGTAGCCGGTTTTAGCTTTCAAATAATTCGGTCTGAGATTTCAAGTAATCATCGCTAACTTTGTTTTCGCATCTATTGATACATCAGTGTGTAGCTTATTTAGATGTAAGGGATACATGGACATTTAGATTAGTGCGAACTGTATTTGACGTCGTGGCTCTAATCTCATTACAAAGTCTGAAATGTTATTAACTATATAGTAAACCAATATAGGTAGTCATTTATGTGTAGTTTCCTGTTGCAGAGTAACGTACAATGAGAAGTAGTGCGTGTCAGTTGTTTGTTTGATGTGAAGTTACACAAGACTAAAACCAAGGAGAGATACCTAGTCAAACATACCAGATATTAAAGATAAAAGAATCTATCATATCACTAAATACACCCGGCACAATTTGAAACCTTTCTAAAATGCGCTTACGTCATATTTACTTTGCACCTACTCACATATTCTTACCACGCTCATCTCGACCTTGTTTATATATACTAACAGAAAAAAGTAACTGCGCATAACATTAAATTGCATGAAATAAAGGTTATTTGAAAATTTATCAAATTAAGCCTAAAGAAACATGTAGCAAAAACACTTTGCATGAAATTTGATGTTACGTATCGCGCGTGGCAAGTGCAATTTGTGCATAAACAATTTACTTGGTTTATTTAATGCTTTTTGACACCTGACGTTGGAAATTGAAGAATAGTTCTCTAGCCTATGAATGTTGTGGAAAACACGTTAATTTCTGCGTTAATGACGTACGTCATGCCTGTTCTTACCAAAACAAAATTGCGTCTCCACGACGTCTTTATGCTGGAGATTTGAATGGCCCAAAATGAAGTGGCCAGGCATTTTGGTGTCCATCGAAACGCGATCTCATCTCCTTGGAGGCGTTTTGAACATAATGGGAACGCGAGATATTTGCCTGGGACCGACCGTGCACACGTGACGTCACGTCAGCAAGTCAACCACATTCGGCTGACCCATCCAAAGAATCGATTCCAGACTGCCAGTTTGACTGCTCGGACCATGGCTCACGTCCAATTAGAACCGACTGAGGGAGCACAACATCCGACCCTCGACAGGCACGTCTTGCCTGGTGCAGACAGCATCTACGGTACAGGAGACAATATTGGGATGGTGTTTTGTACCCATCTGGACAGCTCAGAATGGCAGGACAAGTTTGTACAGACGTCGAGGTGAATGGTGTGCTGACGCGTGCGTTGTTCAATGTCGACAGTTTGGTGGCGAAGGCGTTATGGTATGGGGCATCATCACATCTCACGGTCGCACACAACTTGTCATTGTCAATGGCAATTAGACAGGTCTGCGAAACAGGGATGAGGTCATTGGGCCTTATGTGCAGCTGTTCATTCAAGAACCGAGACATAACTTCACGTTTCAGCAAGATAATGTCCGTCCACATGTCGCTCGTGTTGTGACATATTTCCTGAGACCACAGACATTCCCGGCACTCCCCTAGCCTGCTGTTTATCCGGACCTGTCCCCTATAGTGCACGTTTGGGATGAAATGGAGCGACATTTACGTCAAGCCCAGAATCAGCCATTGACGTCAGTTGAACTGGGACAAGCGTTAGTTCAGATATGGAACATTGACGTTAGCTGAACTGGGACAAGCGTCGGTTCAGACATGGAACAACATTAAACAAGTTTTCTTTTAAAGCCTAGTGTCGTCTATGCGTCGTCGTTGTCAAACCTGTATCAACGCCAATGGTGAACACACACGATACTGAATTTGTTAACTGACTTTTTACACCACATCTCTTCAAGGGCGTGTCACGATGCCTCGTGTCAAATCATACAGATTTCGATATTATCCTGTCAACATTTAAACAGCGATTAAGGAAAACACCAAAACTCATGTTATCTTTTTGCATTAAAAAATGACATCCAGTAATTCACAGTTACGTATTCCAGTAGTACAGTATCAACTTATTCATAGGGGCTTGGTGGCGTCTTGTTAAAGCCATCGCTCGTCACACCGAAATGACTAAGGTTTTTTACGTCGCTTTCAGCAATATTCCAGCAATAGCACCAAAGACACCAGAAATGAGCTCCACACATTGTACCCTTGTAGGAAATCGAACCCATGTCTTCGGCGTGACAAACGACTGACTGACTGACTGAGTGAGTTTGGTTTTACGCCGCTTTTAGCAATATTCCAGCAATATCACGGCGGAGGACACCAGAAATGGGCTTCACACATTGTACCCATGTAGGAAATCGAACCCATGTCTTCGGCGTGACAAACGACTGACTGACTGACTGAGTGAATTTGGTTTTACGCCGCTTTTAGCAATATTCCAGCAATATCACGGCGGAGGACACCAGAAATGGGCTTCACACATTGTACCCATGTAGGAAATCGAACCCATGTCTTCGGCGTGACAAACGACTGACTGACTGACTGACTGAGTTTGGTTTTACGCCGCTTTTAGCAATATTCCAGCAATATCACAGCGGAGGACACCAGAAATGGACTTCACACATTGTACCCATGTAGGAAATCGAACCCATGTCTTCGGCGTGACAAACGACTGACTGACTGACTGAGTGAGTTTGGTTTTACGCCGCTTTTAGCAATATTCCAGCAATATCACGGCGGAGGACACCAGAAATGGGCTTCACACATTGTACCCATGTAGGAAATCGAACCCATGTCTTCGACGTGACAAACGACTGACTGACTGACTGACTGAGTTTGGTTTTACGCCGCTTTTAGCAATATTCCAGCAACATCACGGCGGAGGACACCAGAAATGGGCTTCACACATTGTACCCATGTAGGAAATCGAACCCATGTCTTCGGCGTGACAAACGACTGACTGACTGACTGAGTTTGGTTTGACGCCGCTTTTAGCAATATTCCAGCAACATCACGGCGGAGGACACCAGAAATGGGCTTCACACATTGTACCCATGTAGGAAATCGAACCCATGTCTTCGGCGTGACAAACGACTGACTGACTGACTGAGTTTGGTTTGACGCCGCTTTTAGCAATATTCCAGCAACATCACGGCGGAGGACACCAGAAATGGGCTTCACACATTGTACCCATGTAGGAAATCGAACCCATGTCTTCGGCGTGACAAACGACTGACTGACTGACTGAGTGAGTTTGGTTTTACGCCGCTTTTAGCAATATTCCAGCAATATCACGGCGGAGGACACCAGAAATGGGCTTCACATTGTACCCATGTAGGAAATCGAACCCATGTCTTCGGCGTGACAAACGACTGACTGACTGACTGAGTGAGTTTGGTTTTATGCCGCTTTTAGCAATATTCCAGCAATATCACGGCGGAGGACACCAGAAATGGGCTTCACACATTGTACCCATGTAGGAAATCGAACCCATGTCTTCGGCGTGACAAACGACTGACTGACTGACTGAGTGAGTTTGGTTTTACGCCGCTTTTAGCAATATTCCAGCAATATCACAGCGGAGGACACCAGAAATGGGCTTCACACATTGTACCCATGTAGGAAATCGAACCCGGGTCTTCGGCGTGACGAGCGAACGCGTTAACCACTAGACCCCCCTGCTGCCCTTGTAGGTATGGACTGCGTTGTGCTGTATATGCCAACTGTTAAAGGTGTAACATACAGCCTTACAAATTAGGCTGAGAAATATTCACACCACATACATATCTACAGCATGATGCCTGGTACTGCTTGTCACAAATGACTTCACTGTCAAAAACAATTCCTCGCAGAAAAATGAAAACAAGACAAACAACCAAACAGGTTCTAGTGAACTGAAGTAACGATTTATAACTCTCTGGTCTGTTTCGTGTCCTTGAAACATATATCCTACTTTGCCATCTAAACCTTTTCATGACTTGACAGGCGACAGCTTCTTCGATTTTGCTGACGTGAAAAATGAACTAGAAATAAACTACAAGGACGTCAACAGGGTTTGTTGTCCTTCTTTCACATACAAGGTATGAATCCTTTTAGATGTATCCATTACGGAAAAACATAAGTAAGAAATTGGATTTTCTGATAGCTCCCCTTCTCTGCTTATATAGAGTCATATGATATCGTGTGTGTGTTTTCGTTTCTGTTTGGTGTTTAAAGCTGTACTCAGCAACATTCTAGCGATATTACGGCGGTTTGTAAATACATCTCTGCATCAGACAATCCGGTGATTGGCACCCGTGAAGATCCGGGTTAGAATTGGTCTTCAGCAACCCTTACTTGTAGTAAGAGGCGACTAACGGGATCAGGTGGTCAGGCTTGTTGACTTGGTTGGCACATGTCATCGTATCCCAACTGCGTAGTTCGATGCTCATGCTGTTGATCACTGGTTTATCTGATCCAGACTTGATTATTTACAGACAGCCGCCCTATAGCTGGAATATTGCTGAGTGTGGCGTAAAACTAAACTCACTCACTCACTCATAATATTGCTGGATGCGGCGTTAGGCAACAACCAAACCAAACCAAACCAAAACCGGTGACTGGCATCATGAGCATCGATATACGCAATTACTGTAGGGTTAAGTTACTTGCTCTTATGGAGTGTTCGTGGAAACAATTGCAGAGCCTAGCTCTTCCTCTTCCTGTACATAAAAACAGTGCAATAACCTACTTCTTTCTCTCATGCAGTCAAACAAATTGCGTGGAAATAACCGATCATTTCCCTCGCTTTTAATATAATTCACTTTTCAGGATTTAAATTTATATTTGCCCGTGTATTCTATCGCGTTCAAAATTATTAGATGTATAAGAGACAAATTTGGCTGAACATTAAGTGGGTGAACATTTCAAGAGAAGAGTATTTTAAGTTTACCATCTTAATTTTATGAGCTTGAATATGCCAAAGTATTTGGGGTGTAGACAGTCACCTTTTGAGGAAAAGCATCTGAGGATATTCATAACATAGCTGAGGGTAAATTACATATACATACGGCGTATATTTTATATTCAACTGGAAAATTCTGATGACAGCTTGTATAATCAATTATATAAATGATTGATTTGGGCAACAGTACATGTTTCTCAAACGTCAGTCTCGTGGCGCCACCAGAGTAACTAACATCTGTCTTTGATAATTTTAAAAGTTGGCCTACCTAAGTCATAGTACAAACGACTTCTGTGGTCTTAGCGGAGCTCCGATCTCAATATGCAACCGTATATACAACTGACATGGCCAGGTTCTTAGACACTATTCTTTAGGCATTAGACATATTGACATGTAGGCGTGTAGCTATTAGAAAAACTGACATTAGATTAGATGTTGGCATTTAAACATTGACAAGTGGATATGTTGGCAATCAAATATTGACATGTAGACGTGTTGGTATTAGAAATATTGACATGTAGACGTGTTGGTATTGGAAATATTGACATGAAGACCTGTTGGTATTAGAAATATTGACATGTAGAAGTGTTGGTATTGGAAATATTGACATGTAGACGTGTTGGTATTGGAAATATTGACATGTAGACCTGTTGGTATTGGAAATATTGACATGTAGACGTGTTGGTATTGGAAATATTGACATGTAGACATGTTGGTATTGGAAATATTGACATGTAGACATGTTGGTATTGGAAATATTGACATGTAGACCTGTTGGTATTGGAAATATTGACATGTAGACGTGTTGGTATTGGAAATATTGACATGTACATGTTGGTATTGGAAATATTGACGACATGTAGACATGTTTGGTATTGGAAATATTGACATGTAGACGTGTTGGTATTGGAAATATTGACATGTAGACGTGTTGGTATCGGAAATATTGACAGACCTGTTGGTATGTAGACATGTTGGTATTGGAAATATTGACATGTAGACCTGTTGGTATTGGAAATATTGACATGTAGACGTGTTGGTATTGGAAATATTGACATGTAGACGTGTTGGTATTGGAAATATTGACATGTAGACATGTTGGTATTGGAAATATTGACATGTAGACCTGTTGGTATTGGAAATATTGACATGTAGACGTGTTGGTATTGGAAATATTGACATGTAGACATGTTGGTATTGGAAATATTGACATGTAGACCTGTTGGTATTGGAAATATTGACATGTAGACGTGTTGGTATTGGAAATATTGACATGTAGACCTGTTGGTATTAGAAATATTGACATGTAGACGTGTTGGTATTGGAAATATTGACATGTAGACGTGTTCGTAATGGAAATATTGACATGTAGACGTGTTGGTAATGGAAATATTGACATGTAGACGTGTTGGTAATGGAAATATTGACATGTAGACCTGTTGGTATTGGAAATATTGACATGTAGACATGTTGGTATTGGAAATATTGACATGAAGACATGTTGGTATTGGAAATATTGAAATGTACCAGAAGATCAGAGTCGTTTGTAATATTACTAATGCAGGCCAACTTTTAAAATTATCAAAACCAGATGTTAGTTACTCTGGTGGCGTTAGACATCTTGACGTGCAACCGTGTTGGCGTTAGACATATTGACATGTGGTGTTGGCATGTGTAGGTATGTTGATCAAGAAATATGGGAGCAGCTTTGATCTTAACTTCATCCATAAATATTTTGATCTTAACTTCATCCATTACTGGTTTCTTTAAATCCAATTTCTGTGACGGCTACTGTACGATAATGTACCCAGTTGTCTTCACACACATCAAGGAAAGTGTGCTGATGATCCGTTATTGAGAACGATCTAATAACTTGTCTTGGTGCTTTCCCAGGTAACGAGTTCCACTGTTACTAAAGGTGAAGTGTATCATAAGGAAAGTGGTCACATGTAACAATAATAACACATTCTAGTACCTTTCCTGGTCGAATCCAGTTCGGTATTCGAACCCACACTGTCGGAGAAAAGCACCTTATCACAAGCACACTACGTCAGCTACAGTCGCTTCAACAAAATGGAACTTTGACAACTGGTAGTCTAGAACTAATATTTAAATTGGCACGGCTCCCATTTCCCAGAGCTATGACTGACTGAGTTTGGTTTTACTCCGCTTTTAGCAATATTCCAGCAACATCATGACGGGGACACCAGATATGGGCTTCACACAATGTACCCATGTGGGGATTCGAACCCGGGTCCCCGGCGTGACGAGCCAACGCTTTAACCACTAGGCTACCCCACCGCCCCCCGAGAGCTATGAATAGCCAATACCTGTCACATTATCAAATGTAACATGTATCATATTCGGTATTATTGGGAATAATTCATATTGAGATATATTTATGTAATGTGGCTCAAGGGAATACGTTGAAGCTATATTACGCGATAACCCAATTCCTGAATGGCCTTGTGTCTGGTTGTAGAGCAACCTGAAACCAATGAGCAGGTGAGTCATAGAAAGCTCGGTGTAATGATCGTAATGCGGAATCAGTCAAATGATTAACATGGTGGGTGAGCGTGAGTAAACGTTCTGTATACGCTATCGTCAGTAATATTCCTCAATATCGCGGGATGGGCGACGGGGAAGCCTAATGGTTAAAGCGTTCGCTCGTCACGCCGGAGACCCGGGTTCCATTCCCCGCATTGGTACAATGTGTGAAGCTAATTTCTGGTGTCCCCCGCCGTGATATTGCTGGAATATTGCTAAAAGTGGCGTTAAACCATACTCACTCACTCACTATATCGCGGAGGCATACGTCTCCTGGGCGAGGGATACTTGTGGTCGACTGCATGAGCAACGAGCAACGTCACCGCCGTACAACAATATCATCAGATTAGGTATTGTAGAACCGCATAGAGTTCTGGTTAAAACCATTCCCAAGCAATACATAATAAGTCGTAAGATGCAGCCGTGTCGAACAGGCTCCCCGCGCGACTGCCCATAATACTACTCACTGGATAGTCTGGTCTAGATTTGAATTTCATTACAGCCTATCCTCAGTAATCAGTTCATAGAACACGTGCATATATACTCTGAAAAGAAAGAAACGCAAACGGAGAAATATCCGACGGAGTTTTACTGATACATACAACATGAATACCAGATACGAATATCAGACATGATTTGTGCGGGCGGAATAAAGTACGGCCATAACAAATCCCCCAAACGAGGGATAACCGCAAATACAATTGCATAGGATTTCAGCCCAGAATGAGGAACTCTCTACGCGCTGCAGGTATTCGCCCAAGACATTCTGACTCATCGTCGGCCGCGACGTCAGGGGTGGCTACGCCTGAGATGGAGACGTGTGTAGCACAATGACAAGTATGTGCTAGAACTGCCTACAGGAAGTGGACGGGTTTGGTGGCTGTAGTGTAATGATATGGGCTGTGATTTCCGGTATCACAGACTTGGTACACGTCCTGAGCACCAGCAGGATGTTGCACAAGTGCAATTCTTCAGCCACACGTCCGTCCTGTTATGCAGCAAGCAAAGGCCATTCTTCCACGTCACATCACCCAACCCCACACGACAAAACTAAGGAACCACAAACTCCAAGTACTGCTATAGCTCTCCAAGTCTGACCATTTGTTTGGTGTGTTCTGATCACATCACCAGCAGCCACAAAACCTTCAACAGTAAGCTCACACACTGCAGGAAGAGTGTGTGAATATTCCCCAAGCAACAATTGGTAATCTGACCGGTTCCATGGGGCGACGATGCAAGGCAGCTCTGGACTCTCATGGGGCCATACAAGGTATTGACAACATATAACCTTGAATTTGACATTCGATTGTTCCATGTATGACATGATGAACCTCGGTCAATGACAATAACTGGTGCAAAAATTGAAAAGAATATGTTGATTTGTAATGTAATACATAAAGTATACATCTGATAAATAAACCTTTAATTTGACATTCCATTGTTCCATGTATGACATGATGAACCTCGGCCAATGACAGTTACTGGTGCAAAAATTGAAAAGAATATGTTGATTTGTAATGTAATACATAAAGTATACATCTGATAAATAAACCTTTAATTTGACATTCCATTGTTCCATATGTGACATGACGAACCTCTGTCAATGGCAATACCAAATTTCTGTTGATGTTCTCTAATGTAATAAAAAAATTCTTTTTTGGAGAACATATTTTAAGTCGTCAGTATGCTTGTACACAGCGAACCACTAACGTGCTCAGAAAATGAAGATGACAATACAGTCTTCGCTCAAGGACGACCAAAAGTCAAAGTTATGATCCGCTTAAATATTTAATGCTGAATAAGTTCAAACCGTTTCATTTTCTGGATCGATTTAGATATCTGCAACTGTGTGTGTCAGTTAGTCTTGTTGGCAGGTCGACCTCCAAAGAGTCAAGTATCCGAGATCGCAACACCCATAATAATAATAAAGTAATATGTAGACTAATGGACACTTGACCAGAGACACTGAGGGCAGTTCATCTTCCGTAGAGACTTTCAGTATATTTTTCACTATGACACAAATTTTTTATCTTTGGGAGTACCTCAGCTTAACAGCTTAACATCACTACAAGGAATACTCAGATCTTGGATCCTGCAACGCGATGTTGTTGATAAATGGACGATACGGTAGATAGGTGAATAAAAACTTAGAAAGGTCCAGTCTATACACATTTGGATTCAGTATTTTCCCTTTGTAAAATGAATAACGTTTGGGTCAAGCCATAGCTGATCATCCCAATGAAAAGAAGATAGTGTTCTTGATCAAAAAGATATCCCGGAAGTGGACACACCACCAGATCTACTGAACACTTTAGTTCCGTGTGTGCGTGATTCCTATTGTACTGATGTACTTTGTCATGACAGGGATGCAGATGAATTATAGAGAAGAGACTTAACACGATGGGTATATTATTTGTTGTCTCGAGGGTACATAGTGTGGTGTTAGCCGCTGCGATTCACTCTGCAGAGGTGCCTGCCTTACCATACCAAATAGCCTTACGACAGCCGTAGTGCAAGGGTCGGTCTCAGGTTTACGTGTCCTTCAAGCCACTGGATTCTGCCTCAACATCTTTCACATTCACAGCAGTCCAGGAATGTGTTGATTGTATCAAAATTTGGATGTCAACTAAATGGTTGAAATTAAATGGCGACAAAACCGAGCTCATCGTTTTCAGGCCCCAGCGGCTCCGGGCAAAACTTGATCTTCCCACTTTTTCTATTGGACACTGTGAAATCACCCCAAGTTCTCAAGTCCGGAATCTTGGTGTAGTATTTGACTTATCTCTCTGCATGGAACCACATGTCAACAGTGTTTGTCGCAGCGCTTATTTCCATATTCGGAATATCGGCCTGATCCGCAGGTACCTTGACGAGAAAACAATGAGTGCTCTGGTGCAGGCGTATGTAACATCACGCATTGATTACTGCAACTCGTTGCTCAGTGGTCTTCCAAATCATGTGCTACACAAGCTACAGAAAGTCCAGAATTCAGCCACAAGAACTAGAAGTGTCTTCCACATTGTTTACTCTTCTATCAGGCTGTCTTTTAGGGCACACTTGTGAAAAGTGATTCTCATCGTTACATTTGGTACATCTTTTGCCCCGTGCTGTTCACGGTTCATGACATGAGAGTAACTACAGTACTTGCATTTTCGATGCTTGACGCTGGTGACTGGACTTAGGTTTGGTAGAATCTGACTCTCTATCACGTTGAGTGTTGAGTGGTCTTGTGTCCGGCCTTGTGTTTGTTTCTTGATGGGACTCTCGCGCTATTTATGGTTTCTGGCCTGAGGATTCTAGACTGTTGTAGCGCTTTCAGCTGCTTTACAAATGTCAATACATCTGTTCAGTGTCAAATCGCCTTCTTTCAGAAGTGTTTGCTGAGTTGTGTGATCACGTATACCAAGTATGAGTCTATCTCTGATGATTGATGGCACACAGTTGTAACAGTGGTTGCATGTTTTGACAAGAGAGCGAATGGAACTGTGAAATGCCTCAAATGATTCCCCTTCTGTTTGCACTCGTTTGTTGAAAACATAACGTTCATAGGTTTCATTGATTTCACCTACAGCAAAATCGTCAAATTTCTGAATAATCTGCTTTCTACAATACATGTAGTGTTAGCTGTCAAATATCACTGACAAGGGAGTTGATTCGACATTCGACTAATGGCGAACATACAGTACACACCAACTGGTGACGTCACACTTTATGTATAAGTAGGGGAGGTGACTCTCAGATGGGTACACAAGTTGCATACCACGTAACAGATAAAGTTTTCGATTGCTTTGTAGAACGGTGCCAAGATTCACAATTTCGTCCAGGATATCAACTTCAGTTTGACTATGATACACGCATAGGACTTGCCACAGCTGTAAGTTTGTAAGATCTGGGTCCTGGGTGCCGTTGTACAAAACAACGCTAAGACTACCTTAAGTCTATGTTAAGGTATGGGAGTTACGGTCACCTTAGCGCTAAGATCGCTTTGTACAACGGCACCCAGTTCAACAAACCGAGTTTAAGACGAATCCTTTCCCTTACATTCAACATTCAGTTGTATGGCGAGATTAGGCACTTTTTTTGGCAAGGGAGACTACTCTAATTTCAGGAAAAAAGGACAATCCGCTACTCCTTTGCAAAAGTGTTTCCATTTAGAACAAACAATGATCGTAGAAGAACGCACCCCTGCAATGACTCTAAGGGTGCCTTTGAAAGCAGTGTAAACATTGTCAAGTGCAGGTACACATGTATAATATCCTCCAAGTGCCTATAGCATTAGGAGCTTTGTGTAAAAGGGCCCTGGCTAACGTTGGGTGTTTTTGCCACATTCAACAGCCAAATCACTGTTTAGTCATATTCATAGCGTCTTTAGCCACGACTATCGATGGAATCAGAAATACCACCGCATACGATCCACAGTTAATGAAAAGTGTTTTCACAGAAAGTTCAGGAAGGAAGACGAATTTATCTCTGGCCTTTGTGTCAATCACATAAACCTGATGACGGAATACATGGAGTCGTTCATGCTATAAGCTGAGAAGCATAAAATACTCTAACTCTCAGCTGATTTGATTAAAAGATTGATTTTCGGTTTCAAGTTAGTGATATTATAGCCCCGAAATGACCTTCAGTGGCGCTTAGACAGCACTCTACATGGTTATATTTTTAGAAGTTAATTTGATTTTAAACTTTTAAAAATTAAAAAAAATAAACAACCGCTGTGGATATCTCAGACATCTCATCTTTGGAAATCAAAACATTTGCTTCTTCAGGGCAATTTTACACTTTATAAACTGTTACAGGAATGAGAGATGGTTGGGCAGAAAAAAATCACTGGCTTCTTTCAATTTTTATAGAACCAACTCAGTATACTGTTTCTTGACCCTCGGCGTGTGTTGTTTCATATCTCCTTGATTATCTATAGGAGAGAGCGACTGCTCAAGCTGAGAGCGAAGGCTGCTCATACAGCTAATGACACTGCTACTCAATATTATGGCGTATATTATAACTTACTGACATGTAGAGGCTGGTCTGAGTGGGTTGTAATGATAAGGATCCTCTTTAATATATTCCCTATGTGACATGGTACAAGAGAGAGTACGCAATTTGTTAAAACAAGGCTCGGTGAGTTTTCTGTATGGGAGCTAGTGTGGTGCAGTTTTCAATTATTCGCGACGCCAACTGTTTATGTGTGATGGAAACATGGAAGAACTGACAGGCTCTATTTCCGTAGCCCACGCGATCGAAGGTGTGGTGATCTCTTCTCAACGACCAACCAAATGGAGTGGACTAATCATAGGCTCATTACTATAACAAAGTACCTACATGGCTTTGGTGGGTGGATTTACCTATTTATCCGACTGCGGTGGGTAGATCTATCTTATACTCAACTCTGGTTGATATGTAGAGCTAGATATCCCACTGGCTGGGTAGATATGCCTATATGTCGACTGTGGTGGGTAGATCTATCTTATACTCAACTCTGGTTGATATGTAGAGCTAGATATCCCACTGGCTGGGTAGATATACCTAAATGTCGACTGTGGTGGGTAGATCTATCTTATACTCAACTCTGGTTGATATGTAGAGCTAGATATCCGACTGGCTGGGTAGATATACCTAAATGTCGTCTGTGGTGGGTAGATCTATCTTATACTCAACTCTGGTTGATATGTATAGCTACATATCCACCTAGGTGGGTAGATATACCTAAATGTCGTCTGTGGTGGGTAGATCCATGTAATGCTTTAATCCGATGGATAGATAGTTAGGCCTTACCAATGAAAGGTAGATTTACATAATATACTTAATTGTCGAATGTGGTGGGTAGATATTATAATACCAAGATGTTTACTGTGCTGGATAGATATAACTAATTGACCACCCAGTGATTGGTAGATAGTGGGTATATATGATTACATATGGGCTGTGGTTGGTTACTTTCTTCGTGAGTGTGTGTGTGTGTGTGTGTGTGTTTGTCTTTGTCTGTGTCTCTATGTGTGTGTGTCTGTCTGCCTGTCTTTCCCTGTCTGTGTGTCTGTGAGAGAGAGGGATCATGTGCCTTCATAGCTGTTACTATACGGCGCTTTCATGAAGAGGCTGGTTAGTACCGTTTCATAATGCAAAGTTTTTTTTATGGATAAGTGGCTGTTCAAATAACAACGTATTTCATACTAACCACAATACGTTCACACGTTCTTATCACATGACGTCATTCCAGAAATGACGTCAAATGCTTCATATTCCCATTTAAGCCCTTGCGTCAAGTGAGTGAGTGGGTCTACTTTTACGCTGCTCTTAGCAATATTACGGCGGAGGACACCAGAAAAGGGCTTCACACATTGTACCCATGTGGGGAATCGAACCCGGGTCTTCGGCGTAACGAGCGAACGCTTTAACCACAAGGCTACCATTTGCGTCTAAATTCCCTTTGGTAAAAAGTGTCTTTTTCATACCATTAAAGACGTCATGTATTCTTCATGCATACACAGTGTATTTTGCTAATAGTATGTATCTTGATGCACATTCCACTGGACAAGACGAGGGAATCCTATAATGTATGCACCGCAGTACAACATTGTCAGTGAACACATCAGAGATCTGTATAAGTGTCTCCACACAAATACATGAAATCATAGCTCAAGTCAGTAATGAGGATTCGAAACGCGATCAGTGACAACATTTTGGTTTCCTTTGTAATTCGAGCCAGTGTAATTCTGGCTCAGGATAACATACTTATTACCCAGAAATGTCGGTTTTCCCTTTTAATAAATTTACTCACATTTAATTGAAATATCAGACTCAAGTCATTAGATTTTAATATATGGTATGTGCCTACGCTTTTTCCGAGATACGACTTATTGTGTCAAGTGTACCGAATGTGAGATACTAAATTGTTGTAATATTCATTATGGTATACTGTCACTTTTTGTGAAATTTTAGAATTTTTGCAGTGTGGCTTTTAGCTTATGCCGTTTCAGTATATATAGGGTTTTCATTGTGTGGACAAAGTGTCATTTCATAACTACTAGACAAAACTGTCATGTTATTCAGTTGCGTGGGTGCGCGCATGCGTGCGTACGTGTTGATGATGCCATTGGTAGCCATAGTTTGGTGTCGGCTGTGGTGGGTAGATCTATCAAACGCTCTTCTCTTTGGAATCCTAGAAGGGACATTCACATATCGACAATGCGACAATGTCCCTTCTAGGATTCCATACTTCTCCGATGTTGTCCCCTTATAGAAAGCGTGATCATTGTATTGAATGGATAACATGTCATTTTGTGAACATTTTATTCTGATGTGTGAGTGCGCGTGTGTTGACGATGGGAATAGTTGTGACAAAAGATGGGGATTGTGTTGACAAAAAAATGGGAATTATGTTTACAAAAGATGGGAATTATGTTGACAAAAGATGGGAATAGTGTTGACAAAAGAGGGAATAGTGTTGACAAAGAGTGGGAATTGTGTTGACAAAAAATGAGAATTGTGTTTATGGAGAAACGAAATGATGCTGATGGTGGACAGGAACGTGTAAACGACCGCTGACATTGATGTCGATGCTGGATGAGATGTGTGCTAACGAAGATCAAAATGTGTGGACGATGGCCCGTAGATGTAGTGACAATGGATGAGAATGTTGTGGGTAGGAATTGTGTCAGTGGTACCTGAGAAATTAAGAGTTCAGTTAACAAAAAGCAGGAGAAACTTGATCCATGCTTAAGATTGAAGATTTCCTACAGTCAGTCTATATGTTCCCTCAACGTGCACTTGATGTACCATTCATTTTAGAGATAAGTCGCAACAAGGCTTGGTGCACGAGCATGAGCATCAGAAAACGAAAAGGAGACGACCGCAGTATGTATTCAGGCTACAAATGTTTCAATGTCATGTCAGATTCCTTCCAACAAAGAATGTTCTTAAAGCCATGCATCTTTTCCCTTTGAGAACAACGGATTTGTTTTTGTTACAAAGTACTCGTCGTTGTTGTCGACTGAAAAGGATTGCGTCGCACAGGAATTCTAATTAATGACCCGCCAGCTACACATATGTTTCACACATATAAGTTAATGACTGCATGGGTACATTATATATATCATGGCCTAGAAGGTGTCCAAAGGCTAATGAGACGTCAGTCCACACTGTGGTGATACATGTACTGATATTCGAGTAGTACTCATTACATGAACCATGCTCTGAAGCTGTAACACATGGCGGAGGAATATACATCTTCTAAGGATTCCCCACAATTCTAATGATGCCCCAGACTGTATGAAATAAAAAAGAAGAAAGCGAATTTATAATGAGATGTCTGTTGCACGACCACTAACACACATAAACCAACAGCAAGACAACCAGCTCCACAGTCGGACAACAGTAATAAATTGTTTTGAATCCTGTAGCATATCCCATGGGAAATACTTCGACACCATTTGGGCCAACTATGTGACATGTTTCTTTTGTTCAGTTTTAAAATGTGAATCTAGAATTTTATTTCAAAACATAATTTCAAAGCGTAGTGTTTAAAGTAAGTCACCAGTGAAGCTCAAGAAAGCTGGATCTTCATTGGGTAATGGCGAGTTTCTGTTCATTTGTCGGTCAGTGACTTCAGACGCTGCAGCCCTGACAAAGCTCTTTAAGCCCAATTTTAGTCGAATCTGAAATGTTTTCATCTTAAATGTTTCAAATTTAACATATAAAGGCAACGAATGAAAGTCAGAAACTAAACTTTTTTACCGCCAAACAACAGATATGGACGAAATTTGTCACTCCTTGTTTTCTGAATCGTTCTCTCCCGACAATTTATATCATACACCTTATGGTTCTGCAAAACATCCCCTGTTGGGCGTTTTCTGTTCTTTGCAGAATCATCCTAGTTGTTGAAATTGATGTTCATGGCACGAAATACCTTAAGGAACTGCTGGTACACATCGTCATGGAAATGGAATCAAAACAACACATTAAACATGCAGTTTATTGGGACATTTTGTACCAACGCGAACATTTCCGGAAGGCCTAACGAACCGATTCAAATCTGAACCGACACGCCGGACACGAGATCTACCTGCCAGGGCCTAGGGACAGGCGCTTATTGTGGATACTTCATACATACCATTTAATGTTTGGTTCAGTATGTACTTAATATACAATGGAAGATGAATGGCTTTGGAAATATATAATATCGTAAACCAAGTCACTGATGAAAATTAACCGGATCAAACGCAATCATAAATGGCGGACAGCATTCTGCGCTGCCAGTGTGTTCAGCATGAAAATAAATAATACGATTTTATATACGATCTGTACTATAAGTCTCCACATGTCACCCCCCGTTTCAAAGAAATGTTTTTTTGATGTACATGCGACGCTCTTGCGCTTTTTTCCAGTTTTACACAATCGTCCAATCAATCTGATCCAGTTTTGACCGTTTGACGAAACTGAAGACCGTTCACAGACACCAAGACTACCAAGTTAGAATGAACTTATGTTTCTGTGAGCTTTTGACGCAATAAAATGTATTATTCTCCCTTGAGCAGTTTGTTCAGCTGATTTCAAAGATCCTCGTTATCTTTAGGAAGTCGGATACTTTTTGGGGACATTTTTTCCAGATTTCCAGTTGGCACTGACGCGAGATCACGAGGATTCCCTTTTGAAAAAAAGTAGTTCCGGATCAGGATTTTCTTGAGTTAAAAAGTAACATTCGATTTTAATTTCATGTCACGCAGTACAAAGAATAATACAACCATTCATCCAAATACATCACAGAGCCCAACGTGTGGATATAATAATGTGTACATATATCAGATTCGTCCAATTAACACGAGCTCCTTATGTAATGTAATACATAACACTGATTCTTGTCTGTAATTAGTAGCAGTATCACATCGCTTGACATGTGAAGTCATCACTTTCTCCAGCAGCTAATCAAGGATCTGTGGAACAACGTATAACAGGAGTGAGGCCGGATCTCATGTCACCACGCGTCTGTAGTTAGTGCCACGGGAGACAGTAATTGCTGGCAAAGTTGAGATCTCTTCTCATCTCCAGGAAATCCTTGGGCCTAAGGGAGGTTCGGGCCACAACAAATTGATAACTTGTTCTTCGAAAAAATAAACTTTGATGGTTGTGATGTGGACAACTATATTTGTTTTGTTCAGTTTCAATATGATTTCTTCTGCACATATCTATACTTTCTCTATTTGAATATTTTGAGTAGCCTAAGCCTAGGTAAAGCGCTCGTTCGTCATGCCGAGGACCCGGGTTAGATTCCCCACATGGGTACAATGTGTGAAGTTCATTTCTTGTGTCCCCGTAATATAAACTTCAGCTTTATTACTGTTAAATCGGCCTAAAACTCTACACACTCACCCACTCACTCACTCATGTAGTATTGAATGAATACAGGCTCCAGTAGTCGCACGATAAGTTTCCACAGTTTCCATAAGTCTGGCGATACATATGTGGTAGTTTAGGATATTTCGGGTAAAGTTTGAGTTCTATTTGGGGTTGGGTTAATATAACATGGGTTATTAGTGTGTTCTCGACTATGCTGGTATGCATAGCCACAACACACCCGGCAGGTTGTGCCTTGCACGTGCAGCACATGCACTGCCTGCCTTTAGCCCTATAAAGGGAGTAGCTTCACAGCACTCCTTGTCTTTAGTCCACTGGTTCACCAGAGGTGAGGACACTTATTTCAGTTGCTTGAGTCCTGGTAATCCAGACCAAGTATATAGGCTTTTTGGTTACATAGGAAATTAAGATATTTATTTGTTTTGGACATAGGCTCTGAAATCAGAGCCATGTCTCGTTAGGGTTTGGGGTTAAGTTAGACTGTTAGGAGTAGATTAGGTTAGGTTGTTAGGTTAGGATAGGTTTAGGTTTTTGTTAATAAATTATTGAGTTTCTCTTTTCTGTTTGTTATGTTTTTACCAGCAATGAGGCCTGATTCATAGAGCCTATTTGAAGTTGGCTTCTTTACCATCACCACATAAAAAAAGTACACAACGCAAGGTCCTAAACCCTATTATTGCCAACTTCAACTGTCACTGTGCCGAGAAGCCTATTACACATACGTAGGTGAGACACGAGGGCGATTGAAACCGAACTTCGTCTTATCCACATGCCAAATGCCAGTGATCGACAGAATGAACATCGATCTTCGCAATAGGGATACAACTGACATGTGTCAACCAAGTCAGCGAGCCTGACCACCCGATCCAATTAGTCGCCTCTTACGATAAGCATGGATTACTGAAGATCGTTTCTAACCCGGACACTGGAAATGTTAGCTCTAACGTTGTATCATTCATTCCTTGTACACTGAGAATATATGTGTAACATCAACTTCTACTGCCACAGACAAAGAAGACGTATTCATTGTTACAAGCATCCTTGTAGGTGATTTATAATTGTCAGGGGTCCCACAAATACAATAGTCATCCGCTATCCTAGTTCAATGTAACTGAATTCCGGGATTTTTGTATTTTTATAGATTTATGTATTTTCTTTCACCAAAATTCTTTCATTATATTAGTGAAGTCAAGTAATGCGTGTGAATGCCCCAGAAGATGAATCAACACATCTATTAGGAATTGCAGAACGTAACCATTACACAACGAAAAGCAACACCCACGTTGTACTTGTAACTATGTCAAAGACGTTTCGAACACGCTGCGCCAAAGTGAAAAGGATTTAAACTGAAAATAAGAAAGATCAAAAGTCGAAGTACAGGAGGACCAATGTTCCTCTCGTTTACCCAAAAAACTGAAAACGATGTATATGAACGTAATAGCTGTCACAAAGTCGTATTTCATCTTCTCGTTATGGCGTCTTGGAGAACACTAACTCCAACATAAAACTAATTATAGTTCCTGTGTCACACACGGCGGTAGTGTCACGTGATGGTGACGCATTTAATGATGTGAGGATGTGCTCAACTCAAGGAAACTCATACAATAAGCATGGCGTTTTGTAACCCTTTCGTTCCATGACATTAAAGCAATTTGTAGAGATGGTGACAACACGTCCAATATTGAAATCCCTTGGACACTTTGTCCAAGTTATTGATCATATGTAAAATAGAAGATTTTTATTTCAGGCTTCTATCAAATGTATTTACAAGAAAACACCTTATTCCCACATGGAAAAATGAGAGTAAATATCAAAGGAACACTGACATATTTGATTATCATCAAAAAATTGATAGTGATTATTCTCTGCCGAAATGGAGTCTCGCCTTGGGAACGTAGACTGTACAAATAAGGCCCTGGAATACCAACAGAGGAGGCCCCAGAATATCAGACGAAGAGGTCACAGAATACTGTAACTGTGGATGCCCGAGAATACCAACTGAGAAGGTGAAGATGAAGAGGCCGCCGAATGTCGACAAAGGAGGCCCTAGAAACCGACGAAGGAGGCCCTAGAAACCGACGAAGGAGGCCGTGAAACAAAGCTGAGAGTGTTCGGAAAGCTAACTGAAGACGTTCCAGAATATCAACTGAAGGTCGCCAGAATATCAACTGGTTCAGAAGGCCGACTGAAGAAGTCCATAATCAGAAAAGGCCCCCAGAATACCAGCTGAGAAGGACCCAGATTACCGAATAAGGAAACACAAGGCTACCAACCGAGTGGTCCAGAACTCCAACTGAGAAGGTTCAGAAGGCTAACTGGAAAAGTCCATAATACCAGAAAAGGCTCCAGAATACTAGCTGAGAAGGCCCCAAAATACCAAATAAGGACCCCTAGGCTACCAACCGAGGAAGCCCCAGTATACCAACTGAAGAGCCCCCAGAACACCATAATATTGAGGTTCAAAAGACCAACTTAAGAGGTCCTACAATAAAAAGTGATATCATCCTCAATTCTGCGTAAATTCTGGTTTCACACGTTGATACACAAGTTGGCTTTCACTAAACGAGGTCATCTGTTCCGTCTGCTATGGCATTATATACTAGCCACATAAAGAAACTGTGCATTGTCAAAATATTATCCCAGTTGATAAGTACGATAATAATGTCAAAGGTACATATAAACTTTAATGGAGGGATCATGAGACCATAACAAGTCGGGAGAATTTCAATTGAAAAGTCAATCACAATGACGTCACGAGTCCACAAGCGGGACAGGGGTCAAACGACTATGTCACAAGCTCAATAACGGGTATGTCCACCAACGGCATTGAGAACAGCAGTGCATCGACGACGCATAGAGCCGATCAAACGTGCAAGGAAGGCTTGTGGGATGTCACGCCAGATTCTCTCAAGTTCTGTGCAAGGTCAAGGACGTTATCTGGCGGATGAGGAAGACGGCGTAGACGTCGACCCATCTCGTCCCAAACATGCTCTATCGGGGAGAAACCCGGTGAATTTGCAGGCCAAGGCAGTAAGTCAACGTTGTGGTGTTGCAAGAAATCCATAGCAACCCTTGCCGTATGAGGGCGGGCATTGTCCTGTTGGAATGTTAACCCAGGGCCATGACGTTGCAGAAAAGGAATTGCCACAGGTCGAAGAATCTGATCCCTGTAGCCCACACCAGTTAAGTTGCCCTGAACAATCACCAAAGGAGTTCTTTGGCGTGCTGTTATTCCACCCCAAATCGTCAAGGAACCACCACCAAAGCGATTCCTCTCCAAGACACAGGCCTGTGCATAACGTTCTCCCACGCGTCTATAGGCACGTTGACGTCCATCACTATGGGAAATGTTAAACCTGGACTCATCTGAAAAAACAACATTTCTCCACCAAAACAAGGGTCTGCGGACATGATTTCGGCACCACATTTGGCGAGCTTGTCGATGACGTTTTGTCAGGATAGGCCATATGGCGGGACGTCGTGGTCTGATCCCGTGATGACGTAAACGTTGTCGAACTATGTTGGTGTGGATACGGCGAAGTCCTGGGATGGGGCAGTCATCACTGCAGTCTGAAACCTGTGGCGATGATAGGTTACCCTTATCCATATATCCTGTCTTGGCGTTGTTACACGTGGACGTCCAGAACGTGGCCGATCGATGACGTCATTTGTGTTCTGGTAGCGTCTCACCAGTGCAGAAATGGTGTTCCGGTGGCAGTGGAAATGTGCAGCCACTTGTCGTTGAGACATTCCCCCACGGACCATCCCAATGGCCTCATGACGTTGTGCAGACGTGAAACTTGGCATGCTATGCGTTTCAATAGCCGTTTCATTTTTTAAACGATCGCAAGGGCAGGGGTTGAGCTTTCCAAAGTGACAGTATTGTGTGGCATTCATTTGCTCTGTTTCTCTTTCCCGGAATGCACGTGCAACAACGTATTGCACGTCTCAAGGACGAACCCACTGACGTCACCGAACGTGGCACGTGCATGTATGTTGGATACATGTCACTAATCTCTGAGTTTGAATCCTTATGTGTCTACACTGGTTTGATCAATTTATATTTTAAATTTTTGTATGCACAGTTTCTTTATGTGCCTAGTATATATAAAACGTCGGTGCCAAGGAAGACACAGTCTTTTCTATACTCAGAAACAGATTCCCTTTGGTGTAAGGAATATTAAGTGTGATGATTAAATTAACTGATCACTGAAAATCAGTGGTGACACCGGGTGTTCGCAAGTAGAGATAACATGTCCTGCCCTCCCGCCAGCTGCCGCCGTTTACAAAAGTTACCTTAAAATGGAAGACTAGTATGTTTGCTTGACTTTGACGGTGGACTAAAACCAAACCAGACAATCAAGTGAAACATCAAGTAGGCAAGTCAAATTAGCAATAAGGTCGGACAGATATGTTCTACAAACATCCCTACACAACATACTAAAAGTCCCCTAAAATCCCTCTTGAGCTAACATGGCTACCATATGCAACCTTTTGCTAACCTAGAAGATAAATTGTGCTTGATAAATTAGTCACAACTTGTTTATTTCTGTTCATTTTATCAAATGTGACTTGTTTTTATCATTGGACGGGAATTTATCCTGTATGATCGTCAATAGTGTTTCAGAATTGAAGACAATATCAGTGCTCAGATATCTGGATGCTCTCCGACTCTGTTCAACACCTTTTGTGGACACAGACTCGCCATACCCATCAAACACAATGATGCAATTGTTTCCAAAGTGTCTATTGACATATGTCAAATAAGCATCATAAACATCACTGTATGTACTGCTTTGGGGCCATATTACTTTTCTCAGCAAGTATCCACCATCAACTATGTACATAGCATCTGGAGGGACTTCCTCATCATGTGGACGGCTTTGTTTGCCTGACAAAGAATCAATGACTGAGTACATGACAGATGTCTCTGCTTTCTCATTGAGTACTCATCGAATAGTGAGAGAGGACATGGAGTAAGTTCATATTTCAAACAGGATAAAAAGTCATTATCTGTTTTCATGGGGCACAGGATGCGATGAAAAAGCTGCATGGTATTGACAGGTATAACCTCATTCTGTATTTTGATTGAGTTGTTCATGACAGAAAGGGGGGAGTACTCTGTTTTTTCTTGGAATATGCAGATCTCCAAAGCTTTTGCCAACTATATTTTTCATAGCAGAATCTCCAATTGCAGTGCAGATTCGCAAGTAATGTCTTCTTTCCCTACAATTCCACTACTCAAGGAGATCAGTTCCTGTCCTTGTTCAAATGGAGAATGAGTTGATAGCCATTCAATCAGCTTGTTAACGACACTGGTGTCCCTCTCAATTCTAGACGTCCTTAGTTCTACGTCCTTGTCAACACTACAAAACCTGGTCCCACAGAATTTCTCGAAGTACTGAATCATTTCAGTACAACCAGGCATTGCCAAGATCCATTGCGCCAACACACTGTCTGTCAGTCCTCGACCACGAGTGAGACAACCGGATGTGTTCATCGCCCGCATGAGATCCTGTTCAATTGTCATGTCTGTCCAGATGCCAGCCCACATCTTGTCACTTCGCCTGACAGTAAGACCACCAAACCTTGGTAAAAGCTACAAATTCATCCTTGGGCATAATATCATCCAGTTGTGACATCTGTTGAACATACAAATGGGCACTTTTGGCTTAAGCAATATTCCTGCAGCATGAAAATATGGTATCATCTTGCTGGCAGGATCAAGATGAAGATCCCAGTCTCCGATCTTTTCAGCTCAAATGAACTGGTGTATCAAAGAAACTTGCTCAAAATATTGACACCACAACTTGGCAGTTCTGCTTTGAGACGTTTCAAATTCCATAACTGCAGTGAGTTTTTCGACAAGGTTTGTGACATTGGCAATTGCTGGAAGTTCATCAGGGATCCCATGGTTGGTTTGAACATCCTTATACAAAGTCTTCAGACAAGCTTTACGTGTTTCATCCAGGCTGACCTGCTGCAAGGCAATAACAGCTATTGCTAACTGTGTCAGAGTATGAGCCCTCAATGCTTTTGCATAAGCGTGACCTGTCAACATTTTTCTGTAGAGTCAGAGGCATAGATGAGTGACCATAGCTCTTTCAATCCACTGCCATCCATTATATAACCGACCGCACCCATGAAAGACATAAGGAAATGGAAACCACCAAGTCTGACAACAACTGAAGCTAGAGTACTTTTGTTCTGGTGGGAAGCTACAATATCAACAGCTTTCTCATATAGAGGTTGGTCAAATGTCACAAAACATGTTTTCTGTCCAAGTTTCCTGTCAGCAGAATTTGCCAGCACAGAATATATTGCGTATGGATTTGATGCCTGCAAGTTGACAAATGCCAATAGGATCAGTTTGGATACTTCATAATTGTCAACACTTCTGGCACACTCCATGTATCCACTCCAGCAGGGAGTGTCCTCCAATTTTGAACCATACTCCACTCATCCAAAGCGTATCCAAACGAATATGCACAGAGCTAGAAGAGGTTAGTTTTCTCACATTGGAAATGTCATGAACAGTCAAACCAAGCAAACCTTTCTTGCTCTGAAATGAACAAGTCAAAATATCAGTTGACTTGGACCTAACAGTATATGCTGAAACAGCTCGACCCCACACATCACCACGATATTCAGCTATGTCAAGAATGGAATCTTTGGAACTAATCGTTCGAACTATCCCTCTTGTGTTTAAGATTTTTAGTCTCTGAAACTATATCAATTTTTTCCACAGAACAAGCAATTCATTTTGAAATTGAAAGTTGACAGTGATGATCTTAAGGAAACTGTCTTTCGAGGTGAGGGATTCACAGCTGCTAAAATAGAAGATTCACGAGTGTCATCTTTGCGGCAGTTTACGTGAACTGAAACTGAATATATTCCAGAAAATCTTTCAGCAATTCGATCTTTGCGCCTAATACTACTTTGCAGTAAGGTAGTTAGACCTCTTGTGACGATGACAATATCACCTCGAGATAGAACCTTGCTGCATATGATACAACACTCTGTTGGATCCATCGTGAAATAAAACTTGTCCGTGGAACTAGCAGGTTGAAATGTGGATATGCCTCAGTATGACATTGCTGGAGACCCTCTCAAAACTTTCTTGAAGAGAAAAGATGGAAGCAAGGATAGAAATGTTGTGAGAAACACATGCAATCGTTTTCTGACAAACCATTAAATCAAATTGGTCCATCAAACTAGAAACTTTATAAAACTGTTACTGCATTTGCTTCAGTGAATGGTAATATCAGAAGCCTTCTCAAAGCACTTGGAAGAGAAAGGTTTGTGGTAAGATATGTATTCCTTACCATCCAAGTAAGCTACACAGAGTGGAAGCTGTTCTACGTAATTGCTAACAGTTCGTGTAAAACTATTCGCTGGCAAAAAGTCAAACACTTGATCAATGCTATGCATCTTAGGACACCTTAAGTGGAAGATGATAGTTGATGAGCAATTAGGGAAGAAAAGAGCAAGTGGTAGTTTACCGCCTCGGGGAATTGTTTCAGCCATTCGTGGGTTTTTGTGAAATAATAGTTGGTTATGTTCAGTGTTTTTTATAATTGTTGCGATTTTCAGTTATTATATTAAAACCATGAAAGTATTAAAATGTTTACTTATCAATAACTATGATGAATATTATTGTGATAAGACTCATGCATACTGGTTATTACAAAGCGAGGGGATATGGGTTGGGGGCAACACCGTTTTCTGGCTGGCATGCAAATCAATGAAATTTCGCGTTGTGCCAGTTTCAGTTTAATTGTTTACATGACATATGTCTTCCAACTATCTGGTACCATTGGATAGATAAAGCATAAGGCAAGTTATTCATGTCTGTATAACACCAATTAAAATTCACATCAAAAAGTTTCAGGCCAAAATTCAGACCCAGGGTCACAATTTCCTAGAAATCTATTTTAGAGCAAAACGGGATGTGCACGTCAGACAAATAATCATTTTCTACTTTTTAAAGTATTTTTATATACGTACACTATAATCCATTATATCTGTTAAATTGGGTTAGATTATATTCAAAATTATCGAAGGGTATGCATGTTTGCACGTGCACTGTGGATTAAGCTCAAGTGGGATTTTAGGGGGACTTTTAATATGTTATGCAGGAAGGTCCATAGAATATATATGCCAAGTTTCGTTTCTTCATCATTTTTTTCGTCCTTGGCCAAAACAATGGCTAATTTGACTGGCCTACAGTTAGATTTGGATTTACGACTGCTGTGTAGAAATACAGAAACTCAGATGCTTATAAGTATAGAAAAACCTTTGAAAAATAGACTTGTTTTAAAACTCATTGGGTGTCAAACAAAAACATAAATACTAAAGTCTTCAATATGAGCTTGTCATGAATCCCAGGGACTTACGTCCACCAACAGAAGCACTGACTCAGTTGAGTTTAATAATATACAACGTCAGTAAAGAATACCCAGTCTTGACTTTCGTCAGAAACAAGAGTCCAACTTACAGTTCATTCCCCATGAACATTATGTTCATCTTATGAGCCAGCACACGGGTGGATCGGATAGTAGTGAGTGAGTGTGGATTTATGCCGATTTTATCAATATTACTGCAATATCACGGCGGTGGACACCAGATGTGGGCTTCACACATTGAAACCATTTTGGGAATCGAACCCGTTTCTTTGGCGTGACAGCGAACGCTTTAACCACTGGGCTATCCCATCGCCCCTTCGGATAGTAAATCACTTTAATACACAAACTCAATAATCTCGATAATCCACGAAAAGTGATCCCAACTGAGAAATAATTATCAGAATTATATGAAAGTATCACTGAAAATCGTTGCTGACACCAGGTGTTCTCCAAAGCTGATACTATGTCCTGCTCTAAGTAGTTTGGCTTCATCTATCCGAACTGAGTGGCCTATTGATCATCATTGATCATGATAACTGCTTTACTCAATTAGTTATAGACCGTCGAAGTACAGAAAATATTACAAACATAAAGTTCTCTTCTAAAATGTCGACTTTCGTCCTTCTAATATTCCTTGCCATATTAATTATAGAATATGTCTTTCCAGTGATATGATATTGCCTCATATTTTGTGATGATTAATCTTTGGGATATCAATATCGTAAATTTATGTGATGATTTTCCCCAGTTCCAATCAAAATAAAACTCCTTAAAATCTTCAGGGAAGGTTAACCAAGAGAGAGTAATTTGATACAACTTCGGTGTTCTGAAATTTGTTGACATTTTTCATAACACTTCAAGAATATTCCAAAACGCTTTGTTGAAAATAGAGTATATTTACGAAACGAAATATGTTTATTGCCCTGTTCATCTTTTTTAATATGCATCGATACTTCGTAACTTCAGCAATTTGTGTTTACATAATTTCTGTTCACATAATCCGATGCTGTTATTCGCACATTTCCGAAAATCTTCCAGATTGTCACAAGTGAACACGCGAAGAACTACACGTGAATAGTTTCAGATTTCAAAAAACAAGACAAGTCTGGCACCAAGGTTTTAGTATCATCTCAGGATATATGAATTTGCTCATTGAAAAATAGGATTTATTCTAATCAGCAAAACTCACCAGTTCCTTGTGATGGCATTTTGATCATACGTACATGTTGAAGGCTGAAACGTTACCCTGACCTGATAAAGCTTCTTCGTTGACTGGGTCATATGAATAACAGCTCTCAGAACTATCTTCAGTGAGACTCGTGTTCTGTATCATTATAGCCAAGACGTTATAACGTAACAATTTATTGTCGGTAATGAATCAATAATGTAACAGCGTGTAAGTTACATAGTTACATTGGCCCGAAGGCCATTTTTCTACGTTAATCACAAGATCTGCGGAACATGTCACGAGAACATGCGACACGTGACTATTTGTTCGACTTTTACAGCGCTAATAATGTACAATTCGTCCTTCGTTTCAAATGTTAAAAGGTTCGAATTCCTTTTTAATCCTTGTACTAAAATAGAGAGATGTACCATTGTATTTATATGGATATAACCCAAGGCCGTATCTAACTGGCATGTGACGAAACGTTGATGGTTAACGATCGATGTTTGTGGCTGAAGCAAAGATGCTGGATTATTGCTATTATTATTATTGATTACATTTGGGGTTTTTTCATTCACAACTATCTACTGCGTCTGTTGTAACAAATTCAATATTGTCGTAGTTGCTTGGTTTGTTTTTAACGTCGGACTCAGCAATATGCCAGCAACATTGCAGCGATCTGTAAATAATCGAGTCTGAATCAGACAATGCCGTGGTCAACAGCATGAGCATCGATCCACGCAATTGGGATACGATGACATGTGTCAACCAAGTCAGCGAGCCTGACCACCCGATCCCGTTAGTCGCCTCTAGAGCAATAACAGTTTCAATACTTCATGATATTATATAAATTCGTTTACTCCTGTATCCGTATACAATTGCAAGGTGTCTCGTCTTCTCTAACGTTTTCATGTATGTATGTATGTATGTATGTATGTATGTATGTATGTATGTATGTATGTATGTATGTATGTATGTATGTATTTGTGTACACGTGCATGGATGTCTGACCATGTGTTTGTTTTTGTGTACACGTGTATATACATATATGTGTGTATATGTATTGTTGTTTATCAAAAGTTGAATATCATCAACTTTCAAATGTCAACATTTCTTTGATGTCCAACAGTGAGTAGCTCCAGTCTGACAGTGGTGTCTATTGCAACGTAATTAGACAAGTCATGATTTTTCTAAGAACATTTCGGAAAGTATTGTCCGACTCTTGCCCATATTTCTTTCTATTATACAGCTTTCTGTGCCTTAGCAAACCTTTCAAAATGTTCTTGGGGCGGTGGGGTAGCCTAATGGTTAAAGCGTTGCCTCGTCACGCCGAAGACCCGGGTTCGAATCCCCACATGGGCACAATGCGTGAAGCCCATTTCTGGTGTCCCCCGCCGTGATGTTGCTGGAATATTGCTAAAAACGTCGTAAAACCAAACTCAGTCAGTCAGTCAGTCAAAATGTTCTTATGGTTTGTGAGGACAATTCGATTTGACATATAAGTGATCACAAGATTATATCCCATGCAATCCCCAGATACTGAGGTGAACATTCACTTGCTTTTGCATGCATTTTGACAGAAATAAATTTAAATAGAAATGGATAGGTCACTGTAATTATAGTGTCCGACAATTCTTGCATTAAATATTAAATTGATCCAAGTGGCTTATAACACACTCAATGTTACTGGCATGAAATCAGTGACAGCATGTTATCATCTCTAATTCAAGAGGTCAGGAAGAGGACAGTAAGCACCGGATATCACTATCTGACAGTGATTCATAAACATGTGCTTAGTGTGCTTACGTTCGTTACGACGAACGCTGCCCTAGACGCTGAAACAAGCTTGAAGGCTATCAGTTCCAGCAGTCGACCTACCCACGTCTGCTAACCTGCACCAACACACCAACAGACTATGGCTATCTGATAAAATCTCAAGAAATAAGTTTACCGGCTATTCCTGGCTCGTTTTCAGGCTATTGTCGCCATTTTGTTTTTGTTGCACTCCCTTTCTTGTGAACTTGTTATCATTCGTCAAGCCGTGTTGGGCATTCATTCATTCATTCATTCATTCATTCATCAATTTATTTATTGATTGATTTATTCATAGAATCATCAGAATATATATAACTATAAATATTTTCAAGTGAAGATTTTCAAATATTACGACCATTAGAACGATATTATGGAACGCATTATAAAAACAGCTTTCTTGTCGATAAGTCTGTGTTTGTTTAAGTCGTCTTTTATCGTAAAATATGTGTAGTAAAGTGCTACAGCACACCACTATATACTATATAATCTAGTCCAACATGTTTGCATTGAAGCGAATGAAATCTATTTCATGCAATTTCTTCTTAAATGGGTCATCATTATCGATTACACCTGACTGTTTTGAAATAACATTTGAATTAATTCTTGCCCCAAACGATGTCAGTCTCATTTTGCAGCGATGACAATGGGGTATCTGCCAAGTGCTCCTGTTTCATCAATTCTGGCGTGCTCTCTTTCCAAGTTGCTGGAAACTGCAGCAATCGCACCTGAACAATTTCTGGAAGAGAAATATATTTAACTTCCTCTTAAATGACAATCTATTGTCATTTAACTGGCGACCTGATAAACCTACATTGTTTGGTGAGATTTTAAATGAAAATTCTTTTGTATTAATAACGAAGGTTTGAAATATTAGACAAGACATTTATAACCAAATTACATTTTCCAACACATTATCGCCAGTCATTTAACGTCGGTCAGACTTCAATATTTGGGGTTACCAATCCTTTTACTACATCCAGCTGAAGCAAATTCCTAAAATATCATCAATGGCTGGCTTAAGCCGTGCTGGAATAACGACGACCTTATGGCTTAACTTTAGGGTAACCTGATAGGAGTGGGTAGTAAAAGTGAACACTGAACATATACTGTTTCATACGAGTTACTTGCCTAACGACTTGATCCTGACGTAAATTGCACTAACACATGCAAAGGAAACACAATTGTTCACCTAAACAAAAGGTACATATGGAAGAAATCAATATAGGAAAGTGGATTCGACAACATTTCGATCACTAACAAGTTGGTTTTCGAAAAGTCCTCCACATGTCTACCATAACTCATTTTAACCCTGTGCCACTTTTGAGCTATTGCCGTAAGACGATCTTTCGAATGTTGGAAGGGGCGGTGGGGGTAGCCTAGTGATTAAAGCGTTCGCTCGTCAGGCCGAAGTTTCGGGTTCGATTCCCCACATGGGTACAATGTGTGAAGCCCATTTATGGTGTTCCCCGCCATGATATTACTGGAATATTGTTAAAAGCGGCGTAAAACTAGACTCACTCACTCATATGTTCGATTGTAGTTCAAAAGGCATGTGAATGGATACCAAAGGCTGAACAACAGCACAACAGGAAGGGAAAATTGAAGTGGTCCCTCTTTTGACAGTTTTAATAGTTTTAGTCACTCTGTCTCTACGTTTATATCTACACATGAACGAGTTGATATGGTTTGCTAGTGACTTATGTTCTGTTCAAATGGGTAAATCAGTGTTGAGAGTATTACATTGGAATTGGAATGTTAGAATGACTGACTAATTGAGGCAAACACAGATTACAAACCTTGGGTTATGGTTAATTTTGGGTAAGGTTAATATATACTAAACAACAAAAGAAACGTCAGTTTGGAATTTTCCTTCGCAGAAACGGATAACTGTAAACTCATTTAATGTTTTGATTGTATATTTTTGACAACATCTCCAACTTTACCTGAGCAAAGACATTCCTTCCCAAACTCAGAATGGAACCCAGGAAATGGTCTCAAAAACGCAACCTGATCTCGGATGTGGTACGGTGTTCTCCATGTTTTTCATGCAACTTATGCTGCACGTGCTGTTCACAAGGACCAGCCCTATAAAATGCACCCCAAAACCTGGTTGAAACATTCACATTACAACGTCAGCAGGATGCCGCGACTCACGACAGCTCAGAGGAACCAGGAGCTAGGAAGACTTGAAGTTGGCCACACTGCCCAAGCCGTTGCCAATCACTTCCAGGTCAACGTTTGGACCATCTACAGGCTGCAGCAACATTTCCAGGCCACCAACACCACAAATGATCGCCCCCATACTGGCAGACCAAGGGTGACCACAAGACGACAAGACCGCCATGTTGTGCGACAGCATGTACAGAATCCAATCATGCAGGCATTCGAAACAGCACGCCAGACAGTGGGAACACACAGAAGACCAATCAGTACTGATACAGTACGCCGACGTCTTAACAGCGGGAACCTCCATTGCCATAGACCTTACCGTGACCTATTGTCACCCCTCGCCATCGGCGTGAACGTCTACAGTTTGCCCTACAACACCAAAACTGGCAATACAGGCAATGGAGAACTGTTCTCTTCACAGACGAGAGTCGGTACTGCGTATCAACTGCAGATGGCAGAACAAGAATATGGCGACGACGTGGCAAGCGTTACTCAGACCAATGTGTTATGGAAAGAGACTCATGGGGAGGTGCAAGCATCATGGTATGGGGTGGAATAGGCCTGAACCAGAGAGTGGGTCCTGTGGTGTTCAAGAGCTTTGGTCCAGGGAGAGGAGGCGGCATCACAGCGGGGCTCTACATCGACCAAGCTCTCAGACCCCACGTCCTACCACATTTCGCACGTCACCGGAACAACATTTTCCAGCATGATAACGCCCGGGCCCTTACTGCCAGAGCTACACGGGACTTCCTACAACAGAACGGTGTCAGCAGTATGCAGTGGTCTGCCCTTAGTCCTGATTTAAACCCAGTTGAACATCTTTGGGATGAAATTCAGAGGAGACTGAATAATGTCATACCAAGGTTAAACACAGCCGATTTATTGCGCCAGGCCTTCTCAGAGTGTGGTTCAAGGTGCTAGTGGCCTTCATCAATCGATTGGTGCACTCCATGCATAGACGCTGTGCTGCAGTTATTGCCGCTCGTGGTGGTCGCACTAGATGCTGAAGCCAAGGGTCCGAATGGACTGCAAACTTTCACGTAATGTCGTGGAATTGTGATTAGCTATTCACTGATGTGTCAAGTGTACAAAAATGTTTTTGATCCGCTTATCGTGTCCATTTCTGTCATGATTTAATTAAAGTGCCTATCTGATTTTGAATTCGTACTCACGGGTCTTTTTCCTGCTGAGTATATTATAATGACAGTATTGGGGTACATGTATATTGCGAACATTGCTGAAAACCCTTTCTGGGTTATTTAGTTTCGTACGGAATCGAACCCGACGATCTCAGGAATGTCGCGAGTTGATGCCTACAGTGAACGAGTGAGTGAGTTTAGTTTAACGCCGCTTTTAGCAATATTCCAGCAATATCACGGCGGGGTACACCTGACATGGGCTTCACACTTTGTACCCATGTGGGGAATGGAACCCGGGTCTTCGGCCTGACGAGTGAACGCTTTAACCATTCTGAGAAAATGGACAAAGACCAAATACTTTGTGAATGTAAGTAGCTACTTGGGCATGATATGTTTAACATTATAGAGGACACCTTAGGCCATCTATGGTTTTCAGTGAACAAGTAATTTTGCTCTGTGTTTCAAGTGGAATCTGTTTTTGAGAATACCAACAACTGAGTGATATTTTGCACTTTCGTTACATACTTACTGATAATCATATTGTGAAAACAAACAAAACCACGTCCATCTTCATGAGAATGTTTTTGTAAGGACTCCAATATTGTAAAACTGATCAAGACGCAATAGTCGTATGACATTGTTTGACATTTTCGTAGAAAGATTATCAAAACAAAAAAGAGCATTTTAACGAACAGAACAGGTAATTAAACTGTGTACCCTTTTTGGGCTTGCTTGATGCCCGTGTAAAGCTAGAACTGTAAGAAGTTAATAGCATGCGGGTAAAGTAATTAAGTGCGTGACACAAGATAGGGGATGAGTCGTTTACTCAGGATTGGATCTTTTGAAATATGTTTAAAAAGACTTCAATGCCATTTTAGAAATTTCATCGAAAGACAAAAGCGTCATATTGCATCCCTGGTTCCAGCTTCCAATGTCGTTAATGTGCACCTTTTCACATACTTGTTGTGTGAACTGCCTATCATACACAAACTATAAAATGTGTAAATGTAAACGACAAACCTCTTTCTAGGATCATAAAGAACACCTTATTCCAATAGATTAAACATATTTTTAAAATATTTTAAACAATTTAAATGTTTTGCCGCGAAAGGCCATATATACTAGCCACATAAAGAAACTGTGCATTGTCAAAATATTATCCCAGTTGATAAGTACGATAATAATGTCAAAGGTACATATAAACTTTAATGGAGGGATCATGAGACCATAACAAGTCGGGAGAATTTCAATTGAAAAGTCAATCACAATGACGTCACGAGTCCACAAGCGGGACAGGGGTCAAACGACTATGTCACAAGCTCAATAACGGGTATGTCCACCATCGGCATTGAGAACAGCAGTGCATCGACGACGCATAGAGCCGATCAAACGTGCAAGGAAGGCTTGTGGGATGTCACGCCAGATTCTCTCAAGTTCTGTTGCAAGGTCAAGGACGTTATCTGGCGGATGAGGAAGACGGCGTAGACGTCGATCCATCTCGTCCCAAACATGCTCTATCGGGGAGAGATCCGGTGAATTTGCAGGCCAAGGCAGTAAGTCAACGTTGTGGTGTTGCAAGAAATCCATAGCAACCTTTGCCGTATGAGGGCGGGCGTTGTTCTGTTCGAATGTTAACCCAGGGCCATGACGTTGCAGAAAAGGAATTGCCACAGGTCGAAGAATCTGATCCCTGTAGCCCACACCAGTTAAGTTGCCCTGAACAATCACCAAAGGAGTTCTTTGGCGTGCTGTTATTCCACCCCAAATCATCACGGAACCACCATCAAAGCGATTCCTCTCCAAGACACAGGTCTGTGCATAACGTTCTCCCACGCGTCTATAGGCACGTTGACGTCCATCACTATGGCAAATGTTAAACCTGGACTCATCTGTAAAAACAACATGATTTCGGCACCACATTCGGCGAGCTTGTCGATGACGTTGTGTCAGGATAGGCCGTATGGCGGGACGTCGTGGTCTGATCCCGTGATGACGTAAACGTTGTCGAACTGTGTTGGGGTGGATACGGCGAAGTCCTGGGATGGTTCGGGCAGTCATCACTGCAGTCTGAAACCTGTGGCGGAGATGGGTCACCCTTATCCATATGTCCTGTCTTGGCGTTGTAACACGTGGACGACCAGAACGTGGCCGATCGATGACGTCATTTGTGTTCTGGTAGCGTCTCACCAGTGCAGAAAAGGTGTTCCGGTGGCAGTGGAAATGTGCAGCCACTTGTCGTTGAGACATTCTCCCACGGACCATCCCAATGGCCTCATGACGTTGTGCAGACGTGAGCCTTGGCATGCTATGCGTTTCAATAGCCGTTTCATTTTTTGAACGATCGCAAGGGCAGGGGTTGAGCTTTCCAAGGTGACAGTATTGTGTGGCATTCATTTGCTCTGTTTCTCTTTCCCGGAATGCACGTGCAACAACGTATTGCACGTCTTAAGGACGAACCCACTGACGTCACGGAACGTGGCACGTGCATGCATGTTTGATACATGTCACTAATCTCTGAGTTTAAATCCTTATGTGTCTACACAGGTTTGATAAATTTAGATTTTAAATTTTTGTATGCACAGTTTCTTTATGTGCCTAGTATACTTTTTGATCCTACTAATTACAAATACTGCAGTTTGTATTTCACTGTTAAATGTCAGTACTGTCTTCAGGAGTGATTATGGTCTCACGTTGAATAGAACTTCCTGACAACTTCTCCCGACATGCCTAGATAACATGTAAAAAAACTGGTTTAATGATCACCACCTCCTTTATACACTGGATTCATCGTAATATAGCCACATGGGTTCAATGTATGAAGCCCATTTCTGGTGTCCCCTGCAGTGATATTGCTGGAATATTGCTAAAAGCGGCGTAAAACTAAACTAACTAACTCACTCACTCGTAATAAAGCTTTGACCATTATAAAAAAAAACTGAAAGGGAGAAACTCTTTCCATACACCTTCTAAGATTCAAAACCACAGTATAAGCATATGTTTATGATTTGTTAAGAATAGTACTGATACCTAGTTCTCTGAATGGTCCACCTACACGTGCTCATGTGAGACAAGTCAGAATAGGGTATCGCATCAGACATCACGAAAGTAACGGATTCGTCATATAATGGACTACCCAACATATCTCGGGAGACAGGAAACCAGTCGCATTAAGGCCTCGTTTTCGAAAGCGTAGTTTTTGAAGTCGTTTGTTTTTTTATGTCTGTTTGTTTGTTTGTTTCTTTCATTGTATATAGGCTTGATATTAATTAAACAATGATGACGCAAAGTGTGGACATGCGCAATCTTAAATTACATGTGACGGAAATTGTCACAAGAGATGGATATTTTTGTTCGTTTGGGTGTTTGTTTAACGCCACACTAAGCAATATCCCAGCTATATGGCGGTGGTCTGTATCACTGGACCAGATAATCCAGTGATCAACAACATAATCATCGGTCTACGCACTTGGGATACGATGACATGTCTGAACCTAGTCAGCGAGCCTGACCATCCGATCCCGTTAGTCTTACGACAAACATGGGTTGCTGAAGACCAATATTCTAACCCGGATCTTCACGGGGCGATGCTGAAGTGACCACAGAAAGAGCAGGTCTGGTTGTACTTCAGTACTTGTATAATGTAGACAAGGGTTGAAGATGCTGAGATGTTGTTAGACTAAGAGCGAAGAAAGTTTTAAATTGAAGTCACATCTCTTGGCATGGAGTCCTATTATAATTTCTGTCATTCTGATTCATTATTCATCTATCTAAATATGAAACAGAATACTAGCTGCAATAACACTCCTATATTGCGTTTCAACGAATTCGAACATAAAATCAATACAAAGATCCATGTAGGCCTTCCAAAAACATTATTTCTTTTATCAAGAAAGGGAGTTTTTCAGAAAGAGAAGTATTAGTACGGTGTACTTTCTTCTAGACTTCAAACAATCTAATTTAGGAACACGCTGTGATGTACTTTAAAATGATATACTCCTTAACCACACGCGTGTACAGGAATCTGTCAAAAAAGAAAGATGTTTTCATTAGACGATTTATTGGAACGGACTTTGTGCCCACGCCATACCTCCAATCTTCTTCAAGGAAGTGCAACATGGTATAGGTTTAGGCTTTAGAATCAGTCGAGTACTAAACAGGTCAACCTGCTTCAGCAACTGGCAACCACAGCAACGAGACAGACGTAGTGATGGTTGCCTTAAATATATTCGACACTTCGACATTGAAAAACGTCTTCTCAGCAAATGCAACAGTTTGTGTGAACACGTAATATTTTTGCATCCAAATTTAAAGTTAAGTTTTGTTTGACAAGTTGGAAACTTGTAATTGGAAAATCGTTTTGGGTGCTCACGGACTTGAAGCTGTGTCAAAAGAAATTTAACCAATACGTATGGCGTCAATTGGTTTTCGTCGCAATTTAATAACATCGTATTGCTATTGACAATGTACAACCAGAAATTATTGAGAATTTAAGATTGTAAATTTTTTAATTTTTTCACTCATTACTCACGTATTAAATGTGAATATTAGCAGAACATGACTCCAGATTCAAAGACAGGTGAACAGTTAATATTTTGTCAAGTCACCATTGGCAGCAATGCAGGCTTCAATGCGGCGGGGCATACTACTGATCAAAGAAGTTAGAAAGTCGTGGTCCATGCTGTCCCAATATCGGACCACCTCTTCCTTCATTTCAGCAATATTTGTCAGATTTTTCTTATTGACACTTACCTTCATAAGTCCCAAAACATTTTCTATTGGATTTAGGTCAGGGCTATAGCTTGGCCAATCTGATAATGTCATATTTTGGGTCCGACACCAGGCCTGTGAATGCTTTGAACGATGTTTTGGGTCGTTGTCCTGCTGGAAAATCCAAAACTTTCCATAGAACACGTGAGCCGATTGAAGTAAATGTCCCTCGAGAATATCTGTGTACCGCTCACTGTTCATATTCCCTTCAAATACACAGAGGGGCGTTGCTCCTAACACAGATATGCCACCTCACACGTTAAATTTCGGACTGTACTTTGGGCGCTGATACAAAGGTTTTTCAGTTTGTTTGGTCAAGAATTTCAGTGTATTAGGAAACAGCTACACAGAACTTTCATCTGAGAAAATCACATTGTCCCAGTTAAAATTTCTATGCTGTAAGCACCAGTTCAACCTTCGCTCCTTTTGTTCAGGTTTCATCATCGGTGATGGAATTCCTCGACTTTTCTGCCAACCCATTGCATGCAGCTCAGTTCTAATTGTCTCCTTACAGACAGCCACACCTCCCCTATCAATCGTATCCAGCCTTACGTTTTCTAAAGTCCTTCGTTTGTTTTTAGAAACAAGAATACCAAGCCGCCTCCTGTCACCGACAGTCAATTTTCTGGGCCTACCTGCGCCTCCCTGGTGCTCAATGCCATATCCATTTGCAACATTTTTTAAAACACGATAAACAGTGGACAAAGGGATGCCTGTTCTACTTGAAATCACTTTAGCTGATCTGATGTCCTTGTTATAATACTCTAAAATCAACTTCCTCTTCTCTAAATCATCCATACTGAGGATCACTGAAAATGTCGTCTGCTAGCAAGTAAACAAAGGGGGATAACTCTTCACAAACTAATGAAAAAGGATTAACGATGTTGTCTCTCTTGAATGAAACCAAGCGCTTGACAGCTGGTCAAGGTTGTTTATACTAGAAATGCAATCAAACATATTCCTAAATTCTCAATAATTTCTGGTCATAGTATATATCCTATGTGTCTAAATTGTACATCTCATGTCAGTTGTCTGTACTGATTTAACTTTCAATTTTTGTCTTTATATTCCAGACTCGCTTTCTCTTTTTTTATTCTACCTTCATAATTCCTTTCCCCCGAGCAGTACTAATATTTAGATTTACATCAGTAGCAGGAGCTAGGTGAACAAAGCTGCTCCTTAAAGTCATTTTCAAAATATATGCATGAAAATAACATGTATTTATACCTGACAGGTTTTACTTCATTTTAGAACAGTTTCACGACAGTCGGTGTATTTTACAATATAAGGACTTCACATCGGGGAATTTGTATTCATAACTAAAATATTTTCTTTAAAATGTAGGCGGTGGTGTAGCCTAGTGGTTAAAGCGTTCGTTCGTCACGCCGAAGACTCGGGTTCGATTCCCTACAAGGGTACAAAATGTGAAGCCCATTTCTGGCGTCCCCCGCCGTGATATTGCTGGACTATTGCTAAAAGCGGCGTAAAACTATACACACTCACTATAAGATGTAGGTTGTCGTTTGAACAAATGACTCCCGGATCATCAGTCGTAAAGAGGTGAGGTGAGGTGGGGTGAAATTGGATTTAACGTCGTGCCTGAGAATATTTCGCTCATATGACGACGTGCATGCGTGTGTATGTGTATGTGAGGCTGCTTGTACTAGCCCAGACTTAAGCTGGTTTGATAGTGCTAGCCCACTGAGATACCATGCCTCAGTGTAACATGAATACCCCACTCAGACACATTATACTGACTCCGAGCCGACCAGTCCTTGTTGTACCCAGTAATGCTGGGCGCCAGGCAGGGACCAACAAGTACCATATTTCAACGTCTTTGGGTATGACGCGGTAGGGTATCGAACCCGCGATCTTCCGCTCTCCGGGCGGACGCTCTAACCACTACACCACGGAGGCGGTCCAGTCGTAAAGAAATATATACTCAGCAAATATATTTCAGTTATACGTCTCCTTCTTAATGAGAATACGTTCATACGTGTGGAATCCCATTACATCGGAATATTGATTTCATATGGACGTTCAAATCTCTCGATACACACTTAAGCTAAATTGCTTGCTTCAAGTCATAATCGCAGCCCGCAGCCACGGAAAGACACAAAGTTTCCCGGATTCATTCAAATTTTTGGATTTTCATGCTAAGACTGGAAACAGGCATTGCTTCATGCGCCATAAGTAATTATGTCAGAATTGGAATCTCTATAAAACATGGTCGTTGGACATACACCGGAGACCGCCAATCTTGTCTGACCTCCTGGCTGTATTTCCAAGTTCAATGGGGTTATAAAATTGCTGTTCGCTTTCGAAATTGCTATTTGGGTTAAGGCATGGATATAGAATGGTTAAAGTTTTCAACTCACAGACGTAGACGCCCTGCAATTACCCACATTTGTCTCATACATAAACTCTCCTGTCGTGAAAATGGAATGAAGGTGTAGGCCATGTGTACCTTGTAGCATCATCTCTGACATACTTTCAGATGCAGTTACTACTCTTGCTCAAAGGTTTACAAAATTCAATACGGCGGTAAAGCTTTAAAAAATCAACAAGTGAGTGAGTTTAGTTTTACGCCGCACTCAGCAATATTCCATCCATATGGCGGCGGTCTGTAAATAATCGAGTCTAGACCAGACAATCCAGTGATCAACAGCATGAGCATCACTTCTTTGAGTGGCATTTTAGAAGTTGGGAAGTGCAATATAGAACAAACTTTATGGATAACAACTTCTTTTTAGTCGTGAGAGCGACGTTTCGATACAGATTCTTGTACCGTTGTCAAGCACGTTTTGATACAGATTCTTGTACCGTTGTACATAGCTTGACAACGGTACAAGAATCTGTACAAGAATCTGTATCGAAATGTCGCACTCACGACTAAAAAGAAGTTGTTATCCATAAAGTTTGTTCTATATAGCATGAGCATCGATCTGCGCAATTTGGAACCGATGACATGTGTCAACCAAATCAGCGAGACTGACCGCCCAACCCCGTTAGTCGCCTCTTACGACAAGCATGGATTACTGAAGATCAATATTCTAACCCGGACCTTCACGGATAACAAATCTTCAGGACGTTTCAAAATTGAACGCATTAGTTGCAGACAATGATAACCTATGTTATTCCCTATTCTGAATAATACCATACATTCCCGTGTGGTGAACATTTCTTTTTCAGATTTGACTCGCCTTTGCATGTGTTTATGACGGGTGCCACCGCTGGTGCAGGATACGCTGATCTTTTCGCGAACACCCTTTTAATCGATAGTTAAGCAATTGACTTCCGTTTATAAATGCGCAGCGCCAAATACAAGAAGAAAAAATTCGTTCACATTGATTTAGAGTTATCCGCGCCCGTTACCTCTTTAAGAAACTTCATTTTGGTTTCATGTTTCTTGTCAGTTATTAAAAGAGACTAAAATTACTTCAGCTTGTATTTATTTCAATACAAACTAAACATTCATTTGGGAAATGACTTCAAAAGAGTCAATTCAAAGAGGAAAAAACACTGTTGCAAATGTATTGTTGGTCGCAATAGACTATCGCTATCACAATAGTTGGTCTCAATAGACTATCGCTATCACAATAGTTGGTCGCAATAGACTATCGCTATCACAATAGTATGTTCCAATAGACTATCGCTATCACAATAGTATGTTGCAATAGACTATCACTATCACAATAGTATGTCGCAATAGACTATCGCTATCACAATAGTATGTTGCAATAGACTATCGCTACCACAATAGTATGTTGCAATAGACTATCGCTATCACAATAGTATGTTGCAATAGACTATCACTATCACAATAGTATGTTGCAATAGACTATCGCTATCACAATAGTATGTTGCAATAGACTGTCGCTATCACAATAGTATGTTGCAATAGACTATCGCTATCACAATAGTATGTTGCAATAGACTATCGCTATCACAATAGTATGTTGCAATAGACTATCACTATCACAATAGTATGTTGCAATAGATTAAAGCTATCACAATAGTATGTTGCAATAGACTACCGCTATCACAATAGTATGTTGCAATAGACTATCGCTATCACAAGAGTATGTTGCAATAGACTATCGCTATCACAATAGTATGTTGCAATAGACTATCACTATCACAATAGTATGTTGCAATAGATTAAAGCTATCACAATAGTATGTTGCAATAGACTACCGCTATCACAATAGTATGTTGCAATAGACTACCGCTATCACAATAGTATGTTGCAATAGACTGTCGCTATCACAATAGTATGTTGCAATAGACTATCGCTATCACAAGAGTATGTTGCAATAGACTATCGCTATCACAATAGTATGTTGCAATAGACTATCACTATCACAATAGTATGTTGCAATAGATTAAAGCTATCACAATAGTATGTTGCAATAGACTACCGCTATCACAATAGTATGTTGCAATAGACTATCACTATCACAATAGTATGTTGCAATAGATTAAAGCTATCACAATAGTATGTTGCAATAGACTATCGCTATCACAAGAGTATGTCGCAATAGACTATCACTATCACAATAGTATGTTGCAATAGATTATCAGCTATCACAATAGTATGTTGCAATGAACTATCGCTATCACAATAGTATGTTGCAATAGACTATCGCTATCACAATAGTATGTTGCAATAGACTATCACTATCACAATAGTATGTTGCAATAGACTATAAAGCTATCACAATAGTATGTTGCAATAGACTATCCGCTATCACAATAGTATGTTGCAATGGACTATCGCTATCACAATGGTATGTTGCAATAGACTATCGCTATCACAATAGTATGTTGCAATAGACTATCACTATCACAATGGTATGTTGCAATAGACTATCGCTATCACAATAGTATGTTGCAATGAACTATCGCTATCACAATGGTATGTTGCAATAGACTATCACTATCACAATAGTATGTTGCAATAGATTATCAGCTATCACAATGGTATGTTGCAATAGACTATCGCTATCACAATGGTATGTTGCAATAGACTATCGCTATCACAATGGTATGTTGCAATAGACTATCGCTATCACAATGGTATGTTGCAATGAGACTATCGCTATCACAATAGTATGTTGCAATAGACTATCGCTATCACAATAATGTATGTTGCAATAGACTATCGCTATCACAATGGTATGTTGCAATGAACTATCGCTATCACAATAGTATGTTGCAATAGACTATCGCTATCACAATATGTATGTTGCAATAGATTATCAATAGCTATCACAATGGTATGTTGCAATAGACTATCGCTATCACAATGGTATGTTGCAATAGACTATCGCTATCACAATGGTATGTTTGCAATGAACTATCACTATCACAATAGTATGTTGCAATGGACTATCGCTATCACAATGGTATGTTGCAATAGACTATCACTATCACAATAGTATGTTGCAATAGACTATCACTATCACAATGGTATGTTGCAATAGACTATCGCTATCACAATGGTATGTTGCAATAGACTATCGCTATCACAATGGTATGTTGCAATAGACTATCACTATCACAATAGTATGTTGCAATAGACTATCGCTATCACAATGGTATGTTGCAATGGACTATCGCTATCACAATGGTATGTTGCAATAATATCACTATCACTATCACAATGAGTATCACTATCAAATGGTATGTTGCAATAGACTATCGCTATCACAATGGTATGTTGCAATAGACTATCGCTATCACAATGGTATGTTGCAATGGACTATCGCTATCACAATAGTATGTTGCAATAGACTATCGCTATCACAATAGTATGTTGCAATAGACTATCGCTATCACAATAGTATGTTGCAATAGACTATCGCTATCACAATAGTATGTCGCAATAGACTATCGCTATCACAATAGTATGTTGCAATAGACTATCGCTATCACAATAGTATGTTGCAATAGACTATCGCTATCACAATAGTATGTTGCAATAGACTATCGCTATCACAATAGTATGTTGCAATAGACTATCGCTATCACAATAGTATGTTGCAATAGACTATCGCTATCACAATAGTATGTTGCAATAGACTATCACTATCACAATAGTATGTTGCAATAGACTATCGCTATCACAATAGTATGTTGCAATAGACTATCGCTATCACAATAGTATGTTGCAATAGATTAAAGCTATCACAATAGTATGTTGCAATAGACTATCGCTATCACAATAGTATGTTGCAATAGACTATCACTATCACAATAGTATGTTGCAATAGACTATCGCTATCACAATAGTATGTTGCAATAGACTATCACTATCACAATAGTATGTTGCAATAGACTATCGCTATCACAATAGTATGTTGCAATAGACTATCGCTATCACAATAGTATGTTGCAATAGACTATCACTATCACAATAGTATGTTGCAATAGACTATCGCTATCACAATAGTATGTTGCAATAGACTATCGCTATCACAACAGTATGTTGCAATAGACTATCGCTATCACAATAGTATGTTGCAATAGACTATCGCTATCACAACAGTATGTTGCAATAGACTATCGCTATCACAATAGTATGTTGCAATAGACTATCGCTATCACAAGAGTATGTTGCAATAGACTATCGCTACCACAATAGTATGTCGCAATAGACTGTCGCTATCACAATAGTATGTTGCAATAGACTATCGCGATCGCAATAGTATGTTGCGATAGACTATCGCTATCGCAATAGTATGTTGCGATAGGATATCGCTATCACAATGGTATGTTGCAATAGACCATCGCTATCACAATAGTATGTTGCAACAGACTATCGCTATCACAATAGTATGTTGCAATAGACTATCGCTACCACAATAGTATGTCGCAATAGACTGTCGCTATCACAATAGTATGTTGCAATAGACTATCGCGATCGCAATAGTATGTTGCGATAGGATATCGCTATCACAATGGTATGTTGCAATAGACCATCGCTATCACAATAGTATGTTGCAACAGACTATCGCTATCACAATAGTATGTTGCAATAGACTATCGCTACCACAATAGTATGTCGCAATAGACTGTCGCTATCACAATAGTATGTTGCAACAGACTATCGCTATCACAAGAGTATGTTGCAATAGACTATCGCTACCACAATAGTATGTTGCAATAGACTGTCGCTATCACAATAGTATGTTGCAATAGACTATCGCGATCGCAATAGTATGTTGCGATAGACTATCGCTATCGCAATAGTATATGTTGCGATAGGATATCGCTATCACAATGGTATGTTGCAATAGACCATCGCTATCACAATAGTATGTTGCAATAGACTATCGCTACCACAATAGTTGGTCGCAATAGACTATCTCTATCACAATAGTATGTTGCAATAGACTATCCCTATCACAATAGTATGTTGCAATAGACTATCGCTATCACAATAGTATGTTGCAATAGACTATCGCTATCACAATAGTATGTTGCAATAGACTATCACTATCACAATAGTATGTTGCAATAGACTATCGCTATCACAATAGTTGGTCGCAATAGACTATCTCTATCACAATAGTATGTTGCAATAGACTATCGCTATCACAATAGTTGGTCGCAATAGACTATCGCTATCACAATAGTCAATAGACTATCACTATCACAATAGTTGCTCGCAGTAGACTATCACTATCACAATAGTATGTTGCAATAGACTATGGCTATCACAATAGTATGTTGCTATAGACTATCACTATCACAATAGCATGTTGCAATAGACTATCACTATCACAATAGTATGTTGCAATAGACTATCACTATCACAATAGTATGTTGCAATAGACTATCACTATCACAATAGCATGTTGCAATAGACTATCACTATCACAATAGCATGTTGCAATAGGCTATCTCTATCACAATAGTATGTTGCAATAGACTATGGCTATCGCAATAGTATGTCGCAATAGACTACTGCTATCACAATAGTATGTTGCAATAGACTATCGCTATCACAATAGTATGTTGCAATAGACTATCGCTATCGCAATAGTATGTTGCAATAGACTGTCGCTATCACAATAGTATCTTGCAATAGACTATCGCTATCACAATAGTATGTTGCAATAGACTATCACTATCACAATAGTATGTTGCAATAGACTGTCGCTATCACAATAGTATGTTGCAATAGACTGTCGCTATCACAAGAGTATGTCGCAATAGACTATCGCTATCAGAATAGCATGTTGCAAGAGACTATCGCTATCACAAGAGTATGTCGCAATAGACTATCGCTATCACAAGAGTATGTCGCAATAGACTATCGCTATCAGAATAGCATGTTGCAAGAGACTATCGCTATCACAATAGTATGTTGCAATAGACTGTCGCTATCACAAGAGTATGTCGCAATAGACTATCGCTATCAGAATAGCATGTTGCAATAGACTATCGCTATCACAATAGTATTTCGCAATAGACTATCGCTATCACAATAGTATGTCGCAATAGACTGTCGCTATCACAATAGTATGTTGCAATAGACTATCGCTATCACAATAGCATGTTGCAATAAACTGTCGCTATCACAATAGTATGTCGCAATAGACTATCGCTATCACAAAAGCATGTTGCAATAAACTGTCGCTATCACAATAGTATGTTGCTGTTTCCCCCTCAACAGTCACCCCTATTATATTGGAAATGCATTAACACGACACGTGTATTCAGACGTCAACAGTGTTACACAGAATAACCGGTCTCCGATGGAAGCAGAAAGCGTGAAAATATGATAAATGTATCACAGAAGACACAAGGTGTTCGCGTAAGGGTAAGCCCTGGCATATCACTCGCCACATATAACTTGGATAAAAACTAATGTACTAATTTCTTCGGTTTTACACACCGGGCCTATTTTTGTGCTGGGCCTTCAGACTTTGCTACTTTGGGAGATCCACTAATGTCGATATTTTTAAAATAATGAACGGCATTCTACCCGTTTTGAGATCGTTCGGACCAATTGATGTTACTTCAGTAATATGTTGGATGTCAATTGCATGTATGGGTATTGGTCTGTCGGTCATAAATGTGTGTTGCAGTTTAAGAGATTTCCCTCCCGTCATCACAACCATGTCTTTGGATCGTCCTAAGTCTCCTATAGATTTTAAACATTGTAGACGTGGTCAGTGATATTTCATATTTAATGTTGTTATATCATATGGATATTCATACCTTGAAACAGCAAGGGAACATATCGCCTACAGTTTCATTTTGGCGGTCACGTGACTCAAATCCAGACAGTGATTGGCTGTAAGATTTTGTAGCGGTCTGATCCTAAGTTAATGCTGTGTTAAACCGTGTTTTCAGGAACAAGGAATAGCATTAACGATCAGTTTGCACCGGAATTACTGAGCAACGATACAAACATTGGGGGAGATGAATATTTCATGATGTCCTGTTCTTATGAATTATTAAATGGCTGGCGAAGTGTATGAGAGGGATAGAATCACAGAAACATTGGGGATATTACAACATCCCCTCTCACAATGAATGTAATCTCGCCAGGAATCGCGTACAAGGGGCTTAAGTTTAATGCTCGGTTTTCCTGTATTACATAGTATCTGAATAGCCGATGTGTATTGTGTGAACAGCCGATCGTACACGAATTAATAGTACTAATGTGTAAATATACTATAGTACAAAGAAATGCACGATTTATTTCTTCTAAATTTGCATTTAAACATTTAGATTTTACATTTTGCATTTGATATTTACATATGACATTTAAACTACTTAATTCCTTTCAGCGAAAGGCTAATGTCTTTAGATACCAAGTTAACTGCAATAAAATGTTTTATCACATAGAATGTTTGTAAAGTCGATAAGACTATTATGTTGTATCTAAAATTTATTACCCCTTTCCATAGAGTGCTTTAAATAAGATTGTCAATCCGAAGCTTATTCTTTTTCTTTTGTGTATGTGTGCGTGCGTGCGTGCGTACGTCCGAGTGCGTGTGCGTGTGCTTCTGGATAGGAAAGGGGTGCAGGAGGAGGGAAGAGGGGGGCTGTGAGTGTGTGAGTGAGTCAGAAAATCATCGAGTACACAGGAACACCACCAAGCAGTAAACAGGTGTTGCCTCCATACGACGAAGGATCAAGGGTCACACGTCCATGTGTCTATCCCTTGTGACAATTTCCGCCACATGTAATTAAAGGCTGACCAGAGGCCGAGCATGTCCACACCTCGCGTCCTCATTGATTTCTTAATCACAAGTGTCCATCACTCCGATGTCAAACAATACGTTCACATTCACACATCAAGCAAATGAAATTGTACATCATTCATTCCATGTCTTCTTGATCACCAATGTATTCAGCTTTAATGTAGCATATAATATTCTCACCGCAACCGATGTTATTCGCTGTTAATTCACTGTTATCGTGTATCATAAGGGGCAAGGTTGCAAGAACGAATTTCCCTCCATTAAAATTCCTTAGACAAAATGCCAATCTTGTCACAGCGGTACCGACATTTCTCAGAACAAATGTTCCAATTCCGTGGTTGTAATGCCAACATCCTTTCGCCAAAGGCTGACCTTCAGTCCACTAGCTTCTATGATTAAGTAATTATTCTATGAATGTGAAAAGTTGAGTGAGTCGTTTCAGCCTTGCTCTCTTTGTCTACTGGTGTCTTTAAGGCCACACATATGAGTGAGTGAGTGCGTTAAGGTTTACGCCGCACTCAGCAATATTCTAGATATATAGCAGCGGTCTGTAAATAATCGAGTCTAGATCAGACAATCCAGTGATCAACAGCAGGAGCATCGATCTACGCAATTGGAATTCGATGACATGTATCAACCAAGTAAGCGAGCCTTGCTTATAGGTTAGATACCGGCTGATGGTAGAGAAGGAAATGCTTGCCCTTTTCGTGAACACCTGGTGTCATCACGTATTTTCATCGATCCGTTCAAATGTTTTTCACAGCTATTTTCTCTTTAAACCAAAGGGGTCACTCAAGACTGGATAGTGTTTTGCACTGACGTTTTCTTATTTGATTTGATTAAAAGTTAGTACTTTGGACCTGTTTCACTGATAGTGTTCTACAGATAATTCGCATGACTTAAACGAAGCCCTGTAACTCATTGCTCTCCATAAACCAATGGTTTGACATAGGAATGGCATCAGGATATAAAGACGGGCCAACATAGGCCGCCAGTAGACAATAGACATATTACTGGACTTTTCAAAAGCGTTTGGTATGTTCTGGCATAACAGGCTGATTAAACAAAAAATTTAAAAAAAGCCCTCTCTGCCTATTGATTAATTATCTCCAGTATGTCCTCTCAAAACGAAAAAAAATGGGTATTGACCAAACACGAACCATATCCCTTAGAGAATGGCACCCTACAGAGTAGTATACTAAGCCCACCCCTTTTTAACATGAGTTGTTCATCCATAAAGTTTGTCCTTATCTAATCTAAAGTTAAACATTCAAAATTAGCCAACGAATGCGCTCTTTGGGTCAGCACCAAAAGCATCAAATTAGCTAATACGCTACACCAGCAGACATTAAACAAAGTCCAAGATTAGGTTAAATGGGGTTTCTCATTAAACGCCAATAAAACCAGTAGAGTAGTCTTCAAACGCCCAATTACTCAATCAATTTATCTTAAAATAGTCTCATTAAATTACAAAAAACAAACGTAGTTCCTTGGCTTTATATTCGATGCCCACCTCACCTGGGACTAAAAGTCTTGACTAGTTGTAACGGTACCCTGCTTCTGCTGCCCAGCTTCTCCTTGAGAAAGGCTGGCGATATGTCCAGGTAAGACTGTATATGTTACAGTCAGATTGTGAAATCAGTCATTTCGTGAAATGGCTAAGAGGATTAGCCATTTCGCTATTGGCTATGTAAATAGCTTTGGACGTTTCCATCAAATTTGATGTAAATGTGCTTGATAACGATTGCCAATGTTCGTGATGCACGAAACAAATCGCCAAAACGCATTTTGTGGCCCCGACTCTCAACAGTGCAATATCGCTGCACATAAAGTCGCACAGAGAGAATGCCAAGGTTAACCCAGGAAGAAAGAGAACGAGCAGTAGGGATAGTTGAATGGCTGACCCTCTTAGTTATTTCACGAAATGACTGAAAGTTTTAGTCATTTCACGAAATGCCTGATTTCACAATCTGACTGTAACATATATATACAGTGTGTGGACCTTTACTGTGACAGTAGGGTCGATACCTACCAATGTCCACTCATTAAGACTCAATCTACACTAACACTTATGTTTGGTCAAAACTCGACTGTATACAGACAGCCATAGTATGGCAGAAGTACTGCAACATACTGCGAGTGACAGGTGCTCCCTATAGGGCCGGAGATGCTTACCGTAATGCAATCAGCTGGTGACAACACTGATCTTCAGTGATAAGTTGATATTATAATTTCCAACTTTTTTTACCCATTCATGTTAGGGCGGTGGGGTAGCCTAATGGCTAAATTGTTGGCCTGGGTTCGATTCCACACATGGGTACAAGTTTTGAAGCCAATTTCTGGTGTCTCCCGTCGTGATATTGCAGGAATATTGCTGTAAGTGGCGTAAAACCATACTCACTCACTCACCATTCATGTTGTTTTCAACAATATTGTCCTTTAGCTCCAGTGGAATCAGTTTTTGTAAATAATAGAGACTGGTTATTCTCTGGCATTGGCGTGTTATTGATGGAGCTCATACAAATTACAAATTAATCTGGGAGCTTCTTACACTAACCACTTGCAACAATATGTCAGAATACTGATTTAGTTCATCCTTATCTTGATTATAGCTCGTTGGCCATTATTTGTAAAAGCAATAAACCTTTCTTTTATCACAATCCTCAAGTGTTGTGCCAACAGCAGGAGCATCGATCCACGCAATTGGGATAAGATGACATGTGTCAAGCAAGTCAGCGAGTCTGACCACCCGATCCCGTTAGTCGCCCCTTACAGTGAGGTGAGGTGAAATGGGATTTAACGTCGTACTTAAGAATATTTCGCTCATGTGACGACGTGCATGCGTGTGTATGTGTGTAGCTGCTTGTACTAGCCCAGACGTAAGCTGGGTTTATAGTGCTAGCTCACTGAGATACCATGCCGCAGTTAAGCATAAATGCCCCACTCAGACACAATATATTGACTCCGAGCCGACCGGTCCTTGCTGTATCCATTAATGGTACCAACAAGTACCATATTTTAACGTCTGTTGGCATGACAAATAAAGGGATAACAGAGGATTAAGGTATCATTGGCTTCCACTGGCCTCCATGTTTATCCCTGTAATCCTCTGTTATTCCTTTATTTGTTATCTTCACATTGTTATTCCGCCTTGCCTTGTTAATTAGTCTTCTTGTATATATATCACCTTCTCTCCCTGTACCATTCACACTTGAAAACGACACAAGAACCTGTATCGAAACGTCGTGCTCTAGAATTAAAGAAGTTATCCATATATACTTGTTCTATCTGACTTCCAACTTCTAAAATGACACTCAATGACACGGTGTCGTTGACCTTGGACACATTGAACAGGGTTGATCGTCATAAATTTGGATTTGGTGCTACCGTTTCCACAGAGTTCCATATTAAACGGACCGCCTCCGTGGTGTAGTGGTTAGAGCGTCCACCCGAAGAGCGGAAGGTCGTGGGTTCGATCCCCGACCGCGTCATACAAAAAGACGTTAAAATATAGTACTTGTTGGTCCCTGCCTGGCGCTCAGCATTAATGGGTACAACAAGGACTGGTCGGCTCGGAGTCAGTATAATGTGTCCGATTTGGGTATTCATGTTTCACTGCGGCATGGTATCTCAGTGGGCTAGCACTATAAAACCAGCTTAAGTCTGGGCTAGTACAAGCTGCCGCACATACACATACACACGCATGCACGTCGTCATATGAGCGAAATATTCTCAAGCACGACGTTAAAACCAATTTCACCTCACCTCACCATATTAAACATATTGGCCACTGCACGCTGTATCCTGCTCGTTTCCGACAAAACGAGTCGGTCAGTGTTTGCCCTTAACCCTGAAAAAGCTGAAGGCCTTAAGGACCCAGAGCCATAACAAGTTGTGGGTCCTGATCAGAATGTGTAGGTTCTCTGTTGTAACTATAATATAAGTAATTCCTATCAAACAACAAAAATTTGACAACTAACAAACCGAGTTTAATTTATAAAATTTACCAGAAAATTTCTTTAAATTATACTCTTAGTTATCAGGGATGAAACATCTTTCGGCATAAGGACGCAGAACCTTCTCGGCATAAGGACCCGCAGAAAACAAAAGCTGTGGGTCCGAGTGGTTTTTCAGTCTCCGGGCCTAAAGGACCGACGTTAATTTCGAACGCTGGAGCCAGTTGGGAGCGCTTTGCAGACGCAGCATTACAGCGGAATAAGGGTTGTCCATCTGATAAAGCACACTTTCAAACACAAACTATATATACATCTGTGCATAAAATAAGCACCACCCTGTATTTTTACCAATTAATTTTGTCTGAAATGAAATTCTAAACTCTTTCCAAAAATAACCTTTATAATTTGATAGGGCAAGCACTTAACATTTCAAAAACGAAAACATAATTGAAATTACCATGCATTTTAATTAGGATAATTGCTTATATTTAAAACAGGTGATTTTCAGTCCTAAAACAAGTAACCTTATTTTGAAAAGTGAAAGCAATAATTGATTGTTGTGTGACCTATAAATTCGTTATTTATTGTGAATGCATGAAAATTTGTAAACTAAGATTTAAGAAAGGTTACAGTCAAACTGAAAAAAAAGAAAATTTTAAAATGCAGTAAAAGTTACTTTACAAACAAAACAAACAGATTTTAGCTGTTATTCTCAGTATCCGACAAGGAGAAGTGTTTACTCATTACAATAAACTCAAAATCATAAAGGATTTTTTCCAAAATCTTATTAATGTGGCATTTTTAAGTTTTTTTGTCAATGAGCAATCTGACTTGTTGTAAAAAGGTCTGAATCTTTGACATTCGGGTTCTTCCTGATTATGCATAATTAAAGCTTACTTGATGTGTAAATGTCATCTTGGTTATAACAGAATTGTTATTTTTAGTCAAAACTTAATTTAATTGTGAAGTTTGAGCAGGAGAGGAATGGTTATTTTGGGGTAAACATTCAGTCCCATCACATTTTCATCAACATATTCTTTCATAAAGGGGGCGGTGGGGTAGCCTAGTGGTTAAAGCGTCCGCTCGTCACGCCGAAGAACCGGGTTCGAATCCCCACATGGGCATAATGTGTGAAGCCCATTTCTGGTGTCCCCCGCCGTGATATTGCTGGACTATTGCTAAAAGCGGCGTAAAACCATACCCACTCCCTCACTCTTTCATAAAGAATAGAAAAGGTTATGGTATTTGTAAAACAGTCAGTGGATAACGCTTCAGGTTGATTAAATTGATGGCTATACCCTAACTTTTCTGTAGCATCACATCTTATTTTCAAAATAGGGTGGTGCTTATTTAAAGCACGGGTGATATATGAATGACAGGAATGCATCACATGTGTATGACAATCAAAATCAATATGATTACCAGATACCACGTTCCACAGATATTAATCGACCTTTCCTGAAAGTGTCAAAACTTGACGCCCTACGCACGTGTATTTCTACTTCGTGCGGCACGTTCAAACTATCGGTTGTGTTTTGGTGTTTAACAGAGATATACGTTTTTGAACAGGGTGCTTCTCGTCAACATTTGTCTTCGTTCTAATGTTTATATTTTCGTATTCATATTTATATTCATGATCACCTACCTTTTTCAGAGTATATAATTATTATAAAACAAATTATCCCGAGGTATCTCCTGGTTTGAATAGTTGCAATAATAAAGTAGACTTACTTGATAGTCTTCGATTAGTTTTGCGTGAGGTTAATATGAGAGATTATGAAATATGTGCTGAATTCGGTGGTAACAGACAAAAGGAAGATGGACGATTAGACGGCGAACGGAAAGCGTAATTAACGCTAAAAGAGACCGTATTGATTGCTTGTTCTAGCATATCCAAGCCTTCTTATATTACAGCTTTCGGAACAATGATCCCTTCCTCGGAATTTGTATAAGTAATTTGATTTTATAATGAATCTTAGTCACAAGAACCATTAACATTTAAGACAGGCTCCCATCACACGAAGTACGTATATATATAATAGTAAATTTTATTACAGTTTATCGTGAATTTCCCAAATTTGTTTCAGTCTGTTTATATCAGATCGCGGACTCAATTATTATTTAGTTACACAAAGCAGTGATTAAATAAATAAATAAAGAGTTAAGCTTGAAAGTGTACACGGTTTGACCACAGGCATTTGTGTCGTTGCTTGAATGTTTCCAAACAGATTAATCTCACGAATGTCAGATATAGAAATTCACTGTTCTTTATATCTTTACATCTTTAGGCTATACATGATTAGGATAGTGTAGTCTGACATTCGTGATATCAACCGATCTGGAATATCTAAGCAACGACAGAATTGCATGTTCACTTGTAGTCCAAGAGATGAGGCCTGATTTATTTACCTCAGACTGACTGACTGAGTTTGGTTTTACGCCGCTTTTAGCAATATTCCAGCAACATCACGGCGGGGGAGACCAGAAATGGGCTTCACACATTGTACCCATGTGGGGATTCGAACCCGGGTCTTCGGCGTGACGAGCCAACGCTTTAACCATTAGGCTACCCCACCGCCCCATTTGCCTCAGAGGTCCAAAAGGTTTGAACATTGGTTCCTATGGAAAAGTGTCTGAATTTTCAGAATATGTACGTCTTACGAGTCAAAACGTGACCAATTTTTCGCTAGAGGGCGCTGAAGTCATGACTCAGCATTTTTATCACCAACTACCCCACTACTGGAAATGTTGATTTTTTTGTGTATTGCTTTTTATTGTCACCGACGAACGTGTCTAAAGCCAGAGGTTTTGAAGGCAAAGTGGACATATTTTATGACTGCTTCAGATGGGGAAACTGCATTCAGTTAAACCGTTATAGCGTAATTAACTCTCCGTAAGTGCCGGAAGAAACATTTATGTTCGATCGCAATTTACATCTCAAACAGGAAAACACAAATCATCTTTGTTTAATTGTCTTTTGATATTATTATCAGCATATTGAAATTCATGAACTGTCCTTGATCATGTGAACATTAGGTGTTTTTATCAAAAATGCATTAATTAATTACTAATTGAACGCTTAATGTCAGACATTACACATGTCTGAGAGTAATACAGAGCTCCATTTACATTGAAATGTAGCCTAATGTACATTGTGATGTAACACAAATTCCTGAATAGGCATTAAAGTATTATTCTATTCTATTCTATTCTATTCTATTCTATTCTATTCTATTCTTCTAAGTGAGATGGGAGATTCAGAACCTGAACCTGGGGATATCTAGACTTGCTTCAGTTAGAGCTTTTGCACTTCAATCAGAGCTGGGTCAAAGAGAAAATAACATGGTTCAAAGACTGTGAATCTGAACGTAATTTCAGAAAGATCTTAATAAAATTTCATTTAATCGAATCATTTCAATATGTGTGGAAGCAAGCTTCATACTTGTACACGATTCCGTTATGCTACATTCCACACTGATATTTTGATTCTGAGATTCCAGGTTTAGAATTTGAATGTCCGAATAAAACAACAACTTTAAAGATGCTGAGTAGACAAAAAACAGAGAGTATTCCCAATTCACAGGGTCTAGGTCCAGTCTAGGCGTGGCAAACAGCGTCTTGTCACCGGGAATAAGATGCACAATGAAACATATGTTTGTAGACACAATAGACACAGGAGATAGTGTGCTTACATATTTAGACTCTAATCATCGCGACGGAATAAGGATTGTCCATCTGATTGAGCACACTATATCTATAACAGGAGGTTTAAGTTTCGTTGAATTGGTAGCCCCAGTTAGTTTAGTCAGGACACTCAAAACATGTTTCCCTGCAGCAAGTCCACAGCAAAGATTTAGTCCAGATACCATTATTTTTATAAAGGTTTTTACGTACAAGTAGATCTTAAAGGCGAATAGACTTAGATCGGAAATTATCTTCGACCGTGGAGCACAGCGCCCTTTGTTACTGTCTAAAATGCAAAACAAAACCCGTAAGAATGATATTTTATGTGCGCTTCGGATAGAGTTATCCTGCTTCAACAGCCCGACGATAGGTGGCACAAAACGTCCTTGACACACCTCCGCGCAGCAGTCAACATGGCTCTGAACCGGCTCTCTCGCTTCGGCATTATCTCTGTTCGAACATCAAAATGCACATCGTTTGTCCGCTTGTTTTCAGGTATTTTGGATAGTTTCTAACATTATAACCTATTTCAAATATTCATGCAGCGTGACATCGTATATTTCATTGGCATACCTGTCGTATCCCGTGAAGCGTAACGGTGAATATTCGTGAGCATGTCGACACAGCCACCGAATAGAATCTAGATCTATAGCCTTCTATGGAATTCAAATGGCACTCAACGACGAGAAACTATTACAGTCCTGGCTTTACACATGGTTCTCATTTAACATGCTTTTAAGCACCAAGACTTGGGTACCCAGAACATTCTACTCCAGTATCAACAATGAGACAACATGTTCAACCAGCATTGCAGCAAGAACTGGTCGATCCGTCTCCGCGAAACGTTTTGCTTCTTTTTTTAAAAAACAAATCCGAAAAATCAGGCTGGTAAAGTGCATTACACTCAAGATAATAATTAACGAAAACCTGCAGCACAAATATTGAAATTTGAACCAAGAAGTGGACTTGCTTTATGACATTAGATGCAGTCAACACCGTTTTATGTCTTATTTTGGTATAAAATGTATTTTGAAGTAAGGTGACAAGAATCGCCCCCCTTGATCTGCATTTGCGATAGACAGGAGTTATTCCCCCTTCCTGGCACCGGCACCAGCAGGTGGCGTTGTAGTTGGCAGCCGTCGTTCACCGGCATGGCAGAGTAGCACTTTTGAATTGCTCAATTTAGTGGTTTTATCATGACAGAAAGTGTCCCTGATGTACGTCTGAAGGGGTGCCAGTCAAATCGCCCCAGCTACAAAACGCCCCAGCCAATTTGGCCAAAATGCCCCAGATTTTTGGTCAAATCGCCCCAGGTTTGGTCAAATTGCCCCAGGGGGGTAGTCAAAATGCCCCAGTGTATTTAAAATAATTAAATATATGCCCTAAATGCATAGTTTTTGTTAACTTCCATATTATATACTTCGTATAATAATATATAGTAATATTTCTGATAGATTTTCTATTAGTAAACTGATAAGAGCAAAAGTAATATTCATGTATAAACAACACTATCATACCAATTATTTGCATGTTATTAATGCTTTTGTAAAGAATTACAAGAATAAAATGAAATGTTTGTATAAAATGTTTATTGGCCATAAATGCATAGGTTTTTCAACAAGTATGATAATGCTAATCAAAACAATCTAGAGCTTTTGTTAATTAATCTTGTCAAACAGTGTGGATTAAAACAGGCTATTAAAACATGTTCACTAATTGACATTCAATGCTGTGTTTAGTTAAAGGAAATGTTGAGGCTCGAATGTATGAGCATTTCAGGCTATAAAAACATATTCACTAATTGACCATCACCTATCGAGATTCAAAAATGTAATTTTGAACGATTTTAATATCTACAGTCATTTTGACTTAAATTTCGGTAGCAGATTTTGTCTAATCATACATTCTCGTCTCCCACTTGAATGTAGTGACCTTAATGCGAAGACAAATATGAAAGATTTATATCTCCGACATCATCTTGCTCTTGTAGCCATAACTATGAAGACTCTGATCACTATTTCTTTTCATGTACTCTTTACAACGATATACGTCAAATTATGTTTTTTTATACTAAAGGATTTGACCTAAAATCAATTTTGTTTGGAAACCAACGCTGTTCCTCAATAGTAAACAAAGAACTTTTAATTTCAGTGCACTCTTTTATAAATTTAACAGGCAGATTTGATCCAAAATATTTTGTTTATATGACATATACCGCTTAACAATGATTGGCGCTATTTCTCGCTTTTGCAGCATTTATATATCATTCACATTGTACATTCATCATGACGAAGTTTATTCTTCCTTCCATTGTATCCCAGAGCGTATTCATATAAGCTTATGCTTGTTTACCAATCCGGTTCCTTTCTTTGGAAATAAATATGTTTAAATAATAAATATTATACCATACTAGTTATGATTACATAATGCCATTGGTTGACCAAAAACTATTTACAGCCAATAAACATATTATACAAACCTTTCATTTTACTCTTGTAATTCTTTACCAAATAATTAGTATTACAGTGTTGTCTATACATGAATATTACTTTTGGTCTTATGAGTTTACTAATCGAAAATTTATCAGAAATATCACTATATAATATTATATCTATAGAATATAACATGGAAGTTGACAAAAACTATGCATTTGTGGCATACATTTAACCAATTTAAATACATTGGGGCATTTTGACTACCCCCCTGGGGCAATTTGACCAAACCTGGGGCGATTTGACCAAAAATCTGGGGCATTTTGACCAAATTGGCTGGGGCGTTTTGTAGCTGGGGCGATTTGACTGGCACCCGTCTGAAGAGGAAGAGGACTTGCTTTATGACATTAGATGCAGTCAAGACCGTCTACCGGGGACTGTTAATGACAAATAGACTGTAATATGTTCAAGACTTCTGAACAAGACTCGCCTCTAGAGCAGTTGATCAGTATAGGTTTGTGCCCTTCTCACAACATTAAACTCAGGAGGCATCAATGTCAGTCGGAGTTACCACGAACCAACTTACACCACTGATACAAGATACAATATTTGTGACAACATGTCTTGCTCCCCTATTGTCAGAATTTGATCAAATCATTCAAACTTGGCTCATGCATTCTTGTTACAAGGAATGACGGTTTGCCAAAACACACCCTAATGTAAGCTCAGATATCAGTCGGTGTGTGCTGAGTAGACTGGGAAATAGTACTGTATAGATCTTCAAACTAACATTTTCTTATGTGGATCAAGAGGTGCATATTGAATTATTTATACACGAAACCTTATAGGGAAGAGGGTATACAAAATTTATATTGATTAAGTATTGACTGTGTTGTACAACACCCTTACTAACTTGCTTGGTGCAGTTTACAACAAAAATAGCATGGCTACAAAAATGATGAAAATACAAACATCACCTCAGATTATTCTTGCAATTTTTTATTCTGTTTTCGTGAGCTGAGGGACCTTGTTGATTGATTGTCATCATACCATAACAGCATGGATTCCTGCTCTCACTATCACTGGATTGTCTGGACAAGAGTGCGGCGTTTAACAACAATCAATCAATCTCAATATCAGTCAGAGAATTGTCTGGTCTGTAATCTGTTATTTAGGGGCTGCTGTGATAGAGCCTGAATATTTCTGTATGTGGTCTCTATCAGTAAACCACCATGAATGTTCCTTCATTACAGGCAGTGCACCTCTCAGCAGCCAGCAGCCGGTTGGGTTTGTTGGTTTGGGACTGATGGGCAACCACATGGCACGTAACCTCATCAAGAAAGGCTACCCTCTCATAGTGTATGATGTCTCCAAAGATGCTGTAGAAGGACTACGAAAGGATGGTGAGTCATGCCAGTAACCATGGCAACACTTATTACATCTCCGATCAAACTGGATTGAAATTCATACAGATAAACGTATCCCTTGCCTGTATATATATATAATTATTCAAGATGCCATTTTCTCCACTGTAAAACACACCATGAAACTGTCCTTGGAAACACTGCTGTAGATAATTTATGAGTTTGGCATTAACAATACTGTGCCAAACCCATGTTGTGCCTGATCGATTTTCGATAAATATTGGAGAAGTAACTTGAAGCAGAAATGCAAAATCATGTTAGAATGAAATGAATACATTTCACACCACTGGTGAGCAGCGACATGTTTATGCATGGGCTGCTAACAAATCAGTGTCCTGAATATAATTTAGAAGCAGCCCATGAGTAAAATCCTAACTTTGTGTCTTGTTTGAGGAAATTAAAAATGTATTCCATCGCAAAAGTTTATGTACAATATTATTCATGACACTATTTACATATCTGTAATCTTGAAGGATTTTTCCTATGGACAGTATTTCCTATGGTTCTTTTTAGCCAGCCCTAGCTGTCACAGTGGTACTGGACCCTTACTTGGACAGCTGGGCAGTGGGATAGCTTAGGGGTTAAAGCGTTCGCTCGTCACGCCGAAGACCCGGGTTAAATTCCCTACTTGGTACAATGTGTGAAGCCCATTTCGGGTCTCCTCCGCTGTGATATTACTGGAATATTGATAAACTTACTCACTCACTATATTGGACAGCAATGATGGGTTTAACATGTAATTGGTACTTCAGGTTTGCGATGACCCATCCCAAACACAAGTATCCCATCATCTAATGGAGGATTCTCTTTTATGTCACGCAAACCATTCTCCAGTGCAATATGACACCACAACATTATTTCATATGATTTACCATCTTCAGGTGCAACAGTGGCAGCATCCCCAGCAGACGTAGCTGCTGCCACCAACAACATTGTCAGCATGTTGCCGGAGAGTGTCCATGTCGAGACTGTCTATGCCGGAGACAATGGCATCTTCAGGTCAGTTCACACTTCACATTTATCATGCATATGTAATAAGGTGTCACTCTCTCATCACCTGATCTGCACATCACACTTTGCCTCTTGTTGCTTTGCAGAACTGTCTACAGATGTTCACAGTGACAATTTTTTGCATGGCAATTGGAAGCATTTGACCAGTTTCCTATTATATTCCATGATTTTTTAAAGATTTCTTTCAAATTTTCCCAAATTTCTTTCTTCTATTAACTGTTACTTTTTGTGGTTTCTTTCTATGTTCCTTTTAAAGAGCCTGCAGGCCACCCTAATTTATGAGCCATTTGCTTCTAACAGATTTGTATATTGTATGAATTTAGTGACAAGCACTTGGCAGCATTTCCCATTTGATTATGATGGTGCCAACTTTAAAGAAACCTGATTTTCTCTCTGGAAGAGGGAAGTGAATATTTCAAATATTCAAACACACAGATATGTCTGTATCACTCCATCACTTCAGCCAGTCAAGTAAACATCCCTCAGGTCTAGCCAGATCAACTCTGTCTGGTAACACTAAAATGAAGTATTGACAGTAAGATAGTCCTAAGTTAATGTTAATGTATGGCACTTACGACTATCTTAGTGCTGAGAGAGCTTCGAAAATCTAGGCCCTGCTTACCAAAAGAAATCATGTACCTTGTGTGTAGCAGCCATGCTGCCTCACAGTCACTGTAAGCCCTGTCTTCAGCAGTTCATCCAGCCTTCGTACTCACACAAAAAGTTCACCGAACATTCATATAGGTTCTTTGAGTGGCATTTTAGAAGTTGGGAAGTGCAATATAGAACAAACTTTATGGATAACAACTTCTTTTTATTCGTGAGTGCGACGTTTCGATACAGATTCTTGTACCGTTGTCAAGCACAATATAGAACAAACTTTATGGATAACAACTTCTTTTTATTCGTGAGTGCGACGTTTCGATACAGATTCTTGTACCGTTGTCGTGTCCTCGTGCTTTAACTATAATAGTTCAGGGCAAAAGTATGTTTTATTACACTATACATGGTGGTAGAGCGGAGTGTATTTCTTAATTCATTGACACACAAAAAACAAAATTGATGTTGCCTGTAGCGATGGGCGATAATACCGGTTAACTGGTTTATTGCAATTCAAACTTCACAATACGATATATTGCATTACACTTTTTATGAACCAGTTCACCCGATACGATCGGCATTTTCCGTGACCATGATCAGTAATTTTCGTGATGTAGTCAAAAATACCATTAACATTTGTATATATTTTATATTATTATACATTAATAATTTTGAGAATAGTTTATTGGTCATATAACTGCATTTGCATGACTTTTAAACCATATAGATAAAAAAAAATAGATTGGTACCGGCACTCGTTGTTGGGATAAACAATTTGGAAACATTTTCATTTGATCTCTTGTACAATCACATCCTGACAGTGGCCAGTGACATTGTTTCAAAAAGAAAGAAACAGTAATTTCATTACCTTAACCCATGCAATACGCCAACACATATCACGATATGTCACAATACGAAAATTTTGGCAATACCCAACCCTAGTTGCCTGTTTATGTTTGAATAGACTTTCCAAATGAGAACAGAATTTATTCTACACCAGTCAAGTGTTTCTGGATATTGTGAAGTTGATCTGTTATTAGGATTCGTGACAAGGTACAGATTTATTACACCATAAGTGTTTCAGAATCAGTTCAGATTGATACAAAATAGCAGTACAGATGAAATACAATCCATCCGCACATATATATCTGATCTGTTTGTAAAATTGGTTTTAGTCAGATTATTTGCTGATACGTATTGTTTCAAATTTTTAGCCCTTCAGGCTGGGGATATCTGTCTTATATTTCCAAAGCAGAATTCCAAAACCAGGCAGTTTTTCGTGTTGAAACTTGCTGTGCAAATCAGTGTAGTGGCATACTGGTGTCCTTTGATGATTTGGGAATTTTTTTTAGTTTTTTTATTAAGTGGAATACAAGCCATTCTCCTTTTCCAGCTTGTGCCAGATCAAGGGGGAAGATGCATCATCACCATATGACTCTTTTTTACTACATATAGTTCCATCAGTATTGAAAGTGGTATGTTATATATTTGCAAATTTCTGTACTTTGAATACCCGGGAAGGTCCGGGTTAGAATGAACCTTCAGTAACCCATGCTTATCGTAAGAGGCAACTAACGGGATCGGGTGGTCAGGCTCACTGGCTTGGTTTATACATGTCATTGGTTCCCAATTGCGCAGGTCGATGCTCATGCTGTTGATCACTGGATTGTCTGGTCCAGACTCGATTATTTACAGACCGCCGCCATATGGCTGGAATTTTGCTGAGTGCGGCGTAAAACTAAACTCACTCACTCACTCTGTTCTTTGAAGCCTGATCTGGAAGTACATTGTACTGAGCCACAAGTGTTTTAGTTTGTTTTGGGTTTGTTTGGGTTTTTTTCTAAGGTGGGGTTGTGGTGGGGGGTTGTTAAAATCTGTCTTCTTAAGAATGCCTGCTGAATCAGCAATTTACCTGCATGAGGATACAAGACTAGCAGTAAACCACTGTGAGGAAGCCTTGGTTCATAAACCTTGTATAGAGTATTTGGTACACAGAGAACCTCACCCTAGTCTTTTTTGACATCAAGCATATCAACACAAGTTGATAAAGGTATAAGACTCTTCGGCACACCAGCGTGAGATGCTATTTATCATCCATCATTAACCCTCGACCTTTTGCAGTTTGTAAACAGTATAAGCAGTGTCTTAAGTCTATTACTGATGTCAATTGATTGTGACATCATGGAAACCGATGACATCACAATGATCTGCAAAGTATTATGAATCGTGTTCATGTAAATCTATTTAACTTCCTCACTGGCCAAATGATTGACTGCTTAGATACCTGAAAGTCAGTGGTTCAATAACCATACTTTCAGTTCATTTTGGGGGCCAAGTATTTGTATCAAAAGCCAGCTTGTGTAACATATAGATACTTCACTGAAGCACCTCGTACAGTGGTTAAAAATTCTCAGCTTTGAGAGCTACGTGTGACATTTATGAGCTGTGAATGAAGATTTGGATCATGTATGGGGTTTGTCCTCTAAATGTCCTTAAATCAACCATTTGAATATAGAGACTCTATTGTAATTGTGATGCACAAAGAGGCATGAAAGTCTTGAACCATTTGTTAAAAACCTAATAATTCTGAACATTTGTCTAGTTTCACGAGTTTGGAAATCAGTCATAAAGTTTGATACGATGAAAACCCTGAAGGTAACTTCCTTTGACATTTCATTAGAACATTCGCAGTCATTCCTCCAGCTGTAAAATGAAATATATCGCTTACCTTTTGTCAGGAGTATAGGAGATGCTGTATTGGAGTTCTTCACATGAAAGGAGAATGTTGCAAGCAATTAGTCTTTATATATGCACCTTACTCCACCTTTGCTACTGAGTGTGACGCGATCCACCAAAGGTTGATTATCACCTGGAGGCACATTGAACAAGGACGGCAGCTAGGAATAGCATCAATCACTGTATGTAAGTCAAGTGATAACTAATACCTCCACAGTGCTCAAAAGATTACTGTGTCCTGGACATTTTATAGCAGACGTGTGGCAATAGGATTGGTGATGAGTTTTGAAAGTTTAAATTAGTCGCTGATATGGTGATGAGTTGGTTAGGGCTTTTTTGGTCCACAAAACATGTATTATGTTGTAACATACATGATAATAATCAGACGTGATCAAATGATTGACGGCAATGATAACCCTTTTCGGCTTGCCTGATGAAAGTCAAATGTGCTTATGTGGTGTCCTGTTTGTAATCACCTGTGAAGATCAGGGTTAGGATTGGTCTCCAGCAACCACTGTCGTAAGAGGCAACTAACATGATCGGGTGGTCAGGCTCACTGACTTGGTTGACACATATTGTATCCCAATTGCGTAGATCGATGATCATTGTGTTGATCACAGGATTGTTTGGTCCAGACTCGAGTATTTACAGACCGCCACCAAATACATGTAGCTGGAATATTGCTGAGTGCATCAATTAACAACCAACCAACCTGTTTGTAAGCATCTGTCATAATACACATCATTTCAGAAACTGCTCGACCAATGTCGCTGAAACTGTACATAGTGGTACTTCACCTCGCCAGTGATCACACGCAAATGTGCTGATGAGGTTTTAATTTCATTCTCATTGGCTGCAATGTCAGCCATTTTGACATATTTTCACGATTACTTAAGCACTAATGTAGTAATGAAACTTGGTACATGTCTTGTAAGGTGTAGGGCAGTAACTTCTGCTCTTGGTGATATGTAATTTTTTAATTTTAGATAGCTACTCCACTTCCTTTTGTCTTATGTAAATTCTCTCAAAATGCAAGTGAACATTCTCTAGTATGTTTCGCAATAGTACTGATTTTCGAAAATCTAAATTTCATTTATGATTTCATAATAAACAGTCTGAAATCCTACTCTAGGTAATGGTGGAGCTGTGAATGCTAATCAAAAGAAGTGAAGGATATTTTCATACGTCACGATGGGGCATAAAACAGCAGTACTGAAAAACTGGTTGTTGATTTTATGTTAACTTCATTTAAGTGGATATGATGATGTACAGTGGCAAAATACATATTGCTTCTTTGACACACTTTTTCGTCCATTCTTTCAGGGCAGTTTTTATGACAGTCCGTCAAAATACAAAAACGAACCAATCTGTATAGCTGTAATGTAGGTTATGATGTATATATAATCATGACGCACAACAAGATATGTGGGCCAGTAGCACAGATAACTATAGCTTTGTTTGACGCTCTCAGTCCGTCCATCCCAGGTCCCTCCTGTAAGGGGGTGTAGCTGGATGAATTTTGGGCATGTACGTGTGACGTCAATACAATATTTATGTCCTTGTGGGGGAGGAAGGACAGTACGTTTAGAGGTTGGAGAAAATAATGAGTTGCTGACGGCTCTTTGGAGTAACCTTGAGATATTCTTGTCAGACGGCACCTAAAGGGCAACCCCTGGAGGTTAGTTTGTCTGGTTGTGGCTGATATCATGCTATTTTCGGTACAGCAGAGGCAGCTTGAAGTAAAGGTTTTATTCTGATTGCAACTTTTGATGACGTTATTAGAATTATTAAACATGAAACATCTTGAATGTTTCATCTATAAGCATGTTGCTGACTCTCAATAAGCTTTGAATCATATCACCTCTTATATTTAAATTACATTTGATCTTGTTCATTACTATTGTATGAATTTTCCAAATTTGGTCCAAAATTTTATTTTAACTTTATTCTACATAATGATCTAAACTCAGCTGACAGCATAATAAATTCATTTTTGAAACTGTACATAGATATAATCTGTCAGCTGAAAGGTTAATTTATGCTTTTGTGTCCAACTGTTTAATGTAGATAGTTTATTGCATGTATTGATCTACTGAATACTCTGATTGTCATTAAAATATGTTTGAATAGAAATTTTAGAATGCTGCATTTGCAAATTGTGGGTAACCAGTATTTGTGGAGAGGGCAAAAATGTTACGGGGCAAAAAAATTATTTTGAAAAGTAGAAACTATGTGTATCATGTGTACGTAATTTGCCCTAAGAGTGTTGATGTCCAAGCCTTATGTTGTATATTTTTTCCTGAAAAATTGAGGAATATGATGAACACTTTTATAATCAACTGACCAGAGTCACCTTTCAGTACAGTGTGACCACTTTTTATGTTATGAACTGTTGGGGGCGGTGGGTAGCCTACTGGTTAAAGCATGCGATCGTCACGCCGAAGACCCAGGTTCGATTCCCCACATGGGTACAGTGTGTGAAGCCCATTTCTGGTGTGCCCCCGCCATGATATTGCAGGAATATTGCTAAAAGCGGCCTAAAACCATACTCACTCACGAACCTGGGCCTTCGGCATGATAAGCAAACACTTTTACCCCCGGGCTACACTTGATCCGTGATGTCTGTCAGATTAAATGCCTATGACAAACTACGGGGTATGATCATGATGAAATACGGGTATGGTGAATTACGGGTATGATGAACTATGGATATGACAATCTAAAATTAGTAGTCCCTTTCAGTTCATTTAAATGTAGTTTAGTGAATGTTCCATTAGTGTGTGCAAGTAAAGTTTTATGTCGCTTTTAGCAATATTCACGCAGTATCACAGCAAGGGACATGCACAATTGGCTTCGCACATTGTACCCATGTGGGGAATCAAACGCAGGTTTTCAAAGGCTTTAACGCCTTGGCTACCCCCACTCTCCGTCATTAGTATGAGGGGCGGTGGGGTAGCCTAATGCTTCAAGCTTCAGCACGTCAAGCTGAAGACCCGGGTTCGAATCCCCACATGGGTACAATGTGTGAAGCCACTTTATGGTGTCCCCCGCCATGATATTGCTGGAATATTGCTAAAAGCGGCGTTAAAATCCAACTCACTCGCTCACTCATTGATATGAATAAGCAAAGCTGAACTTTCGCTATCAACACAAGAAGACACTGGTTATTCTTGCAATCGACAACAGTATTTTGTTTCACAGACTTGGTGATTCCACTTGGCAACAGGATATCAGATATGACGAAATCTGTTTCACAAATTATGAAATTAAGTTAAATATACACCACTGAGTTTAAAAAAATGCTGACAGTTAATTTCATGCACTCGCAAAGATAATATAGTATTTTTGATACATTAAGTTTGCATATCCACAAATAATAGCAGTCAATGATAGCCTGGAGAGATAACTGTTGCAAGAAGAAATATTCAAAAGCTTTGGTTGGGGAGACATAATGTCAGTCCCTTGAAAGCCTACAATTGTCCCGACAGCCTCCGTGGTGTAGTGGTTAGAGCTTCCGCCTGGAGAGCGGAAGGTCGCAGGTCGATCCCCGACCGCGTCATACCAAAAGACGTTAAAATATGGTACTTGTTGGTCCCTGCCTGGCGCTCAGCATTACTGGGTACAACAAGGTCTGGTCGGCTCGGAGTCAGTATAATGTGTCTGAGTGGGATATTCATGCTTCACTGCGGCATGGTATCTCAGTGGGCTAGCACTATAAAACCAGCTTAAGTCTGGGCTAGTACAAGCAGCCGCATGTACACATACACACTCATGCACGTTGTCATATGAGCGAAATATTCTCAAGCATGACGTTAAAACCAATTTCACCCCACCTCACCTACAATTGTCCCAGCCAAGCAGGCTTGTGACAAGTTAACAGTTCAGTACCAGTTTGTCTGTTTGAAAAAATCAAATGCTATGCAAACATCAAATTTGACCAAACACATTAAAAAGCCCCATATGCTGGAGGCAGCTTCATGAATTGAAGATTTTGTTAAAATCAGATGTGCTTGAACATTAATCTTGGTGTTCGGTACATTTGATGTTATTTGCAATTGCATAAGGATGTAAATGTTGTTTCTGTGTGTCCTTGAAATGTAATGTTACTTTCAGCAAGCTCCAGAAAGGCAGTTTGCTGATAGACAGCAGTACCATTGACCCTGCGGTGTCCCAAACCATGGCCCAGGTGGCAGAGAGCAAAGGAGCAACATTTGTAGATGCCCCTGTATCAGGAGGTAAGAGACCCCCAGATATACCTTCAAAAAAAGTTAAAGGCACTATATCACACCAAGCTTCTCTAAAAATAAATAATGCATTTCTCTCAAAAATACTAACTATCAGCCCTCAGGGAAGCTACCATATAATTTATTCCCCAAAAAATTACATATTTAGATTACAATATTAAATTAAAAAGTTTGAATGAATTAATACAATGTTGCATTAAATTGACTCTCGCACCCTCCATTATTTCAAGCGAACCCCATAGAGTTATGTCCCTTGAAGCACTCTTAACGAATATCCTACGCACAACTTGTGATTGAATCCAGTTGGTAAACACCCACAACACCACGTACGACAGTTTACGATGTACGGAGCAAGTGTTTACATTCCATGTGGCAAGTGTTCTCTGTTTGGAAGCTATTCACCTCAAGGTTTCAATTATTGATTTCAGGCAAGTCATAAGGGATAAGAAGTATTTTATTGCATTGATAGGAAGCTAAAGTGAGTGCATATGCCCCAGTATGTATAATATAGATATTTTCAAAAATGTGTGACATTGTGCCTGAAGGACTGCGTACTTCATGGCATGACAGTGGACTTCACATATTCTTTTTTGGTTATAACTAACTTTTAGTTGTCCCCCTATGTCAAGGGGTCAAGAAGTTACAGGTAGTCAGATACATTTACTGGTTAGATATGTGCATCTAAGGATCCCCAAAATCTATGCTTGTTCAGGGGTGGAAATAACTTTAAAATTGCTCGTGTACTCCGGTACAGTGGCACATGTAAAATCACTTGCCCTGATAATTTTTCCACTATACCGGCCGTTATCTTGTTGATTTTTTAAATAAATAACATAATTAACATTGGAATGTCAACTGGACACCGGTACAGTGTCATATACACTTTTGCTTGCCGGACAGAAAAAGACACTGGACTCGGGCGTCCGGCAATGGGTTATTTCCACCTCTGTTGTTTTCAGCTGATTAGGTTATTTTGTTTACTAACTGCCAGTTGTCATGGTATCCTGATGGCTAAGGGGCAATGGAGTAGCCCTGTGGTTAAAGCGTTCGCTCGTCCCTCCGAAGGCCTGGGTTTGATTCCCCTACATGGGTATACTGTGTGAAGCCTATTTCTGGTGTCCCCTGCCGTGATATTGCTGGAATATTGCTAAAAGAGGCATAAGACCCACCTCACTCACTCAAGATGGCAATTGATCAGTTATACCAGACTCAATATGAATGGTATGTTTTTCAATGTGGACAGCATACATACAAATTTTAGCTTTTGATATTATGGTTCTAGCAAAGACACCTCACCACCCTTATGCTTCAGTTAGAAGGAAGCAATGATGGGACCTGTGTTCAAGGCACTGCGGTTTGCTGGTCAGAGTTGTGTCCCTTGGACAAACCAGGAATGCATGATCATGGGTTCAAATTCAAGATTCACCATGGTTATGTGTCAAGTGATTGAACAAGATTACATTGACTAATTTCTCACTGACAAATATGAATAGTTTCCAAAATTATAAAATGCTAGCATGTTCATATTGGGAGTGACCCTACACCTTTATCTCCAGTTCTTCCAAAAAGCTGTATGCACACATTGCCTTCCACATAAACTGACAAGCAAGTTTACATGACCGCACCAACTCATGCCTGCCAGCTCAGCCAATTATCTGTAACCTTGACGAAAGTGTGGTTTCTGTGTAGGTGTGAATGCTGCACGGGATGCTCTTCTGACATTCATGGTGGGTGGATCGGACGCGGGATTCTCTGCTGCCAAAGCTTATTTGGAACTCATGGGCAAAAACGTTGTGCACTGCGGTCCTGTTGGGACAGGTCAAGTGAGTATTGAGGGGAGGGGTCAGAATATTACAGCACAGTTAATGTCAGTTCCTGGTGAGGTATTTTGTCTCTTTCAACAAGATACCGTTTTATGATAATAATAATAATAAGACCACTTATTTAGTGCTGAACTCCATGCCACAGGGACATGCTCTAAGTGCATATAACATGCTGGACATTATTACCCTGGATAACCCAAGCTGCCTGTGAAGCTCTGGAAGGTTAATGTACTGCCATGCAAGCAACTTCACTAGCAGAGATGCCCTTGAAATGCACAGTATGATTCCCAACATAAACCTTGAGATTTTGAAATTGAAATTTTTACTTGCAATCTCAATGATAAGAGGGGAAAACCAGGGTATGAAACTCCCAAATATTTCAGCCAGACCACAGGGCTGGTTAGATGTAAATCTTGCCAGCCCTGACCAAAATTTACCTGCCCACAAGATATCTTCATATACATGTCTAAATTTTAACCCGACCGTTGGGCAGGTGAGTTTGAGAATCTGACAGTCCGTGTTGAAAATAACCCGTCCCGGGCAGTCGGGCAGGCAGGTATTTCGAACGCTGGGAAAACATGAACATTGCTAGTTATCAAGGTTATCTGTCTCATGGTGATGTTAAAAATAGGTTAGATATATTCTTAGCATTGGTATGCATAAATTTACATCTTTATGAATACCCTGTGGTACAGTTTTGTACAACATTTCTATCCCACCCCTGTAATTACACAAGTGCTGTGTCTACATTTCCCACACTGCACAAATCACATGGTTTAAGCCTGGAACAGAACTTTGAGGATAGATGCATCAATTACAGCCATAGCCCAGGGGATTCCGGGTTTGAGTCTGTCCACAGCAACTCATACTGGTAATATGGGGCAGTGGGGGTAGCTTTGGGGTTAAAACATTTGATCGTCACGTCGAAGCCCCGAATTCAATTCCCAACATGGGTACAATGAGTGAAGCCCATTTCTGGTCTCCCCAGCTGTGATATTGCTGAAATATTGCTAAAAGCAGCGTAAAACTAAACTCACTCACTCATGCTGGTCATAAGAAGTGAAGTAATAGATCAGATTCAGTGATTTGGATGAATATGTGACATCGTAACCCAGTGTGGATCGGTGCTCATGATGACAATCACTAGATAGTCTGGTCCAGACTTATTTACAGGTTACTGCATATAACTGGATATTGCCTAGTCTGACTAAACCAACAAACATCACCGCCAAGTGTTTCCTACTTGTATTGTGTTGCAGGCAGCCAAGATCTGTAACAATATGTTGCTAGGCATCTCCATGATTGGGACGTCAGAGACCATGAACCTGGGCATGAAGTGAGTACATATAGAGGTGACCTTTCTGTCTTCTCATCCCTGAATCACGGTTCTACAGCATCAGTTTTAGATTGAAAATGTTTCTGTTTTATGTAGTTCTAGCTTGAAGAGATGCAGCAATACAAAATGTGATCGTTACTGAATAATAGGTTGAAATCATATTTATAAATTCATGTTCCCCAAGCTCCTGGCGAAGATCCTCAACATGAGTTCTGGTCGCTGCTGGTCCAGCGAAGTCTACAACCCAGTGCCCGGTGTGGTGGACGGTGTTCCCTCCAGCAACAACTACCAAGGGGGCTTTGGGAGTGCTCTCATGGCCAAGGTCGGTTTACATCTCTTCCCCGTCTTGTGTTTTGGATAGGAGGTGCCAGTCTACTGCTTCATATAAACACACCTCACACAGGATTCCTGGGGGATCTAGTACCCATGGTGTCTGCATGTGAAGGCCAGCCCAAGGTCTCATTGTATTAAAAACGATAGTCGTAAGAGATGGCTAACAGATCCAGCGTTGGTGCAGTTGTTATATCCCATGTGGGTGCCATATGTAGAAACGCGGTTGTCTGATCAACTGATGGAATAGTGGTTATTTACCTTTGTGCATGTTGTTATATCCCAAGCTGTGTAGATGGATGCTCATTATGTGAAACACTTGGTTGGTTCGATCAAAGATTAGATTATTTACTAACTGCTTTCATTTTAGCTGGAATACTGCTGAGTGTGGCATTAAACAACAAACACATGTAAATGGCATTACTTTGATCGAAGACATTTTGCTCAACAGTCAAATATTACCATTTGAGTAAGAATAGAAGCCTGTAAATGAAATTGTAATCTATGGTTAGTGGTAATTTACCACACCACACCACACCACACCACACCACACCACACCACACCACACCACACCACACCACACCACACCACACCACACCACACCACACCACACCACACCACACCACACCACACCACACCACACCACACCACACCACACCACACCACACCACACCACACCACACCACACCACACCACACCACACCACACCACACCACACCACACCACACCACACCACACCACACCACACCACACCACACCACACCACACCACACCACACCACACCACACCACACCACACCACACCACACCACACCACACCACACCACACCACACCACACCACACCACACCACACCACACCACACCACACCACACCACACCACACCACACCACACCACACCACACCACACCACACCACACCACACCACACCACACCACACCACACCACACCACACCACACCACACCACACCACACCACACCACACCACACCACACCACACCACACCACACCACACCACACCACCAAGCACCACAACACAACACACCAAGCTCCATGACACCACAACACACCACAACACGACACAATGCACCACACCACCACACCACAACGCACCACACCACACCACAATGCACCATACCACACCACAATGCACCACACCACACCACACCACACCACACCACAAGACACTATGCCACGCTATACCTTGCTATGCCTTGTATGTTGAGTGTTTTACTGCCTTGTGTTGCAGGACTTGGGTCTGGCTCAGAGTGCCGCCACAGCCAGCAAGTCCGCCACTCCTCTGGGCTCAGCAGCTCATCAGATCTACAGGACCATGGTCAACCACGGCTTTGGGGGCAAGGACTTCAGCTCAGCCTTCAAATTTCTTCAGGGTGATGAAAAGAAATAATCGGTTCCTGTACCGGTATATTACAGACCAGTGTTTGTTGTGAGGGACAAGGTATTGCTTCTCAGGCACTCATATGTCAGCCCAAAACAGGACACTTTTTATTTGTCAATTTTTGTATTTTGACATACACTGTTTGAAATTACGAATCATATGCAAGGGACCCTATTGATAAGCCTCATTTTAAAGGTTAAGCAATTAAGTGGTTTCAGGTTTAAACCAGGCATTAAGCTGTGTATACTCTCACTAAAGTACTGTCGGAAATGCTAGAAAAATGCTTTTTAGCCTTAATATCTTTATAAAAGTGATAAATGTACTATGTTGTCAATATATCAACTTGTCTATTGTCCACCTAATTTTTATTTCAACCGATTTAACATTCCCATGCATTTAAAGGGCAGTTTACAGGAGAGAATTTGGTGCCAAAACAGCAACTTAAGATTTTTTCAGAGTTCACCAACAGAAATCTGAAATAGTCTTTACATTTATGCTAATAATACAGGTGGTGTAAAAATATGAATTAACGTGTTTCTTAAACAAATAAATATGCAATGTTTGTGTTACTTTACTTAATTATCGTTTCTATATTGAAGAAATAATATTATAAATGTTAAGTCTTGATAAATAAGTTTCCCGTCATGCATGCACATCTTTATCACAGCGTACACTATGGACAACGATTTGCAGTCGATTGTTGCAAAGGTTTATAGTTTTTTTCTGCTTAAAAAAGACAGAGGCAAACCTTTCATTAGTTTAGAAAGGGTTTATTACAGAACTTGCAGAGCTGTTGGCATGTCTTACCAAGAAGTTTAAAATATTGTAAACAAATCATACAAGACAGGGACCGTCTCAAATGCAAAACCGGGACGTAAAACCATCCTTGACAACTTTGACAAGGGAGTGCTTAGACGGGCGGTCTACAAACGTTATGAGAAGAAGAATATATATATTCTAAAGAAGCTACACAGTGACTTCGTTAAATCGTTGGCCAATGTTCACAACTAGATTAAACTGTTCGAATTACATCCATATTTTTTCAATGAAATATACTGTTGACATCCAAACATGTATTAAAACGTTGCACATTTCTACAATCAATCGATAAGGTAACACAAGTAGTAGGATTCTTTCCAATATACAGTAATTCGTATGGGTATTTCAAAACAAACACACATACACAAATGATCCCTAACATAACCGATACGTATACTTTACGTACACATATTCAACATTTTGCAGAAAACATCTATTGAGATGACCCCTCGCCCGAGCGTGTGCTAAGGTGTCAATTTCACCTGTCGATACCGTGGATGCTGATGACGTAACACAGGCAGTTAATGTTTGTATCAAATAACGTCCCACTACCCCCTTATTTTTCTAAGTTTTTGGTATTTTCATCAGTAAAAACACATTTTAGAGCATGTCTCAAAATTTATTCCCTCGGTCTACATTAGGTAGATGTTTCTTGAAGTGATATTTGTTATTTAAGTAACTGTAATACCTCTGAATTTTAAATATAAGTCAAAAAGCATTTTTCTAGCATTTCCGACAGTACTATAGTTGCTCTGTGCAACAGTAATTCATGATTGTGTCTAGTCATAGGTTTTAATAGAGCATTTCAAGCATTCAGGGTTATAATTTAACACTAGCCAGCTAGCCTCGGGTTAGTACAAATTCCAGTGTGCTAGCACAAATGTACCCGTTTCCCAATTACACACTACATATTGTATCTTTACCCAAACTAGAAAAGGATTTGTGTTTAGCTCTTAATCTGAGTAGCATCAAATCCAAAGTTGTAAATGATTGTTTAGTAACTTGTGCTTAATGATTGCACATACAAAAATAATTCATAATCCTAGAGGTTGTTCTGATTCTCTGAGAATGTGTTATTCCTGATGTTGAAATGTAGATATTGATAGAGAAGACAAGATTTGATCAGTTTATCCCAAACAGCTATGAATGATAATGGGGTGTGTTTGTCAGTGCTTGTCAGTGTTTATTCAAATATTCAGGGACTTTTCACACTATAGGTTGGTTGACTCGGAACTCAATGAATATTCATTATAAAGTACTCACCATGACTGTATATGGATGTATGTGTTTAATTTAAATATAACCATTAGAATGATTGTGTTTGAAGTTTTTGTTTTCATCTTTTTAAGTGTCTTGTATTTTTGTTATATTTGTAACTGGTTTCTTTGAACAATACTGATTTTTGTAGGATAGTTTGCTTGTCTCAGAGATATTGCATGTATTAATGGACATATAGCCAAAAGTTTTTGATATATATACAGGTTTGCTGGGCGAATTGGTTGTGTGAGAATACGTTTAAATCGAATGATTTGACTTCAGTGAGATCATCTTTGAATATGTGATATATCTAGGGTCTTAGTCTCCTGCTTGTTCTATAAGGAAACCTGTTTTACACCTAACATATCTCCTTTTGTACTGTAGTATATGTGAAGGTAGTCTCTCAGTGACAGCCCCACATGGGTACAGTGTGTGAAGCCCATTTCGGGTGTCCCCACTGTGATATTGCTGGAATATTGCTAAAACAGCATAAAAGTAAACTCACTCACTCACTCTCAATGACAGGAAAGCTCCCTCCAGCATCACCCACCACTAGAGTCGGTATGATATGTATTTCATGTTTGTCTGTGTTTCATGTACCAAGGTATATGTAGCAATATCAAAACTTTATAAGAGTTGATTTGAATTTTGTATAAAATGCTTGAACTGAAGTTTTAACATGCAGACACATGAAAATGATGACTATCAGGTATCAGAGTTAAAATGTAAGAAACTGCTTCTTCTTTTTCGTTATTTTGGGAAAGATGTGTATTAAATAATAAAGTATAACTGCACTGGAACATTTCAAGCAGCTGCCTATCAGACATCTAGCACCTGAGTGATTATCATTATTCTTCTAAATTTAGGGACACAATTTATTCTTAGTACAGTGTTAATTTTGTATATACTTCCTTAGTGCTGTCTTGAAAGTGCTCACTGATGAACAACATGATCTATCTGAAACAATATGTGGAGAATATCTGTATTACTATGTGATTGAAACCATGTACATGTATTTGATATGGTGCCTTTCATTTGGGTTATGACTCTTTTTCAGTGGATTGTTGATGTTATTCTATGGCCATGATGTTTTATATTTACCAACCATGTTATAATAGAAGCAGGTGAAGCGAGAACTAACAGAGTTTGTGACAATCAGTGGTTTATACCACTGTACAACATTTTTCATGGTACTAAATAGGTGGACACTAATATTTCTAGGTTGGTAATTGTTTGAATGTTCCTAGTGCCATCAAATGCCAGTTTATCACTCTGATGTAACTGTCAAATTGATGACTAGCTTAAGAGAACATTCATTCCTCACCCATGGGTGTATTACTGCATTAATGGTAGTGTTGACAGGGGTCACAGATTATGACAGGGTTTCATTACTTCAGTATCGATGCAAGTAAGTATGGCTGTACCATCATTATTTTGTATTCAAAGGCTCCACGTCTTTGGGATCACCCTCAGTTAGGATAAATGCTGAACATCATTGATTCAGTATCTTTGCAGGTAAAACACTCTTGATTTGTAGCTATTATATTGCAATACTGTACTGTTGGCAATAGGGAAATTATGTTGAATTAATTCTTTAAAAATGAATATTTGTTCATTGTTTAACTGAGTTGATAACTCTGAAAACCTTAATTACTTATGGGGAAATTGCAGGGTGGAGACCTTCTTCAGACAATACTCTTTCCTAAATACTCAGTGTTGATCAAATACCCCACAGATGTACTTGACCAGACAAGCAGTTGGATTCTGTCTTTATAGAAGTATTTTACAGTGGTAGTAAATAGGATGCCGTAATACTTTGATGTACCTGACAATTCTGTTCTTTTACCCATCTTTAACCTAACATGTGAACAGACCGGTGCATTTTCACACTGTTTAAACAGGAGTCAAATTTATATATAATAGAGTACTTGCCTTTGTCACTGAAACAAATGACATAATTTTTTGTCACTGAAATAATTATGAAAATCACTTTGCCTCTGAATCAAGGAAAATCATACATTGGTAACTGAAGCAATGATGATGATGCTGTTCTACTGAAACAGTGGTGGCAGTGACGTTTTCACCATAACAATTATGACAGTCCCATTGTCACGGAAACAGTTTCTTTGTTACTATAAACAAACAAAATTGATTTTGTCACCATTGTCCCCCATTGTCATGGTAGTGACATTAACATTGTCATTACTCGTGTGATGTGATTGTGATTGAAGGAAGATACCAAGACTACTATAGTACATTGTGCAATGTCATACCACATTCATGTGTACCTACAGATAGGATGTCATTTTTGTGGGTCCTGTTATATGATCAGTTTGACCAGTGCACAGATGTTTAAAAGAAGAATCTCAACTTTGTCGGGTATAAAGTGTCACAGAATAAACTATTTTCATTGCTCTGTCCTTGTTGTTTGAAATAAGAAACTCATTGCACAGAAGCCAACAAGTCACTGCAGAGTCGAGTAGTGACAGATATTGGGTACTAGTTTCCCTGCCTGACACTCAGCATAATATTGGTTGATCGAACAAGGACTGGTCGGAGTCAGCATACTGTGTCAGTAGGGTGTCTCTATTAAACTGAAGCATAATATACTGAGTCAAAAAAAAAACTTCACATTCTTTCTTCAGGGCACTATAAAAGAACAAGAGATGGTAAGATGGTTAAATTGTTATTATTTCATTGCTGAGATCTGTGATGTACTCGATACACTGACAGTGCCATAATCAGTTCCATTAGGCTACACCGCCGTTCCAAAACATTGGTATACAGAATGTCAAGTCACAAGAAGAAAAATGCGAAATTTCTCAGTTCAATATTGTGTATGACCGCCCCCCGCATTCACCACTGCCAAACACCGTCTCCTTATCGACTGCCTGATGCTTGTGAACACGTGGTTGGGGATTCTGCGCCATTGCTCTTGCAAGGCAGCGCCAAGTTCCTGCAAATTCTGAGGTTGGTTCCTAAGACCACGAAGCCTTCTCCCAAGTGCATCCCAAACGTGCTCTATTGGATTAAGGTCAGGGGACCTCGATGGCCAGTCCATGACGTTGATTCCAGCGTTTTGAAGGAAATTTAGTGTCAACATCGCGGTATGCGTTCGAACATTATCATGCTGGAACTGTAGACCTGGGCCATGAGCCGCCATGAAATGAACGATTTCAGGGGTGAGCACCTGGTCGCTGTAAGCAGCAGCTGTGAGGTTTCCACGGATGACCAGAAGTCGGGAACGGTTGTTCCCACAGAAAGCACCCCACACCATGCAACTTCCGCCCCCCGAATCTGTCGACTTCCTGTACACAACATTGGGCATACTGTTCACGACGTCGTCTCCAGACTCTATGCCTGCTGTCCGCGAATCTGAGGGTAAACCTGGATTCACTCTAAAGACGACTCGATTCCAGTCTCTCTCTGGGTCCATCGGAGGTGACGTTGGGCCCACAGCAGACGTTGACGTTGATGAATCGGCGTCAATATTGACCCACGATATGGACGTCGAGAATGGAGATTGGCAGCCTGCAACCGATTTCGAATGGTCTGTGAGGACAGTCGACCTCTAAACATCTCAGCCCTGGTTCGTGTAGCCGGCAGAAATCTGTCACGTAGGTGACGTAGGACGATTTGACGGTCTTCTGCTCGTGACGTCACACGTGGACGACCCGACCTTGGGCGATCAGAAGTGGTGCCAGTTTGTTGTAGACGACCTCGCAAGTCATACACAGTACGACGGCTGCATCCCATTGCTCTTGCGACGTCAGTAACTGATCTTCCCGCTTGCAACATGCCAACGGCACGTTCACGTTGCACATTTGACAATCGTGGCATTTCAAGTACCGTTAGAACTGTGGTTTAAAAGTGTTTTTTTCAATTCTTGAGGCCAATGCAAACACGTGCATATGAAGAAAACTTTGATGCGAAGATCACGTGATCGACTGCACGTGCAAAACCTGATTTGGCACTAACGTCATTTGCACGAGGAATGGATGGGTTTGAGTAGGTTTTGCTAACGTTTTTCTAGAGTCGAAAGATAGGGATCCCATTTCGCATACATAGATGTATCATCAGAGAAAAATTATTCATTATTTTTCAAATTACATTTTGTGAAGTTTCTTTTTTTGACTCAGTATATCATCAGTTGGCTAGCACTATAAAACTAGCTTTAGTTCGACTATTATACACACAAATGTACCCAGACACACCTGGCAATCAGAAATCATTTCCTACATGGGGTAGCCCAGTAGTTAAAGTGTTCGCTCATCACGTCAAGGCCTGGGTTCGATTCCCAGCATTGGTACAATGTGTGAAACCCATTTCTGCTGTCCCCTGCAGTGATATTGCTAGAATATTGCTAAAAGCAGTGTAAAACCCAATGCCCTCACTCACTCTGTAAAGTCCCTGTCTCAGCATACTCAAAGCATAAAAAAACTCATTTCACCCAACCACACCTGGGTTTAGCAAAGCACACCTGTGGAGATTCGGGATAGAATTGGTTTTCAGCAAGTCATATGCTTGTAAGAGGGAACTAAGGGGATCGGGTGGTCAGGCTCCATGACATTGTTGCTGCATCTCATCCTCTCCCTTTTGCCGGTGCTCCATGATGTCAGTCACTGGATTGTCTGTTATTTGCACTTTGCCGTCATATAGCTGAAAAATATTGTGTGCAGCATTAACAAACTTCACTAAGGCATTCATACAATTGTGTGTGTCTTTGATCAAAGTGATAGCTTGTTCCACCAGAACCACTGGCGATTTTGTTGAAACAAGCGATAAGCTGACACGCGGTGATGTGACCGAAGTACAACTGTGTTTTGACTAACATAGGTTCGTCGGGGGAATCCACCACAATAAAGGTCATCAGTACCTTCAGTAAGAGGCGAGTAAATAGATCGGTAGTCTGTCTCTTTGTCATGGTTGGTTTGCATCTCGTACCGCGCCTGAGTGGTTTGTCATGATGTCAATCACCGGGCTGGTTGGGTATCTCCAGACCGCCATCATATAGCAGAAATACCGAGCGAGGTCTTAAACAACGAGCAAACCCACAAGTGAAGGCATGGTGACTTTTCCAAGTCGCTCTTAGCAGTATGGTTGAGCTCTTAATTTTCTGCGCATTGTTTGCCCACACAGGGACAAAGATCTTATCATAAATTCAAATCTCATAAATTCAGTCGACTGTGATCAGGATAAGCATTGTTTACGGTAGTGTCATGGCTACAAGGTAGATTGCCTCGCCCTCAGTCCCACCAAGCCTTGCCCAGGGCACGTCCCAAAGGGCAATCTTAACATAAATCGACGCCGGCTATCCGTATTTTTTAATTCGTGAAGTTTTGTCCGGACGTACAAAGATAAAAAGTTTTCCTATCTCATTTTTTGCCGCGTATGTTGACATTTATACGCTGATGTGATAAACAAAAGATACTCTTACCCTTGTACCCTCAGGAAAGACCCGGGTCAGCTTGACCTTTTTTTACCTGATTTTACTAAAATAATTGTAAAACTCGATTTACGTCATGAATTAATCTAAAGACTATTACCAAATGATCTGAATTTCCTAAATTACGTCACACAATAAATAAAAGCATTTACGTAATTTGTTCCGTACCCGTACCGCTTGTTGGTTGAGGTTTGAAATGAGAACGACCCTTGAAGATCCGGGTTAGAATGAATCTTCAGTAACCCATGCTTGTCGTAAGAGGCGACTAACGGGATCGGATGCTCAGGCTCGCTGGCTCGGTTGACACATGTCATCGGTTCCCAATTGCGCAGATCGATGATCATGCTGTTGATCACTGGGTTGTCTGGTTCAGACTCGATTATTTACAGATCGCCGCCATATAGCTTGAATATTGCTGAGTGCGGCGTAAAACTAAACTCACTCACTCACCCCATTGAAATGAGGACCATAAATTTTTTAAAGTATGGGTGGCCCTGCAAGGCAATACCAAATATCGTAAACCCTTAAATCAACGCCTTGTGTATATTTGGGGACGTCTCATGGACAGTCAACATAGCCATTCAATCAAACATTCCCGGCGCACCTATTTCTCTCCAGCAACAGATAAGTACCCACACTCTGCAGATTGGAATTGTGTCCCAGCAATTCATGTTTCCATGAAAAGCAAAGATCTTTTAAATCCTTTAGCATGATGTATGTCCCGATGATATACAGTGTTCTATATAACGACCGGCGTTGTCTGAGGTTAAGAGGTGATTCAAACCGCAAGCAACCACACGCCATAGGTTACTTCGAGTAAAATGCGTCAAATCTCAACAAACGGCGATTTGCATTGAATTGAGTAAAATGGGTAAATTCTTAACAAATGACGTTTTACATTGTTTGTTTCTTTAACGCCTGACTCAGCAATATGGTGGCGGTCTGTAAATAATCCAGTCTGGATCAGAAAATCCAGTGATGAGCATCAATCCACGCAATTAGGGTACGAGGGTACATTGAGTAAAATGGGTCAGTTGTTAACTTGGCGGTTTGTATTGAGGAGAATGGGTCAGTTGTTAACATTCGACGGTTTACATTGAGTAAAATGGGTCAATTGTTAACATGGCGGTTTACATTGAGTAAAATGGGTCAATTGTTAACATTCGACGGTTTACATTGAGTAAAATGGTTCAATTGTGAATATTCGACGGTTTACATTGAGTAAAATGGGTCAATTGTTAACATTCGACGGTTTACATTGAGAAAAATGAGTCAGTTGTTAACATGGCGGTTTACACTGAGTAAACATTGAATGAAGTGGGTCAGTTTTCAACATGAGACGGATTACGTTGAGTACAATGGGACAATTCTGAACATACAACGGTTGACTTCGAAGACAATTGGTCAGTTCGTACCATATGACGGTTGACTTTAGAGTAAAAAGGGTCCATTCCTAACATAAACCTGTGTACATGGAGGACAACGAGTCAAGTCTTAACATATGATGTCTAACGTCGAGTAAAATTGGTCCATTCTAAAGATACGACGGTTTATTTCGAGTAGAATGGGTCCATTCTTAACAAGCATGCAAGTTGCGTAACGCAGTCTGTCAATACCCAGGCTGGATTTCCAACAAATGTACAGTGAGTGAGTGAGTGAGTTTAGTTTTACGCCGCACTCAGCAATATTACAGCTATATGGCGGCGGTCTGTAAATAATCGAGTCTGGACCAGACAATCCAGTGATCAACAGCATGAGCATCGATCTGCGCAATTGGGAACCGATGACATTTGTCAACCACGTGCAAGTCAGCGAAACTGACCACCCGATCCCGTTAGTCGCCTCTTACGACAAGATAGTCGCCTTGTTATGGCAAGCACATGGGTTGCTGAAGACCTATTCTACCCCGGATCTTCACGGGTCCAACAAATGTACAGTGTGTGAAACGCAGATATTGTGTCCACGCCGTGGTATGATTAGGATATTCCAAAACCGCCTTGCTCTCACAGTCACTCCAGAGTGAGTGAGTTTAGTTTTAAGCCGCTTTTAGCAATATTCCAGCAATATCACTGCGGTGAACACCAGAAAGGCTTCACACATTGTAACCATGTGAGGAATCGAACCAGGGTCTTCTGCGTAACGAGCGAATGCTTTAACCACGAGGCTACCCCACTGCCCATAGTCACTCTAGGACTGAGTACTGGTATTGACATGCTCTCTAGGAGACCACTCATAATTCATGGGTAGGGGTACTACGGGGGTCAGCAATTTTGCGCAGTGTTAAAAGATTAAGCTTAAAAAGTATGGGAGGGTCATTGATTTTGTACACGACATGCGAGGGTTCGTGGTGGGTCACTTACTTTGTACATAAATTTATAGGGGGATGGTCATTCACATTGTACATGTTTCTCCCTAAACATCACCACACGCACGCACGCACGCACACACACACACACACACACACATGTAGTGTATGCTATTCTGCAAGTCAGATCTGACACGTGGTGTCATTAATGATTTTCAGTCATCCATTCATATAATTGTCTTAGCTATTTTCCCTTCTTAACTCCAAACGGAATTTGTTTCTTAGGATAGTCAAGACTGGGTATCCTTTTCCACTGACGTTCTATATCTATTCTACATAGTCGGTTGAAACACAAATCCATTATTGCAAGCGATAAAGATTGTACACGAGACCTATAGTGTTTCAATGCAGGCCCCATATATACTACTCAGAACTTATCCCTTAACTTCTTTTGAACAGTACACGTCCACAAACTTTGCTAGCCTTTTTTAAGTGTAACCTGAGAGTATAAATGTCGCACCTTACAGGAACATATTGAGGCTCAGTTGCCTGAAGAGTTGCGTCCCTTAGGCATACCGGGATCCCATGTTCACAACTTCACATGTTCATGTCTTATTCCTGCTGATTATGATCTCCAAGAAGAGACATGGAAGAACTGCATAACCCTTTGCTTTCTTCGCACAATACAAGGCATTCCATTATATTACACTGTTCAACGTTTAATGGAATTCACTCACTCACCCACAAGTCAGAAATCCACGTTCTTGTAGTTTTGAACATCATTAGCGGGTATCAAAGCACAGGCTCATGTCATTCGTGGTATTACGAGCAATAATGTAAGCACAGTCGACATTTCCGTATGTATTTCGTATTAGAACAACGAGAAATCCATATCAATCAGCATTAGCAGATCAATACACGTAGTTAAGTTCAACCGAGTTTGATAAACGAAACCACTGCACGTAGCTATTACCACGACACCGCACAACGTCGGCGGAGACGTATGCTGCAGTGTAGATGTTGCTGTTGCATTAGCACAATACACGTAATTAAGTTCAATGCTGTCACATTCACGTTGTTTTTCACCCGATGTCTCGAATTCGGTGACAAATCCTGTTTAACCCATGGTCTACAATATTCCACATATACAAAATGATTATATCTTTGGGTAATAAAAATGCAATGATTATCATAATATATCCAGTGTATATATATATATCTAAATGTTATGCCATATCGGAAGGCAACTTGTGTAGATTCGTGTCTGAGGGGGGAATATATGTACACGACATCATAACCCTCCTCATGAGGCTTCAGACAACGAATCCTGGATCCAGCAACCATTTGACGTAGAAACAGTTTTGTGGAATTCCTGAACTGTTCTGTCTCAGAACCCATAGGCGACATGGAAAAAGTGAGGTAATTTGCCTGTCTGATAAATTCACGTATTTTGACTTGTCCCATCGGTGTTCTTTATATTTTAGATGTACAATTGACTTGCCTTTGTATAGTTATGGGCGCATCCGGTAGAGCAGGACACGTTCACCTTTACACTAACACCTGCTATCATAAACATTTCATGTTTTTTTATGCAATGTGAATCGTTTTAATGGACTCTTTCACTAGAGATTTCTTTTGACAATGAAAGTATTTTGTGGTGTTTGGGTTTTATTTAAGTTGGATTTGTTTTAATCCAAAATGTCGTGATTTCCAAGCCTGTACAACAGATTAAATATGCATTATGTTTAAATCAGGATGAAAAGCAGAAAAGCATTGAGTGAAAATCATCAAAATGTTTTAGGCACTCATGTTTGTTTTGTTTTTTAAACAGGTAAAAGGTAAATTGAATGTTCCATTAACGCACTTTTATCTGCCATGTAACCGGATATTACAACATACACACCTGATGTTACACAATGCCTAAATGCGCAGAGGGATCGTTATGATAACATATAGCCATCGGTGTGACTTCGGGCCTACATTGTAAATACTGAATGACAAAAAATACCACGTCAATAACAGTTTGTGTTGCAATTCTATGAGAAATGCATCTTAACTGGGCACCTGGACAGATGATGTGGCAATAAGTTCTGGAGCAACATCATTGTGCTGCATGGTTTTATGCATATATTGCACAAACACTCCGCAGCTGCAACTAACATCCCTCCGCTAAGTGTGCCTTCTGGCCCTGCATCTTCTCATGATATGCCCATTTTGCAAGGCGCATTGGGTGAGACATGTTAGGTGAGTCTGACTGGGTGAGACAGGTTAGTTGAGGCACATTGTTTTAGTGAGGTTGGGTGAGACATGTTAGTGAGGCCACAGGCCTTCGTGTCTCTGCGAGGATTAAAGATGTTAAGAAAAATATTTAAATATTTGAGATGACCCCCGACTCCAAATGCTTCACAATATGTCATGATATTATTCTGTGTCGCATTTCGAGTCGGGGGTCATCTCAAAACATTTCTTTTAAAAATCTTTAATCTTTACAAAGACACGAGGGCCTGTGAGTGAGGCATATTGGGTGAGGCGTATTGTTAAGGCATATCAGATGAGACAAGTTGGGTTTGGCATTCTTGGTGAGGCACACAGGGTGAGACATATTGGGTAAGGCGTATTGGTGAGGTATATTCGGTGAGACAAGCTGGTGAGGCATATTGGAAGGAAGCACATTAGGTGAAGGCATATGCAGAGAAAGCAAATATCCCAAAGGAATATTATTAACTTATATTAATGAAAATATCAGTATGCTGGAGTCCTCATAAAATAGACGCTGTGTGGTACCCTACAGGCATGAAAATAACCCGTCTGGTTCGTGTTGTTTCACCTGTCAATATTTCAGCCATATCAGATGGTAATTGTTGTATCTGTACAATGGATGAGAAGTCTATATATGATAGAACACAGGTCGTTTGTGTACCAACCTGGTGCAGAGCAAGCATCGTAATCGGGATGTATTCAGAAAATCTCAACTTAATCGCTGGTAGCAAGCAGAGTCTGTTTCTGTGGCCTCGAATCGAGTTATATACATGTAACTTTACACATCTTTATGCCATCCTGACTAAATGACTCACTCTTACACACACATACGCGCACGCACGCACACACGCACGCTCACATACATCTACACGCTTAGTCTCCGAATGTACATAATTTTGATGGTTTAAATAAACCCATTTCACTTGAAAGGGAGCCCCAGTGAGATGGGAGATTAAGCCTGAACCTGTTATAATCTAGACTTGCTTCATCGAGGGATTTTGCATTGCAAGGAAGGCTAGGCAGTGGGGAATATACTGAGGTTCAGGACTGTGAGACAGACTAACATTCACCAAACACACACTGATTTTGGCGGGTTCAGTCACATCCTCTTGCCGTTATCATCCCTACGTGTTTGGACCTGATTACAATAAATATCCAGCTCACGACTGCTCGCCATGGGAGGTGACTAAATTGGATCAGGTGACCTTGCTCGGTGACTTGATTGCATGTCGTCGCATCCAGGCCTCCCACATAGCCGATAGTGTGACAATGTCGATCAGAGCTTCGATCACTGACATGCCGCCGTGCAATAGCTGAAATATTGCTGATTTAGAAAACGAGAAACAAATCAATAAAGTGTTCACGTTCTTTATGTCAAATCCGTTAACTTCCATGTCGTGTCAATAGAATTCAGACAGGGAATCCGCACACAATTCTAGAAGTCAGCCCGAGAGAATAACCAGTTTCGAATATCTTTTGAAGCAATCCACAAAAGCCAAAACAGCTTTAGGGTAATACACGAGCTTCTATTTTTTATCTCAAGTTCATGTGCCCAGTGTAATAATTTTCAGTTTGCCTGAGGTTTAGCATTGAAACGAGTAATGTTTGTTTGATTGTTTGTTTATCATCGTATCAGTCTTCCAAATATAAGGCGATGGTGTATAAACTATCGAGTACGGACAAGACAATCAAGTGATTGACATCATGAGCATCGATCTACCTAGATGGGATACGATGGCATACATCAACGAAGTCACTGAGCCTCTTATGACAAGCACCCGTGAAGGTCCGGGTTAGAATTGGTCTTCAGCGACCCACAATTGCCGTAAGAAGTGACTAACGGGATAGGGTTGTCAGGCTCGCTGACGTGGTTGACACATGTAATCGTATCCCACTTGCGTAGATTGATGGTCATGATGTTGATCACTGGACTCCAGACTCGATTATTTACAGACCGCTGCCATATATATAGCTGGAATATTGCTGAGAGCGGCGTAAAACTAAACTCACTCACTCTTTCGTTTGCCCGGCTATATATTCCGACCTTAGGCACAACGCCTTTATAGTGCGATTCTGTTTCAATAGGACAACTGAAACAAAACGAATATATATATCTTGAATGTGTCGATTTCATTATTATTATTATCTTTTCAGGGGCGGATACAGCTTTTTGAGAAAGGGGGTGCACACTATTGAGAAAAGGAGGGGTGCACACTTCATTTCACCCGAGTTTCAATGGTCATATAATAATCTTTCAGGACAAAAAGGGGGGTGCGCACCCCTGCAACCCCCCTCTGGATCCGCCTATGCTTTTACTTTACTTCAAATGTGATACCGTACAAAACACTGTTGCATTTAAAACTATAAAGACATGTATATAAACGTTTGTTTGTTTGTTTGTTTGTTTGTTTAACGGCGCCCCCAGCAATGTTGCAACTGTTTGACGATGGTCTGTAAATAGTCGAGTCTGGACCAGACAATCCAGTGAGGAACATCATGACCATCGATCCACACAACTGGGATACCATGACATCCAAGCAAGCCCGACCACCCGATCCCGTTAGTCGCCTGACATGTATCGTAGTATACATAAACGTAGTGTAACATATTTGTAATGATAAGTTCATGTTATCTGTTGTCGGCAATTTTCTTTTTTCTACAAACTACATCAAAATTATTTTCTATTCTACACTGCTGTCGGCGTCGTACACGTTGATCCAATTGGTCCCACAAATGTTCAATTGGGTTAAGATCCGGAGATTTTGAAGGCCATGGAAGAACTGTAATGTTGTTGATGGCAAGGAAATCTGTTGTAATGCGTGCTGTATGCGGTCTTGCGTTGTCATGCTGGAAAATTTCTCTTCTAGCGTCAATTACGGGAATAACATGACGTACCAAGATTTCATCACGATAGCGCACAGCATTCAAATTCCCTTGGACATGCACCAGCTCTGTTCTGTCATTCACAGATATGCTTGCCCACATCATTACACCTTCGCCGCCGTGTCTGTCGACCTCACGAACACACTGTCGAGCATATATTTCATTTCGACGTCTGTAAATCCGCATCCTGCCATCATGTCGATACAGCAGAAACCGCGACTCGTCGCTGAACCAGATCCTCCTCCAGTTCATGAGGGTCCGTGGCCGAATGTTCCTGCTCCATTGAAGACGTACACGACGATGGTGGTGTCGCAGAACAGGTCCTTTATGTGGTCGCATCGGTCGGATTCCATGCTCTCTTAGGCGATTCCTGATGGTTTGTGCAGAGACTCGACGCAGCCCAGGAACATTGTCGGCGGTGTACGCTGCAGTGACGGTCCGATTTCGCAGATGATGAAACACCCGGATGAAGCGGTCTTGCGCTGGAGTTGTCACCCTTGGTCTCCCACTCCTAGGACGATCTCTGGTCGAGTTGTGCTGCGTGTAGCGCTGCCAGAGACGGGAAATCGTACTCTGCCTCACGTTTAGATGTCTGGCAACTGATGACTGGCTTTCTCCAGCTTCCAAGTGTCCAATGGCTCTATTTCTGCTTTCAGCGTTTAGTCGTGGCATCTTGAGGGTCGCATATACAGAATTTCGGAGAATGAATCGCAACAGGACTGCTGGCTTTTTATACCCATCAGTATCAAGATTCAGATCCCGTATTTGCACGTGCATCATGCTTTCAGATTTTTCTACATGCAGATTATATGGGGATTTTTTCAAGGTTGTGTTTGCGTGTGTTGGATAATTGTATGGGCTATATTCACACTTAATATTAACATTGACAGTCATTCCATGCCATATTTTTCGAAACAATCTACTTTGAAGATCAGAATTCAGCTATGCGTTTCTTTTTTGGGCCAGTGTACTTTTATTCCTTCACCATATGTATATAAAGCGTGAATTTGTGAGCGAGTGTGGCGTCCTTGTTTGATGTCTAAAATAACCTACGAAAAGAAAGTTTTTGTGCAGTGGGGCTCCTGCTACCTTGGGCATGAGCTCCTATTTGTAACAGGGACTTCTCAAATAAAAAAATAATTTAAAAAAAATAAAATCTGTAGAATGTCTGAGTTTGTCCCGGGATAAACAAGGTTTGATTCCCAACACATAAATTGCTTTCTTTACCGCCGTAATATTGCTGGACTTGTCGGAAGCGAGGTGCTGCCGTTTCACTGGATTTTCTGGTCCACCATCTTTGGATTTTCTGGTCCACTACGTGGTTACAATCCGGGTATGGTAGTCGGTTGTTCCGTGTGCCCTCATTAGGCCATCCGTATTTTACAATGTGTTCCTCGTCTCCATTCTCAACCAACAAGATTACGGATAAATTTAAATGAAATGAAATTAAACTAAATAGGTATTTTAATAATTGTTTAATGTATTTTTGTTTGTTTTATGAAATTGTAAAAGTTGGTAAGGGTATTAGTTTTCCAGATAAGCGCGTGAAGTCCATAGAAATGAAGCACTTGTTGTATTAGTCTGTTATACAGACCCTGAAACAAATATACCCAATGTAGCCCATGCAAGTCTAGAATGTGTGGCAAGTCTAGATTACCACAGTTTCTGAAAATATAAGTCCCTTGGCTCCTTCAATGTATTTTATTTTAAATTAAAACCTTTCTTCTGTAAAATAAGATCATTTCAGAGACTAGCTGTTAGTCTAGTGTTGCCTTCAAAGAAGGTGAGGTGAAATTGGGTTTAATGTCGTGCTTGAGAATATTTCGCTCATATGACGACGTGCATGCGTGTGTATGTGTGTGTGCGGCTGCTTGTACTAGCCCAGACTGAAGCTGGTTTTATAGTGCTAGCCCACTGAGATACCATGCCTCAGTGAAGCACGAATACCCCACTCAGACACATTATACTGACTCCGAGCCGACCAGTCCTTGTTGTACCCATTAATGCCGAGCGCCAGGCAGGAACCAACAAGTACCATATTTTAACGTCTTTTGGTATGACGCGGTCGGGGATCAAACCCGCGACCTTCCGCTCTCCAGGCGGACGCTCTAACCACTACACCACGGAGGCGGTCCTTCAAAGAAGGAGCTATAATACTTGGAATATCACTTTTCAGAGCTCGGCATCCGACTTACCAAAAGTGGGTTGCCACTTCAAATCGCTATTGACCTATCTTGAGATGTACACAACTACAAAATACAAACGCTCTCAGTCGACCCTTGCCTGAATTGTAACCACGTGTACAAACTCCGTGATGATGTTTATCGCTAGAAGAATGGACATTTCCTGAAAACCACACTTTACAATTTCATTTATTCAGCACTGCAAGCTTTATTCCTTATCGACAGAATGTTTTGTGTTCAGTTCATACGTACACAATTTCCTTCGTTAATAAATAAATACGATATTTCGCTATTTTATCTCAAGTTGCACGAATTAGATATATATATGTGATTACAGTGTAACACGTAAATGTCCGTGCTGTTTTCCAGATAATGCGTGCTGTTGACTGTTTTGATTGACAGCTGAACAAACCCAGTAATTGATTGCTATGTAGGGAGGTGCAATGTATAGCGTAATTTTATCAGGTCCATTTTCGCATCCTAGACGACGAAGGATGTTTGTCTTTAAATGGACACAGCACAGTCCCTAAAGTTTTAAATAGATAAGAATTGCGAAAATTTGGAAATGACAAATATGCCCCTCAAACAAATGCATTAGACGACATTTTGTTTCATAGTTTGGCGGCCATTGTATCCTAGCAACCGTCAGGCGTGTACGTTTCCGCACCCTTTAATGTAAACTAAAAGTTGTAAAATTTACATTTAAATGTAAAATTGATTTTTGTTCTTAATAAATCAAACATATACTTCCTCACTACGGATCAACCTTCACCCTGGATACCCCTGCGTGTACAATAGGCAGGTTTGGGAAACTCATTAATCGTTATTTTGGCCACTTCCTGCAAACGTTCACCATCCACGACACTCATTTCTACAAAACACACCTGAACGGAACTAATTCTTTGCCGTGACTTATCCGAACTGTTGTTAAACGTCTAAAACCTCTGTCACTTTCGGTGTTCCTCACAGGTGTATATCTTATTTCAATGTATGGTGGGGCGGTGGGGTAGCCTAGTGGTTAAAGCGTTGGCTCGTCACGCCGAAGACCCGGATTCGAATCCCCACATGGGTACATTGTGTGAAGCCCATTTCTGGTGTCCCCCGCCGTAATGTTGCTGGAATATTGCTAAAAGCGGCGTAAAACTAAACTCAGTCAGTCAGTCAATGTATGGTAGGCCTTTATAGAATGTGTAACATGACCACTCATAATCATTAATGTGTGTATTTTGTAAATTTATAGAATGAGAATTAACATGAGGTCTGCATGTACAGACGTAAAGGTGAAATCTTCATATATAAGTGTATAGTTTCTATTGCCTGTCAGTATCATTAATTACTGAGAAAGAAAAAAGGTTTTGTCGCACTCATGGGGCACCAAATTGCTCCATCACGGCCTCATGTCTATCTATCAGGACACCATGTCCATCTATCAGGACACCAGATCGCCCCATCAGAACACCATGTCACTCCATCAAGACACCATTGTACTCCATCAGGACACCATGTCTCCCCATCAGGACACCATATCTCCCCATCAGGACACCATGTCTCCCCATCAGGACACCATATCTCCCCATCAGGACACCATGTCACTCCATCAGGACACCATGTCTCCCCATCAGGACACCATGTCACTCCATCAGGACACCATGTCACTCCATCAGGACACCATGTCACTCCATCAGGACACCATGTCTCCCCATCAGGACACCATGTCACCCCATCAGGACACCATGTCACCCCATCAGGACACCATGTCACTCCATCAGGACACCATGTCTCCCCATCAGGACACCATGTCACTCCATCAGGACACCATGTCACTCCATCAGGACACCATGTCACCCCATCAGGACACCATGTCACTCCATCCACCATGTCATCAGGACACCATGTCACTCCATCAGGACACCATGTCACTCATCAGGACACCATGTCACCCATCAGGACACCATGTCACTCCATCAGGACACCATGTCACTCCATCGGCAGGACACCATGTCACTCCATCAGGACACCATGTCACTCCATCAGGACACCATGTCACTCCATCAGGACACCATGTCACACCATCAGGACACCATGTCACTCCATCAGGACCCAGCAGGACACCATGTCACCCCATCAGGACACCATGTCACACCATCAAGACACCATGCCACCCCATCAGGACACCATGTCACACCATAAAGACACCATGTCGTTCCACCAGGACACCATATCACGTTAAATCAGGGACGCGGTGGATGAACGGAGGTGACCCGAGTAGTACTGACCCTGACAGTGGAGGATCACAAGGACACAATGCAGCTAATTTCCACTCTATTAATAATGAACTACAGAATGCCAATCTACACGATGTACAGGCACTACAGATGTCACAACAACATGTGGCGCCAGGCATTGACTAACACCTTCGCTATCAGTACATCATCACTATAGGTGTGCCACAGGCTGCAATGAATAGTATATTAAAAAAAATACAGAGCCTTTAAAAGAAATTATGCGTTACCCCCTAAATTAGGATTACCGTAATAATTAACCGTATATATTTGTAGTACATCTCTTAGGGGTAAAGTTCAACATGGATTGTGAATGTTAGGTGTTACGCCGCTTGTAGCAATATTCCAGCAATATCATGGCGGAGCACATCGGATATGAGCTTCATACATTGTGCTCGTGTGGGAATCGAACCCGGGTCTTCGGGACAACGAACGAACGCTTTAACCACTACGCTACCCCTTCACCATGAACAGTGAGTGCTACGACATCAAAGCACACAGGTAGCTCAATGAAACGGGGCTTTGTCCTATGTTTAACCTTTTCAAACAGGTTAAGGTTCAATAATCAAAATGCAATATTTCTTGTTATGTCAAGCATCGTTTTAATTTGAACCCAGTCCCTTTTTTATGGCCGGCATGTATACGCGCACATTATAATCAATCTTTTACGATTTATTTTAATTTTGTAAGAAAAATTGTCTCTGCGGGAAAATCATCAAACCGAATTTAATTAATTGTAACAGCATTTCCGTCGTACATTGACTGCGTGAAGTCAACGCTTTCAACCGGGAGTAATTCATTTATCACTGCTTTAAACAGCATTTCAGTTACTAGTATATCATGGACTGACGGCTTATGTATGAGGAACGTCTGTAGTGATGCAGCTTTGAACATTTCCCACTTGTGAAATCTACAAGCACGGGTATATTATTGCCAAACCTAGAGACACCACTGCTGTGGTCTGATCTATTCACCGTGTATGCTTGTATTACAGCTGACTATGGCTTACTACATACATGCGCTCGTGTCATGTTATTGGTTTGATTACAAGTCCACTATTATAATCCTAAGCTTAATCTCTGGCATTGATCAGCTGTATTGATTTGCCGGACCCATCCTCGATGTTCAGGGATACAGCATCTCCATTCTAGATTCACCGCACGTATGAGCAAGAACCAACGCTGAAACGTTGTGACAAAGAATAGAAGTACATGTAGTTGTTATTCATAAATGGAGTCATGTATCCATATACCCGCTTGGTTGAGGTTTGAAATGAGAACGACCCGTGAAGGTCCGGGTTAGAACTGGTCTTCAGTAACCCATGCTTGGTGACTAACGGGATCGGGTGGCCAGGCTTGCTGACTTGGTTGACACATGTCATCGTATCCCAATTACGTAGACTGATGTTCATATGCATGCTTTTGATCACTGGATTTTCTGGTCCATACTCGATTATTTACAGTCCGCCGTCCTGTAGCTGGAATATTGCTGAGTGCGGCGTTAAACAACAAACCAACCAACCAACATGTATTCATATCTACGTGGGGCGGTGGGGTAGTCTGTGGTTAAAGCGTTGGCTCGTCACGCCGAAGACCCGGGTTCGAATCCCCACATGGGTACAATGAGTGAAGCCCATTTCTGGTGTCCCCCACCGTGATATTGCTGGAATATTGCCAAAAGCGGCGTAAAACCAAACTCAGTCAGTCAGTCATATCTACGTTCTCTTATATAAATACACGTCGCTGTACATTAAGGTGCATCAACCGTACCACTTCCCACAACAGCCATTACAGTCATCTCGTTCTTATCGCCTTTGAGTTTTATTTCACATTTATCCTGATCCACGAAAATCAATGTTGTAGTTTGGCAGAAATCTTTACTCATGTCAACAATTGCTTGATAATTTAGATAAAACATATTAAAATCATCTCTGCGTTTTATGATCGATTGTAGTAGGTATTGTGTCTCTACTATGTATCAGTATACATAACGTTTTCCCAGTAACCGCTCTGTAATCAGGAATTATATCCCTGTAATTAATCGATATATTTCGTTCTTATTAATTATGCAAGACATTGTAATAACAACAGGCTCAATTACCTGAATTATTTACACATACCTGACTATACAGCAAAGATCACAATATAAAAATAAACGTGCGTAATTGTTCATGAATTTTTAAAAATAAAATTTTATGATATTTTATGGTAGCCCGTGGGCAGAATCAATGGTGGCATGTGTGCTAGCGTTTGTCCCGAAGCGCCACTTCCTACAGTTTGTATGCCGAGTCATGTTCAGAAAATGTTAAACACTTGAACTGTGGGTCAACGCGACAGCCGATTTATTAAGCTTGACAGTAACTAATTAACGCATTGTTAGGCCAAGCCAAGATACCTGTGTTTCCTGTGACACAATCGAACCACAGTTTCACTTGTGTTACTGCCATGTCAGTAATTAATCGCCATGGGAACAGATGAAACATATATCTAAAATTCTGAATTCATAATATTCATACCTCTCATTACAATCTTATTATTAACAGGAACGTGCATAGCAAAAGCTTTTGAAACAATACTACTTTTAATATCAACGTGCATAACAATATCTTGTGAAACAATACTACTTTTAATATCAACGTGCATAACAATATCTTGTGAAACAATACTACTTTTAATATCAACGTGCATACAAATCTGGCTTGTGAAACAATCGTTCTAGTAATATCAAAGTGCATACCAAAAGCCTCGCAAACTCGTATACTGACGACTGCAAAACTGTCTTGCCATCTCTTCTTCCTTGGTCTGGATACTACCCTGGTCTTATCTGTAGCAGGGTATCTTAAATAAAATAACAATATTACATACATAAAGCAAAATATTTGTAAATAAATAAGAAAATATACATATGGGGGTATAACAATATACGGATGAAGAACTTCTTTATTGCTGTGAGAGCGACGTTTCGGTCCATATATTGTTATCCTTCCTTACTGCTCCAACTTCTACATGTATATGCCTCTCAAAGAAGTTACATATACATAAGTTAAGGGCGTGTTACCAGAAACATTTCCTACGTAATGTCATATTTTCATTAACGGCAATGTCAATCAGTGTATCTGTGAACTGCGTAATTTGATTACATTGATTGACAAAGTAACAGTAAACGTATAGGCATCATGTACACATACACGCACAAGATTGCGTCGCGGGGGCACACGGGTCATAATATTGTGACTGCGAGTGGAATTAATTAGGGCGCTGACGGACATTGAGAGGTTGACAGTACGACACGACATGGCAGATTACGAAATATAACATGTGTATTAGTTCTCTACATCCTGTCGTTTGAAGCGGCACAGTTAGCTGCCCGGGTTGTGCTCCATAGCAGTGCTAGTTCGAAGCTCAATATTATGCAAAGAATATCGTTGTTCTAGTCTGTCTCACAGTCCCTGAACCATATTATTTTCCCTACAGCCTTGCCCTCCCTCCAATGCTAAAGCCCTAAATGAAGCAAGTTTAGATTTCCCCAGGTGTGAATCTCTGATCTCCCTGGGGCTCCTTTCCAACTTAAACGGGTTTTTTTTGTTACAATAAAAGTTATATATATTCAGAGACTAAGCGTTAGTCTAGCGTTGTTCCTGCAGAGAAGAACATGTATTTTTGAAGCTGACTAAATAAAATCGAAACAAATGAGGATGACGTGTGAATGGACTGTGGGTGCCATAGCACTGTCACAACGTGGATTGGCGATCCTATTATACTGTCAGGGGGCGGTGGGGTAGTCTAGTGGTTAAAGCGTTGGCTCGTCACGCCGAAGACCCGGGTTCGAATCCCCACATGGGTACAATGTGTGAAGCCCATTTCTGGTGTCCCCCGCCGTAATGTTGCTGGAATATTGCTAAAAGCGGCGTAAAACCATACTCAGTCAGTCCTACTGTCAACCACCACTGCACTAGTACTGTTTGTATGTTGTTAATGCTGTCCTCAGCAATATTCAAGCTGTGTGCTGGCTAAGTGAGCCGTGACCTTCACACACAACTGAAATAATGGTCTCTCTCACTCTCTAACCCAACACACACACGCCAACACTGACGTCCCCCACCCGCACCCACAACACACAAGCACGCACGCACGCACGCACGCACGCACACACACGTCTGTTTCTCGAACGTATCAAGGGTCGCTTTTTCATGGCATGTGACTTATAAAACAAACCCGTGAAGATCTGGCATAGAACTTATCGTCAGCTGGATGCTCATGCTGTTGATCACTAGACTGTCTTGTCCATACTCGATTATTTACAGACCCCTCCAGAAAGTCTGAATAGTGCTGAGCGCTGCGTTAAACAACAAACAAACATACATACATATAAACACATGAACAGAACGCAACTACACCTGAGTTCCGGGTTAGAATAGGTCTTCAGCAACCCATGCTTGTCGTAAGAGGCGACTAACGGGATCGGGTGGTCAGGCTCGCTGACTTGGTTGACACATGTCATCGTACATACCAACTGCGTAGATTGATGCTCATGCTGTTGATCACTGTATTGTCTGGTCCAGACTCGATTATTTACAGACCGCCACCATATACTAGTAGCTGGAATATTGCTGAGTGCGGCGTAAAACTCAGCTCATGCACTCACTCATAACGTAACTGCATATGTTGTATAACATTCCGAGCTCATCACACAGTCGACTGCAACAATACTTATGCAATCCGCATACTTCTATAACCTCGTAGCGACCATTCATCCATGAAGATATGTCATACACTAAATACAAGGCATTGCATAATGGATACGGAACATCGTATTGGAAACTGTAGGCTGCTCACAACGCCCTAACAAGCACTACCATTGTCACTGACAGGTCGTTTCGCAAGGACAGATCTCAGTAAAAATTATCATATTCAAAAACATGCCATCTGTTTCCGGTCCAGCCCGTTACCATAGCAGTATTGTGTCCGTAGCTAACACAGAATAAACAGACTGGCGCAATGAAGGTTTTTTACAGTTTGTAGTTGATATTTAATATCCACATGATCCAAGGTGAAGTAGTGTATAAACATCATGGAAAGTTCACGTCCTCCAAACCACTGTTTGTGAAGCAACGAGACAGTAATTTGACTAATACTGAATGGTGTCGCAATAATATCAATATCAATCCTCGTGAAGATCCGGGTTAGAATTGATCTTCAGTAACCTGTGCTTGTCGTAAGAAGCGACAAACTGGATCGGGGGGTCAGGCTCGCTGATTTGGTTGACATATGTCATCGGTTCCCAATTGCGTAGATCGATGCTCATGTTGTTCATCACTGGATTGTCTGGTCCAGACTCGAGTATTACAGATCGCCGCCTTTTTGCTGGAATATTGCTGAGTGTGGCGTAAAACTAAACTCAGTCACTCACTCACTCAGCTACTCACTCATCCTTTTGGAAAATATCAAAGAAAACTAATGAAAACTACATTGTACAGACTTCCTGATTAATAACCCAAATGTGGAATTTATTCTAAAGAGAACTCACTCACTCACTATGAATAATAATAGTGGCTCCGTGCTGAAGATGAGCCTAACCAGTGTCAATGTGCCAGGGTCCCGATCCACAAAGCGTTCGTAACGTTACGACCTGTCGTAACTCTGTGGTTTAGCATAGGTTTACGAATGTCTTTGCGCTACGAACGTTTTGTGGATCGGGACCCAGGATCACCACAGTCCTCTTTGTTGCATTTATCAATTGTAATCTGTTGATGATGTGAACATTAATAACAGATCACTATAGGCGTGGACGGGAGGGCAGAAATCACACCTGAGATAGTGGCATGTTGTTTGTGATTTTCACCTCTCTCCATCACCAAACAGTCATCTCCAGAAACCTCAGATTGTGAACCTGTGAGAATCAGATTACTTAGGTGATTACTAAGATAGAACATGACATTCCTATTATTAACTGGAGGTGGTAACATTACATAGTTAAACCTGTAAGTTCAAACGTCCGAATGTTTTATTCACACGTTTAATGACCTTCTCACCTCGGGCACTGTCCGGTTTAATTTGGTCTCCAGTAATCTAGGCTGGTCATACGAGGTGACCCTGTGGATCTGGTGGTCAGGCTAGCTATTCTCGAAACGTTCGTAGCCCTACGAACTTTTTAAACCCCATTCTTAACACATTGGCTACGATCAAAGTTAAGAATTCTTAGGGCTACGAACGTTTCGAGAATAAGGGCCCAGGTGCGGTTAACTTAATTAATTTGGTTAATTGAGTTCCAAAGTATCCCGAACGTATATGGTTCATGGTATCAATCATTGGATTGTCTGGTCCAGATTCGAAATATTTCAGGCTGCCTTAATATTGGAGGAACACTGTGTGAGCGGCAGAAAACAACAACCAAATAACATAACGCTTGGTGGGAAAAGCATCGGTAACTGGGAATTATAAATTTGTTCTTCTGTTCTACACATAGATCCTGAGAGCAGTTATAATTTTCCGTACACAGAATAATCATGCTGAATTCAAACATGAGTTTCTTCAGGTTGAGAAAATAAATTAATTACGCGTGCATAATATTTAATATTTTGTTATTTATCAGTACAGATACTAAGTAATCGCGTGCCTCGTGTCACGTATAAAAGTATCTGGTTGGGCGATTAGCTCTACCCACAGTCGGTGCACCGGCTATCTGAACACTGCCACACTATCGTAATAATAAGAGACGAATAAAATTTTACTGATTTCCTAAAAATCCTTTGAAACCGGCTTTGGATTGAGAACAAATTCTTGAAAAGAAAACTTCAAGCAGCCACACACACTATCATACAAATGTACCATAGATAATAAGAGACGAATAAATTTTTTATGATTTCTTAAAAATCCTTTGAAGTCGGGTTTGTGCCGAGAATACAAATTCTTGAAATGAAGACTTCATGACACTGCATTCACTAGTCCAAAAACAAACTCAGCTTTCCAAAATACATGCGACAACGCCCTGAGTTTATCAGCGCAAGTCCACATGCTGATAGCCTTCTCCGTTATCTTAAACAAAGCGCGCAAAGGTGTGTCATGTATTTCACAAGCGCACTGAAAATCCGGGCGATATTATTGACCAGAAAATAGCAGTTCTACGTCCGTTTAACGTTTTATGAAATCGGATCGCTGCCGACGTAATTAGGCTGGAAAGGAACAGGTGGTGAGGCCACGCCCCCATTCATTCACCGGGCAAATCTCCTGTATCTCTGACTTGTCGTCTGTCGTGGTCAGACAGACCCTCCGGAGCAGACGACACAACCTTTGTATCACAGTCAATCATACGGATAGCATTTACAAGTCACACAGTCACAGAAGCAGGTATTCACAGGACAAGAGACGTTTAAAAGCCGAATTGTCGGCAGTGAGACTGGCATTGTCAACAGAAGCAGCCTGAGATTGCAGAGAGGAGGTGACTCACGTTATATTGGATAATATTCAAACAGTGCTGGAGGATATTGAAAGCTGATTGAAAGCATGTGCTGGTCTACCCAGAAAGGATGTGTTGTGATTGTTTTGTTAAGTTTCTTGGCCACGTGTGCGATGTCGCAGACAACTGCATCACCAGATACAGGTAAGAACGTCGATGGGTCTAATACTATTAGTAACGCAGGTACGGACGCAGCGGGCGCAACACGTCGCTGGTTTCAGATTCTTGTAATAACAATACCATCACTAACACACCAGAGTCTTCTACTAACAATAACCCTAACACCTTACAACCGACAGAAACAACAATAGGTCAGTAACGGTGTTAAATAGCTCGTGCAAGTCATGTTTCTGACCCCTAACGAAGTCGTCAAATTCTACCTTTTCCAAGCGAAGTAAATTGTCCTTTATGGTGCTAGTTTCGTATTTGGTGACATGACGCCCTTTCTCAATGTTCTATAAATGTCCCATGCAACTGTTTCCGACTAAAACCATTTGTTTTTATTGCTGTCTATTGCCAATCAATATCCTTTCCAGTGTTTATCTAGGTATCCAGACAATAGAAAGATTGAACATGCAGTTTCCTTGTACACCTGAAGCATTTATGATAAAAAATAGTAAAATATATTGATTGTTCTGAAAATATTATATTCATTTTAAAACAATTTCAGTCATATGTATGTAATTGGACATCTTTTATTAATTGTGAGATGCCAAGAAATAGTATCTTTTGAAACATCTAGCTAATGCTGCCAGTTCCACATGGAATCCCTAGGCATATAAGATATGGGTACAAATTAAATTCCCAGGCATCAAATGCTCAATAAAATCTGCAAATCTAAAACACATAAATTATATCTTAAAATTGATAACACTTAATTACACACCTATAGATTGTCTCTGTCGGACACAGGTCACTACAGCCCAGATAGCATTCAGACATTGGCCCAACGTTGGCAATGATTTTGCCAACATTGCCAACGTTGGGCCAACGTCCAAATGCTATCTGGGAGTTTCCACACCTGGAGCAGGTGGTGAAGCAAGACCATCATTAAAGGACAGTGTTCTTAATACCTGCCAATGAAGACTCTTAACTGTTTCATTTACCGGTAATAGTAACAGTACTTTTCTTGTTAACTAACCATTTCTCTTTACAAAGGTGAAGCAACTCTGTATTTGTATCAATTATTGTATTTGCATTATTAATTATTGAGTGGAACATCCTTCTGTGGAAGATCATTCTCGGTTTTGGAAAAGCGGGGAGGTTCGGTCATGCATTGTGTGACGACTTTATAACATTCCAGTGTGGTGTCAAGCATCTCTCATAGCTATTCCAGTTCACATGCATAAAGAATGTGCTTTATCAAATGACGGATGACATTTTGTATTTATTTATTCTTAAACAGATATGTTTTTAAATTTATGGGGGTCGTCAAGTTTTGAAACCTAGAATTCTGCATGAGCAGAATGTTTGTGAGTATATATATCTCCTAACTGAGGGCACATAGGAAATAGGCAATGTATACTGAACAAAACAAGTAAGGGATCATGAACATTTTTGGGATATTTTTATGAAATTGTATGCTCAGTTTGCATATCCAATTCCTCTTGCTACAAATTAAAATAAAATTCACCCAAAATATGCATTGCAGCTGATTTAGACTTGATTGCCATGACATCTGATAGTGACAAAGTCATGCAAATATACGATATCAAACAAAGGCAAACATTGAACCCTTTAAGAAAAGATAATGTATGCACATGCCTAGATCAAGGCCACAATGCTAATCTATGAAGAATTACTCTGTTGTTTGTGGCAAGGTCAGCCGTTATCCCAAGCATATCATTCAGGTAGTGATGTCAAGGGCCATGCTGGGAGTTGGCCCACAGTATACCCTGATTGGATAATGCATCCACTTTATGGAAGGTGGTAATTGGTCGTCAAGGTGAGTTTCATCAGACCATCAGTGACAGCAAGGTTACTTATAGAGAGGCTCATAGCCTAACGCTTAGTCTCTGAATATATATAATGTTGATTGTAACAAATAAACACATTTTGATTGAAAAGGAGACCCAGGAAGACCAGAGATCCTGACTCTAACCTGGGTAAATCTAGGCTTGCTTCATTTAGAGCTTTAGCATTGCAAGGAAGGCAAGGCTGTAGGGGGAATAATGTGGTTCAGGGACGGTGAGACAGACAAAGAGGCTCACTGACTTGGTAGATGCATGTCATCGTATCCCAATTGCGGGATTAAAAACAATAAAAAAACAAACAAACAATAGCGTATAGGATGTTCATGGTCCTGACAAGGGCCTACATTTATGAAGAAACCTCTGAAAAATCCTTGCATTTGTCACTTCTTAAAGATGTAATATCTAAAACAAATAACCATTAAAAACATTCATATTCTGATTAGTTTCTTTTAAGACACCTGATCATAAAATATGGCCATTCTCTGTCGGAGACATAACGTTGAACAGAAGGGCAATCCCTGGTTCCTGATATGGATTTATCAGCAACTTTTCTGGGAGAACATTGTGTCCACCCGTGAAGCATGATGCTTTCAAAAGAGAAAGCAGGGTTTTGAAAATGTTTAAACACTTTGTGTTAGTGTCATTGGCACAGTTAAAATTGTACTGGCCTTCGGAGTTTCGAGCGAACGCTTTAACCACTAGGCTCCTCCACTCCCCAGAAACATGGTGTATACAATGAAGAAGAAGTTGACATCCATAATATTTTGTCCTATACTTGAATACCAACTTCTAAATGCCTCTTAAAACCTGTACTGGCATGGTTAAACACTTATTGTGACTGAATATGACACATTCCCTACTTTGACATGTACCATGCGATCCAGTGAATAATTGCCCTGCCTTTGCATGTGTTTGTGATTGGAGCAACACTTCAGTTTTAGGGCACACCTGTAACATGACAGTTTGATAGTGGTTCACAGAAACATGCTTATGATATAGTCAGTATCATATACAACAATGTATTTGACTCCAGTTACAGCAGACATTTCTTCTGAGTATATAAACTGTGAATACACAATGCCATTTAGGAAGTGATAAAACATAATATCTATTGGGGGTACACCTACAGAATACCGGATACCTACCAGCCATATTGTTTAGTGTCACGTCACCCTATCCTAACCCTAACCCTAAACCTTACCCTAACCCTAAATCTTACCCTAACCCTAAACCTAACCGTACACCTTACCCTTACCCTAAGTAAACTTGCATGCTTTTAAAGATGGCGGAAGGTATCCGGTATTCTGTAGTCTTACCATATTGGGATTTGAATTTCTTGGTAAAGAACAGATTCTAGTACTTTATTGGGTTGATTCCCATCCAGGATTCAAACCCACTCTCTCAGACTCAGGCTAGTGATCACCGTTACACCAGGCCACAGCACCTACCACAAGAATGAAAGCCTGACAACTGGTTGTCTGGACCACATACTTTGTGTACCTCTCTCACAAGAGTAAATCCCAAATATAGTATGGAAATTGTTTTCTCAAAATATGTATTTTGGCAAAAATGTTTATTAGTTGGAGCTAGTTATAAATACTTTCACTGGAGAAAACTGGAAACACATGGAATTTGAACATATCAATGAAGCAGTAGCATGATTCACAATAAATTCTTCTGCAATTCATGTGGCTTTACCATTTTCATTGAAAAGGAAGGGACAAAAATACCCACTGCGAACGATATTCACTCAGTCCAATGATAGATAAAAAGTACTGTTTCTGATTGTACACTTCACTTCCCAAGGGCACTTTAGAAATTGTTATGAGTGCCCAGTGGCAAACTTGAACTAAAAAATACTTGGTATACCTGAAAATGTTATCTCAAATAAAAAGGGTGTACCGATGATGCTCTACTTCATCAGAATAGGCCAACAAACAAATTAAGATATATTGGAAAAATGAACAAAATGAAATTGTGTTCAAACATGATCATTCTCATGATAATAATTGCAAAGCAGTATAGGAATATGTTTGGATTGCTATCCCTGTCTTGTTAAATATATTAAAAATAATACATGTATATATTGAATATAGAAATATATATTAAAAATGGATTGATGAGATTTTTATTGATATGCACCATATGGAACAAAATGTATTGCTCTGTGCAGCTGTTAATTACATGCCCAACATGCATTAAATTATCATTCACTGCATGTATATTATATGTATTTGGGGGCGGTGGGGTAGCCTAGTGGTTAAAGCGTTGGCTCGTCACGCCGAAGACCCGGGTTCGAATCCCCACATGTGTACAATGTGTGAAGCCCATTTCTGGTGTCCCCCGCCGTGATGTTGCTGGAATATTGCTCAAAGCGGCATAAAACCAAACTCAGTCAGTATATATATTGTGACCATATTTGTGCAGACATGGCATTTTGAGGAAAAGAAACTGATGAAATTGTTTTCATTATTTTCTCTATCCTTTACATTTGAAATTGAAAGACCAGTCTCAAACTTCTACATGTAAACCTCAGCCTTGTTTGAAAATGCTGGATGTTGACCGGAAAGGTATTTCAAACATGGCTGTCCCTTGTTATCAGATTCATCAGAAAAGGTTGCAGCATGTTACGACATACCATGTATGCGCAATAAGCAACTGTAGAGCACTGGACTAATAAGAATGTCATCCATTCTTACATGAAGACAAGGCAACTCAGTATTTATAGCAATTCAATTATTTTTGAGTTAAGTATCCTGGATACTATTAACTGAAGACTGTAATCCTATTAATAATTGATTACGAATACAGAGTATATAAAAGAATTGTGCAGTAGCAATGACATATTTTCATTATTTATATTCATCACAAATATTGTTACCTTGCTATTAAGAATCATGCTATGAATAATTTCAGGAACGCAGATGTGGAACTTGTTGACAATCTTAACACTCTCCCTGAGGGAAACAAATGAAGCTGTTAAATGCATCCAGTTGTATTTAAATGACAATAAAAATCATATCCTAGCAACCTGTATGTATCTGAATGTATGAAGGTTCATGAACAATGCTGTAGTATCGCTTGGCAATAACACGAACAAAGACCATGCAGGCAGTGTTATATTCATTAATACCACTTCAAATAGAACCATGTTTTCAATATATATTTTGGCTAAAAAATAAAAATGACAGGTTGCCTAATTCCTTGTGGGACATTCTAACAGATGAGAGAAGAGTTTATTTTATTTATTTATTTATTTATTCCCATAATTACAAACACCTTATAGTAACAAAGCAAAATACATGTAAAATATGTTGATACATATACCAAACTTCTCTAGGTTGGCTGAACATAGTCAGAGTTTAAGATATTGGATGAAAAAAAACCTTTTTTCTCAAAATTTTCCATGTTATTGTTTCATTTAGAACTAATATTTTCTGCAACAAAAGATGAATTTTAAGGCTTTCCAATAGTTAATTAATTTTTGAATTGTTTTTTTTAAATATTACATAAATAGATATGTCTCTTTGCAGAGAAAATCATCTGGTTTAGTATTTTGTTGACTTGCAAAGTACCAAAACCAAACCAGATATTTTGTATTTTGATTTAGAGATAATTATAATAGAGAAGAGTTAATTAACTGATGCTTTGTATTAACACTGAAATGTCTGAGCCCTGATGAGGGTCAGGATCAACTGACCTGATCCAAGGTCAGACATCTCGAGACCGCTAATGTTAACCCATCAGCAACCTGATAAGGTAAGGATGTAGGCTGGATCAACACTCTGCTGCATTAAGTTGAGGTAGAGTAAATAATATGTTCAACACAGCTAGTCTGTTTAGATTACTACTGTTTGATAATACATATACAGTATCATGTTGTAAATAACTTTTTCAGTAATGATATTTTGGCACTGAATCTTGAGCAGTTTGCAGACTATACTTAGTTTATGTTTAGTTGTGTCAGTCGACCATGGCTTGAATTAATTCCAATAATGTCCACTCTTGGATCCGATCCTATTCTTGGAAGTCATTCTGGGATATTCTTGAGACTATATTCTTGGATCATATTCTTGAAAGTCCACTCCAGATGATATTCTTGGAAGGCCGTTCTTTGATAATAATTTCTTTGTAATCCATTCTTGAAAGATATTCTTAAGCATTACAACAGCAAACAGAAATAACAGAAACAGTATATCTGCAGGCCGACAGCTGGATCATCATCACCAACCCTGACTTCCCAATTCATTGATGTGCCAATCATGACAAATCACAGGTTGCTGGGGTCCAATACTGTCCATCGGTTGAGAGAATTGGTACCACTGTTTTGAGAGACTACTTCTTTCTGTGGGCAAGTGTTCTTTGATTGAGTGAGAGAGAGTGAATGTTTAATGTCAAATGCATGAATATTCCAGCTATTACACAAAAACTCAATTATGAGACAAACAAGTGGTCGACAGTAAGATCAACAATCCACACTGTCAGGGTATGATGTCACATAATGATGGAACAGGTCACACAGCTGGCGATAGTTTGCTATGGAGATGGTTGTTGTACTCACGATGTCTCATTGTCCTATCAGGTTACATCTATGTAAATATGTGTTCTGCTGTTGACAAAACATTAACATAACTGGCATAGGTGGTAGCATGTGATCCTGTTCTGTGCTCAGGTCACAAATAGGTGAAATTCAGGCTCATAAGAGTATTTCACAGAGTGGGTGGGTGTTAACGCATGCCAATTTGCTGCTCTTTGTCTGTGTGGGTTGTATGTGGTTTGGTGTGGGGGTAGTTGTGGTTAGGGTTGTGTGGGTGGCTGTGGTTGGGACGTGGGGGTTGTGGTTGTGTGTGTGACCAGGGGTGGTCTGGTTATTGGTGGGTGGGTTTGGGAGGGGGTGTTGGTTCTGGTTAATGGTGTGTGTGTGTGTGATCTTTTTATGTGAGTGAGTGAGTGAGTGAATGTGGCAAGGAATGTGTGTGAGTGAGTGAGTTAGTGAGTTTAGTTTTAATCCGCACTCAGCAATATTCCAGCTATATGGCAGCGATCTGTAAATAATCTAGTCTGGACCAGACAATCCAGTGATCAACAGCAGGAGCATCGATCTGCGCAATTGGGAACCGATGACATTCATTGTGTCAACCAAGTCAGCGAGCCTTGCCACCCGATCCCGTTAGTCGCCTCTTACGACAAACATAGTCGCCTTTTGGGGCAAGCATGGGTTGCTGAAGACCTATTCTACCCCGGATCTTCACGGGTCGGCAAGGAATGTGTGTGAAGGTGGGGAGGGGGTTGGGGAGGAAGTTGACAGAGAGTGTGGGTTGTCGGGAAGAATATTCTATGCTCATGTCCAATTGTTTCAGAATCTTCTCTAGAGACAGAAACATAGCAAAAACAAAACTACAGAGCAATATGTGTTTTAAATATAAACATCTGTTGGGAAGAATATTCTATGCTCATGTCCAATTGATTCAGAATCTTCTCTAGAGACAGAAACATAGCAAAAACAACACTACGGAGCAATATGTGTTTTAAATATAAACATCTGTTGGGAAGAATATTCTATGCTCATGTCCAATTGATTCAGAATCTTCTCTAGAGACAGAAACATAGCAAAAACAACACTACGGAGCAATATGTGTTTTATATATAAACATACGTTTTAGAATTAATCTTGAATCTTAATTTGTTTTTTATCAGATGCTCTGTATGTTTGAGATGTAACGCTGGAGATGTTTAGCAAGATTCTCCTTGTCAGCGTTTGTTGATGCACCAATTCCCATGATGATTGCCCCACCTATGCTAAGACACATTTATCTAGCGCGTGACAAAAACAAGTAAGAGTATATTAAAAATTCAAACCCCACAAAGCTCTGAAAACAAAACAAATTGATTGACCAGAGTTACAATACGATCTGTCATTATTTCACAAGGGGCTGAAGACAACAAAAAAATTGATTGACCAGAGTTACAGATAAGTTAACAGATAAATTAGGATTGGCAGTATCAGTTTGACAGGTCATGTTGCACTGTTCACTTCCTGAATCGTGACTCCCAGCATTCACAGGTTACGGAATCATGTAGCGTTGCCAAACAATGTCTTTGAGGGTCAGCCTAGGCTTTGTATACTTCAATTCAATATCAATGTTTTGGTTCATTGTACCGGTTTTGTATTTGTAACCTTTAATGCTGGTATTGGCATGCAACAAGCGATATGATACATCACGATAAAATTGTAGTCAAGACGATATGTTGTCAAAGTATTGTGCACATAAGCTGCGATACGATACAAATCTCGATATAAGGGTGGTGATACGATACATATCACGATACTAAAATCTGTAATACTAACACCAACTATAAAACATCTTAAGATCAAAACAAAATCAATTTTAAAGCATTTCGTCAAATTCCGGCAGCATGGTTCAATGTTCATTCAGGAAAGAGATAATTAAGTTTATACATGGACTTTGTGAATGTTAAGAACATACGAGCGCTATCTCTGACACAGTTCTTGACACAAGAATTTCAGAGAAAACGTTTACTTATAAAGGGAAAAGAAGTAAGCATATATTTTAATCATCAAACAAAACTAAGTCTTTCTTCTTGAAAAATATCACGATTCCACAATATTCAAAGTTAAACATCGATGTATCGTGGCATATTTGAAGTATCGTATTGGGACATACGACAATGTGAAACTATCGATTCACTGTATTGGCAGCTCATGGATTGATGCATCGATGCGTATCGATGAATCGTAAAACCACTAGTAACATTGGGCTTCATTAACATGGAATACTGGAAGTTACAACTTACTTACTTTTGATAACAATTCATTGTTCTATACTGATTAATTTACACTGAAATAGTATTAACTATTATCTATATGTAAATATGAAGCTATCAGTTAATAGTTCTTGAATTATTCTTTTTTAAGTGTTAAAAACTTGCCACTCTTGCAGTTCTATGTACCACATGCCTACTAATCTTTTTTGAGTAAATATATTCTTAAACAAAATATATATTTTTAAGGTGATTATTCTTATGATTGAAGGATAAGGCAAAACTTAAGAATTTCAAACTGATCAAAACTCAATTTCTCTTATGAAAGGATTATAATGTCCTTACTTGGAATCGCGGGGAAAGACTTCCAGGTTACACAAAACCAAATGGTTTCTCACAGACTTCCATTGTAAAGTTATATGGTCTAGGTTAACTGATTCCTTTTCCGAGTACAGGAAGTTGAACACACCAACCCCAGTTCCGCACCAAATGTCATCTGCTTGAAAACATCTCTGCAGACTTTAAGCATTAGTCATTGTGTTAAGAAAGACTAAATACTAAATATCTAAATAATATGGTCATGGTTTTAATCACTGTGTGGATGTACATTTGAAAAACACAAATATCTTACACAAAATCATCCAATCACGGCTGTCCGATGATTCTGCCTGCACCGTGAAGGTTAGAAAAAGTTACAATACTTTATGGATAACACCTTCTTTATTATTTTGTGAAACAACATTTTAATTAGGGGATAACTGTACTGTGTTTGATGAATTGGGGACGTATAACGTATACCGGTGGTTATTATAGCCGCAAATTTAGTTATATCGACAACGCATAAGCGGAGCTGGTATAACGTAAAATTTGCGGCTATATAACCACCAGTATACGTCCCCAATTTGTCAAACACAGTACAGTTATCCCCATTCTAATTCAACTCGTTTTACGCTGTTTTTTTCGTGAAAGAAATTCATTATTTAAATCAGGTCAAAGTTCCTCTAGGTCAAAGGTTAATCATATCACTCCAGAAAAAGTAGTTCCCTATTCAAACTTCAACACGTTTATTATGTGCACACTGTCTAAATCTGACAATGATGATTCTATAAAATGGACGGAATAATGATGAAACCACTCTCTAGTTAACAGCGGCCCGCTGATTCCTCAACTACGGGCCATTATCAGTTCTGTTGTGAAATGGCGTCACAGCAGGTGACGTCACGCTCCATAATGACGTCAACGTCATAAATCTTGTTTCATGATCTAACAGTGCTGGGTCAACAGCCTGTTCCGAGTAAGTTGTTTGAACTTAAAATTAAATTTATGATACTGTTTTGTCTTTTTTAACACACATTCCACCCATTTTAGCTGGATAGGGGAGTTAATTGGCCAAGGGATTATGCAAATGACAATGCCCAGCGTTACCCCAATTGTGTAGGGATACATTCAAAGGTTTTGGTGATTCGATTTTCAAATTGCGACCGTATATGCTGATTATACGGTAGGAAATTTAAAGCATTGACCAATCAGAACTCGTGTTACATACTAAGTTGAATTAGAATATAGATTCTTATACCACTGTCAAGCAAGAGTGCACTGAAGGTGCTGTTAAACTGCGGAATCTGATTTGGTGTAGTACAGCTGAAAAAGGCTTTGGTTGTCTTTTGTAAACGTTTAAGATCAGCCAAGAACAAGAAGGCAATCATCACGCAGAAAATACATTGATGCTAAGGACCACATCTTTGGCTAAAGATGACAATATTTGTCCATCACAAATGCCAAGTTACATTATGGGAGCGTGTGCATGTGTGTAAAGGAAATGAAATAGGCTGCATTGAATTGATTTTTGGGTTGGTTTATGTTTTATTTACCATTTATACCACAGTCTAGTCATAAACAGTAACTTCATGTGAATCACATCTAATGAAATCAAATATTCTACAAATATTAACTCACTAGGGCTTCATTTCATCAAGGAATGTCAACATCCATCAGTAATAATATAGAAATAAACTCTATAAATAACAACTTCTTTTATTTCGTGAGTCTATTGCGAAGAGCGGCGTTTCGATACAAATTCTTGTACCCTTGACAAGCAGGAATGTAACTGGAAGAGGAGGGAGTGTATGTATACTGAATGCAACAAAGAAAACAACAAAATTAACATACATGTCATTGGCTAGGCAGTAAGCTGATAAGGCCAGTGAGTTGCCTTAGGGAAAGGCGTGGAAGCCAGAGATGTACAAATTAAAGGGGTAGTTTAAAAAGGAGGAGATGTTTATACTATAGATTGGGGTGAAGGAATGCATCATAAGTGAATGGAATGAAATGTCCTTGGTCTTGGTTGATGGATCTAAAGGAGTTTTCCTTCTTATTTCATGTTGTTTCACAGCCCCATGTGAAGCAAATGAAAAGTTAATCAATGTCAAACAAGGGTTTAGTTTAGGTAAAATATTTGTGAAAAAAAAATCGTCTACGTCAGATAAGGTATTCCTAAATGAATCATCCTGGAATTAGTTTTAATTCAGTATTTTACCAAGTGAAGGTAATGTACACAGATGCCAACCTTCTGTGCTAAATACTCACAGCTCTATGGTGACACATGTAATAAATTTTTCATTACATTAATAATTAATGTATCATTGATTACAGAACTTAATTCAGGGAAATATGATCGTGTGACAATATCAGTTTAGTCTTATGACTGCTGTTGAATTTAGTAAGGTGACTCTAAAAGTTAACAGAGTCAGATATGACGTGACATGCAGATGACGTCCTATGAAACCCTTGATGACCTCAGACACTGTCTGACCAGTATGTAGATTTTTTGTACACAGCAATTGCCCAATCAGATAGCTTGATTTGATTTCTTGGATATTCTCACCTTTTTGTGAACACCTAGTATCACCACTATTTTTTGGTGATTCATAAACACATGCTTTGTCATCACTGGATTGTCTGGTCTAAACTCAATTTGTTTACAAAAATCATTGTACAGCTGTAATACTGCTGAAACAAATATATGCTCATGATATAGTCAGATTTGTACAGTCAACTCGGCTTTTAGCAGAGATTTCTTATGAATGTGGAAAGTGAGTGAGTGAGTTTAATTTTACGCCGCACTCAGCAATTTTCCAGCTTTATGGCGGCGGTCTGTAAATAATCGAGTCCGGACCAGACAATCCAGTGATCAACAGCATGAGCATCGATATACGCAATTGGGAACCAATGACATGTGTGAACCATGTCAGCAAGCCCGACCACCCGATCCCGTTAGTCGCCTCTTACGACAAGCATGGGTTACTGAAGATCAATATTCTAACCCGGATCTTCACTGGTGAATGTGGAAAGGGTTTTGTCGCTTCTATAGTAATGGTAATGACTCATTTTGTTTGAATCTCGCTGAGCTCTGGGTTGATTGCTTGTTGCTACACTCATGAGATTCCGAGGGAATGGGTCAGATGTCTTTGACATCAGGTGTCATTTTGCAGCAGTTAAGCTGTGATTGTGCGTCATCAATATGTCACTGGCTTGTGGACCGTATGGTCCTTCATACTAGTTATGTATTGACTATAGATGATGAAGTATTGACTGTCAGTGATAAAGTATTGAGTATAGGTGATGAAGTATTGACTATAGGTGATAGAGTATTGACTGTTAGTGATAAAGTATTGACTGTCCGTGATGAAGTATTGACTATAGGTGATGAAGTATTGACTGTCAGTGATGAAGTATTGACTATAGATGATGAAGTATTGACTGTCAGTGATGAAGTATTGACTGTCCGTGATGAAGTATTGACTATAGGTGATGAAGTATTGACTGTCTGTGATGAAGTATTGACTATAGATGATGAAGTATTGACTGTCCGTGATGAAGTATTGACTGTCAGTGATGAAGTATTGACTGTCCGTGATGAAGTATTGACTATAGGTGATGAAGTATTGACTGTCTGTGATGAAGTATTGACTATAGATGATGAAGTATTGACTGTCAGTGATGAAGTATTGACTATAGATGATGAAGTATTGACTGTCAGTGATGAAGTATTGACTGTCCGTGATGAAGTATTGACTATAGGTGATGAAGTATTGACTGTCAGTGATGAAGTATTGACTATAGATGATGAAGTATTGACTGTCAGTGATGAAGTATTGACTGTCCGTGATGAAGTATTGACTATAGGTGATGAAGTATTGACTGTCTGTGATGAAGTATTGACTATAGATGATGAAGTATTGACTGTCCGTGATGAAGTATTGACTATAGGTGATGAAGTATTGACGTCAGTGATGAAGTATTGACTGTTAGTGATGAAGTATTGACTATAGGTGATGAAGTATTGACAATAGGTGATGGAGTATTGACTGTCAGTGATGAAGTATTGACTGTCAGTGATGAAGTATTGACTGTCAGTGATGAAGTATTGACTATAGTTGATGAAGTATTGACTGTCAGTGATGAAGTGATGTGAGGTGAGGGGAAATTGGGTTTAACATCGTGCTTGAGAACATTTCGCTCATATGACAATATGAAAACAAATTATGCATGCGTGTGTGTATGTGTATGTGCGGCTGCTTGTACTAGCCCAGACTGAAGCTGGTCTTATAGACCAATTCTAGCCCGGAACTTCATGGGTCTCTGTCATGATGAAGTATTGACCATAGTTGATTAATTATTGACTGCCAGTGATGGGGTATTCACTATTGGTATTGAAGTACTTACTCTCAGAGATAAAGTACTGGGTGTCAGAGACAAAGTATTGATTGTGAGTTATGAGGTAGGGGGAGAAATTGGAGAGGAGATGGTACAGTTTTGTTCTTGTTAAAATGAATGTAGACAACATCAGTCCATACACCTGCAAGTTTTGTCTGGATGAGCATTGTTTCTTTTAATGGAGGCATATTTATATGGGAAATCACCAAAACACTGGCCATTCACAGAACCTATAACTGCCTGACAGTTGTCAACAATCATACGTGTGTCTGGTTCATGCAGCTGAACTAATGTCCACAACCTGTGTTCAGTACTTGTTGAAGAAGCTTAGAAGTAACTGGTGGGCTGCTGTATTTTATTATTATAATCTATTTATATAGTGCCGAGTTCCAGCTTGGCTGCTCACAGGTGCTTTGTTTTTCCCTCAATCATAGGATGTCAGTCTCAACGGCACATAGTATTGTCAATCCCTGGTGGAGCATACAACTCTTACAGCCACTAGGCGCACCGAGTTATGGCAGCTTTCCCATCCTTATGAGGTACACATTTACAGTTGGGTGGACTGGGACATAGTCACAGTACTTTGTCCAAGTTTACTGCACGTTGCTGTACCCGCAACTAGGTGTTATTCATGTGGCCACCATCTTGTCATATACCAACGGATTCGTGGGTTCTTTTAAGTGCACAGGGCTGTGTACTGTACACTAGGGGTTGTGACAACACTGAAAGAGTCTGCACACAAAGTTGACACCAAGGTTTTTACACACGGTCAAAGGTGGGCTCGATCCCGGCACCACAAGCTCACTGGATTACTAGCTTGGTGCCTTAGCCAGCTCGCCCAGCACATAACCATTCTAGCACCACTTTTCGACTTCCCTATCCCAGCCCCTCCACAAATGCCCCATTCCTGCCCTCCTTTACATCTACCATTCCATGTCCTTTTTTACTCTCTGTACTTCCACATCGCAGACCTTTGTCCAACCTTTCCTTGTCCTGTATCCATATCCTTCTTGACCCCTATGCTACCCATCTGTGATCCTCTCCGCCCCTGTCTTACCATCCATGCCTTTCTCTGCCCCTGTCTTTTCTTACTCTCTGTAGGTCCCCATCCCAGACCTTCCCCATCCATGTCCTTCCCGACCCCTGTCCTTCACCATCCATGTCCTTCCTGACCCCTGTCCTTCTCCATCCATGTCCTTCCCTGTCCCTGACCCCATGTCCCTGACCCATCCATGTCCTTCCCTGTCCTTCCCTGACCCCTGTCCTACCTCCCATCCATGTCCTTCCCGACCCCTGTCCTACTCCATCCATGTCCTTCCTGACCCCTGTCCTACCCATCCATGTCCTTCCCTGACCCCTGTCCTTCTCCATCCATGTCCTTCCTGACTCCTGTCCTACCCATCCATGTCCTTCCCGACCCCTGTCCTTCTCCCATCCATGTCCTTCCCGACCCCTGTCCTTCTCCATCCATGTCCTTCCCTACCCCTGTGCTACCCATCCATGTCCTTCCCGACCCCTGTCCTATCCATCCATGTCCTTCCTGACCCCTGTCCTACCCATCCATGTCCTTCCCGACCCCTGTCCTTCTCCATCCATGTCCTTCCTGACTCCTGTGTTACCCATCCATGTCCTTGACCCGACCCCTGTCCTTCTCCATCCATGTCCTTCCCTACCCCTGTGCTACCCATCCATGTCATTCCCTACCCCTGTGCTACCCATCCATGTCCTTCCCACCCATGTCCTTCTCTCCATCCATGTCCCAGACCATCCCCATCTATGTCCTCCTGACCATCCATGTCCTTCCCCATACATGTCCCCCCGTCCTTCTCCCATCCATGTCCTTCCCAACTCCTGTGTTACCCATCCATGTCCTTGACCCGACCCCTGTCCTTCTTCATCCATGTCCTTCCTGACCCCTGTCCTCCCATCCATGTCCTTCCTGACCCCTGTCCTCCCATCCATGTCATTCACGACCCTTGACCTACCCACCAATGTCCTTCCCGACCCCTGTCCTCCTATCCATGTCATTCACAACCCCTGTCCTTTCTTACTCTCTGTAGGTCCTCATCCTAGACCTTCCCCATCAATGTCCTAGTAACCCATCCATGTCCTACCCGACCCCTGTCCTACCCATCCATGTCCTACCCGACCCCTATCCTACCCATCCATGTCCTTCCCCTGCCCCTATCTTTCCCCATCCCTCGCACCCCACCATCTGTCATCATTCATCACCATCCCATCCATTTATCCCCTGGCACACTATTCCTGGGTCACAATGTTAAAGAGGTAAACAGAGAGAAACAGAGTGTGACATCTTTATATTCCATATTTCATCATGGCAATATTAAATGCGATTCAGTATCGCACATGATCAATATTGTTTATGAATAATGCTCAAGGCAAAATGCTACTGTACATGTGTGGGATTACATTATTCTTCTGACATACATACTGCAACAAATGTACATGTCAGTGCAAGCTTGGGTCCTGATAATACATGGTTGGAATTTGCACCCAGTGAAGCTTTTGTGTTTTGTTATTGACTGACAGTGGTAATCATGGACAGATTACGGCAGTATTGTTTTTGGAATAGTGTTTCATGTATCCAGCAGCTCAGCATGATCTGTGTTCTAGGGCCAATTAACATTGTTCGTTCGTTCGTTCGTGAGTTTAGTTTTATGCCACTTTAAGCAATATTCCAGCAATATCACAGCAGAGCACACTAGAAATGGTTGCTTCACACATTGTACCCATGTGGGGAATCGAACCTGGGTCTTCAGTGTGATGCCTGAACATTGTAACCACAAGGCTACTGCCACTGCCCCATCAACATCATGACACCCAGGACTTCATCTCGGTACACAATTTCTAAAAAACCCTGTCATGTCCCCTGTATCCTATCGGAATATTCCTCTTCTGTGCAGCTTTACTTTCCAGGACAGTACAGACATATTCCAGGAAATACTTCGGGGGTGTGATGGGCAAACTGGCTAGGTTGGTGAACTGGCTAAAGCGCCAGGCTAGTGATCCAGTGAGCTTGAGGTGACGGGATCGAGCCCACCTGTGACCGGGTGTAAAAACCTTGGAGTCAACTTTGTGTGCAGACTCTTTCAGTGTTGTCACAACCCCTAGTGTACAGTACACAACCCAGTGCAATTAAAAGAACCCACGAATCAGTTGGTATATGACCAGATGGTGGCCACATGAATATGTGCAAACACATAGTACAGCAACGTGCAGTAAAGTTGGACAAAGTACTGTGACTATGTGTCCCAGTCCACAAGACATAATCGTCAATAATGAAATTATTAACTTCACAGTCCGTGTCAAACTGATTATACAAATCACTCATGCTGGAAATACAAGAATTCTGACATTCATTCAATAGCATCTGTATGACACACATGTGTTTTATTTATATCACTGTTGAAACATTCACATATCGCGTAATATAATATCTATGGGCCTGTTTATCAGTGTCAGTAAGAATATTTAACAAGCATCTATAGGGCTGTTACGATTTACTCACGTATTTGGTCAAATGAACATTAACCCTTCACAAATTCAGTTTGTTATTCGTGATGACTAGAAATCGCGATGTTCATTATTGTTTTGAAAAGGAATGTTTATACTTGAATTTTGGTGTTATTTATCAAAACAAAATGTACAAAATGGAATACATCCAAGCCAGGATAAGTCAACACACTGATTTATTTGACAGTTTTGTGGGCACTGGTCAATGTTGTGATAAATTAACACAGTCTACATGGTCAAAACATGTCACATGATTATTTTGTTATCATACTGAATATGAGGAATAATACTTCAACTGCTCGCTTTGTTGTTGTACTCATTACCCAACATTCTTATTCGGTACCCAATATTGGTGATATGTATCATATTCACCTCATGGTGGATTGGTTGCTGTCCTACTAACAACCTTTAATCCAGCCTCATGTAAGAATGTTGAGTTTTGATTGGTTCACTTGACTCTGATAAAATACCATGTACACCCGTCACGATCCTCGAGCAGGGAGTACCAAAGTCATATTATATACTCGCACTTTCGAGCAGGAGTACAAAGTCATATTATCCATGCGCCTCTGTGACCACACGAAGAGAGAAGCGCGTGCATCGCCAAGCCCTTAGTAACGTTAACGTGCGCTGCATTGAGGTCAATCGATCAGCTGGTGTCAACATAGCAGCAAGGAAACGCTTTGCCACAACAACTGAGAATGAAATTGATGCATATTGTTTTCTTTTGATTTAGTAAAAACATTCGGCTAGATAAATGCGTTATCACATCGTGTCTCGGGAAATATGGGGTTTTATCAGTCCCTCGTAAGGTTGAATACAACCTTACTCGGGACTGATAAACCCCATATTTCCCTCGACACGATGTGATAACTTATAATTCTTGCCAGAAGAGGTGGCTTAAAGGATCAGATGGTCAAGCTGAGTTACATGCTCATAATATCAGTCACCAGTTTTTCGTGTTTATCTCTAATATTTACATTTTTTTATGTGTAATTTTTCTTGAAAATACCTGAATATTGCTTTAAACATCAAACAAGCTAAATGTGAACATGTGATCGATGATTCACTTTCTCGAGCTTTCTATAGGTAACTGTTCCTGATGTTTTCAATTTGCTCAGGTAACAGATGTGTACCTGAATTATTTCTCACCTGTGTCACAATGCAGTGTGATTATATTGCAATATATTGAACAGTTCATAGCTAAGTTGGTGCTTAATAATTCACCACATATTTCTTAAGATTAATCCTTGTATATTGTATAATTTTGTATTTTTGATTTGTAATTAATGAATGGCACAATTGGCCAGTGTTCCCAATATTATGCCCTTTCATGCATTCTCCTTTGTACCAGGTATATTGCTTCCATTTCATTTAAGAATTGACAATATTCATTTTCACCTTTGTCGACGCATGAACAAAATTAATAAAAATGACAAGTTTAAAAGGTCACTGGAGGACTAAAAACTTAATTAATTTTTGAGACACACTTTCCCCACCCCCTGACCCCAAAATTAATATTTAAAATGTTGATTTAATTGTGTTACTCAAAAACTACAACCATAAAGGGTGACATTAAAAGAAAGGAACAAGTTTTGAAGTTGGAAACTATGAAATAAGGTAAGTTTATATTATCAAGTAAAAAACTGATTGTTATGTCAGAACAATAACCTTACATATATTGCTTATTTATTTATCCACACACACAAAATTGTAGAAATAAAACAAAATCATTACAGCACAAAAATGCCAACAAACCCCAACATTCTGTTACCAGCCAATAAGAAACTATCAACAACAACAATAACTGCACATATTGCTTACTTGATCAACAGTACACAAAAAATGTAGCAATATAAAATCAGTGACATTGTTCAGCTCAATAAGGCAACAAGCCCCACCCACTTGATTACAGCCAATCAGAAACTGTGTCGGTTTTTAAAGATTATAGAAACATAAGCATGATGATGTCTTTGTAGTTCTCATGTGGGCAACCATCTTCTTTTCATTAACACAAAGACACGAGACTTCCATAACAGATATATTCTAATCATGGCAGAGTACATACAGCCAAGCATGACGTCATCACCTAGGTCGCAGCACAAGCATTCTGGTACTATCTCCTATAACACTAATCACAATGTCAATACAATATAAGCACAAAGTACAATTACTTGGTTAGACTATCAAAACCATGGAATAACTTGCAGTTTGTTTATTTATGATATTACCCTGGACCAAATCCTAAACAAGGCTTTATCATGAATATCAGCATCCCAATCTCACTTATCACTTGGTACAGATTATCAGTTGTTAGGTGAGTAATTTCAGGGGAACCTGTGATGGTCTGGGTTAGAATTGACCTTCAGTAACCCATGCTTGTCATAAGAGGCGACTAACGGGATCGGGTGGTCTGGCTCGCTGGCTTGGTTGACACATGTCATCGGTTCCCAGTTGTGCAGATCTTATTAATGCTCCTGCTGTTGATTACTGGATTGTCTGGTCCTGACTTGATTATTTACAGACCACTGCTATATAGCTGGAATATTGCTGAGAGCGGTGTAAAACTAAACTCACTCACTGTTTCAGGGGATGACAGTTTTTAGCAGTATATCAAAATGGAGCTATTGGGAATGGTTCTAGGTATTTCAAACCACAAAATGAACACATAATACCTGGGATTATAGAGGTTGTAGACTTGTATTTAAATCCCAGAAAAAACAGACTTCCATTCCTCAGACTATGCTTTGAAAACTATTGATTCAAGATATGAATACTGAACATAAGAAATTCTGGAATGTTTCATTAGACTGTGTCTCACTCTGAGTATGGTTTTACGCCACTTTTAGCAAGACATGGGCTTTATGTCTCATTATATAGCTGATAATGGCGAGTACTTCCCACAGGCTATAGAAAGTCCCTTTCATTTCAAATGTTAAAAAAGCAGATGGTGCTTTTAGTCTAATCAGTCATACAACCTGTAGCTGAAGTTTAGAATACCCCCTGTAATCCTAATGGAGTTTGCCTAAAACACATTCTGGGGATCACTTTCCTAATCTGGCAAGCAGTGCTCTGATTGGTTTGATGAAAGGTTATGTTGTCCAGACCTGTAATACGATGTCCCTATTCTACCCCTCTCATGGACAGTATACCTTAGAATCGTAGCATGGTTCATGGCTATTTTAATATTGCATGGACTGAAAAAACAGGTTTAATGTCTCAGGTGTTGTCCATGAAAAGATAAACACTCTATTTTACTTCTTAAAACTATGTATATAACCCTACAGGGTTTACAGGTTAGATATGATTTAAAGCATCCTATATCCTGGTTGTACAAGACAGTGTGGAGGGTGTTCAGACTACATAATTTTGAAAATTGATTGTCATGATAACAGCTTGAGAACTTGCTTATAATATCAATCACTTGATTGTCTAGAGGAGAACTGATAATTTACAATCTGCTGTCATGAAACTGCTGCTGAAATATTTCAGAGCATGGATGAAACAGACTTCTCTTTTGTCACTTAAAACTTTTTCAATACTTATTATGTCCAGTTGTATATATTTGTGTGAAAGAGGCCACATGCCCATAGGACAATACAGTTATAAAATAAACAAAACATATGTTTTACAAAAGCATCATATAAACACTTGTCATTATGTCCAGTTGGATGTGTTAAGAAGGCAGAGTGCACAGATATACACACAATTTGATAAAATGAATAACTAATATAGGTAAGTGACAAGTGGTATATTACAATTATATCAAAAATTCAGTGTTATGATTGTTCTACTTGTGTAATGATTGACTGATACACTTCATGCAATGACCTGTGAAATACTTGCTTAGTGAGTGAGTGAGTGAATATTTAGCATCACATCAGCAAAATTTCAGCCATAACAGGACAAACTGAATAAGGGTGTGAGTAGAATGTGTGAACACTTAGGGACCGTTCATAATTTATGGCTCACTCTCTGTGTGTGTGTGTGTGTGTGTGTGTGTGTGTGTGTGTGTGTGTGTGTGTGTGTGTGTGTGTGTGTGTGTGTGTGTGTGTGTGTGTGTGTGTGTGTGTGTGTGTGTGTGTGTGTGTGTGTGTGTGAGATTTTAAGGGGAGGTCACCCATTTTGTTCTGGGGAGGTTGGGGGTCATCAATTTCGTACACGTGTACAACTTTAGCTTAAAAACATTAAGATCAGTGGCTTTTCTGGAAGCACAAGTCAAAACAGTGTATAAACCAGATGTTTATACACTTAAAGCGTTCACTTGTCAAGCTCATTACCCACATGGGGACACAGAATCAAGCCAAATTCTTGTTCCTCCACCCTGTTATTGCTGGAATACTGCTAAAAGTATAAAAACATTCTCACTCACTCACTTTAAAAAAATCTGTTTTGGAATGAAAAGAATGCAAACATTCAAATCTCAATAAAATTCATTAATGGTTTTGTCCTTATTGATAATTAATGTTTAATTCAAAGTCTCATTATAAAAACTGTCAGTTGAGATGAATTTCAGATTTGATGGCTGCATTACTTCATGGGTTGATTCCTGTCAGTATTGACTGTCTCTTGACAGCTCTAGGTTTGACCATCTGTTGCAGGTAATAAAGCATCTCCCCACGCTTCAAGTCTCAAACACACAACTGCTAAAATCAATGACCTTTTGTAAATCACATAGCGACAGAAAACAGGGAAAGGATGTATTATGTAGTTCACAAAATGTGTGTGTTTGGGCTTAGTGCATCGATAATTGAGATCTCAGTCCTGATACTGGAAGCTGTGATTGCTGAATATTTGTTATGTTGTGATAACAGTGGGGAGGAGGGATTTAAAAGACATGTGTGAGTGATTTTAGTTTATAAGCTTATAGTAATATTCCAGCAAGATCATGCCAGAAATGGGCTTCACACAATATACCCATATGGGGACTCGAACCCGAGCCTTCGGCATGATGAGCAAATGCTTTAACCACTAGGCTACCCCAGCGCCCCTTTAAATGACTAAGCTAAATTAAGTCTAATGTATATTTCACTGATTGCCAGTTTATACAATCAGTAGTGTAGTAGTCAGAACGTGTGATATGTATGTATATATCACCATTCTGTTATCACACAGTTTATCTGGAGACTTGCATTTTCTTATGTAATGTCCACATAATACGGAAATCTGAATCCTGCCAGTTACCTCCCTTACCAAAATTCTAAAGGAAGCAAAAAAAAAAAGTGTATTTTTTAATGGTGAATATTATTCAAATATTTTGCGAAGTCAAAATCTAAATCGTATATTTCATGATACCTTTCCCTTTGATGTTGGATGCCACATGATGAATGGCTAAACAAACATCTCATAGTGTATTTTGAACTGTTGGCAACCTTAATTCACTGACCAAATAAAAAAACCAGGATTTCGGAAAAAATTAATCATTTTATGTCATATGGATTTCGTGTCACATAAATAACGTTCAGTATGGGAGGATTCTAGATATCTGGGGTCTGGATAAGGGAATGAGTGTGTGAGTGAGTTTAGTTTTACACCGCTTTTAGCAATATTCCAGCAATATCACAGCAGGGGACACCAGAAATGGGCTTCACGCATTGTATTCATGTGGGGAATTGAACCTGTGTCTTCAGCGTGCAAACAAACACTTTAACCACTAGACTACCTCACAACCCCTGGATTCATTCACCATGAATTTAGCTTTTAGAAGTCATATGACACCAGTTTCTTTCCTCTTATTACTAAACTTCTTTGATTGGCATTCTAGAAGTTGGGTAGATGAAGAATGAGGACTATTTTTATGGATGTACAAATTCTTTACACGTTTGTACGTTTGTACATCCATAAAAATAGTCCTCATTCTTCATCTACCCAACTTCTAGAATGCCAATCAAAGAAGTCATAAGTCCCCTATATTGAATAAAGAAGTTGTACATCCATAAAAATAGTCCTCATTCTTCATCTACCCCTTCTATATTGAATAAGGAAGTTGTACATCCATAAAAATAGTCCTCATTCTTCTTATTACTAAAGTTGCACAGGTTTTATCCTGTGGTTTAAATCAACAATCGATCTAACTGCCTCTTATCAACGCATGTTCAGAAAAGATCTACATCCTTGTCTGAGCAAGCCCATGAAAAGAATTAATAAATCAATTTCTGTCAAGAAAAGGTGTTTCTTGAGTACTTTGACAAGGAAGGGAAGCTTTACCCAAGGATAACATGATTGTCTTTTAGATACCATGAGTGAGTGAGTTTCTTCATGGGTTTTAGATACCATGCTAGTGTCCAGTTGAGCAATGGTGATGTAGCTTCTTGTTTCAATCATGAAAGAATAGTGCAGTTTGATTGGATGTTGTTTTAAACATTGGAAATTAAAGTCAGAATCAGGTATAGGTCCAGGATATACCTGGTATATATCTCTATCATGATATACTGAGGGAATCAAATAAGGGAACACCACTTCATGGCAGTGTTCCTTTATTTATTCTCAGATTTCCTTCCACACCACTATTCAAAGCTGGTGATGAAAACTAGAAAATATTAAAGGAATACTTTAATTTTCTGGTGTTCCGTTATTTGTTTCTTTCAGTATATATTGGAGATATGATACAATGGACAGTTGAGGATGGATGCAACTATATTTCACAATTAGAACGGAAATTTTATTATGCTATATGGTGGCGATCTGGGCCGCACAATCCAGTGATTGATGTCATGATCATCATTCAACACATTTGAGTTATGATTTCAACCAAGTCACAGTTGTAAGAAGCAGAAGTTGCTGGTGTCCTAATGGTGGCAGCATTCACGTACACAGAGTCTTAAATCTGTGACGTAGGTTTTCTGAAGCTCAGTGAGTGAGAGACTTTAGTTTTACACATTTTTTAGCAATATTATTAATATTTTACAATACATATTTTAGCAATATTCCAGCAATATCATGGCAGGGGACAACAGAAAGGCCTTCACACATTGTACCTATGTGTGGAATCAAACCTGGGTCTTTGGCGTGATGAGCAAACACTTTAACCACTAGGTTACCCAACCGCCCCTGAAGCTCAGTGATTTTGATTTAATGACTACACCGATTCTTGATTACTTAGGGGAGGTGGGGTAGTCTAGTGGTTAAAGCGTCTATATTAAACCTGTTTTCAAATCCCCACATGGGTACAACGTGTGAAGCCCATTTCTGGTGTCCCCACTATGTCATGTTGCTGGAATATTCTCTAATCATACCTCTAATATGAACCAAACTCAGTCAGTCAGTCTTGATTACTTACATTTCTGTTTTGAAACTGTCTATATTAAACCTGTTTATGGTTTAGTGTAGCTGAATGACTCAGTCATCGATTCCCATGAATGAGTCGATTCTATGATCACTGGTGTCTGGTCCACATTTAAGACCGCCACCATATCTGTAATAGTCCATTATATCATACCTCTAATATGAACCACACTATCAGAATTAATTTGCATAACAATAGCTATTTAAACTCAGATATAATCTTGTCTTCTAAAGTTGCCTACCAAAATCTTTCCTCATCTGATTTGGGCCAAGCCATACCCTGAGTGTTTGGTTTAATTTGTTTGCATTGTGACAGGGACTCAGAAATGCAATATTAATTTAAAACAAATATAAATCTGTGACATGCAGATTGTCGTAACATAGATAACAATATTGAAAACTGTGCCTTTGTGGTTGTCAGACATTGTTAAGTCAACTCAGGGCTTGATTTAGTGCTTTGTTACTTGCACTGGCGCAACCCAATATTACAAAATGCAACCTAGTTATTTGTCTAACTTGCACCAGGTGCAAGTCAGTTTTTGAGAAATATGTCAACAATAAATCTAACATTGCAAGCATAATTATGTCATGTCAGCTCATTTTTCTTCTAAACTTTGAATAATTCAATAGCATATTTCTTTCATTACATATTGCAGTAATAGCAGTGCAACTGGAATTTGGCTGGTGCAACTATATTTTTATCTTAGGTTGCACCTGGTGCAAGTAGGTTAACGTCTCTTAAATCGAGCCCTGCAACTCGCCTGACCACCAAAAACCATTGTTGATTGTATTGCGCTCAGTAGGAGTCACCTTTCCAGGAAGTCTATATATATATTCAAACATGTTCAAATATTGTCTGCTAGCAATCTTCCGACTCAGAGATTAGATCGATTAGATTTGGTCACACAACATGAAGAGAAGACCAAGGGTCATTTTGTGATTTACAGTATGTTTCCAGTAATGGTGTAATTTTGTCGAAAATAAGTCGAGTTGTGATATTATACAGTTATTTGTATATTCCGTATCTAGTCTCAGCTGCAGAGATTACTACAAGAGTGTTTTTCAAAAAGATATCTAAGAAGCAAATATATGTGTTGGTACATTTTGTTGAAGATTACTCATCCGGGTATCTGTCAACGGTCACGAGTGCAGTAATCTTACAAACATTTTTAGCATGGAATGGATGTATATTGTCTATTCTCACCATTACATTGTTGCATTATCACATAACACAACCATTTTTTATGTCATCCAGACAACCGATTACAATCCATGCCTCAGTAAAATATTTAAGCAGTATGTGTGGATTATCCTTTGAGGATTGTGCAAACTACATATGATCAAAGAACATTTCTCTCCCTCATTGATCATAAAGTTTCCACAGACGTAGGTGAATTTGAATGAAGATTGAAAAACTTATCAAAGGCTTTTATTCAGAGAGTTCCCAATTTTGCCCAGTTTTAGTATTTTACTTGACTTAAATTACAATTGAATTTTGAACAAAAGCAGTCTTGTTATATAAAGTCCTGGGTATTTTTTACTTCAGTGAGACTATCATTTTCAAATATTTGTGACATTTTGCACCCTTAGGCCAGACCAATTTTATCTCTTGCTTCGCAGATCCACCGGTCGTATTATTTGAAGAATAAGAAACAAAAAATGATGTCTCAAAAAATAAAATCCTAATATTAATGTGATACAAGTGAAATACTCTTGAAATCAGTGTGAAACCTAAACTCACTCAACTTATTTTAGTTGATATAAACAAACCAAAAGAGTTACCATGGAAACTCATGTGGGGTTATGCTTTCACTGGTGATTTTTTTTACCCTCTTGTGTTTAGGTTTTCTGAGGACAAAAATCTGTAAAAAAAATAGAATTGGTCTGGCCTTATCATGAAATATACATTGCTTGTTACACAATATGGAAAGGTTTCCACTGGCCTACTTAATGTGCATATACTGATGCTAATACCTGAAGTGTTGTCATACCTGTAGCAAATCGTTTGTAGTGTTGAGACATTCATAAGCCTATGATAAACTATGGCCTACAGTAAGTCGTTACATTATGATTATTTGTGGATCGTGACCTGGACTTTAACATTACTCCAAATTAGTCAGAATTATTTTTTGGACTATTTCTTCATATTGCGTAACATCCTGGTATATTAGGGTACAGTACCTGACTTACAACAGTTCTCAAACTAACTGTCCAGTAGCTGGGTCATATCCGATAATAAGAAATTAGGTTGCAACATATCCAATGTGAGGGGAATATGACACGTATCACACTTATTGGTTAAAGAATACAATAACATATCAGCATATGTATATATTTAAATATATTCAGTAAAACAATACAAAATGAAACAAAAGCTGTTGACATGTTTCAACCAAGTTGACAGAGTTAATTTATGATGACAATGACCACATTACTGTCAAATTAAATATGTAAGTGTGTTAAATACTTTAAATCCTGACTGGCTTGGATGTGTTTCATTTTGCAGGGACGGTGGGACTGCCTAGTGGTTATAGTATTTGTTCGTCATGTCGAAAACCTGGGTTCAATTCCCTATATGGGTACAATGTGTGAAGCCCATTTCTGGTGTCCCCACAGTGATATTGCTGGAATAATGCTAAAAAGCGGTGCAAATGTAATTTTACTCCATCTCTTGATGACAAACATTAAACAATTAATGTGTCCATTTATATAATGTGTCCATTTATATAGCACCAAACTCCACACTAGGTATGCTCATAGCGCTAACAATCAAGGCACAGTGCATTATTACCCCAGATAACCCAAGCTGCCTGTTAGGCGCTAGAAGGTTATAGTCATATGACTTTTTCCACCGGGTACCCATTTTCCTCCTGGGTGAACAGAGACAATTTTGAAAAACTCACTTGCCTAAGGTGAGACCACATGTGTCACATGTGCTTCGTTGTGGGGCAGGACTCAAGTCCTAGAAACTCTCAGGAGTCAAGCTTCCAAACACGGTCACCCATCCAAGGACTCTCCGAGCTCGACGCTGCTTAACTTCACCGATTTGTGACCTGAGCTTTGAGCACAGGACCACGCGCCACCACAATTCAAGTGAAAACTTTTCTTTTTAATAAATTAATGAATATTCACTTCTTGTGGTCACAAATAGTGAATTAAATAAATCGATTCACCGAATACAGTGAGTCATAACAGCTCTAAAAATAAATAAAAAATCATTTATTAGCACTATAACACACTGACCTCTTGTCAGCTGTTGTACATCAAAGGGGACTAACTGGTGTGCTAGGGAATGATCTAGAAATGTTTTGGTCAGGACAGAGACCATCGCTGCCAAAATGCCAACAGACGAAGGCGACCTCCAAAGCACCTAACCTAAGAGACCATCAGGTCAGGACGGGTATTCTTTGAGACGGAACATTATTTTCGAGCAGCACTTCAACACATACAGTTTTATGTCTCTGAAAGATTATTCTAGGAAGAACAACCCACATTCTTGACAACTGGTATGGAGTGACTTTTATCAGAGTTGATATGTGAGTGACAACATCATGTCATGTGTTTGCACAAATGTACAAGTATTAAGCAATATGAAACACATTTTGCAATAAAGCCATGTAGGAGGTGTGGAGATTATGTAAAGTCATAAGGTCACATTCATATTGACACAGTTTTATTCCTAATTTCATTTATGTTCTCTTTGAAAATGCATACTTTTCTTGGACGACCTTTCACTCCTGTTGTCTTTTAAATTGAAAACATGTTTGATGTTGAAAAAGATTTTAAAAATCAGTTATAAGCAATCCCACATCTAGCTGACATGCCATAATATAAATGGAATACTTTTTGTGTTGGGGGGAGTGGGGTAGCCTAGTGGTTTCGATTCCTCTGTGAAGCCGTTTTCAGTGTCTCACACCATGATATTGCTGAAAATGGTGTAAAATCATACTCTCACTCACTCAATCACTCAATCACTCACTCACGGTTCACGTTAAACTCACTCACTCAATCACTCACTCACGGTTCACGTTAAACTCACTCACTCGCTCACTCACTCACACCCACTCACTGTTCACATTAAACTCACTCACTTGCTCACTCACTCACACACTCACTGTTCACATTAAACTCACTGTTCACGTTAAAACTCACTCACTCACTTACTGTTCACGTTAAACTCGCTCACTCACTTACTGTTCATATTAAACTCACTCACTCACTCACTCAATTACTGTTCACGTTAAACTCATTCACTCGCTCACTACACACACACTCACTCACTGTTCACGTTAAACTCACTCACTTACTGTTCACGTTAAACTCACTCACTCACTCACTGTTCACTTTAAACCCATCACATTGTCTGCACACTTATCTGATAGCTAGTTTGACAGAAAAGGGCGTAGCCGGATTGTTTGCTGTAATGGTAACTGGTTGTGCCTTGATTAGATAGATTGTTGGAATGTGTGACTCAGCCGCATGTCGTACCCACCTGGATGTTTCAAATCAACCTAATTGTGATGATAAGTGCAGCAGCACACCAGCTGGTGGTGGAACAATTGTGTCGGGCGCAGCCAGGAGACATAACACCTGATTGCTGATTGGCTATGTGGCTGTTGTATATAACGTTATATATAAAACACCCTGCAGTATTTTTAATATGTGATATCTTCTTTTATCAAGGGATGACACATCCTTCATCCTGTACTGGGTTCTCCAGTATCTACTTGGAAAACGCCAACAGTTTGATATCAGCTATAGAGTACCAGTCTGCCACATATGCACCAGGCTGGTAGTTGTGTAAAATATTCATATGACGACAACTACTCTATATCACATGAGGAAGGAATGAAAATGGTGTAAATATATTTGGCATTAAGTGTATCATGACATGTATTTGGTTTGTGTATTTTATTAAAATCTATATCATATGTCCTCAATACATTTAGTCATTGTATGTGAATCTACAGCCATACATTATCTTAAGCTGGGGGCACAGGTGGCTCAATCAAGTAGGTGCCACAGTTTTCTGTGCAGAGTTTTCTCCCTTGGGTGTACCAGGAACCAGTAATGATTTGTTCGAATCCAGGTTCATTGCATTTATGATTTTAGGTTTGTCAGCACATACCTGTGCTTGTGGGTTTTCTAAAGTGATAAACATCTCAGACCTGTATCACTGTGGAATTTCCTGAAGCGTCAAACTTACAAGCGTGATATAACTGGAATGCTGTCCAACGTGGCATTAGAAGCAACTCACTCATATATCATAATTTATTACTATATCCACTTTTGAAATCATTTAACATAATTTTGAACTGTTTACAGTTTGTACACTCTAAACTTTGTCAGCTCAACTGGCGTCAGAATGAATCATTAGTAACCTGTCGATTAATAAGACAAAATATAATGGATGTCAACTTCTTCTTTATTGTATACACAATATTTCTGGGCTTTTCTTTGCCCTATCGTCAGGTGAATGCTAACTAACAGATATACAGGATATATATACTAGTAATGTACATGAAGCCAGAGTGAATTTAAGCATTTAATAAACAGGGCATTGTGAGATGAAAGAGAATATATATACAAAAGCAGGTATGGTGTTGTTACAGTAGATTAAGTGGGTAAGTGATAGAAGCCAATAGAGTCTAATTGAGTCCCAAACCTGTCCATGTCGAGTTACCAAATTTATGCACCCTCCCTAAAGGGCAAGGGATGCAACACTCCACAGATATAAATCAGGTCACTACAACTTAAAAACAATGGGTCAGTTGAAACCTAAACAAACTAAGAACATCCAAGTATGCAGTGTCATTTTTCTGAGATAATTCAGCTGCATTTCTTTCCAACCTGAGTGAAACCCCAGACAGAACACAATTTCCTTAAATCATACTCACTTTAGAGTGAAAATACCATGTTTCTTGGAAAGCTTCACTCATTAACTCTGTGAATTTATTATCCTTGAATTTAGGCGACTAATTAACAGTTCAACTAACACAACCTAAATGAGGTTGTGTTTCACACATCCCAATTTGCCTTGATAAAGTTTCTTGGTTTGTCCACATGATACTACTGTTGCTGGGTATCACAAAGTGCTAAATGTCTAAGAACTGAATCATTCTGGGCTTTCCTCCCACATCTAACTGACGCGCCATGATATAAATGGAATACTTTGGGGGGAGTAGGGTAGCCTAGTGGTTAAAGCGTTCACCGTCTTGGTTTGATACTACTGCTCGTGGATATCACGAAAGTGCTAAATGTCTAAGAACTGAATCATTCTGGGCTTTCCTCCCACATCTAACTGATTGGTAATAAGCTGAAATCATGATATAAATGGAATTCCTTACGGGGAGTAGGGTAGCCTAGTGGTTAAAGCGTTCACCGTCTTGGTTTGATACTACTGCTCGTGGATATCACGAAAGTGTTAAATGTCTAAGAACTGAATCATTCTGGGCCTTCCTCTCGCATCTAACTGACCTGCCATGATATAAATGGAATACTTTCACTTGTACTTAAATGTTAGGGTAGCCTAGTGGTTAAAGCGTTCACCGTCTTGGTTTGATACTACTGCTCGTGGATATCACGAAAGTGCTAAATGTCTAAGAACTGAATCATTCTGGGCTTTCCTCCCACATCTAGCTGACGTGCCATGATATAAATGGAATATATTTCGTGTTAAGGGGGAGTGGGGTAGCATATTCGTTGAAGAGCTCACCCGTCATGCCGAAGATCAAGGTTCGATTACCTTCATGGATACAATGTGTGATGCCATTTTCAGTGTCCCACACTATGATATTGTTGAAATACTGCTGAAATACCTTGAAAGTTAACCTATGAGGTTGTATCTCTTACTGTCTTGACACTTTCACGGACGAGTGTCAACGATGACGAGATCCACATGGAAGTAGTTCCATCCAGAACCATTGTATAACAGAGAAATGTTTCTTGTAAAAACTGTTCCATGGGAATAATTCCTCAAGGGAGTATAGTACTGAGGAACAATTTCACTTCAGGACCCGAGGGCGGTGGGGTAGCCTAGTGGTTAAAGCGTTGGCTCCTCACGCCAAAGACCCGGGTTCGATTCCCAACATGGATACAATGTGTGAAGCCCATTTCTGGTGTCCCCTGCTGTGATATTGCTGGAATATTGCTAAAAGCAGCGTAAAACCATACTCACTCACTCACTCACTCACTCAGGACCCGATCCTCTTCAACACTGACACCATGTCTGTAGCAGGTGAAGGGTCATTGATAGATTCATTGCTCATTTGAATACCTTAAATTCCAATTACTTAAGTATGTTGCTCTTTTATCTTTTATAATACATGTTGTTATTTAGACAAATGTTTGGTGGAATATGTTTGCATAATAATTTATGTATTGTCTGTCCAGAGTGACTTCATTTTATATGTTTAAGGCTTTGGCGAGGAACATTCAATATTAATTCCCAAGGAGTGAGTGAGTGAGTGAGTTTGGTTTTACGCGTCCCTTTAGCAATATTTTGTGTCCCCTATACATTTGTTACATTTGACAACTTTGTAAATGGCATTGTGTTTTCAATGATTCCTATTGTTGTTTCCAGTCGACACTTGTGTGAACGTGACCTGTGAAAACAACGGCACATGTGTACCTGGTCCCACCAATGCAACCTGTAATTGTACGGATGGATGGCTTGGACCCCTCTGTCAAACAAGTGAGTGTGTATAAATGTATACATATATTGATACTGTACTTATTTCCTAATTTTATGTGTTTGAGGCGATGGGGTAACCTAGTGGTTTAAGTTTGTTTGTCTGACTGCTTACCACTTGGTGAAATCTTGTTGAAATTCAAGAGTGTTGATGTGGTGCTGACAAACGGAAGAGGATCCTTGCATGCCAAAGGGATGTAACTCTCCACAGGAAACACAGTCAGCCATTTCTGCACCCTGTTGGCTGCAAAAGTTAGTTTGTAATGGAAATATTTTCCAGTAATAATAATCTCGATGGAACAAGGTTGTGGAGTGAGAGAATTAATTAGATTCCAGTTTGTTTGTTTCTTTGTTTAGCATGCAACTGTGAACCAAGTCCACCAGATACATTCAGTAGCATCTTACACAGGGATTTATAGGACGAGAATTCCTGCGTCCTATACTCATAAAAATTGACAATGGATGCAACGAAATTTATTAGCGCATCCATTGGATTCAGAAAAAGTACTTTTGTAAAAAGTCCAATCAAGTAACAATAAGTTATCAAAGAGTTTGCTACTTGCTGGGTTATGGTATCATTTGCAATTCAATTACTATAACAACTAATGTGATGATCATGATACACAATGCAATAACAGTATTAATAATAATATTTAAGTGTCTGGGACCCCTATTTTGTAGTCCATGACCCATGAAAATTAAGAGTATTAGTCCCAGGGACCCTCAAAAACAGGGCTCATGGTAAATCCCAGCTTACATCCAGCATATGTTCCTACACATGTCTTTTTCTTAACCAGAATCCCCACAGATGTAATTAGCACACAGATCCAGTATGTATTATGCATGAACGCACAATGCTGACAATTTAGTTTCTAAATATTTCATAACAGGAGATGAGTGATATGAAATCAATGATACTGCGCAGCTTACATCTGCGATAGATCTAATCAATTTGTAGTGTATCACGTGTGAACATAGAGATAATCATGAACAATGTGTGTTATCTGAAGTACAAAGCCATCCATACTTGTGAGAACACATTTTGCTGTACCCTATTACCTTTATTTAGCTGTGTTGTAACGCTGAATGCCAAGGTCATTGCTGTTTCAACCATCTGAGGTCCAGAAGGGGTTGTCATATTTGACATCTATGTAGGCATCTAAAAGTAAACTATTTTAAATCATTTTTTGATATATTTCAATAAAAATAACATTAGTATTTTTAATGGTGTTATCCTTTAAGAAACAAAACTTGTCGTTGTTTACCACACAACAAAACATTGCAAGTAGAATATGCCAACCCTGAGTAGTGTATTAAGAGTTTTAACACATAGAAAACAACAATCACGAGCTTTGTATTTCTTGCATTAGAATTTATTGCCGTATATTACCGTAGATAAGCCAATCTCATAGATGAGCTGACCCCCTAACTTGACCTTTAAAATCAATGTCAAAATGGTATGTTTCGCACAAAAGCCGGTCCTAATCGTAGCCAACTCACACCACAAGACAACTGGCAGTTACCGTCTTGGATGTAAAACGTAAGAATGTTTGTCCATGATGTCCAGCCTATTTAAGGATTTTAAGAAAATGTGAAAGATGTAACAATATTTACCTATAATTTCAAGAACACAATTTGACCTTGATGTCGGACAACTCCAGTCTCTAAACAAGTGGGTAGGTTTGTTTTTTCCTGATTATTCTTACAACTCTATTGGAGATTATTGTCCCCCGCCGCAACGCGGAACGGGGGTCTATGTATTCAGCGGCTTCCGTCCATACGTACATCTGTACGTACGTACGTCCCGATTCTTGTTAACGCGATATCTCATGAACTGTTGTACCCAATGTCTTCAAATTTGGTGACAGCCTACATTTGGGGATTACACAGACGCCAAGTGATTTGGGTGACCTTGACCTTATCTTCAAGGTCACCACAACACTTTGACCACTTTTCAAACTTATGTAAACGCAATATCTCATAAAACATTGCACCCAATGTCTTCAATTATGTCGACAGACTACATTGGGTGATTATGAAGATACCAGTGATTTCAGGCATTATGTATGTGAGCAAAAAATAAAAGTAGTAAATATGTTATGAATATTCCACTCTTTAGCAACGGGGGACATTGCAATATTAGTGGCAAACACTTGTCTCTAATTGTTTTCTCCCAATACCACTTGCCACTTTGGGAAGAGTCATTTAGCAATTGTGGTTATCTGGCAATGGCCCTTGAATTGAATATTCATTAATTTTTTAAGGAGTGTTTTTTCTTGAATTTTCTGGGGTTTTTGGGTCAAATTGAGATATGCAGAATGAAATATATAAAAGCCAGGCAGGATGGTAGTCAACACATATATTTAATTTGACATTCATGTGGTCATTATCGTGATAGAATTAACACTGCCAAAACATCGTCAAATATATACCAAAGAATATATTTGGTTCATATTTCAGTGAATTAATAAATAATACATCAACTGCTCATTCTATATTTGTATTTGTTACCCTATATTCGTGATATGTATCATATTCACGTCATAGTGGATTTGCTGTGGCCCAGGGCCTCACTAGTCTTAATCAAGCTAATGAATGGGTCCAGCAGCTGCTTGGCCAACAAGCTGCCAGATGATATTGTAAATGTGGTAGACTAAATGAGCAGGGTGAGATTGTCACCAATATCACAATAATGGACACCAGAAATAGGCTTCACACCTCACACCAATGTGGGGAATTGAACCCAGCTCTACGGAGTGACAAGTGAGAGCTTTAACCACTATCCCATATCTCCTCTTGGTATAATAAATATAATAGACTGGAAAAAAGTGTTTAATGCAAACATGTGTTTTGTTCCAACTGAAACTTTTTATGATATGTAAAAACATATCTATATTGTCACATGAAGTGGTTGAAGACAATATTTCTCTCACTGAACTGAAGTAATTTTGAGATTGTAATACATGTCTAGTGTTAAATTAAAGGACAGGGTTATATTTTGCGTTTCACCACAAGTGCTTCATTCAATGAATAGAGTATTAATACAGAGCAGAATGATTTGATCAATCAAAATCAGGAATATATTTAAATAATATTGAACCATGACAAGATTGAGTGAGTGAGTTGGGTTTCATGCTGCTTTTAGCAATATTCCTGCAATATCACAGTGGGGGATTCCAGAAATGGACTTCAGACACTGTACCGATGTAGGTAATCCAACCTGAGTCTTCAGCGTGACGAGCAAAAGCCTTAACCACTAGGCTACCTCACCGCCCACCGACTATACACAATCTGGTGAACCATCAGAATAGCTCTCAACATTGAAATCATACAGGGCAACAGTTGTTCTTGTCACTAAGGTCAAGGGTTACAAACGTGACAGCTACTGCAAAATATGCCTTACACTTTGATTACTTTTATGATCAAGTTCAAGATAGTTAATTGTACATAAAGCCTCTGACCCATATATACTCAGCAGCAAAAAAAACATCAGTACGAATTCAAAATTAGATAGGCACTGTAATCCAATTATTACAGAAATGGACATAATAAGTGGATCAAAAACATTTTTGTGTACAATATCCTGATACATCAATGAATAACTCAGCACAATTCCAAGACATTACGTGAACATTTGCAGTCCATTCAGACTCTTGACTTCAGTAGCTAGTGTGACCACCACGAGCGGCAATAACCGCAGCACAGCGTCTATGCATGGAGTGCACCAATAGATTGATAAAGGCCATTGGCACCTTGAACCACACTCTGAGAAAGGCCTGGCGCAATAAATCGGCTGTGTTCGGCCTTGGTATGACATTATTCAGTCTCCTCTGAATTTCATCCCAAAGATGTTCAATTGGTTTAAATCAGGACTAAGGGCTAGCCACTGCATACTGTTGACACCGTTCTGCTGTAGGAAGTCCTGTGTAGCTCTGGCAGTAAGGGCCCGGGCGTTATCAAGCTGGAAAATGTTGTTCCGGTGACGTGTGAAATGTGGTAGGACGTGGGGTCTGAGAACTTGGTCGATGTAGCGGTCTGCTGTGATGCCGCCTCCTCTCCCTGGACCAAGGTTCTGGAACACCACAAGACCCACTCTCTGGTTCAGGCCTATTCCACCCCATACCATGATGCTTGCACCTCCCCATGAGTCACTTTCCATAACACATTGGTCTGAGTAACGCTGGCCACGTCGTTGCCATATTCTTGTTCTGCCATCTGCAGTTGATACGCAGTACCGACTCTCATCTGTGAACAGAACAGTTCTCCATTGCCTGTATTGCCAGTTTTGGTGTTATAGGGCAAACTGTAGACGTTCACGCCGATGACGAGGGGTGAGGATAGGTCCACGGTAAGGTCTACGGCAATGGAGGTTCCTGCTGTTAAGACGTCGGCATACTGTATCAGTACTGATTGGTCTTCCGTGTGTTCCCACTGTCTGGCATGCTGTTTCGGATGCCTGCATGATGGGATTCTGTACATGCTGTCGCACAACATGGCGGTCTTGTCGTCTTGTGGTCACCCTTGGTCTGCAAGTATGGGGGGCGATCATTTGTGGTGTTGGTGGCCAGGAAACGTTGCTGCAGCCTGTAGATGGTCCGAACGTTGACCTGGAAGTTATTGGCAACGGCTTGTGCAGTGTGGCCAGCTTCTTCCTAGCGCCTGGGTCCTCTCAGCTGTCGTGAGTTGCGGCATCCTGCTGACGTTGTAATGTGAATGTTTCAACCAGGTTTGGGGGTGCATTTAATAGGGCTGGTCCTTGTGAACAGCACGTGCAGCATGAGTTGCATGAAAAACCTGGAGAACACCGTACCATCTCCGAGATCAGGTTGTGTTTTGAGACCATTTCCTGGGTTCCATTCTGAGTTTGGGAAGGAATGTCTTTGCTCAGGTAAAGTTGGAGATGTTGTCAAAAATATACAATCAAAACATTAAATGAGTTTACAGTTATCCGTTTCTGTGAAGGAAAATTCCAAACTGACGTTTCTTTTGCTGCTTAGTATACATATGACAGGCAAAGTATGGCAATGCAATTAGTAAAAAGCTTCATAACATTGTGAATATGTTGCCAGAAGACATCAAACACGTACTCTTATGAAATATAATACAATGAGAATATCGTGCTCATCTGTGTCCCTATTCGGAAATGATTTTTATAACACATTTTGATTTTTTGTATAGAATAATAATAATGGCCAATTATAAAGTGCCTGTTTCCACTCACTTGTGCATGCTCAAAGCGTTAACACATTATAACCCCGGATAACCCAAGCTGCCTGCTCAGGCCTAGAAGGTTATGGTCACATGACTTATCCCACCGGGTACCCATTTTCTGCTGGGTGAACAAAGGCAATTTGCCTAAGGTGAGACCACATGTATCACATGTGCTTTGTTGTGGGGCAGGACTGAAGACCTAGAAACTCTCAGAAGTCATGCTGCCAAATACGGTCACCCATCCAAGGACTCTCCACACCCAAGGATGCTAAACTTCACCTGATTAATAACCTGAGCTCTATGCACAGGACCACACACCACCACTGTTTTGCTGTTTTGCTATCTGATCATTCCAGTTGCATCATGTTTTACGTGACAATTCTTGTTTGTCACTTCATGACTGATGCTTTGAGTTACCAGATTGACAGCCTGATGGTCCAATGCTGTATGGATGTTATAATTACAGAAACATATTTCATGGAAAAACTTGTGACCTTGTCGTGATGTTTTGTGCTGAACAAGCTGATTCAGCTTGTAACATCAAGTACACCTGCTGGAGACACATGCAACTAAAAATCTATATTCTTAATGTGTTTTTTTGCTTATCGGAAACATGCTGAGCTTTGATCTCTCTATACCATGGTTTATTGAAACAGTGTCAAAATAATTCCTGCCTTGCATGATGTAAAGATTGTTCAAATATGATCTCAATATGAATCAATAGTTCAGTTGATATTGACTGTATAACAGTATAGAGGAACACCTGAATAGCTAAAATATATTATCAACCATGTATAATACACCCTTAATAATTCCATGTATTAATTACTCATAACACTCACTAAAGGCGATTGGCATTGCTCCTGTCACAAGTCTGCTGTTGCCATGGCCGCAATGCATGACCATGACTTTGAACACATTGACCATTCTCTGTATTCACCCCATTTAACACCATCAGATTTCAACCTCTTCCCCAACTTTTACACCTACAGCAAGAAGCCAGGCACTGGGGCATGTGGCAGGAGAGTGTGGAACAATGGAGTTGTTTAAGTAAAAAATCAATTAGCAAACCACTCCACCATCACAGTTAGGCTCAGAACTTCTCAGCCATGCCTTGTAACAGACAACAAATAATTCTCCTAGTTTAGGTCTTCAAACGGGTCATGACTTATCAGTACCTGTGAACGTGTTTGTTGTTTAACACCGCGCTCAGCAATATTCAGCGGCGGTCTGTCAATAATCAAGTCTGAAACAGACAACCCAGTGATCAACAGCACGAGCATCGATCTATACAACTTGGATATGATGACATGTGTAAACCAAGTCAGCAAGCTGACCACCCAATCCCGTTAGTCACCTCATGTGACCTGTGAACATGAAGAGGCCCCATCACCCAGCACATGTCGACATTGTTCCACAATTAATCCATGATATTTGAGGATACTGTATCTATCATTTCCATCTCTTTCTCATGTTACTTTATGCCTGTTATCTCCTTCCAGAGGACTACTGTCTCACTGCAGCCTGCAACAACAGTGGAGTCTGCATCAACAAAGCTGACAACTACACCTGCAACTGTACCTCAGGCTGGACTGGCTGGCTCTGTAATGAAGGTAACATCACTTTCTTCCTCTCAAATGAACTCCAACAAATTTTACTTTAAACTTAATGAAATTGGTTCTCTTTAGAATAAATTCCACATTTGGGTTATTAATCAGGAATTCTGTACAATGTAGTTTTCATTAGTTTTCTTTGATATTTTCCCAAAGGATGAGTGAGTGAGTGAGTGAGTTTAGTTTTACGCCGCACTCAGCAATATTCCAGCTATATGGCGGCAGTCTGTAAATAATCGAGTCTGGACCAGACAATCCAGTTATCAACAGCATAAGCATCGATCTGCGCAATTGGGAACCGATGACATATGTCAACCAAGTCAGCGAGCCTGACCACCCGATCCCATTAGTCGCCTCTTACGACAAGCATACCTAGTCACCTTTTGAGGCAAGCATGGGTTGCTGAAGACCTATTCTACCCCGGATCTTCATGGGTCAGAAGCTGAGTAGCTGAATAACCAATGATGAATAAATAAAAGAATTGCCTAGTTAGCCTATCAAATGACATGGAGTTGCTAGCAGTTTTCTTATTCATGTATATTTTAGTTATCTACAGTTCATGGTTCTAATTCTGCAGTACATATGATGAAAATGTGTTATGTATATGACAAATTTTACAGCACAACCTTAATTCATAGCTATCATTCCAAATACTTTACTTTATATCATCAATGTAAAAATTATGTCTGTAAGATTTACCAGATTATAACCTTTAATCAATAAATCAATCAACCGTGGTATGTTTTATTTATCTGGTGCAGACTGCCAGCAATATCACGGTGGGGGACACCAGAAATGAGCTTCACACATTGTGCCCATGTGGGGAATCAAACCCGGGTCTTCAGCATGACGAGCCAACGCCTTAACCATTAGGCTACCCCATCGCCTCCCTCACTATATGAAGAAAAACCCTGTACTTAGAATCTAAAGTAGAATGCAGTATCTATAGTAGACTGCAATATTTACCACTGTCTCATGCCAGTCCTCAATGTAACATCACCATGCCACATGTTTTAGATAAGGACGACTGCCAGCCCCAACCATGTAAAAACAACGGCACCTGTTCTGACGGAGGGACTAACAACTTCACATGTTCCTGTTCACAAGGATGGCTTGGATCTACTTGTGAAGAGGGTTGGTATAGATCCGTTTACCAGTGCTATGTTTAATTCAATATATTAGCAAGTGCTTTTGATTTCGATGAACCCGTTATGGATTTGTGTTCCACACATTCTGAAACTTTAACTCAAACTACATAAATGTAATGTATCACCTCTAACAAAGATGCATAATGCAAAAATATACAATCAAAACATTAAATGAGTTTACAGTTATCCGTTTCTGTGAAGGAAAATTCCAAACTGACGTTTCTTTTGCTGCCTAGTATACATATGACAGGCAAAGTATAGCAATGCAATTAGTAAAAAGCTTCATAACATTGTGTAATATGTTGCCAGAAGACATCAAACACGTACTCTTATGAAATATAATACAATGAGAATATCGTGCTCATCTGTGTCCCTATTCGGAAATGATTTTTATAACACATTTTGATTTTTTGTATAGAATAATAATAATGGCCAATTATAAAGTGCCTGTTTCCACTCACTTGTGCATGCTCAAAGCGCTAACACATTATAACCCCGGATAACCCAAGCTGCCTGCTAGGCGCTAGAAGGTTATGGTCACATGACTTATCCCACCGGGTACCCATTTTCTGCTGGGTGAACAGAGGCAATTTGCCTAAGGTGAGACCACATGTATCACATGTGCTTCGTTGTGGGGCAGGACTGAAGACCTAGAAACTCTCAGAAGTCATGCTGCCAAATACGGTCACCCATCCAAGGACTCTCCACACCCAAGGATGCTAAACTTCACCTGATTAATAACCTGAGCTCTATGCACAGGACCACACACCACCACTGTTTTGCTATCTGATCATTCCAGTTGCATCATGTTTTACGTGACATCACTTGTTTGTCACTTCATGACTGATGCTTTGAGTTACCATATTGAAAGTCTGATGGTCCAATGCTGGATGGATGTTATAATTACAGAAACATTTCACGGAAAAACTTGTGACCTTGTCGTGATGTTTTGTGCTGAACAAGCTGATTCAGCTTGTAACATCAAGTACACCTGCTGGAGACACATGCAACTAAAAATCTATATTCTTAATGTGTTTTTTGCTTATCGGACACATGCTGAGCTTTGATCTCTCTATACCATGGTTTATTGAAACAGTGTCAAAATAATTCCTGCCTTGCATGATGTAAAGATTGTTCAAATATGATCTCGATATGAATCAATAGTTCAGTTGATATTGACTGTATAACAGTATAGAGGAACAGCTGAATAGCTAAAATATATTATCAGCCATGTATAATACACCCTTAATAATTCCATGTATTAATTACTCATAACACTCACTAAAGGCGATTGGCATTGCTCCTGTCACAAGTCTGCTGTTGCCATGGCCGCAATGCATGACCATGGCTTTGAACACATTGACCATTCTCTGTATTCACCCCATTTGGCACCATCAGATTTCAACCTCTTCCCCAACTTTTACACCTACAGCAAGAAGCCAGGCACTGGGGCATGTGGCAGGAGAGTGTGGAACAATGGAGTTGTTTAAGTAAAAAATCAATTAGCCAACAACTCCGTCATCACAGTTAGGCTCAGAACTTCTCAGCCATGCCTTGTAACCGACAACAAATAATTCTCCTAGTTTAGGCTCTTCAAACAGGTCAAAACAGTGACTTATCAGTACCTGTGAACGTGTTTGTTGTTTAACACCGCGCTCAGCAATATTCAGCGGCGGTCTGTCAATAATCAAGTCTGAACCAGACAACCCAGTGATCAACAGCATGAGCATCGATCTATACAACTTGGATATGATGACATGTGTAAACCAAGTCAGCAAGCTGACCACCCAATCCCGTTAGTCACCTCTTGTGACCTGTGAACATGAAGAGGCCCCATCACCCAGCACATGTCGACATTGTTCCACAATTAATCCATGATATTTGAGGATACTGTATCTATCGTTTCCATCTCTTTCTCATGTTACTTTATGCCTGTTATCTCCTTCCAGAGGACTACTGTCTCACTGCGGCCTGCAACAACAGTGGAGTCTGCATCAACAAAGCTGACAACTACACCTGCAACTGTACCTCAGGCTGGACTGGCTGGCTCTGTAATGAAGGTAACATCACATTCTTCCTCTCAAATGAACTCCACAAATTTTACTTTAAACTTAATGAAAATAGTTCTCTTTAGAATAAATTCCACATTTGGGTTATTAATCAGGAAGTCTGTACAATGTAGTTTTCATTAGTTTTCTTTGATATTTTCCAAAAGGATGAGTGAGTGACTGAGTTTAGTTTTACGCCACACTCAGCAATATTCCAGCTATATGGCAGCAGTCTGTAAATAATCGAGTCTGGGCCAGACAATCCAGTTATCAACAGCATAAGCATCGATCTGTGCAATTGGGAACCGATGACATATGTCAACCAAATCAGCGAGCCTGACCACCCGATCCCATTAGTGGCCTCTTACGACAAGCATAGTCGCCTTTTGAGGCAAGCAAGGGTTGCTGAAGTCCTATTCTACCCCGGATCTTCACGGGTCTGTTGCTGAGTAGCTGAATAACCAATGATGAATAAATAAAAGAATTGCCTAGTTAGCCTATCAAATGACATGGAGTTGCTTGCAGTTTTCATATTCATGTATATTTTAGTTATCGACAGTTCACGGTTCTAATTTTGCAGTACATATGATGAAACATGTGTAATGTATATGACAAATTTTACAGCACAACCTAAATTCATAGCTATCATTCCAAATACCTGACTTTATATCATCAATGTAAAAATTATGCCTGTAAGATTTACCAGATTATAACCTTTAATCAATAAATAAATCAACTGTGGTATGTTTTATTTATCTGGTGCAAACTGCAGTACATCACTGAAAGCTTCCATAGTTCACCACAGACTTGTAGGACTCCTCTCACTTATAATATGACCGACTGACTGAGTATAGTTTTACACTGCTTTTATCAATATTCCAGCAATTTCAGGGTTGGGGACACCAGAAATGAGCTTCACACATTGTGCCCATGTGGGGAATCAAACCCGGGTCTTCAGCATGACTAGCCAACACCTTAACCATTAGGCTACCCCATTGCCCCTCTCACTATATGAAGAAAAACCCTGTACTTAGAATCTAAAGTAGAATGTAGTTTCTATAGTAGTGTTATAGTAGATAGTAGGACTCGTCCAAATATTTAAAACTGTACTCAGACGGTGAGACCTTATTGTAACATATATATATGACAATAAGGTCTCACATGTCTCACTACATAGTTTTGGACTTTTTAAATATTTGACGATGGCTGTCCAATTAGTCCCTATAACAGTAGACTGCAATATTTACCACTGTCACCTGCCAGTCCTCAATGTAACATCACCATGCCACATGTTTTAGATAAGGACGACTGCCAGCCCCAACCATGTAAAAACAACGGCACCTGTTCTGACGGAGGAACTAACAACTTCACATGTTCCTGTTCACAAGGATGGCTTGGATCTACTTGTGAAGAGGGTTGGTATAGATCCGTTTACCAGTGCTATGTTTAATTCAATATATTAGCAAGTGCTTTTGATTTCGATGAACCCATTATAGATTTGTGTTCCACACATTCTGAAACTTTAACTCAAACTACATAAATGTAATGTATCACCTCTAACAAAGATGCATAATGCAACAATATCTGTATTATTTTGCTAGAGCTGGTCTTGTGTGTGTATGTCTTGTGAGGGATGGAGTAGTTGAAGTTTAATGAGTGTGTTAAAAACTGACTCAGCGAATGAGGTGGGTAACCAACATTAATCACTACTATAGGGAGCCAAAAAAGTTTTATGTTTTAAAATAAATAACTTTTAATGTGAACAGCATAGGGACTGGTCATTTACAATAGGGAAGGTGGGATCATTAAAAATGTTACACAGATTGGTTACCGTTATAAATTGGTTCAAACTGTTTTCTTCTATTTCTATTGTTGACTTGGGTTGTGCATCCACTTCCCAACTTGTGGTGAATGTCTGAGATGTTTAATGGTAACTAAGGTAATATATGAAATATACTTTGTTTTCTTTTAAGTTGACTATTGCTTTGGAGCTATGTGCACAAACAACGCCACCTGTGAACTAGGGGCAGACAACTACACCTGCAACTGTCAGTCTGGATGGATTGGTTGGCATTGTGATGTTGGTATGTATTTTATGTCTCATCTTAACCCTCTCGGTGCCATAAAACCATATCTGGCACCTCAAGGAGTAAACCTCTTAAAGCATCGAGATTACACACGATGCTGCCAAAATGTCAGTGAACTGAAATCTTAACACAGAATTTACATACCAGTACCAAAAGCTCCATGGATGATTAGAAAGTTTGTATAGATGATAGTAGTGAAGAGTCAGTCAGTATGGTTTTACACCGCTTTCAGCAGCAGGCCTGGGATATCGTGACGAGGGGACGCTTTAACCATTAGGCTACCCCACTGCCCCTTGTGGTGATGAATGTGTTTCAAGAACCATCATCTACTGAATTAGTTACAGACTGCCGCCATATAGCTGCAATATAATGCTGAGTTAACCAACAAACAAACATTAACCAAAAATATTTTTGTGTTTAAACCTCACTCTTCATTGGTTTTCAGATGTTGATGACTGTAAGAATACACCATGCAAGAATGATGGCAACTGCACTGATGTTGGAACGAACAACTTCACCTGCTCGTGTAGTGCTGGATGGACAGGGGAAACCTGTCAGACAGGTACAGTAATCCTAAAACATCATATGTCATGCTAGGAAATCTGTTAGGTGCTTAAAATCTCATGATCTAGCATATATTACTAGAGTGCTTTATGTTGGATTTCACTTTTTTTAGATTGCATGGTTTCACATTTTACAGATCTATGGTATCACTCTTTTCAGATGTAGGGTTTCACTATTTTCAGATGTAGAGTTTTACTGTTTTCAGATGTAGGGTTTCACTATTTTCAGATGTAGAGTTTTACTGTTTTCAGATGTAGGGTTTCACTATTTCCAGATATAGAGTTTTACTGTTTTCAGATGTAGGCTTCTGACATAGGGTTTCAGATGTAGAGTTATTTTTCAGATATTTCTAGATATAGAGTTTTACTGTTTTCAGATGTAGGCTTCTGACATATGTTTTCATTATTTCTAGATATAGAGTTTTACTGTTTTCAGATGTAGGCTTCTGACATAGGTTTTCATTATTTCTAGATATAGAGTTTTACTGTTTTCAGATGTAGGCTTCTGACATAGGTTTTCATTATTTCTAGATATAGAGTTTTACTGTTTTCAGATGTAGGCTTCTGACATAGGTTTCATTATTTCTAGATATAGGGTTTGACTGTTTTCAGATGTAGTCTTCTGACATAGGTTTTCATTATTTCCAGATAAAGGGCTTTACTGTTTTCAGATGTAGTCTTCTGACATAGGTTTTCATTATTTCTAGATATAGGGTTTGACCGTTTTCAGATGTAGTCTTCTGACATAGGTTTTCATTATTTCTAGATATAGGGCTTTACTGTTTTCAGATGTAGGCTTCTGACATAGGTTTTCATTATTTCTAGATATAGAGTTTTACTGTTTTCAGATGTAGGCTTCTGACATAGGTTTTCATTATTTCCAGATATAGAGCTTTACTTGTTTTCAGATGTAGGCTTCTGACATAGGTTTTCATAATTTCCAGATATAGGGCTTTACTGTTTTCAGATGTAGTCTTCTGACATAGGTTTTCATTGTTTCTAGATATAGGGCTTTACTATTTTCAGATGTAGGTTTTTTGACATAGGTTTTCACTATTTCCAGATATAGAGTTTTACTGTTTTCAGATGTAGGCTTCTAACATAGGTTTTCAGTATTTCTAGATATAGGGTTTGACCGTTTTCAGATGTAGTCTTTTGACATAGGTTTTCATTATTTCCAGATATAGGGCTTTACTGTTTTCAGATGTAGGCTTCTGACATAGGTTTTCATTATTTCCAGATATAGGGCTTTACTGTTTTCAGATGTAGTCTTCTGACATAGGTTTTCATTATTTCCAGATATAGGGCTTTACTGTTTTCAGATGTAGTCTTCTGGCGTAGGTTTTCAGTATGTCCAGATATAGGGTTTCATGTTTACAGATGTAGGGTTTCACTGTGACTTAATGTAGTAATGTCTTTCATCGTGTATTTGTTAATGGTCATGAGTGCACTGATTTTTGTAGATGTGAAGGAGTGTGATAAAGATCCCTGTGTCAATGGAACCTGCCAGGAGGGGCTAGGAAACTTCACCTGTGTTTGTAACGTGGACTATCAGGGGACGTTGTGTGATGAAAGTAAGTTCTATAGACCTCCACTTGTAGTTTGTTGCGTGTGCCAACTGTTGCAGTGTTAGATGTTGAGATGTGTCTTCAGGTTTTGATTAGAACATTTCAGCTGTAACTAACATCAAATAATAGGATAGGCAAGTGATCGCAAATGCCACAATTGAGTGAAAGAATGTAGTTCTGCGCCACTTTTACCCATATCCAGCAATATCACGGCAGGGGACATCAGAAATGGGCTTCACACATTGTACCCATGTGGGGAATCAAACCAAGGTCTTCGGGGTGATGAGTGAACGCTTTAACCACTAGGCTACCCCACCACTCCTCACTGTGATGAGACCAGGTACTGCTGGTTGTGGGTCTAAATTGCACCACTTCAGGATAAACGCCCAAATAATAAGATTACAATCATACGACATGTTGTTTAAAGCAGCAGTATGTCCGAATACTGTGATCAGTCACTGTCTTCTTTTTTTTGTCCCCTGCCGTGATATTGCTGGAATATTGCTAAAAGCAGCGTAAAAACATACTCACTCTGTCATTGTCTTTTTCTAACTGTTCTCTCCTGTTGTTATAGTAATTGTTGTTGATGATGTTTCAGTTATTGATGATTGTTTGACTCATCCCTGCCACCATGACGGCACCTGTGTTGATGGCATCGGCAACTACACCTGCGACTGCACTGATCAGTGGACAGGGATAAACTGTACAGAAGGTAGGTCCTTGATTATCAGGGCTTTGTACCAACTGGAAGCTACAAACTACTAACATATATAGCACTTAGCTATAGGTGGATGGTAGAAGCAGCCTCATATCGTGCAGTAGATGATATTTTGTACAGTCAAATATGGGACAACAGATGGACATTATATATTGTCACATAGGATGCTATCAATGGATGTTGGTATGGTGAATGATTGAGTATGGATTTACGCCGCTTTCAACAATATTCCAGCAATATCATGGCAGGGACACCAGAAATGGGATTCACACATTGTACCCATGTGGGGAATCGAACCTGGGTCTTTGGTGACGAGCGAGTGCTTTAACCACTGGGCTAATCCACCTTCCCCGGTTACCCAGAAATTGAAATTGTGGATATAATTATGTCTTAGGTTTAATATTTGATGGGATTTCTCCATTTAGATTGTTTTCCTGAGAAATCTAAGAAATATGAAACGAGCCCAACTTTCAATTCTGCACATGATCTTAGTCATAGTGGTCTGTTTCTGCCATGAATTAGAAGCAATGACATTTCCCAAAAGATATTTTCATACTGATGCACTGATGTGCCCACAGATGTAGATGAGTGCAAAGCATTTCCCTGCATGAATGGCTACTGCCAGAATACCAAAGGAAACTTCACATGTTACTGCAGTAAGGGCTGGAGGGACAGAACTGCTCTGAAGGTAAGTACTACCAGAACATCATCGTCAACTACATATGTACACACAAGGACATTGCAAAAAAGCTGTGAGGTGTATGCTGTTCAGCTTTATTATGGTTGTATTCTGTTACTGTCTTTAAGAAACATTTTCTTTCTAACTGCCCCTAGTTAGACGATCACCTTGCTTTTGTTCACTATGACAACAAATCATGATAAACATTGCTCATACTTAGATGCTGTTTTAGAGAATCAGTGCATGGCACATGCACTTCCCAGATAGCATTCAGACGTTGGCCCAACGTTGGCAATGGTTTTGCCAACATTGCCAATGTTGGGCCAACGTCCGAATGCTATCTGGGTTGTAGTTCTTTGGGGATAATGAATATCATGCATACATTTGAATGCAGTTTGAAAGTATTTTATGACAAATACATCTGTTGTCTTTATAGTACTGTTCATTAGTCTATATAGTACTGCCTATCACTGTATTGCTGATGTGGTGTAAATTCTTTTTCAGAAGAAGTCCTCCTTGGGGTACTTATAAGCATTAAAATGTCCATTTTGAAACCTACGACAGTTGTAACTATATTTCAATAAAAAATATTTACAAAACGAAAAAACACGTTCTGCGTTATGAGACCACCCCTACAGGGCCCCCGCAGGGCCCCCTACCGGCAAGAGCAGGTAACTCTAGCCGACAACCTCGCACCTCACTTTTCATGCTGTCGTCTTAGATGAGAGACATGCGTGTCGTTCATTGATGAAAATGAGTGTTAAAGAATCAACTAATGTATGTATGGTTCCTCTTTCCTCTCGCACGGGCTCTAGATGGAATTGTAGGTTGATTTTTTCATTCATGATTGTTGTAACTTAGTCGGACAGGCTCCATTTTCCAGCCATGTGGCAGGCAAGATGGCGGTCGGTTTGGCTTCCTTCTGTCCTACGGTGGTAACTTTTTTAAGTTACATCGCTAGGGTGGTAGGGTAATTTCTTGTATTACTATTGTAGGCTTGCCTAACGTTTTCACTTCCAGCAATGTAAGGTGAGTTGGGTAAGTTTTTTCATATTTTTTACGCTGTATATGTTACGCAGGTAGCTTGCATTTTCGCCCCTTGTTCATGATACATGTTAAGGGTAAAACTGCCTTAGCTTTTCACATAGGGTGTATCGCCCGTGCGTATTATATTTTACTTGTGTTGCATATATGTGTGTATTTTAGACTGTACATCAGTTCCATTAAAAATGGTTCTGTTTGTTACAGTTTCACCCGTGCGTTGCATGTGCGGCCATGTTGCCACCACAGGATACGCACGATGTGTGCCTACGTTGTTTGGCTGTTGAGCATCATGATGATCAATCGTGTGAGAGTTGCCAGATTTTCTCACCCAAGACGACTAAGCGCCGATCCGCCGATTTTTTGTTTTATACAAATCTGCTGCAGGCGGGGGGGGGGACTTATGGGCTCAGGACCCACCATCTAAAGTGGCTAAAAGTAAGAAGAGTTCTTCTTCTACTAGCGGGATGGGGGTAAGCGGGCCAAGACGGCGGATAAACCTTCTTCCCCTATCCCTCCACTTCCACTCATTCAGATTCTGCACCCTCTGTATTAATAATTTAAATTCCATATTGCAGCAACAGATGACTTCGGTTCGCTTCGCTGATCACGACGCTGGCGATGTCCGGTCTCCGTGGAGGAGATCGGCTTCCGCTCGGGGAGTTAGCGGCGCCCGAGGTCGCCTGTCTGGGGTTCCTGCCTGGGCTACGGTCCGGGATCGGGTTCTACCCCCGAGGGGTCGTTGCCTTGAGCCTTGGCTCTGGTGACCCTCTGCTGGCGCGCCTGTGGCTGGCCTGAGCCGGCTCGGTTCAGCGCAGCGCGTAAGCAGCGCTGTGGATACGGGTCACGTACCGTTGGCCACCAGCTCACAAGCGGGGATTTCCCGAGCGCCGGTGCTACCGGTCGACTCGGGGCCTTACGTTACTTCGGGGAATCCTGTTTCGGCAGGCTCTTCCCTGGGTCCTCGGCAACCTGGCTCATCCTCGAGCCTAGGGTCGGTCAGGCCAGGCGCCTTAGCTCTTATGGCTCCCCTATCTTTGTCTGTGGAACCGACTTCCGTGCTCTCGGAGGCGACTCTGGATACCGAGAGTTCGCTGCCGGGGGAGCGGGAGGAGGAAGCCATGGATGAGGACGGGGGGCATGAGACGCCGGGGGAAGGTTCCTTCGCGCTTGGTCCGTCCCTGCGGCAAGTAAGGGAACGCATTGCTTCCATTTTGCCGCAGGTGGTCGTGCCGTCAGACGACCCCGAACCCGCGGAGTTTCGTCTCCCGGGGGAGGCGTTTGCTCCGTGTCGGGTCGCCGAGGCCCACTTGCGTATTTTACCTTCACTGATCAGTGAGGTTATTAACCCTCTCCTCTCAGGTGGCAGGTCACGCCTCGATCTCCCGGAGCTGAACCGGCGCTAACTGTTGGGAGAGGGGGCTCTTTATGACCCCCCGGTGGTAGATGAGTGCATTTATGCCTCAGTCGCCCTGGGGGGGTCATCTGGCCATAGCCACGCGTCGGCTCGTCAGGGTTGGCGTTCGCCTCCGTTTACTTCCAACAACCAGGTGTTGAAATCGGTATATCGCTCCTTTGAAGAACAATACCGTAACGCCGTTCAACAACTTAGGTTTCCGTCCACTCAGCATACCTCTGCGGCCCTGCAGAGGAAGCTGGTGGACCAGGAGGCGAGGGCGACGACGCCAGCCGTTGTCCACGTTAAGCGAGGCAGCTCAGGTGGTGCATTTCACATCTGGCACGCACGCCGACGCCATTCGGTCGTGCGCTAGCCAGATGATGTCTGCGGTTATGGGCCTCCGTCGGTTGTGGCTGTCTGTGGCCAGATATTCACCGGCTACACAGCAGGCGCTGTTGTCTCTGCCGTTCAGGATGGGCTCAACCCTGTTCCCGGGGGCATTGACAGTGGTCAGGGAGGCCGCGGAGGCGGTTAGCCAGTTTAAGGACTCAAAGCCCTTACTCGAGCAACCCCTCACTGCTCGCGCCCGGCCTTCCGTCCTTGCCTCAGCTTACCCTTCCTCTTCAGGAAAGGAAGCGCCCAAGTGGACGGCTCCACTTCAGGCACGTAGAGGCAAGGGTAGGGGTAGAGGTAGGGGCAAGGCTGCCTCCTCTCAGCAGCATTTTCAGAGGAAGGGGAAGTCGGCCCCGGCTTCCCAGTAAGCATTCCTCCGGAGCCCTTGTTGGTCCCGGCACAAGCGGTTGTTACACTGCCGACTGCCGGGATTCACTGCCTCTTACCCGAAGTCCCTGTCGGCGGCCGGCTACCTCTCTTCCTTCGGGAATGGGAGAAAGTCACATCAAATCCCTGGGTCTTGTCCACACTCAGGGATGGTCATATGCCACAGTGGAAGCGAGGCCCTCCTCCTTTCTCCGGGATTCGTTGCACGCCAGTGCCGAACTCCCCGGAAAAGGCCGATGTTCTCCGTGCTGAGGTCCAGGCGTTGCTGGACAAGGCAGCCATCGAGGTGGTTCCGACGGGCCAGGAAAATCTAGGGGTTTACTATTTCCTGGTTACCAAGAAGGACGGAGGGTTCAGACCCATTCTCAATTTAAAGGGTCTGAACAGTTTGCTAGAGGTACCGTCCTTCAAGATGGAGACACTGCGGTTGGTGATCTCATCTGTGGAGGCAGGGGTTTGGCTTACGTCAATCGACCTCAAGGACGCGTACCTTCATGTACCAATGCACCCCGAGTTCAGGAAATACCTCCGGTTTTCCTTCGACGGGAGGTGATATCAGTTTCGTGGTGCTCCTTCGCATCATCTCCACGGCCAAGGGTGTTCACAAAACTCATGCTAGTGCCAGCTCAAGTCGCCAGGGCACAGGGCAACTTTTGTTACCTGTACCTGGACGACTGGCTGCTCAGGGCGCTTTCCACTCACTTGAGTCGGGAATCCACACAGACGGTGATGGATATTCTCACCAGGTTGGGTTGGGTCATCAACCTTAAGAAATCCGAGCTGGTTCCATCCCAGGATCTGGTTTTCTTGGGGCCGAGATTCGAGACACAGCAGGGCTTAGTTTCTCTGTCTCAAGACCGCATTTCCAAAGTCCAAAGGGTTGTTTTACAATTCCTTCAGTCCCCCAGGGCACTCACATGGCTTCAGTTGCTAGGCAACATGGCGGCGACGGTGGACGAAGTTTGGCGTCGCTGCCTGAGGATGCGCCAGTTCAGCAAGCGTTAGCACAGCTGTGGTCACACTCGGGGAGTTACGGTGACAATTCTCCTAACTCCAGAGTGGCTTCTCCCACCTGAGGTGGTGGACCGACACCGAATCTAGTCAGGGTATCCCACTGGAGACCCCGTGCCTACGCCACAATTCAGACGGACACCTCCCTTCACAGGGTGGGGGTGTCCTAGGGGACTCACAGCTTCCGGACTTTGGTCCGTGAACGAGGCGACCTTTACACATCAACGTGTTAGAATTGAGAGCGGTCCGACTGGTGTTCAACGCTTCATGGAGCAGGTTCGAACCGTGTGGTTCGCCTAGAAATGGACAATCAAACGGCGATGTCCTATATCCTGAAGCAGGGCGGTATCGGTGTCTCCGCCACCCTCCAGGAGGCGTGGCAGTTTCTGCTGTGGTGCGACCGGGTTCAACACACGGGTATTACCTGTGTATCTCCCGGGAGGGACAACGCGTGCGTGCAGATGCACTCTCACGCCGTATCCTGGCCCCTCACGAAGTGGTTACCGACCGGGAGATATTCGGGGCTATCTCCCAGTTGTTCGGGTCGCTCCAGGTGGATCTGTTTGCCTCTGGGGTGACGAACCAGACTCGGTGTTTTGCTCCAGGATCCCGGATCCGGGAGCCATCGCCCGACGCCTTCCAGCTAGATTGGACGGACAGGGTGCTGTGGGCTTTCCCACCGATACCCCTGATTCCCAGAGTCCTATCGCAGCTAGCCACCCAACCAGCGACTACTTGTGCTTCTTGCACCTCTGTGGTCGCCTCAATGCTGGTTCCCGGTAATACTCAGATCGCTAGTACAGCCTCCTGTGCTATTACCGATGCGACCGGACCTCCTATTCAAGGAAGGCCAGCCACACCCGGATCCATGGATCCAGTGGGTGGCTTTGGCCACTGTCAGGAGTCGCCTCGCGGCGAGTGGAATTCCTGCACCAGTTGCAGACACAATTCTGGCTTCGCTGAGGGATTCACTAACTTACAGTATGAGGATAGATGGGCCTGTTATGCGCCGCTGGTGTGGAAACAGAGGGATACTTGATCCCTTTTCTTCGACTGTAGTCGGCTTTTGGAGTTTTTACAGTCTCGGTTGGAAGTCGCCTAGCCTCGCCTACTATCCGAGGCTACTCCACAGCTATTTCAGCTTTCCACATTCCTACCGAGGGTGCCCTTTTAGGACAACACCCTCTGGTTCAGCGCTTAGCAGGTGTGGACAGAGTGCGCCCGTCGTCCAACGGACAAGTCCGCCATGGATCTGTCCATCGCTTTAGATTGGCTATCTAGTCCTTTCTTCTACGATATGTCGGGATTGTCGCTTCAACTGTTAAGTTGGAAAGCGGCATTTTTGGTGGCCATTACTTCAGGTAGACGGGTGGGAGACATTCATGCTATGTCCTCAGACCCGGAGCTTACCGTTTTTCACAAGGATAGGGTAAGTATTCGCTTTACCTGATTCCTACCGCCTAAAAATCGATAAAGCGCTTCATGTCACCGCCCTATTGATTTGCCTGCCTTTACGCTTCCTGCTTCGTCTGGTAGCGTAGCCGCCAGTACATGTGTTGGATGTAATGTGAAGACACTTAAGACGTATGTCAAGAGAACAATGTCAATCCGTGAAGAGAAGCAGTTATTCTGCTGTTACGGGGCGTAAAGTAGGTCACCCAGTTACCACACAGACCATATCGAGGTGGATCGTGTCGGCGCATTTGTATGGGTTACATACACAAGGGTATGACTCCCCAGAGGGTTTAAAGGCTCATTCGGTTCGAGCAGTTGCCACGCCTAAAGCGCATGCTGCTGCTCTGCCCATTGAGGAGATCTGCTCTGCGCTATTAGGACCGAAAGTACGCTCATTCGCCATTATCAGCTGGACAAATATTCGCGCGAGCTGCAAGTTCGGTTTGGCCAAACGATTCTCCACAGTGGACAGAGTAACACCAGGCCGAAAGTGAGCCTTGTCGCTGATTTACTCAGTGTTTTATACTGGTGTTGGGTCTATTCTCCCTATTTTGCACTGGTGAAGGTATGTGGTGGCAGTTTTTATTTCCGCTCTTTGGTATCGGTGCCTTTGGCTTATATTTTCCATTTTCCCCGCTTTAGGCTGTGTGCTATGGACAGTAGTTTGTTTTGGCGAAGTCCCTAGTTTTTACTCACTTCCACCAATCAGGATGGGAGGCGGAGTTTTATCTTGGGGTGTGTACCGATTGACCAATGGGCACTAAGCTTTGACCTCCCAGGGTCCTCGCCTTTAGTCACTTTGATTGACATTGGCGGACACATGACTGGGTAAGTGTGATTTCTATTTTCATACGGCTGTACTAACGCTACTGCGCTCGACCAGTGTGTCAGACAGAATGCCACTCCCAGTTTTCTGATCTTTGGGAGTCTGTTTTATGCTTATAAGTACCCCAAGGAGGACTTCTTCTGAAAAGAATTATACAAACCTGTAGAGGTTATGAATTCTTTGAAGAAAGTCCTCCTTGGGTATCGGGCACCCGCCTCCCCTCATTCTGTCTGATCCGCTCAGCATGAAAAGTGAGGTGCGAGGTTGTCGGCTAAAGTTACCTGCTCTTGCCGGTAGGGAGACGGCTGGGGCCCTGTAGGGGTGGTCTCATAACGCAGAACGTGTTTTTTCGTTTTGTAAATATTTTTTATTGAAATATAGTTACAACTGTCGTAGGTTTCAAAATGGACATTTTAATGCTTATAAGTACCCCAAGGAGGACTTTCTTCAAAGAATTCATAACCTCTACAGGTTTGTATAAATTTTACCTCACTATATAGTGCTGTTCATGAGTCTAGATACTACTGTAAATGTTGTTATTTCTCTTTCCACCTGGGGTGCCCCACTAACAGACATCGACGAATGTACGGATAAGGAGAAAAAGTGTAATAGCACCAGCGAGATCTGCAAGAACAACAACGGCTCATACGCATGTTCATGCAAACCCGGATACGAGCTGAGAGGGAAAGGCTGTATTGGTAAGACTTGTCTCCTTGCAGTGAGAAAGTTGCTGTGTGGTCCTGTGCATAGAGACCAGGTCACAAATCAGTTGAAGTTAAGTAGCGTTGGTCACGGAAAGTCCTTGGAGGGGTGACAGTGTTTGGCAGCTTGACTCCTTAGAGTTTCTAGGACTTTAGTCATGCCCCACAATAAAGCACACGTGATAGACATGATCTCACCTTAGACAAATGAGTTTGTTCAAAAATTGCCTCTGCTCACCCATCAGTGAATGGGTACCCGTTGGGATGTCAAGTGACTGTTAACCTTGTAGTGCCTCGCAGGCAGCTTGGGTTGTCAAGGGTAATAATGTGTTAATGTCTTGAGCATGCACAAAGGCGTGGATACAGGCACTTTATCAATAGCCATTTTTATTATTATTTGAATGTCACATGTTTAACTTGATATGTTAGGTACTCTGTTCTTACAAGGGAAGGGGTTTAATATTTTAATGTTGAAATAATTCAACTTGGACAACCCAGTAACTTTATTTATAGCCATTATTATTATTATTATTTGAATGTTACAAGTTTAACTTGATATGTTAGGTACTCTGTTCTTACAAGGGAAGGGGTTTAATATTTTAATATTGAAATAATTCAACTTGGACAACCCAGTAACTTTATTTATAGCCATTATTATTATTATTATTTGAATGTCACAAGTTTAACTTGATATGTTAGGTACTCTGTTCTTACAAGGGAAGGGGTTTAATATTTTAATATTGAAATAATTCAACTTGGACAACCCAGTAACTTTATTTATAGCCATTATTATTATTATTATTTGAATGTCACATGTTTAACTGGATATGTTGAGTACTCCATTCAACAAGGGAAGGGTTTTAATATTTTAATATTGAAATGACTTGGAACTTTTGAGAACATTCTATGAAAGTATCATTTGTGCGTAGAGGATTTTGACTGTTCATAATCTCTCATATCAGGTAGAAAAGTAAGTACTTTGGCATTACTTTCAATGAACTATGGAATGACTCGTTACCCACATGATGCTATCATGACTAGTGTGACTGACAACACGGGCCCAGTGACTTGGTTGCTGCATGCCATTGTATCCCAGTTGCACTGAGGTGAGGTGAGGTGAGGTGAGGTGAGGTGAGGTGAGGTGAAATTGGGTTTAAAGTCGTGCTTGAGAATATTTCGCTCATATGACGACGTGCATGCGTGTGTATGTGTATGTGTGGCTGCTTGTACTAGCCCAGACTGAAGCTGGTTTTATAGTGCTAGCTCACTGAGATACCATGCCGCAGTGAAGCATGAATACCCTATTCAGACACATTATACTGACTCCAGGCCGACCAGTCCTTGTTGTACCCATTAATGCCGAGCGCCAGGTAGGGACCAACAAGTACCATATTTTAACGTCTTTTGGTATGACGCCGTCGGGATCGAACCTGCGACCTTCTGCTCTCCGGGCGGACGCTCTAACCACTACACCACGGAGGCAGTCCCCAGTTGCACTGAATGATGCTCACAGTTTCAGTCACTGGTTGTCCAGACTTAATTATTTATAAACTGTGAATATTGCTGAGTATGGTATTTAACAAAAACAAACCGACATTGAGTTAGTCAGTTGCCCCGGGAGACGGTGATAGGACGCTATGATGGGCTGACCTAGCACATTGTTGCGAATGTACCTCTTTGTTTGTGATGTAAGTATTTAACTCAACTGTTATAATTATTTTTAACCTTTAGGATTATGATAAACTGATTTAATTCTATATTTTTGGAACCTTAAAGTTCTACCTAGTAGAAGTGGCCAATTTTCTTCACTTTTTTCATAGTCCTGACCTTGTCTCAAAAAAACAACAAAAACAAGTAATGTTTTTAAACAACATACTCGCCACCTAGCATGATGGTCAGATGATCAGTCACATCGGCTGGAATCTGTGGAATTCTACACCACCGGACAGAGTGTGGTAACTATGACAATCAGACCTTGTTTTCACAAAGTAGATTCATCCTCTGTTGCAGGGTGGCGGGGTAGCCTAGTGTTTAAAGCGTTCACTTCACTTGTCAGGCCGAAGGCCTGGGTTCGATTCCCCCATGGGTATAATGTGTGAAGCCTATTTCTTGTGTCCCCCGCTGTGGGATTGCTGGAATTCTGCTAAAAGCAGAGTAAAATTAAACTCACTCACTCATCCTTTGTTGCAGAAACCTTGTTGTTTGATAACAGTAACGGTGTGAGTGGTGATCGCGAGATCTATGGACCCTACTTTGCTCCAGGAGGACTGCCATACTTTGGGAAGACCTATTTTGCTATCTATGTAAGACATTGCTTGAAAATATATCTGTTTTCAAAATACTGATTTGTGTGAATATGACATGTCAAATAATCTGAGGTCTGCTAACAGACATGTCAAAGCAAGAATATAATCACGTTCATCATTATTGTTTCTCAGTGATCATTAATTTCATATTTGATTAATTGTTATGAACAGGATGGAGGACACTTTCAAATAGTTTCAACTCTTCATCATACTTGTCTATAGATGGAGATATTCTGTTACCACCTGAGTACGTTATATACACTCGCGTAACCTTGATTCGTGGATATAAGGGAAGTGTGGCGGAATTCATTTTTTTAATGCATGATTTCATTTTGTATACGCACTGATTATTATATTCATTGATTCAGCAAATTGAAAATGCCTAATATTCCACTCGTGAATGAAACGTTTGTTTACGGCAGCCATTTGCAATCATCACCCATTCATGTGCCCACAAAATGTGACGTCACCTTGTTTCGTGGATTACGTAGTCGGTTACTTTATACCACTGTGTACGACATCCCACTGCAGTAAGTATTGACACCAAGGAAAGCAGACAACGAGAAGTGAGAAGGTTGGAGCTAACGGTATCTTTTTTACTTGACATTTTGTAAACATAAAATTTGGCAATGGTGGTATTAGTGATCTGGGGCTATTTATCTCATTGCTGGACAATTACATTTAGTGTACTTGCGTGTAATGCAGAGATTCAGAACTTTTTTGTCAGCGAGGCGTGGCATTGTATGTACAGCAAAAGTACCGCTTTGTGACGTCAGTCGAGACTTAATTTATGACCAAACATAATAATTTCCGCAATCCACGAATCAAGGTTATCCACGAATTTATGTTACGGTTCTGTACATATATGAGTATATAGGAGTATATGAAAATACCAAACTATGGAAATAGGGACTATTGAAATTACATTTTTACCTCATGGCAAAGCAAGTTAGCTATCAAGGAGAGATCAGGTCACACCTACCCAGTGACTTCACCCTTGGAAGCTAGTTTTATATCCCAAATTGTCGTGCAGGTTTGGATATTGTTAACATACAATCCCTCTGACGCATATTTTGGGAGTGTTGGAAGAATATATCAACTTGTTAGAGGTTTAGATTATGTATTAGAAATAAGGAGCTCAAACTCATTGGCTTTATGTCAGATTTGTAGAATATATCAACTTGTTAAAGATTTAGATTATATGTTAATAAATGTAAGAACTCGTTCACTTTATTTCAGGTGAGTCGAGACGGCTATATCCTCCTTGATCAATACAGGACTTTAAAAAACCCTGCTCTTAACGCCAGCGACTGGCCTTCAGGTGTGGTGGCGCCATATTGGTCACACTGGGACATTCCTGCAGAAGGAGCTGCCCTGTATGTCACTGAATATATGAAGAATCAGCAAGATGACAACAACACATTGAACAGAATACATCAAGTGTTGAATAAAAACTTAACTGAGAATATCTCAGTAGAATATGCCTTGGTGGCTACTTGGATGGATGTTATTCCCTACCCGGCTGATCAATACAAGGGATTTGAGGTAAGGTCACAACAGTCATTGATTACCATATGTCAACATCTATAAAGTCCCCCCTGGAGAAGGAGACCTGCATATGCCTTCAAATAGCAATGCTGATTTATAGAAAGTTTTTCTCTCTTACACATATGCCTTTCCATCTAAAACCATGCTATCTGTTTCCATCTGCACCTCCACACCATGCTTTTTGCCATCAACAGTTTTATTATCATTTTATTTTGCATGTGTTGCTTAAGCTAGCCGCAACAATTTCTCACAGCATCATCATAACAATCTTTAAAGTGGTTCTGAAGGAAGCACATCACCAGTGCATACACAATCCCTCTCTTTGCAATTAAAACGTGTTTGTGTTCCAGTGTTTTTTATACGATTCAACGTTTTGTTCAAACCATTTCAAAGAAATTTAAATTATCTTGGAATAAGTATCTGTAAAATCAGATCTTTCTTCATGCTAATGCTAAACAAAGGTTAGAGTATGTCCAATTTCTTGCAATTGACCCCTTTCTAAATGGCATTGTGTATTCACGGTCTGAAAGTAATTTCTCAAGAATGTATAATTACACACTGGTGTCTGTCTAACCAACATCGTTTTGAGTTCCACGGGAACCAGTCAAGATTGACCTTCATTTCAGAATGTGACTTTCCAAGTAGTCCTGGCCACTGATGGACAGAAGACCTTTGCATTGTTTGTGTACGATCAACTCAACTTGGCAGACAACTCCGCGCTGGTGATATCTAGAGGTTACAGCACACAGTCAGGAGCTTCAGTCCTCGGTGCTGTTGCCAAAGGTAATATTCAGCTGCTTTATTGAGTGGAAAGAGGATCTGGCTGTGTCAGTGAGAGAGACATATCAAGTTATGAGTGAGTGATTCATGTATAGGCGGTGTGTGTTTGAGATTCATGTAACAGGGATGGAAATAACCCATTGCCCCACTTCGGCATCCAGTTGTTTTTTCTGTCGGGCAAGCAAATTTGTATATCACACTGTACCGGTGTCCAGTTGACTTTCCAATGTTAATTATGTTGTTTATTTAAAAAATCAACAAGAAAACAGTCGGTATAGTGGAAAAATTATCAGGGCAAGTGATTTTACATGTGCCACTGTACCGGAGTACACTAGCAATTTTACGTTCTTTCCACCCCTGATGTATAGTCCGTGTGTGTGAATTATTCATGTATAGTCCGTGTGTGTGTGTGATTCATGTATAGTCCGTATGTGTGAGTGATTCATGTATAGTCCGTATGTGTGAGTGATTCATGTATAGTCTGTATGTGTGAGTGATTCATGTATAGTTGGTGTGTGTGAGTGATTCATGTATAGTCCGTATGTGTGTGTGATTCATGTATAGTCCGTGTGTGTGAGTGATTCATGTATAGTCCGTGTGTGTGAGTGATTCATGTATAGTCCGTATGTGTGAGTGATTCATGTATAGTCTGTATGTGTGAGTGATTCATGTATAGTTGGAGTGTGTGAGTGATTAATGTAATTTTTAATAGTCTGTGTGTTTGTGTGATTCATGTATAGTTGGTGTGTGTGAGTGGTTCATGTATAGTCCGTATGTGTGAGTGATTCGTTCATGTGTATAGTCTGTATGTGTGTAGTGATGATCGTGTATAGTCTGTATGTGTGAGTGATTCATGTATAGTTGGTGTGTGTGAGTGATTCATGTATAGTCCGTATGTGTGAGTGATTCATGTATAGTCCGTGTGTTTGTGTGATTCATGTATAGTTGGTGTGTGTGAGTGGTTCATGTATAGTCCGTATGTGTGAGTGATTCATGTATAGTTGGTGTGCATGAGTGATTCATGTATAGTCTGTATGTGTGAGTGATTCATGTATAGTCTGTATGTGTGAGTGTTTCATGTAAAGTCTGTATGTGTGAGTGATTCATGCATACTCCGGTGTGTGAGTGATTCATGTATAGTCCGTGTGTGTGTGTGTGATTCATGTATAGTCCGGATGTGTGAGTGTTTCATGTATAGTTTGTATGTGTGAGTGATTCATGTATAGTCCGTGTGTGTGTGATTCATGTATAGTCCGTGTGTGTGAGTGATTCATGTATAGTCCGTGTGTGTGAGTGATTCATGTATAGTCCATGTGTGAGTGATTCATGTATAGTCTGTATGTGTGAGTGATTCATGTATAGTCTGTATGTGTGAGTGATTCATGTATAGTTGGAGTGTGTGAGTGATTCATGTATAGTCCGTGGTGTGTGTGTGATTCATGCATGGTCAATGTGTGTATAAATGATCCAAGGATAGTCACTGTGTGTTAGCGATTCATGCATGGTCAGTGTGTGTATAAATGATTCAAGTATAGTCACTGTGTGTAAGTGATTCATGCATGGTCAATGTGTGTATAAATGATCCAAGTATAGTCACTGTGTGTAAGTGATTCATGCATGGTCGATGTGTGTATGAATGATTCAAGTATAGTCACTGTGTGTAAGTGATTCATGCATGGTCAATGTGTGTATAAATGATTCAAGTATAGTCACTGTGTGTAAGTGATTCATGCATGGTCGATGTGTGTATGAATGATTCAAGTATATTCACTGTGTGTAAGTGATTCATGCATGGTCAATGTGTGTGAGTGTTTCATTCATAGTTGCTGTGTGTAAGTGAATATTTCCTGTTTAGCCCAGTATGAGTAGTTTGTTTGGGGAGTTGGTGAGTGTTGTTTTATGGTCCTCTCAGCGGGATGCTAGTCCCGACATTACTAAACCAGTGGTGGAAAGCATGAGCGTATGATGACAGAATCCTAAACAGTTCATGTTTTTTGTCTAACACCTTTAACCATAGAAAATAATAACTTTTCACAAACTCATTGATTAGGATTTTGTCTGATCAGGAAGGCATGGTGTCTGTAGCAGAAATGTCATAATTCCCACAGGATTAAATGGCTTGAAAATATTGGTTTCATACAATGGACTATATTTCTATTTCAGGAAGTCGTAGTCTTGAGGCCTACAAGATGTTCAGTAATAGCAGTACTTTACCTGCTAATGAAAACTACAAATGTCTGGACCGGTTAGCAGAAATACCTCAACCAGATTCTGCCAGTGCATATTACAGAAACAGGTGCCCCTGTACAAGGAAACAGGCACTGCTTGACAAATGGTTCATGTATAATACCACGGAGGACTGTGCCATTCTGAGGTTCGACCCTGAAAGAGGAACATGCAAATATGACCCGTAAGTAATTATGTGTTTTAGTGAATGATTAGCTTAGGCTCAGACTCATGTTTAAGTCAGGTTCAAGCACAGGCTCAGGCTTAAACAGGCTCAGACTCATGTTTAAGTCAGGTTCAAGCACAGACTCAGGCTTAAACAGGCTCAGACTCATGTTTAAGTCAGGTTCAAGCACAGGCTCAGGCTTAAACAGGCTCAGACTCATGTTTAAGTCAGGTTAAAGCACAGGCTCAGGTCAGGTTCAGGCACAGACTCAGGCCTAAGCTTAGGCTCAAACTTAGGTTCAGGTTACGTTAAAGATCAGGCTCAGGTCGAGGTTCAGACTTCGGCTCAGGCAATTACAATGTATGAGCAGGCCTAAGTATGTGATTGCATGCAGACCTTCTGAAGATAAGAAAATGGTATTCAGCAACTTCTTCTAGTTGTTAAAGACAACAAACAGGAATGGATGGTCAGGTTCTCAGACATGGAAGATGCATGTCACCATATCCCAGTTGCATACACCGACTGATACTATATAGACATTGCTGGATTATTGCTTGAAGCCGCAGTAGGTAAAAAACACAGCAATATATTTACGCGATGGATGCATGGGAATATTGCTTCCAGCCACTGCCTGGTCCTGACTCACCTGTTTAACATCTTTTCAGAGTTTACGGAACTCTTCTGTCCAATGAGAAAGGAGCAGGTTATCTAAGGGGCAGCAACACATCAGTAGCCAGCCAAGTTGATGCTGTCAACAGCGTCTGCTGTAGCAGCAACAGCGCTTTGTGTAAAGTCTTCTATGCACAGTACCCCTCTGACACCTGTGCAAACAACACCATTGTGACTTCAGGTGAGTGTTCTTCATAGAAACTACTGTGGACAAGTACTGCTGGAAATAGGAACTTGTATACTGTGTGGCGTGACTGATCAGACTGCTGACCATTACTACAATGTCTGGTGGCCAATCTTTCCTTGGGCATACAATGTCTGGTGTTATGGGCTTTTATTGGCATACAATGTCTGGTGTTATGTGCTTTTATTGGCATACAATGTCTGGTGTTATGGCTGGTGTTATGTCTGGTGTTATGTGCTGTCTTGGCATACAATGTCTGTTGTTATGTGCTCTTATTGGCATACAATGTCTGGTGTTATGTGCTCTTATTGGCATACAATGTCTGGTGTTATGTGCTCTTATTGGCATACAATGTCTGGTGTTATGTGCTCTTATTGGCATACAATGTCTGGTGTTATGTGCTCTTATTGGCATACAATGTCTGGTGTTATGTGCTCTTATTGGCATACAATGTCTGGTGTTATGTGCTCTTATTGGCATACAATGTCTGGTGTTATGTGCTCATATGGCATACAATGTCTGGTGTTATGTGCTCTTATTGGGCATACAATGTCTGGTGTTATGTTATGTTTGGTGTTATACTTATTGGCATACAATGTCTGGTGTTATGTGCTCTTATTGGCATACAATGCCTGGTATTATGTGCTCTTATTGGCATACAATGTCTGGTGTTATGTGCTCATATTGGCATACAATTCCTGGTATTATGTGCTCTTATTGGCATACAATTCCCGGTGTTGTGTTCACAGCAATGTCCAGCTTTGGAAATATCCAAGATGGTATGCAAAGCCCCGTATACAGCTGTGTCTGTTGGAGAATAAGGTGTGTATTTTACACATGAACATTAGTGGTGTTTCTTCTTCAGGTTACTATTGGGGAAGTCCTGTGTCCAAGGTGTCCGCTGGAACTCCATACATTTTCAATGGCATAGGGGAGTATGTCCTGTTTGGCAGCAGCAGGTAAGCATGTACCTGAATATTATACAAGATCTTCTTTAAACAACTGATTTATGGATTCCATTGACCATAGCAAAAAACCCAACAGAAACAAACAAACATGGGAAAAGTCTAAAATGTGTTTATTGCATACAGTGCAAATTTACTTGTTCACCGCTCTCTTTTCAGAACCTACAGGTAAACTCTTTCTGGATTTGTTTATGTGGACAGTAAAAGATATATTTATTAATATTTTTACACATAGCCGAAATACATTGACTGATGAAGAAAACATTTGGTTATAATGACTGCTGCAATTGTGCTCATCAGTAGTGAATGACATACAGCATGATGACAACTTGTTATGTTCTTGGTTGCAGCGGACCTGTGATACAGGGGAGGCTGCAGAGAGTAGCTGACAACATCAACGTCACGGTCCTCACTGCCGTTGCTATTGAGGTAATACAAGTCTATTGTATTTTGTGATATTTAGTTGGAAGTGAGATTGCTTTAACCAGTGCTTCAGCCAGGCAAGCGCCATTGCGCCATTGACACTAAAAAATATGCAGTGGCACTTTTTTACAATGCTAGAGCATACCCATTGGCTCAACATTTAATATAATCCTCAGGTCTTCTATACCATGGTTACCATGAATGGCAAAAAGTCTCAACTACATTGGCACACATTTTAGTAGTTAAAGTGCCAATTGGCAACACTCAACAAAATTCTGGCTGAAGCACTGTTTAACACCCCTCCAAATAAGAATTATAATACTTGAATTATCATGTAACCAGCACCTTGAGCAAGCACTAGTTGCCTGGATATGTGCGCTATATAAATATCATATAATAGCATGTCACCTGCAAAGTAACACATTGCAAATGTCACCTGTAAAGTAACACACTGCACATGTCACCTGTAAAGTAATACATTACACATGTCACCTGTAAAGTAACACATTGCACCTGTCACCAGGTAAAGTAACACATTGCACATGTCACCTGTAAAGTAACACATTGCACATGTCACCTGAAAATTAACACATTGCACATGTCACCTGCAAAGTAACACATTGCACCTGCCACCTGTAGAGTAATACATTGTACATGTCACCTGTAAAAGAATACATTGCACCTGTCACCTGTACAAGAACACAACACACCTGTAACACACATTGCAACACCTGTAAAGTAAACACCTGTCACCTGTAAAGAACATATTGTACATGCCACCTGTAATAAGAACATATTGTACATGCCACCTGTACAAGAACACACTGTACAACTGTCACCTGTACAAGAACACACTGTCATACATGTCACCTGTACATGCCACTGTCACCTGTAAAGAACATATTGTACATGCCACCTGTACATTGTACATGCCACCTGTACAAGAACATACATGCCACCTGTACAAGAACATATTGTACACCCTGTACAAGAACACACTGCAACTGTCACCTGTACAAGAACATATTGTACATGCCACCTGTACAAGAACATATTGCACATGCCACCTGTACAAGAACATATTGTACATGCCACCTGTACAAGAACACACTGCAACTGTCACCTGTACAAGAACATATTGTACATGCCACCTGTACAAGAACACATTGTACATGCCACCTGTACAAGAACATATTGTACATGCCACCTGTACAAGAACATATTGTACATGCCACCTGTACAAGAACATATTGTACATGCCACCTGTACAAGAACATATTGTACATGCCACCTGTACAAGAACACACTGCAACTGTCACCTGTACAAGAACATATTGTACATGCCACCTGTACAAGAACATATTGTACATGCCACCTGTACAAGAACATATTGTACATGCCACCTGTACAAGAACACACTGCATCTGTCACCTGTACAAGAACATATTGTACATGCCACCTGTACAAGAACATATTGTACATGCCACCTGTACAAGAACATATTGTACATGCCACCTGTACAAGAACACATTGTACATGCCACCTGTACAAGAACATATTGTACATGCCACCTGTACAAGAACACACTGCAACTGTCACCTGTACAAGAACATATTGTACATGTCACCTGTACAAGAACACCTGTACAAGAACACACTGCAACTGTCACCTGTACAGGAACACACAGATCCGAGTGAGCCTCCACATTCCTGCTCATGATGATCCTTGGTCTGTCAGCACGATGCCCTAGCTCGCTGGTTCCACCAAGTGGTATATGTGTGAAACCTGTACCATTTGGCGATGATAGAACTGGAGTGTTGCTTAGAGCTGCATTAAACCCATCTCACTCTGTAAACAGATATTTACTTTACTTGACTTTATGTAACAATATGCTGATAATGCATCCATTATTTCAGGTGAATCATGTTACTGTGGAGGCCATGCTCGGAGCTGATAAGAACTCAGTGGAGTTCTACCATCAGGGTGTCATGCTTCAGAATGGCGATAAGATGGAGGACTTTATGCTGGACGGAAACACTATCATTTTCCGATATGGCCAGTATGTCCAGGTAAGTGACTGACATTGTGGTGGTCTGGGATTCTCATTTCAAATCAAGTTTACTTAAATTCATTTTGATACTAGTATTTGTCAAGAAAATATTTCTTCACTTATCTTCTCTTATGAGTGTTTTCTCTCCAAGAGTCTTACATAACCAAAGATAAATATACGTCCTTTCAATATACGACCCATGAAGATCCAGGTTAGAATTGATCTTCAGTAACGTATGCTTGTCGTAAGAGGTGACTAACGGGATTGGGTGGTCAGGCTCACTGACTTGGTTGACACATGCCATCGGTTCCAAATTGCGCAGATCGATGCTCATGCTGTTGATCACTGGATTGTCTGGTCCAGACTCGATTTATTCACGTATCGGGAAATAGGCAACGATACATATTATTTAATTAATCTTTTTATAATAATTTTCTGATTAAGTAAAAATGAAAATATAAAAGAAATAGGTAAGAGGATATTATGACATCTTACAAATGGATTAAAATAGCAGGAGTTTTCATCTCCTTTGTGGTTTATCTGGACATTATATGTGTGTAAACTTTTATTTTTATTAGAAATAAACTTTTTAAGTTGAAGTTGTATTATTTGAATAATATGTTGAAAATACCTTTGGTATTTATCAACAGTTGGATTAGACCTAAATTATTGTAGTAGCAATAATGTTTCACGAGCTGATATTTTCCTTGACAAATGTAGGCTTCTATCTTATTATAAGGCTATGTTTCATTTTTTCATTATTCTATTCAGTCTAAAGAAAGTTTACTTTACCTAATACAGAGACACTTTTGCCCATCTTTAGTCTTTATAAATAATTTCTTTATGAGAAAGTGTACCAAACGTCATTCATGAAATAGGTAATGTTAATAATACTTTTATTCAGAGACATAGGTGCATAAATTATTGTTTTGATCAAATTGTGCACTTCAAGATCATGTCACATGATTGTGACTTCAATTAAATTTTTCTTGAGTAATACAGATGTGCACAATATCTCAAACTCTTTAAATTACTTGAAATTCAACATCCTTTGCTGTTTATAGAAGTTAAAGTATATAAATAGTATGGGTGGGTTGATGGAGGACATGGTGTAAGCTAGTTTCAGTTAATTTGTCATATATGTGAAATGAGAAATCATACATCTATCTGCGTTAACTTTCCTTTGGACAGCAGTTATGATTAAAAGAATTTTTTTATAGTAAAGTGTAGGGCTAGTAATATTTGAAAAGGACTAGTGACACACAAAATCCACTAGCCCGGAGCACTAGTTAAAGTGTTTAGTGAATGTCGGTCCCTGCTGTTTTAAAATAAAAATATAAACAGAAGAATGTTCTGGTTTTTTGCTTTGAAAGAAGCTATACAATGCACAGTGGTTACTCGCATATACTGTGATTCAGTCTGAAGGTAAAAGAATATTACCAAGTGGACAGATCTCAATAACTGTTCTTCCACAATATATCTCAATACGTATCGCAATACAGAAGAGTGTATCGCAATATATCGCAATACGTATCGCAATACAGAAGAGTGTATCGCAATATATCGCATGTACAGAAGAGTGTATCGCAATATATCGCAATACGTATTGCAATACAGAAGAGTGTATCGCAATATATCGCAATACGTATTGCAATACAGAAGAGTGTATCGCAATATATCGCAATACGTATTGCAATACAGAAGAGTGTATCGCAATATATCGCAATATATCGCAATACGTATTGCAATACAGAAGAGTGTATCGCAATATATCGCAATACGTATTGCAATACAGAAGAGTGTATCGCAATATATCGCAATACGAAATTTGGGGCAATACACAGCCCTAATGCCTGGTATACTTAAAGAACTTTATGGAGGTCCTGGGGATCTGTGTATGTATAAGTGTTAACGGTATGACCTTGACTGTAAATCACGCTGTATTCTCCAGGTGACAGCCAGTGGTCAGTTACTCGTGTCAGTGTTCACGCCCCAGACTGACAATGCCATCTTTAATTCTGGACTTGTGTCTGTCATGGCCAGTGATGCTGTCCCACAGGAAAAAGTTGATGCGGGTAAGTTCCCAACTTCATCATCAAGTCAATAGTTGTGTACATTGACGTCCATCCCCTGTCTTCTGCAGCTACCATTAATTACATTGTGTGTGTACAGTAACGTGGACATGTGTTTCAATGGGCTGTGTTCCAGGAATAGTATGTGGGTAATCCCCAGTAAATGATGAACAGTTTTATTAGCATGTAGACAAAGTTGCTTGATTGGCATTTTAGAAGATGCTATTTGATGAACATAAAGAATTTTCTGGATTTCTTCTTCTGTTATTCTTTGATACGTTTCGGGGCCTGTTCCGGTTTTACCTGTAGTCAAGTATTCAACTATCTGGAAAGCTAAAATTTGACTCATATTGACATAAGGTGGGTTGGAATGTTTGTGGAGATTTTCAAGAAGAAATATTGACTAGGAATGTGGATTTTGAGCATAATATTTGTGTGCTTAAATGCATTCATTGGTATTCAGTCATCAAGAAAGCTAGTCAGTGAGCTTACCAATCAAGACAACAATACAGCCAGGTATTGTTTCAACACAATGGGCAGTGACAGGCTTCACTACACCAGGGGCCAACTGATTGAATTAGCAATCCAAGGCGAGACAAAACAAAGTGAAACTGTGTGGAGAAAACTTACTTCACTAAAGATAAATTCCAAATGTGTAACCAAAAGGGGATCACGTGGTGGACAGAAGAGGAAAATAAAGAAGAATACTCCAGATTGCAAGAAACCAACTTTTGCATTCTGTTTGATCAATGCCCAGTCTGTGAGAAACAAATCAACTATTATTCATGATTACATATTAGACCACAATCTCGACATACTCGCTATTGCCGAAACATGGCTTAAATGTAAGGACACCTCTGTGATTACGGACACACTTCCATCTAATTATGACATCATTAACGTTAACCGACCACGGCGTTCTGGAGGAGGCGTCGCAATTATCCACAAAAAAATCATATACAGTGAAGGTAAATCATATGGAGAAATACACGACGATGGAGGTAGTTGAAGCCACATTCTCCGGTGGATTGAAATCACTAACTCTTACCGTTATCTACCGCCCCCCAAAGTCAAGTAAAAATCAGACCACTTACAAGGATTTTCAGCAAGAATTCGTGTCTGTCGCCGAGACAAAATTGTCTCTATGTCATGATTTTATGATTGTCGGAGACTTCAACATTCACATGGAAGATCCGAATTGTACCGATGCTTGCAATTTCAAGGAAGTATTGGACAGTCTAAACCTTCAACAGCACATAAGTGAACCAACCCATAGAAGTGGCCACGCTCTTGATTTAGTCATCTCAAGACAGGCTGAGCAGACAGTCAAAACAGTCACTGTGAAAAAACCATATGATCTCTGACCATTATTCAGTATTTTGTGAACTTAACCTCCCAAGAGCTGCCCCTATGAGAAAAATGATTAAATACAGAAAAACGAAAAATATTGACCTACATCGTCTAAATTGTGACCTACGAAAACGTTTTACTGAAAACGATGTTGTTCAAACGGGGACCATTTATGATCAAACAAATGAGTTCAACCAAATTCTCTCAGAAACGATTGAAGCACATGCACCTGTACAGAAAAGGGTTGTTACCATTCGACCTGATACAAGCTGGTATACAGATGAAGTTCGAGCTACCAAGCGAGAGAAAAGACACGCTGAGAAACTCTGGAGAAAAACGCACTTGGAAATACATCGTCAGATGTACAAGGCAGCCAGAGATAAACACAATGCCCTCCTAGTTCAAACTCGTACGCAACATATTAACTCCCGCATAGCTCAATCTTCTTCCAATCCGAAGGCTCTGTTCAAAGAGTTGAATAATCTGTTACATAAAAGACAGACATTCTGCCTAATCATACCAGTGAACTGGATCTTGCGAATCGTTTTGCTGATTTCTTCACTACCAAGATTGAGAACATCCGTGTCGACCTACAACAGAACCAACCGAACATAACAACTCCAGATAAAAGTTCAATGGACAGTGCCTTAGTACCATCAGACCAACATCAGAAAGTGAGATAGCACGCATAATAAAGAAGAGTCCATCAAAGTCATGTGAATTAGATCCGATCCCAACATGGATCTTACAATCTGCATTGACTCTATCTCACCTACGTTAGTGGCCATGTTCAATACATCGCTGGCTGCATCTGAAGTACCAAGCACATTCAAAATGGCTCTTATTCGTCCACTTATCAAGAAAACTTCACTTGATCCAAATGACATTAGAAATTATAGGCCGGTGTCTAACCTACCATTTCTATCAAAGGTACTTGAGAAGATTGTAGCAATCCAAATCAAAGAACATCTGGAAAAACAACCTGATGGAAGAGTTCCAGTCTGCCTATAGAGAACACCACAGTACAGAAACAGCACTCCTTCGTGTGCAAAATGACATCCTTTCTCATCTCGACAATCAGAGAGTAGTACTTCTTGTTCTACTAGACCTGTCAGCAGCCTTCGATACAATAGACCACAGTATCCTTCTGTCTCGACTTGAGAAGACTGTTGGTATCACCGACCAGCATTGATGTGGCTTGCGTCATATCTAAAAACAGAACTCAGTCAGTGAAAGTGGGTGAGGCCGTGTCAGAAGAAAGGTGGTTATCATATGGCGTTCCACAGGGTTCAGTCCTTGGACCACTCTTGTTTACCATCTATATGTTGCCACTAGGTGATGTTTTCCGAACCACTGCATTGACTTTCAGTGCTTTGCAGATGACACCCAGAGCTGTATCGCCTCCAGGATTGTATCACTTCAAGACAAGATAACGAAGCTGGAAAGCTGCATCAGTGACATCAGAACTTGGATGAGAATTAACTTTCTCAAACTAAATGACAACAAAACGGAAGTATTCATTGCTGGGCCAAAGCACTTACAGGAACGTATGACAGAATTCTCAGTCAATATTGGACCTGTGAATGTGCCTGCCTCTTCCCAAGTGAAGAATCTAGGAGTTGTTTTGACTCCCACATGACCATGAACAAGCAGGTCACCCAAATGTGCCAGTCTTCTCACTATCATCTTCATCAGATTGGTAAACTAAGACGATATCTTTCAGATGAAACCGCCAAAACTCTCACTCAAGCAACAGTCATATCTCGCCTTGACTATGCCAATTCACTTTTGTTTGGGATAACAGCTTCCCTGGTTCATCGACTCCAGGTTATACAAAACACAGCCGCCAGGATAATAACTCGTTGTCCTCGAAGAGACCACATCACCCCCAGGTTAAGAGAAACTGCATTGGCTACCCGTTGCCAGACGCATAAAATTCAAGGTGCTTACCATTATCTACAAGTGCCTGAAGACCAACACTGCTCCATCTTACTTGTCATCTCTTCTAAACAACCATAGACCAACAAGAACTCTTAGATCACAAGATAAAGATCTGCTTATCACCAGACCATCCAGGACCAAATACGGGGACCGCTGCTTTGAATGTGCAGCTCCCATGCTATGGAACAACCTCCCTATGTCGCTAAAATCCGCCCCAAGTCTACCAACTTTTCGAAAACATTTAAAGACACATCTATTTGAAATGAAATAGACTATCTGCACAAGCGCCTGTGAGCAGCCTAGCTGGAACTCGGCGCTATAGAAGTAGATTATTATTATTATTATTAGTTGAAGGGTGCTTGTGATATCCTCCTTTGATTCCTCACATTGGTACAATGTGTGAAGCTGATTTATGGTGTCAAATCCCTTACTAAGACGTTATGCCCACATTATCTTCCAGCCAAGGTAATGACTGAAGGTGACTCCAAATTCAACTACAGCCTAGCCACTGGCAACTTCTCCACCATATCAGCACAGTCCATCACCCCTCTCTCCTACTCCAACTTCACCGTGTACAGAGATGCCCTCTACAGCTCCAATGCCACTACAATTGACACAGCCAACACCACCTGCGGCGACGATGTTGCTTGTCTTGTCTCCTACAAGGCCCTGTCTGATGCCAGTGCTGCTTCTGGACTCAGGGGTAAAATGGAGGACATCAAACAGCACGAGACCACTCTCAGTAAGAGTAATTTGTGTTCTCTATCATTCTCTTATATGAGGTCTGAGAATTAATGTTCTTGTTTTTGTTATTTTTTTGTCAAAGTGCTAAGATGCAGCAGGCAAAGTCAAGCATTTTACATCTAAATTCAACTTGTTTCATGAAGCAAACATAAAACATTTCTCTGAAAAAATAGTCCTGATTCTTGATTTGTTTCAGACATGAAACCACCCATGTTTTCTGCGTTACCCCGAATTTGGAATGTGACAAAGGGAGAATATTCACTGGTTGTCAAGGCAACAAATGACTTAGACGCTACCTACAGTGTCATTACATCTGAAGACGGGGCTGTATACTCCTACAGTAATAAAACTTATTATTCCTTAGCGTGAGTGAGTGTGTGAGTGAGCAGTATTACAAGCATATTTATTGCAATCTGAGCTAGACAAACTATCGGGTTGACAGTAAGAGTTGATCATGAATTCATTCGACAAGGATATTACCTGAAATATTCATCCATCAATGGGGACTTTGATTACAATAGGTACCAGGCAGCCAATGCTATTCATGGATGGTGGCACAGCTGTATCAGGTGGTCATCATGTTCTAGTTGGACTTGGTGGATTGCATGCCATCATACCCAACTCACTCACTCACTCACTCACTCAATCTCCAGCAGAAAAACACAGCCATTCTATATCAAATTTGAAAATGTAACATCACTACATTGTTCATGTAATCAAAATCCAGTAAAATAATTCACAGATATAAACTTCTATTTCAATTTAACATCAAGCGAAAAGATAGTGATCAAAATATTTGTCCAATCATAAAACAATTGTGTCTATATATCATGTCATTTTTGGGTTTTCTCCTGTATCTAAGATTGCTTATTTAATACTATTCTAGATGAGACAAGTGGTGAGTTTACATGGAATGTAACAATGGACTTGTCAAAGACACAGAAAACCTTCCAGTTTCTGGCGACTGGTGGACTTAATGCCACGTATACCCCAGCAGTGGCGGTGTGTCTGTGTGCAGAGACATCACAGTGTGACTACAACATCATCAACTACAACGAGAAGAGAACATCAGGTACAGCTGCTCTCACTTTATGCTGAATAGCTCACATACTCCACGTCCCGAGATAACCCACATCATGTTCACCAAGGCATCATCTACACATCCGCTTGTATAAATCACTTTGTTAATGATGCAAAACTAGCTTCTGCTGGAGATATTGCTTTGGTGTGATTAAGTGTCATATTCCCAGGAGATAATGAAATTGTATCACATGCTTTGCAGACCATTGTGGCATCACTAAACATCCTTAATCTGTCCGCTACGGAAAATGATTAGCCTTTCATTTCACACTTAAAACAGTGGTTACTTCTGTTTACAAACTGGAAAGTTGGGACAATGGATGACAAAATTAAATGTTCATGTGTATTGACATGAAAATGATCAACACACACTGATAAAAATATAAAACACTTTGGCAAGTAACTGTTAGCAAAATCAGATGATATATTAAGTTGTGTGTTTTTCTTAATCAAATTGGTATTGTCTGATTTAAAATTCAGGATTATTTTCCCGAGCACTTTGCCGATGTCCCGAAAACACAAAGGGAGACTACTGTCAGGAAGTCAAACCTGTGTGTCATGGTCAGTGTTTCCTTGGCGCAATGTGTAATGAATCAAGGGCAGATAACCCCTGCACATGTCCAAATGGTTTGGAAGGCGATGGTATAAGATGTTATGGTAAGTAAAGCTTGTTCCTACATTAATGAATGTTACTTTTGACTTATAAGAGCAGATATTATGACAGCATTTTAGTACAGCCGATTTCAATATAAATTATGCTCAATGTCACCAGATTTTATGTCCAAGGTAAAGTTCCAATCCAAATAGAAATGAAACACTTGCTTCACACATGATTGCTCTCGCAAATTCATCTTTCATCCCGAAATTGACAAAGTAGATTGAGCTGCAGTCCTTGCACAGTGAGGACAATTAACTTACATTGTTTATTAAGGAGTGAGGTCTTAGCCCTATGGTTACAGTGCTTGTTTGTCTTGCCCTGTCATATGTTCGAATCAGACTCCAAGGTTTGTTTACAGTAGTTGTGTGGGTGACTTTGAGGGTAGGATTTTGATGGGTCTGCGAATAATGAAAGATAGCGAACTACACCAACTCTTTGCTTGTCTATGATCGCAAAAACACAGGCATGCAGTCAATCCTACAGCCCATGTTTGAATCCCCACATGGTATCAGTGTGTGAAGCCAAATTCTGGTGTCCATGAATAGTGTCAAAAGTGTCCTGAGTACCATGGTGCTGATGTACAAAACATCATTAGCACTAAGACTACCTTAAGTCTGTGTTAAAGTATGGGAGTTATGGTCACCTTAGCGCTAAGACTACCTTAAGTCTGTGTTAAGGTATGGGAGCTATGGTCACCTCAGCGCTAAGACTACCTTAAGTCTGTGTTAAGGTATTGGAGCTATGGTCACCTTAGTGCTTAGACTACCTTAAGTCTGTGTTAAGGAATGGGAGCTATGGTCATCTTAGCGCTAAGACTACCTTAAGTCTGTGTTAAGGTATGGGAGTTATGGTCACCTTAGCTCTAAGACTACCTTAAGTCTGTGTTATGGTATGGGAGCTATGGTCACCTTAGCTAAGACTACCTTAAGTCTGTGTTAAGGTATGGAAGCTATGGTCACCTCAGCGCTAAGACTACCTTAAGTCTGTGTTAAGGTATGGGAGCTATGGTCACCTTAGCGCTAAGACTACCTTAAGTCTGTGTTAAGGTATGGGAGCTATGGTCACCTTAGTGCTAAGACTACCTTAAGTCTGTGTTAAGGTATGGAAGCTATGGTCACCTCAGCGCTAAGACTACCTTAAGTCTGTGTTAAGGTATGGGAGCTATGGTCACCTTAGTGCTAAGACTACCTTAAGTCTGTGTTAAGGTATGGGAGTTACAGTCACCTTAGCACTAAGATCGCTTTGTATAACAGCACCCAGATCTGCTACTCATTCATTGTGTGTTAGAGTACATAGGTGAAGTTTGTTGTTGGCAGATAAGAACGAGTGTTCTGACAATGTGTGTGGCGACCACTCCGTGTGTACCAACCTCCGAGGCAGCTACAACTGTTCCTGCATCAAGGGCTACCAACTTCAGGACAACAAGTGTATCGGTAAGAAATAATGCACTTATCATTTGTTACCAGTAACACTAATTTGTCCAGGAGTCAAATAAAAGTTCTCCTGGTGGAGTAGCCTTGTGTGGGCAAAGTGGTTTCAAATCATGCCCAAGTTCGGCAGTTAATTCTGTATATTTGAACAATGTTTGAAGCCTATTCTTGCAATAAATACCCCTTTGTTTGACATAACTGTGATATTACTGAATTGGCAAAAACTAACACACACATTGGTTATCTTTCGAAAAATTTGAATCTTGTTTCACTTGTTTGAATATGACTTCAAGCTTTGCATTAATCTTATAACCCAGTGATGCATTCTGAACAGAGTTGCATCCCTTTGCTATGCCAGGATCTGGTTTTCGGTTCAAGTCAGAAGTTTAACCCATTACAATTCTATTTGTGTGGATCATGTGTGGCTAGGCGTGTCACTGGAGTAGTAAATGATTGCAACCAGTCTGACTTGTGAAACTCACATACAGTGATGTAACTGAAATATGTTTAAAACCAAAATCACTGGCTCTGCAGACCACACTAATTTATGAGTGATTTGCTTTTGAGAGATTTGTATTTTGTATGCATTTCGGGACAAGTATTGTACGGCCTGCATGTGCCATTTGATTATAATTGTGCCAACTTCAAAGAAACCTGATCTGGAAGAGGGAAGTGAATATTTCAAAAACATGGATGTTTGTATCACTCCATGAAAATCACTGGCTTATTTAGGAGCAGCACCATTCAGTCATGTACAGATGCTACTGTTATTGTTGTGCAGACATAGATGAATGTAAGACCAACAGCTGCCCCGGGTACAATGACAGTCTCCGGCAGTTCTGCGAGAACACTGATGGAGGATGCAAGTGGTCATGTCGCCCCACCTTCAAGGGAAGATACTGCACCAACAGAGGTATAACTATATTCTTGTGTTTGTAAGATGCATCCAATGCCACAAGGTTCATCATTATAATTATTAAATCAAAAAACAAATTCAACTTGCCAAGTCCTTTGTCTCTATTGTTGTATAATTTCAGGAATACAAATTCAAATTACCATTTTGACTGACTGACTGACTGAGTTTGGTTTTAAACTGCTTTTAGCAATATTCCAGCAACATCACGGCGGGGGACACCAGAAATGGGCTTCACACATTGTACCCATGTGGGGATTCGAACCGGGTCTTCGTGATTCAAAACCATTAGGCTACCCCACCGCCCATTACCATTTTGAATCTAGAACAGCTGGATGATGCAACTTTAACATGCACATTTTCTGTCCTAAAGAAATACAAGTTTTCTTTCAGTTGAATAACATGAATCTTTCTTATTGCTTTTGTCATTTCTTTATTTATAGGGACTTCAATTGTTATTTTTAATTCTAAGATGCCTAGCGGTTACAACAATTGAAAAAAAATAAATCATCAGACAATAAAGGTATAGTTTTTTTATGACGTAACAATTGAATGACGTTATCCCGTCACTGGCGCCATTCTAGTGTGCCCCCTCGTAATCGAACCATTTTACATTACGTCACAATGTAAGCAACGTCACGATGCATGTCAGTTGTCATTGCCTCGTACGGCCTCCTACAGTAAACTACACCGTTGCATCCAGTTTCTTGATTTGCAGTTGCTTCACGCGGCTAACATCACTGGTGGAAACATTACGTTTAGGTTTTACGACGGTTAAAATGGTTCAATTCAACTCACAAGTTTTCAGCTACACGGTCACAATGTTTACATTCCCACAATGCAATCATGGAATGTCGCTTGACTACTCAGCTTCATCTGGATGTACTGATCTAAACTTATGTTGGTAGTAGAAATGCGACGTTCATATTGCCCCATATGGTTTACGTTAAAGACAGATGTAATTAAAATAATTCAGAGAAGATATTTAATCCAAACGTAAACCGTCATCAAACTGTTATCATTTGTTTTTTTTCTGGTAACGTTCGTCTTAACGTAGGGGGGCAGAAACATCAAAAGCGCCAGTTAGCCCTGTGCGAGGATTCTTAATTTAGGTCACCGACACCGTCTTTTGTTTTCTGCCTTAAATTAATCGTAATTATCCTTAGAAAGTATTAAATTTGGCATCTTAGAAAAGAAATACAGTTCGCTCTACCACCATGTCAATAAAAGGTTGCAAATCAAAATAATATGTCCCTTGGTACATCAGTGTAGGTGATATCAATGTATAAGGTCTCCTTCAGCTATGACCCAAAGGTATACATTGCAATGATATCAACACATGCAGGAGATCCTAGAATTATGTGCAGCAATACTTCGGGGGCAGCATATACAATGACAATCAACACTAATCATACACCAGAGAATTTGAAGGTGTTCTCTATTATATTGAACTCTGACATCACTTGTAATTCATCACAACGCCATGATATGTTTGAATACCCCAATGCTCCTCAGAGATGCTTGTTTCATTGGCGGATCCAGAGGGTCCGGTGGAAACACCCCAGCCCCACCCCACCCCCTTTGAAAATGACTTAAGATCACATTGAAGATTTTTTTGCATTGGCGGAACCAATGGGGGTTCAGGGGTTTCCAACCCCAACCCCCTCCTCCTTTCAAAATTCCTGGATCCGCCCATGTTGTTTGATCGACAGAGGTGGATCCAATATTTGGGTAAATGAGGCATCCTCATAATTCAGAAAGTGACACGGTCAAACACATTATCTGAGAAAAGTAGGGGTGCACACCCCTCTACCCCCAGGATCTTAATCACTTCTCATTCATTATGACTGATTTGTAGTCCAGTGTTTAGCTTTAGAACACCTAATTCTAACTTTACAAACATCCACTGCTAAGGTATTCATTAGGAACCACGACTAACAATGAATCTAAAACAGAGCTGATAAGAGAGTTTGCAACTGAACAAATTTTCTCATTTCTTCTCACAGCCACTTACACATTTGGTGGGCAGATCGTCTTTGCTCAGGTTCCGGGGAGGGACCAAGTCTGGACGTCAGACCTCAACGACAAGAAGTCAGAGGCCTTTAAAAAGCTGGCTGAGAAAGTGGAGAAAGTTGTAAGTAGTCCATAGGAGTGAGTGAGTGAGTGAGTTGGGTTTAACACTGCTTTGAACAGTATTTCAGGAACGGCATACTGGTGATTAGGTGCCTGACTCTTAGAGTCTGTGTTTGAATCCAAGATGGGACTCAATCCTCCAAACGTACTAGTATCTGTACTTCCCTGAGAAAGGGAAATCTCAAATGCAGCACATGTTATATCACCTCGGCCTGTAAATAACCATGTGTGGTCCAGAAAGCATGTGTAATGATCCATGTCATTCTGATGGAGTAAAATACTGTCAGCCAGTTACAGTTTTGTCCACCCAATCCACAGTTTTCTCTCACTGAAGCATGAGCCACTGGAGGCCTGCTATATAACCCAAGGTCCCTTCAACAAAGTGATCATAACTCCCTCATTTTAACATAATACTAAGATCGCTTTGTGGAATGGTACCTAGAATCCTTATCCCTTATGTAATGAGGAATTAGGGACTGTTTCTGTAAGTCTTGACCCTTGACTGGATAAGAATCTTTAGTTTGGAGTAGAATATTCTCTATGTTACCCATTTATATGAAGAATATGTAGGAAACATCAATCCTTTGTGTTCTTATTATGCAGTGATATGAACACAAATAACATTTTTATTAACCCAACCCAACCAAATCCAATCCAGTCCTACCCATCCTGTCCCGTTCAATCCTGTACCGTCCCATCCTGTACCGTCCAATCCCAGTTCATCCAATCCAGTCCAATCCAGTCCAATCCAATCCAACCCACTTTTAAACTGGATTAAACTTTAAGCCTCCCTCCTGACCAGGTTAGGGAGATTTCACTGATCAACTGATGGAGCACAAATCAGAAAGGATTTCTGGTTACAGTTGTAGTCATGGTAACATGTCCTTGTTCCAGCTGAAGGAGGCCATGAAAATCCAGAATGATACCGTGACGGTCACAGAGTTTAAGCTGGTGGAAGGAACAACAGGGTAAGTTTTCTACAATTACTGATAAAGTCTTGTCTCATTGTTTATCTAGGACAACAATGTATTTGCTTTATTTAGAATCACAGCTCTGACAAGTGGAGGAATTTCTTGTCACATCTAGAAGTAATCTTTGTAAGTGCGGGTCTATCTTTACCATCTAATCCAATCGTTAACACAGTTGTTGAGGAGTTAAGTGTGCAGCCAGTGATTACATGTAATATTTCTGTGATAGAACCCGGCAAAAAAGACAAACAGAAAATGGTGAGATTGAAGCGAAGTTCGAGGTTGGCACAAACACACCTACCTCCGCAGCACCTCTACAAGCTTCTCTGGCAGACAGTTTCTCCTCCTGTCCTTCTGGAAGTTCCTGTACCCTGGGGAGCGGAGCTGATAGTCTGATCGGAGTTAATAAAGGGATGACAAATTTGTCAGGTGATTGTGATCTTCTACAATGCAATATATCCATGTTATATTTAGATGGTGAGAAAAGGCAAGATAAGCTATATAGCTGACTGACTGACTGACTGAGTATGGTTTTATGCCGTTTTTAGCAACATTCCAGCAATATCACGGCGGGGGACACCAGAAATGGGCTTCACAAATTGTACCCATGTGGGGAATCGAACCCGGGCCTTCGGCGTGACGAGCGAACGCTTTAACCACTAGGCTACCCCACCGCCCCTATATAGCTGACATATAGCTGTCATTGTTTATTGACTCTCCAGTGGGCTTTAAGCAAGCAAGAAGGCTGATTTTATTCCACTCCAATTCACAAATAAAGTACATATGATATAAAAGGCAATATACATGACATCATTGAGGTTTCGTAGGTTACAACAGAAATAAATATATAAAATATTGTTAAAGTTTCTAGAAGAGGGTAAATAAGATTGAAAGGATAAGGTTTAATAGTAGTGATTGTAGTGAGTATTTCCTCTTCCCCCTATGCAGTGTTTTAACACAAGTAAAGGTTGACTTGTTTGAAAAACTTACAAGTCTGCATCATCTGGAAAGAGTATAGAAATTAAAATCAATCACAGCTCAGTGATGTAGGTTCTAAATTGCCACTTACAGATAATGCTTTACTTTATCAATGTAAGTACCTTGATAGTAATAGTCATTATATGGTGTATGATATTATCGTAAATACTTAACTGACACTAAAGAAGTTTCTGATAGACATTTAGAAGTGAGAAAAGCATGAATATATGATGGTTTAATATATAATCCCATTTCTGTTATGCCAATCTGTGATATGGCTGGAATAGGACAATGAGCAATGTTCACTCAAATGAAATATAACCAGTGTTGAAAGGATATTAGCATCAAGAGTTTAATGTCAAGGCACAATCTTGTGTCTATTTTCATGAAGTCTTTACTTATGTCATACTTCTATTGTTTCTTGAAGATGACTATGACCTGTGTGGTAGTGACACCAACAATAACTGTCACGCTGCCTCCACTGTCTGCACCAGCAGTAACGGCACTTTCACATGTACGTGTCGTCCGGGCTTCAAAGTGTGGCCACTACATGAAAATGCCTGTGAAGGTAAGACTGACGCCATTTTAAGAACACTTTATTGCACTAACACTTTATTGTACTAACACTTTAATGTACTAACACTTTATTGTACTAACACTTTATTGTACCACTTAGTGAAGATCTGACTAATACTCCATGGGAACTCACTAATCATCAAATCAGCATTGAGGCTTGTAAATATTCGAAGCGTAAATGCTTAAAGTACTTGCGGTCACTAACACACATCAGCAGCTATGTTATAACAGAAATGTGCAGTATTCCCAACTGCTGATATCTTGTTTGAGTGGCATGTTAGAAGTTGGGACAATCAATAGTGAACAAACTTTATGGATAGCAACTTCTTTATGCGACATTTCGATACATGACAACGGTACAAGAATCTGTATCAAAATGTTGCACTCAAGAAATAAAGAAGTTGTTATCCAAAAAGTTTGTTAAGTATTCTCAACTGCTTCCTGACCTGCTTGCAGACATCAACGAGTGTGACAACATGACGGCAGCGTGTGGAGGGAAGGGAACCAACTGCACCAACCTACTGGGCACCTACTCCTGCAGCTGTCAGAAAGGCCACTACTGGACCAACCCCACGGACAAGTGTCAGAGTAAGTACCAGCTACTACTGGACCAACCCCACAGACAAGTGTCAGAGTAAGTACCTGCTACTACTGGACCAACCCCACAGGACAGTGTCAGAGTAAGTACCTGCTACTACTGGACCAACCCCACAGACAAGTGTCAGAGAGGTACCTGCTACTACTGGACCAACCCCACAGTAAAGTACCTGCTACTACTACTGGACCAACCCCACAGACAAGTGTCAGAGTAAGTACCAGCTACTACTGGACCAACCCCACAGACAAGTGTCAGAGTAAGTACCTGCTACTACTGGACCAACCCCACAGACAGAGTAAGTACCCACACTGACAAGTGTCAGACAAGTAAGTACCTGCTACTACTGGACCAACCCCACAGACAAGTGTCAGAGTACCAGCTACTACTGGACCAACCCCACAGACTGTCACCTACTGGACCAACCCCACAGACAAGTGTCAGAGTAAGTACCTGCTACTACTGGACCAACCCCACAGACAAGTGTCAGAGTAAGTACCTGCTACTACTGGACCAACCCCACAGACAAGTGTCAGAGTAAGTACCAGCTACTACTGGACCAACCCCACAGACAAGTGTCAGAGTAAGTACCTGCCACTACTGGACCAACCCACAGACAAGTGTCAGAGTAAGTACCTGCTACTACTGGACCAACCCCACGGACAAGTGTCAGAGTAAGTACCTGCTACTACTGGACCAACCCCACTGTCAGAGTAAGTACTACTGGACCAACCCCACAGACAAGTGTCAGAGTAAGTACCTGCTACTACTGGACCAACCCCACAGACAAGTGTCAGAGTAAGTATCTGCCACTACTGGACCAACCCCACAGACAAGTGTCAGAGTAAGTACCAGCTACTACTGGACCAACCCCACAGATAAGTGTCAGAGTAAGTACCAGCTACTACTGGACCAACCCCACAGACAAGTGTCAGAGTAAGTACCTGCTACTACTGGACCAACCCCACAGATAAGTGTCAGAGTAAGTACCTGCTACTACTGGACCAACCCCACAGACAAGTGTCAGAGTAAGTACCTGCTACTACTGGACCAACCCCACGGACAAGTGTCAGAGTAAGTCCCTGCCACTACTGGACCAACCCCACAGACAAGTGTCAGAGTAAGTACCTGCTACTACTGGACCAACCCCACAGACAAGTGTCAGAGTAAGTATCTGCCACTACTGGACCAACCCCACAGACAAGTGTCAGAGTAAGTACCTGCTACTACTGGACCAACCCCACAGATAAGTGTCAGAGTAAGTACCAGCTACTACTGGACGAACCCCACAGACAAGTGTCAGAGTAAGTACCTGCTACTACTGGACCAACCCCACGGACAAGTGTCAGAGTAAGTATCTGCCACTACTGGACCAACCCCACAGACAAGTGTCAGAGTAAGTATCTGCCACTACTGGACCAACCCCACAGACAAGTGTCAGAGTAAGTACCAGCTACTACTGGACCAACCCCACAGACAAGTGTCAGAGTAAGTACCAGCTACTACTGGACCAACCCCACAGACAAGTGTCAGAGTAAGTACCTGCTACTACTGGACCAACCTCATGGACAAGTGTCAGAGTAAGTACCTGCTACTACTGGACCAACCTCATGGACAAGTGTCAGAGTAAGTACCAGCCACTACTGGACCAACTCCACGGATAAGTGTCAGAGTAAGTACCTGCTACTACTGGACAACCCCACAGACAAGTGTCAGAGTAAGTACCTGCTACTACTGGACCAACCCCACAGACAAGTGTCAGAGTAAGTACCTGCTACTACTGGACCAACTCCACAGACAAGTGTCAGAGTAAGTACCAGCCACTACTGGACCAACCCCACGGACAAGTGTCAGAGTAAGTCCCTGCTACTACTAAGTGTCAGCTCTTTCATGGCTATGATTGTTCATATGAGCCGTGATCCGCACCACAAACATCTGACGCTGCATGTTTTCATACAGAGTAAACACTAATACAAAACAGGAAGAGGCTAATATTTTGCAACTTTATGAAAGCATGATCAAGGTAATATCAACAGCCATGTTATTTTATAAAAGACAAAATGTATTTTGTATTTCCTCAATCACAGGTAAATGCAATGAAGTTCCCTGTAAGAACGGCGGCTCCTGCATCAACATGCCTGGAGAGGATCCTGGATTTGCCTGCAGGTACTAAAACTTAACTAACTCACTCACTCTCCAAGAATCCAAGAAACAATTGTTTCTTAAGGTATCATTAATGTTCCGATGCAGTTATACCAAGTGTACAGAGTTACTTGGGCCTACTAGATACGATATCCTAGCACTCCACTCAGGCTCCTGAAATTCAATATATCCTTGTTTAGTGAGTTCTTCCTGACCCCTCAAAACCTGAATGATTAACTCCCGTGTACACACTGCAGGATCCAGATTAGGGGGTGGAAAGTTTACAGGGGTGCACACCTCTTTTTGTAACACCTTACATGTTTTTTGACAACAGTATAACCATCTGTAGTGAAACATCACGTCATTATATGATACAAATGTAACCAAAAAGTGGAAATATAAAAAAACAAAAACAAAAATTATATGATACAGAAATTGTCATCCACAGAGTATCACACCCTTTTTGTTACTTACCAACTTCCAAAATGCCAATCAAACAGTTTAACAATTCAGTTCGTGATTAGATCTTATATGGACATGCTTTTTGAAAGTCCAGACTCCCCAGAGTCCAGAGGGACATGGATGTAGGAGGATGAATCGTACACTTTCTCCGGGGGTGTGATTACACATTGTTACCTCGTGTAAAGCTGTGAATGAACAACTGTATCCTGTGATGTTTCAGATGTCCGTCCGGGTGGGTAGGGTCAACGTGTGAAGACAAGGACCCTGAAGCTGAGAGTAAGGACCACCTTTACATCAATATCATTATATTGTGGAAAAATGTGTCTTTGCTATCCACACTACCAATTATGTTTTTGCCAATATTATTTCAATACTGTCCATGGAGAGTATTGGTAGTCCAATCGTTGAAGTTGTTTCCCTCGGGCAAGACACAAACATGTAATCGTGGGTTCGAACCATGGTTTGTCTTGATAATGTTTCTCAGTTTGGCAACCAACATGGTAAACATGGGTCCTGCTTGATCTCGGGGTTTTCTCACACTGTAAACTGACACGCTGTGATGTAACTTTTCAAAGCAGGTTTAGAACCAACTCATCAACTCACTCTACCATCTGTGAGGTGAGGTGTAATTGGGTTTAACGTCGTGCTTGAGAATATTTCGCTCATATGATGACGTGCATGCGTGTGTATGTGTGTGTCCGGCTTCTTGTACTAGCCCAGACTTAAGCTGGTTTTATAGTGCTAGCCCACTGAGATACCATGCCGCAGTGAAGCATGAATACCCCACTCAGACACATTATACTGACTCCGAGCCGACCAGTCCTTGTAATTGTACCCATTAATGCCGAGCGCCAGGCAGGGACCAACAAGTACCATATTTGAACGTCTTTTGGTATGACGCGGCCGGGGATCAAACCCGCGACCTTCCGCTCTCCGGGCGGACGCTCTAACCACTACACCACGGAGGCGGTCTCTCTACCATCTGTGATAGCTAGACCAGGAGACTTATATGAATGGCTCAGGAGTTACACACACATCTCCTGTGAAGCCAGTAAAACAATGGACAATAACATGAATGTAAAGTATGTTTTTGCTTTCCATTTAGTTAAACACAGTATCATCTCATTGCTTGATTGAAAATAGGTCAGTGTGGGTCACCTCACACTTCAGACACATGTGTTCATTTTGGATGAAGGAACATTTTGTATTCAACATAGAAGCATTGATGATAACTTTGTCATTTCAACAAAAGAACATAAATGGATCCGGATATTCACAGCTTCCATGTTGCTGTTTCAGGGAGGAAGATTATTATCATTGCGGTGTCTGCCAGTCTTGGTGGTCTGTGTTTCTTCCTGTGCTTGTGGGGCTGTGCTGTGTCTGCAGGTGAGTCCACTATAACAAGGCTGTGCTGTGTCTGCAGGTGAGTCCACTATAACAAGGCTGTGCTGTGTCTGCAGGTGAGTCCACTACTAACAAGGCTGTGCTGTGTCTGCAGGTGAGTCCACTATAACAAGGCTGTGCTGTGTCTGCAGGTGAGTCCACTATAACAAGGCTGTGCTGTGTCTGCAGGTGAGTCCACTATAACAAGGCTGTGCTGTGTCTGCAGGTGAGTCCACTATAACAAGGCTGTGCTGTGTCTGCAGGTGAGTCCACTATAACAAGGCTGTGCTGTGTCTGCAGGTGAGTCCACTATAACAAGGCTGTGCTGTGTCTGCAGGTGAGTCCACTATAACAAGGCTGTGCTGTGTCTGCAGGTGAGTCCACTATAACAAGGCTGTGCTGTGTCTGCAGGTGAGTCCACTATAACAAGGCTGTGCTGTGTCTGCAGGTGAGTCCACTATAACAAGGCTGTGCTGTGTCTGCAGGTGAGTCCACTATAACAAGGCTGTGCTGTGTCTGCAGGTGAGTCCACTATAACAAGGCTGTGAGTGTCTGCAGGTGAGTCCACTATAACAAGGCTGTGCTGTGTCTGCAGGTGAGTCCACTATAACAAGGCTGTGCTGTGTCTGCAGGTGAGTCCACTATAACAAGGCTGTGCTGTGTCTGCAGGTGAGTCCACTATAACAAGGCTGTGCTGTGTCTGCAGGTGAGTCCACTATAACAAGGCTGTGCTGTGTCTGCAGGTGAGTCCACTATAACAAGGCTGTGCTGTGTCTGCAGGTGAGTCCACTATAACAAGGCTGTGCTGTGTCTGCAGGTGAGTCCACTATAACAAGGCTGTGCTGTGTCTGCAGGTGAGTCCACTATAACAAGGCTGTGCTGTGTCTGCAGGTGAGTCCACTATAACAAGCTGTGGTGAGTGCAGGTGAGTCCACTATAACAAGGCTGTGCTGTGTCTGCAGGTGAGTCCACTATAACAAGGCTGTGCTGTGTCTGCAGGTGAGTCCACTATAACAAGGCTGTGCTGTGTCTGCAGGTGAGTCCACTATAACAAGGCTGTGCTGTGTCTGCAGGTGAGTCCACTATAACAAGGCTGTGCTGTGTCTGCAGGTGAGTCCACTATAACAAGGCTGTGCTGTGTCTGCAGGTGAGTCCACTATAACAAGGCTGTGCTGTGTCTGCAGGTGAGTCCACTATAACAAGGCTGTGCTGTGTCTGCAGGTGAGTCCACTATAACAAGGCTGTGCTGTGTCTGCAGGTGAGTCCACTATAACAAGGCTGTGCTGTGTCTGCAGGTGAGTCCACTATAACAAGGCTGTGCTGTGTCTGCAGGTGAGTCCACTATAACAAGGCTGTGCTGTGTCTGCAGGTGAGTCCACTATAACAAGGCTGTGCTGTGTCTGCAGGTGAGTCCACTATAACAAGGCTGTGCTGTGTCTGCTGTGTCTGCAGGTGAGTCCACTATAACAAGGTGCTGTGGTGAGTCCACTATAACAAGGCTGTGCTGTGTCTGCAGGTGAGTCCACTATAACAAGGCTGTGCTGTGTCTGCAGGTGAGTCCACTATAACAAGGCTGTGCTGTGTCTGCAGGTGAGTCCACTATAACAAGGCTGTGCTGTGTCTGCAGGTGAGTCCACTATAACAAGGCTGTGCTGTGTCTGCAGGTGAGTCCACTATAACAAGGCTGTGCTGTGTCTGCAGGTGAGTCCACTATAACAAGGCTGTGCTGTGTCTGCAGGTGAGTCCACTATAACAAGGCTGTGCTGTGTCTGCAGGTGAGTCCACTATAACAAGGCTGTGCTGTGTCTGCAGGTGAGTCCACTATAACAAGGCTGTGCTGCTGTGTCTGCTGGTGAGTCCACTATAACAAGGCTGTGCTGTGTCTGCAGGTGAGTCCACTATAACAAGGCTGTGCTGTGTCTGCAGGTGAGTCCACTATAACAAGGCTGTGCTGTGTCTGCAGGTGAGTCCACTATAACAAGGCTGTGCAAGGTGAGTCCACTATAACAAGTGCTGTGCTGTGTCTGCAGGTGAGTCCACTATAACAAGGCTGTGCTGTGTGCTGCAGGTGAGTCCACTATAACAAGGCTGTGCTGTGTCTGCAGGTGAGTCCACTATAACAAGGCTGTGCTGTGTCTGCAGGTGAGTCCACTATAACAAGGCTGTGCTGTGTCTGCAGGTGAGTCCACTATAACAAGGCTGTGCTGTGTCTGCAGGTGAGTCCACTATAACAAGGCTGAGTCCACTATAACAAGGCTGTGCTGTGTCTGCAGGTGAGTCCACTATAACAAGGCTGTGCTGTGTCTGCAGGTGAGTCCACTATAACAAGGCTGTGCTGTGTCTGCAGGTGAGTCCACTATAACAAGGCTGTGCTGTGTCTGCAGGTGAGTCCACTATAACAAGGCTGTGCTGTGTCTGCAGGTGAGTCCACTATAACAAGGCTGTGCTGTGTCTGCAGGTGAGTCCACTATAACAAGGCTGTGCTGTGTCTGCAGGTGAGTCCACTATAACAAGGCTGTGCTGTGTCTGCAGGTGAGTCCACTATAACAAGGCTGTGCTGTGTCTGCAGGTGAGTCCACTATAACAAGGCTGTGCTGTGTCTGCAGGTGAGTCCACTATAACAAGGCTGTGCTGTGTCTGCAGGTGAGTCCACTATAACAAGGCTGTGCTGTGTCTGCAGGTGAGTCCACTATAACATAACAAGGCTGTGCTGTGTCTGCAGGTGAGTCCACTATAACAAGGCTGTGCTGTGTCTGCAGGTGAGTCCACTATAACAAGGCTGTGCTGTGTCTGCAGGTGAGTCCACTATAACAAGGCTGTGCTGTGTCTGCAGGTGAGTCCACTATAACAAGGCTGTGCTGTGTCTGCAGGTGAGTCCACTATAACAAGGCTGTGCTGTGTCTGCAGGTGAGTCCACTATAACAAGGCTGTGCTGTGTCTGCAGGTGAGTCCACTATAACAAGGCTGTGCTGTGTCTGCAGGTGAGTCCACTATAACAAGGCTGTGCTGTGTCTGCAGGTGAGTCCAAGGCTGTGCTGTGTCTGCAGGTGAGTCCACTATAACAAGGCTGTGCTGTGTCTGCAGGTGAGTCCACCACTATAACAAGGCTGTGCTGTGTCTGCAGGTGAGTCCACTATAACAAGGCTGTGCTGTGTCTGCAGGTGAGTCCACTATAACAAGGCTGTGCTGTGTCTGCAGGTGAGTCCACTATAACAAGGCTGTGCTGTGTCTGCAGGTGAGTCCACTATAACAAGGCTCCTGCAGGTGAGTCCAACAAGGCTGTGCTGTGTCTGCAGGTGAGTCCACTATAACAAGGCTGTGCTGTGTCTGCAGGTGAGTCCACTATAACAAGGCTGTGCTGTGTCTGCAGGTGAGTCCACTATAACAAGGCTGTGCTGTGTCTGCAGGTGAGTCCACTATAACAAGGCTGTGCTGTGTCTGCAGGTGAGTCCACTATAACAAGGCTGTGCTGTGTCTGCAGGTGAGTCCACTATAACAAGGCTGTGCTGTGTCTGCAGGTGAGTCCACTATAACAAGGCTGTGCTGTGTCTGCAGGTGAGTCCACTATAACAAGGCTGTGCTGTGTCTGCAGGTGAGTCCACTATAACAAGGCTGTGCTGTGTCTGCAGGTGAGTCCACTATAACAAGGCTGTGCTGTGTCTGCAGGTGAGTCCACTATAACAAGGTGCTGTGCTGGTGAGTCCACTGCAGGTGAGTCCACTATAACAAGGCTGTGCTGTGTCTGCAGGTGAGTCCACTATAACAAGGCTGTGCTGTGTCTGCAGGTGAGTCCACTATAACAAGGCTGTGCTGTGTCTGCAGGTGAGTCCACTATAACAAGGCTGTGCTGTGTCTGCAGGTGAGTCCACTATAACAAGGCTGTGCTGTGTCTGCAGGTGAGTCCACTATAACAAGGCTGTGCTGTGTCTGCAGGTGAGTCCACTATAACAAGGCTGTGCTGTGTCTGCAGGTGAGTCCACTATAACAAGGCTGTGCTGTGTCTGCTGTGCTGGTGAGTCCACTATAACAAGGCTGTGCTGTGTCTGCAGGTGAGTCCACTATAACAAGGCTGTGCTGTGTCTGCAGGTGTCCACTGCAGGTGTGCTGTGTCCACTATAACAAGGCTGTGCTGTGTCTGCAGGTGAGTCCACTATAACAAGGCTGTGCTGTGTCTGCAGGTGAGTCCACTATAACAAGGCTGTGCTGTGTCTGCAGGTGAGTCCACTATAACAAGGTGCTGTGCTGCAGGTGTCTGCAGGTGAGTCCACTATAACAAGGCTGTGCTGTGTCTGCAGGTGAGTCCACTATAACAAGGCTGTGCTGTGTCTGCAGGTGAGTCCACTATAACAAGGCTGTGCTGTGTCTGCAGGTGAGTCCACTATAACAAGGCTGTGCTGTGTCTGCAGGTGAGTCCACTATAACAAGGCTGTGCTGTGTCTGCAGGTGAGTCCACTATAACAAGGCTGTGCTGTGTCTGCAGGTGAGTCCACTATAACAAAGCTGTGCTGTGTCTGCAGGTGAGTCCACTATAACAAAGCTGTGCTGTGTCTGCAGGTGAGTCCACTATAACAAAGCTGTGCTGTGTCTGCAGGTGAGTCCACTATAACAAAGCTGTGCTGTGTATGCAGGTGAGTCCACTATAACAAAGCTGGGGCAACTCTTGTATTAACCTGCAGCTCCACACATACTCATAGTGACTGGGTATTCTGGTAGTTAAAGCATCTGCTCATCATGCCAAATGCAGACGTTCAGTTTTGCCCCAAGTATGTTGAACCTGTTGCTGATATCCTTGCCATGATATTACAGTAGTATGTCTAACTCGCTCGGACCACTACAGTTTCCACTCTATTCTTTCTGCTCTATTGTTTCCTCTCCGTTTCCATGCTATTGTTTCCACTCTGTTGTTTCCACTTTCTGCTCTATTGTTTCCTCTCCGTTTCCATGCTATTGTTTCCACCCTGTTGTTTCCACTTTCTGCTCTATTGTTTCCACTCTATTGTTTCCATGCTATTGTTTCCACCTTGTTGTTTCCACTTTCTGCTCTATTGTTTCCATGCTATTGTTTCCACCCTGTTGTTTCCACTTTCTGCTCTATTGTTTCACTGGTTCCGCCACATTGTTTCAAGTTTCCACCCTGGGATAAACATACTAAAAGTGCAGCTGCCCAGGCTAGAAAAGTTCTGTTAGGCATATTAAAGACATTACATAGATTTAAACCAATTCCGTTTGAATTATTTTCCAGGATATTTGACACCAAAATTATGCCTATTTTACTCTATGGGTCTGAGGTTTAGGGGTTAGATAGTGTAACAAATATAGAAACCATTCATATGTTTGCGTGTAAACGCTTACTTGGAGTGATTACATCGACACCAACTTACACAGTACTGGGTGAATGTGGCAGATACCCTTTGTATATTTTTGCATTTAAACATTCCATAAAAGTTTTGATTAGATTGTTATATATGCCTAATGTAAGATATCGAAATACGTGTTATAACATGCTTTTACAAGCAGCTAATAATGGTAAAAATAATTGGGTTTCCAAATTGAAGTACTTATTGTTTCGACTTGGATTTGGCTATATATGGGAGTCACAAACAATAATTAGTAAAGAATCCTTTATTGCGGATGTTATGGCAAGATTAAACTGTTCGTTTGAACAGGACTGGCACCCCTCCCTTTTCAGCATTTCTAAAACTAGAAATTATACTTTCTTTAAAGGTACCTTTGGAACGGAGTTATATCTCAAAAGACTAACAATTTCAAAATTCCATGTGGCCATGGCACAATTTCGTTGCAGTTCCCATGGACTCAAAATAGAAACAGACAGATATGTTAATATTCCTGTAGATAAAAGGGTGTGCACTGTGTGTAATGAAGGCTACATCAAAGATGAGTATCATTTTTTGATGGTTTGTGTTCGGTATAAAACACTGCGTGAGAGGTATATACCTACTAAATTTATATCATACCCTACGCGTAATAAATTAGACATGCTTTTGGGATCAACTCATGTTAATGTCGTTAGAAAGCTGGCCATGTATATCCATTATGCAAACTGTTTCAGAATAACCTGCTGATTAATTATTATTCTCTCTTTCTCTCTCTCTGTCTCTATATATATCGTCATATACGTTATATGCTGACTGACCACATGTATGTATGAACATGGGCCGGAGGCCTACAGTCTTCATGAATAAAGCTGTCAAGTCACTCTATTCTTTCCACTCTATTGTTTCCACTCTGTTCTTTCTGCTCTATTGTTTCCACTCTGTTGTTTCCACTCTATTTTGTCTGCTCTATTGTTTCTGCTCTATTGTTTCCACTCTATTCTTTCTGCTCTATTGTTTCCACTCTGTTGTTTCCCCTCTATTTTGTCTGCTCTATTGTTTCCACTCTGTTGTTTCTACTCTATTCTTTCTGCTCTATTGTTTCCACTCTGTTGTTTCCACTCTATTCTTTCTGCTCTGTTGTTTCCTCTCTGTTGTTTCCACTCTATTCTTTCTGCTCTATTGTTTCCACTCTGTTGTTTCCACTCTATTTTGTCTGCTCTATTGTTTCCACTCTGTTGTTTCCACTCTATTGTTTCCGCTCTATTCTTTCCACTCTATTCTTTCTGCTCTATTGTTTCCACTCTATTCTTTCTGCTGTTGTTTCCACTCTGTTGTTTCCACTCTATTCTTTCTGCTCTATTGTTTCCACTGTTGTTTCCACTCTATTTTGTCTGCTCTATTGTTTCCTGTTTCCACTCTGTTGTTTCCACTCTATTTTGTCTGCTCTATTGTTTCCACTCTGTTGTTTCCACTCTATTCTTTCTGCTCTATTGTTTCCACTCTGTTCTCCTGTCTATTCTGTCTGCCACTCTATTGTTTCCACTCTATTGTTTCCACTCTGTTGTTTCCACTCTATTCTTTCTGCTCTATTGTTTCCACTCTATTCTTTCTGCTCTGTTGTTTCCACTCTGTTGTTTCTGCTCTATTGTTTCCACTCTATTTTGTCTGCTCTATTGTTTCCACTCTATTTTGTCTGCTCTATTGTTTCCACTCTATTCTGTCTGCTCTATTGTTTCCACTCTATTCTTTCTGCTCTTTTGTTTCCACTCTATTCTTTCTGCTCTGTTGTTTCCACTCTGTTGTTTCTGCTCTATTGTTTCCACTCTATTTTGTCTGCTCTATTGTTTCCACTCTATTCTTTCTGCTCTATTGTTTCCACTCTATTCTTTCTGCTCTGTTGTTTCCACTCTGTTGTTTCTGCTCTATTGTTTCCACTCTATTCTTTCTTCTCTGTTGTTTCCACTCTGTTGTTTCTGCTCTATTGTTTCCACTCTATTTTGTCTGCTCTATTGTTTCCACTCTATTCTTTCTGCTCTGTTGTTTCCACTCTGTTGTTTCTGCTCTATTGTTTCCACTCTATTTTGTCTGCTCTATTGTTTCCACTCTATTTTTTCTGCTCTATTGTTTCCGCTCTATTCTGTCTGCTCTATTGTTTCCACTCTATTGTTTCTGCTCTATTGTTTCCTCTCTTCTTTCTGCCTATTGTTCTGTTGTCTTCCACTCTATTGTTCTCCACTCCATTTTGTCTGCTCTATTGTTTCCGCTCTATTCTTTCTGCTCTATTGTTTCCACTCTATTCTTTCTGCTCTGTTGTTTCCACTCTGTTGTTTCTGCTCTATTGTTTCCACTCTATTTTGTCTGCTCTATTGTTTCCACTCTATTGTTTCCACTCTGTTGTTTCCCTATTCTCTATTGTTTCCACTCTATTTTCCACTCTGCTCCATCTCATTGTTTCCACTATTGTTTCCACTCTATTGTTTCCACTCTGTTGTTTCCATGCTATTGTTTCTACTGTTTCCACCCTATTGTTTCCGCTCTGTTGTTTCCAATCTATTCTTTCTGCTCTATTGTTTCCACTCTATTGTTTCCATGCTATTGCTTCCGCTCTGTTGTTTCCACTCATGTCACTTAAGTGAAATTATATTTTTCAGTTAAATACTGTATTTTATGGCTAATTGTATAATGATCTTTATCCATTTCAGAAAGAGAAATCCTCCCTCGAAATCCAGAGGACAGTCCTTTGATGTGTTAGATGATTCAAATGACTATATGGCTGAGACGAGGATACCACGCCCTCAAGTTAGAAGACAGACAGACAATCTAGAAATGGTAGAAAATGGTAGCAAAACAAATTTATTGATTGAGGAAGAGCATGCATTCAAGGTGTGTGGGAGGTGAAAGGAATAGCCTGCTTGTGCATTTCCCGGTGTTGTCGACATGTCTTGGCTCATAATAGCTGACAGGGTTTTCTTCCCTGTTTTCTTTTTAACCTAGTTTATTGAAGAAAATTTGGCAACATTTGTTGGGTTTTTTTGCTTGGCTATATATCTATATCTACTTAAAGTATGATATATATTTAATGAATAAAATCATACAGGTTGGATTATTTTTTGTCTCTTAAGTGTTTTCAAACTGAATTAAGAAAAAAGAAAGAGAAGTGTTATATAATGTATATCTTTCCCTAGGAAACAAGCACTGACAATGGCTGATCCATCTGAGTGAGAGGGGTGGGGGATGGGGGTGGGGCCTGTTAGTGCAATGACATGCATGTCCCCTCCTATCTTTTCTTTGATCCTGTGTCAGTTGTTGATTTTATTCACTTATCGACTTCACTTGCTGATTCTGCCGTCCTGGAGAAATCATTTAGAATCTATTTGTTATAATGTTATACATATGTTTTTTCATTGACAGAAATTCTGCATATTGTAAAATTAATGTTTGTCTCCAGGTGGGGACATTAGTCGGGTTCCAAACAGTCACTGCTTTGTCCTGGCTTAACTTACATTTGCAGCTTTTTTCTTTTCCTTCATTTATGCACAATCTTAATACTGTATTATACTTACTGAATTTGGTTTTACGCCGCTTTAAGCAATATTCCAGCAACATCACGGCAGGGGACACCAGAAATGGGCTTCACAAATTGTACCCATGTGGGGATTCAAACCTGGGACTTCGGCGTGATGAGCCAACGCTTTAACCACTAGGCTACCCCACCGCCCCAATACTGTATTATAGATTACAACTGAAATGTTAACAACTGATTAGACCTTGAACTGATCTTCAGCAACCCATGCTTGTCGTAAGAGGCGACTAACGGGATCGGGTGGTCAGGCTCGCTGACTTGGTTGACACATGTCATCATATTCTAGTTGTGTAGATCGATACTCATGTTGTTGATCACTGGATTGTCTGGTCCAGACTAATAACTGAATAGTTCCAAGAAATATCCAATATAGTTTATTTTACCTCTTGGAATAATGATTAGTAGTTTTTAGTAGATTACAATATCAATAATAATATTTATAATCAAGTTTCTTAGTGTGTACTAAACAGTGTAGACTTCTAACATATCAGGGGTGGTGGGTGTAACCCATGAATGGTTAAAGCTAAAGTGGCTTAAAGCTAAACTCGTATCACCCTGAAGACCTGGGTTCAATTCCTCAAATTCAAATTACAATTCCTGTGGGACTTGGAATGCCCAGTAAATGATTTGACCCCTGCTAATTCAATGATGAGTTGACTATCTGTAATAGTTATTTTGCTAAAAATATTGACAGTGATTACAATAATCTTTGAAATTAGATATTTGGGGTATGTCATTTCATACTACCAGGTACCCATTCACTGCACGGTGACTATGGGCAAAGCCTTACAAAGTCACAGGAAAATGTTAAATGTAATACTTGTTCCAGAGAAGGGCAGGTCAAAAATAATGGGAAGTGGCATTCAATAAAATAATATCTGGTACATTTCGTTATTCCTTTTCATGCACACAAGGGGCGGAGGGGTAGCCTTGTGGCTAAAGTATTCACTTGTTATGACAAAGACCCAAGTTTGATTCCCCATATAGGTGCAATATGTGAAGCCCATTTTTGGTGTTCCTTTCTAAAAGCGGCATAAAACCAAATTCACTCACTCACTCTTTGAAACTTTTCGGACACACATGCATGTAGTTTTGTCCAACAGTCACTTGCATGTATTTAGAGGTATCAAATGATACATTTTACATTTGTTCAAATACTTACCAGCACAAATAAATACATGTTACCTTTTTTTACTTTTCAGTTCAATCTTTTGCTTTTATCTTGATAGAATATCTCACTATAGATTAGAACCCATGGTGTATCTACCTAGATAAGTCATTAGCAGGTACTTGTCCTCTGTACTGAATGGTGATGTATTCTGAGTATGGGATTTCAGGTTATAAATGGTCACCAGTTACCCTTGTTTGTTGTAGTAGTAGTAGAGTTTAGTTTAACGCCGCACTCAGCAATATTCCAGCTGTATGGTGGCGGTCTGTAAATAATCTGGACCAGACAATCCAGTGATCAACAGCATGAGCATTGATCTACGCAATTGGGATATGACGATGTGTCAACCATGTCAGCTAGGCTGACCACCCGATCCCATTAGTCGCCTCTTATGACAAGCATGGGTTACTGAAGACCAATTCTAGCCCGGATCTTCACGGGTCCATGTTTGCTGTAAGTCGCAACACATTGGATCAGGTGGTGGGGGCTCAGTGACCTGGGCTTCCTTTCACAAAGCACTAAGGTGATCGTAAGTCACTAAGGTGACCTTAGTGCAATGTTAAAGAATGGGAGTTAAGGTTAACCTTAGTAAAGGTTGCTTCATGAAAGGAGCCCATGGTTGATTGTGTGTCATTGCTCATAATATCAATCACTGAATTGTGTTGTGCAAACTAGATTATCTACTGGCCTCCATCATAGAACTGGAACATTGCTAACTGTGGCGTTTAAGACCTGAATATGGTCATTTGAAGTTCGCCGCTATATAGCTGGAATATTGCTGACTGCAGCTGACTGCAGCGTAAAACTCAACTCACTCATTTGAAGTCACAATCATATGGTAGCAATGTAAAATTGAAATCCCTTTCTTTCATTCATGATATTGATCTTTGATTCAGTAAGGCACAAAATTGGCCATAAGGATAACTTCATAATATAATACAAAGAAAATTTCTAGCTCCTTACCTGCTGTCAGTATATTCAGTTTGTTGAGGTAATTGCTACTTTATGTACTGAACGTAGCTTATTGACAAGGCAATAATTTAGTTTGGTTTCTATTGCAGGAACGCCAGGCGTCTTTCAACAAGCACACCAAGTTTGAAAAGGATCCCAGTGATTCACACAGCTACATCAACAAAGCCTACCATCAAGAAAACGGAGCAGATGAAGACCGCTATGAGAGGCTGTAGTACAGTGTGCATCATTGTCAGAAACTTGTTAAACATTGTCAGAAACTTGTTCACCATTGTCAGAGACTTGTGTAACATTGTCAGAAATGTGTGTAACATTGTCAGAAACTTGTGTAATATTGTCAGAGACTTGTGTAACATTGTCAGAAACTTGTGGAACATTGTCAGAAACATCATCAGCAACAGCAACATTGTCAGCAGGATATGCTGTGGACAATGACAGCATTGTCTTTTCTTTATTATAATTTCAATCACATGGAAAATGTTGATAGGTATTATCATGATATATCCTAATATTGTAACTCTAAACTGTTTAATATTTTACTGGACTATTGAAGTAGAGTCACAATCATGATATTGATACATGTGAATATAAGCTGTGGCAAGTCTATTACAGCTCAAAATTAATTGTTTTTACGGAGTACCTGATAAGTCATATATATTATCAAAAATGTTGGCTAAATCCATACCAAACTGCATAAGCTTAATCAATCAGATCATCGTAACCCTAATGCTCTGTCACCATCGATTAATGGCATATATCTCGTCATAGTGTGAAAAACAAAGGAAAGAAAAGGTATTGTATACCAGTGAGTCAGATGGGTCTGATGACACTTTTAACAGTATTCCAGGAACATTAAGGCATATCAGCTGCATGTGATGAAGCTTGTTATGATGAAGACGTTCACCACTTTGGTGAAACCCATGGCACAGGTATGGTGCTGACTATACATGTCATTAATCACTATCAAATATTTATATTGAGTATCAGTGATGATCTCAATCAGTTATTTAAAGATGTTCAGTTACATCATATTATGACCACAGGGATTAACACTCATGTTCCACAGTAGGACAGATGTACATATATAAGTAATTCACTACCAATCATTTTTGTTTGTGGTCAGGGTGGTTGAGTAGCCAAGTGGTTAAAGCATTTGCTCATCCTGCCGAGTTTTTGTTTCATTCCCATTTGGTAGTCCATGAAGCCAAGGTGTTGCTGACCACAACATTCCCTGTATGATCGAAATATGACCTTCATTTGAAGGAGGTTGTCTTATTGTTTATTATCCATATGGTGAAACATAACCAGTGTCATAAATATCATATGTGCACATGTGCACATATTACTTTTGCCTAGCAACCATTGATTCTGTGTTTCGTCGTCTGTGACGTCATTATAAAATTGAACGTGACGTCAATGAACTGGGCAGTCATACTTGCTTACCGTGTTTTACTGCACGCATGCACATGAATAAAATGGATAATAAAGAAATTATTACACTTGTAAGTGTGCCACACGACTTATACAAAACTCGTGCCAAATTTTGTAATACAAAATCTAGCACTCGTTTCGTATAAGTCATCTGACACACTTGCTCATGTAATAATCTCTATGTATATTCCATGATGATCAACAACTGACTCTGACCAATGATCAAGGACAGGTTCCTTTCACATGTCGTCATCAGTTGGTGTTTGATCCTGGAGTTGATAGCTGTCATGGTGTTAACTGGTGTTGCTACTATACATTTACATTCAACTATTTGGTGATCTTCATCTGTGACAGACAGAAGTATTTCACAGAACTTAACAGCTTTCCTTTTTGTTTGTGAAACATTAGGAGTGGGTATTGCAGAGAATTTCATATTGTGATATATTGCGATGCGAAAACATATATTGTGATATGTATTGCAATATATTGCAAGAAGTATTTTTGAACAAAAACTGCTTATAATTGAGTTAATGCTTGATTTATAAAGCATGAACACAACAAAATCACTATGCTTGATTAAGCTTTAATAAAAACTTTTAATCATGACAAAATAAAAATGTAAATAATATTTGTCACAAATGAAACAAGGAAATATCCACAGAATTCTGAGTGTTAAGAAGTTTTCCGAATGCAAGTCAAAATACCGGTTTTCGATTAGCGTATTGCGATACTTATCGTTTTCAATGTCTGAACCGGTAATATATTTTTTGTCAAGTAAACCGGTTATATTTCATGCAGCCCTATTAAACATTCAAGCTATTTATTTTGTGTGTGTATATATTTTTGTCAAGTGTGCATTATCCTCTTACATATAATATATTTCATTTTCTAAAGATGAAGACGATAATTCAAACATGGCAAGTGTCAGTATTCATAACAAATGTCCAGTTATGTGTATGTTACATAATAACTATCAAGAAAGCTGAGTAATCAGGTTTATAAAACTGCCTGAAAGTTAAAGTAAGTTGATAAATAAATAGAACATACAACACAAAATATGCTGCATGGAAATTTGTTGCAGTACTTTTGTACATAAGAATCTTTAAGTCTGTGCTTCAATATCTCTGCTGTATATACACTTGTCCACATATTTGTACAATATTTGTATTTTGTGTGATTTGCTCATAGTAGTCAGTGCTTTCAAACTATGAAAAAGATTAACAACTGTTCAGGCCTAACAAAACATCATCACTGAAATTAATCATTGAACGTAATGATTGGACGTAATCGCTTTCGTAATGAAAAAGACATCGATTGCTATCAAGTTGTACTGATAGTATAGGACTAGTGTTGTACTGTCAGTATAGGATGAGTGATTTTTTTATGAAATCATTTCCATTTTATTTAAGTTGGTTTTGATTAGGTATGACATAAGGCAGAACATACCTGCTTAGTAAACTTACTCAATGACATAATACTTAGGTGAGTAAAATGACTGAAATACGCACATATTTGAAAGCTGTGGGTAACGGAAAATGAAATACCCACTCAACATTCATAATACCCACTCCAAAAATATACAGTGGGTACAGTACCCACATGAGCTAAATCTTATCTGGAGCTCTGGGACATATATTGGTACAGGGTATAATGTTCAGCCCCAAAACAATAATGTACAGATACGTGTAGAGTCATGAATTCTTTGAAGAGAAGCTGCTTTAGTGTAACAAACAGCATTATCATTGTATAGTAGATATTGAGTGCCAAAATCAAATTTGTGTATTTGATTCATGTGTATATAGAACCAATTATTGTGGAGTCATGATATGTTGAAATGTGTATACATAATGTTGTACTTTACAAATAGAGGTTCAACTGATTGTAATGATTCAAATCTTTAAGCCTGTTTATATAGTTTGCTTGTTACACAAATTGATGTGCCTATTGAAAAAAATGGTGTGGTTTCCTATTTATATTATATTTATATCCATTGACTTCATTTATTCCATCTTTGGCCAGATTTTTTTTCAACTTAAAATATTATGATCAAAACCTGTTAAAACTTCGCCGAAAACTCCTATCCCTGCTAGATATTTTTCAAATTTTTTATTTCTAACATTTTATTACTTAAAATTTTGCATTTTATGACATTTTGAGGAAATGCCAAGAAATATTTCAAATTTGAATTTATATATTGTTACCTTTACATATTTTATGAAAAAAAAAAAAAATGTCTTTATTACAACATTGAACTGAGTGTTGATATTCCTACACACCTATTGCTGGACAAAGATGTGTATCATAGACAAATGTATTCAGAAGGAAATTCAGAGGGTGCCCTAATATTCTGTAGCGATATTGTCTCTCAAAAAGGTGATGATCTTGTTCACTGGAGACATATTTACTATAACCTTCACCTTTGTCAAATGTATGTAATTATAATTGTGATCATTATCACTGATGAACTGTTAATGATTCAATAATAATCATGATTATCATTATTATCATGATGCATTGTTTGACATCCAGTAATTATTGTGATTATTGTTGTTATATATATATCAATATATATTGTCATCATTATTACAGTTGCATTGTTTGATATGGAATAACAATTGTGATTATTCTTGATACTTTATTGTTATGATATCAATAATGATTAAGATTATTAACACTGGTGCACTGTTTATGATATCTAAAAATAATTGTGATCATTACACTATGGGCTTTGTTCAAGAAATCCAATAATTGTTCATGGAATTTCATATTGTCTGGTGTTTTGTGCCTTGAGCATTGATCATGTTATCCAACAGTATATATGGTCTTTTTGTCTTGAGCATTGTTCATGATTTTCAACATCAAGTATGGTATATATTTCTTGAGCATTGTTCATTATGGTCTATGATTCAGCATGATTTTCAACATCAAATATGGTCTGTATTCCTTAAACAAAATTTCCAACATCAAATATGGTCTATATTCCTTGAGCATTATTCATGATTTCCAACATCAAATATGGTCTATATTCCTTGAGCATTGTTAATGATTTCCAACATCAAATATGGTCTATATTCCTTGAGCATTGATGATTTCATTATGTTCTATATTCCTTGAGCATTGTTTATGATTTCCAACATCAAATATGTTCTATATTCCTTGAGCATTGTTTATGATTTCCAACATCAAATATGGTCTATATTCCTTGAGCATTGTTTATGATTTCCAACATCAAATATGGTCTATATTCCTTGAGCATTGATTTCCAACATCAAATATGGTCTATTTCCTTGAGCATTGTTTATGATTTCCAACATCAAATATGGTCTATATTCCTTGAGCATTGTTAATGATTTCAACATCAAATATGTTCTATATTCCTTGAGCATTGTTTATGATTTCAACATCAAATATGTTCTATATTCCTTGAGCATTATTCGTGATTTCCAACATCAAATATGGTCTATATTCCTTGAGCATTGTTTATGATTTCCAACATCAAATATGGTCTATATTCCTTGAGCATTGTTAATGATTTCCAACATCAAATATGGTCTATATTCCTTGAGCATTGTTTATGATTTCCAACATCAAATATGGTCTATATTCCTTGAGCATTGTTTATGATTTCCAACATCAAATATGGTCTATATTCCTTGAGCATTGTTTATGATTTCCAACATCAAATATGGTCTTTATTCCTTGAGCATTGTTTATGATTTCCAACATCAAATATGGCCTATATTCCTTGAGCATTGTTTTTGATTTCCAACATCAAATATGGTCTATATTCCTTGAGCATTGTTTATGATTTCCAACATCAAATATGGCCTTTATCACTTGCAGAGTTTTCACCATACATAATACATAAAATATATAGAACATGCTTCTTATAAGATTACGCCTTGATCATTTACATCTATCCAATATTGAATACGATCTTGCCTTACACATCTCATTATGCCTTAAGAGTTTTCATCTAATCAATATTACATGATTCTTGCCTTACGCATAATATCTCATTATGCCATTAGCTTTTTCATCTCTCCAATATTAAACATGATTCTTGCCTTACACATCTCATTATGCCTTAAGCTTGTTCATTCATCCAATATTGAATATGATTCTTGCCTTACGCGTAATATCTCATTATGCCTTCAGCGTTTTCATCATATCCAATATGGTCTTTGCTCATGGATCATGTTCATGGTATCCAGACATAAGTAGTTATACCTTAGGCATTCCCCAGGTTTCCAGTTATCATCATTACATTATCGTGGTGTTTATACCTGTAGGGTACAAAGTGTTATTTTGCAGTGACTTGCTTGGAGATATAAGTATTTGTGTTTGAATGTGTTCCTATATTCTAATCCCTGAGTTATGCAGGGTTATCCAGCATCAATTGTTAAGCATTAATGTATACAGGACTATTGTTTATTTTTCATTAGCTGAGGGGGCTGGGGCTATGGTTATCCCAAGTTTTAACAATAATCTTCACCTATTTTACATATCACATGATTGTTATGATTTCACAATAAAATAATATTTTTTACTTAATTAGATTGTTTTCTTTTAAATTAAGAGAGTGTGTGTTTAATTCTACATTAAACAGTATTTTACAACATGGCATCCCAAATACAAGGTTGGAGGCAAGCCTAAGTTGATGCAAGCTTCAGATTTTGTGAAACCTGAAAATGGTGCTGACAAACCTAGAAATATCATCTTAGCAAACCGAGATTTAAACCCACAAGCACAAGCTTTGGCTTGCCCATGTAACCCAACTGTGCCAGCACAAGTACCTTGGGTCCTATTCTAGCCTGAAAACTTGATCCATTACAGTTACCACAAGTACCTTGGGACCTATTCTAGCCTGAAAAGCTGATCCTTTACAAGCATCACAAGTACCTTGGGACCTAATCTAGCCTGAAAACTGGATATATTACAGCCAGCAAAAGTACCCTGGGACCTAATCTAGCCTTAAAACATGATCTACTACAGCCAGCACAAGTATCTAGGGACCTATTCTGGCCTGAATACTTATAATAATAATAAATGCATATTTATAATGCGCCCCTTCCACACCCTAAGGCATGCTCAAAGCGCTACAGAATATTTACACTGGAGTATTTACAGATGAAGTTATACATAATATACTGAGAAAAGGTGGGTTTTAAGTCTGGACTTAAAAATGTCAATTGTGGCAGAGCTTTTAAGGGCACATGGGAGAGAGTTCCAGAGCACAGGCGCGGAGTAAGAGAATGATCGGTGTCCGAAGGATTTCAGTTTGTAGGATGGGATGACCAGTCGGTTTTGTGTGTTTGGCTGCTAAGTTAGCGTCTTGGGGACATCTGGGATGTAGGAGTTCAGACAAGTAGGAGAGGGAGCCAAACCATGGAGGCACTTGTACGTCAGACAGAGGATCTTAAAGTCAATTCTGGCCCTAACTGGTAGCCAATGCAGTTCTTTCAACACTGGTGTTATATGGGAACGTTTAGAAGTCTTGCTGATGATGCTTGGTGGAAGTATTTTGGATCTTCTGAAGCTTATCAAAGGAGTTTAGAACTGAGGCCTGAAAGGATGCTGTTACAGTAATCAAGCCTAGATGTAACAAGAGCTCGAACAAGGGCTTGAGTTGCAGCAGTTGTCAGGTATTGCCCGAATGTTACCAATGGATCTTAGGTGAAAGTAGCAGGTCCTGCTCAGGCGGTTAACATGAGCATCCAGAGTCAAGGAAGAGTCGATGTGGACACCCAAGTCCTTAACCACATCAGAAAGCGGACGTCAGAGTCTGGCGACTGTAAGGGTGTCGGTTTTGACCTTGCTGAGTTGTTGCTTTGTACCAATGAGAACTGCTTCTGTTTTGTGTCATTAAGTTTAAGCATGTTTCCTGTCATCCAGCACTTGATGTCCTGCGTACATTCAGCGATGCACTGAAGAGACGTAGATAGATCCGACAGATGAAATGCTTTCAGGAGCTGGGTGTCATCAGCGTAGGCATGATGAGAAACTGTGTGGTCTGTAGTTATCCTTCCGACATATCCGGTATATAACACAAACAGGACTGGACCAAGGACTGATCCCTGTGGCACACCACATGTGATTACAGTGCCTTTTGATCTCTCAGTGCCAACAACTTGATCCTTTACAACAAGCACAAGTACCTGGGATCTATTCTAGCCTGAAAACTTTAACTAAATGCATGTTTACAAGCAGATTCTAGCCAATGATTACTATGAGCAAGATGAAAGAATAAGCTGGGTCAAAGTTTAACTTACATTACTCCGTCAGTTCATACCTACTTCACACAGCATGATTGTGACCAAATCACATACGAGAATACCATGAATAAGTTACCTAAAAAGCAGACTTGATATTGGACACAATCATGACATCGTGTAGGTGTTGAGTTGATAATTACTTGAGTTTATCTAACTGCCAAACATTCAATTTCTAATGAATAAAGATGAAATGTCATGAAATGTGAATCCTCTGTCCTAACTTGTGCTCTAATGACCTTGACATTACCTGGAAGGTACACAAAAGAAGATTTATAAAATTTTTAGAAAAAATACTTTTTGTTGCCCGTTTCATGATGAATGACCTTGACTATCAGGGTCATGAATCGTGTGAAAAGATTTCTTGTTGCAAAGTTAAGTGGTGTTACAAAGATTTCCGTACATCATCCATGTATCCCATAGTCAAAGAATGAAACTACATTTACTTAAACTTACATATGATATGAGTGAATGACCTCTAATGCGACATTTGCTACAATAATGATTTATGACAGGTTTGATTACTGAGTCTATCATGGGTGAATGGAATTTTCATAAAGTCATCGAAATTTTAATGAAATTATAACCATACTACATAGTTTGACCTCCATTGACCTTGACCTTATTTGAGGGAGGAGGAGTTCAAATTCAAGCAAACACAAATCTGCAATCATTACAGCAGGACCCAAAATTACAGCCAAAAATACAAGATTATCAGAAATCAGTAGATGTTTCATTCTTTATTATATACATCCAAATAATTACACAGATCAATGAATTTCTTTCTGTCATGGTCATATCAATATTTTGTCATTGATATGTTGACTGCTAATGACGATACAGTAGTCGCAAGTAGACATAATGTGCAAACATGGGACTGCCCAATTTGGCTCAGAAACTGTCATGCAGTAAACTTTGCAACATTGTTCCTGATTATGTTGCGGTTCACTGGACAAGTACCATGTGAAAACAATATTTTCCTTGAAAGGACTATTTCATTTTCCTAGGATACAGTCACCAAGTCCACTCACAACTGTTACTGTGCCCACAGTCCACACCAAAACGTCTTTCTTCTTCAAGTGTAATCTCCATCAAGTCTCAGCGATTACGTCACTTATCTTGCACTACGTCCATCCATATGTCATTTATCATCAAGAACAATCTCAAACAAACCTCAGCAACAATGTCACATCTTGCAAAACATACATCCATATGTCATATATCTTCAAGAACAATCTCCAACAAGTCAAGGTCATCACAACTCTGTCAACCCCAATATGACACAACAGGAAGTTGTTACCTCTTCCCATCAGACAAGATTTGATCATTTTTGGGCAATTAGGGTACTTCATACCCTGGAGCTGCCGGCCCAGTGCTCAAACTCTTTAGGACAATTGGGGTATTTCAGACCACAGAGTTGCCGGCCCACTGCTCAAACTCTTCAGGACAATTGGGGTATTTCAGACCACAGAGTTGCCGGCCCACTGCTCAAACTCTTCAGGACAATTGGACAATTAGGTATTTCAGACCACAGAGTTGCCGGCCCACTGCTCAAACTCTTCAGGACAATTGGGGTATTTCAGACCACGGAGTTGCCGGCCCACTGCTCAAACTCTTCAGGACAATTGGGGTATTTCAGACCACAGGAGTTGCCGGCCCACTGCTCAAACTCTTCAGGACAATTGGGGTATTTCAGACCACAGAGTTGCCGGCCCACTGCTTGACCTCTGTGGGACAGTTAGGGTACTTCTGTAGAGCATCCACGATCTGGCTGGGGTGAATGAGCAGTGACATCAGCTTGTATTCCTTCTGTACCCGTGACCCCGACCCATCCAACGCCCGAATAAACTCCAACGTAATCAGATGTTCGAATGCCTGAATATTGAAAAACAGCTGGTTATTGAAAAGATCATATGCTCAAGTTCCAGGTTTAATAGCCCACAGTTTCTTGACCCAGAATTTCTATCTACAATATCAGTTGTGTTTCAGGAACATTCCAAAAGGCCATTTGCATGTGAACTAAACAAGAAGTCCATAAGTGGAATTCACTGTAACAGTGCACAGGATCCTCAATGAAAGTAGTAAGTTCCTTATTTCTAACCCTGCATCGTGGTACACAGCAAAAGATTTCCCAATATTGTAGTAAGTCTTACCTTCAACACAACAGGCTTCTCATACACCTGCATACTGGACTTCCTCTGTGCGAACTTCAGGTACTCTGAAATGTAAACATCAAAGTCACCATAGATCTCATTGCTGACGAAGGTCATCACCTGCTCTAATGCATTAATCAAGGCAAGAATTCCTTGCTGTAGGCTGAGATTTATTCCAATGTTGCTTGATGTGAAGAATCATGTTTGGTATGAATGACTTGATACATAGAATTGGTTTACTGTTTGCTTCTGCAGGAGTGAACGCTTGTGATGGAGTAACCAGTTTACTTGTCACTAATGAAGGCGTTTTCTTGACCTGGGCCAAACCGGGATTTCTTTTAACTTACAACTGCTACATGATATACCATTACATACCTCTAGTGATGTCACTCTATTGCTTTTATGGGGCCTTCCTTAACATGGAATATTGAATTAAGGAAAAACCTTGAAGCATGAATTTTCCAGAATATTCCCCTTTTGGTGAATATCCTGCATATTCTGTACCTGTGTTCAGGAATACTCTATAGAGTCCCTCTGTCCAAAGGATACTCTAGAGAAAGTACATCTGTACAACGGGTACTCCATACAATGTCCCTCTGATATTTTATAGAATGCTCCTCTCTAGAGACATATTTTGCAATGAAACATGATCTACACAATGAAATGTGCAGGACCATAAGACTACTGAGGTGCTCATAAACCGCAACTCCTTTAAGAATACTCTCTTAAATTACCGTATATTACCGTAGATAAGCTGAATTTTGAGGAACAAAAAAAGCAGTCTGTAGACGGGGGTCGGCTTATCTATGGGTTACGCTTTCGTTAAACTTTATTCCAGGGCAAAGAAAACAACATCGTATCACTTCGTGTGAACAAACAAACAACAGAAGACGACTTTTGTCAGTAAAGACGTCAAATTTGCAATTAAACATCACTAGACAAGAGTATTTACCTTTTAAGTTCTAAGTTGTTTTTGCTGGGCATTGTATTATTTGCAGGGATTAAGATTACCATGTGTATTTGAGCTGGAAATAGCAATCAGCTGTGCACACGTTTCCCGGTGATCAAGTTAAAACATGCACAATAATATAACGGGATGAATTCTGACGCAGTCATCAGTAAAATATAATACAGAATACCATTATTTAACCCAAAGAAATATATCCTAGCATTGTGTAATTTTAATTACAGGTTTTTCTCTATAAATGTAAAATATATATAATCAAAACTAAGGTTATACGAATCCTCATGAACATGGTAAGCGGAAGTTGTACGCGCATGGAATGAGGTGTAATATGCAAGCCATTTAAATTCACACATTTTTACTGATGTTACTGTAAACTAGCAGTCCATGGAAAATGAGGCGGTAATCAGTTCGTGATTGTTGATAATATGATGTGAAATTGGCTATTGGGGTTGGAGCGAAAAACGTACCCTCACGAACTTGGTAAGCGGAAATTGTAAGCACATGGAATGGGTTAAAACAAGCATTGTCACTAAGATTACATAATCCCCCGTCGCGAAGTATCAAATCAAACTTATAAAGTAATGAAAGTTTAAGATGAAGTTAAATGTCAACAAAAACATGACCAGTCAACCTCTCTTGATATCTTCTCTTTAGTTGTTCAAACACACAAGTATTCAAGACTGACTTTGACCTTGACATGAATGTCATAGTGTATGAAATATGCAAAAATGGTACTAAAGAAATCGCTTATTGAAAAACATTCGAGGGAAGTCTTGAAAGTCTATGAAGACAATCCAGTGAATTCAGGTTAACATGCTGAAATCTTCAAAGTGTCGCCGTGACCTTGAAAATTATGTGAAGGTCACTAAAACTGACTGGGCCCTGGGCCTTCATTAGATGAAGCTTGGTGTCAAATATGAAAAAAATCCAGTGAATGTTTTTTGCGATATCTTGCTGACTATCTTAACATGCAATTTAACATGCTGAAATCTTCAAAGTGTCTTTGTGACCTTGAAAATTAAGTGAAGGTCACCAAAATCGACTGGACCTTGCACTTTCCCTAGATGAAGCTTGGTGTCAAATATGAAGAAAATCCAGTTAACAGTTCTTAAGATAGCTTAACATGCAGGTTAACATACTGAAATCTTCAAAGTGTCGCTGTGACCTTGAAAATTAAGTGAAGGTCACCAAAATGGACTGGGCCCTGCGCCTTCCCTAGATAAAAGCTTGGTGCTGAATATGAAGAAAATCCAGTGAACAGTTCTTCAGATAGCTTAACATGCAGCTTAACATGCTGAAATCTTCAAAGTGTCGCCATGACCTTGAAATTTACGTGAAGATATCAAAGTCAACTGGGCCTCTGACTGGGTGTTGAATATGAAACAATGAATGTCCCTTGAGATATCTAAGCTGACAAGAAAAAAGTAGGTCAAATGAAGTCAAGGTCACCAAACCTGACTGGGACCTTTCTTATTCTGTGATGAACCTAGGTACCAAATATGAAAAGAATCTAGTCAACGGTTCTTAAGATATTCTAATTTGTACGTACGGACGGACGGAGCCTAATACTATATCCTCCGCTACGCGCTAAACGCGCGGCGGGGGATAATAAGCAAACCATTTAAATTCACACATTTTTACTGATGTTACTGTAAACTTGAAGTCCATGGCAAACGAGGCGGTAAATAGTTCGTGATTGTTGATAATATGATGTGAAATTGGCTATCGCGGTTGGAGCGAAAAACATACCCTCACAAACGTGGTAAGTGGAAGCTGTACGCACATGGAATGGGGTAAAATAAGCAAGCCAGTTAGTTGACATGTGATCGTTCAGCTACAATAAGTATGATAGTCAGCGAAACAAAATATATTATCCATTTTCTGTCAACTACTCTTAATTTTGATGTGTGAGTAGACGCAATATGATTGTGAAATCTTTGAATAATGTGGACCAAAGTTATAATTATCGGTAACAGCCAGTTGTCTGTGGTCTGTGTTTGCCGTGATAAGGACCCCATCGTGGGGGATCGGCTTATGTATGAAACATACCATTTTGACACTGATTTTAAGGGTCAAGTTTGGGGGTCAGCTTATCTATGGTAATATACGGTACATTATGTGATCAAGAGATATTTCATAAAATGTCTGATAAACAGCATTTCTTTCAGTTGATAAGTTGGATAAAAGTATCCTTCTCTATCTTGACTGGAAAATAACTGCTGGCATTTGGCCCACCCCACTTTCCCCAGCTTACATTCACAGTCAAGAGCTTGGAGTTTTAACCCTACCTATAGACCACCTCAAAGGGGCTGGGTTTACCTGGTCCCAGCCAGATTCATGGAAGTCGAGACCTGTGCTACATGATATACATACCACTATAGACCATCTCAAAGTTGAAGGGCTCTCCATCGTAGATGTCCATCAGGTGTTTCATTGAGATGATGAGACACAGCTCTAAGATAGAAACACCTGCGCAACAACAATCACACCATCAAATGCAATTACCACAAAACATCTGGGAAATTCATGCAATGCCTGTCTTGGAGCAGTCACGTAGGTAAATACAATGATTACAAGACACCTGTCCAGGAAAGGTCATCAAAGTAAATGCAATCGCTACATCACACCTGTTCATGAACAAGAAGACAAAGTCATCAATATTCCCTGCCATGGCAAAATACTCTTAATGAAGATGTCTACGAGTTATGACTATGTCAAATGTGTTGGCGTGTACATAGCTAAGTGGAAGGAGAGTACTGAAAGGTTTCAAAGTTCTGCTCCGGAAAAGAGTACTACCACCAATTTCAGTCTAAGTCAAACTTGTTGCCATGGAAACGCAAAAAATATTTTATTCAGAAATCCAAAACTACCAAAAGGCACCAGTTCACCACCAGATCTATCTATGTGACAAGTTTGGTGAAGAAACATTGAACGGTTTTAGAGTTCTGCTCCGGAAAAGAGTACTACCACCAATTTCAGTCTGAGTCAAACTTGTTGCCATGGAAACGCAAAAATATTTTATTCAGAAATCCAAAACTAAAACCAAAAGGCACCAGAACACCACCAGATCTATCTATGAGCCAATATAGAATATTGAACGGTTTTAGAGTTATGCTCCGGAAAAGACAAATGTGCACGAACGCACACACGGACGGAGTCCATTTTAATACCCCTCGCAAAACACGTTGCAGGGGATAACAATCATGCAGGTAAATACAACCACAATATCACCTGTTGATGAACAATCATACAGGCAAATACAATCATTACAACAGACCTGTCCGTGACAATCATACAGGGAAATATACTAAGCAGCAAAAGAAACGTCAGTTTGGAATTTTCCTTCGCAGCAACAGATAACTGTAAACTCATTTAATGTTTTGATTGTATATTATTGACACCATCTCCAACTTTACCTGAGCAAAGACATTCCTTCCCAAACTCAGAATGGAACCCAGGAAATGGTCTCAAGAACGCAAACCTGATCTCTGAGATGGTACAGTGCATTGCTGACGCGAAGGTCATCACCTGCTCTAATGCATTAATCAAGGCAAGAGTTCCTTGCTGTAGGCTGGATTAATTCCAATGTTGCTTGATGTGAAGAATCATGTTGATATCAATGACTTGATACATAGAATTGGTTGACTGTTTGCTTCTGCAGGAGTGAACGCTTGTGATGGATTGACCACACAGCTTTCTTATATTTGAAAATTTTCCGGACTCCACCAAAAAGTTGTTTAAGAAACTATCATTAAAATTTTGACACAGTTCACTATTTGTTACGAGGGAGGAGTGCAGAGAAAGGGACAGCCAGGTGTGCGAGAAAGGATGGAGACGGCACAGCACAGGCTAATGAATCAATAACTTGGTGGGCACTTGTGCACGGCTTCTCTAACACCTGGCTGTCCCTTTCTGCACTCCTCCCTCGTAACAAATAGTGAACTGTGTCAAAATTTTAATGATAGTTTCTTAAACAACTTTTTGGTGGAGTCCGGAAAATTTTCAAATATAAGAAAGCTGTTGGGTATTAGTAAATAATAAACATGTGTACTATTTATATTTATGTGGCAATTTTGTACAATGATAAAATTTGCAATTCATCGGTCCGTTTCTGACTCAAACGGACTGTAGACGCAATATGATTGTGAATTCTTTGAATAATGTGGACCAAAGTTATAATTATTGGTAACAGCCAGTTGTCTGTGGTCTGTGTTTGCCGCGATTAGGTCCCCATCACGGGGGATCGGCTTATGTATGAAACATACCATTTTGACACTGATTTTAAGGGTCAAGTTTGGGGGTCGGCTTATCTATGGGGTCAGCTTATCTATGGTAATATACGATACATTATGTGATCAAGAGATATTTCATAAAATGTCTGATAAACAGCATTTCTTTCAGTTGATAAGTTGGATAAAAGTATCCTTCTCTGTCTTGATTGGAAAATAACTGCTGGCATTTGGCCCACCCCACTTTCCCCAGCTTACATTCACAGTCAAGAGTTTTAACCCTACCTATAGACCACCTGAAAGGGGCTGGGATTACCTGGTCCCAGCCAGATTCATGAAAGTCATGACCTGTGCTACATGATATACGTACCACTATAGACCATCTCAAAGTTGAAGGGCTCTCCATCGTAGATGTCCATCAGGTGTTTCATTGAGATGATGAGACACAGCTCTAAGATAGAAACACCTGCGCAACAACAATCACACCATCAAATGCAATTACCACAAAACATCTGGGAAATTCATGCAATGCCTGTCTTCGAGCAGTCGCGTAGGTAAATACAATGATTACAAGACACCTGTCCAGGAAAGGTCATTAAAGTAAATGCAATCGCTACATCACACCTGTTCATGAACAAGAAGACAAAGTCGTCCATATCCCCTGCAATGGCAAAATACTCTTAATGAATATGTCTATGAGTTATGACTATGTCAAATGTGTTGGCGTGTATGTAGCTAAGTGGAAGGAGAGTACTGAAAGGTTTCAAAGTTCTGCTCCAGAAAGGAGCACTACCATCAAATTCAGTTGAAGTCAAAATTGTTGCCATGGAAACGCATTTTTTTTTATTTTATTCAGAAATCCAAAACTACCAAAAGGCACCAGTTCACCACCAGATCTATCTATGTGCCAAGTTTGGGGAAGAAACATTCAACGGTTTTAGAGTTCTGCTCCGGAAAAGAGTACTACCACCAATTTCAGTCTAAGTCAAACTTGTTGCCATGGAAACGCAAAAAATATTTTATTCAGAAATCCAAAACAACCAAAAGGCACCAGTTCACCACCAGATATCTCTATGAGCCAAGTTTGGTGAAGAAATATTGAACGGTTTTAGAGTTATGCTCGGAAAAGACAAATGTGCACTTTACATGGACACACGGACGACAGAGTCCATTTTAATACCCCCCGCAAAACGCGTTGCGGGGATAACAATCATGCAGGTAAATACAACCACAATATCACCTGTTGATGAACAATCATACAGGCAAATACAATCATTACAACAGACCTGTCCGTGACAATCATACAGGGAAATATACTAAGCAGCAAAAGAAACGTCAGTTTGGAATTTTCCTTCGCAGCAACAGATAACTGTAAACTCATTTAATGTTTTGATTGTATATTTTGACACCATCTCCAACTTTACCTGAGCAAAGACATTCCTTCCCAAACTCAGAATGGAACCCAGGAAATGGTCTCAAGAACGCAACCTGATCTCTGAGATGGTACAGTGTTCTCCATGTTTTTCATGCAACTCATGCTGCACATGCTGTTCACAAGGACCAGCCCTATAAAATGCACCCCCAAACCTGGTTAAAACATTCACATTACAACGTCAGCAGGATGCCGTGACTCACGACAGCACAGAGGAACCAGGCACTAGGAAGACTTGAAGCTGGCCACACTGCACAAGCCGTTGCCAATCACTTCCAGGTCAACGTTCGGACCATCTACTGGCTGCAGCAACTTTTCCGGGCCACCAACACCGCAAATGATCGCCAAGGGTGACCACAAGATGACAAGACCGCCATGTTGTGCGACAGCATGTACAGAAAGAATCCCTTCATGCAGGCATCCGAAACAGCACACCAGACAGTGGGAATACACGGAATACCAATCAGTACTGATACAGTACGCCGACGTCTTAACAGCGGGAACCTCCATTGCCGTAGACCTTACCGTCTACAGTTTGCCCTACAACACCAAAACTGGCAATACAGGCAATGGAGAACTGTTCTGTTCACAGATGAGAGTCGGTACTGCGTATCAACTGCAGATGGCAGAACAACAATATGGCGATGACGTGGCCAGCGTTACTCAGACCAATGTTTTATGGAAAGAGACTCATGGGGAGGTGCAAGCAACATGGTATGGGGTGGAATAGGCCTGAACCAGAGAGTGGGTCCTGTGGTGTTCCAGAACCTTGGTCCAGGGAGAGGAGGCGGCATCACAGCGGTGCGCTACATCGACCAAGCTCTCAGACCCCACGTCCCACCACATTTCGCACGTCTCCGGAACAACATTTTCCAGCATCACAACGCCCGGGCCCATACTGCCAGAGCTACACGGGACTTCCTACAGCAGAACGGTGTCAACATTATGCAGTGGCCAGCCCTTAGTCCTGATTTAAACCCAACTGAACATCTTTGGGATGAAATTCAGAGGAGACTGAATAATGTCATACCAAGGCCGGACACAGCCGATTTATTGCGCCAGGCCTTTCTCAGAGTGTGGTTCAAGGTGCCAATGGCCTTCATCAATCGATTGGTGCACTCCATGCATAGATGCTGTGCTGCAGTTATTGCCGCTCGTGGTGATCACACTAGATACTGAAGTCAAGGGTCTGAATGGACTGCAAATGTTCACGTAATGTCTTGAAATTGAGCTGAGTTATTCATTGATGTGTCAAGATATTGTACACAAAAAATGTTTTTGATACGCTTATTATGTCCATTTCATTAATGATTTGATTACAGTGCCTATCTAATTTTGAATTTGTACTGTTTCTTTTGCTGCTGAGTATACAATCACTACAACACACCTGTCCATGATCATCACACAGGCAAATAGAATCACTACAACTCCACTGTCCACATGCAATCATAAAGGTTTACATAATCATTACCACACACCTGTCTAATTTAACTCACAATCAATCACTTGTTTTGCAATAGTGGGAATTGATGCTCATCCAGACTCGACTATTCACCGACCTCCATCATATAGCTTCTTCCCTATGTACAAAGCAAGCCTAGTGCTACCATAGTTGGAAATCCATATCGGGGTATGGGAGTTATATCGAGGTAATAACCTAAGCACAACCCTCACTTTGCTAAAGGGAACGAAAGAACGAACGAACGAACGAACGAACGAACGAACGAACGAACGAACGGACGGACGGACGGACGGACGAACCAACGGACGGACGGACGGACGGACCAACGAATGAACATCTGCTGACTTACCATGCAGCATGGCAGACTTAGTGTCTGTTGTGAGCTTTTTGAATGAGTCCAGGAAATCCCCTGCCTCCAGAACTGGGTGAGTCGGAGACAGTTTACATATCGGGTGTGTCTGGAACAGAACATGGTCAGCAATAACAGAACACGGAAGGAGCTATAAGAAACCTTTGCTTGTCTGCATTACCAGAAGCAGAAGCTCTGAACTCATTTTCTTTCATTCTATTTGTAATACAGGACAAAAACGAACATGTTGGTTATTTGTCGCATGCTAACTTCGGTGATATTTCTCTCATCATCCGAAAAATAAGTCCAATACCACTTGAGCCTCTAAATATTCATCCCTGGGCCAGGTAAACCAGTGGTTGACTGCATAATCATTGATCCATGTCATTCAGATATGATGGCACATGTTCCAGCAGGTAGATGAGGTGCCTCAAGACAGGGGTGGAAATAACTTTAAAATTGCTAGTGTACTCTGGTACAGTGGCACATGTAAAATCACTCTACCTGATAATTTTCCCACTATACTGGCCGTTTTCTTGTTTTTTAAATAAACAACATAATTAACATTGGAAAATCAACTGGACACCGGTACAGTGTGATATACAAATTTGCTTGCCCGACAGAAAAAAACACTGGACTCGGACGTCGGGCAATGGGTTATTTCCACCCCTGCAAGATGTACAGTCACGAGGTACTGGAGGTGACAATGACAATCCATGCACCAAATGCACTGTCACTGACAGATCTTGAATAATTCCAACCGATTAAGTTCGGTTTAACACTGCCACTTTGTGAACCCATCGAGCATGGGTGTGGTGCTGACACTGATTGAAAAACAATGTGGGCAAAACAGTATTCGAACCCAGGACAAAAGTCCTCCTGAGGGTCACCACTGTCCAATACAACTATGGAAGAAACTGTTTCCTTGTATCAATGTTTCCTAACAAAACAAGTCACTGGTACTCACCAACAATGCAATGAGGCCTCGGACATCTTTGTTGAGGTTGAACTGTCGCTGTAACACATCCCTTACACTCGGTTCTGATACAAGTTCCTGCAAACCAACAGATCTTGGGGCTTAACATTTTGTTTTTGAGCAATGGCAGAGATGGGTTTTAAAATTTTCTCTGCTCGATTTACAGACCAGCTAAGTCCACTTACCACTGACTTGAGAAATGTAATCTTGAGTGACTTGTTGAAACACTTTAAGCAGTATTTTGTGATCAGCAGGTCCTGGCACAGCTAAGGGAGGCAACTCTAAATAGTGAAATTCATTACCTAAGTTCCTGGGCAAAATCAGTAATAAAGCAATGTCAGTAGAATGTACCTGTATGTGTGTGTTCCATGGTTCAGTGACTGTTTCGTCCAGCTCCCCGGGTGTGAGGCTGAGGTAGGACATGCACACCTGGCTGTAGTCGAAGAAGCCGTGGGTGTTGAACAGATGGATCTGGCGGTGGGAGAACCGGGACTTGACTCTCTTCTCCAGCAGCTCGATAACATCCTAGGGAAACATACAGCTCAAACATAACTGTCGACATTCTGTACAGGGTTGTGACCTTTTATTGTTTAACACTGCACTAATCAATGATGCAACAATATGATGGCAGCCTGGTGAGTCTTAACCAGACAATCCAGAGAGCAATATTAAGAGCAACAAAAAACACAGCCTGTTCAAGTTTGGTGGGGACGAATTCAAGATCAGAATCCAAACAGTGAGTGAGTTAAGATTTTAAGTCACATCGGCAATATTTCAGCCATATCGTGACTGAAACAAGTTATAGATTTATAATGATTAAAAATAAATTATCAACACCTGTCAAAAAGGACAGTAAAACAACTAGACTATCACAGATATATATTTAAAACTAGTAATTAAATCTAAAACAATTTCACTATAGAGGACAATACAATATAAAAACAGGCTTATTGAACGCCAACAACTGAAGGTAGATCACCATACATGGGACCATGGGGACTTACAGTACATTTGCTACCTGCATGGACCCTAGTTGGATTTACACCATCCCTTCAGCCCCTGGCGATTGTAGGAAAAATTAGCCAAAATTAAAATCACAAAAATACTACGTTTCAAAAATCCTGGTAAGTTTAAATTTACTTTGAAAGTAGAATCCAAACTGGGTATAGGGATGGCTAAGATGAGCAAGGCAGTTCATTTCAATGATATGATGTAGTTCTCAGATGAGGACAGGTATGATGCTGTCATCTCCAGAAACAATCAGAACAAACCTGGAATTTGATTCCTCCACAGTTTCTGCAACACCCAAGGGACCAATAGATAAGCCTTAGATAACTGAATGCCCTCTGACCCTGAAATTAGTCCACACTTACCAGGCGGCAGGTGACTCCTACCACACAGATGGGCGTCTGTGCTGACTGCGACACGTCAAACAGGTTGTACAACAATGTCTGGTTCCGATGATGAGCAAACAAGTCGAACTCATCCAACACAAACAGAATCGGCTTGGATGACTGGCTGCTCCCTGCAAGAACAGTGCTGACAACGATGAGTATTTTTTATGCTGCTTTTAACCATATTCCAGCAATGTCACGGTGGAGAACACCAGAAATCGGTTTCACACATTGTATCTATATGTCAAAGCAAACCCAAATTTTCTACAGTTTGAGTGAGTATGGTTTTACGCCGCTTTTAGCAATATTCCAGCAATATCACGTCGAGGGACACCAGAAATGGCTTCACACATTTACCCATGATGGAATCGAACCCGGGTCTTCCGTGTGACAAGCGAACGCTTTAACCACTAGGCTACTCCACTGCCCCTTCTACAGTTTGAACAAAAATGGCTGCAGCCATAAACAGATTTCAATATCTTTCTGAAAAGACGTCTCTGATGGACGTCAGACAAATTAGTCCGGTAATAAAATACAAATGATACATATATAACCATAAGTTAACTAAAGAACCGGAAGATTCAAAAGTTAGTCTGACCCTATGACCTACAGAAATACTTGTGTATCGTTTTGGAGGAGTTTAACAACAATGCATCTGAGGAGCATGATTGAGTGAGTTATTATTTAACGTCACATCGGCAATATTTCAGCCATATCAGAGGAGCATGATGCTTCTCAAAGTATACTATAAGGGATCGTTCATAATTTATGGCTAGGTGGGGTGATGATGATTTTTATGGAGAAGCATGTTCAATGTGAATGCCCCCCCTAAAATTTATGTACAAAATAAGTGACCCCCCTGCATGTCATGTACAAAATCAATGACCCCCTCCCCTTCCCATAATTATAAGCATAAGTTTAAACATATTTTTATGTACAAAATTGATGACCCCTAGTAATGCGTGTGTACAAAATTGATGACCCCTCTAGCTCCCCAGAACAAAATGGGTGACCCCCTTAAAATCATCATCACCCCCCTAGCCATAAATTATGAACGGTCCCTAACTTACCCTTTTTTAATGCATCCAAAAGAAACTGCAAAGTTTCAGAAAAGGAACCCTGGAAAAGAATACACATGATATAAAAGAACTCAACTGATATATTATGGCCTTTATTGATGTAGTGTTACACAGTACAGTTGTTGTTTTGTTTTCTGTTTTAATGCTCCTCTCAGCAATATTCCAGCTATAAGGTTGCAGTCTGTAAATATTTAAGTCTGGACCAGACAATCCAGTGATCAACAGCATGAACATCAACCTACACAACTGGGCTACGATGACAAGTGTCAACCAAGTCAGTGAGTCTGACCACCCGATCCCATTGGTCGCTTCATACAAGCATGGGTTGCTGAAGTCCAATTGTAACCAGGATCTTTATGGGTCTATACAGAAACATAATTTCACTGTGACATATTTAGGTCACATGTTACTTCAGGTCTTCCAGCCTTAGGGTTTCACTCAATGGCCACCTCTAACTTCCTAAAAAACTTCACTATGAACGACATGTGGTGTAAAGAAAGTGAATCTGCATAAAAGTACCACCACATTACTGCCATAGTGGTTTTGATCACAGCAATACCATCATAGCAGTAAATGAATGAGTTTAGTTTTATGCCGCACTCGGCATTATTCCAGCTATATGGCAGCGGTCTGTAACTAATCAAGTCTGGACCAGACAATCCAGTGATTAACAGCATGAGCATCGATCTGCACAATTGGGAACGATGTCATAGCAGTAAAACAGTCCCTAACTAGTAAGATTTTAACATTAGTTTTTGTAAACATTTAAGGGTCAAAAGTGCTTAAGCAAAGGCTGGTTCATTTGATTCCACACTCAGCAATTATACAGCTATATTATGTGGTCTGGACCAAACAATCCAGTGACTGATATCATGAGCATCAAATGGGATAAAATGATAATCTAAGTCACTGAGTCTAACCAGACGATCCATTTGCTATTTGAGACAGGCATAGATTGCTAGGGACCCATACTCCTCACCAAAATACCCCCAAGCTACACTTCATTGTAGGGACTCCCATTAATCTAGATGTCAGGATCACTTACTTACAAATACTCTGTCTCCAACTGTGTTCTCTAGTTGCAGCTGCCTTGTGATCTCCTTCAGGGCAATTCGGTCATCTGTCTGAAGCAGGCCTAAAATACCCACACATAATAACATGTGTTACGGCAGAGGGAATATTGTAAAACAATAGTGGCGGCTAGTCACAGTGCGGCCTACATACTAGAAAAATACAGATTTGTCATAGGAGTCTACACACTAATAACATTGAAGATAACAGATCTGACAGAGGAGTCTACACACTAATAACATTGAAGATAACAGATCTGACAGAGGAGTCTACACACTAATAACATTGAAGATAACAGATCTGACAGAGGAGTCTACACACTAATAACATTGAAGATAACAGATCTGACAGAGGAGTCTACACACTAATAACATTGAAGATAACAGATCTGACAGAGGAGTCTACACACTAATAACATTGAAGATAACAGATCTGACAGGGAGTCTACACACTAATAACATTGAAGATAACAGATCTGACAGAGGAGTCTACACACTAATAACATTGAAGATAACAGACCTGACAGGAGTCTACACACTAATAACATTGAAGATAAGAGATCTGACAGAGGAGTCTACACACTAATAACATTGAAGATAACAGATCTGACAGAGGAGTCTACACACTAATAACATTGAAGATAACAGATCTGACAGAGGAGTCTACACACTAATAACATTGAAGATAACAGATCTGACAGAGGAGTCTACACACTAATAACATTGAAGATAACAGATCTGACAGAGGAGTCTACACACTAATAACATTGAAGATAACAGATCTGACAGAGGAGTCTACAGACAGGAAGAGACTAGTATGTGAGCACCTACCATTGAGATGCACCTGCAACAAGTTCTGATTAATGTTTTCATCTTCCCTCAGCTCAGACAGGACACTCTTCAGCAGCTGAAACAGTCACTATGGACATCAGTACCTCCACTAAACATGACAGGCACATGCAGATCTCGGTACCTCATTTAACTTGGCTGGTGAAACAGTCACACATGGACATCACTACCTCCACTAAACATGACAGGCACATGCAGATCTCGGTACCTCATTTAACTTGGCTGGTGAAACAGTCACCATGGACATCACTACCTCCACTAAACATGACAGGCACATGCATATCTCGGTACCTTATGTTAACTTGGCTGGTGAAACAGTCACCATGGACATCACTACCTCCACTAAACATGACAGGCACATGCAGATCTCGGTACCTCATTTAACTTGGCTGGTGAAACAGTCACCATGGACATCAGTACCTCCACTAAACATGACAGGCACATGCAGATCTCCATACCTTATGTTAACTTGGCTGGTGAAACAGTCACCATGGACATCACTACCTCCACTAAACATGACAGGCACATGCAGATCTCGCACCTCATTTAACTTGGCTGGTGATCACCATGGACATCAGTACCTCCACTAAACATGACAGGCACATGCAGATCTCCGAATTTAACAGAAACAGTCACCATGGACATCACTACCTCCACTAAACATGACAGGCACATGCAGATCTCGGTACCTTATGTTAACTTGGCTGGTGAAACAGTCACCATGGACATCACTACCTACACTAAACATGACAGGCACATGCACTTGGCTGGTGAAACAGTCACCATGGACATCAGTACCTCCACTAAACATGACAGGCACATGCAGATCTCCATACCTTATGTTAACTTGGCTGGTGAAACAGTCACCATGGACATCAGTACCTCCACTAAACATGACAGGCACATGCAGTTCTCCCTACCTTATGTTAACTTGGCTGGTGAAACAGCAATGCATTGAGCTCAGTACCTCAAACTGAACCAATCATCACACACTTAGGGACCGTTCATAATTTATGGCTAGGGGGGTTAAGATGATGATTTTTATGGAGAAGCATGTACAATGTGAATTGTACTTATATTGTTGTGAAAATGTTCTACACCCAAACATATGGTGTGAAATTGACTGGAATTAGGGCTAGGTAAATGGTTTGGTGTTTGCCAATCTGAGTCGTCCTTGTAAAGTCGCCGCAGACATTTACCACTGAGGTGAAACACACAAGTCTGTGATTGGGGCTGACAACATCCAGTCTGAACTGCCTGTAACTGGATTCTAGTGTAACATATCAGAGGGATATCAGTCTCTACTGTAAATTTCAGCAGCTACGAAAGCTGTGTGACCTGTGGCAATGTACAAATTTCGGAGTGAGTAAGTTTAGTTTTACACTGCACTCAGCAATACAGTGGAAGCCCTCTAAACCGGCAGCCCTCCAATCCGGGCATGCTCTCAATATCGGCACTAGAATTTGGTCCTGGCAGGAGTTAGTTAATTTATTATCATTTACACGCGCTCTAATCCGGCGTCAGTCTATTCCGTATTTCGGCACAACAAAGACCGTCCAATTGACTTTTTTACTGTAATTAACGCTCTCCAAACCGGCATCCAATATCTATGCTCTCCTGTTGATTGGCTGATTGGCTGAACGTATATTAACAACACGGTGGATTACCATCAGCATTAAGCTCATTGATGTTGTCTGATAAAAGGAGTATGGATAAGGATTAGGCCTAAGTAGGCGAGGTAAATTGGTGAGTGACACGTGTCACTTGTATTGTAAATTAATTGCCGTGTGAATGAACACAGTACATTTCACAAACTTAACACACTGAGGCATGATTGGTTTTTGACTGCCCGCAGTAAACACATGCCCATTTCTGGCCCTATTTTGAAAGAGAAAGCTATTCAGTTTGCTTCAGAACGAGTCAACGAGTTTATGGTATCAGATTGTTATCTGGCACGATGGAAGACATCAACAGTTCAAAGTGGCACACGGAAGATCATTCTCAAGATGAAAAGGGAAATGTTCCCTAAACCAGCACGCCCTCTATACCGGCATTTTTTGCCAGTCCCACCGAATGCCGGTTTAGAGGGCTTCCACTGTAATCCAGCCATATGGCAGCGGTCTGTAAATAATCCAGTCTGGACCAGACATTCCAGTGATCAACAGCTGGGATACGATGACATGTGCCAACCAAGTCAGCGAGTGACAAGAATGGGTCTACAAGTTAATATATTGCTGTAGCTACCATTGTTTTGCCACTTCCTCGCGGGTCCCGATCAGCAGCACAGAGTTACTCTCTCCAGATACTGTCGTCCTCTTCAGCAGGTCAAACAGTTGTCTGAAAGATACTCAGGTCATTAAACTCAATGAAACCAATATTTTAAAATTTTCAGACTAAATTGAGCATGCTCTTTATATTAAAGTTGTTTGATCAAAGTTACAACATTCAAGGCCTCAGGGAAGCTTCAAAACATTTTATGGTTGAAACGTTAGAGATAATGACAGGTGTCAGTCAAGTCATCAAGGCATGAATCCAAAATATTCACATACAGGAATATATATAGCAATGATGATTATATTGCTGCATCAGTATATTTGCATATCCAGCATCAAAAAAGATTTGAGCATGAATTCTCCATATTAATACAGGGCTCCAGATAAGGGACGTATCGGCATATGTACGGATAAAAAATATAACGAGCACGGTAGGAAATAATTTAGAAAAAACGTAGCAGATACGCACCACAGCAATGGTGTATGGTCTTAGAATCATTTACAGGCATATTTATCTGAAAAAAGTATTGTTTTATTGTTTATTGACCTGTTTACACAAGAGTAGCCATATTGTGGTGCATATATGAAACGAAACACAAGATTACTGATAGTCCATTAATTTCCATTCAGTACTCTAAATGTACACTTAAGGTTTTCCAGTACTCCTATATTGAACAAATAAGGAGTACGTACTCCTGATGTTGAAAAATTATCTGGAGCCCTGTTAATATAATAACCACAAGTGTCACCACACAGACGGTTGACTTACTGTCTCTCCTTTGTATATCCTTGTATTTCTGGAGGGCTTGACATTTGTGCAAGTCGTTTTCTCAAAATTGATTGAATCATCTTTATGGAGGTTTCCGACGATGGGGTTTTGGCAGTCACTTTAGCCTTCTTCTTACCCATATTTCAATGTGCCTGAAATGAGGTGAGGTGAAATGGGGTTTAACGTTTATCTTAAGAATATTTGCTCATATGATGACATGCATGCATGTGTATGCGTGGCTGCTTGTACTAGCCTAGACTTAAGCTGGTTATTAACATCTTTTGGTATGACGCCGCCAAGGATCGAAACCACGACCATCCACTCTCTAACCACTACACCACAGTGGAAGTCCTTGTGCCTGAAATGAAAAAGGCCTTGCAAAACGTCCACAATGATAATGATTAGAATTAAGCTTGTTTGTTGTTTGAATTGGCAATTTCAGCTGTATGATTCAGTTTGGGCCAGATAATCCAGTGACTGACATCAAGAGCACTGATCTCCACAACTTGGATACAATGACATGCATCAAACAAGTCAAACATCTCCCATTTCTTGTGACATGTGTTCTGAATTTGGGGTATGTCTTGGGTTGTAAACTAAGCACCCTAGCAGGCAATTTATACAGACTATCTCTGTAATGTCATAAACTTAGTTTATTAGCTAATACATATATTGGCAACTTTATGATTCCGCTTTGGATATATATCAGTATCCATGCTGGTCTAGGTATAACATATGCTATATTTGTGATTACACTTTTTCAGTAAAGTAAAAATTCAAACAAACCTGTAGAGGTATGAGGTAGATGGCGAGAGTTACCTAAACGAGTTTCTTGTTTTGTAAATATTTTGTATTAAAATATTGTTACAACTGTCATAGGATTCTAAAATGTACATTTTACCCCATGGAAAACTTCTTCTGAAAAAGAATCTAGTACTTTATGCCCCATGCAGGATTTGAACCCACACTCTCCGAGTGAGGCATCTAATTGCCTACACTCTTAAGTCAGTGATCTAACTAACTCAGCCACCGCGGCTTCCACTCCAATCTAAGTCATCAGCAATATCATTTACATAAACAATGAATAAAAACGGACCCAACACTGATCCCTGTGTGACGCCAGCTTGGAGTAACCTTGGTTTAGACAGGGCTCCATTAACAAAGACCTTTTGATAGCGATTACATATGTAATTATAACCACTCTAACAATCTACCTTATAAGCCCTCTGTGCCAAACACGATCAAAAGCCTTCGAAACATCACAAAAGACCATACAATATTGGTCCTTATCATCTAGAGTTTGGCATATTTGATGATATATTTCAATTAATTGATGGACAGGTGAACTCCCAGCTTGTAAACCAGCTTGGTATTTGTACAATAACTTGTTCTCGTTGAAATAGTTAGATATATGCTTGAATACAACTCTCTCAAACAGTTTACCGACACAACTTATAAGAGATATCGGTCTGTAGTTTGATGCTTTAGTTTTGTCACCTTTCTTGAATACAGGCATAACATGTGCTAATTTCCATTCTGATGGATACACACCTTTTCGTAATGACAATTCAAAAAGCAAACATAATGGAGCACTTATTGTATGAGCAGTTTCGTTTAAAAATAATGGGGCTTATGACTTACTCTGTCTGGACCCGCAGCTTTATTCAGTGGCAAACATTTAATTATATCTGTAATTTCCTGTTGTTATCCATAAAGAATGTATATAGAGATGTTGGGTTTTGTAAATACATGCTCTCTGCATTTGCGTTCGATCCAATCAACAAATACTGAGATGGTGAACTACTGTGTGACTGGAAACTATCGTTCGTCCAAGTACAATGCAGGACTTGAAACTGACAATCTGAGTTTGCACCGGTTTCCGTCCGATCCAGTCATCCCAGAAAAATGGACGCAGTTTGTTTGCAACCCACAGACATAATAACATGTCATGTGTACAAGTATCACACCTGCCTGTCTGTGTAATTTCATAATGAGACAGAGACAGAACTCAGGTGAACGAGCCATAAATCAATGTATTTTGTTTATGGTGCATAGCCTGATAGGTGTTAAGTTCAAATTGCATGTGGTCAATGATTGAAGTTGTGTATTACATATTGTCATTAGCAGACAGGCAGGCAGACACATAGATGTCAATAAAACAGACATTGAGAGTTTTGTCTGTGACAGAGACTGCTTATCACAATAAACATCTCTTGTTCTCCAACTTCGGCCACAGCGATAATCCTTGCACGCATCACTTGCTGTGTTTTTACGCGTCTCCTTCCCGGTTCAAGGCGCGCGAACCTAATCACTGCGCATGCACTATAGGCACAGCGCAGCACAGCTGTTCAAACCACTTTTCACCCCAGCGCGGGGTGAAATTAGTGAATCGTTTGAACTCCGATTTTGCAGGGGGTATTCATTGCTTTATTTTTCAACTTTATAAGTTGAATTTGCATTTTTGATAATTTGTTACTGTTTCCATACCGAAAGGTATCAGAATCTGCAAACTTGTGTTTTGCGTTGCATGTGACCTTTAAATTGTGTACCCCTCTGACAAGTGTAAATTATCATGTCTTCACCAGCTGAAAGCTATGAATACACACAATGACATTTAGAAAGTTGTAACAAATGTTATATATTTGGGATGAACCACTCTCTAAATGTATATATCCATGAGATGTCATCACATTATACATTGGTGTAGGGTAGGATAAAATACCTTGTTTATAGATACAAGGGTTCACAAACACAAATTTCCAAAAAACGGGTTGGTTAAGGGCGGAAATCTTTCCCTTACCGAGATGTTTAATCGGAATAATTCAAAAGGGACAATGTTTATTTTTATAAGCACGTCATTGATAAATTAATAGAAACATGTAAGTGCACAAATATTTTTCCAAAACGCCACTTACACTTAGTCTTACCAAAGACTTTGGTCTTACTTACATCGCTTCAACTGACAGTAACACCTGCGATAGTGACTGATGCAGAATTCTATCTCTCACACCATCCCCGTAATCGTATCAAACTGAACTTGGAGAATTAAGGCGTACCTAAAGTACACGTATGTATCTCACCGGGCGCATCCTAATAATGAAATATGGGATCTAACATTCAATCTTTTCATTTGTGATTTGTCTTGAAGAAACACTCACCGTAAACAACCAGCTTTACTAACACGGAAACACGAATTATTTCCCGCGGTTGTATTCAAAGGGCGGCTACTCTAATGAACTTCATAATGGATACTCACTAGAAAAATAAAGCGTTTTTTAAGCAAAACGTTTTCTCGCCAACAATACGTTAAAAATATAATGTTTACGTTTGATAGCATGGTTCACGTTGATAGTCATCTAAATTTCAGCATCAAATGTCTGAGACCGGCAAGACACTTTCCATTAAATGGCAACTGTGGAAAATATTTTATTTATATTTCAGATCCTACATAAACATAACAAATGCATTATAGATACATTCAAACGAAATTTCAGTTCTGAAATTCTCACATTTTGTTTTTGATATTGTTACATTTTCATGACTGTCAAGTGGGAAAAGTTATCAAGTTATCAAAAAATATCAAATAAATACAACTGATGTTATGCATTAATTCCATTTGATTCATAAATTGGTAATGATTTGCATAGCCCTCTCTCATCCCCTATTAAATTAAATTGAAGTGAAATATTTTCACTTAATATTTACATCTGCGATGTGGATTTGTACAGATGTAGAAACAATAGTTAACTGATGCAACATTTAAAAAACATATTAAAATATATGATATCATCCAGATATACATGTACTTGATACTGTGGATTTTGTTTTTGATCAAATATTTCACATGTCTTCTGCTAGATTTCTATCAGCAATGCATCAGCACATGCCTGTAGAAGAAAGGACTTGTCCTGTGTGTACACACGCTGTTAACATGTCTGTGTACTCGGTAGTTCAGGTCAGTCCTTTTTTAATAGCATGTTCTGTTGAGAATCAATCTGTTATTCATCCATTCAACATAAATAATAGGTCTACCTGTTGCAGGTTCAGGAGTATGTCATGCAAGTCTTTTGCTCTGGATGTACAGAACCACAATGTGTCCATATAAATAATCCAGTTACCCTAAAAACACACTTGTTTACTCATAAATCAGGGTAAACTTTGTAATGTTGTTATTCAAAGGTTTATTTTCATGTCTCTGTTGGAATTCAGTTAGAGAATGTGTTATCTAAGAAGTGTATACATAATCATGTTTATAAAATGATATGAGTTCTGTATAGCTATAGATATGAATGATTGCCATGGTTCCGACTTAAGTTTCTGGGAGCTGTCCCAGAACACACAGATCATACAAAAGGACTGACTGACTGACTGAGTATGGTTTTATGCCGTTTTTAGCAATATTCCAGCAATATCACAGCGGGGGACACCAGAAATGGGCTTCACAAATTGTACCCATGTGGGGAATCGAACCCGGGCCTTCGTCGTGACGAGCGAACGCTTTAACCACTAGGCTACCCCACCGCCCCTCATACAAAAGGAACTTACCTAGGTATTCCCTGAAGTAGACTTTTAGTTAAAAATGCTGCTAAAAATGCGAACATATAAAGATATCAAAACCCAGCATATCTTCAGTATCTCATAATGCTTGTCGTAAGAGGTGACTAATGGGATCAGGTGGACAGGTTCGCTGACTTGGTTGACACATTATTATATCCCAATTGCATAGATTGATGCTCATGCTGTTGATCACTGGATTGTCTTGTCCAGACTGGATAATTAACATTATCCCATCATATGGCTGGGACATTCCTGAGTGTGGTGAAAACCTTAACTCACTCACTCAGTATCTGTCATGTACAGCTGTTCATGTTGTGATATATTGCAATGCCATATATGTGCACTATGCCAACCTTCTGGCACTGACTGCCATATATTTGGACTACTGCTCAGTGTGGCGTTAAACAACAAACGAAGAAAACTCATGGTCAAGGATTCAAAATTTTAATTGATTCTTGCATATACATCACTTCCACACATCTATAGCACTAATGTTGTGATTGATGACTTGTTGTGAATGATGACACACACGTTCTGATTTGAAGCAGTGTTCCACAATGCATCCTGGAAGTCACCATTTCACCATCACGGACTGACGTGTCTACACACCCTTTCTCTGCACCGTAAAAATCATATCAACATTTCACTCAGGACTTACTATTATCACCATCCTGGAAGTCACCATTTCACCCAGCGACTATTATCACCGAAGGGGTAGATACAAAGTAGATACATTTACCCCAGTAAGATTAGTTTACTGACATCAACCCTGTCCCAGTTTGGTTACCAGAAATTTACTCTTCCCTCGGTACCATCACTGTTTGCAAATCCATTCCATTTGGTACCAAACCAATTTACCATCCCACGTGTTCCAGTTCATATACAAAATGGCTGAAAGACACCCTGCATGCTTGCAGTTGGAGGAAGTAGTGAGTTATTTGTTGAAATCCTTCAATTGAGAAGTCTGCATTCATCTGCTTTAATCATATCTACTGTCAGCATCCTGATTTTGTCAAGGTCCATTGTAGTTTGTGTTAAACAACCATAAAATTATCAAGTGCAAGGTTGCCATCCTTTTCAGAAAGGAAATTCTCACAATGGTCATATCTATTGCTAAATATTCCCAGAAAATGGATCTGTTTTAATAATATTTCCTGTATGAGTCATAGCTTTGGGTAAGGTCCATTTGTGTTAAAGTATTGTAAAATTATCTAGTGCAAGGTTGCCATCTTCATCTGAAAGGAAATTCTCAGAAGAGTCATACTGAATGCTAAACCAGTTTTAGAAAATGGACTGGACTTGCCCATTGTCAGCACTGCAAGGTAGGGATGATTCTGTATGCTGAGTTTCTGTGAATTGCATATAATCTTGGGTAGACTTTTGTAATACCACATATGACAGTGATCACTTCAGCTTTAGTATTACAGGGGGAGGTGTAGGGCATACTGACAGGGGTTAATGTTGTATCAGCAACCACCATTCTATGTATTCCCCTTTCCACGAGTCAGCAAGTTTCTAGGGAACCACTGTGGCCTTGGCTTGTCCATTTCTATAACATATTTTCCTTTATACTTTTGGCGCTGATCTTTTTCCTCCTGATACATCACTTGAATTTCCTGCCTGGGTATATTGTAGTGGAAATCATCTCCCATGGCCGCCTTCAACTCCTTCGTCTCGTCTTTTACCTTCTTGTAGCAGTTGCCTGAAATGTCACAGTTGGAAGTTTAGCATGAGTGAGTATACATGGGAAATTGTGGATGTCAACTTCTGAGATATGAGGAACATGACGTTTAAGAGTGTAATCTTACTCCTTCATGAGGTGGAGGAGAAGGAACTAGTAAGAATATACTGACTCCAAAACATTGTGTTCTTCATATTACAGAAATTGAGACCCACAAATTTACCCTCTATGTGTATCATTTTCAAATGCCATTCAAAGACTTTGTGTATGGGTATTATTTCAGTTTGTTTACAGATTATTGTTCAACTTTGTCCTTAAGTAGATCAAATAAACTGTGGCTTGTATAATTCATCAATCACAGTTATTTAGTACAGAGTTGTCAGATAGTTAGGTTGTTTAAGAAGAGTAAAAACGAAAGGTAATTCTGTTTCAAATGTAGAATGTTTACTTTCTGTACAGTTACTTACAGTTTTCTTACATTTATCAGAGACAAAAAAAAATTTTTTTGTAGTTGTAATTAGTTCTGTTTGACCAACAACTCTATCTTTGAAGCATCTGAAAGCTTGTAAAAATCAAAAGTCAAATAAAAGTGCTTAACATTTTGTAATCTTAATTGAGTGTTCTATATTTTACCGGTCTCACTCATATATTTTTCTCTCAAATCCAAAAATGAAAAATAACATCAACTGATTAAAGTTATCTCTTACCACAGATTGATTTAAACATATTTTATTCACAAATGTGAAAGGGATTGGGGACAAGTTATTCAACTTAACAAACCCGCTCCCTAATATTTACATACATACAATTTCAATTACCGGGTATATACATCTTAGGAAACAATACAGAGAAGAGATAGGAAAGTAAAAGAGAGAAGGGACAAGACTTATGTGATCACTCAAAACATTTGATTGATGAATAAAAGTTTGCAAACATTTGAAAATGCATTCATTCTATTGAATAGTCAGGTCAGGACTTCCAAGTAACATCAGTGACAATGTGATTGGAGAATCATGTTTTACAATATTTTTTAATATTTAACATTAATATCTCTCTTTGAATGTTGTACAGTCTTCATTCTAATAGGAAGTGATGTACATTTTCACAAGCATTACCACAGTAACAAGAAGCAGAATGTTTCATGTTGAAACGATACAGATGATAATTTAACTGACTAATCATATATCTCAACTTTGTGTGAATAATATTAAATTTTACCACAGATAGTGTGTCTTTCATGCCAATGACCACATTCTAGACATGCAATGATATTTTTCTTAGGTATTGCAGCTTCGGAAGTGTTTGGTCATGGCATGTTTCCTAGTCAGTCTCTTCTCCAGTGATTGTCTGTTCCTAGGTACAGTAGCCCAAAGCATACTGTCTACAATAGATCCTAGCACAGACTTCGGGCTTTGGTTGGACTGATGAGCCTCTGGTAGAGAGGGGGAGGCATCATAGGCTAGGGCACCATACATACCTGTAATGAGATCACAATATCTTTTATCATTAATACTATTAATGGTCAGTTGTTATGTTGTTAACACGAAAACTTGTCAGGTGGCCAAGAGCTGCATCACAACTGACCATGTTTTTTAAGTTACCATGCACAAAATCAGGTCACAAAATCTAACTGTTACGCATATAATTCAGAAAATAACTTATTGTAATTTCTGAACAATATTACATGTGTCAATGTCTGATTGTGTATGCAAAGATTTGACCTTCATTTTTGTGGTGCAAAAGCCCATTCACCTGGAAAAATCCTATACAGCCCCCAGTAGAGACTATAACTCCTACCAGACAAACAAAATACTGTTTAGTTTGTGAACAAATATTTGACACAAGTTCAACTTTGGGAAGTTGACCTTCAAATATGATGAAAAAGATCAGATTTGTGTTTGGGGGGCAAACTCTTAAAGTGATGTTGAATCGAACAGATATTACAATTCATCAGCGATGGCTTGTTTTGGATAAAGTTATCTGTAATAAGCTAGTGAGATGTTTTACAGATGTTCATGTGATGAGAAAGACAAGTGATTATTAAGTGTCTGAAAACCCATATAATACTAGCAAATTCCAAACTGCCATTGATCCGATGACTGAATTAATGTAAGAACTTTTTCGTTTTGTTTGTTGTTTATTGGTGTAGCACTGTAGCTATCAGATACCTGTCAACTGTCAACTACCCAGCCAGAGCTACAGACAACTTTTTGGGGCATTGAGTTATGTACTCGCTTGTCTTCATCTCATTTGGGTATCCTAATTTTCCTTTGAGTAACCAAATAAATTGTACTCACCTCATTCAAAGACATTTGGGTATTTTGCCATTTTCCATTAATATTAAAAATGTAATAAAGTTTATATGTTAGTTTTTGTTATTTATATTTTATCTGCATTATGAGAAACTGCCAGTTGTCAAGTCCATTTCCTGAAATAGAACCTCTCAGTATTCCTCAGTTATTTTATCTATCCCCTGGTATGCAAGCTAAGATTTGACATTTTTGTGTGTACGCATATAAGATCCCATTTATTGAGTATTTACAAAAGTCCAAGCGTACTTGTACGCAATAGACTTAATAGGAATTGAGTTTTCACATAAATATTTGCGTAATTTACGCAGATACGCAGCTTATCTACCTCTGCCAGCGTTCAATATTGTGAGCCACCCTGTGGGAATAGAGATGACTTGCAATGCATCACAAACCTCTTGAGACTTATTCTTATTTTATTATACGGATTGACACATATACAGTCAATTTGGGAAACTGTAGTTTACTGTGGGTTTACTGTGGGTTGGTCTCACCTAACTCTATCCTAAAAAAGCTTAGAATAGATCCTTTTAATTACGATCAATCACCCCATCACAACCAACAGGACTAGCTACTCATTTAGTCGCTCCGGATACAGGATGGGTATACATCGCTTCGTAATTTGCAAGAGTGAAAGGACTGACAAGCAAGGGCAAGTGACCATTCTGAGGTCAGCCTCATGTAGCAGGGCGTGGACACGTGAAAACCCACGAATTTGGGAGACACGAGTGATTAGAAACACAGAAGAGGTGACAATTTACTTCAATACAGCATCAGAAGGTTTTGCAAACATGACACCTTGGAGCAGTTAGGCGATCTATTCTCACCAGGCGGTTGATTGCGAAATAGCCATTGCAGTATCATTTCTTTTGAATGCTGCAGTCTTGCTAAAACTCGAGTCATGCTCGTGGTCGTCGCCATTTTGAATGCCGACAATTGCTTCAGTAAACTAAACGCTGATTGGATAGGAACGGATTTTCGCCCAATCCAGACTGCTCTTATTTTATACAGTCGCAGACAACCCAAGCATCATGACGGAGAGATATAGCTTTTCGTTGACCACTTTCAGGTAGATATTTGCCTGGTTTTATTGATAGATAATAATTACATATTGTTATTGTCCCCTGGAACAATTGTCAAACATTTAAGAAAGCCATACAAGGGAAGACAAACCTTCCCCTGTTTGTAAGGAGCAACATTTCAGTTCACACATAAAGACTTGGCAACCCACTTGGTTTAACTTCACACATAACTTAGAAAGATGACCACGATCATACCAATGTTATTTTAGTGCTACTGGTATTCATATGTTTGATGTTATGTGATGTAGGGTGTTTCCTGAATATAGTGACTTGCGGGAAACAGGATGCCAGCATGGTATTCGCCAAAGTTTAATTCTTAGGCATCCATTATTTTTGCCAACTCATTCAACACACTTTGGCACTTTCAGTTAAAGTGTAGCTCATGCAGATAGATGTGGTATTGCAAAAATTAGCCATAATGATAACTTGTTCTTATGATGTACAAATGTGGATAAATAATACAACAGGGATAGACATAGCCACTAGGCCCCTAGTCAGAGACTTTGAACATCTTGAGGGACAGTAGTGATTTTAATTATGTTTTAGTGAAAAGATAAGAATAAGAACTTTTCACTCATTCTCTAACCTTCCTGATGAGTTATGACATTCTTTTGAGGATGTCTTCAAACATTATGAAAGCATTCATTAAGGTGATGATGTGTATTTCACACTAACATATTCATGCTGCAAGCACTAACTAACCTGTCAGGATCTATTTTTATTCCATTATGTACTTTTATCCTACGAAAGATAAACTTTCAATATTTATAAAACAGTTCCAATTTAAAATACTGCTCAGTGAACACAAAATCACGGCAGTCAATGTAAATGTAGCACAAAGGCTTTATAAGTTAAAATAAGGAATTGGGAAAATTTGTTTTGCAAATAACTAATTAATATAACTTTTATCCTTCCAATTTGGCATGGACACTTTGAATAATCAGGCCACCTGGAGCTTGATCATCTATGGACATATATAATATGATTTTCTCAGACATTTCTAAACAATATCATGCTTCTTAGCATGTACTTCATGTCATCTTTCTTCCCAATGTTATTCTATGGCAAAATGGGCCTGGCTACCTCATCATTAGTCAAAAAATAACAATGAGGTGCTTAAAATTCTGTAATGAATTGGTCATGGAATGATTATACAGATATAGACTGTAAATACAAAGAGATTGCTGCTATGATGGAAAATGATCATGTTCATTGCAGCCCCTCTGGAAAGCTTGTACAGATTGAGTATGCCTTGGCTGCAGTAGGAGCAGGTGCCCCCTCTGTTGGCATCAAAGGTGAGTTGAAATGTGCATTTCACAAGTGTGTCATATGCGTGTCAGAATGTCAAATCTCATTTCACCTCAGATCACGTAAGGACTTCTTACTATTTTCTGTTAGTCTGGTAGACATATCAGTGCTTTGTATCACATTCTGTTTCACTGTGGAAGAAACCGGACTGAAACAAATAACAGGCAGTGACACCTGAGTGAATGTAGACAGGTGTAATTATACATTAACATGCCAAAACAGCACTTAATATTATTGACCACAGACCGTATCATCACAAGGTAACCTCTCGAAAGGGAACCAACTGTACATTCGTAAACATTGATTATGTCTCTGGTGACCTCTTTATAATGACATATGATCTTTTGTGATAATGATAAAAGAACCTCCAACCAGTTTTTCCCAATAGCTGTCAAATGTACTTTGAAAAAAGATCTTATTCAGTTATTCAGTTTTTGTGATGTGATATACGCCTACGAGGAATGTTGGCATTATTTTCGGGATTGTTCTAAAAACTTAATAACATAAGTGACATAAATTCTTCAGATGAAGGTTACCAAAAATGATTCACAAAACAAGCTTTACTTTTCAGTTTGAGAGATTTTGTGGAATTCATATTACCAGTATTCCATGTTTATATTGACCGCCTCCGTGGTGTAGTGGTTAGAGCGTCCGCCCAGAGAGCGGAAGGTCGTGGGTTCGATCCCCGGCCGCGTCATACCAAAATATGGTACTTGTTGGTCCCTGCCTGGCGCTCGGCATTAATGGGTACAATAAGGACTGGTCGGCTCGGAGTCAGTATAATGTGTCTGAGTGGGGTATTCATGCTTCACTGCGGCATGATATCTCAGTGGGCTAGCACTATAAAACCAGCTTCAGTCTGGGCTAGTACAAGCAGCCGCACATACACAATACACACGCATGCATGTCGTCATATGAGCGAACTATTCTCAAGCACGACATTAAACCCAATTTCACCTCACCTCACCATGTTTATATTGTAGCAACAAATGGGGTTGTCCTGGCAACAGAGAAGAAACAAAAATCTGTGCTTTATGATGAACACAGCATCAACAAGGTTGAATCCATCACCAAGAATATTGGCATGGTTTACAGTGGAATGGGACCAGACTACAGGTATTGTGATGATCAGTGTAGAAGGGGAGGGCCTTGTCTTTGGAATTACTTTCAAAGAGCATTTTTATTATGATTGATAAAAGCTGATGGACCAGGTTTTGGTGGCCCAAATACTTGTAACATTGCAAGTTTGCTGTGGCATACCAGAACTGGTGCTCATGAGTTTGAATCCAAGTTCCGTCAGATTATGTTTCTAGTTTGTCAACACCATAACCAAGCTTGTGGGTTTCACCAGTGTGGTAAAAGTCTGAGACTTACGTCACTTAAGTTTTCCTTCCACTTCAGTATGACGCATCTCCTTTTCACTCAGATAATGTTCAAGTTGGTGTAAAACCCAACTCACTCACACAATGATAAGGTGTTAGATTGTTCCTGAGTAATAATATGAATATAGTATGAATAATAATATAAATACATCTGGTACAGCAGTATACGTTATTTTTCATGAGCAGTGAATCAGTGGCTATCAGATAAGTTACACTCTGATTTGAAAAATATGATAATTACTTTTGAGCAAGTTTTGAGTGGTTTCTTATTTTAAAATAATAAATTAATATATAATGTATTTATAATAAAATATTCGAACCTTCCAGAGTACTTGTACGAAGAGCGCGGAAGTTGGCCCAGCAGTACTACCTGACCTACCAGGAGCAGATCCCCACTGCCCAGCTAGTGCAGAGAGTAGCCACTGTCATGCAGGAGTTCACACAGTCAGGGTAATGATCTCACACTAGTAGTGCTGTACAAACTTCATGACAGTGACATATCCTCTATTGCACCGATCTTAGTGTAATTTTCTGGCTCAATTGTTTTCCATAATAACAAAATTACGTACAGAATTACGCTGCTTGCAATATTTAATGATCCAAATATCTATGTGTATATATCCCAAATGATATTGCTGAGAAGGCAAAACAGTCAAATATGGTTCTGACTAACAAGATGTACTAAGTCACTTATAACAAAAGAAAGTGCAAGCCCAATCCACCTTAACTGCTTCAAGCATAATTCTTCAAAACTATGAAGAAATTATGAGTTGTCCAAGAAGTTCAATCATTTACTGTAATCATTTGATGTCATCCACATGTTTGATGCAACAGTGTTTGATTTAGGATTTGTTTGACAGAAGGTAGTATTTTCAATCATCCTCCTTTGTCCTCAGTGGTGTGCGTCCATTTGGAGTTTCTCTGCTTATTGCTGGCTGGGATGAAAACGAGGAGAAACCTTACCTCTACCAGTGTGACCCCTCCGTAAGTATGACCTTAGCTCTGCCAGTGCAACCCCTCTGTAATTATGACCTTACCTCGACCAGCGTGTCCCCAATGTAAGTATGGTCTTACCTGTACCAGGATGACTGTAGCTCTACCAGTATGACCCTCTGTAAAGTAAGTATGACCTTACCTCAACCAGTATGACCCCTCTGTAAGTATGACCTTACCTCCACCAGTATGACCCCTCTGTAAGTATGACCTTACCTCCACCAGTATGACCCCTCTGTAAGTATGACCTTACCTCCACCAGTATGACCCCTCTGTAAGTATGACCTTACCTCCACCAGTATGACCCTCTGTAAGTATGACCTTACCTCCACCAGTATGACCCTCTGTAAGTATGACCTTACCTCCACCAGTGACCCTCTCTGACCCTTCTGTAAGTATGACTGTTACCTCTTCCAGCAGTATGACCCTCTGTAAGTATGACCTTACCTCCAGTACCAGTATGACCTTACTCTGTAGCTCAACCAGTATGACCCCTCTGTAAGTATGACCTTACCTCAACCAGTATGACCCCTCTGTAAGTATGACCTTACCTCAACCAGTATGACCCCTCTGTAAGTATGACCTTACCTCAACCAGTATGACCCTCTGTAAGTACTGACCTTGTACCTCACCAGTATGACCCTCTGTAAGTATGACCTTACCTCCACCAGTATGACCCCTCTGTAATTATGACCTTACCTCCACCAGTATGACCCCTCTGTAAGTATGACCTTACCTCAACCAGTATGACCCCTCTGTAAGTATGACCTTACCTCAACCAGTATGACCCTCTGTAAGTATGACCTTACCTCCACCAGTATGACCCCTCTGTAAGTATGACCTTACCTCCACCAGTATGACCCCTCTGTAAGTATGACCTTACCTCAGCCAGTATGACCCCTCTGTAAGTATGACCTTACCTCCCACCAGTATGACCCTCTGTGTATGACCCCAACCAGTATGACCCTTATGTACCAGGATGACCTTACCTCAACCAGTATGACCCCTCTGTAAGTATGACCTTACCTCAGTATGACCCCTCTGTAATGACCCTCTGTAAGTATGACCTTACCTCAACCAGTATGACCTTACTCTGTACCCAGGATGACCTTACCTCCACCAGTATGACCCCTCTGTAAGTATGACCTTACCTCAACCAGTATGACCCCTCTGTAAGTATGACCTTACCTCAACCAGTATGACCCCTCTGTAAGTATGACCTTACCTCCACCAGTATGACCCCTCTGTAAGTATGACCTTACCTCAGCCAGTATGACCCCTCTGTAGTATGGTATGACCTGGCTGTCCACCAGTATGACCCCTCTGTAGGTATGACCTTACCTCAGCCAGTATGACCCCTCTGTAAGTATGACCTTACCTCAACCAGTATGACCCCTCTGTAAGTATGACCTTACCTCAACCAGTATGACCCTTCTGTAAGTATGACCTTACCTCAACCAGTATGACCCCTGTGTAAGTATGACCTTACCTCCACCAGTATGACCCCTCTGTAAGCATGACCTTACCTCTACAAACATTTTTCAGAAAGTATTCAGACTGCTGACCTGTCGTGGTAGTAGTAATACAAAAATCAGGCGGATAGTCATGGAAATGTCTTGTAAAACTTACCCTTACCCAGGTTTATGGTTCCTGCGCGAAGGCTGAACTATGTTAAAAGTCTTTATGTTATTGTTCCAGGGAGCTTACTTTGCATGGAAGGCCACAGCTATGGGCAAGAATCAGATCAATGGAAAAACATTCCTTGAGAAGAGGTAAGTTGTTTCATGTCTTATTATGTTTACCACAAAAAACTGGTATTCCAACATACCAATTAACTATATCAGTCAAATTGACAGATTGCTATTTCAATATCAACCTTAAAACATTACTTTATGTTGTATGCAAGTAGGTATGTGCTAGTGGGCTTAAGTGTTTGACACAGACTGCCTTAACGCCAATTGAAATGAAAACAAAACAAACTACCTAAATTTACTTTCAGTTCAACCTCCCAAAACATTTGGAAAATTCTGCAAACCATACAATATTGAAACTGTGTCCCAGGTAGATGTTTATGCTTGGTTATATATTTCAAGATTTCCTTCTTATGTGAAAATCAGTTCGTAGTGACGATGAGGGTTTGTTTTGTCACACAATCAAGAACTGATTGTATTTGTTCATGTTTCGTCTTTAGATACAGTGAAAGCCTGGAGTTGGAGGATGCTGTCCACACCTCCATCCTGACACTGAAGGAGAGCTTTGAAGGACAGATGACGGAGGACAATATAGAGATAGGGATCTGTAACAAGGATGGGTTCCATCGTCTGTCACCATCGGAGATCAAGGACTACCTAGCCTCTGTCTCCTAACTTGCAATGTATATTATGCCATGTTCTCATTTGTAATGTGATAGACACGAAACACTGTTGCTATCATTGTCACTCAGCATCTGTGTAATAAATTTATGGAAAATCCATTGAGGTGTTTTGGTATCTATTGAGGTATCTCGAGGTATTTTTGCATTTCAAATTTCATGAAGCAGATTTGCACTTACACTGTCCGATTAGAATTTCATATTTAGTGTGAAACAGGGAACTTGTGGTGTAATAGTCTTTGAACAGCTTTTAGAAGTGAAAGACTTAAAGGCGACATATATGTGGATGTCAGTTGGTTTATTTTCTTTTTGTTCCTCAAAATATAGAAGTTGACGTCCATAAATTCTCACCTTTTTGTGACATAAGTATGAAGAAAATAGAAGAAGACATCACTTATTCTCAATTATTTCAGAGAAATTGCAGGAAGACGTAAAATGATATTTGAACGGATCAGCTATAGTGCTAAGATCACTTTGTACAAACCAATCTTAGCTCTACACCTGTCATAAGTCTATGCTAAGGTATGGGAGTTGCTGTCACCTTAGTGCTAAGATCACTTTGTACAAACCAATCATAGCTCTACACCTGTCATAAGTCTATGCTAAGGTATGGGAGTTGCGGTCACCTTAGTGCTAAGATCACTTTGTACAAACCAATCATAGCTCTACAGATCATCTATGCTAAAGTGCTAAGATCACTTTGTACAAACCAATCATAGCTCTACACCTGTCATAAGTCTATGCTAAGGTATGGGAGTTGCGGTCACCTTAGTGCTAAGATTGCTTTGTACAACAGCACCCAGATCATAAACCTTAGTGTATCAGCAGAATAGGAGATGGGCAATATTTTGGGGTGTATACTCATAACCTGCCCTCAATGGACACATGTTTGCAGGTTTATAGTCCTGAGCTTCCAATACCATTGTAGCTCTTTGTGGGATATGAGTTTAGAACTTTTTCACAGCAATCCATACTGGTTGTAAGAGGCAACTTGTAGATCAGGTGGCCTGGCTTGGTGAGTTGATCAGTTGCTGGTCATTGTAACCTGAAGGTGTGGATTGTGTTGCTCATAACATCGATCACTGGACTCTCTGGTCCAGGCTCAATGATTTACAGCTTGCCATCAAGCGAGGCATTAAATTACCTTCAAACAAAAACATAGCAAGTCTTCAGGCTGAAACATTACAGGACAGATACCTGGTCCTTTCTTCAGATTAAATAACATCTGGACTCTTTTAACAATTACAACACTATTTACTGTGAATAATTGTGGAGGATCTGAATATTGGATTTTAGATGTTAAAAAAACATTAAAACAATACCTGGTCTCACTATGTTCAATAGGTCATAATGTTACAAAACATTTATAGAGGTGAGGTGAAATTGGGTTTTATGTCGTGCTTGAGAATATTTCGCTCATATGACGACGTGCATGCGTGTGTATGTATGTGCGGCTGCTTGTACTAGCCCAGACTGAAGCTGGTTTTATAGTGCTAGCCCACTGAGATACCATGCCGCAGTGAAGCATGAATACCCCACTCAGACACATTATACTGATTCCGAGCCGACCAGTCCTTGTTGTACCCATTAATGCCGAGCGCCAGGCAGGGACCAGCAAGTACCATATTTTAATGTCTTTTGGTATGACGCGGTCGGGGATCGAACCCGCGACCTTCCGCTCTCCACATGTATAGAAGACATAAATGACATTTTTCAATGTCATTTTCATTTCGATAACTAATCCACTGGGGATTTCAGACTCAAGCCAAAGTGTCTGCTACACAATTGTATTACAGTTAACTAAATGTATATAATGAACATGCTTATAACAATTTGACAGATAAAACAGACATTTATTTCTGGACATATTTTTCCATTTATCTGGCAAAGAAATAAACAGACCATTATCTTTCGGAAAACATTTATTTCTGCATGATTTATACACAAGTTAGTTAAAAGAATTACAATAAACAGTTGTTCATTATGCACACAGTCTAATTTCTGTACAAATCAATGAACCTTTAACAGCCATTAAATCTGTCATTTGATGAAGATGTAACAATGTGGACATTCTTCATGCAGCAAACATCTTGATAAGTTTTCTACTGCTGAAGCATGGCAATTTATTACCCCAAACTGGCTTCCACAGAGGATATCACATGGTTGCAACCAAGCTCAAGAAATAACATCACAATGCTTTTTAGGCCATTGTGATGTCATTGGTTACCATGGTATGACAATCAAATGACGTCTCTCATTTCTTTGCCACTGAGGCTGGTTAGCTGCACACAAAGACACTGGTTCTTTCTGAAAAGTTAGAATAGTGATTTTGGACGATAAATAGAACATTACCCTTGTGTCTTCTGATATCAAATATATGAAAAATCATCAATAAATATGTAAACTTTTCTGGACTTTCAGATTTTTAATTAGCTTGTGTTGACACATTTGATATCAAAAGGGACGAGGGTGAGTCTCAGTGTAACGACCAAAAGCAGCACAAACCATCAAAAGGCAGAGACTGAAAAACATGAAAAGGAAGTGGAGATAAATCTATCAAAATAGTGAAATAATGCACATACGAAAGTACAAATCATAAAAAAATGGAATACACGTGGATGAAGTGAAATTAAAGCCTTCTCAATACAAGGAAATGGATATGAACTGAACTGAGTGAGAGATGTGCAACAATGAAAGAGGAGAGGAAACTGACTGAGGGATCTGAATACAAAATAGTAACTCGGCACCAAGCCTTCTGAATGAGTTCTAAAATTATATGCTAATTCTGTATAGATTTGTTACCTGCATTCCTCAAATGCAAGTAAGTTTTGAACTTTCATGACAGATTCCTTCATGAACGCATTCCCATTTCCACTAATCCTAAGAATAAACTAGTTCAAAGTTCCTATCGTCCGGCAATGGCTGTTCCTGGCTAACATGGTCTTGGTTTTGCATGATTAGTGTGCTACCTGTGATTTGTGGAAATCTAAGGGCTCCGTCTCAGTGTAGCATGTCACATGATCACCTAAAGAACAATGATCATCTATACTGTTCTCCAGACAGTTAATACAACTGTCTCTCAAACTAACCTGAGATTTACACAGACATCTCAACTTTAGATTCACTGACGTTAAAAGTAAAGTGGAAAGACTTCTTTTTATGAATTATTCAGTTCTGTTTAATGTCATATTTGTGGAACTCCAATCGCAGAGCTCCAAGACAGATGTAAGAATGGCAACAAAACTGTATCAGGACAGAAGGGTGGTTCTGGCCTTTTGCCTCAAAATTATACATCAACATCCCTCACCCCACTCAAAATACTGTCACTTGTGCTTTAGAAACAAGCATGCCTAGCTGATAAGCCATTGCACATGAATCACGGTCTCATACCTGTCTAAGGCTAAAAACAAGAGGGTCGTTCCAGAAAATGATCATAGCACCAACTAGTTCTTAACTCCCATACAATAGCATAGTCTTATGACTGCCGTAGTGCCATGATCGCATTTTGGAATGCATTTTAACTCATGACCTGTCTAATCATCTTGTCACATACAGACAATGGGGGAGAGAGCGCCAGTTTTGAATATTTCATCTGTGTCATGGCATGCCAGATAAATGTTCAAAGTCCAAAGTGATGCATGTTTGAGACTTAGAACCCAGATGAAACATTCAACACAGTGATAAGAAATAAACATTGTATGTGGTGAATCAGGATTAATAAATTATAACCAGCTGATCCTGCCATCAAAGGGACACAACTGTGATAAGCATCCTAGACAAAAGAACACTTCCCAAGTCTTTGAGGATCAGATAATGTAATGTGTGCAATTACTGTACAAGCCTCCCACAGGCCCTACTATGACCGGAGTAGTGTTATCACTGTAAAATATCAGTCAATGAATTGTGAGCATATACAAATGTAAAGCTTGGTATGTGACACGTAGATTTCAACACATATCATGTACAACACTCAAATGAAACATGAAATTCAGTCAGTATATATGAATCCACTGTCATTTTCAAAACCTGATCATAATAATACCTTGGTAAAATTACTATATATTCAAATGAGATGATGTTAAATATTTGAAATATGTTCCTGATTAAAATCATTCAGTGAAAACTTTGATACTGATCCTAGAATCATGCGTACCTCTCTAGAACCAATGCCGTCATATCTTGGGAAAGAATATAGCATTGATATTTTCTCTCCCCATGACAAACAATTTATGCTCCAGAGTGAAAGTATTAGTATTAGGACACTGCTAGGAACACAGTATTGGAACACTGCATAGAACTCAGTATTGAAATAATGCATGAAGCAGGATACTGGAATACTGCACACAGCCCAGTATTAGAACACTGCTAGGAACACAGTATTGGAATACTGCACAGAACTCAGTATTGAAATAATCCATGAAGCAGAATACTGCACACAGCACAGTATTGCAAGGAACACAGTATTGGAATACTGCACATAACATAGTATTGGAATACTGAACAGAGTGAGTGAGTGAGTTTTGGTTTTACGCTGCTTTTAGCAATATTCCAGCAATATCACAGTGGGGGACAACAGAAATGGGCTTCACACATTGTACCCATGTGGGGAATCAAACCCGGGCCTTCGGCGTGACGAGCGAACGCTATAACCAGAAATGGGCTTCACTCATTGTACCCATGTGGGGAATCGAACCCGAGCCTTCGGCGTGACGAGCGAACGCTTTAACCACTAGGCTACCCCACCAGCCGAATACTGAACAGAAAACAGTGTTGGAATAAAGAACAGAACACGGTATTAGAATACAGCAAAGACATTAGTATTGGAATACTGCACAGAACACAGAATGAAATACTGCAGCCTGTGTTATCTTGCATTGTAATGCAAGCTAACAAGGAAGATCTAATATCTGTCTGTCATCACCTGTGTTATTACAGCCCTGCTGTATCCACCATCACAAGTTTCACTGGGGAAATCACAGGATGCATTGCCCTTATGTTATTTAATCAAAGGGAAATATGAACCATGAATTATTTGTTTTAATAAAGGAATATATATATATGATGCCAGGAAGTGCAGAGCAGCCTGCCTCCTGTACTAGTCCCCTGGGCTAGTCCTCTGGCTAGTCTTATGGCTAGTCCTCTGGCTAGTCCACTGGCTGGTTCCCTGCACTTGTTCCCCTGGCTAGTTCACTGCACTAGTCTCCTGTGCTAGTCTTTCATCATCAGATTCTTGTTGTTGAATATGTTGTCTGGGTCTATGTACTCCTTGACTGCTCTCAGAGTCCCAACACCGACCTCACTCACGGTCTCCTTCAGCCAGCGTTTCCGCAGTTTACCAACTGTAAACAGACACACATTGAAACTTCAATCATGTCATTGATCAGATTATTGCACTTACCAGTATATTGCAATGTGCAAGCACGTGTGCTTGTTCATGTCCATGTGTATTGCGGCTTGAACTAGTCAGGCCTTTCCCTGGTTTTATTGGACTAGCCTACTGAGATACCCCAGCCCAATTTAAAATGGATACCCCACTCAGACACAGTACAATACTGAGCACCAAAAAGGACAATACCAAATGCTGTCTTTTTATGTCTCTTTGTATGACACAGCTAGATATTGAACCACCAAACTTTTAATTTTGTTTGTTTGTTGTTTATGACAGTGGTCTGTAAACATTTGAGTCTGGACCAGACAATCAAGTGAATAACATCATGAGTATCAATCTACTTAATTGGGAATGATGACATGCATCAAACAAGTCAGCGTCCATGACCACTCTAACCTAATCTTCACATGTCCAATATTCACTACACCATAGAGGCAGTCTATAACGAAAGACCATTAAGCTCTTATGTTTCAAAGGCTGCCAAAATTAGAGAAACAACTAACATTAACAACCTCAGTAGTTTGAATCATAAAGTAAAGAAAATGATAAGGATAATTTTTACATATAATCACTTAATAATACTGATGCTTTTATAGAATTCCTAGTCACGACAGTATCCGTTTACACTGTATATTTATACAGATGATGCTGGACATACCTCCATGGTGATGTGATATGCTGCCACCATTTGCCAGAATCTCATCTCGAGCACAGGCCTGAAACACACAGCATATCCAACATGAAAATATCCTGATGTACTTCACCCTTGGGTGGTAATTTCACAAAATTTCCTTTTTATCATTTTTAATCATTAAGACTGAGTGAAACACACAGCATTTCCCACATGATGCAATTCAGAAGTCTTGCATCAGGCTTCAAACAGATTATCCCCCTTAAATCAGGTGAGGTGGGTGAGGTGAAATTGGGTTTTACGTTGTGCTTGAGAATATTTCGCTCATATGACGACGTGCATGCGTGTGCATGTGTTGGTGTTTGTACTAGCCCAGACTTAAGCTGGTTTTATAGTGCTAGCCCACTGAGATACCATGCCGCAGTGAAGCATGAATACCCCACTCATACACATTATACTGACTTCGAGCCGACCAGTCCTTGTTGTACCCATTAATGCCAAGCGCCAGGCAGGGACCAACAAGTACCCTATTTTAACGTCTTTTGGTATGACGTGGTCGGGGATCGAACCTCAGACCTTCCGCTCTCCAGGCGGACGCTCTAACCACTACACCACGGAGGCGGTCCCCTTAAATCAGGAATCACACAAGGAGAGCATGCAAGTGAACAACTACAAAACACATATTTTGATACAAGACAGTGACATTTCAGGAAGCATCCTTTCTTCATTACTTCAAGGGTCAATCTGCATGCATTTACTTCCATTTTAAAGTTGTCTCTGACAGCATAGAACTGTGACTGAAGTAACTCACAACCTGTCTGCAGTCTTGCTCTAATTTTCATTTTGAAATATTTTCTTTCTCCTTAGTTACCCATTTTGACTGTGTCACTGTGTTGAAGGAATTACAGGTGAGGTGATCTCATGGCAAACAGGCTTCAGATTAGTAATATTTCCATGCCAATGTGAGGCAGATTATGGCCAGTCAACTGTGATTGTACATCTTTGGGTAAACTGTCAAGCTCTTCATAACACTATGAACGTAAACACAAGGAATCTGAAGTTTTACAATACCTCAATGCTCTCGTACACTTCCACAGGGTTGGATATTCCTCTGTAGTTGAAGCCAAAGTAGAAATACACACAGGCTCCTGCATCGTACAACTGCGTTACTCTGTACAGGAAGGGACATTGTTAGTATCATCGTTTTACATTATACTGTACATCGAAATAATTCTAATTGGAACCGCCAACCCACTTCTACCAATATGTCATCGTTTTACATTATACTGTACATCGAAATAATTCTAATTGGAACCACCAACCCACTTCTACCAATATGACATCTGCTCTTGAGATTGTGCAACATGTTCTCTTTAACTAGTATGATCAATAAAAATGCCATAAGCACTAACTTGCCAACCTGACATCTTACCTACAAGTGATGTATGGGGGGAACTGTATCCGCCTGTCCTTACACTCGCGATGCAGACGTTCCTTAACATTCTGGCACAGATCCAGACACCTGAAAGAACACAACAAATTAGAACACAGAGAACGACAAGAAAACAAAACACTGTCCATTTTAAGTCTGGATCCAGAAATGGCAATTCATGCCTTGTCTCTAATTATAATTCTTTCTAATTAATCATTAACTACTACATGTTTGTTCGCTTGCTGTCTTTCATTAAACTCAGCAATATTCCTCAATATGACTGGGGTCTCCACAAAATAAACAATTGCTTGGAGATATCATACCTATCCCAAGGAACAGATGTTTCAAAGGATTCTGCTACGATGTAATATTCAAATCCAAGATCCTGCAATGGAAAACAGCAGATAAACTTATAGCAAATGTCATGAAATGTTCAGATATCTGTTGATTAACAGGGTTAAAAACAGTATGATAATCGTCAGTTTGTTTTTAAATACTTTACAGTTTGAAAGTTTCCAAGATTCTTATCAGCACGGTAAAACAATAAAACAGGCAGTTTTCTCTTTAAGAAAATATGTCATGTAATAAGCTTGAAAGAAACTGAGTATACTATGAGCTGCTGGAAACTATACTCAATCTCCCAATGGCATATATACAACAGAAAGCTATTGTAATCCTTTAGATGTTAACATCACAGACTCACCCTAAGATAGGCTATGACGAACGTGAGCATGTACCCTCTCTCTCCATTGTCTGCACCTCCTGGTATACCCCTGGAACATACAACACATACAGATCATCATAGCTGACACACAGGGACAACAATGAAACACACATCACAATCTGGTACACACTGTTTTCAAGAGACTGGATATGTATATCAAGGGAGGTAACTCCTTCACACATTGCCCATAAGTGTGGGTATGGTGAAGGCAAACCTAGAAACAGAATCAAGGCATTTCGAGATCCAAACAAATGCCCAAAGAATGCAACTCTGCTAAGTGAAATACAACACCTTGGACGACCAGGCCACCCAAAGCTCCTTATATTAGAGTGAGTGAGTTTAGTTTTACGCCGCACTCAGCAATATTCCAGCCATATGGCGGTGGCCCTCATATTAGAACAAAGGAACATGCAACTTCATACAATATGTTGGAGAAAAGCAAAACAGATACAGTAGGACACCAATCTCAGCCTATTGAATAGGTCCTGTGAGAGTTCCATGCATATATTTCATAACAAAATCTGACACACGATAATCTGTTTCAAAACCATCCCAATATCATTAAAAATCTGACATTTATTTCTGATCAAATACCTCTCTACACAGAGATCTGACAGACTCTTTCCAGGAGCTCAGGTCAGGTGAACCCAAACAAAATTTGACTGCCAAATCACATCCAGAAGATGTTTGGGTTTTCATGAGCCACTTGCATCAGCTTTTGAAATCAATTCACTTTGTCATATTATAATTTTATGAACCTTGGTTCCTGTACAATAACATCAGTCCTGACAGAAAACATATACAAAGCATTTTTGAGAAACAAAAGTCAGACATGTGGCATCGAATGCTTCGCTCGCTCACATAGAGAATTTTAGAGGGCTTAAAAGTTCACAAGACTTTTAAGGACTTGTTTGATTTTGACACATTTTAAATGTAAATTTCTGACTAAAATTGATATTTTATACTTATCCTGACTCATGCTAAGTATGCTTGTCTCCTTCCTCTTGCGAATGATAGTGGAACACTTGAAATCCCTTGAAGTTCCCTTCTAAAAAAGCGGACGTAAAATCACTCACCCATGAGTAGCGTCCCTTTCCTCCCTTTGGCGCCCAAATGGTCACATGATCGGCCATATTTGTCACTCTCTCCGTATGTAAGCCTGACACCCGGATTTACAGGGAAATCCAGAGTGCCATAAGAGGGGAGGTTGGGAGGGCTAACCTGATGAGTCAGGATAAGTATAAAATATAAATTTTAGTCAGAAAATTACATATTTTTCCTTTTCCTGACTCATGCTAATTATGCTTGTAGAATCCGTCGGAAACAGTGGTGGGTCAAGCCACGTACTTGATTCACTGGTTGTAGATTCAAATCCTGTATTACCCCCCCCTTTGGAACTTATGACGGCACTGTTGAAGATTCTGTTCTTTCAACTTCTCTCTGATGAGTCTGGAGGGGACCACAACTTGTCAGATTTCTTCCGAAACTTCTCCTGACATTTTCGTGTGGATTTTAGATATACTAATATTCCATTAGTTATCTATTGCAACTCCATCTCTTGATGCGCGCATAGTGTCAGCGCCAAGCACATAGTGTCAACGGAGATAGCATTGCTTGAGATATCATATGTTGTATCTTGGATCCTCTGGGACGACCGTGTGATTCTGTGGTGTGATGAGCCATATTCCCAGAAATTGAAGATCCTGTTTTGGTTCAAACTCCGATTAGGAGATTACTAGCCATCTACTGCAATCATGTCCTACGTTGTAGGTACATGGATCTAGGAGCCCTTGCCATGTCCGTCATGGAAGCGGAGAGATGATCGATTCTGGAATCATGGCTTGAAGCTTGTCTCATCAATCTTCCGGTAATATGTAATGAAAATGACGTCGTAACCAGAATCCGAACAATGTGCAGCGAGGATGCATAATACGTCCTCTCTAGATCAGCAAAAATCTATGATGGACTGGGACTGCCATCGATGTGAAGTCTATTTATAGCTGACCGGCTGCCGCGAGTAGAAACCGTCTCACGCTTGTCGCTGCAAGTCCCCAGGTAACCAATATTAAATCTGCTGACAGGGGTCCCTCTATGACCCGTGAAGATAGTCAAACCATGCTGTACCCTGATAACTGGACTATAAATGGAGCCTTTCCCACATTGATAGAGTTGTTTACAACTGTAGACGACCTTCTGACACGTGACTGTGACGTCACCGGTGTTGCAGGTAAATGATCCTCGTAGAAACTTGTGCAGTCGGTGATTTCCTCGTTACACGAGTGAACACCTGTCTTGATGGCCGAGTGGAAGCGCGCGAAAACTTCGCCGCGTAGTACCGATGTAAGCAGACTGTTCCCTGTCTGTTGTGACTGTATTCTTAAACTTTACAATCTTTACTGCAGTCGTCATCTTAACAGATGTTCTGTAAAGTTGACTGTAACTGATGTCTCGCTGAAGATCTGCGACAATGCTGCTAACTGTCCCCTTGAAATCGTGTAAGCCCATGTGATGAAAATTCATCTTCAGTGTTTCATCGTATGTTATCTGACATCGTTACTTCAGGTGTGCGTCTCTACCTTCAGCCACGGGTTGATCCAACATAGCCAACATCTAGTTGTAGTGTCCAGTTGCGTTATCTTCTTATCTTCCATCTTGAAGATCCATTATGGGATTCACTGATGATCTTGTAATCTCAAACCCTGATGTATCATGAAGGGCTCCGTATGATGAAGGGGAAATCTGCTATCGTTGAACGGCGGAACATGCTGACTCTGATTATAATCCTCCCTGTGAGTGCCTGCGCGCAGGTTGATGAAGGTCCAAGTTGGAAGATCCGTATCTGCGCAGTCTGTAGAATACTGGAGAAAGACTGGATCTACTTCTGTGTTAGAATCCTTCCTGCTGAGACGCTGAAACTACGTGGAGGCTCCATCGTGGACTGCTAACGCTAAGCTGGCGTAGAATCCTCCAGGTTACTAACTGTTGATACTTCTGACGGTAAAGATCTTTGCGAAAGTAACCACTCGTGCAGGCCTTCATTCGAGCGAGCTTGCATGGCTAATATTCCTTCGCGCAGGGCGACTGTCATCGGAAGGGGTCTGCTATGCTGCAGCTGACGTTAGTAGAGGTTGCTGGTACCTTCGTGCAGGCGATCGATCCCGATGCGATCTTGAATCCTTCCTGGAGGTTTGAGATAATTCTCTAGGCCTTCGCGAAGGTGGGTTACCTGAACGTAGCTTCCTTCCCCTTCGCACAGGCTCTTTATGGGCGTCAGAGTCCGATGGAGATGACGACTCATTCCTCGATTTCTTCCTGCGTGGAGACTTCTTAGCAGCACTCTCCGGGGCGTCTCTCTGGGGCGTCTACTTCAGATGGGGAAGATCGCCGTGTCCGTGAGCCTTCGTGCAGGCTTCCCTCTTCATCCGGATGTGGTGGGGAGACTGTAGAGCCTTCACGCAGGCTAGTAGTCGTTGTAGAGGTCTTCATAGCAGCCTTCTCCTGAGCGAAGCGACGTTCCATCATCGACATCATCTGGTCTGTAAACTGTTGCATGAACAGTCCCGGGTTGAAGTTCTGCGTTGTCTGAAGAGACTGCTGCAGGGATGATGCATCTGATACTGAAGAGACATCATCTAAGGCTCGCTGCACTTGTGAAGAGTTGACGCTGCTGCTATCTCTGGTACCCGATGTCTGCGTTGATAGCAGGTCTTCTGTCAATGTCTGCGCTGATACCAATGCCGATGTAGCTGTAGAAGCAGGCTTCGTCTTCTTACTGACGATGGTGACTTCAGGTATGAGGATGGGTGGATCATCATAAACATCTGCTTCTTCCGGAGGAACAATCTCGCTGAGAAAGACCTCGTCTTCTGTGTAGAGCTGATCTTAGACTTCGCTGAAGTCTTCATGGTAGTAGCCTTCTTCTTCTGCGAAGATGAAGATTTGGCCTTCTTCATCCGCGATGAGGTTAGCTCAGTAGACGATGATCTCTTATGGCCTCCGGCGTTCACCCCTGGTACATCGACCTGCTCCCAAGAAACGTTCAGCAATTCACTAGAATTATGAATATCTGCAGCAGTGGTTAACACATGGTTATCAGCGCAATCACTCAATTTAGACATGACTTGTGAATACCTACGTACCCAGTCCTTAGCACGTCTATGGATGAAAAAAAGGTAATTATTAAATTCAACCAAATTTAAATTTACACAAGACTTACAGCGAGAGCTGAAAGAACATGAAACAGTGCAATTAGGACATAATAAATGAGGGTCAGCCGCAGACACTCGGTACCTACAACTAATACAAGTTTTCATCAAATGTAAACATGAAGAAAAACACATGTCAAACAACGGAAAATTTAGATCAAATTTCAAACCGTAATGTAGAATATAATCCTAAAACCGTATACAGCAATAATTTTGATGTAAGGTCCAAAATATAAAAGGATATGTGCCGTATAGGGACCCAGGTGCTCTCACAACCGTCCTCAAGGGCGAAAAAGGAAAGACTGACAAATATAGCCAATCATGTGACCATTTGGGCACCAAAGGGAGGAAAGGGACGCTACTCCTGGGTGAGTGATTTTACGTCCGCTTTTTTAGAAGGGAACTTCAAGGGATTTCAAGTGTTCCACTATCATTCGCAAGAGGAAGGAGACAAGCATAATTAGCATGAGTCAGGATAAGGAAAAATTATCAAATCTAAGATCTGATTTCAATATAACTGGCATCTGTCCTGGTTCATAAACTGGTACACTAAATGGCCCCACGTCTTTATTTGACAAGATTAGCCCTAAGAGTGTAGACACCAGGGGATAGTCACAGTGCCAACTGTTCGTCCTTACCGATATTTATTGGCTATTTCATATACCCTCTTCTCTTGAGCAGCAACTTCCTGGAAAGTAACAAAATATTTTTACTGACATTTTCATGAAAGACAAAGAAACAATCATGAAGAGTTACTTCCCAACTTACTAACAGTGTCCTTGCTAACTATGACTGTCAAAATTATTCTTAAATTTTAATTTTATTCCACATTTGTAAAATTCCAAGTTGACAGATCAGTAAAAACCAAACTAATATCACCTAGTTCATTAAATACATGCATGGATGTGTGGGAAACCTACCTCCTTGGTTCCCTCAAACAATAGTGTGGCCACACTAAGGTGGTGTGGGTCGAAGCCCTTCAGCTTCGTAATGTACAGCTTCTTGAGGCCATCCACAAAACTGCTTATAATGGAATTCACTTCTGGCTTCAGTGCATGACCTAAAGGGAAATATAACATGGAGAGTTATAATTCTGGTGACAAAAGGAAATCTGGTCATTTTAAATCAAATTTTATAATTAAATAACTAGCATTCAACTGATACATGTTGTTCATACTTTGGTGAAAACCTGTATTTTACAGGAAAATTCATCTGGATTGGCAGATATCTGGCTAGCTATTCTCGAAATGTTCGGAGCCCGACAAACTTCTTAAAGCCCATTCTTAACACATTGGCTACGATCAAAGTTAGGAATTCTTAGGGCTACGAACGTTTCGAGAATATGTGCCCTGGATATTTTAATCATGGGCACAGAGTAATGTCCCTTTGTTTATGTATGGCTTTTCTGACAGCTGTTTCAGACTTGGGTCAAGGATTTCTCTGTACTTGCTTCTGTTATATTTTTACAATTTCAGGCCAAAACAATAATATTAATATTTGTTTTTTGTTTTAAAGTGTAGTCAGCAATATTCCAGCCGAATCACAGCAAGAGGACCCAACCTCACCCAGGATTCCTGAGTTAATAGATAATATACCATAAGCATCATATTTACCAAACTGGAACTGTTCATTGTCCATCAATCTAATTGAAGCGGGAGCACATCTCTGAAACAAAATCCTCCAAATCAGTTTCTTTAAGAACACACTTTCACTTTGTGTGGGAATGAGATGATGTCAAACACAATAGTGGCCATCACTCCATGAAAACTCACAAAGGAATCCGTATAAGCTTCATATACCTATTTTACACCTTGAAGCATGTATACCCAATTTTATGTAATATGTGACTTTATGCAGTGTATGAAATAAGCCAAAAGTCCAGCCAGACATCAGGGCTGGTAACTTCAAAATGTTACCAGCCCAAAAAGGATTTAACCAGACCAAATATGGTGAATTTACTCAGATGTATTGAACATCTAAAAATTTTACCAGACCATCGGGCTGGCTAGCTGTAAATTTAGACCGTCCGTCAGAAATCTAGACTGTCTCGGGCGGTCGGACGGGCCTTATTTCATACACTGCTTTATGTTTACAGCTTGAAGTGTAGTACAGTAACGTCTTTTGTAACTTGCTTAAAATACATGTATATAGATTACATTGCCATCAGCATTATTAGATGGGAAATGTTTGTTGAGAACTACCCTTAAGTCAGTGGGATAGACACTTGTGAGGTGAGGTGAGGTGAAATTGGGTTTTACGTCGAGCTTGAGAATATTTCGCTCATATGACGACGTGCATGCGTGTGTATGTGTATGTGCGGCTGCTTGTACTAGCCCAGACTTAAGCTGGTTTTATAGTGCTAGCCCACTGAGATACCATGCCGCAGTGAAGCATGAATACCCCACTCAGACACATTATACTGACTCCGAGCCGACCAGTCCTTGTTGTACCCATTAATGCCGAGCGCCAGGCAGGGACCAACAAGTACCATATTTTAACGTCTTTGGGTATGACGCGGTCGGGGATCGAACCCGCGACCTTCCGCTCTCCGGGCGGACGCTCTAACCACTACACCACGGAGGCGGTCTATAGACACTTGTAATATATCTGCTTTAAGTTAAGGATCACAGTTACATCAAACTCAAAGGGACCAGGAATTTTAGTTTGCTATAACTGTAGTTTGTTGTATGCATTTCGACGACAATATGCAGTAAGAGGCAGGTAAAAATACTCCTTTTCATTATATCCGTCAGTTCATTATAATCCTGTTTCTTACAAATTCAAATTACTTTCTTTGATATACAGGCAAATAAGGTTCTGTATTGAAGAGTGTAACATACCTGTCTAGCTATCTCCCGAAGGCACTGCACGCCATGCTCGAAATTAGGGAACACTATCGAGCCGTACTTCTTACAAGGAGCCAGAGGTCGGATCTTGAGCGTTACCTCGGTAACAACACCCAGGGTACCTGGACAACAGTACAACATTACAAACTGTGCTGTCAACATGCAAGTCAACTTTGCAAGTCCCTGTAACATGGTTGCCACAAAACTAATTTTGAAAAGTAGCCAAGATCTATCTAGGATCACAAATTAAATTCAGATTTAAAAAGAAAATTCAGAGTGTATATAATATAGTATTATAACATTGCATTTGATGCAAGAGTCATGTCAAGTCATTTGAAGCAAAATTGCCATGGGCCAATGTCTGTGCTCTCATGATAGAAGGTACAGACCTAGGTATCCCTGAGTGAGTGAGTGAGTGAGTGAGTGAGTGAGTGAGTGTGAGTGAGTGAGTGAGTGAGGGAGTGAGTGAGGGAGCAAGTGTCAGTTGGTGAGTCAGTGAGTGAGTCAGTGTCAGTGAGTGAGTCAGTGAATAGAGTGATGGTCAGTGAGCGAGTCAGTCTGTGAAGGAGCGGTGGGTGGGTCAGTCATTGAGAGAGTGAGTGAGTGAAGGACTGCAACAAGTGTTTGAAGGAGTGGTACAACCTTCTGATCCCATGATGAAATGATGCAGGTCCGGCCCACATGACATTCTGGGCACTTGGCAACTCTTCTGCAGAACACCTCGAGGAGTCACAAATGTCACATGGACAATCTAAGGAGAAAAAAACACTACTACACTCTTGCTTTATTTGATAAAACCATCAGCCAACTATTTTGTGTCTTTCCTTTCAGTTTTGTTTTCATAGTAGGCAATACCAATTTAAAAAAAGAGACACGGCTGTGCTGTTAACTTTAGGCCATGCCCTGAAAAACGTTTCTCCTGGAAGACGATCATTGAGCATGTGATTTTAGCCTTTTCACTTGAACATTCAACAAGTATTGGGAATATTTCTCTCTTGGACACTGACAACTAAATATTTCTTGGAAAAATTCATTTTCCACAACATTCACATCATTTCTTTGGTTTACTTTCCCTCTAAGATAGTACATCTAAGTAGATGCTGGTATGGTCACAATACACTTCATTCCTGAATTCTACAAATAATATAATAACATAATAAGCAAGATATAAATTATGGCTGGCGTGCATCGTGTGTATGTGTATGTGCGGCTGCTTGTACTAGCCCAGACTTAAGCTGGTTTTATAGTGCTAGCCCACTGAGATACCATGCCGCGAGTGAAGCATGAATACCCCACTGAGACACAGTATATACTGACTCCGAAGCCGACCAGTCCTTGTTGTACCCATTAATGCGAGCCAGGCAGGGACCAACAAGTACCCATATTTTAACGCGTCTTTGGGTATGGCCAGCGGTTTTCGAACCAGCGACCTTCCTCTCGAGGCGGACGCTCTAACCACTACACCACCACGAGGCGGTCTATAGACACTTGTAATATATCTGCTTTAAGTTAAGGATCACAGTTACATCAAACTCAAAGGGACCAGGAATTTTAGTTTGCTATAACTGTAGTTTGTTGTATGCATTTCGGCGACAATATGCAGTAAGAGGCAGGTAAAATACTCCTTTTCATTATATCCGTCAGTTCATTATAATCCTGTTTCTTACAAATTCAAATTACTTTCTTTGATATACAGGCAAATAAGGTTCTGTATTGAAGAGTGTAACATACCTGTCTAGCTATCTCGAAGGCACTGCACACCATGCTCGAAATTAGGGAACACTATCGAGCCGTGCTTCTTACAAGGAGCCAGAGGAGGTCGGATCTTGAGGGTTACTCGGTAACAACACCCAGGGTACCTGGACAACAGTACAACATTACAAACTGTGCTGTCAACATGCAAGTCAACTTTGCAAGTCCCTGTAACATGGTTGCCACAAAACTAATTTTGAAAAGTAGCCAAGATCTATCTAGGATCACAAATTAAATTCAGATTTAAAAAAAAAATTCAGAGTGTATATAATATAGTATTATAACATTGCATTTGATGCAAGAGTCATGTCAAGTCATTTGAAGCAAAATTTGCCATGGGCCAATGTCTGTGCTCTCATGATAGAAGGTACAGACCTAGGTATCCCTGAGTGAGTGAGTGAGTGAGTGAGGTGAGTGAGTGAGTGAGTGAGTGAGTGAGTGAGTGAGTGAGTGTGTGTGTGAGTGAGTGAGTGAGTGAGGGAGCAAGTGTCAGTTGGTGAGTCAGTGAGTGAGTAAGTGTCAGTGAGGAGCAGTCAGTGAATGAGAGTGAGTGGTCAGTGAGCGAGTCAGTGAATAGTCTGTGAAGGAGTGGGTGGGTGGGTCAGTCATTGAGGGGTGAGTGAGGAAGGACTGCAACAAGTGTTTGAAGGAGTGGTACAACCTTCTGATCCCATGATGAAATGATGCAGGTCCGGCCCACATGACATTCTGGGCACTTGGCAACTCTTCTGCAGAACACCTCGAGGAGTCACAAATGTCACATGGACAATCTAAGGAGAAAAAACACTACTACACTCTTGCTTTATTTGATAAAACCATCAGCCAACTATTTTGTGTCTTTCCTTTCAGTTTTGATTTCTTATAGTAGGCAATACCAATTTAAAAAAAGACACGGCTGTGCTGTTAACTTTAGGCCATGCCCTGAAAAACGTTTCTCCTGGAAGACGATCATTGAGCATGTGATTTTAGCCTTTTCACTTGAACATTCAACAAGTATTGGGAATATTTCTCTCTTGGACACTGACAACTAAATATTTCTTGGAAAATTCATTTTCCACAACATTCACATCATTTCTTTCGGTTTACTTTCCCTTTAAGATAGTACATCTAAGTAGATGCTGGTATGGTCACAATACACTTCATTCCTGAATTCTACAAATAATATAATAACATAATAAGCAAGATATAAAATTAGAAGGGATACTCACTATATCCTCAATATTTCCGTAGATATTTTTCTTCATACCCGACGCCCGTGTTGCCACCCAGCCTCCAAGGGAGCTGAATTCCATGGAATCTGGTTCATGTCCAGTACAGTAGCCTTTAGCTGTTAGCTGGGGATGAAATGTCAGAGCTTGTTTTATCATTTCCGGTCAGTTTATTCTGGGAAGGAAGGCCTGTACTCTCTGACTTTAACCACTTTGATGGAACCCATGAATAGGGTAGGGTGTTGGCAAACATAGAAACAGGCAAACTGGGATTTGACAGAGCTTTGTTATATCACAATTGGTCATTTTAATCTGGGAGGAATTGTAGTCTCACTTTTACCACTTTGCTGAATAGGGTAGTTATATCACAATTTGGTCATTTTAATCTGGGAGGAATGCCTGTAGTCTCAGACTTTTACCACTTTGATGGAACCCATGAGTAGGGTAGGGTGTTGAAACACGATCAGGGAAACATAGGAGAAATTGGTCAGGGAAAAGAATATTTAAGCTCATATGGCGGCGCATACGAGTTTGAAGTCATGACAATAGATTTCTGACATGTCTGAGAAGTAGCAACTGTTTAATTGTTGCAGTCAAATAATACAGCATGGTCATGATATAATATGTATCACAACACATAGATCATGATATGATAGGTATTGAGATACACATATCTATGTGTAAACATGTGAAAACTTCTTGACTACAAATATTTCAGAGCAGGTTTAAAGGAAAAGATAGCTAAATGAACATGTATGACGTGTATATATTAACTAGTGAACTAGAAATACTAATTACAACACATTTTTCCATAGCTGATTAACAAAATGCTGGAGGGGCATTGAAAGAGTATGAAATAATATATTTTACAGAAAAAAACGTATCACTGTATGAAACTCTTCATAAACTCACTCGTCTCTCCAAGTCCTGGCCGATAATACCTGCCTCTGCATGGCATGTCAGGTTTTTCTCATCAATCCACAGAATCTTGTTCTGAAATGAAACATATCTTCCTGAAACTAATCTGAACTGGTCTGACATGATATGAAAACAGTTCCCTGAATACAAAACACAGACATGCTGTTTTCCTTGAGACTGATCAAATGCTGTTCCATCAGCAATCAGCTTGTCATATTTTTCTTGCAGCATGGTGAGAATAACATTCAATTTCATTAAAAACAATTCCTAGTGCTTGCTACCCCAACAATAAAATCTTACAGGTTACGTCGGAATGATCTTCCATCCAACCAATGAGAGCATTATTTACGCAACTGCCAAAAAGAAGGTCCATATGTTTTCTAATTGTGCAGCCTTAACATGGCTAACATGAGGCCTTGCAAATGAGAGTTATGGGTTAAATATTGGAATATACATTGGAAATGGACCTGATTGTCCACAGCCTGTGGGAAGTACTGCCATACATAGCAGGCCTCCATTAGCAATTCAAGAATCTTCTTTTGTTTAGTTTTCAAATCATTTAATCAAGATCTTTGTCAAAATATGTGTAGTCTAGACCTAAAGCCATTTTGAAAATAGTACCCATAAACTAACACTAAGATCTAATAAAACAAGCATTGTCACTCAGGTGATATAATCTCACTGACAATCTTAACATGCAGGTTAACATGCTGAAATCTTCAAAGTGTCGCCGTAATTTAAGATTAAGTTAAATGTCAACAAAATCGACTGGACCAGTGCAACCTCTCTTGATGAAGCTTGTGTCAAATATGATGAAAAGTCCAGTGAATGGTTCTTAAGACTCACTGACAATCTTAACACTTAACATGCTGAAATCTTCAAAGTGTCAATGTCTTACCTTGAAAATTAAGTGAAGGTAATGCAAAATCGCATAATGTGCCTTCCCTAAAATATTCAGCTTGGTGAAAATCTAAGAAGAAAAATCCAGTGAACTGTTCTTGAGATATCTCACTGACAATCTTAACATGCAGCTTAACATGCTGAAATCTTCAAAGTGTCGCTGTGATCTTGCAAATTCAGTGAAGGTCACCAAAATCGACTGGGCCCTGTGCCGTCCCTAGGTAAAGCTTGGGGTTGAACATGAAGAAAATCCAGTGAATGGTTCTTGAGATATCTCGCTGACAAGGGTAAAACGTTAAGGTCCCCTTGTGACCTTGAAATGAAGGTCAAGGTCACCAAACCTGACATGGACCTTTCTTATACTTTGATGAAACTAGGTACCAAATATGAAAAGAATCTAGTCAACGGTTCTTAAGATATTCCAATTCGTACGTATGGACGGACGGAGCCTAATACTATATCCCCCAGCTTCGTGTTAAACACGCAGCGGGGGATAAAATAAATGTATATGTCCACAGATATGTCAAGTACAGAGGCATTGTGAGTAATATGATATTTTAAAGAGGGGAATTGTTTCCAGCCATATTTAGGCAGCCTGTTAACAGTCTAGTTCAGACAATCCAGTGATTGATATTGAGAGTAATGACTCAAACCAATTATATAATGCTTTCAAACAGGCCACCGAGACAAACCACCTAATCAATTTGGTACAACAAGCATAAGTTGCTGGGAAAACACTCTGACCCAGGATCCCCACAGCAGCTTTAGTGGATGAAGAAGTATGGGCTTTGCCACATAATTGTGATTCCAATCTCTGGGATGTATGTTAAGGTCACGTTGCAGTTAATGATTCCAGACAAACGTGTCACTCTCTGCATTGGTAGTGTCAAATGTCCTCAGACCCGTGAAGATAGGGGTTAGAATTGGGCTTCAGTAACCCATGCTTGTCGTAAGAGGTGACTAACAGGATCGGGCGGTCAGGCTCGCTGACTTGGTTGACACATGTCATCGTATCCTAATTATGTAAATCGATGCTCATGATGTTGATCACTTGATTATCTGGTACAGACTGGATTATTTACAGACGGCTGCCATATAGCTTGATTATTGCTGAGTGCTGCATTTAACAACAAACCAACCAACCAATCAAATGTCCTCATGCCACATTTACACAACTCACCATTTGTGATGTGTCAAGTGAGACAATCATTCTTTGTTCATCTTCTGGACATTCCAAAGCTCCCGACACACTCGTACCTCCTGAAAAGAACAGTAAACATACCACTCATACAAGTTTGTTTAATGGCATGTGTCAAATTGTTGTAGGTAGGCAAATTGACAACTTGAATAACGTCAGTAACAAAGAAAGACAAGGGTCAGACAGTCACAGATTGGTAGTTCAAGAGTAGAAAAACTCATCCTTGACAATCTCCAAGGTATACATTCCGATAAATCTCCACTAGTACCCTGGATGCATCTACGATGCGGCCTGATAATTTACCTCCCTTTGCTGGGTCTGCCTTCTCACAGAAGCCAATCAGATAAACCGTTACATCTGAGCTTGCCAGTGTCAACAAAGATAACAGCCACAGATAGGTTTGCTCACTGTGCAACTCAGATTTGGGGAAAACATCATACAGACAAATTGACAGGTCTGAAACCTTCAAAAGATATATGCAAGGACTCCTTCTACCTCTTTCAGAGTACCTTTGCAACAATTGTGTTGCCAAGTTTAATCTGTTAGATAAAAGAGGTGAAAGTGAGTTATGAGAGAAGCCTTGTGATTGGTACGCTCAACTTCCCAGCAAAACACCTGATTGGATGAAAAGCCAGCAAAGGGAGGTAATAAAAATGGCCCGCACCGTAGATGCATCTAGGGTACTAGTGGAGATTTATCGGAACGATTACTGTTTCCTACCGAGTCTAGCAATACACATATCAACCACAATAACGCCATTAATCATAAACCACAAGTCTAAACTTCTTAATTCCACTCGCAGTGTCAATCTGCAAAAAATGACTAAATTCTTCTGATATGATACTGATACACATCTTGTTTCAACAGATGTCTGCTATTACAGAAGTACATGGAAGGTTGTGCAGCCCTCTTCTTGAAAGACCAAACGTGAACAAATATAGGCACAGGACTGGATACATTTAGAGTGAGTGAGAGAGTTTAGTGTTATGCCACTTTTAGCAATATTCCAGCAATATCACTGTGGGGGACACCAGAAATGGGCTTCACACATTGTACCCATGTGGAGATTCATACCAGGGTCTTTGGCATGATGAGCGAACACTTTAACCACTAGGCTACCCTGCCGCCCTGGTGCCTCAGATCTGTCTTAATGGACAGAAAATCTTATTCAATGACTGACAAGGACAACAAGAAGGATGGACAGCCTATGTTTTGTCTTCACAGAAAATGACTGTGTTTCATTTGATGAAGATGCATAGTATGTTGAGCACAGTATTGGCAATGAATCATATCTCCGATTCAGTGCTGAATGTGGAAAGTCTCAAGGAGCACAATACCTCCAAATGGTATGATGACAACATTGTGTTGACATGCAAGGTTGACAATCTTCACAACATCGGCATGGCAAGCTGAAAAGATAATATCATGTAACTGATTATTAATCATAATGGGTAAAAGAGTACCTGTAAGCGAGGATGACTTTTAGCTGTTTTTCAATATTCCTAACACATCACAGACAACAATGACAAGAAAGGAACTGTACCTTTTCTGGAATCAAAGCCAAGATCTTTAGTATGATGACCAAACACTTCAACCATTTGACTAACCGACATTCTCAGATGAAGACACTGACTGACTGAGTTTGGTTTTAGCAATATTCCAGCAACATCACGGCGGGGGACACCAGAAATGGGCTTCACACATTGTACGCATGTGGGGATTTGAACCGGGGTCTTCGGCATGACGAGCCAACGCTTGAACCACTAGGCTACCCCACCGCCCTCAGATGAAGAGAACAAACCATTTGAGCTCTGAACATAATCTACTGAAGCCTCGTTGTTACTGTTCAGTTACCCACAACTCAATGCATAATTCAAAAGACAAATTCAAAGTTCAAAATTTGTTGGTTTTTTTTCAGATTAGCCTGATGAAGCTCCAATGTTACTGATAGCTGAAAACAATGCTAAAAAACAATCACAAACATGGTCATGGTTTCAAAATGTAAGAGATAAAATGTGAACGCTTTTAGCAATGCAGAAGGACAGAAATGGGCTCATTTTGAAGAAATCTAAATTGATGCAACTTGTTATTTAGAGGAGCTATGAAATCTTAACTGACTATGTGCATCTGCATGTACTTACATGGCCACACCACAATGTCAGGTATTCTCTTGAACTTTCCCTCTCTGAGTACGAACATCTCATGCAGAGTGTGTCCTGAAACCAAAGGAAACTTGAACACTTTAATAACTCAGAAAACATTGTATCTTGTTTAAAGGCAATTATCTGTGATTTCTACACAAGGCATTAGACAGTTATCATGCACACACATTCAGTTGTTGATACATCAATGAAACTTTAAAACATATTTACTGTTATAATTCAATTATTTTTAAACATGTCCCATCTCATGTTATGTACTTATCTCATGTTTGCATGGTGGGTCACAGATTAGGAGAGTGAGAGAGTTTAGTTTTACACCACTTTTAGCAATATTCCAGCAATACCACAGCAGGTTACACGAGAAATGGGCTTCACACATTGTACCCATGTGGGGATTCAACATGTGTCTTCGGCATAACGGCCACCCCACCCCACATCCAGATTAGGAGGAAGACAACTCTGCGAGGCATAGTCCACATGCAGGATGGCCTCATTGCTCATTTTCTTCATAAAACCACTTAATTATACTTTACACAAACTCCCAACGAGTGAGCAGTCCAGAGTCACATGGTTTCTCGTATCATTTGTCAGAGGGTAAGAACCAGAGAGAGTGCATAACATAGCTAGGATGAGTTAAAATAATAACAATTTTTCTTCATAGTTACTCTTGACATCACCCTTTAGTTCTTCTGCTTCATTAAAGAAAATCTGTATTATACACACAAAAATGTAATTTTTAGAGTAAAATTGATATTTTATACTTATCCTGACTCATGCTCTTTTGCTTGTCTTCTTCTTCTTGCGAACATAGTGGAACACTTGTATCTCCTTATTTGAAGCTCCCTTCAAAATAAAATCACTAATTGGTACTCACCACGAGTTACCTCCCCTTTGTCTCCCTGGCGGGAAAGGTGTCGCCACCCTCTGGCCCATGTGCCTCACTCTCTCCTGATTTAGTGAGCCCAACACTTGAATTTACAGGGAAATCCAAAGTGTTAAGTGGGGAGGATGGAGGGAGTTAACCTCATGAGTCAGGATAAGTATAAAATATCAATTTTACTCTAAAAATTACATATTTTTCCTTATCCTGACTCATGCTCTTTTGCTTGTAGCATCCCACGGAACGGAGGTGGGTAATAGAATACTTTGGATTTTATAATTAGTGATTTTGTATAGATATACTGTAATATCTCCCTCACGGAACTTCATGAAGTCTTAGATTTAGGATGTTTCCTGTATAAAGAAACCATAGGTTATATAAAGCCATTAAAGGGGAATTACATTATGAATATATTGAACAATACATATAAATTATATATATATATATAGGTGACTCTGATAGAGGCACTGAAATTGACTATACCAAAGTATATGCTTAAGGTTGAATACTTAAGCTGAACATATATACATAGCCCTAAAACTCCGTGAGAGTTATAAGCTAGATGAGTATGTATAAAATACATATTAATCTTGTGAGGATAATATTTTAACTTCACGAGGGACTGTCAGTTGCTGAGCCGAGGACCAGTGGTCCCAAATGGTGAATGCCAGAGACATCTTCTGTAGTGATGTCTCTTAGGTAGTGATTAGCAAATACCATGTTATTTCCAATAGCATCCTTCCATAATCGCGTGTTCAAGGAACAGTTACCGTGTAGGGCTTTAGGGTAGAGGCCAGTGCCCTGATCTCATGTGGATTTGATGCTGTTGGTGGGTCCAAGCCTGCCGCCTTGTAGGCACGGAGAATGACAGTCCTTATCCAAATAGATATTGTAGGTCCGTGACACTTCTGTTTGATTCAGAGGCTTATAAGGGGATGAATAAACGCTTTGAGAAATCTTCTCCTTGTTTTGGATCGTCGAAATAAACTTTGAGTGCTCTTACCGGACACAGTGATAGGTCTTGTGTATCTTGTGATCCCAGAATAGAGGATAGCCGGGATGTGGAATAATCTGTCTGGTTGACCTGGCAGTTGATTTTTCGCGATGAAATCCCATCTTAATCCGAGGTGCGCTGTGTGTTATGATTGTCATCAAACTGTATCCTCTCGTAATCCAGAGCGTGAATTTCAGACATTCTTGCTGCTGTGGCTAGCGATAGCAGAAACAGTGTTTTCTGTGAGAGAAATTCAAAGTTTGTCGATTCCAAAGGTTCATAGGACCTCACTCGCGAGGTGTTGTAACACTACATTCAGATCCCAAGCTGGGCGTGGAACTTCCGCTTTTGGTCCTCCAATCGGAAAGCTCGTAGTAAGGCCAGTAACTCTGGAGATCTTGTCAATTTGACACCCGCTCTCATGGTGATTACAGAACTAAGCCGCCAAGATATGTTGATATCGTTGAACCTTTTAAATGTTTGTTTTGGCGTAGGTAACACAAATAGTCTGCCACTTGAGGTTGTGAGCCTCTCTTGCTGTAAACCCTTTCTTTGTTGCATAATTTTCAAACTGTGCCACTTGTCGCCGCATTGCAAGCCACGAAGTTGAGTAACGTAGCAAGCGTTGACTGCTTTTGCACTCTGGCAGAATATCCTCTCTTGTTTAAACACATTTGTATACAGTCCATACGTGTAGTTGGAACATTGCTGGGTTTCCGTGCACTTCTGTTTGGTGTGAGGATGAATTAACAGGTTTGCGCGCTTGGGTAGCTCCAGTGTTGGTTGACCGATTTCTTGAATTAGTATGGGAAACCACGCTCTGGCCGGCCAGTAGGGCGCACCAAAGTGAGTTGTAGGCTCTGTGTTTGTCTGATTTTCTGTAATACTTGAGGGTATTATTGCTGGCGGCGAAACGCTGCACGCATTAAGGCCTTCCCATGATAGACTTAGAGCGTCCGCTGCCCAAGCTTGGGGTCTGGGACTGGTGACACGTAATGTCGGTAGCTGATTGTTGAATCGCGTGGCGGGCTTAATAGGTCTATTAGCGGCGCCTAATTGCTTGATTATCTGTGCAAAATTTCCCTGTTGATCATCCACTCTGTCGGGTGATGGTAGATGAGGCCGAGAGAGAGCGCCTGCTAGTATATTTCTGGCTCGGGAATGTGCACTGCTCTGACATGTAGATTTAGATCTTGTATTAAATCGAACAGTTGAAAGCTTAGGTTCAAAAGGTTCATCGATCTCGTTGAGCCTTGCTTGTTTATGTAGAACGCCACTGTCTAATTGTCTGTATGGATCATTAGGCCGCATTTTGTAGAAATGTGCTCCAATGTAGAATGGCGTTGATTACAGCTTTCATTTCTAGACTGTTTATATGGAGTTTGCATTCTTGCTGATTCCATAACCCTGATATCGTGGTGGTTGGTGAGATGAGCTCCCCAACCTTGGAGTGACGATCTACATACAGATGGGTTTTGTATTCTGCTCTGCTAAACAAATCCCTTCGCAGACATTCGATTTCTGGTCCACCATAGTAGATGCGGTCTGAGATGTTTCGTAGACTGAATGGTTGTACATCATTGAGATGTGCGCTGATGAGGACCTGTAGGGGACGAACTGTAATCTGCCTGTGACAGTCATGTCTTGGGCTGATGTGAGAAGACCTAGTAGGCTCTGCCATTGTCGCAGTGGTAACGGAGAGAGTAGAGCTGGTGGAATGGTCTGCTGTATCTTGAGCCAACGGTCTTCTGGTACCATAATACGGTTGCGATTTGTGATGAATCGAATACCTAGGAACTGCAGGTCTTGCGCGATGGTACTAGGTCCGACTTGCGTAAGTTTACTAACCAACCTAGTTGTGTTAGTAGCTTTTATGATGTAATTTAACTGTAGTTTGAGACGCAGTGGATCTTGATCTACTTGTATCCCGTCAGTCGAGGTAAAATGCACTCATGAGCCCCTTGACGATGTAGAAATTTGATAATCGGCTTTCGTATCCTCGTGGAATAGCCAGGGGCTGATGATATTCGAATGGGAGTACTTTCCACTGGTAATGTAGCCCTTCTAGAGTAAATCGTAGGTATTTCCTGGAATCGGGATGAATGGGGATGTGCAGGTAGGCATCCTGTAGATCTATGCTGCCCATGTAGTCCATAGGGACGAATCATCTGGCTTAACTGAGGTAAATGTATCATGCGAAACTTCGGGTGGTTTGCGTAGATAGTTCTTGTTGAAAAAGCCTCATGTTGTAGATGAGTCTGTATTTCTCGCGGGAGTTTTTCTTGGGAACTAGGAAAACTGGGGAGTAGAAACCTGGTTCGACGCTTTCGCTTGATCTTATTACTTCTATGGCCTGTTTGGATAGGAGTGATGAAACAGCCTCTTATCTTTATAGTTGTTGCGCTTTGTAAATCGAACTTGGGGGTTTGATTGTCAGCGGAGGCTTGGCCTGTAGAGGGATACTAAAACTGCGGTTGAAGAATGTTGGAGACGTAAGGGTCTTGCAATATTCCCCAGTTTTCCCAGTGTAGTTGGAGGCGCCCACCCACTTGAGCTGGCTGTACTGGAACGGCTGGGGTGGAAGACTCCAGTCGTTCAACCTGTGTTTCAGCGTCTATAATTGGGAACCTCTTCCTGATCCTCCTCTATAGTTGCCATATGGGCTTAATTTTAAAAAGAATCTTTACCTCTAGAGCTGGCTATCTTCCTGTCTCTTGCTCTTGTAGGCCCGCAAGTGAACTTAGATCTGCCTGAGTATCTTTGTGAAGTCTGACCCGAATGACGCTGGCTAGTGTGTCCATCGATCTAATCATAAGGACTTCCCTGGAATCCTTAGAGACTTCCTTGGCGACTTTGTCGCATTTCTCCGCCAAAGATGGATGTTGTCGCACCACGGGCTGTATAAAGTGGGGCTGTAAAAGTTCTCCCCAATTACAGGAGGCAGGAGGCCTTGACGACGAGCCAAGGTCAGTGCTGCTGAAACAGATGTAAGATGATCCGCTAAAACTGCTGATCTTTCTTTTGCATAAGTAAGGCAGAATAAATCATTCTATCATCTTCCGTCGTGGAATCCCCGAATCTAGTAATAAGAGTCTCATTGATCGTCCTAGATCTATTTAACCCAAAGAACATATCGCCTCGCCATGGTTTCTATATGAGCCAACTTTGCGATCATCCATCTTGTAAATCTTGTTCTTTACATCGCTGATGATCTAATAGTTCTCATCGATGTCCTGGGCCTTGTAGAAGGAGTCCATGTTATGCGTGGAGAACTTCTTGGCTTGAAAGTTGGGCAGATGTGGTATCTGAACTTTCAGTAGCTTTCTGGAAAGCTGCATCTAGATTCTGTGGCACTGCCGCAATCGGTCGTCGGGGTAGAGTGATTGCATCTGGATCATCTTCCTTCATCAAATACGCTCTGCTTGTATTGCCACTTTTAGATGGTGATGTGAGATCTAGGTTATTGACCATCCAATACCGTATCTCTGCATCAGAAAATATGATTCCTCCATCATCCTCAAAACCATCATCATCAACAAATTGTAGATGCTTCTTCGACTCGCGTAGCTGTCTGTATATCTGATGAGGTTTGTGGCGCATCTAGTTGACTTGTCGCGTTTCTATGTGGAGATCTGACGGGTGATCGGCCTGGTGATGAAACGTAAGTGGAGATCGCCTATGGGATGATCTTCTCGGAGACTTCGTGTTGATAGCTTCGCGAAGCTCTTCGGCAGTCCCTCGATGTTCTTCTAGATGATGAGGATCTGGAATCATATGTCCTTCGCGAATGCCTCAGCTTCATTTGCGCCTGGTCCGGGGATCGATGATATGACCTTCGCCGAAGGCCTCCGTGATGTCTGATGGTCTGAGTCCATATTCCAGAGATGAAATCGAAGATGGTGATGATCTCTCCCGCCCGCTAAGGCCTTAGCGAAGGCTGTACATCTAGGTCCTTCGCCAAGGTGGTGCGGACTTCCTTCGCGAAGGTGACATCGCCTTTGGCTGCTACGCTGACGGGGGTGCCTCTGGGTGTTGTTCACGTTGGAGCCTTCGGCTTCGGACTTCGCTTGGCGCAGTTTGTAGTGGTCCTCCATGATGTTCATAAACCGCCGCGATCATGTCTTCTGGGATGATCTGTGTCGTAAGTCGCCGGGCGCCTCTTTCTGGCGATGGGGTTCACATCAATGACGCCTGACGCCGGGTGTAGAGGCATCAGGCTGCATGGTGATCTCTGCAGAAGTCACAGTCGCTGACACCGGTCGCTTCTTCTGCCGAGTAGTCGGGATGATTATCAGCTGATCATCGTAGAGGCCCAATTCTGCTGCTGGAACCATCTCGGCCTGAGAAAGTTCTTGCTGTCTTCGTGATTTCCCTTTGAAGTCTCGCGCTGCCCTGGTGTCCTCAATCTGCTGAGACGCACGGATGAGGCCCCTTAGTTCCTTGGTCTGCAATGACGGGATGTCTGGGGAGGCCGGTCGCTTCTTCGAGGTAACGGATCGCGCCCCATCGCTCCTCTGCCGCAGGGGTCTCTAGCAGAACACCAGACGGGAGAGGGTCGATCGCTAGCAGCTGACTGGATGGAATATCTGGACTCTCTGCCATGTTTTGCCCCTTGTTTGGCATGATCTATCTGCAGGCGCCTTAAGACGCAAAGATGATATTTATTAAATGCAGAATGAGATAAATTAATGCAGTAACTGCAACGTGGAAAAATATCAACAGTCACCTAACCGTTAAGTCTTAGTAGCGCGCCTGTGTTATTGGTGAACCTGTTGGAGCTAAATATGGTGAATACAGTACTAAACTTTCAATACAACAGTAGTGAGTGAGTGAGTGAGTTTAGTTTTATGCCTCACTCAGCAATATTCCAGCTATATGGTGGCGGTTGTAAATATTCAGGTCTGGACTAGACAATCCAGTGATCAACAGCTTGAGCATCAATCTACGTAATTGAGGTATGATCACATGTGCCAACCAAGTCAGCGAGCCTGACCACCCGATCCTGTTAGTTGCCTCGTACTACAAGCACCATACAACAGTACACATATGTACTTCCAACAAATATGTCTACCATTAAGTAGTTCTAATTTTATTGGTAGGACATCTAAAAATATGCTGCCATTGCTATCTTCATTGGCAGCCTAAATAACATGATGTAGAAGAGCCACCTATAACTCACCATGTGCTCTGAACAGCCTGTCCTGACAATCATCAGAGAACTGGATGCTGCATCTCTTGAGCTCAGACAGATAGTTTTCATTCTTGATTGGTGTTGGGATGTCAGCTGCACTCATTTCAGGCTGAGGAAACACATAAAAACATTCCATGAATAGATGTTGACGATCAAGTCAGGGACTCAATACACACCAACATAAATCATCAATAGGTAATGATGATCTGGTATATCTTTATACTGTACGATTGGTAACAATAATATTGTATTTGCTCAATTCTGTTCTCATTATTGGCAGTCGATCAGGTAATTTGATCACTTTTACAGTATTCTTTTGTCCTTAATAAAAAGGGTTGCCAAAGGCTGACTACATTTTCCATCTCATTCTAGAGATTTGTTGGCCTATACACATCCTCTTACAGTAAACACATGGGTACAATGTGTGAAGCCCATTTCCGGTGTCCCCCGCCGTGATATTGCTGGAATATTGCCAAAAGCGACGTAAAACCATACTCACTCACTCACTCACTCTTACAGTAAACATGGTTGATGAGAATTACTTTTCTGAGAAGAAGGGTTCACAAGATTATGAACAAAACAATAAAATCATTTTCAGGTTACTAGTTTAATCATCTGTTTTAATATTTGATCAAGTCTTGGGCTGTATCCGTTTGGTGGAAGCCACAGTAGCTGAGTGGGTTAGGTGGCTGATTTTGTGTGCTGATGATTAGGTCACTGACACTGAGAGTGTGGGTTTGAATCCCGGACTCAACCCAACAGAACTGTCAAAAGTACTAGAATCTGTACTTTACTGAGAAAGTGTAGGCCCAAATACAACATGTGTTACTTCTGATGACATTGTGTATTCATTGTATCATTCAAGATGAAAGGATGTAACAATCCGGTGCAGTTTAGTGTTTGGTACTCACCTGAGCTGGGGACTTATGCTCCAGACTGATGCCAACAGTAGCCTTCATCCAGTCCCTGAGAGCAGGCATAGTGCTGCCACTCAGCTGGTACCTTCATAGTGAAAACATACAATGACAGTCATTTACATGGCATTTTAGGAGCTGAAGTATCAGTTAAGAGTGACTTGACATGGATTTCAACTTCATTATTGGCTCAATAGTTGTGCTTGCTTCTGATTTACCACGATGAAGCAAATGCTTACAAAAGCACTATCATCTATACTGAAATAAAAGATAATTTGAAATCAATAAATCAACTCGTTTTCACTGAGCAATCATATGTACAGGGTTATATAGCATTTTAAATGAAGTGCCAGGGGCAGGAAAACTGAAGGAGAAACATAACTGTTTTAACCAAAGTTTGGAAATATTTTAAACAATTTCTTCTTAAAGGTCACATGCAACCAAAAAATCAAACATAATTAAAACACAATTATCACTTATTCATGACATATAATATACATTGCTGATTATGAAAAAAACATATAAACAAAATTATAAGCGTACAAACGCAAATCAAATCGTTTGAACTCCGATTTTGTGCGGGTTTTTCATCGCGTTATTTTTCAACTTTATAAGTTGAATTTGCATTTTTGATGATTTGTTTCGCAAGTCCATACCGAAAGGTATCAGAATCTTCAAATTTGTGTTTTACGTGGCATGTGACCTTTAAATTAGATGTATTTATTTTAGTATTGCATTTGATCCATGATTATCCAAAACTAAGTATTAGTCTTTTTCTGTTTGTTGGTTCTGTTGTCACTAACATCAATGAAATGAACACCGGAAACTATAAGATACAAAAAAAAACATGATGATCATGATGACATGTCTTACATTACCTGAACCTGAATTCAAAAATATTTCGTTTCATTTGTGAAATTTTATTGGACATTTGCCCTAATATACATCTTTTCTTGACTGAAGGAAATACAGTGAAATTTTACCTCTCCCCTGAGAACTGTACATGGCCATCTTTGTTGATAAGAAACTTGGAATCTTTGTAACCCCAGCCATTCCATTTCAACACTTCCTGTCTGAAATTGAAATTGACAACAGCTGTCACCTCACCACTCATTGGCTGCATATGATTATGGCCGCAACCTTAATAGTATTGATGTTTTGCAATATTCTGTCCGGCAAACAAATATCAATACACGATGACATGAGTATCATTTACAGGTGAAAATTAATGATTGTTTTCGATACACGATGACATGAGTATCATTTACAGGTGAAAATTAATGATTGTTTTCATATATATACAACTTACAAGGAGGATGCGGTACAAAGAGTAAATGAACTCATTGACATGCACAAACACCCTTCAAATAATCAACTTGAATGCTCAGTAACTTGTACAGTCATGAATTCACAGAGATAGCTTTATTTGAGAAATGATTCTCCAAAATGTATTGATGAGCCTGATTTGTGTTTCTATGTCATACATATATTTCGTTATATACATCATGATACATGAAGATGAACTTCAAAACATACATGCATATTTGTCAGATATTGTCAGAATGGTTAGCAATGCTCATTGATAAGCAATCCATGATGTGTTATATTAGCAGAGGATATGATTGATCAGGGATTCAAATATTTATAAGTAAGGAAAATAGATCAGTATGCAATGTGATACATAAGAGGCTCATGTTGTGAGCCCTTGTACAAGAAAAATATGACTTTATCTTATGACTGGATGGACAAACAGTGAAATATGTTTATATAATCTGTTTTCATTTTTTCTTCTGAAATGGAAATCCTACAGAACAACAGCTGCCACTGACCATTCGCAAAAGATCAATTCTTCTCATCCTCATGTTGTGGTTTTTCAGATGCACAGGAAGTATTTTTGTTTTCTTGCTAATCATATAAACAACTGTAAAATATCTCACTCACTTATAAAAGATAACCATAAGTTAAAACATGCTATCATTCAAAGATATACAAAGATCTGTTTGTGATGCCACAACGCTCGTTATAGCACAAGGTTTAATAAACATAGAGTTTTATGCATGAAATTGAAAACATAATCCGACGATATAGGATACTGGATTTTAAAGGTGGCTCAATGCAATTCCACATGTCATTTTCTTGAAATGCAATTTAAACCACTAACAAACTGAAATATTGCAATCAAACCATAAACACAAAAAAGGAAGGTTCGTTTACTTCGATTTGTTCATATTATGCCTAAAGGTCTATTACCGTTGCAGATCACATACATGTAAGATACCACATGCTACTTGGTTCATTTAAAAGTAAACATGACACAATTTAAGCATGTATTACATCCAAAATATGATACACAATGCAGTCAATGCACTTTCTATTTCTACGTGACAAGCGTGCAGAATTTTGCGTTCACACCAGTCTCCAGGTGATCAGACACGCACCTGCGCTTGGGGATGGTTGGTGCCTCTTCTCCGACAGTCACTTTGTTGTCACTGGCGGCACATGCCAGAAGTTGAACTCCCTGTGAGCGATCGCCATTACTTGTGTCTACATTTTGTGATTTTGAACCAAGTAAATGCCCTGAAATAACAGCGAGCCGGTGTTTTGACGCCATGTTTTTCTTTTGGTTACGTTACACGCGAGTATTTCGATGGCTTTTTGTTTGCAAATTATCTCCCTTGTATTAGTTTTCTTCGCCACATACGCTACTGTCATGCGAGGCGCGAGTGGGCGTGGTTGTTCACAGGTCAAGTTCCTGAGCGGGCGTAAACTTGTCAAGATGTTAGATCTACCTGTCAATGAGTTTACTCTCATTACAACAAATGAGATTTAATTACCAGTGGCAACTTTTGAAAAAATCTTGGAATAAAATTAGAAATAAACTCAAATTTATTTAACAACTTTATGCAATTATAAACTGCCTTTTATGTAACACTTGTAAGATATATAAGAATAATCAAATGGGACTAAGTACTAGGTTATCCTGCTTGGTCTTGGGAGAGATCAAGGGCAGATTATCTGAGGTCATTAACTCCTGTCCATGAAGCCTATTTCATATATTAATAAGCACATGACGTAACCATATATGCTTAATATTGACAGCATCCCAGAAACAGCACCATGAGTAAAATGGATTGTATCATATTACCAGAAATACAGCTTGACAGATCCAGTGACCCGTAGCCGATAATTTGTAAAGATCATAAACCACAATACACTCGAGATTTCCGTCAAACAAATATGGGTGATCAACATCTTTATCACTAGTGCACCAACGTTTGAATATAGATTATAACAGCTTGATAAGGAACAAATGAAATAACGGTGTTGAAATCTACATTTTACTGCCAGAATTAATTTTATATAGACTGAAGATATAAAACTGTCAAAATTAATAATTTTTAATTCACACAACAAACGCTTGAAGGTGCAAGCGAGGGAAACAAATACCAGCGCCTTGAGCAAGCAATGGTTGCATGGATATGTGCGCTATATAAATATCCTATAATAATAATAATCGAGGGAAACAAATACCAGCGCCTTGAGCAAGCAATGGTTGCATGGATATGTGCGCTATATAAATATCCTATAATAATAATAAACGCTTGAAGGTGCAAACATAAAACAATATGCTAGCTGTGGCTTACAATGTCAAGTGATAACCTGGTTTTATCAGGAATAGCTTCATCGATCGAGGGCAACGAGCGATGGTCAGTGATATAGGCAACCTATATTAAACACCACTCTCAAATAAGTCTATTATGAAAGTTTCCGGAGATTTGCAAAAGTTTGCAAGCGAAGATAAAGGCTGTTCGCTCAGTTGAAATTGATCCCATACTATCTTTAAACGGTGTCGATCTTGGTCGGTCTGTGATTTGTTCAGTCTGACTCGCGATTTGCATTTTAGGTCTGAAATGTCACTTAGGGCAACCAAGTCAGCGTCATTTATACGTCAACGTGCATTTTGATAAATACTTTGTACAACCATAAGAGACACGTGGAGATCCGGCTTAGAGTTGGTCTTCCGCAACCCATGTTTGTCATAAGAGTAGTATATAGGGGCCCCTACTCATAAGAAGCGACTAACGGCATCGGGTGGTCATGGTCGCTGACTTGGTTGACACATGTCATCGTATCCCAATTGTGTAGCTTCGATGCCTTTGCTGTTGATCACTGGATTGTCTGTTCCAGACTTGATTATTTACAGACCGCCATTATATAGCTGTGAGGGACCGTTCATAATTTATGGCTAGGGGGGTGATGATGATTTTTATGGAGAAGCATGTACAATGTGAATGGCCCCCCCCAAAAATTATGTACAAAATAAGTGACCCCCCTGCATGTCATGTACAAACTCAATGACCCCCTCCCCTTCCTATCATTTCTAAGCATAATTTTAAACATACTTTTATGTACAAAATTGCTGACCCCCTAGCCCCCAGAACAAAATCTGCGACCCTTTTAAAATCATCACACACACACACCCCAGTCATAAATTATGAACGATCCCTAATATTGCTGAGTGCGGCGTTATACAACAAACATACAAACAACCATTAGATGGTCGACTATATTGCATGGAAGTGAAATAGGTTTTGTCCTGCAACGAAATGCTGACACAGCGTGACATAACTCACTCACTCACACAATCACACACCGAAGCACCCACCCATCCACCCATCCACTCACTCACCCATCGTTCAGTAGATATAATTACATACCATTATGGAAATAACCACGAAATTCGAGAATGCGCCACTACCAATGCATATTCAAAACATTCATATAGAGCCGTTTGTTAAAAAATATTCTGATTTCGTCAGGACTGACGCCCACATTACTTCCGACCGCCTCCATGGTGTAGTGGTTAGAGCGTCCGCCCGGAGAGCGGAAGGTCGCGGGTTCGATCCCCGACCGCGTCATACCAAAAGACGTTAAAATAGGGTATTGCTGAATCCCTGCCTGGCGCTCGGCATTAACGATGTACAACAAAGACTGGTCGTCTCGAGTCAGTATAATGTGTCTGAGTGGGGCCATTCATGTTTCGCTGCGGGCCACGTTATCTCCGTTGGTGCACCAAAGCACTTATAAAACCAGCTTCAAACAACGATCCCCGACTGGGCAAAAGACGTTAAACAAGCAGCCTGCACATACACATTAATGGGTACAACAAGGACTGGTCGACTCGGAGTCATATGAGCGAAATATTCTCTAGATTTCCTCAGCTTCAAGGAAGAAGGTCTTAATTATATTTTATATTTTTTACTATGAACTTTTTCAGTAAAACGTTAAACCCAATTTCACCTCACCTGCATCGTCGTCATACCTCATCCCTGTCATGATATTGCTGGAATATTGTTGAAAGCGGCGTATACGTAACTCACTCACTCCAACGATGAATACGCCTACTCTATTACGAACGAGCCTGATTATAGTGATGGGACCTACATGACGCCACCTGTTTCATGCCATGGCCACGTTAAAGCAGACGTTTGTGGCACCAAATGCACACACGTACCCCTTATAGGTTCAAGTAACGCTGAGGGGCGGTGGGGTTGCCTAGTGGTTAATGCGTTGGCTCGTCACGCCGAAGACCCGGGTTCGAATCCCCACATGGGTACAATGTGTGAAGCCCATTTCTGGTGTCCCCCGCCATGATGTAGCTGGAATAATTGATTGCTAAAACGGCGTAAAACTAAACTCAGTCAGTCAGTCAAGTAACTCTGACAATTCGACGGTAGGCCTACTGGTCATATCATTTCGTAGTGTTTGTTTTCGTGCATACCCGGTTGACATCCCAGAAATTTCGACACATTCGCGATCTGTGCTGCGCCAACTGTAAGCGCATTTGATGAACAAAGATTAAATAGTTTCGTCTTGGAACTGACATTGAAATGCAGGCATCTTTGTGTGTCACTTGCTTTAGACCAGATAATGCACCTTACAAATGACAAAATGCTCCACAAGTATTTGTTGGTTTTAATGAGTTACAACTTAATGTATACAGTACATGTTAATAAGTCACTTGATTGGTAGGCCTATTCTACAATTTTCGTTTACTTTATGTTGACTTGTAACACAATCTAACCATTTCACCTGAACACTGGTAATCAGTGAACGTGTGTTTGTGTGACAGTCAATGTGTAAAACACTAGGTTGGAGTCAGTGAGTTTATTTCAACACCGCTTTTAGCAATATTCCAGCAATATCACGACTGGGGACATCAGATATGGGCTTCACGCATCGTACCCATGTAATATTTGTTTGCTTTGAATCATATAATTAATTTTCGTATTAAAGTATTGTAAACATCCTATGTTTTCGTTGTCCAGTTTATGTGAATTGACTGTGGGCTGTTTCCGCAGGGCGGATTCATACAATTTGCATATCTTTCATACTTTCATTAACCGACAAATGTTTTGTAGAAAAATTGTGCAGTTTCAGGAAGTGTTTCCAAGACAACGTTTTGCTTGAATATGGTTTCTTGGTTTGAATGGTTTTACGTGTTTCTACAATGAGGGTAATACAAGAATATTTTTCTGATGTCATTGTGTATTTGCTTTTACAAACTATTAAAAGATCTTAGAAAATGCGTTTCCAATGATACGATACATTACGAATGAAGTGTTACTTTTACTTATATAGGTACAGCCATTAACACATGGGGCCTGTTCTTCTGGACAAACTTGACACATTGCCATTATTATCTCCCTTGATGCGTTATTCTCACCTGTCCACGTCTTTACATTAAACGCGCGACAGACTTCTACGCACCATACAACATATGGACTCGTGAGTTTCTCCGACGTGGACACAAAAATCAATGTTTGAATGCTGTGCAGCAGCTTGTGGTTTCACCAAACCACGGGCAAATAAGAGTTACCTCCCCTGATGCGCAAATCCCATCGGAAAGTATTGATTATTTTCCTGGCACTGTTCGATGCTTACGCCATTAATAAGCATGTATCGGCTATGGCCGCCAAGTGCATGGTGATATTATATAGGTTCTATTTATATTCGTTGCGAATGCCAGATATTTAGTCAGTTTGGGATGCATGTTTCTTGTCGTCTGCACCTCTGTGGATATTTGATGTAATGGCATTGATGGTTGACATTCCTCTTCTGTTACGATAACGACCTGAAGACGAATTTGGTTGAGTATTCTTTTATAATTAGCATTTTGCATGTAATGTACTTGTTCTATTTTTTGTTTGCTTTTGTTGATACTGGCATCATGAAGATTGGGACTTCCAAATGTATTCTTCAGACATGATCTATTATAGGTAGGTCAGATTCCAAATCTAAATTTATTCTCTGGCCAGATATATTTATTGATGATGCTCTTATCGTGATTTATGAGCAGATTAAAATATAATTAGCCAACCAATTAGGGGTTTGAAAATAAATTGGGTTCATCTTACGAAGGATAATATTCTTGTGTTTAGACCACCCCGTTAAAGACGTTCAGAACCAGGCTGATAGTGTATCATGGTACCCAGACATTGCAGACTTGTTCATGATCTCAGTCCCTCCTTTGTCTGTTCCCCTATTAATTCAACTGATCTAGATAGAATATTGGCATAAAACAATTCAAACCTAACACTCTAATTAAACATGATTTCAATAAATATTTATGTAACTAGCTGAAATCCATGTCATGTGGATACAAGGAAAAATATTTGAGAACTTTAATTGTAGCATACCACCACCTTCACCACCACCACCACTATCATCTCAGGGTGGAAATAACCCATTGCCTGACGTCCGAAGTGTTTTTATGTCGGGCGTAAGCATTTGAGAACTTGACTTTCCAATGTTAATTATGTTGTTTATTAAAAAATAGCATGGTCGGTACAGTGGAATAATTATCCACCTTCACCTGAAGTACCCTATAAATTTTAAAGTTATTTCCACCCTGCATCTTCTCCATCATCATCATCATCATCATCATCATCATCATTTAAGCAGTTACAATCAAAATTTGTTGTTGGAAACTGAATCATCATCTTTTTCTGCTTTGTCAGTGAAAGATGCAAAACTATCCACATACCACTTAATGATTAATGCACCTTATTGTACAGAGGCTCATAGACTGATATTGGTCATTGAGTTTGTAATTATCCCCTAATTTGTATGTAATATTTCCCAGTTCATGTAATATCTAATAGATATAATAGTAGATGTAATTCATGTATTTGTAATTCACTGATAACAAAACCAATAAAAAGGAACAGTTTTTCATTATTTCACAGAATGTGATGTCAAAATATCTCAGTGTTTGGAAAGTAACAACAGCAACAATCCTAATTTTGACAAAATCATGCTTCTCGATATTTGCCTGCAAAGGGCACTTAGCTTAGAATGCTAGATAAATCCCTGTTGTAGACATTATTGAGTAATGCCCTGATTTTGGATGTAAATCTCATTGTTGGAATGCGAGATGCAAGTATGTGGACATTTGCCAAGTAGAACAGGTAAATACCACAAGTACTACAAATGTTATCTGAGAACCTTCTACAAAGGCAGGTATAATGTTCAGTATTCAGCAGCATGGGTGATTGTCTATTTGTATGCCAGTGCTTACAAACTGCATGCAGTTGAATCAAACTGTTTAATATACCAGGTTAATTCTGGAACAGTAAAGCTACACTTAGGCTCGTTACATGCATTACAAACTTGTGCATGCATTTCTTATATATAATGATGTATTACATGTGTTTACTTGTTTGAGTGGCATTTTAGAAGTTGAGACGTACAATATATAACAAGTTTTATGGATAACAACTTCTTTATTTTCGTGAGTGCGACGTTTCGATACAGATTCTTGTACCGTTGTCAAGCAAGAGTGATACATGAAGTGTAGGAGCTGCATATATATACTGTATATAACAATGAAACAACATAATAGACAAAGGAAACAACATAATTGCCATGATTGGCTAAGCAGTAAGCTGATGAAGCCAGTAAGTACATAAAGGATGGTGAATGGAAGCCAGAGATGTAGTTACAATGAGATGTTTATACAATGGATGCGATGTTTATACAATAGACTGGGCTTGGTGGAGGAGGGATCATAAGCAGATGGAATGAAGTATCCTTGGTCACGGTTGATGGTAGGCTTGTGGCGCTTGATGTGAATGGCTTCTGTGAGCTTCATGCTTTAGTGAAGTCCGCTTTGGTTGTTGGCGAGAATGGTGATGTCGGACCACTCTATTTGATGATTGGGGTTGGCTTTGATGTGGTCAGAGATAGCTGATTTGGTGTCGGAATTAGCAACAGAGGTGCGATGTTCTTTCACTCGGGTGTTGATGGGTCGGGATGTTTCACCTATGTAGCATTGTCCACAATCACAGTCTATTTTGTAAATAACACATTTCGGGTTGTTGTTGTTGACGGTGGGTTGTTTTCTTCCGTTGGCATGGAGGAGGTTGTTGAGCCAACTACCTTTCCTTGATGTCCTTGTGTCCCGCACCTCCTGCAACCAACTCCAGACCTCCGTGTACAGAAAACCAACTCATACGGATCAATACATCCACTACAACTCCAACCACCCACCTAAAGTCAAGACCGGCGTCATCTCTACATTGACCAGAAGAGCCAAAAACATCTGCTCAACAAACCTACAGGAAGAAATTGAACACCTGAGGAAAGTCTTTGTGGAACGCAACCACTACCCACCCGAAATAGTCAACAGAACCATCGGCAACGCTTTCACCTCCTGCCAAAAGGTCTAAACCAGAATCAGCCCCCATCAAGATATCCATTCCCTACATTGGTAAACCATCACACCAAATCAGCCGATTCCTGAAACAACAGGCAGGAATAGACACTACCTTCTCAGCGCCCTCCAGCCTCAACAACCTCCTCCATGCCAACGAAGAAAACAACCCCACCACCAACAACAACAACCCGAAATGTGTTATTTACAAAATAGACTGTGATTGTGGACAATGCTACATAGGTGAAACATCCCACCCATCAACACCCGAGTGAAAGAACATCGCACCTCTGTTGCTAATTCCGACACCAAATCAGCTATCTCTGACCACATCAAAGCCAACCCCAATCATCAAATAGAGTGGTCCGACATCACCATTCTCGCCAACAACCAAACGGACTTCACTAAACGCGAAGCTCACAGAAGCCATTCACATCAAACGCCACAAGCCTACCATCAACCGTGACCAAGGATACTTCATTCCATCTGCTTATGATCCACTCCTCCACCAAGCCCAGTCTATTGTATAAACATCGCGATCCATTGTATAAACATCTCATTGTAACTACATCTCTGGCTTCCATTCACCATCCTTTATGTACTTACTGGCTTCATCAGCTTACTGCTTAGCCAATCATGGCAATTATGTTGTTTCCTTTGTCTATTATGTTGTTTCATTGTTATATACAGTATATATATGCAGCTCCTACACTTCATGTATCACTCTTGCTTGACAACGGTACAAGAATCTGTATAGAAACGTCGCACTCACGAAAATAAAGAAGTTGTTATCCATAAAACTTGTTATATATTGTACATGTGTTTAGTTCAGTGTAGATTTAAGAAATGATGGAAAATTTTGGCAGTTTATTCAAGACAATAAACAAACAAACAAACAAATAAATAAATAATAAAAGGCAAGAGTAACTGAAAAATGAAGCCTTTTGTGAGTACATGTATATTATTTGTAAGATTGTTGTGTAAAAATGTACTGTTTCAGTTTTATACAGTCATACACCTACATAATATATGTGATTTGACACAAACAAAAATAATGACTACAAACAGAAGACGCAAGAACTAATCTTTTACCATGCAATAACAGTAAGTTTGAAACATCAAAGTTTGACCTAACAGTCTATGACTGTATATGATTCGGTTTTACTCTATGGCACTGAAAACCTCTAAATGAACCAATATATTAACCTTTCCAAAATTTACCAGACATGTGTATTTGTCACAGATAAATCCATGTTTCAATGGAGGTTACTGTATATTATGTCAAGCCGTAATGGTTAAAGCTAATGTATCAATATCCCATTTCTGTAAGATATATTATGTCAATCTGTAATGTATCAGTATCTGTAAGATTTCAGTTTGACTTATATTATTTTGCATGTTCATATGCATGCAGCTGTATTTTTGTTCTTTGTTCAGTGAGATGATATGTGCTTCATTTGGTGATTTCTGTCCTGCAGACTCAGTTAAATGACCAAGAAAATAGTTCTGTTTAAATAGTATGTGCATATATCATTGCCCTGCAGGTCAAGAAATCTTAGACGATAACTCAAGTCTTTATTGTACAAATGTAGCTTTAAAACTGTGATACTATATCATACATGTAAATTTTGAAATTGATATGAAGATTGTATGTGTTTTGTTTTCTGAGATGAATTAGAACAATATGAATTCGTACAAAATGTCATGAGTTACCTGCCCTTGTTGTTTGAGGCATCAGTTTGGAATTAGAACTCATGTGTTGTGAGAGGATATAGGAACAGGTCCGAGTGAGCAAGAGTAGGTTTTATTCTGTTTTGAGCAATATTCCAGCAACATTACATTAGGTTATACCATAAATATGCTGTGTGCGGGCCTGCATTCAGCTAGCCCACTGAGATACCAGACAAAGTATACTGGCTGTGACCTTACCGGTCCTCACTTTATCCTCAGAATACAGAACACCATGTAGGTTAACAAGAAGTTAACATCTTTAGGTATTACACATCCGGGGATTGAGACACCGACCTTCAACTCCTTCAGCATGGACTCTGTCCACTGTCTAGACTCTATTACAAGATATGAATAAGTAACAAATATGAATAGCATGTGTTTACTGTTCACAGTTCTGCCCCTGGAAAAGGATAATGAGTCGACGTCTGCCCTCCCAGGACAGCTTTGATGATGACGCCACAGCAGAGAGCCGGCGAGGAACAGCATCTCCAGCTCTTCCCACTGCTGAGAGCATGGTGCAGAAACTGTCTCAGACTCTTTCGAAACTTCGTGTGAGTGAGGACTACCTTTCTCAGGCTGCCTATGCCGACATTAAATATCTCTGGAACTTGTCCCGATACACGCCTGACAGAGACATGAGGTCAAGGGTCATTGGAGGATTTGGTAAAGAAAAGTTTGTAGATCTGTTCCAGCAAATCTGGACAGCTGCACAGAAGGAAGACATCTTTGATTCCACTGTGTTGTACCCATGGAAGAACTTGCGAAATTCATTGTCGATTGTCTGGAATTGCTGTGACAGTTCCTTAGCAGTGTGTGAACAAATCACTGTGTCTGGAATACTGCCTAAGATCCTAGAGTCTTTGAAGGAGGTCTCTGCAACAAAGAACTTCTTAGAAAATGACAGAAAATTATATTATATCAAAGCATTGTTTGGAATTTTACACAACTGTGTTCGAAATTATTCTGATTGTCACGCCGTTCTTATCAACTCAAATGGAATAGAAAGTCTACATAGTTTTACTACCTGTTCCCATCCAATGGTAAAGGCAAAGTCTCTTATAATCATATCATACTTAGCTGATGAGGAACAAAATGAAGTGATTAGTGCAAGTTTGGACACGCTGACATTCATAGTGAATATCTTACAAGAGAGTTTGACATCGGTGGATCACTTTGCTGCCAAATATGGTATGAACGCTGTGGAGGTTCTGAAAGGGTTGAACAATATTGCTCACAATGACACTAACAAGGTGAAACTTGTTGCTTGTGGCATTCTGCCCTGTCTCCGATCCCTTCTGGCGTCCGAGTCCAACATGGAGAAAACATTGGCGGCAACAGGAATATGGACTCTCTCCTTTGCAAGAGAAAATAAAACTATTTTGAAAGAGGATCAAGAATGTATAAAAGGTAAAAATTAATTAATGAGCATTGAGTATTTTCTAAAGTAGTAATTGTGGTCTCTTTTCTACAAAACTACCTTTGCCTGATGACTGCTGAGGTATGATTGATTGGGTCTATGTGACACCTAATTTTGCTTTGAGAATGCACTTGTAAACATACACAAAGAATGCAGAATGGATGTATAATTACATTCATTGTACCAAATTCCCAACAGGAAATAGTTATTTCCTGTTATAATTGTTACATATTAAAGTACTGTACTCTATACTAATTTATTACTTCACAAGACATTCAGTGTTCCTATAAGGACCCTTGAAACTAGTATTTGGGGGTTTTCAGGGCCCTTATATTTATAGAGCAAGGTAAAATCCGGATAAAATTGTATCAGTTTGCAAACTATGTAGTTGAACATTATGGTACTGTTTACTGTTGGGAATTGGTTTAAATCTCATAATTGATGATTGGTTCATTACAACCGATCAATCATCGAAAATAATTGATTAGCGTCATTTATCAAATTTTCCTGGTTATGTTTGTTAATGCACAAAAAATAAAGAAAAAAGATGTAGTTCTCTCAGGGTTTTTTCAAATTGCACAAAATGCATTTGCAAATTTCACATCTTTAAAGGATGACTAGTGTGTTAGGAACATACATTTCCTGGAGTTGTTAAGATAAATTTAATCATGACTTGGAACGACTGACTGACTGAGTTTAGTTTTACGCCGCTTTTAGCAATATTCCAGCAATATCACGGCATGGGGACACCAGAAATGGGCTTAATTGTGCCCATGTGAGAGACAAGATCAACCACTAGGCTACCCCAAAGCCCCTGACTTGGAACGAGCTTGTAGTGATTATATGCAATGTAGAGACAAGATCAACCTTTTGAAAAATATTGTTATTGCAAACAAGTGTTCCAAAATTGTTTGTGTTCGATTATGAGAAAACATGATCGATTGCTTGGTCATTTTGTCATTGCAACCAATCTTCGATTATTTCAATTAATCGGACCACCACTAGTACTATTCCTACTCAGCATCCACACCATGTTGAAAGTAACAGCTGGGCCCGCCAGGTTTGTTTTCAATTGCAAAAGGTTTGCTGTGATACATCACTGAGTTATTTAGGCCTGCTGAGTGGAAAGTATACAGCAAATGTCAGTAAACAGGAATTGCAAATTTTTTCAAACTCATGTTGTTTAATACTAGCCAGTATTATGATTTGTACAGATAAGTTATAGTTCACTGACCAGTTTGGGGAAAGTAATGATTTGTTTTACCATATTGTCTGCCAAGGACACTTAGTTTCCTGTGAATATAATGGTAATTGTTTTAACAGTCAAAAACATATTCATTGATACCATGCTAATTCTATGATGTGAAGTTGTCCATATTATGAAAGAATTATATATTGAAAGTCTGTTGGTGCATTAATCCAGAAATGTGATAATCAATAAGATAGTTTCACTAAGAATCGTACTGTTCCGAATGAGTGAGTGAGTGAGTGAGTGAGTATGGTTTTAAACTGCTTTTAGCAATATTCCAGCAATCTCACGTAGGGGGACAGCAGAAATGGGCTTCACACATTGAACCCATGTTGGGAATCAAACCCGGGCCTTACAATTAAAGAGTTACGAGCAGATGCTTCAATCACTAGGCTACCCCACGGCCCTGAGTGAGTTAGTTGTGTTTAATGCAGAATTCTAGTTATATCACAGTCTGTCCGAGCTTGATGCCGGAGAAAAGCATGTTGGTCGTTACTGCTTACCTGTTTGATAAAACCCGAGTATGGTGCTGATAATCTTCAATGCAGGGTAATACAGTTCTGTACAGAACCCTGTGGGTAGACATGGTAAGCAACCTATGCTTGTTGTATAAGGTGACTTAGGTGGTCAGGCTTGGTGGCAAACAGAGACTGTCTACAGAACTGATGAAGATGTTCTGTTCACAGGTCTGCAGAATCTTGCAAGGTGTGAAGAGAAGTCAGTCAGCCATGCAGCAAGAGGGGCATTATGGGAAATATTCCATGACCAGCAGATTTCTCTAGATCCAGGTACCATATTTATGTCAGTGTGACTGATACAATTAGGAAGGTATATTTACTAACTCAGAATAATATTCTTCAGTAGCAGTTGGACCCATCACATATTGTACGGTTGGACCAGAGATGTTTGATGCACTAATGACCCTCTCGTAATGCTTGTCATATGGTTTGATGACTTTTTCTATGACTTTGTACATTTGTTTCATGACTCTCAGAGTCCATAATGATTTTAAGTATCTAGTGGACTACTAATTTTGTGGTCAAACTACTAATTTTGATCCTTGAAAGTACTATTTGCAACACTTTGGGGTTGGCATCTCTGCCTATGGGATAATTATTTACCAATGGGAATCAATAGAGATATATATATTATACCTATTTTGTGAATGCAGACCTCAGTGTCCGCTCAACACATGTGATGATTAGGTAAGAGTTGGATTATATACATATATACTGCCTTTTCTGTGTCTCCAGACCGTGAGGCCAACACACCACATGTGATGATCAGTTACCAATGGGATGCCCAGGATGTCATGATCAAGGTCAAGGACAGGCTGAGGCAAGCTGGCTTCAAAGTCTGGATGGATGTAGAACATATGAGTAAGATGTTGTTAAGACTCATTAAGGTCCCTGAATGAGTGAGTTTAGTTTTACACCACACTCAGCAATATTCCAGGTAAATGGTAGCGGTCTGTAAATAATCAAGTCTGGACGAGACAGTCCAGTGATCAACTGCACGAGCATCGATCTAAGCAATTGGGATATGATGACATGTGTCAACCAAATCATAGAGTCTTACCACCTGATCCCGTTAGTCGCTTCTTACAACAAGCATGGGTTGCTGAAGACCAATTCTGACCCAGATCTTCGCTGGTATAAGGTCCACGAAGACATTTCGTTGAACTTTCACTTAAATGATAAATTGACTGAAAAATTCTCATTAAAACAAAGCTTTATATACAAACTCTATTTTTCTCTGGATTGGGAAGCTTTTACAAGACTAAAAAACAATTTGAAAATATTAATACAGAAGCAAGATATATTAATTTTTAACGTCATTGAATCAGATGAAATGAAATACATCAAAGTAGCATTTTTGTGTACTAAAACAGTCCAGACTGATTTCATTACTTATACGTGTTACAGACTTATATCACAAAAATAACTGAAAGATAATGATCCTTGAAAAAAAATAGTTGCATAGTTTCCTTGCAGAATTTGAACTTGAACCTCTTAAAGTATCACAAGCAATAGAAGTGGAATAATTAACATATTGTGGTATCCCACACTGCAGGTGGGTCTACCCTGGAGGCCATGGCACTGGCAGTGGAGAAGGCGGCAGTGGTCCTCATCTGTATGTCCGACAAGTACAAGCAGAGTCCCAGCTGCAGGACCGGTAATATACTCTCAGAACAGTCCCTGTACTTCACCATTTATAAAACTGTCACTTGATTCACTGTATTAGGTGCCCTTCTCAAAGTCCCCCTGAGCAACTTCTCAATCAACGTCTTTTTTTTTTTTCAGCAACCTCTGAAAACACCTAAGATTGATACAGACAGTCTGTTTTAGCATGTTGCTATTACAATTTTTTTACAGAATGCAGCAGTATAGAAGGACCATTTAATTGCCAAGTAATTATTCTTAAAAACGTTTTGGTTCCATGATATTTGAGCTAAGTTTGTTGGACACTGTCTGACTTCAATGATGTTGATTAGTATGGATGTGGTAAGCTAGTAACAAAAGCCACTAAGGACCTTTTCAACCTTGTGTAATACCAGATCTGTTCCAAAATATTGTCCTTTATAGAAAAAAAAAGTACCGCTGTTATAGATTTCAGCAACTAGTCAATGACCTGTTCATGATACAATGTATTAACATACGGTATGTTCTTCTCCAGAATCAGAATACATTTTCCGTCTGCGAAAGGATATAATTCCACTCCGTCTACAGTCAAAGTTTGTGCCAGATGGCTGGCTGGGAATGCTTGTTGGGTCAAGGCTGTATTTTGACTTTAGCCAGATAGACATGGTCGACAAACAGATGATAAAACTCCTCCGTGAGCTGGGGAGCAGAGGCAAAATCAGATCTACCAGCCTTCATGACTTAGCAGATGGTGAGCATGTAACTGAGATGGTGACTTCAGTAAATACTGGATTGTGATTGGTTAATTCAAGTCATTCATAGGTATATGATCACATTATATACTTCTGATTTTCCAACACAGTATGTATTTTTAAAAAATCTTTATAAGGCAGTTGTGAATAAACATAAAGAACGTTTTTGACGTGCCTTTCCTCTGCCTTGCACTGGAATGAGGCAGTTCGTATTCCCCATTTATAACATAAACGAAAAGTCAAAATAATTATGTCTGAACATTTAATGCACCAAAACTGAAACAAAACAGTAAACCCAATGAAAAATCCCCCACACTGTACATTCACCGAAAGTGTGATTGATAACTTAGCTTCTATGAATGTCTTCCCGATAATGGAAGCTATTTCTAAATAATAACTTTTAACCCCCTGGCTGGAGCTCTGTATGGACGTCTTTGTCCCTCAACAATATGTCTAACTATACCGCTGATGTTAATACTGATTAACGCTGTCGTCACGAAAATGCACGAGATTTAAAAACCCACATGCATATACGCATAGAGACGGGTGTATTCGGGCGTGCTGATCCAAGCTAAAAACGAAAACATCTATTTCCTTCTGTTCAATGAATATAAACATATTAAACATATGGAGATAAACATATAAAAATTTAGAGCTATTATAATTTAGTTATATCCAACACAGTATGTTTATCTTCTAATTTAACAGACATGAATGACGTCGTGTTTTATATAATGTGATGTGCTTGTCACAGTTAGAGTTATCATACCAAAATAACTAGCAGTCACAAAGCAAAATTTGATATTGTCATACAAATATAAAATGGGTGTCACAGGTTGAAAGTTTAGAATTTCCTGAGCTGAATGTCCACGAACATCCTTGAACTTCAGTATCGTGGTGTGCAAGGCCATTCAGCTCGTTGATGTGTATGTCATAATATTGCTAGGAAGTAGTTAAACTTATAATGATAAGGGCATGTATATTGTGTTATACTTCCTCTCCACACAGGAGCGTGCTCAAAGTGCTGCATCATTACCCTGATCAATGGATCAGTTTGCACACAGGTGCTATAAGGTGAACAACCGCCATCTCATCCTGCTGGGTGAACAAAGGCATATTTTATTGTGGTATAAAACTACATAATAAGGGACCATTCTCAATTTATTGCCAGGGGCAGGTGATGATGATTTTAAGTGGGGCTACCCATTTTGTTCTTGGGAGGTGGGTAAGGGGATGTCATCAATTTTATACATATGTTCTGGGGAGGACGGGGTGGGGGTGTAAATGATTTATTTTGTACATGACATGCAGGGATGAGTCACTTACTTTGAACAGAAATTAGGGGGAGTCATTCACATTGTACATGCTTCTCCATCAACATCATCATCATCAACCCCCTAGTCATAAATAGTGAACGGGCCCTAAGTAAGAATAAACATTTACACTGTTATCATCAGAGACCATATATAGAGAATACTACACGAGGTCTCATTACATACGAATTATACGAAACGAGTGTCCTTCCTATGGTATCTGACCGAGCGAAAAGCGAGGTCAGAAACCATAGGAAGGTCACGAGTTTCAGATAATTTGTATGTAATGAGACCGAGTGTGGTATTTTATTTATTACCCACTTCTTACATGCATTAAATTGACAAAATAGCGTAGTTTTGGTATTGTTGTGGTTTCAAACCCGAAACCGGTTTCATAAAGAGGTTGGCGGAAGAATTTTGTTCTGACGTACACTTTTGCATGACGTCACACTGTATTAACGCCACTTTCGTCTGTCCCCTTGGTAACCGACGCCACGATGCATGTCAGTTGTCATCGCCTCTCGTACAGCCTCCTCCTTCAGTAAACTACTCCGTAGCACCCGTTTCTTGGTTTGCAACTGCTTCACTCGGCTGACATCACTGGTGGAAACATTGCATTTATGTTTTTCGACGGATATAACGTCTCAGTTCGACGCACAACTAAACAGCGACACGACAACGTTCGCAATGTTTACATTCCCACAATGCATCTAAGTTGTAGAATGAATTAATTCACGTGTTTGTTATGAATGAACAAGTAGTTCCGTCACAACGTGACCTAACTGAGAGGTCATCGGTTATCCAATCAAATCGTTAGAATCTCAGGTCAAGTCGTTACGACACAGGTCAACGCGATACGACACTCGTGTGACGTACGAGATTAGTATGCAACTACCCATACGTTGACCACGTGGGTAATAAATTATCATTATGTAACCTTGAGTTGCCATTTTCAGTTTGTTGTTAAGTTTAAAAGATTCCCTTATAGTAATTGATAAACTTGTGTATTGTTGTAGGTATGTACATGTCATCCAGTGGCTCAAGTCTGCTGACCGACTCTCTCAGCCAATCAATAAGCTGCTGGACAAGGAAGGAGGTTGCTGATTGGCTGTCAGCCACAGGGTTTGACCATGTGAAAGAAAGGTTTTGGCCACAATTATATACACACGAATGTTTTTTATCATGAAATATATTTTATGAGCATTATTTTCAAAACAAAAAGACAGCTTAGACTGTAAGATTAGATGAGCATCTCTGTATAAGGATTCAGAAACTGTTACAAGGATTATGGATAACAACTGCTTTATTGGTGAAGTGAGGTGAAATTGGGTTTAACGTCGTACTTATGAATATTTGCTCATATGACGCATGCATGCGTGTGTATGCGTGGCTGCTTGTACTAGCCCAGACTTAGGCCGGTTGTATAGTGCCAGCTCACTGAGATACCATGCCGCAGTTAAGCATGAATACACATTATTCTGACTCTTGAGTTGACCAGTCCTTGATTTACCTTATAATACTAAGTGCCAGGCAGGGAAGAACAAAGTACCATATTTTAACGTCTTTTGGTACGACGCGGTCGGGGATCGAACCCACGATCTTCCGCTCTCCGGGCTGACGCTTTAACCATACACCACGGAGGTGGACACTTCTTTATTACTTTACAAGCAGTCGTTATGAGTAATACCCTTGCATGTATAAGGCTCAGTTAAACAGCATTCTTGATTTTCTGTTTTATTACATATCTTTTCTATGATATATTTGTTATACATACCTTGACCAGTTCACTGGCATGGTATTTTATGAGCCTGATTTAAATGGTAAAAGACAATATAAGTACCTTCAAATTACTCTTAATGAGAAAATAATATTAAGCTACAGATGGGAAAGGATGGTATTCTTCATTTGTATTTTTTATTTGTGTTTCATCTCTGAAATGACGCCATGTTGACCAGTGGATTCAGATTTTATCATTATTGAATGGAGAGTACCGGTATGTACACTATATGTCATACTAATTGTCTCTGCAAGCATTATGTTTTGATGTGAATAAGAAATCTGCAGGAATATAATGTTACCTTTATGTTCCTTTTCAGGTTTTCAGAGTTTGATGGAGGCTTACTTTTTGAGATGAAGAAATTACAAAAAAATGCACCTGAGTTCTTCTACGCAAACCTCAAGTCAGAAATAGGACTAAAATTCTGTGATATTCTAAGATTTTCAAGAGCTTTATCAGTGCTGTGATATGTTAAAATATGAAACTGTACGTATCCTAAATGTCAAATAAGTAACAGCTTTGCCAAAAGGACAACTCATTTAAGTGCTTGATGTGGAATGTAGTATTATCATGACAATCATGTTGGGGAAAGAATGTTGGGTTTGTTTGTTTTCTTGTTGTGCGATATCAAACTCAGCAATATTTCAGCTACATGGTTGCAGCCTGCAATAATCAAGTTTGGACCAGACAATCCAGTGATTGATATTGTGAGCACAATCCACATGGGTGAGTGAGTTTAGTTTTATGCCACACTCAGCAATACCAGCTATATGGTGGCAGTCTGTAAATAATCAAGTCTGGACCAGACAATCAAGTGATCAACAGGATAAGAATCGATCTACGCAATTGGGATACCATGATATGTGTCAAACAATTCAGCGAGCCTTACTGAAAATGATCCCGTTAGTCGCCTCTTTCGACAAGCATAGGTTACTGCAGTTCTAACCCGGATCTTCAGGGGTTACATGGAGAGAACAAGGACACCAAGTTATCAACCAAGTCACTGAACGTGAACCATTAGGTCGCCTCTTGTGAAAGAGTATAGAAAACTGGGAACCAATTCCAACATAGAATACCTCTGAGGGAAGAATGTTATGTGTCAGTATCACGAGTGACGTATATCATGGGTGGGGATTACTGGATTTTACATCATGAATGAAAAACGACATGACGTGTACAGGTGACAACCAAAAAAGTGAGTCTTTCTATAAATAATAAAAATCCTAAAGAATGACCATTGTAGTGATATTTACCATTGCATTAGTACTGTCAGACTGCATTGTGGTACTAATGCACAAGTTGTAGCATTAACCTTGGACTTGTACATCCTTCACTGCTCAGGCTTAAAGTACATAGCACCAAGTCAAGCCTTAACTAGAAAGTTCTGTCTTGTTCAAGCATCATATACACAGTGTCTTTCTTGAAAAAAATCAACTACAAGCATATGCTCTATTTTGTCAAGTATTAACTAAAAGCATGTGTTGTATCTTGTCAAGCATTAACTAGTCATGTGTTCTGTTGTGTCAAGCATCAACTAAAAGCATGTTCTATCTTGTAAGCATAAACTACATAGCATGTGTTATGTGAAGTAAACGTTACATCTTCTGTCTTGTCTTGCATTATTTTCCAAGTATATGTCTTATCTGTACTATGCACTGTTATTTCTGTGTAAATCATTGAAGTCTGATGTAAGGTATGTTAGTTTGAGTACAGAGTATTGGGTTGGCCCTCTGGTTAAAGTGTTCTCTCATAATATTGAAGCTAGGTTTGATTGTTCACTTGCACAGACACGTGTGGTGGCCTACTGGGTAAAGTGTTCCCTCACCATGCTGAAGACTAGGTTTGATTCTTCCCTTGTAAAGACAAGTGGGATGGCCTACTGGGAAAAGTGTTCCCTCACCATGCTGAAGACTAGGTTTGATTCTTCCCTTGTAAAGACAAGTGGGATGGCCTAGTGGGAAAAGTGTTCCCTCACCATGCTGAAGACTAGGTTTGATTCTTCCCTTGTAAAGACAAGTGGGGCCTATGGCCCTCATCATGCTGAAGACTAGGTTTGATTCTTCCCTTGCACAGTGTGGGGTGGCCTACTGGGACCACCATGCTGAAGACTAGGTTTGATTCTTCCCTTGTAAAGACAAGTGGGATGGCCTACTGGGAAAAGTGTTCCCTCATCATGCTGAAGACTAGGTTTGATTCTTCCCTTGTAAAGACAAGTGGGATGGCCTACTGGGAAAAGTGTTCCCTCACCATGCTGAAGACTAGGTTTGATTCTTCCCTTGTAAAGACAAGTGGGATGGCCTAGTGGGAAAAGTGTTCCCTCATCATGCTGAAGGCTGGGTTTGATTCTTCCCTTGAATAGACAAGTAGGGTGGCCTAGTTTTTAGAATGTTCTGTAATCAGTAGAAGTCTCATTTGATTCTTCACTAGGTAGAGGCTTGGCGTAGCCTAGTGGTTAAAGTGTTTAGTGATCATACTGAAAATGGGGTTTGATCCTTTACTTGTGTACTGAGATGGTTGGGTGGCCAAGTGGTTAAAGACTTTGAATATCCTGATAAAGATCATGTTTGGCTCATGACCGGTGTACAGAGGAGTGGATTTGCAAAGTTTTTAAACTGGTGCACAGAGGAAGCTGGGTAGCTGGGTGTGATCATCTGCTGTGACAGTGTGGGAATGACTAATATTGATTCAATAAACTTTTTCACCACTGCTCAGGGCCTGACAGGAATTCTCCATGCGGTTTGCCTTTTACATCATATCACCAGACTGTCTATATAAAATATCTTTTACTGTACTGTATAAGCTGATGTTATGGAGTAATTGAGTAAGCAATACCTCAGGTGACTCTGTAAGTTCAAAATTGCCATTGTATAGTAGATATTATTTTTCATACCTATAGCAATATATTTGCCATTATAATTTCAGTTATGATTTTCCAATATCAATAGTGCTAATATGTTTGGTCACAATAATGTACCGGTAAGCATTTTGGTTTGTTATCTTTTGTTGACCAGTTATCATGCTATGAATACACAATGTTATGTAACATGTTACAGTTAACATTCTGTTCAAAATTAATGTGTGTGTATGCTCAAAAGAAATGTTCACACATTTCCTGTAAGAAGTTATTCACTGTTTTGTATAATAAAAAGCTTTCATTTACAATCTGTGTTTTGTGATAAATGGAAAATTATCAAGATTTCTTATTTAATGAAGATTGATTTAAGACAATATCTGTACAAACTTGCCAGGCCCAAAGTTCAAAATCAATGAGGAAACAAATGGTTAGCGACAATTTATCTCCAAGAGGGAGAGAGTGAGTGAGTTAGGTTTAAACACCTCTTTGAATGGTATTTCAGTTATATCACATTGAATCAGTGGTGGGCGAAAAGACTAAAGTGATATTGGTCTCATGTCGTTTCCACTTCAGTGAAACCCATGAGCAGGGCTACGGTGATGACAAACCTACAAAGAAAATTGGGGTGAACCAGGCTTCGATTTCTCGAAACAAACTTAAGTTTTTACTCAAATTTCACACTGAGTTTGACAATTTGAAACAGCTTAATTTTTATCTCAACTGCATTTTTAACATAAAAATGCCCAAACAACTTAAGAAATCTATCCACCAAACTCAAATTGTCTACAATGTTGGAGTTTAATATCGATTTCAGTTCATTCTGGGAAATGCATTTTCTCAAATTTGAGTAAAAACTTGAACTTCAGTCAAAACTCAGACTTGAGTTTGTTTCGAGAAATCAGGGCCAGGATTCTTATGCACATGGATCCAGGTTAGAATTGATCTTCAGTAACCTATGCTTGTTGGAAGAGACGGCTAACTGGATCGGGTGGTCAGACTCGCTGATTTGGTTCACACATGTCATCGGTTCCCAACTGGGTAGATTGACGTACATGCTGTTGATCACCAGATTGTCTGGTCCAGACTCGATTATTTACAGACAGCCGCCATATAGGAGTGACAAGTCTTTATGGATGATAAACTTCTTTATTGTGCAATAGCGATGTTTCAGTATAAATACTTATACTGTTTACAAGCTTGAAAACGGTATAAATATCTATACCGAAACATTGCTATTTCACAATAAAGAAGTTGATCATCCATAAAGACTTGTCATTCCTATTACTTACAACTTCTTGAATGCCTCTCAAACAGTTCAGCCACCATATGGCTGGAATATTGCTGAGTGCTGCGTAAAACCAAACTCACTCACTCACTTTTTCTGACATGCCTAGGGGACACAACTCTGCACAGAAAATTGATCCAACTTAGATGACTGGGCCACTCTTGCACTCAGTGCACCCAGGATATTTTGGACGGATTAAACCTCACAAACCAAGAGACAACTGAAGGCTCACAAAGGGCAGCATAAACAATGATAACTACAGGAATGATAAACTTGATTTTAATCCTTTATCAATCACAGACATTTGATTCAAGTTGATATGCAAAATCAATCTGACTTTTGGAATTATACACATATAAAACATACACCAGAAAATCCCAAACCAAGGATATCAATCATCGCCCAAAACAGGCTTTGATACAGACCCTGAAACAGCTGTATGATTGCACAAATAGAAACTGACATGCTGTGGCTGAAGATACTTTATGTACTGTAATGAAACTGATGATCACTCAGCACATTCCAGTCATATTGGAACGTACATCCTCGATAATCTCCACTAGTACCCTGGATGCATCTACGTCTCAGCTGATAATTTTATTACCTCCCTTTGCTGGTTTTTTATCCAATCAGGCGTCTATGCTGGGAAGTTGAGATGCATCCAGGGTTCTGATTTATAGGAACGTATACCCTGTAGATTATCTAGGATGAGGAACCTACGGAGTGTTACATCTTTGGATACTGTCTAAGGTGTGGACATTTAAGACCTGCAGTTGTTTACAAAGTGCTTACAAAAAAACAGGTGCAGCCTTTCACCACCATTCCCTCAACATTCAAAAAAATATTATGCTATGTTCTTCCACATATTATTTCCAGACCTTGATTGTAATCAAAACTTCTTCTAGCAAGTATCTCAGGATTATAAGACATAACATATACAACACCATTAGACATATAACAATCACTCTGCATTGGATGATGGCACAAAACTTGAGTAGCATTTAACCGAATATAAAAACACAACAAAAGTCATCAGAATATAACACATTCTCCAACAATTTGGAAAGTACAAATAATGATTGTTAAAGCACGTCCCACAAGAGTGAGCTGTCCAACTTGATTGAGTATTTCTATCTAATCTGACTGTTCATGCACATGATCAAATTCTGAGTTATAAAAACAATACATTGAACTGGGCTTGGGGCTTTGTATTTGTATCTCAGATCCTTACACAAAATGTGACTTAGTAGACGTCATACAGCTGGTAAAATATGCCGTAATCTGCGCAGAGATATGAACATAAACATGAGAAATCATGATAATGAGATACCAAATTTATAAAACATATAAAAAACACTATAACTTTTAATTGAAAGTTTACAGTTTGGTCATTGTGTGGGTGTACGGAAGAAAGCTGATAGTTTAGAAATTTGCTCTGGAAAAGCACATCCTTGAGTCGAAGTAAAACTTATTGCCATGGAAAAGGAAATACGTCAACTTCTATAACATCCTTAATAGGAAAAGGCACCAGTTGATCTGTTGTGTTTCATGAAAGAATCACATTAGTTTTAGAGATATGATCCAATGATCGTGGACAAACAGGTACGGCAGATAGACATACCGATTACTATCTCCCCCTATTACACCTCAGTTGGATAATACATAAGGTACACCTGATTTGTTTTTATCATGAATGTACAGATGCTTCCCAATATAGAAACATTTGTAACAATTTCCACTGAAACTTAAACAGGAGGCAGAAATTGTGTTGTGTGATGAGGTACTAAACAGAAGAGTCTGTGTAGCCATGAAGTACTGTCGGCAAAGTGATATGTAGGAATATAAGATTTCACTGAAGTGAAAGTAACACTTTTCTTAAACTCAGAAATCTCTGTCTTTCACATTTATGTATATAATAATACATATCCCAATTAACAGTGGAGTAGTATATATTACCATATATACCAATCACCATGATGAAACAAGAAAATAATGTCAGTTGTACCTTAAATACTGGTAATAAAATATTGAAAATATTTCTTAACATGTAAATCTCTAAAAAAGATGTTAGGATCAGGAAGAAACATTCCATACAATTTTCCTTTTTCATACACTCTTGTACCCCATTGTCCATAACAACGGCTTGTCGGTTTCTATGGTTACACCTTGAGAACCATCGTAAGTGTTGGAAGTACTGATAAGGTCACCAAACTTTAGGGCTTGATTATCTGAAACATTAATGTCCTTCATAAAGCAATGTTAAACTCACCAAATTTAAGTGGGTTTAGTTTTAACTTTGCTTTAAACAGTTCTGTTCCAGCATTACTTGTTTGGTTATTCTGGAAGAAAAACAACACATTCTTGTGTTGTGTGTGTTTAATGCACACTAAACAATATTTAAACTATGTGATCATCAGATAATCCTGTTATTGACATCATGAGCTTTGATCCACACAATTGGGATATGACAGGCACCAACCAGTCATACTGATACACTCAACTTTGTGGCCAAGACAAGCATAGTAATGCATTTGAGAGCATGAGGGATCCTGGCATGGACAAGGGACGCAACTCTGCACAACAGTCATAATTTACTCACTCAAGTTCCACTTCAGTCCGGTGGTAGTCACATGCTCACATGTGGCACCCACAGGGATCAAGCCACACCAATCATCTTCCAGCCCAGTATCAACTTTCAGAATGTGCTTGCCCTGGAAAGGATCAGTAACTGTCACTGGTACCATAACAGCCACTGTGCCATGGCAATATCTATTGGCACTGTAGTTTCCAAGAAACATTTTAGTCTTCAAAATATTTTTTTAAGCAACAATAAATTACCGGTATAAGATTTGTACAAAGGGGTTGCGTTATGCATACTGTCACTTTATATGTGGCATGTACCATATTCGAGTTTCACCCAAACTGTTAACATTGTGGAGTGAGTGAGTTGGTTTTGAGTGAGTGAGTGAGGAGTGAGTGAGTGAGTGAGTGAGTGAGTGAGTGAGTAAGAGCGAGCAAGCGAGTGTAGTTTTACACCACTTTCAGCAATATTCCAACAATATGACAGCGGGGGACACCAGAAATGGGCTTCACACCTTGTTCCCATGTGGGGATTCGAACCGGGGTCTTGGGCGTGACAAGCAAACGCTTTAACCATGAGGTCACCCTACTGCCCTGGACCTAGATTTTCGAGTGAGCAAGTGAGTGAGCGAGTGAGTGAGTGTGAGAGTGAGTGAGTGAGTGAGCGTGAGTGAGTGAGTGAGTGAGTGAGTGAGTGAGTGAGTGAGTGAGTGAGTGAGTGAGTGAGTGAGTGAGTGAGTGAGAGTGTGAGTGAGTGAGTGAGTGAGTGAGTGAGTGAGTGAGTGAGTGAGTGTGGTTATACACCGCTTTTAGCAATATTCCAGAAATATAATGGTGGGGACACCAGAAATAGGCTTCACACATTGAACCCATGTGGGGAATCGAACCTTGGTCTTCAGCATGATGTGTGGACGCTTTAACCATTAAGCTACCCCACCGCCCCCACAACTATAGAGAGGTGGGGAGAGGGTTGAAAAGTAACTAAGGATCACTGAATGAGAGAATAAGATTCTCAGATCTACACCATTGTTTAATCTGTCATGACACCAAATGAACAATACCTGGCCGAGCAAGCAAGCGTCGGATCCTTCTGAGATGAGTACAACTGGCTTCTGAGTGAGGGAGTGAGCCAGGTACAGTGTATTGACATTGGCAAACAGGTGATCTAACCTGCCTCCAAATGCACCGATTACTGTTATGAGGTCATACTGAAAAATTATGATAATTAACATCCATATATCAGCAGGTGGAAAATGATGTATTGCTGTATTGCCAAAGTCTGAAAATCTTATTGACATCACATACACTGAAAAATATTGTTTTATTAGTCTGTATGACTGGTCACCGACATTTTATAGTGCCGGCTAAAGGGATTCAGATTTAAATGACACAAATAATAACAAAGTTTATGATATTTTTATTTACCTAATATACTTAGAATGTTTGTTTCACACCAGTATACCAGCAATACCAGGAAATCCTACCAAGGGTAAAAATATTTGTTACACAGATAATTATATGGAGGAATAAATGATTCCATTTTACCGTGGTTCCTCCAGCAACCACAAGGCGATGATCTTCGTTCCACAGTTTTATTAACACTGCGTTGCTGGTCCAACCTACTCTATTTGTCACATAATTAGGAGACTTCAGCTAGAAAGCTTCAGTCTCAGTCGAAATGCTGGTGCTTTGAGTTTGTTTCTTAAATCTGAAGTTAGTGACAATCGGATGAGAGCTGGTGCGCCCTAGACCCCAGGCTTGGGGTTCCTAGAACACACTCGTTCTCGGCTTCAGGTCTCGCACCACTCTCTCGTCTCTGAGCTTTGCTCCAGCTTAAAGCTGGGTTCCCTCGTCACAGCCAACACCCTTTTCCATTTTTTCTGTTGGTCAATAACCCATAACCTGACTATCTATTACTCTCCCCCACCTATATTTCGTACCCCCACTACCATATTTGCAAGACCGTGAGGTGTATTCCAGGAATCTCAGAGTCTCTCTCCCCTAACCATATATGACTCGTATAGTACCAAGAACTGGTAGCAAGGTCCCCGGACATGCCGCTATGTCTTGATAGTGTAGCAGTTTTTCCCCTACCTAAGCTATGAGTCATCTCACCCTGCCCCCATCAGCTCCAACGACCTACTTTCATGTTTATTACCTCCGCTACTGACTTCCTACCTTACAACGTTATTAATCACTTCATATCTTAAATATATTATTAAATCCTCTCATAATTTGTATCTTATCACCTCTTAATCACCTGTTATTAATAATGTCAATTGTATATCTATTATTGCAACAAGTACCATAATCTCATGCCTATAATATGGTAGAACTGACCTTCAAGTCTTTTGTTTTCTCTACGACGACTCGAAGGCATTTACTGAAGTCTGTTTCATCCTGGTCCTCAGTGACGATAACACCCGCTCCCTGATAAAACACACAGGTTCACTACACTATAACTCTAAGTCAATGCAAACACTGGAAAATTTAGTAAAAGAAAATACCATTGCCATTTTTCTTAGTTTATAGTTAATAGTTTGTTTACTGTTAATGTGACCAGAGACCAAACTGAGGTACAGTGAAACCTGCCAACACCGGCATCTATCTAATCCGGCACACTGTCAAAACTGGCATACAATTTTGGTCCCGCCATTTTACAACAATATTATGATCATAAACATTTGTCTAATCTGGCACCTGTCTATTCCGTATTCCGGCACAACTTTCCGGTCCAGACAAGCAATTTTAACTATAATTAACACTGTCTAAACCGCATGGGTATGAGCAGTACAATCAAGGACCCATAATCCAATACACTCCTCTCGTCACACTAGATTATAGCGATAAAGAGATTGATGAGTGTAAATGGCAGCCATGTTGGAAAATGATCGTCACTGTCTAATCCGGCACCCTGTCTAAACCAGCATTTTATTTCGGTTTATTGCTGGTTTAGACAGGTTTCACTGTATGTATTCCCTGTTATGATCTTTTAATCTGTTGAAATATACATAGAGACTACTAAACGACTTTCCTTGTAATACCATTCCTGGAGAAAGTTTTCTGGTGAATAATGTAAGCTGTTTTTCAGCCACCAATAGAGATACGAGATTGTTCAAGACAAAAGAACACACAACACAAGACGACTCATTTTACCTTGTTCCTGTAGTAGTCAAGCACAGATTTATGAGCGGAGTCGAAGTCCCCGGTGATGATGTTGGGCATGTAGCTGTCTCGGTCATCTCCCATGGTGTTGTACAGTCTGTTGGAACCCCCATCTGCACAGGCTCGGTAAACAGCTGCAACACATTGACACATTTCTTGAAGGAAAAGATTCACATATAGCACTCACTGTTCATAGGTATATTGTGTGTAAGGTATGCAAATTGTGTGAAATTGTCTCATGATATTGCTGGCCTTGAAATCGCTGACCACTTTAAAATTCCACGAGCTCACACAGGTAACAAATTACTTTTCAAGAAATTTGATTCTGTGAAGGAATCAATAGAGCAACCTAAAAATGAAAATCATAAGTGGTATATTATAAAGGGGGTAACTCTGACTTTGCAACTTTGATTTCTTAGGGATATTATCTATATCTTTTATGATAAGGCAAGACCAATTTCATTTCTTGTTTTACGGATTTTTGTCCTCAGAAAACCTAATGGCAGGAGGGAAAAAAATAAAAAAATAAAAATCACCATTCAAAGTAATATTCCTTTTAAATACTAAAAGTATTTTACTTTTGGCAATTCCTGAAGTGCATATGGGACAAAAACAATCTAAAATCATTTTCTTGCACATTTACTTTTTTGGCCAATAAAAGTATCAAAATTATATTTTTGGAGCGGGGAAAATTAATTTTTATTTTTATTCTTATTCTTGAAAAAATATGACAGGCGGATCCGTAAAACAAGAAATAAAATTGGTCTGGCCTAATGATGATATACAGAAACGGGGGAACGTTTTTCATTTTATGTACATTATGATTAAGAAAGAACACTGCCAAGATTTCAGTAGCTAGTTGAACTGTAGAAGTTTAGCCAAAAATAGATTTTGCTAGCCACAGGCTGGCTGACAGGCAGCTATTTTGCACACTTTGCGCACTAAACAGATTATCATAATTTGGAAGTTCCAGATAGCGGTGGCCCAATTAGAGTGAATAGATATATATGAGTGAGTGAGTGAGTTTAGTTTTACGCCGCACTCAGCAATATTCCAGCTATATGGAGGCGGTCTGTAAATAATCGAGTCTGGACCAGACAATCCAGTGATCAACAGCATGAGCATCGATCTGCGCAATTGGGAACCGATGACATGTGTCAACCAAGTCAGCGAGCCTGACCACCCGATCCCATTAGTCGCCTCTTACGACAAGCATAGTCGCCTTTTGTGGCAAGCATGGGTTACTGAAGACCAATTCTAACCCGGGACCTTCATGGGTCAGATATATATGAAACAAGTATGTACAAGTGTGAACAGTGGTGTACAATCAGAGTCTTTCACGCAAATAATTTCTCTTTCATCAGCCAAATCTCTGTATCACATAAACATGAAACATTACTAGATGAAAACAGGAACAGTGGATAGTGTAAGAAAAGTTCCTTGACATGTATTCAATATGAAAAGATTGAAACAAATAAGATCAGAGACATGTTGTGTGTATTTAAACACTGACGTCAGTAGTCTAGCTATATGGTGGTGGTTTGTAAATAATGGAGTTGGGACAAAGCCCTGATTGATATCACATGCAACATAACATCACAATTCTTGACACTCAGTCGTCAAAGTCCCTCAGCCTAATTCACTTAGATGGGTACAACAAGCATAGGGACCAATCATTAAATTAATTCCTCTCTGTCAGTGCAAGTGCATAAAACAACGTCAGCTTGAAATTTACACTCCATTCTGTATTTCCGTAAATTCTGTTTCACTAAAGAACATATCTTGACATATCTAATATGCACTAGAAAATATGTCTGAGACATTTTGATTATAAATGTTATTGTAAACAGAGAAATATATTCTGACATTTTACACATGCAAAGAAAATAAAGATTTCTACCTTTGGACCACAACTGTTTAAGAACTTTTATGTCAGGTTGTAATGGCCTGTTGAGAATGAGAAGCACTGTTCGTATACCTGAAAACAATAGTAAAAAAAACAATCAAAATTTGAATCAAACGATTGTGACATCATGACTGGGGTATCACTATCATGGAAGATATTGTAAAATACTAATGAATATTTTATGTTAGCCCTATTTGAAATTGCAATTAAAAATGGTCATTGATGTTTAAGTATGTGATCTAGACTACATGAGTTGCTCAACTTCCATTTATGTGGAAGCCACAGTGGTTGGTGCTGGCGATTAGGTGCTTGACTCCTAGAGTGTGAGTTCAAATCCAGAATGCGACTCAATGTAATGAAAGCACTAGGATCTGTACTTTACTGAGAAAGTGTAATCCCAAATATAACAAATGTAGAATTTAAATTCAATTTTGTTATCAAATATATTTTTTCTCAACAAACAATTACCCAAATAGCATTGATATGTTGGCCCATAGTTGGCCCATAATCACTGGTTTGGTTGGTCCATGGTTGTCAAACTGACGATGGGCCCACTTGGATATGCTCATCGGCTCCACAGTGGCTTATCATGTTGGCTCATTGTTGGGCCAACGAATGAAAATTCACACAAAACCATGGCCCATACTTGGCCCAACGTAGTGATTTTGTTGGCCTTATGTTGGCACCACCGTGTTACAACATTTAGCTCTTTCTTGACCTTTGTACTAAACCATGGCCCATACTTGGCCCAACGATGTGATTTAGTTGGCATTATGTTGGCACAACTGTATTTCAACATTTGTTTTTTTATTGTTATTTGAACATTATTGTATTTCTTGAAAATATTCTTGTCTTAGGTCTTTTGGCTGTCGCCGCTGACATGTTTTTCGAACTGCTCCTGAAAACCCCCCCAAAATTTCATGAAACTGTCAGATATCATAATTTTAGACATGAGAACTATCGTAAAAGGACATAGTATTTGACCTTATGTTTTATTTGAAACATACAACTTAATGATTGAAACCTTCTTGTTTATTGCACAGAGTGACGTTCGGATGTAGATTCTTACACTGTTATCAAGCTAAAACCAAATGATGAGAAGTATATACGTAGTATGTTTTGACAATCAGCAGATTGACATTAACAACAACATGTAATTGAATAACAACTGGTACATTATTGGGAGAGGCCAGATGGGGACTAAGAACAACCAATGGAATGGTGATGAAGCCAATAAACAAGGGGGATTCAATTGTAACAACAAGCTGATAGGGTGCTTTGATAGAGTCTATAGTTTGATTAGTTCTTCATTGGTCTGTCGTTTTCATGTGACTGCAAAAATTTGGTTTTGTTGCAATTATTAGATTTTGTGTTAGTGAGCAATTCATTGGTCTCAAATGAAATCAAACAGACTATGAGTTGGTGGGTTACTGGTTGAGGCTCGTGAAGACATGTTGTAGGTCGTTCCGCTCATGTTCTAGGTCATGGCTGCTGGAGCAAATGTTCTTAGTGTGCTTGATCAGGGTTGAGATGACGCCAAACTTAGTTTTAGGGGGCTGGTTTGACAAATTCGAAATCTTATCCACCAAGAATCAGGACTTCACGAAAAGAAAACTTTTGGAAGCCATCGAAATCAGCCGCCACAAACCTTTGATCAATAGAGACCAAGGATACTACATACCATTGGGATATGATGAACTAATCAAACTATAGACTCTATCAAATCACCCTATCAGGTTGTTACAACCTAACAATTATTTCACAATATATTCGCAATTCAGTATCACAGAAATAACAATGCATATTTACCAGTTGAAGGCCTCCAGAAATGTAGTGTCGTCTGCTCTTTGAATATCAGGTAAAGCTATCAATGATGACAAGTTTGGTATTCAATTTGGAGAAAACAACGCTGTAAAATTCACTGCATCAAAGTTGAAAGACAGGGGAAATGGATTCTTTCTTTTTTGCCTGTGTAATTATCTCAACTTTCATCAAAATCTTAATAAGAAAACATGGCTAAAAATGGCCGTGTGCTCACTCTTTTATTCACAATGTTGGGCCAACGGTGGCCCAACTTTGTGAAATAGATGTAAGATCAGGGAAAATAGGCAGAGTTTTTCAAATGTTGGCCCACTGTTGGACCAACGTGTCAAAAGCCACCGTTACTTTTAGGTCATTAAAATAACGATGGGCCAATGTTGTCAAACTGTTGGCCAACCAACCAACCATATACCAACATTGGCCCAACACACCTTTGCTATGTGGGTAGCTATGGACACTTACAATCAGTCAATGCCTATAGAGAAGATATTAAACTGATGAAACATTTATGGGCCCTATAATTAATCTCCTAAACATCACTAACTTGTTGGATAGCTTGTAACATATGTTATATTTGGGATTACACTTTCTTAGTAAAGTACAGATTCTAGTACTTTTTGGGTTGAGTCCCACTTTCTAAAATTGCATTGTGTATTTCATTGTTGGATAGCTGTTTATGTCAACAATATAAATGCACTACTGATAAAATTATTAAGAGGATTGTTGATGTCCTTGTTTTCTAGATGATCTTGCATTGTGATCTGACTGTAAAAGTTTCACCTGGCTGCTATCTGTGATGGGGAACTGCAGTCAGGACATGACCCTACATAACGATGTGGGTTGGAACATGTCTCAATAGCGACTCTCAACCAGATATATGACCCAACATCGTCTGAAGCACAAATGACAAGCAAAACGCTATTTAATGGTCCTAGCTTATGTGTGTAACATGCTATAGATTTCTTATAACCTACCACTTGAAGATAATAGCGGTGACAGTGGACACAGGGTTGACATCTCTCTCGTATAGTTCTACAATGCGGAAATGTGGTAATTAAAGCGGCTGGCTGTCAATAGATACTTAAAACATACAATACAATCTGAATGTAACACTGATATCTAACATGAAAGACAAATGTCTCTTTCTATTTATGTACCGACTAAACAGCTTGAGTCTACTCTGTGACACTATTGTGAACAATGTTGAATGTTCCGACTAGGTTAATAACTCATCACGTGTGGCAAGCATCAACACAGTCATGTTTATAGAATACGGGATCCTTCATTGAGTATTTTTTTTTAAATGTCACTGATACAGCCAACAGATATGAAACTGTGTAAAAGTACGAATGCGATTAAAAAAGTATCTATTTAATATTTGTTTGTGGTTTTCTTATTACAGCACCGACGATTTCGTTAATCCGTTGTTGTCGTGTTGTTAGTGATTTCTCCCCACAGGAAGTATCTAGCTCCACACTGAAGAGTTCCATATTCCCGCCATATTCAACTATGAAAAGTGCCGGCAAGAGAAGCTCTCGAGTGTCCGTCACGTTTGCTGGCGACGACGATGTCGTACAACATATCATTAACGTAGAAGACAACCATCAAGGTTAAATATCCCTTTTTTGTCCGGAATTGCCAAAGGATCAGGCAAAACATCGATACAGATTCATACAGGATTTCATCGCACGCACAATCAAAGAAATAATATCCAGTGCCTATAAGAGTTAACGTTAACGTCAGCTAAAGAATTTGGAATAAATTTGAATCTGTTTTTAATTTATATGATGTTCTAAAGGCCTTTGCATAAGTGATATTTGACCGTTCTTGTCTGCTGAATATTCCTTTATCTGTCCATTATACTTTCAGCCCAAAAACTGAGAAATAGAAAAGTAAGCTTTTCAACTGGAACACGGAAACAGAAAATACAAGAAGAAGAGTATGTTGAAGGCAGCAGTGATGAGGATGAAGTGTATGGACCATCATCAGGTATCAGTATAGTGTAACATGAAGGTTGTTTCCGTGAGATAAATGATGGGTTGTGAATAATCTGTAGTTTGACTCTTTGCACATTCCTGTTTCAAACCATTCCATACTTTCCAATGTGTGTGTGTGTGCGTGTGTGCATGCCTCCCTTCCTCCCCACACAACACAACCATCCATCCATCTATCCACAGAGTTTTACCGTGAGTTACAAAAGTGGGGATCAAATAAAATTTACGGGTCCTTGCAGGTATAATAGAACAATAACTAGAAACACTCAAACAACGCCTGTAGTATTTCAATGGCAGATCGTGCGATATGTCATATTTTCACACACCTCAAATACACACTAACATTTTTTAAATTATAAAACTATTACTATTACTTGCAAACACCTTTCACCTGATGGTATATTCCCCTCATAAAAATTGAAGGTGTATGTGAAGATGTTTTGAACACTAACTAGAAACACTCAAACAACGCCCTGTAGTATTTCAATGGCAGATCGGTGATATGTCATATTTTCACACACCTCAAATACACACTAACAAATTTTGTTTAGTTATAAAAATATCACTATTACTTGCAAACACCTTTTAACAAAAGGTATATTTCCCTTCTAAAAATTAAACGAATATGTGAAAGAAGTTTTTAGCGATGTTTTTGAACACTAACTAGAAACACTCAAACAACGCCCTGTAGTATTTCAATGGCAGATCGGCGATATGTCATATTTTTTACACACCACAAATACACACTAACAATTTTTTTTAAATTATAAAACTATTACTATTACTTGCAAACACCTTTCACCTGATGGTATATTCCCCTCATAAAAAAATGAAGGTGTATGTGAAGATGTTTTTGAACACTAACTAGAAACACTCAAACAACGCCTGTAGTATTTCAATGGCAGATCGGCGATATGTCATATTTTCACACACCTCAAATACACCTAACAAATTTTTTTAGTTATAAAAATATCACTATTACTTGCAAACACCTTTTAACAAAAGGTATATTTCCCTTCTAAAAATTAAACTAATATGTGAAAAGAAGTTTTTAGCGATATAAGTTAGTCTTTCTTCGCTGTGTACTGAGAATTGAAGCCAGTGAGCTACAACATGCCCACTTGAAACTTTACTACAAAGCTACTGTACTTATACTGACACTAATAACAAGTATTTGACTTAAAATGAAGTGACAGAATAGGTAACTTATCTTCTACATGTAGGTTTTCAGTTGTCACAACACTCAGCGTATGTAATCAGCTGTTGAAAATAAACCGGGCTCAATCTTAAAAACTACGCTTCCGCCATATTGGCTGCACTGGTCACGTGACGAGCCGAGGCATAGCTTAGGAGCTTTCCGAGGAGTGACCACTCCCCCTTATAGAGTCTCCCTGATAATAGTGATGGTTCCGCAGGTATGCTCTTGGTATGTCTCTATACGGATGTGGCATTGTGTGTTTTCTGCATCTGTTCTCTGACTTGTGTGTCGCATAAAACCTTACATACATACCATACATCTTGGTTGGGTAGCCTAGTGGTTAAAGCATCTGGACATTGCTGGAATATTGCTAAAAGTGGTTGAAAACCATACTCTGTCAGCCAGTAAGGTCACAAATGAGCTGAATTGGGAGAAATAATATTCCGTTTTTATATATGTTAGTCACTTGGGCTCTTGTTTACAATTGATGAGGATGCTTTATCATGTTATGTGTGGCATGCAGATGAAACACTTTTTCTGTTTCAGCTCTGGAAGCTGAAGGAGACATCCATGGCAGTGATGTTTTTCAGTTCAAGAAAAATAAGAAATCAGGCCAGATGGCCCAGAAAGGTAAGCCAGTGCAAAGCATCGATGTTTGAATTAGGTGAAATTAGCATCATGAAACTGTTCATATTTTTTGTGAATAGTACAACTTGAATTTTAATGTAACAACATTCTGTTACCAGTTCAGGTCTAAAATAAGTGTTTTTCAATACAGCTTCAGAGTCAAGAACTCCAAAGTCTTCCCGATCTCAAGCGCAACAGGAATCCCCGAAAGATGAATACAGAGTGAAGCCCCTTCAGGAAAGTAAGTGTAATTATTTGTTATTAATGAGTATGACCAGTAATTTTTTAAAACTTTTATGAATACTTTTTGTCCATGTTGAGAAGACCATACACTGATTTCGTGCCAGGTCACAGTAAACATTTTGACAGTGCCCTGGTGGCACACCTAAATTTATACAAATAATACTCACCATGATTCATTTGATGGAAAATGTAATTAACTGACCAACTCATATGATTAAAACCTTGTTTTAAACCCAATCACACAATTTTTCAATGGCATTCTTAATCTCACAGCTTAACATGGGCATGGCCATTTTGAAGGCTGATAGGCCTAGAGATCCCAGAAGAGACATGTACATGCGACATTCCTCAAAGTTGGCCACTATTTGTGACACTAAGGTTGGAAGAATAACGCTTGTTGTGTCACCACATGTTTTCTGTATCTGCTGTTGACAGGTGTCTGTTGATAAGGAGATTGGTACCCATACTGATTATTCCTGACTCTTGTCTTCAGTTCCTGTGCCAGTGACCCCCAAACATACTGAAGGAACCACCACTCCACGGAAGTCTCGCAGGAACCGCAGACCCGAAGCAACTACGCCGATACAGGTTGCGAAAGAGACATGACGAAGGTCAGTGGAGAGTCTGACCAAACTGACCAGGTTGTGAGTGGTAGACGATGACCTTATTGCCCCATGTAGATTTCCTTGTGGACATTCTTAGACAGAAGCAGTGAAACTCCAAATGTTACTAATTGGTCTTCAGTAACCCATGGTTGTCATAAGAGGTGACTCACGGGATCGGGTGGTCAGGCTTGCTGGCTTGGTTGACACATGCCATTGTATCGGTTGGTTTGCTGGCACACATGCCATTGCATCGCATTTGCACAGATCGATGCTCATGCTGTTGATTACTGGATTGTCTGGCCCAGACTCGATTATTTACGGACCGTCGCCATATAGCTGGAATATTGCTGAGTGAGGCGTTAACAACAAACCAAGTAGCCAACCAACCAAATGTTACTACATCGGCCTGTGTTTGTGTAGCCATGTTTTTGTGATACCTGCCACTCTGCCCTGTGGCTTCCTCTTGTATATAAGGGGCGGTGGGGGTAGCCTAGTGGTTAAAACGTTCGCTCGTCACGGCGAAGACCCGGGTTTGATTCCCCACATGGGTACAATATGTGCAGCCCATTTCAGGTGTACCCCGCCATGATATTGCTGGAATATTGCTAAAAGCAGCATAAAACTAAACTCGCTCACTCACTCCTCTTGTATATTTCTGTGCAGTCATCTCTAGAGAGGAGTATGTTACATGCAATGTCATAATCAGTCACCATTCACTTGTAAGCTTATCCAGCAATGTGGTAGCTTAGTGGTTAAAGCACTTGCTCATCACCTGGGTTTGATTCCGCACATGGATACAATGTGGGGAGCCCATGGCTGGTGTCCCCTGTCTTGATATTGTTGAAATATTGCTGAAAGCAGCATAAAACCAAACTCACTCACTAACTGGAAGCTTGTCCACAGGTAATTCTTCTGAGGAAGACAGTTTCGAGTCGTCCAGCGACAGTGAGGGGTCAGAAGAAGAATCTCAGGCTACAACACCAGGCCGCAGCAGACGACGAAAAACTGATGATGTTGAATTTGTAAGTCTGCTTTAAAATGAGTGAGTGAGTGAGTTTAGTTTTTCACCTCACTCAGCAACATTCCAGCTATATGGTGACGGTCCGTAAATCATGATCAACAGCATCTGGACCGATGACAGAAAACAGTCCAGTGATCAACAGCATGAGCATTCCATCTGCGTATAATTAGGAATGCCGATGACAGAATGTCAATCCACATTAATATGAAGAGCCATAGTTTTATTTAATACTAATGGCAATTTATTACCACACTTGTGAATACTCAAAGTAAAACAGTCTTATCCTGACTCTGAGGCACTGCTTATATTTGCTTGTCTTCTTCTTCTGGCGAACCTAGTGGAACCGACTCATGCTTATTATATCTCCCAATTGAAGTTCCTTCAATAAAAATCACTCATTAGTACTCACCACGAGTTACCTCCCTTTCCCCAAGCGGCGAGGAGCGAGCCACCCAAGCCCATGTGCTTCACTCTCTCCTTCTTAAGCCCAGTGAGCTGGGCGTGAGAGCACCTGTGTCTCCCAACACACTATATCCTTAATTATATTTAGTTAAGTTCCTCTTATCGTTAGTATAGAGGTAGTACTAATATAATTATTCAATTTGCATTGATTATTAATTGTGTTTCTGCTGTTTTATTCACGATTAAATTAGTGTTTGTTCAGTAGGCTACATTAATGAAAATTTGCACAGAATGTAAACTTCGTTATTCTGATACCGATCCACATTTAAAATGCCCTAGTTGCATTACTCCATGTTCCTTTGATTCTCGTTGTAAATTTTGTATCAATTTACCTATCTCTGCCTTTGACAAATATTTATGTTCCGTTTACAGACGGAAGGCAGATAAATCACGTAAACAGAATTCAAACATGGCTAATAGATCGCAAATTAATGTTTCATGTCAACTGTTGACTGAGGACCATACCGGCTGGTGGCATGCCTGAGTTTCCCTCGGCGGATAAGCGTGGGGCGCATCCGCTATGTCAAGCGACCTGCATCTCAAGAGCTGCCGTCTTCTCAGTCCAAGTCGAGGAAACCATCCATATCATCTCGTACTTTGCGTACACCAAGATCTACACCTTCATCTAAAGGGAAGTCAACAAAATCTAATAATTTTGCCTCTGATATCTTACCAGTTACAGAATTAGCATTATATGATGATGATATGCCTATTATCATTCAGAAGTTCGTCACAAAAGCGGCCCGTTTCTGCGACTGTCACCTCAGCGCAGATGAACACACAACAGGAGATGCCAACTCTATCACCAGAAATTTTATCTGAGGGTCCGTCACCTCTGCAGAGACATCCCTCTTCAGCATGAACCGCTTCAGGCGACTTGATCAACCAGATAATGAGGGTGATGGAAGACGCTCACGACTTACAGAGGCCTCAGAGCCACGGGCCTCAGAGCCCACCCATATCAAGTCATACAGGGCCTCAGAGCCGCCTTGGCTTCGGTGGGGCCTCTGAGCCCATAGGCAGCGCCTCAGCGAAGGGCAACCCTGCCGGAGTGAGCTCTTTGCATAAGGTATCCCAGGCGCCTCCGTGAAGGAGCTAGAGCCTCACCTTTTGCAAGAGGCTTCAGGGAGAAGGGCTTCGCCCGAGCACGCACCTTGTCATGCGAAGAAGGCGTCCAGCGAAACAAGCGCTCATATGTCGGATCGGGACACTGAATCCATACATTAGCGTGGGGCCAGCGAGGCTAAAGTGGTTCTACATCGCCTAGAAGGCGTTAGTAGCCCTCAGCGTTCGAGAAGTCCTAGCGTCTGCGAAGCCATCACCGTTCAACGTAGATCACAGTCTCCAGAAGGATGTCTTCTCAAGGTCTACATACACTAGCCACTCTTCAGTCCGTTCTCCTCAGTCCTCACATAGATCTTCTTACAGATCTAGGACTCCGACATACAACCATCCATCAGAGGAGGATGATGGTATTGTTTTCTCAGAAGCTGAGATAAGATATTGGATGGTAAGCGAATTACAACTGGCCTCTCCCTCTAAGAGCGAGGATACAGCCCAAACTTACCTCATGAAAGATGATGATGTAGATCATATCACCGTGCCTCCTATGGATCCTATCGCAGCCGTTCCTGCTAATCTGGATACTACTTACGCCAAATCTACTAAAAACCAACCTACCCATTTACCATTCTTCAATGCCAAGAATTTTTATGGACATAATATGGAGCCCTTTTTCAAGACTCAGGAGATTGATGAGAACTTTCAACTTATCAGTGATTCCAAGTCCAGAACTTATAGGATTGATGATCGCAAGATGGCCCAGTTAGATACCATTTCCAGGAGGATGTTTTTCGGACTTAATAGGTCTAGGACTATTAACGAAACTCTCATCACCAAGTTCAAGAACTCTACGGATGAGGAGAGTAGGATGATTTACTCAGCACTACTTATGCAAAAAAAAGATCAACAATTCCTTACAGACCATCTTTCAGCTCTTACTGAAATCACTACCATGTCACGTCGGCAAGGGTTACTAGCCTCCTGCTCTTGGAATAAACAATTCACAGAGCCTCTGTACACAGCTCCATGGTCTTCACCGTTACTGTTTGGTGGCAACATTAACAAGGTTTCCAAGGAAGTATCTAAAGATTCTAGAGAAGTTCTCATGATTAAATCTATGGATCGTTAGCCAGCGCCTTTAAACAATCAGCACAGAGGTACTTTCGGGTAAGTCTAAGTTTTCAGGGCTACAGAGGGCCGGGATAAGAAATTAGCGACGTTAATAATCCCAAGAATTCTTTTAAATAAGCCCATACAACAAGTTAAGAGGAGGATCAGCTAGAGGCAGATCATCCAGAGGTGCCGATGGATTTAAGCGATGAAAGTCAGGTTGGAGCGACTGGAGTCTTCCACCCCAGTCGTCCCAGTACAACCTTCTCAAGTGGGTGGGCGTCTGCAACTACACTGGGAAAACTGGGAATACTTCAAGATCCATATGTATCCAACATCCTTCAATGCGGATATTGTCTACAACTCAAGGCCAAGCCACCGTTAACAGTCGACCCACCAGGGTTCAGCGTTCAGCTGGCACTACTACCGATGTTAAGAGAAACAGTTCAGTCTCTACTAAACAAACAGGCCTTAGAAGTTCTCGAGCAGCAAAACATCACACCAGGCTTCTACTCCCCAGTTTTCCTAGTGCCGAAAAAGAATTCCAAAGAGAAGTATCGCCTCATTTACAACATGAGCACTTTCAACAGAGATTTTCTGTGCAAACCACCAGCGTTTAAGATGATACATTTACCTCAACTCCGTCAGCTAATTAGTCCCACTAGATTACATGGTAAGTATAGATCTGCAGGATGCATACCTACACATTCCGATTCATCCCAGGTCAAGGAAATATCTGAGGTTTATGCTAGGCGGCATACACTACCAATGGAAAGTACTTCCCGAGAATCACTTGCCCCTTGGTATTCACAAAGTAACCAAGCCTATTGTCTCATACCTACATCGTCAAGGCCTGCGGAGTGCATTTTACCTGAGCGGCGGTATACAGGTGGATCCAGATCCACAGCGTCTCAGACTACAGCTGGAATTTACAATCAAGCTACTAACACAGTTAGGCTGGTTAGTAAATCTACTCAAGTCGGACCTAGAGCCCACATGAAGATCTGCAGTTTCTAGGTATCACGATTCCTTACAGCCCAGAATGGTTTGGTAGTCCCGGAGGACAGATGGATCAAAATACAACAACTGATTCCCCAAGCCCTACTCTCTCCGTTACCACTCACGACAGTGGCAGAGTCTACTGGGACTACTCACATCAGCTCAAGACTTGACACTCAGAGGCAGGCTTCAATTCGTCCATTACAAGTCCTCATCATTGCTCATCTCGAGGACCCTCTACCATTCAGTCTACCAGATTATGTCAAACCACATCTACTCTGGTGGACCAAGAGATTGAATGTCTGCGTAGGCGTCTCCTTAGTAGAGCCGGAATCGGATATACACCTCTACGTGGACGCGTCACTAATAGGTTGGGGAGCCCACCTTACCGGCAGGACAGCGTCAGGCCTATGGAGCATTCAAGAGAGCTTATGTCACATAAATCTGCTAGAGATGCAAGCAGTCATAAACGCCATAAGTCACTGGAGCAACCTGTTACAGAACGCCCAGTTAATGATTCACACAGACAACTCAACAGTGGCGTTTTATGTGAACAAACAAGGGTCAACAAGATCACTGAATCTACTCACCCGATGTTTCAGACTGTTCGATTTAGTCGACAGTCTAAACATTCGTATCAAAGCCTGCCACATTCCAGGAGCAAAGAATGTGTTAGCAGACGCTCTCTCTCGGCCGCACCATCCGTCGCCGACAGAATGGATGCTCCACACAGAGATATTCAATCAGATAATCATGGAAATAGGATCTCCTGTCATAGACCTATTTGCCACCCGATTCAACAATCAACTGACAACCTTCGTATCGCCAGTGCCAGATCCACTGGCTTGGGCAGGGCGCACTAAGCATATCGTGGGAGGGACTAAGCGCGTCGCTTTCCGCCTCCTCGTTAATCCCACAAGTCTTGCTAAAAATCAGTCAAGCGAAGAGCCTCGATCTGATTTTGGTCTCCATGCCTACTGGCCAGCGAGCGTGGTTTCCAGACCTCATACTAGGAATCGGGAAAACCACTACTTCAGCTCCCACTGCGCTCCAATCTACTGATACATCCGCGCACCAAACAAGTGCACAAAACACCAGAAGCATACCAACTTCGCGTGTGGACTGTATCAAAGCATGTTTGAATAAGAGAGGTTATTCCACCAGGCGGCGAAAGCGGTCACGCTTGCACTACGTTAACTCTACTCGTGGCAATGCGATGACAAGTGGCGCGTTTTGTCAATTATGCTGCTAAGAAAGGATTTTCAGCCAGATTTGCTACACATCCTCAAGTGGCAGAATTCTTATGTTTCCTCGTCAAACTAAGAATCTGAAAGGATCTACACTATCCACTTATCTTGCAGCCATAAGTTCAGTCATTACTATGAGGGCCGGGCGTCAAGTTGACTAAAACACCAGAGTTACTAAAGCCTTATTACGTGCCTTTCGATTGGAAGACCAGAAGCGGAAGTTTCAAAGCGCCAGCCTGGGATCTGAATGTTGTACTTCAACACCTCACAAGTGAGGCTTACGAGCCATTGTTATCTGCGTCATTTGAATCATTGACCCACAAAACCTTATTCCTGCTAGTGTTAGCCACTGCAGCCAGGATGTCTGAAATTCACGCTTTGGATTACGAGAGAACACGGTTTGATGATATTCATAACATCGCTCATCTGGGACTTCGATGGGATTTTATAGCGAAAAATCAACTACCAGGTCAACCAGACAGGTTGTTCCATGTCCCAGCTCTCTCATCCATACTTGGACCACATGATACGATGGACTTATCACTTTGCCCAGTGTGTGCACTGAAAATATATCTCCAAAGATCCAAGCAAAGCAGAGGGAAATTCAAAGATTGTTTATCCCTATATCTGCCGCTTCACAGACAGAAGTGTCATGCACTACTATTTCTATCTGGATCGAACTGTCATACTAAGAGCCTACAAGGCAGCTGGACTGGACCCTCCAAGTGCTGCTAATCCTCACCGAAAATTAGAGCACTAGCTTCAACTTTAGCTTTACATGGAAATTGTTCATTAAATACCATTATGGAGGGATGTTTTGGAGATCCGATATGGTGTTTGCCAACCATTATCTGAGAGATATCACCACCAAGGGCGTCTCAGGTATCCACCATTTTCGGTCCCATGGTCCTCGGCTCAACAGTTGACAGTTCCACGGAGAAGATAAGTCTATCTTGATGATTTTATACTTATCTGATAACAGTACTAATAGCTACGTGCTATCTATATATATTTGCTTAAGTTAAAATTTTATCTTAAGCTCAGTACTATGATTTTATATCATAATATACATATACCTACAACTCTTACGAGTTCTACTATTATATATATGTTCAGCTTAAGTTCTATCTTTAAGCTCAGTCATATGTTCATTTCATAACATGTATTAGTTAACAAACTCTCAGTAGTTGGTTACTATTATACAGCTTAAGTTATCTTTATACCTTAAGCACAATTATGTTATAGCTTATATATATACATATTGTAAGCTTATTACTTTGGTTCTTATAAAAGTATACTTATAAACTATCTACAGTTTATACTTCACATTAATAGCTTTAGCTTAAATTAATGTTCTATATACTTTTATTATATTCAGTAAATTGTAATAACCTTCTTAAGAGGCAGCTGTTAATATACAGCAGGAATTCAGTTCAGTGCCTTCATGAAGTTCCCATAGGGTTATTACAATTATCTCAGTTCAAATCACTAATTAGTAAAATCCAAAGTATATATAATCCCATTTCCTATCCGTAGGATTCTACAAGCAAATAAGCATGAGTCAGGATAAGAAAAAATATGAAATTTTTAGAGTAAAATTAATATTTTTATACTTATCCTGACTCATGAGGTAAGCCCTCCCGTCCTCCCCACTTAGCACTTTGGATTTCTCGAGAAAAATAAAGTGTTGGGCTCAAAACAAAAAAGGAGAGAGTGGAGCACATGGGCTTGGGTGGCGCCCTCGTTCCCGCGCTTGGGGAAAGGGAGGTAACTCGTGGTGAGTACTAATGAGTGATTTATTATTGAAGGGAACTTCAATTGGGAGATATACGTGTTCCACTAGGTTCGCCAGAAGAAGAAGACAAGCAAATAAGCATGAGTCAGGATAAGTATAAAAATATTAATTTTACTCTAAAAATTTCATTTATGAGGACATCCATAAAACTATCATGACATCCATAAAACTCTCTTCCTTATGTGTATCACTTCTAAATACCTTTCAAAGATCTTTTCATGCTGTCCATGGCTCGATTTCGTGCTTTCTTACTTGCACTGGTGCAACCCAATATTACAAAGTGCAACTTAGTTATCAGCCACAGTTACAGCAGGTGCAAGTCAATATTTGAGAAATAAATCAACAATAAATCTAACATTATAAGCATAAGTATGTCAGCTCATTTTTCTTCTAAACTTTGAATAGCTGTGACACCGAAACATTGCTATTTATAGACACGTTTCGGCTATGACAGTTCTTGTAAATGGGGATCAGCTGCATCTCTGTGTTGCTATGGTTTCAGGGGTACTACATCACAGAAATAGGCTTATGTGCACGGAAACCTCTGACATTTTAACACACTACATTGCAACTGGCTGGTGCAACTAGGTTTTTATCTTAGGATGCACCTGGTGCAAGTAGGTTAACATCTCTTAAATCGAGCCCTGCTATCTTGTATGGAAGCAGTTAAGTTAGTAGAAACGTAATTGATACAAATATAGTTGGGATATACCCCAGTATTCAATTTTTATTTTGCAGACTACGAATGCTGAAGATTATTTTGACATCCATTCTGGTGCTGCGATCACATCGGACAGAACACTGTCTAAGCTTGAAACTCCGCGTCTGGACCAGCAGGCTCTCAGTGCTCTGCTGGAGTCTGTCAGTAGCAGCCATGTTCCTGAGTGTGCTGGGCTACTACAGGAGCACATGGCTCTCTTCTCCAAGTGGATGTTCCAGATGTGGTGAGGACGTTTCCATGCACTCCTCCCTAAAATGTTTTGTGATGTGTATCATTTTACAGTTAATGATAATGAGGGCTAAAATTAGTCTGGAGCAGGGTTTGACCTTGACCTAGAAAGCAAAGGGTCCAGGGAGCCCCATATTACTAATTTCATGATGATCACGATCCATGAAGATCCGGTTAGATTTGGTGTTCAGTAACCCATGCTTGTCGTAAGAGGCAACTTATGGGATCAGGTAGTCAGGCTCGCTGACTTGGTTGACACATGTATCATCGTATCTCAATTGCGCAGATCGATGCTCATGCTGTTGATCACTGGATTGTCTGGTCCAGACTCGAATATTTACAGACTGCCGCAATAAAGCTGGAATATTGCTGAGTGCGGCGTAAAAATAAACTCACTCACTCATGATGATCATGATTATTCCTGTTATGCTTATGTCATTGTTTTTATTTCAGTAATGACTTCAACATTTTGCTGTATGGTTTAGGGTCCAAACGGGGCCTGATGGAAACATTCCGGCAGAAGTATCTCCAGGACTTCTCACATGTTGTGGTGAATGGATACTTTCCCAGTCTGACAGTGAAACATGTAATGCATTTGTTATTTTTGTCCAGGGGCGGTGGGGTAGCTTAATGGTTAAAGCGTTGGCTCGTCACGCCGAAGACCCGGGTTCGAATCCCAACATGGGCACAATGTGTGAAGCCCATTTCTGGTGTCCCCCGCCATGATGTTGCTGGAATATTGCTAAAAGCGGCGTATAAAAACTCAGTCAGTCAGTCAGTCAGTTATTTATGTCCAGCATGTAACAGAATCAACACATCACACTATAGTAGCATAATTCCTAAATGTGTAGAAATGAATATACAGCCATTCTTATAGTGTGTGGAACTTCAGATATGGAGTACATGCAGGTGACATAGTTGTTTATTTTTCATATTTTTCCTTGTCCTGACTCATGCTAATTATGCTTGTCTCCTTCCTCTTGCGAATGATAGTGGAACACTTGAAATCCCTTGAAGTTCCCATCTAAAAAAGCGGACGTAAAATCACTCACCCAGGAGTAGCATCCCTTTCCTCCCTTTGGCGCCCAAATGGTCACATGATCGGCCATATTTGTCACTCTCTTCTTCTTCGCCCTTGAGGGCGGTTGTGATAGCACCTGGGTCCCTATATGGCACATATCCTTTTATATTTTCTGACCTTCCATCAAAATTATTGCTGTATACGGTTTTTAGGATTATATTCTACATTACGGTTAGAAATTTGATCTAAATTTTCCGTTGTTTGACATGTGTTTTCTTCCTGTTTACATTTGATGAAAACTTGTATTCGTTGTAGGTACCGAGTGTACCATCAGTTTATGTCGGAGCACCTAGCATCCACATCAGTGGGCTTGACTCTCCTGAGAAGACAGGGGTTATTGTCAGCATGCACTTGGAGTGATCGCTTCACCAAGTCCTTATACAGAGCCCCATGGTCAGCATCTTACATCTTCGGAGGAGTGAAATCGCCAGTGAAGTCTCTCATGACTCAAGGGAGGTTATGATGATTAAATCCAATGACACCTTGGCTAACGTGATTCGTCAGACGTCCCAACGCTACTCCAATAAATCTAAGTTTGCAGGAGTCCATAGAGCCAGAGAAAAGAAGTATTCCATCATGAAAGGAGGAAGAGGCTCCTTTCGTCGCCCAACCAGAGCTGCTAGAGGTAACCCTGGAAGAGGCTGAGCACCTAGGGGCTGCAAGAGGAATCAAGCGCTGAAGGCCGGGTTCGGAACGACTGTAGTCTTCCACCCCCAGCCGTTCCTGTACGACCTTCGACAGTGGGTGGACGTCTTCAACGGTACTGGGAGAATTGGGGAATACTACAGGACGACTACGCATCCCAGATACTGCGCAGAGGATACAAGATACAGTTGGAAGCCTCTCCGCCGCTCACAAGCAACACGATGGCCTTCAACTATGCAGCCGACCAGAAAGAGAAACTGGACGATGCTATCAAGACCCTACTCGACAAAGAGGCAGTAGGAGAGATAGATCAAGATCTCATTTTCAGAGAGATCGCCCTTGGGGTACATATTATGCATTTTCCGGCTGAAAATGTCCTGTGACAGTTGTATCAATGTTTTTTGAATAAAAAGATTGTACAATAAATAAACTCTTTTATTTATTATACGGACCCTACCTCACGGAGTTACCTCCCTTAGCGCATGCGCACCAACTGGGTAGGCTCCTAGACCCGTGATCATCATTCCTTCTGCTGTCACGGCCGTGAACAGACGGTTTTGATAACCCATTCATGAGCCGTGACGGCGCTGTTAAAAGAGACTATGTCTGAGACACCACCTGTATGTATGGTCTTTATTTGTCTAAAACAAGAACAGTAAAGCTTTACAGTTGGTTGTTTCATAATTGTGACTTTGTATTAATACTAAATACGCCGAACTTTCCCCGCGGTTACGCGACGTGTTGCTCTGCCATGGCGGGAAGTTTAGCGTACCATGTGGTCGTAATATTGCGCGCATTAAAACCAACTATTACTTCCGTGGGTAACCTTCACGAAGTTTTTCAATGTTTTCTACGCGTTTATATGCTGCTGGCCGCCGCTCACTAACATGTTTATGCGTTTGTTTGTTTCAGGCCTTTCATGCTGTTCGGTCTGTGAGGGAGTATCCCCGGGCCGACAGTCATACCAGTTGCGCGGGCCTGTCTGGAGAAGACAGGCCATGAGGCTGACTCCTGTCCTATTTGTCTGGCCTTTTCCCCGGGCCCAGAAGAGGCGGGCTGCCGACACCTTGTTCTATCGCCAAATGCGCGAGGCGGAGGGGACCTGACGCAGGTTCCCCGCCTAAGTCCAAACGCAGTGTCAAAAGGGAAAAAATCCCGCGGGCCCTTCCCCTCTCCTGCCACTTCGAAAGTGGTTTTGACATGTCACTGATGGAGTCTATGTTTCAGCAGCAGATGGACTCGATGAAGTCCTTCGCTCGTGAGTCGGTTGGAGGTCTCCGCAGGAGTTCTCACCCACCCGGACGGGGGCGAGAGTCCGGGTGGGATCGCTGGCTCGCTCGATCCCTCGCCTTGAGGCGCCTGTAGATCCGCTGCCTCTGGCTTCGATCCGACGCCGCTGCTCCGGGAGAGGGAGGTGCTCCCAGTCCCTCGAGAGCTCGCAAGCGAGGGCCGCTGAGTATTCCTGGTATTCCGTCCTTGCGCACACCCGCCCCATGAGAGCCGAGGCACCAGTTCTGCCTGGCCTGCCTCCAGCGCCTCGGGACCGGGTCCACGCACGCCGGGCTGGCGCTGACGGGAGCAGTCTGTCTGTTCTTCCCTTCCTGTGGTTCCTAGCGCTAGGCAGTCCACCGGGTCGGGTTAGGGTCCTCTTACGGAGGAGACCCAGCCTCTGACTCGGCTCGGACGCCGAGGCAATGGAGCTTGGGGAGGTCGAGGAGCCTGACGGCGCTTCCGCTTTGCTTCGCCTTGGCGGGAGGTCCGCAGAGAATTGCCGAGGGCCTACCCCAGGCCGCGGTGCCTGCTGGTTGCGTGGACTCGACTGAGTTCCGCTTGCCTGGCGAGGCGCTTGCCCCTAGGCAACCCTCACAGACGCAGCTCCGCGATTCTGCCATCGCTGGTCTCGGACGCGGTCGATCCCTCTTGTCTGGTGCCCGGTAAGGTTTGACTTACCTGAACTCGCGGCGGGCGCTACCAGCTTGGGGAGGATTCCCTGTTCGCTGTACCGCATTGTTGACGAATGTGTTTTCACTTCCGCCGCCTCTGGGGAGGCTCGGCTTCCTCCGAGCAGCCCGCTGCTCGGCAAGGGCTTCTAACTCCACCTTTTGCCCTCGCTGGCGCCTCTGCGCACGCTGCATCGACCTACGAGGGAGGTCTACCGAACGCTGGCGCAGCAGGTGCGGTGGTGGTCCATGAGGCCTACCTCTCCTCGGTTCAGAGGTCGGCCCTGGAGGCGGAGGGCATGCTGGCGACGCGTCGCCGCATGTCGCGGCTGCTCCGCCAGCTGGAAGTGCAGGCTCACCGCGCTGACTCTTTGGCGGTCTGCTGCGCCGACGGTGATGTGCGCAGTCATGGGGATGCGCCGCTGTGGCTGTCGACGCCTAGGTACTCGGCAGCAACACAGCAGACCTTGCTGGCCCTCCCTTTCCGCCTGGGAGCCGCACTCTTTCCAGGGGCCCAGCAGGTCATACGGGAGGCTGCCGCTGCAGCTACCTCCTTCAAGGACTCTAAGGCCTTGTTGAGCACCCGCTGGTGTCTCGCCTCAGCCCCCGCGCTACCTTCCTTCCTCCGCCGGGTGCAGCCTACACCCGAAGTCCGCCGGCTGGCTTCGCCGCTAGGGGTAGGCGGAGGAACAGGTCCGCCAAGGGTAGGGGCAAGGAGCAGTCCTCGACTAGCTCCCAGCCTTTCGCTGGGCGCTGGAGGTCTGCCCCGACCTCCCGCTAACCCATCAGGCTGCCGCCAAGCCGCGGTGTCACGCCCAGTCAGCTCCGCTACCGGGTCTACACACGCCTCCTACCCCATATCCCAGTGGGAGGTCAGCTTCTATTCCTGCCGGAATGGGAGAAGGCTACCAACAACGCTTTGGGTGCTGGCCACGGTCAGCATAGGCCATCTCCCACTGTGGAAGCTGGCGGTCCGCCCGACTTCACCGCATACGCCGCGACTCGGTGCCGCCATGTCAAGCCAGGGCGGACATATTGCGCCGACGGTTCAGGCTCTGCTGGACAAGTCCGCAATCGAAGCGCATTCCACCGGAGAGGAACAGGCGGATTTTATTCCACGCACTTCCTCGCCCGGCAAGAAAGACGGCGGTTCCGGCCCGATTCTCAACCTCAAGGGGTTGAATCGCGATGCTCAGTACCATCCTTCAAGATGGAGACACTGCGCCGGTGATCTCATCTGTTCAGCCCGGCGATTGGCTCACGCCAATCGACCTAAAGGATGCGATTCGCATGTACCCATACATCCATCGCTCAAGCAGTACCTTCGGTTCTCTTACACGACGGGATGTATTACCAATTCAGGGTGCTCCCCTTCGCATATCGACTGCCCCAAGGGTGTTCACCAAGCTCATGTTAGTCCCAGCTACCCTAGCTCGCCGCAAGGAAGGCGCTGTTACCCTTTACCTAGACGACTGGTTGCTCGGAGCACTAACACAGCCAGCGAAGTCAAGATGCTACTCACACAGTGATAGACATTCTAACTCGACTGGGGTGGATCATCAACCTCAAGAAATCCGACCTGGTACCCACCCAGGACTTGGTTTTTCTTGGAGCGCCATTCCAAACGAACAAGGATCTCGCTTCCTTGTCGCCCGACCGGGTCACCAGAGTTCGAGATGGTCTCTTCATTCCTCTCCCAGCCCCAGGCACCAGCACGGACTTGGCTCCGCCTCTACTGGGCCATATGGCGGCGACGCATCTCTGTAGTGTGGCGGGCGCTGTTGAGGATGCGCCCCATACAGCAAGCTTTGGCTCGGCTGTGGACTCACACGGAGGATCTGGAGCGCAGTCTCACAGTCCCCGAAAGTGGTTGACACCTCACCTTCAGTGGTGGACAAATGTCGGAATCTCACCAGGGGTTCCCTTGGAAATCCCGACGCCAGCTCTCACAGTTCAGACAGATGCGCCCTCACGGGCTGGGGGCGTTTGGCAGTCTGTCGGCTCCGACTCTGGTCCGGTCCGGCTCACCTTCACATCAACGGTTGGAACTGAGAGCTGTGCGGTTGGTATTCGAGCGCTTCAGAGAGCATGTCCGGGCCAGGTAGTCCGCCTTCAGTTAGACAACCAGACGGCCATGTCGTGATATCCTGAAGCAGGGAGGCACGGTGTCCCCAGCGCCCTCCGAAGCGGGACTTTCTCCTCTGGAGCCACTCAGTACGATTGTCAGGTACTCCCTGTTTATCTCCCGGGCTGGAGAACGGCGAGCAGATGCGCCTCGCCGGATCCTGGCCCCGCGACGAAAGTGGATGCTCGACAGGCAGATATTCACAGTAATCTCCCAGTTGTACGGGTCGCTCGAGGTGGATCTGTTTGCGCCCGGCGGGACGATCAGACACCCGCGTTCTGCTCTCGGATACCGGACCCAGGGCGCTGGCTGCCGACGCCTTCCTGCTGGATTGGACGGGCAAAGTGCTCTGGCGCTCCCGCCATTACCACTCATTCCCCGCGGTCCTTTCACAGCTGTCCACCCAGCCAGCTCGCTACTTGTGCTACTGGCACCGCTTTGGCCACACAGAGCTGGTTTCCGTAATTCTCAGGTTTCTGGCTCAGCCTCCTGTTCTATTACCTTTGGCGACCGACATTCTCACTCAGAACGGAGCTTCCACCCAAATCCACGGATTCAGTGGGTGGCTTGGCCTCTGTCAGGTCTAACCTCGAGGCACGCTGGAATTCCTGCAGCAGTTGCAGACACAATTCTGGCTTCGAGGCGGATTCGGCAAACGCTCAGTACGAGGATAGGTGGTCCCGCTTATGCGCGCTGGTGTTCAGATAAGGGGATTGCAGATCCCTTTTCTGCGGATTTAGTCCGAGTATTGAGTTTTTGCAAGCTCGCTTTGGAAGAAGGCCTGGCGGCCGACCATTCGCGCTACTCCACCGCTATTTCCACTTTTCACACCCCTGTCGATGGTGCTCTTCTGGGGCAGCACCTCTCGCATAGCTTTCGCTGGCGCTGAACGGATTCGACCTGCTCTCAGGCTAACCAGTCCACCTTGGGATTTGTCGATCGTGGCTCGATTGGCTGTCCGTCCCACTTTCACACCTATCGGCTATTTCCATTCAGTTGTTGACCTGGAAAGCTGTTTTTCTGGTGGCGGTAACATCTGGTCGGCGGGTCGGCGATTTACATGCTATGTCGTCCGGACCCGGCGCTGACTGTGTTTCACACGGATCGTGGTCAGTATTCGCCCCCAGATACTTTACCGAATCGGGGTCGATCACGCTTCCATGTGACAGCTCCTATCGAACTTCCTACTCTTACCCAGCCTTCCACATCGGGACCACTCCTACGAAAGCACTCACCCGCTGGATGTCCGTGAAGACGCCAAAGTCTATCTCAAACGAACGCAGGGGATCCGTGACGGGTACCCAGCTGTTCTGTTGTTACGGTGGCGGAAGGCTGGTCTGCCAGCGCAGCAAGCAGACTTTGTCTCGCTGGCTAGTATCGTATTTGTGCCGCTTATCAGGCTAAGGGCAAGCCTCCCCTGAGGGGTTGAAGGCTCACTCGGTCAGGGCAGTAGCCGCATCAAAGCTTTTGCATCGGCACTCCCCATTGAAGAGATCTGCTCCGCCGCTATTTGGAGCCGCCAAGCACGCTTTATACGCCATTATCAGCTCGATACGCATTCCGTAATCGCAAACTTTGGTCGTACTGTTCTCTCCAGTGGACAGTGTCCTGCCACCCTGACCGAAAGTGAGTCTTGGTTTATTGGTTTGTTTTGACGCTACTGTACAATAAGATTCCATTATTGACATGTCTGCTAATGTGAGCTCACTCAGAGAACCTGTACCCCTTCGATTCTCTACGGAGTTACTGTATCGTTAGTGAGTGGTATTTTGTTTTCCCCACGGTGCTCTCTCATGAAAGAAGCCACTTAGTGGGTCGGATTTCGTTGATATTCGCACTACGCAATGTCTCATTATGCTAGAGGTCGCCTTTGAGCACAAATCCTCCCTGTCAGTTCCTCCCATAATGCCTCTCGCGAAGCTTAAACTGGGTCGAGTGACAGGTGAGTGTTATGGCGCCTGTTCAATTTTTTTTCCATGATAATGATCGCTATATTTTGAGTGTGCTTGGACAGAATTCCTCCTCCCTGGCCTCCGGTCTTTGGGAGTCTGTGTTTATGCATAATATGTACCCCAAGGACGATCTCTGAAAAGAATTAACCAAACCTGCAGAGGTTTTCAATTCTTTGAAGAGAGTCGCCCTGGGGTAGGGCCTCCCACCTCCCCGCAATTCTGTTCACTGATAAGAATTCAGCAGAAGGAATGATGATACGGGTCTAGGAGCCTACCCAGTTGGTGCGCATGCTCTAAGGGAGGTAACTCCGTGAGGTAGGGTCCGTATAATAAATAAAAGAGTTTATTTATTGTACAATCTTTTTATTCAAAAAACATTGATACAACTGTCACAGGACATTTTTCAGCCGGAAAATGCATAATATGTACCCCAAGGACGACTCTCTTCAAAGAATTGAAAACCTCTGCAGGTTTGGTTAAGTTTCTAGGAATTCGACTCATCACACCAGTGAATGGCATAGTCGTCCAGAGGATCGTTGGGTCAAGATACAACATATGATATCTCAAGCATTGCTCTCTCCGTTGACACTATGTGCTTGGCAAAGCATGCTCGGTCTACTCACTTCAGCTCAAGACATGACTCGCAGAGGGTGATTACAGTTGCGCCCACTACAAGTATTTGTGAACGCCCACCTAGACAGTCTAGATCCGTTAATACTACCGGACAGCCTGAAATCATATCTCGAACGTTTGTGGAGGAACCTTTTTGTCAGAGCCGGTGTGCAACACTCATCACTTCGTGGATGCCTCCCTACAAGGATTGGGTGTGCACTTCAACAACGAAGTGGCAGCAGGGAAGTGGTGGAGTCAGGATCAGAAGTCACACATCAATCTGTTGGAGATGAAAGCAGTAATCAACGCTTTACAACATTGGTCCAGCTTACTAAAGAACGCATGACTCATGGTCCACACGGACAACTCCACAGTGGTGTTTTACATCAACAAACAAGGATCAACAAGATCAATAAGTCTGCTACAACTCAGCTTTCTCCTGTTCAGCATAGTCGACTACCTGAACATCTACATGAAGGCATGCCACATTCCAGGAGCAAAGAATGTCATAGCAGACGCCCTATCTCGTCCACTACAACAATCCCCGACGGAATGGATGTTGCATCCAGAAGCATTCCAGTTCATCAGACAGACTATAGGATCCCCCCTATAGACCTGTTTGCAACAAAGTTCAACAAACAGCTACCAACGTTCGTCTCACCGATTCCAGATCCGCGGGCATGGGCAACAGACGCTCTAAGCATCTCATGGGAAGGACTAAATGCTTAGGCGTTTCCGCCTCCTGCACTGCTACCACAAGTACTACAGAAAATCAAGCAGACGACTACTGATTTTTGTTGCGCCCTATTGGCCAGCGAGGGTATGGTTTCCCATCCTCATACAAGAACTCGGAAGTCCAACCCTGAAACTACCAGAGTGGTCGAACCTACTCGTCCATCCACACACCAAGCAAGCTCATGGGAACCCGACACTGTTCCAGCTACACGCGTGGAGCGTATTAAAGCTTGCCTGAAGACTAGAGGGTACTCCGCCATAGCAGCGAAAGCAGTTACACTAGCTCTACGCAGATTGTACTCGTACGACGACAAGTGGCAGAGATTTGAACAATATGCAAAGAGGAAAGGCTTTACAGCGGTGAAAGCAACACATCCTCAAGTGGCGGTTCAACACTCTCAACTTATTTAGCTGCCCTCAGTACACTTACCACCATGAAAACGGGTATCAAGCTGACCAAAGCTGACTACGCTCGTTCAAGTTGGAAGACCAACAAAGAAATTTAAGGCTCCTGCCTGGGATCTCAACATAGTTCTACAACATCTCACCAGTGATGCCTACGAGCCTCTAGAAAGGACATCCTTTGAACTACTAACTCAGAAAACGCTGTTCCTGATCGCCCTAGCAACAGCTGCAAGGATGTCAGAAATACATGCTCTGGACTTTGAACGAACACAATTTGAATCAAGACATCGTGACGTCATACATCTTGGACTGAGATGGGATTTTATCGCCAAGAACCAACTGCCTGGTCAGCCTGACAGACAGTTCCACATCCAAGCACTATCTACAGGGCCACAGGATACACAGGATCTATCCTTATGCCCAGTCAGAGCACTTAAAGTCTACTTACTGAGAACTAAAACAAGGAGACGAAAATTCAAGCGCCTATTCATCCCCTTATCCACCGAGGCACCCACGGAAGTCTCTCGGACAACGATATCGATCTGGATGAGAGCCGTTATACTAAGGGCCTATAAAGCAGCAGGACTTGAGCCTCCACGAGCCTCCACAAGCCTCCAATCCACATGAAGTCAGAGCCCTGGCGTCAACACTTGCTCTGCATGGAAACTGCTCGATTACAACTATAATGGAGAGCTGCTTTTGGAGATCGAACACGGTGTTTGCCAACCACTACCTCGGAGACATTGCCACCGAAGACGTCTCAGGCATTCACCATTTTGGGCCACTTGTTGTAGCACAACAACTAACGGTTCCACAAAGGCGCTGAGTAAATCTCACCCCTTTTATAACGTGACTTTTATCAACGCTCTGGAGAGCAATGGCTTTAAGTCCATGCACACGTCTAGGACAGACTAGCATGAGTGATAGACCCTGTATTTGTATAGGACATACTTGAACATGAAGAAGGGTCGCATCTCCACTTGATGCGCGCATTAAGAGATGGAGTTGCAATAGATAACTAATGGAATATTAGTATATCTAAAATCCACACGAAAATGTCAGGAGAAGTTTCGTAAGAAATCTGACAAGTTGTGGTCCCCCCAGACTCATCAGAGAGAAGTTGAAAGAACAGAATCTTCAACAGTGCCATCATAAGTTCCCAAGGACGTGAATCTACAACCAGTGAATCCAGAAGTGGCTTGACCCACCACTGTTTCCGACGGATTCTGCAAGCATAATTAGCATGAGTCAGGATAAGGAAAAATATGTAATTTTCTGACTAAAACTGATATTTTATACTTATCCTGACTCATGAGGTTAGCCCTCCCAACCTCTCCTCTTATGGCACTCTGGATTTCCATGTAAATCCGGGTGTCTGGCTTACATACGGAGAGAGTGACAAATATGGCCGATCATGTGACCATTTGGGCGCCAAAAGGGTGGAAAGGGACGCTACTCGTGGGTGAGTGATTTTACGTCCGCTTTTTTAGAAGGGAACTTCAAGGGATTTCAAGTGTTCCACTATCATTTGCAAGAGGAAGGAGACAAGCATAATTAGCATGAGTCAGGATAAGTATAAAATATCAATTTTAGTCAGAAAATTACATATTTTTGCTAGGTAACCATAGTAATTACATGTTACCTGAGAAGAGATAATTTCAACGCTGAAGCCTTTGTGTATAAACTTATATCGACTTATATTCATGGATTTGATATCAATTTATACAAAGGCAAGATTCTGTTTATCATCAAATAATCATTCTTTCAATGTCTTCCATTTCTAAACAGTAATGGGGGCATGATAGGGTAGTGGTTAAAACAATTGCTTGTCATGCTAAAAACCTGGTTTCCCCACATACTAGTAGGTACAATGTGATATTGCTGGTTTATTGCAGAAAGCAGCATAAACCACACTCACTCCCTACAAGGTTTGACGGGATCGGGTGGTCAGTTTCGCTGACTTGGTTGACACATGTCATCGGTTCCCAATTGCGCAGATCGATGCTCATGCTGTTTATCACTGGATTGTCTGGTCCAGACTCGATTATTTACAGACCGCCGCCATATAGCTGGAATATTGCTGAGTGCGGCGTAAAACTAAACTCACTGACTCACTCCCTACAAGGTTTGAGGTAATGCTTGTTCTTCCAGATCCTGTCCTGTATTATAGATGAGATTATTGAAGATGAGGTGCATATCCGCACACCTGCCGATCAGTATGAGTACATCAGGAGGCACTTTGAAAACTCAGGTAGGACCAACTGGACAGGCCATATTTGATAGATAGGAACCTAATCAAGTGCCCTTAGCAGGCAAACTGGGAAAAAATACCATTTGGTTCAAAGTTTAACATTTGATTTTAACATTTCAGTCAACATTTGATGGGTAACTTACATAGGACCAACAGAACATGTGAGCATTTGATGGGTAACTATGTAGGACTAACTTAGCATACCAGTGTTTGATTGGATAGCGAATCCAGGGCTAACGATGGGTAACGTAAATGGGACTAACTTAACATACGAACATTTGATGGGTAATGTACATAGGACCAACCTAGCATACCAACATTTGATCGGTAATGTACACAGGACGAACTTAGCATACCAGTATTTGATGGGTAATGTACACAGGACGAACTTAGCATACCAGTATTTGATGGGTAATGTACACAGGATGAACTTAGCATACCAACATTTGATGGGTAATGTACATAGGACCAACCTAGCATACCAACATTTGATGGGTAATGTACATAGGACGAACCTAGCATACCAGTATTTGATGGGTAATGTACACAGGATGAACTTAGCATACCAACATTTGATGGATAATGTACATAGAACCAACCTAGCATACCAACATTTGATGGGTTATGTACATAGGACCAACTTGGCATACCAGTATTTGATTGGTAATGTACATTGGACCAACTTGGCATACCAGTATTTGATGGGTAATGTACATAGGACCAACTTGGCATACCAACATTTGATCGGTAATGTACACAGGACGAACTTAGCATACCAGTATTTGATGGGTAATGTACACAGGACGAACTTAGCATACCAGTATTTGATGGGTAATGTACACAGGATGAACTTAGCACCAACATTTGATGGGTAATGTACATAGGACCAACCTAGCATACCAACATTTGATCGGTAATGTACACAGGACGAACTTAGCATACCAGTATTTGATGGGTAATGTACACAGGATGAACTTAGCATACCAACATTTGATGGATAATGTACATAGAACCAACCTAGCATACCAACATTTGATGGGTTATGTACATAGGACCAACTTGGCATACCAGTATTTGATTGGTAATGTACATTGGACCAACTTGGCATACCAGTATTTGATGGGTAATGTACATAGGACCAACTTGGCATACCAGTATTTGATGGGTAACATACATAGGACCAACTTGGCATACCAGTATTTGATGGGTAATGTACATAGGACCAACCTAGCATACCAACATTTGATGGGTAATGTACATTGACCAACCTAGCATACCAACATTTGATGGGTAATGTACATAGGATCAACTTGGCATACCAGTATTTGATCAGTAACATACAATGGACCAACCTAGCATACCAACATTGATGGGTAACGTACATAGGATGAACTTAGCATACCAACATTTGATGGGTAACATACATTGGACGAACTTAGCATACCAGTATTTGATGGGTAACATACATAGGACGAACCTAGCATACCAGTATTTGATGGGTAACATACATAGGACGAACCTAGCATACCAGTATTTGATGGGTAACATACATAGGACGAACCTAGCATACCAGTATTTGATGGGTAACATACATAGGATGAACCTAGCATACCAGTATTTGATGGGTAACATTTATAGGACCTCCTTAAGTGTTTGGTGGGCAGCTATTTGGGACCAACCTAGCATACCCATATAGGAAGGTATACACAATACAAACATGCTACAGCAATGTAATACTGCATTTGTTTCTTGTGGTACAGTGATGAGGGCCTCTCACTCAGTCTCATGTTGTAGGATAAAACCTGTACTCAGCATGTTTCGTTTCAGAGTATCAAGATTTTTACTTGATCATTCACAACATTGATGGGTCCATGTTGCGTGGTGAGAAGACCCAGAACCTACTCAGTCTGTTGGCTCAAGTACGAGGAATCCACATCATAGCTTCTATAGACCACATTAATGCCCCCCTCAGTAAGTGGCAGTTTTCCTGAATCTGTAGACCACATTAATGCCCCCCTCAGTAAGTGGCAGTTTTCCTGAATCTGTAGACCACATTAATGCCCCCTTCAGTAAGTGGCAGTGTTCCTGAATCTGTAGACCACATTAATGCCCCCTCAGTAAGTGTGGCAGTGTTCCTGAATCTGTAGACCACATTAATGCCTCCCTCAGTAAGTGTGGCAGTGTTCCTGAATCTGTAGACCACATTAATGCCCCCTCAGTAAGTGTGGCAGTGTTCCTGAATCTGTAGACCACATTAATGCCCCCTCAGTAAGTGTGGCAGTGTTCCTGAATCTGTAGACCACATTAATGCCCCCTCAGTAAGTGTGGCAGTGTTCCTGAATCTGTAGACCACATTAATGCCCCCTCAGTAAGTGTGGCAGTGTTCCTGAATCTGTAGACCACATTAATGCCTCCCTCAGTAAGTGTGGCAGTGTTCCTGAATCTGTAGACCACATTAATGCCCCCCCTCAGTAAGTGTGGCAGTGTTCCTGAATCTGTAGACCACATTAATGCCTCCCTCAGTAAGTGTGGCAGTGTTCCTGAATCTGTAGACCACATTAATGCCCCCTCAGTAAGTGTGGCAGTGTTCCTGAATCTGTAGACCACATTAATGCCCCCTCAGTAAGTGTGGCAGTGTTCCTGAATCTGTAGACCACATTAATGCCCCCTCAGTAAGTGTGGCAGTGTTCCTGAATCTGTAGACCACATTAATGCCAGTGTTCCTCAGTAAGTGTGGCAGTGTTCCTGAATCTGTAGACCACATTAATGCCTCCCTCAGTAAGTGTGGCAGTGTTCCTGAATCTGTAGACCACATTAATGCCCCCTCAGTAAGTGTGGCAGTGTTCCTGAATCTGTAGACCACATTAATGCCCCCTCAGTAAGTGTGGCAGTGTTCCTGAATCTGTAGACCACATTAATGCCCCCCCCAAGTCAGTAAGTGTGGCAGTGTTCCTGAATCTGTAGACCACATTAATGCCCCCCTCAGTAAGTGTGGCAGTGTTCCTGAATCTGTAGACCACATTAATGCCCCCTCAGTAAGTGTGGCAGTGTTCCTGAATCTGTAGACCACATTAATGCCTCCCTCAGTAAGTGTGGCAGTGTTCCTGAATCTGTAGACCACATTAATGCCCCCCTCAGTAAGTGTGGCAGTGTTCCTGAATCTGTAGACCACATTAATGCCTCCCTCAGTAAGTGTGGCAGTGTTCCTGAATCTGTAGACCACATTAATGCCCCCTCAGTAAGTGTGGCAGTGTTCCTGAATCTGTAGACCACATTAATGCCTCCCTCAGTAAGTGTGGCAGTGTTCCTGAATCTGTAATCTGTAGACATTAATGCCCCCTCAGTAAGTGTGGCAGTGTTCCTGAATCTGTAGACCACATTAATGCCTCCCCTCAATAAGTGTGGCAGTGTTCCTGAATCTGTAGACCCACATTAATGCCCCTCTCAGTGTGGCAGTGTTCCTGAATCTGTAGACCACATTAATGCCTCCCCTCAGTAAGTGTGGCAGTGTTCCTGAATCTGTAGACCACATTAATGCCCCCTCAGTAAGTGTGGCAGTGTTCCTGAATCTGTAGACCACATTAATGCCCCCCTCAGTAAGTGTGGCAGTGTACCTGAATCTGTAGACCACATTAATGCCCCCTTCAGTAGGTGGCAGTGTTCCTGAATCTGTAGACCACATTAATGCCCCCCTCGGTAATGATTAGCATTAGCATTGACCTCCACCATATCACCAAGGGGGGAATGGAGATATACACACTGTGAATTCAAAGGAGGACCCTGTAGCTGATCGACCAGCACTGTATTTCAGTTTGGGACCATACCAAGTGCTGTCGCTTCAACTGGCTGTGTTTCGACACCACCACATACATCCCCTACTCTTCCGAGACGTCGTACGAGAACTCCCTGCTTGTGCAGCAGACCGGTGCCTTGGCTCTGAGCTCCCTCACCCACGTCATGAAGAGTCTCACCACCAACGCCAAGGGCATCTTCCTCCTCCTGGCCAAACACCAACAAGAGAACAAGGAGAACGCTACGTATATAGGTACAGTCTTCAAAATGGCATATGGTCTAGGGTTCTTTGTCTTAAACATGCAGCACAGGTGGCCTGGTCACCTAAGGAGCTGCAGTTGAAGAGTTATCTCCCTTCAGTGTACCAGAATCTTATGTTTGTGGGTTCTAGTCCTGGGTTTCCCTCTGATTATGCTGGCCTCTCACGCCAAAGGCCTGGGTTCGAATCCCGGTGGAGACACCAAAATTTGTGACCTGGGTCTCATACTGTGTTGTGCCCTGGGCAAGGCACTTCTTCCACATTGCACTCACACCACCCAGCTGTTTAAAATGGGTACCTGAAAATCGGATGTACGGACCTATACGGTCGCGCTTAGCTCTTAGTAGCAGCTTTGAAAGTACAATTCCACAGGGTAATAATGTAACGCCAGAGAACAGCATCGCGTTGTATTCTAGGTGCAAAAATTAGCATTATTATTATTATTATGCTTATAGGTTTGTCAGCATCACACCAACATGGTAAATGTTCAGCACCTACATCAGTTTGGGATTCCTGCTACATCAAGCTGGCATGCCATAACTGATATGTTGTTTATAGCAACATTAAACCAGACATATTCACTTTAATAATCATTATGTTGACAATTGTAGATTTATGGGATCAATCAATCAATTCTATGCTAAAATCTCAAAGGCTCAAACCCAGCTTCTGTTCCCATTCTTTAAATAGACTTTGTGTGGATCAGTTGAGATGTATGTGGTCTCTCCATTCTCTTCAAAATGATCACACTAAATACTGTCAATAAAGTGTTTATGGTTATTGACTGATGTTGTTTGTTTCAGGCATGTCTTTCAGTGAGCTGTATCAGCGATGTCGGGAGTCGTTCCTCGTCAACTCGGACCTCACTCTCAAGGCACAACTCATCGAATTCAGGGACCATAAGCTTATCAGATCAAAGAAGGTGGGTGATTTTCCCTAATGTATTTATATTAGATTCAATATTGAATAATAATACATTATTTGTAATCACACACATGTCATACTGGATTTCCTACTGAGTGAAATTGTTACGTGAGTGCTGGTTCTTTTAAATGCGTTAACGTATACATCCCTTTCTTATCACAGAGCTACGATGGTGTGGAACATTTACTTATCCCAATCGACAAACCGACACTCACAGAGTTTCTGGAACAGCAGGAGGACAGCTGATGGCCTGTGTGATATTTCCCTAGCAACACATCCCCATTCACAAAGATCCTGGAATGCAAGGGAGACATTCTTATAACCTGTGGGATATCTCCTTAGCAACACACTCACAGTATTCTTGGAATAGAGTTCCTGAAGATTGCTTATGGCTAGGGTAATATTTCCCTGGCACCCCATCCAAACTTGCAGAGGCCCTGGGCCTAGATTTTCGAAGCTCTCTTAGCGCTAAGATAGTCGTAAGTGCCATACCTTAACATTAACTTACGACTACCTTAGCGATAAGAGAGCTTCGAAAATTTAGGCCCTGGAATAGAAGGAGGACAGCTTATGATCTATGTAATGTCTGCCAAGTAACATGCCCACAGTCACAGAGTGCCATGAACAGCAGGAAGACAGCTTATAGCTAGAGTAATATCTCCCTGGTAATCCAGACAAGACAACTGATAACCTACATGATATTTCCCAAGCAACTCATCCACATTGTACACTTTCTGGAGCCATTACCCAACTAATTTGGAGTCGCTTGGCATCACCCATAATTAATTAGCTCTGCTGCAATCTGAATAAGCATAAATGTTTTGCCTTTATTAATGTCATTTAGACATGCATGACACTCAGATTTTATGGCACGTGTTCCATGTGAGTTAATAAAGGCTCTGATATTTTTCTGGAGTGCTGGTGGGTTCAAATCAAAACAAAGATGGCAGGAAAATCATTTATTTATCCGTGTTTCCATGTTTAAAATGAATTTGTTTCCTGTCATTAAGGTGTGTCAGTTAATATAAACAGGGCTTGGAATCCCACTTCTTAAGCCTTCATCCATTATGTTATTGTCGGGACTGATACTGTATTGCAAACAAATAATAGGAATTATATTAATATGTGTGTATAGCTTAAAAAAGCCTTTTCATATTTAATATTATAGCTAATTTGTATTGCCACAACAGATTAATTGTAGTAATATCAATGAATCAAATGATGCTTAACTGTCTGGGGTAGCACATAGGATGACGCTGAATCTGATTGAACCTACTGAAGGACAGGCAGGACATCTTGTGCTCAACAGAATGAATAGCAAAGTTAGGCCTATTTAGGATATTTTAAAAAAGAAATGTTATGTATACTGATGAATTGAATAGAAATGGGCTAGTCATATTGGTATTTATAAATAGATCGGATCGAGTAAGTTTTCACAGCTCAAAGTGGATAAGCTGTTTATGCTTCAGCAATGTGTTATTGAAGTTTGAATATTTGTCAAATATTATATGGAAGATTGTGTAGTGTTGAAGACATGAGTGACTGGACGAGACAGGATATAAGGGGTTGTCAAAAGAGAGGGTGTATAATTACATTTTGTTGACATGATGTTACTGTGATTTGACACCTCTAAATCACAAATCGCGATTGGGTATTCTCCAATTTAAAAAAATTATTTTTTTTTTTGTCAATTAATGAAATATTGTTGTAAGTGTATATCAGTGAGTGTGTGAGTTGAGTTATATGCCAATCCAGCTATATCACGGAAGGGGAAATAAAAAATGGTCTTCCTGCATTGTGCCCATGTGAGTAATCTCAAATATTGTTTTGTTACAGTTAATGAAATATTGTTTAAGGGTATATCAAATGATCCAAGTCATAGATTGAACTTGGTAAGTCATTCACAGTAACTATCCGAAGAGTGATTCTAGAACGTATTCCTACAAAGATACCTTAAACTCAGTTATTGTGCATAATTACTCAAGGCACTGGGTTTTTCATATCAGCCTTTGAAATACGGATATTTTGAAGTATATCTGTATGGACCTGGATTAACAGTGTTACTCTGTCCTACAGATTTGGGCAAGATTTTTCTCAGTAGAACATGTTTAAAATTGATGCCTGATGCTCTTGCCTGAACAATTCCTTTTTGGCATTACTGTTCGAAGTGGTACAATTTGAGTCTATTTATTGTATTAAAAATAAGTAAAAACTGGAAAATGTATGTTTTCACATTGTTCATGTAAATATTGCCAAATGATTGTCCTAACAATGAAATGGGTGGTTTCAGTGCCTTACACTGTTGATAAACAGAATGAACTCAATAAATTGATGATGTTAACTAAGTGTTTGTTGTAATTAGGCTCACACCATGCTACATTTATTGACAGAGTTTAGTTTGGACTCCAGGATGATACTTGAACAAGATTCAGGTGTCACAGGAAACGTCTGAAATTCAGTTTGCTTGACAAGACGACTGTCCTGAAAATTATGTTGTGGAAGGACGCTGATCAGGACGTCCTGATTGTATCCATGGTTGCTGATGGTATCAACTCTGCCTAGTAGTATTGGGAATTGGTTGAAATCTCACAATTGATGATTGCTTCATTACCAACGAACAATCATCGAAAAACATTGGTTAGCATCATTTTTCAGATTTCCTATCCAGGTTGTTATTGCAGATAGGTATAAGATGATGCAACTTGCTACTTTAAAGTAATGACTAATATATCATGAACATAACCATAAAGTCTTCAAGAAGTCTTCAGTCATGAATATTCAGTGAAGTGACTTTTCAAGTTAGTAAAGTTTGCAGGAAGATATGTTCCATCGTCAAGTGTTTCAAAGACTAAAACAGCAGTTCCAAAATCGTTCGTGTTCGATTATGAGAAAATGTGATCGATTGCTTGGTCGTTCGGTCACTGCGACCAATCTTCGATTATTTCAATTAATCGGAACACCACTACTGCCTAGTGGATTTCAATATCATAGAGGCCACTGGCATTGTCTTGTCCAGAAGAACTGCAAAAAGTGATTCTTATCATACACCTCTTTACAAAGAATAGCTGCAACATTGCTGATGCAGCTTTAAGCAATATTCGCTTGCTCACTCACTCACTCCATGCATGTCTGTAATATGTGTCAAGTCTGAACTTTTGAAGTTTCTGAAAAAGAAAGTCTTTGGGCTCCTTTTCATTGTTTTGTTACTGTAATGTAAGAACCTTTTTTGGGTAGAATATTATGTTCACTTCTGAGACAGGATGTAAGTCTACGTGCCTGACCAATCGATCCAATTGGTCGCCGAAAACGACCAGCATTGGTTGCTGGGCAACACTCCTAGCCGGGAATCGTGGAGGGGTCCATGGTTAGCAGTTTGGTGAAGTATTGTTGTTACGTTGCCGGCTTCAGCGTAAAACAACACTCGCTCCGTTCATTACACTGCAGACTCGTGTGCCGACTTTCCGCGATTACTGTCCCTTTAACCATTGAAATGAAACAATAAAACGACAAATTACACTTCCTGACAAAACATTGTTGACATTTTGAAACAATATGTGTGTCCAGGTAAGCTCGCAAGCGGTTGTGTCGCAGCTTGAATATTTGCAGGTCAATTGATATCACGAATTACTTCTTTGATGGGAATTTTAGAAGTTGAGGTGATAATTTGTATGCATATACATCTTTATTCTAAGAAAGGCGACGTTTCGACATAAGCGTCCGCCCGGAGAGCGGAAGGTCGCGGGTTCGATTCCCGGCCGCGTCATACCAAAAGATGTTTAAATATGGTACTTGTTGGTCCCTGCCTAGCGCTCAGCATTTATGGGTACAACAAGGACTGGTCGGCTCGGAGTCAGTATAATGTGTCTGAGTGGGGTATTCATGCTTAAATGCGGCATGGTATCTCAGTGGGCTAGCACTATAAAACCAGCTTAAGTCTGGGCTGGTACAAGCAGCCACACATACACATACACACGCATGCACGTCGTCATATGAGCGAAATATTCTCAAGCACGACGTTAAACCTCATGTCACCTCACCGTTTCGACATAGAGTTTAATATCGTTGTCAGGGGCGGTGGGGTAGCCTAGTGGTTAAAGCGTTGGCTCGTCACGCCGAAGACCCGGTGTAACAGGCCAGAGTATACACCCTGTCCCAGACTATACCCGGGGTTAAACTGGGCTAGCTCCAGACTATACCCCAGGTATAATCTGGGCTAGCCTAGTTATACCCGGGTATATTCTGAACTAGGCCATAGTATACCCCCAGCCCAGATTATACCTCTACAGAAAACAAGTGATTAAGGATACTACTATAATTTTATTGTATTCTCCGCAATTAAACACTGGTTACAACATTGAAATGATCCGATACATTTTCCAGATACAAAGCATAATCAGTGTGAGTTTTCAAGCTGGAAGCTGGCAGGGGTACATCAGCCATTGCATTGACTGACAAACTGCACTGTAAATATATATGTCACATTTTAACAGACTGGCTGTTGACATAACTTCTGCATCTGTTGCCCACACTCCATCTCGTGAAATTCCCGAATTAGTGATGTACTCACTGAGTGATGTTTCAGGATGCTGGGTAGGCGGCTTTTGGTGAGCACTTCCTTTTCACCACGAAGACAATTCCGTTTGCTACCCGAAATGGCTTTGCAGTTTGCCGAAAATGTGACTTCGCATTCAAACGCGTGTCAGGATCCAGGTCATAGATGTGCCGAGGATACTTCTTATCAGAGTTGGTGTAGAAGTTCAAGATCTGGGTATAGAGGTTGTCATCCATGTTGAAGGTTGAATGTGATATAGGATGCGAAATGAAATGCACTTTTTCTCACACCGGTTATCTCCTATTAGTTAGACAGCCAGTTGTTAGACAGTGGAGTAGGGTATTAATTAAGACAACACCCACCTCCATAATGGTACAGCTCTAATTAGATTGATGATAATTGATCATTTTTTAGGGGTATAGTCTGGGCTGGAGGGGTATACTTTGGCCTAGTCCAGAATATACCCCGGGGTATAAACTGGCTAGCCTATAGTTTACCCCGGGGTATAATCTGGTGGGGGTTATTCTGGGCTGCTACACCGGGTTCGAATTCCCACATGGGTACAATGTGTGAAGCCCATTTCTGGTGTCCCCCGCCGTGATGTTGCTGGAATATTGCTAAAAGCGGCGTAAAACCAAACTCAGTCAGTCAGTAATATCGTTGTCAAGCAAGTGATGACAATTGATATGACGAATGTCAGAACTACATAATCCCATATCTCTTAACACGTGAAGATATAAATGACAGCTTTCATGACATTCGTGATATTAATTATTTGGTTACATTCAGGCGAAGGAAGAGCCTGTGACTGAGCTCTACAGTGCCACGGCACAAATTTATCGTAGTTCCTTATCCCGTGTATATTCACGTATCAAATCAACGATGTGAAAAATAAATTCAAATCTCGGTGGTTTGAATTACAGAAGCTACGTGTGGTTTTAGGAAGGGGAGTCGTCTGCTTTAAGATTTTATGAGCAGCTTAGGGTTAAACCCAGCAATGATAATTGTAAGTGCCTTCTAGAACAACAAATACTTACCTTGACCATTTTTGTCGGCCAAGGGTGAAACCGAAATTAGATCTATGCCAACATATTGCAATGTATCACTTTTTTTAGATAAGGACAAACTTTATTGATGAACAACTTCTTTATCCAGGTGATGCGACGTCGCGATACAGATTCTTGTATCATTTTCAAGCAGGATGATACAAGAACCTGTATGAAACATCGCACCACCTGAATAAAGACTGTTCATCCATAAGTTATGTCCTTATCTGACTCGCCAACTTCTAGAAAATGCCACTCAAAGAAGGTATCACTTTTTTAAACACCTATAATGATTGACAAACATGAGCAGGTCTGTACACTTTTTATAAAACAGGGATACACAAATATACATCTTCCACGTTGTGAACACAACATTGTAACTGGGGAACGTTAGATCATTGCCAGATATCCACCAGAATTAACACAACAAGCAAAGACGACATAACTGACCATTTTCAAACTGGCAGTAGAGCCAATGAGGATAAAGTTGCTATGGCGCAACCGTAGAAGAACGCATGATGTTTTATAATAATATTAGATCTGAGAATGACATTCAAAAAAAAAGCGGCCAGTCAAAAGTGATTCACATATAGACATACATACATTTTCATCTGGTGAAGGAGTAAGGGATATACTCCGAAACGATTTGTTCCTCATAATAAAGAAGTTGACAACCATAAAACTCTCTTCCTGATGATCATATTGCTTAATATATTTTATTAAAAAATGTGTTTTGTGTTAAGTTGAAGCCAAGCCACTGTAAAAATATGCCACCTTTCTAATTATTTTCTTTCACTTCTCAACCAAACCGACATGTTGGATATTCTATTATAGAAGCATTATATCGACGCATTTCGGTTAACTGTCGTCAGTTGAATTAATATTATCATCTTTCGATAGACGACACGTTGTAGAAAACTCCTTCTTATTGAGAACTGCCATTATGTAGGGTAATCAGTTATTGATAGACTGTTCTCTATCATAAACTCGATTGGTGACCGATTCAAGTTCACTTGCACCGAGCTGTGGCCTATTTTATACTCCCCTCCCTAGTGCTCATGTCCCGTCCAGATGATACAGTGAACGCTAGCTTCCTATGGCTTGTCTACATCATTCCTATGATATTTGGCGAGGTGTTTTAACGCCTGTATGTTTAAGCCGAGTTAGTGTCTCATAGGCCGTGTGTCCGGGCGTCCTACAGCACATGCATGCCTTTTGTGATATTAAATGTAAAAGTGACATTTCAATAAATATTCTTCTTTTCATTCTTCTTATACTTCTTTTCATTCCCATGCTTTTTATTCTTCTTTTCGTTCCTCTTTTTTCATTCCCCCGCTTTTCATTCTTCTTTTCATTCTACTTTTCATTCCTTCATTCTATTTTCATTCTTCTGCTAATTCGTCTTCTTTTCATTTTCATTTGTCTTATTTTCATTCTCCTAATTCTTCTGTTCATTCCTCTTCTTTTCATTCTTCTCATATTTTTCAGTCATTTTCGTTTCATTCCTCTCATTTTTTCTTCATTCTTCTGCTCATACCTCTTCTTTTCATTCTCCTAATTCTTTTTTTTCATTCCTCTTCATTCTTTTCATTCTTATTTTCATTCCTCTCATTTTATTGTTCATTCTGCTCATTCCTCTACTCTTCATGCTTCGCATTCTTCTTTTCATTCTTCATCTTTTCATTCTTCTGTGAAAGGGGGTGGGGTGGGGGGTAGCCTAGTGGTAAAAGCGTTCGTTCGTCACACCGAAGACCCGGGTTCGAATTCCCGCATGGGTACAATGTGTGAAGTCGCTTTCTGGTATCCTCCGCCAAGAGTTTGCTGGAATATATCTAAAAGTGGCGTAAAACTAATTTCACTCACTCACTTTTCTGTGAAAGTGGTAGTCTGTCTCTGTTGTTGAGGACATAATTACCCACCAACTTCAAGAAAATGTGTTCTAGAGTATTACTTAAGCAGACAAAGTGGTACGTGTAAGACTTAAACAGCACATTGAGCGGTTGTCTGGAGCACATATCTGTCTTCAAAATCTTATAACAACGCTTCAACGTTTAGAAGTTAGAAAAAACGAAAAAATTAAGTTTTCTGTTTAATATTGTTAATATGTTTTACGTCTTACATTTATTTTTTTAAGATGATCAGATGGTTTAGACATTTGCTCTACGCTGAAGTTCCGTGTTCGCTGGATACCAGGTGTTAAACCCATACCCTCAGACTGAAATGCGTAAAGTCACACACCTTCGTTTGATCAAGTGACTGAAGAATATAGTGTATAAGTCAGTATCAGTGAAATATTCTTGCATTTTCAACAAAGTACTCTGAAACCAAATTGACATAACCCTAAACTAAGGTGAACCTGTAATGAAGATATTCTTTCAAGAGAATACCATCACACCTCTGAATAAAGAAATGTACATCGACAGTGGATAAATCAGTATCAGTGAACATATATGCTGCATTTTCAACAAAAGTACTCGGAAACCAAATTGACATAATTCCAAACTAAGGGTGAACTTGTAATTAAGTTATAATTTTACAGCTCTGGTTGGTGAAATGTACATCGGTTGTGTATCTGAGTATCACAAGGACTCAGTGTAAAGTTGTTTTTTTAGACCAATCACTCTAAAATATTAAAGAGGCTAAAGTACCCTAGGTCAACGTGTAATGACCAGTCATTCCAGTCAACTCCCGCGGACCTCTGTACTGAACTGTAGTAACGCGCACTTTCAGTAATAAGTGTTTCAGTAGCTATTGACATTCACTGACGTAGACTGTTACCAGCGTTCGTGGCAAGCGTTGAGACACGTTGCAACAGTCGCGTCTCTAATGGAGGTTTTAAATGCATAACTTGAATACGCCACATCGGTGCAAGATCTTAACACACCGCTATATCGACCCTGTGAGTCAGTCATATCTTACCTGTGGCTTTGCTCAAGTAACGACAACTATAGTCCGTTTGACTTCATTTGAGACCGATGAATTGCTCGCTAACACAAAATCTGATAATTGCAACAAAACCAAATTTTGCACATTTATGCTTTATCTATTTAGTTAACCCCCCAGCTTCTTTTAAAGAGTGTACTATCATATACCCCCTTCCCCCTTTAAAATATTTGAGACAACAATGCGGCTACTGACTAAATTAGTCTGTTGTCGTTTTGTATGTCTGTTGTATGTAAATGTATGTATGTATGTATGTATGTATGTATGTATGTATGTATGTATGTATGTATGTATGTATGTATGTATGTATGTATGTATGTATGTATGTATGTGTGTGTGTGTGTGTGTGTGTGTGTATGTATGTATAGATGGATGGATGGATGTAAAGATGGATGGATGGATGTAGCTAGGTACATGTATGTTTGTACTTTAAATGAAACATCAAGAACAAGTATTGTTGGTTTAAGTTAACGCTCATCACGTACCGCACGTGCATTTGTTTCACTGTTCCATCTACTGCGCTCACCGCCTTGTAATACAAACCAATAATAGCGATTTGAATCTATGATCGTTTGTTAAACAACTTTTATCCTAAGTTGAATTAAATTCTGAGATTTAAATGTTCATTTGGCAAGGTAAAATTATGAGGATTCGCAATCTTAATTTCACTTAACTTGATTTACTTTTTTGTTTAAAGTGAAATTCATCGGTACGTTTTCGCTGCAAACAGACTATAGCTTCGTTCAATGGGCAAGATGCCCTTTATTTTTAATCGGATTTCTAAATTTTAAAAAATAACCACCACCACCACTACCCCCACCCCACAGCTTTGATTCATGCCAGCTCTAGAACCTGAACATGATTCCCCTCGAACGATCCACGATTATCTGCACATCGTTGAATGACTTCAATCGTTAATTCCCATGCTTCAAACGAGTGTTTGAAGATGCATTTACTTGTTGACTAACCTCATTGCACATTTATCAATATCAACATGTCTTGAAGTTCAAGCGATCATGTAACTACCCAATGCAAAAAAAATCAATAGCCGTACACATAACTATACACAATTTAAAACCATGTACTTAGCGCTTAGTTTGTATATTATGACAGTTTTATGACCGTTACTTAAGCATTGCCACACAAGAGGTGGCCATGTAAACAGGTTCCAACCATGCATTATACACAGAACAGTGTTTAATGTACACACACCTGTTACCTGGTGAGTATTAGTGGTATTTCAATGCCATTTACTGCTTAGTTAGCAGAGTGTTGGGGTTGCCTTACTTAAGCCACGAGTCATGAAATCCTCAAAGAGATCAATAAGTAGTTGCGTTTCGTCTTGCCTTTAAATATCATGCATCTTTCCCAACAACCTGAAATCAATTTTATTGAAACATTAAGCGGACTGCTGAGACCGCGGAAATGAAAATGGCTGATAAACAACGAATGAAAATGACTGATAAAAAACGAATGAAAGTGACTGATAAAAACGAATGAAAATGACTGATAAAAAACGAATGAAAGTGACTGATAACAAACGAATGAAAATGACTGATAACAAACGAATGAAAATGACTGATAGAAACGAAGGAACATGACTGACAAAACATTGATAAAAACGAACGAAAATAACTGATAAAACAAATAAAAATGACTGATAAAACGAATGAAAATGACTGATAAAAATGAATGAAAATGACTGATAAAACGAATGATAATGACTGATAAAAACGAACGAAAATGACTGATAAAAAACGAACGAAAATGACTAAAAAACACCGATGAAAATGACTGATAACAAACGAATGAAAATGACTGATTAAAAAACGAATGAAAATGACTGGTAAAAAACAAATGAAAATGATAAAACACGAATGAAAATGACTGATAAAAAACAAATGAAAATGACCTATAAAAAACAAATGAAAGTGACTGGTAAAAAACGAATTTTCCTGCTGCTTATTGATTAACCTCGATGCATTGCAATTGCTCATGCAGAAACTACCGTTATAACGAAAATCAAACTGACCACTGTTTTTGTTCGCTATAACCGTAGTTCGTTATACGCACTACGATTTAAATATATTGTAAGTCATTTGGAAAGCCCCTAATGAAGATTACATGAAACAGATCATCAGTTTGTTGTATCCGTCAGTTCGTAGTAAGCGGGGTTTACTGTACTTACCCTGTAATTACGGAATGCGTTTAAATATTACTGTATTCCTGGGGTACTTGTTGGGGGGTCTTCTCGTTTACCCACCACCTATTGTTCTAGGTGGACAAATCACTGAAGCGGAATAATCCGCTAGACAATAGATGTCTCTTAAATTTTGCTCCCCGTGAAATAAGGTCCCCCCATTACTTTAGGGTGGTGGGTAAGTGAGAATGACCCGGTAGAGAGTGTTCACTAAATTTATTTAAAAAATCAGCAACAACAACAAATCAATAACCTCAGTTCATGAACGGTGAACACCGTTCACCTGGATGAGACTAATTAGTGTCACCCACCAGGACCGAATTTCACGGTGAGCAGTGTAATCACTAACCCGTGTACACTAATCCTCTTTCATCCCTTATCATAACTTTAGGGTGGTGGGTAAGTGAGAATGACCCCTTGTTGGTACAGTAACCTACGTTTATAACGAACAGTTTTTGTCCTGGGCTTTGGTATATACTTCCCATCAAAAGTTTAGACTCACTTAAATCACTCACTTTATGTTATGTAATATATATGGTTACATCGAAGATTGATTTCTCCACTAACTTGGGGGAACCAACTGCAAACTTTATGCAGATGAACTGCACGAGGATCATGCATCAAATTGCTGAAAAGCATGTGCAAATATCGTGCATGTGAACAGCTGCGTTTTGCTGTAAAGTTTTGTTAAGAATTCGCCAATTTGTACTGATTTTTATCATTTTTTTAAACTCATGACAATAATCTTTTCAACGTTACAAATTTGTTTTACAATACATCAGTTCATGTGTAAATAGTACCTTTAAGCAGTATGGAATAGTTTGCAAAATTTAGTTTAGAACAGTTGCCTGAAGTAAGTGGCTATATTTACTCTAGTGAGTAAACTTTTGATTGGAAGTATATATGCAAGTTGAAATGTGTTTTTCGAACCACAATATTTGGGCCCATTGGAGTTAGCTGTAACCGTAGCTTACTGCTCTTATACATACCTTGTGCTGTAGTTTCAGTGTATTTGGGTTGGGCTTAAGTAGAGGAACACTCCGGCTTGATAAACAGGAAAGACAACGTCATAAGGTGGAAAAAATATTTTCGTCAGAGTTCGATCCATGATCATATGAAAAAGTGTGAGTGAGTATAGCTTTACGCTGCTTATAGCTCTTTTCAAGCACGTCGAGGGATACTAGAAATGATCTTAACACATTGTACTCATACGGGAAATCGAACCCGGGCCTTCGGCGTGACGAGCGAACGCTTTAACCACAAGGCTACCACACCGCCCCTCATTTGAAGAGGAAGTGTTATTTGTGTTCATATCGACATTATAGTCCGTTTGGCTCAAAAGCGGACCGATGAATTGCAATCTAACTCGAAAATGAATAAACATATAATACTCAATGAAACGCTGATTATAATCAAAATATCAGACCAACTCTGTGATTTGTTTGCAGAATTTATGTCCTAAAATTAAAAAAGTTGTTTAACAAAGTATCATTAAAATTTTGACACAGTTCACTATTTGTTACGAGGGAGGAGTGCAGAGAAATGGACAGCCAGGTGTAAGAGAAGCACGTGCACAAGTGCCGACAAAGTTATTGATTGATTAGTGCTGTAACGTCTCCATCCTTTCTCGCACACCTGGCTGTCCCTTTCTCTGCATCAGTGTTTCATTGAGTATTTTCTGTTTATTAGTTTTCGAGTTAGATTGCAATTCATCGGTCCGATTTTGCGCCAAACGGACTATAGACCTCTGGCAATACAATCATGTATATGAATTTGAAACCAAAACTAGTTCCGACTATAATACAGGGTGGTGTTGCGATACATTTTACTCGATATATGGCTGATACATGGATAATATGAATTTATCTTAAGCATAATTAAACAAGGATAAAAGCGCAGTAGTTGGAATAGTGAAGCAAACGCACGTGCGTTACGTGATGAGCGTTAACTTAGACCAACCCTACTTGTTCTCGGTGTTTCATTTAATGTGCATACCCCCTTGTAATACAAACCAATAATAGCGATTTGAAACTATGATCGTTTGTTAAAAAACTTCTATCTTAAGTTGAATTAAAATCTGAGATTTAAATGTTCAATTGGCAAGGAAAAATTATGAGGATTCGGAAGTTTAATTTCACGTTTTTCGATTTACTTTCTTGTTTAAATTAAAATTCATTGGTACGTTTTGACTGCAAACAGGCTGTACATTATTCGAGAAAAAAATTATTGTAAGGAAGAGTACTGATATGAACAAGGCATTTTTGCATTACATTATACACAAATATTATATTTGTTAAAAGAAACATTATACAGCACATATTATATTTGTTATTATATATGTGAAAAAGAAACGCCTTAAGACGTCACTGATTTTCGATAATCCATTCATGTGCATTTCAGATAATTTCACTATTAAGCACAATGGAATCGGTTTCTTTATCTGGCCGATAATCGGAACTGGTTGTTCTCTGGTGTTGACGTTTAGTGTCTATTTACATGTTCAACTAGATTATAATATAAGAGGGGCGTTGGGGTAGCCCAGTGGTTAAAGCGTTCGATCGTCACGCCGAAGACCAGGGTTCGATTCCCCACATGGGTACAATGTGTGAAGCCTTTCTGGTGTCCTTCGCCGTGATATTGCTGGAATATTGCTACGAGTAAAACCAAACTCACTCACTCACAATATAAGATTAGTTTGAGGACATGGTAACGTATTTTAAATGTAAGACAAAAATGACTTGACTGGGCCTTTTCGGAATTGTCAATTGGTAGGTCGAATGTCATAACCTTCAAACCGGGATAACGTTGTCCTGATATAAATAATGCGCGAAAAATTAGATATTTGGCAGAATTTGGCAAGAACTTGTTTTGTCCATCGTTGACGGAAGATATCCTTCTGTTTCGTCGGACATGCCTGAAATAATGCTGACGTGACTCACTTACTCACATAAGCACCCACGCACCCACTCACCCACTCACGCACCCACCCACCCACTCACTCACTCGTAGTAAGCAGCTAACAACGTTGTTAGAAACTGCTGAAGTGGGACCGTGCAAAAACGTGATGTATGTCTATAGGCATACGAAAAGCTATCGATTGTTCTGTGCAACGTGTGTCGTGTACAGACGTACAACAGCGCCTTAGACGCTGTGTGTGAGTCGATACAACGACTAACGGTAAATTAATCGTTCCTGGGCCCGACTAACATAACACTTTAATGATACCAAAGAATGATACCGAGAAATTAGGGCAGTATTTGCAGTAATAAAGGTAGCTGCTTTGGCTTTTAATGCAGTGGACGAATTAGCAGCATTAATTGAGGCATACGCCGTTGCAGGAGGACTTTCCGTTGTAGCAGCATTTACTGTAGCAGACATGGCAGTAGTGCCATTTACTGTAGTAGACGTGGTAGTATCTGCATTTACTGTAGTAGACGTGGTAGAAGCAGCATTTACTGCAGTAGACGTGGTTGTAGCAGCATTTACTGCAGTAGACGTGGTTGTAGCAGCATTTACTGTATTAGACATGGTAATAGCAGCATGTACTGTAGTAAACGTGGTAGAAGCAGCATTTACTGTAGTAGACGTGGTAGTAGTGACATTTACTGTAGTAGACGTGATAGTTGCAGCATTTACTGTAGTAGACATGGCAGTAGTAGCATTTACTGTAGTAGACGTGGAAGTAGTGACATTTACTGTAGTAGACGTGGAAGTAGCGACATTTATTGTAGTAGACGTGGAAGAAGCAGCCTTTACTGTAGTAGACGTGGTAGTAGCAGCATTTACTGTAGTAGACGTGGTAGTAGCAGCATTTACTGTAGTAGGCATGGTAGTAGCAGCATTTTCTGTAGTAGACGTGGTAGTAGCAGCATTTACTGTAGTAGACATGGTAGTAGCAGCATTTACTGTAGTAGACGTGGTAGTAGCAGCATGTACTGTAGTAGACTTGGTAGAGGCATCCTTGTCTGTAGTAGACGTGGTAGTAGCAGCATTTATTGTAGTAGGCATGGCAGTAGCAGCATTTACTGTAGTAGACGTGGTAGAAGCAGCATTTACTGTAGTAGACGTGGTAGTAGCTGCATTTACTGTAGTAGACGTGGTAGTAGCAGCATTTACTGTAGTAGACGTGTTAGTTGCAGCATTTTCTGTAGTAGACATGGTAGTTGCAGCATTTACTGCAGTAGACGTGGCAATATAATCATTCACTGTAGTAGACGTGGTAGAAGCATTGTTTACTGTGGTAGAAGTAATAGTAGCAGCAGTAACTATCGTAGGAACAGTGACACATTCTCATGCCCATGTACCTGCATAAGCAATTCCAGCAAAATATACACATGTAAATTCAACAGCAAATAGATTTATGTCCAACCAGATTGACCAAATCCTCGTTGTACAAAACATACATATTCTTAATTTAGTGAACTTGGCAGAATCTGTCTCCCACTCAACGCCTTCCCTCAACCCCAACCTTGGATAACATTGAGTCCAGACACCTGGCAATATGGTTATTGATCCATAACCATTGAACAAATTGTTTACATGCAGTTACTACGCAAGTACCCTAACTTCTACAAGAGTATTATAGAAATACATTCAGACATATAAATTAATGCTGCGTAAATGTTGAAAGTATTTCAAAAACAGACATTTGAAATGTTGCATGATGATATTCTGAACTTGTCTTTTAGACTTGATAGAAGCGTCGTTAACTGTAGACGTTGAAGTAGCATCGTTTACAGTAGTAGACGTGGAAGTAGCATCGTTTACAGTAGTAAACGTGGACGTAGCATCGTTTACAGCAGTAGACGTGGAAGTAGCGTCGTTTACAGTAGTAGACGTGGACGTAGCGTCGTTTACAGTAGTAGACGTTGACGTATCATCGTTTACAGTAGTAGACGTGGACGTCGCGTCGTTTACAGTAGTAGACGTGGACGTAGCATCGTTTACAGTAGTAGACGTGGACGTAGCGTCGTTTACAGTAGTAGACGTGGACGTAGCGTCGTTTACAGTAGTAGACGTGGACGTAGCATCGTTTACAGTAGTAGACGTGGACGTAGCATCGTTTACAGTAGTAGACGTGGACGTAGCATCGTTTACAGTAGTAGACGTGGACGTAGCATCGTTTACAGTAGTAGACGTGGACGTAGCATCGTTTACAGTAGTAGACGTGGACGTAGCATCGTTTACAGTAGTAGACGTGGACGTAGCATCGTTTACAGTAGTAGACGTGGACGTAGCATCGTTTACAGTAGTAGACGTGGACGTAGCATCGTTTACAGTAGTAGACGTGGACGTAGCGTCGTTTACAGTAGTAGACGTGGAAGTAGCGTCGTTTACAGTAGTAGACGTGACGTAGCATCGTTTACAGTAGTAGACGTGGACGTAGCATCGTTTACAGTAGTAGACGTGGAAGTAGCATCGTTTACAGTAGTAGACGTGGAAGTAGCATCGTTTACAGTAGTAGACGTGGAAGTAGCATCGTTTACAGTAGTAGACGTGGACGTAGCATCGTTTACAGTAGTAGACGTGGACGTAGCGTCGTTTACAGTAGTAGACGTGGACGTGGAGCGCATCGTTTACAGTAGTAGACGTGGAAGTAGCATCGTTTACAGTAGTAGACGTGGAAGTAGCATCGTTTACAGTAGTAGACGTGGACGTAGCATCGTTTACAGTAGTAGACGTGGACGTAGCATCGTTTACAGTAGTAGACGTGGAAGTAGCATCGTTTACAGTAGTAGACGTGGACGTAGCGTCGTTTACAGTAGTAGACGTGGACGTAGCATCGTTTACAGTAGTAGACGTGGACGTAGCATCGTTTACAGTAGTAGACGTGGACGTAGCGTCGTTTACAGTAGTAGACGTGGACGTAGCGTCGTTTACAGTAGTAGACGTGGAAGTAGCGTCGTTTACAGTAGTAGACGTGGACGTAGCATCGTTTACAGTAGTAGACGTGGACGTAGCATCGTTTACAGTAGTAGACGTGGACGTAGCGTCGTTTACAGTAGTAGACGTGGACGTAGCGTCGTTTACAGTAGTAGACGTGGACGTAGCATCGTTTACAGTAGTAGACGTGGAAGTAGCATCGTTTACAGTAGTAGACATGGACGTAGCATCGTTTACAGTAGTAGACGTGGACGTAGCGTCGTTTACAGTAGTAGACGTGGACGTAGCGTCGTTTACAGTAGTAGACGTGGAAGTAGCATCGTTTACAGTAGTAGACGTGGAAGTAGCGTCGTTTACAGCAGTAGACGTGGAAGTAGCATGGTTTACAGTAGTAGACGTGGAAGTAGCGTCGTTTACAGTAGTAGACGTAATAGTAGCAGCAGTAAGAATGACACATCCTCACGCAGATGTAACGGCGCCAGCATTCCCAGCAATTAAAACAAAACAATGTCTTTATTGACTGTCGTGGAATTTCACATGTAAATTCAACTAAAATGAAACGGAGATATACTTGTACTAAAAACGAGTTTATTCGGGATGACTCTTCATCATTAACACTTTAACTCTAAAACAGTAGTACTGGCACCGGCAGCATATAAGTAACTATGACAAAACAAACATTCATACAATAACAAATAAGGTGACTGAAGAGATGATAAAGTTCTGGAGACGAAGAGTTGTCTTTCCTGCTGCCTATCTCCTGCTGTTGCCTATGACAGATTGGTGGGAATCGAAGTCAATCAGAGAAAAATAGAGCTAATGCATTGTCCTGTATTCATACTCTAGGATGCCAATTCAAGCCCTAATAAGCCATAGGTGCACATAGAATGAACCGGTCAATAGTTCCGCAAAATACTTCAGGAATAAACAAATTCAGAGCACTATTTCGGTCAAAGATCGAATCTTATTACTTATTTACTTATCACATCATGCAGTAGTTTCACACGTGGCAATGTCGTTATTTGAATGAAATAGGATTTATGTGTTACCAATATATATGTATGCATAAATCATATATGCATACAAACTATTTTCAAGTTATTTTAGCATGGCATGCGTAAAACGGGCTCAGAAAATGTTAAGAAAACTTTAATCAACAGTCGCTGGAAAACTGAATATTAAGGCTATATAGACAGATATGATGGTCGTATCAAGTACATCATGGTGGTGTGTGGTCCTGCGCGTTGAGCTCAGGTCACAAGTTAAGCAACGTTGGGGCGGAGAGTACTTGGATGGGTCGCCGTGTTTGGCAGCTTGACTCCTGAGACTTTCTAGGACTCCACAACGAAGCACACGTGATGCATGTGGTCTCATCTTTGGCAAGTGAGTTTGTTCAAACTTGTCTGTGTTCACCAAGCCGAAAATGGGTACCCGGCGGGATAAGTCATGTGACTATTAACCTTCTAGCGCCTCGCAGGCACGCACGCAGCACGTACACACACGCACACACACGCGCAATATGTGGAAAAAGAGGGATCGGTCACATCAACAGGCGATGTCATGCACTTGAATACTTCACTCAAGTATTTAAAGACCCAATAAGTGTCAATACGTGAATATATATATATTCATTAATCGTTGCTTTACATTTTATACCCCAAAACTGTGTGATATTATCACGTATGTCATACTTCAGGACCACGATTCCCTGTGACACACATGCCAGCTGATTTAAACACACGTCAAAGAGGTCAGGGAAAGTTATCGGCGATCTTTACATTCTTTTGTTATTTCGTGAGGTTCCATCAAGGCTCAAGGCTTTGGGAGTGGAATGATTGATCCTGGCAACTGAGAGACGGATGAACGTAACTGCCGCGAACATTTCGTTCACATACAAATGTTGACATACTTCTAGAGGTCGCGTCTGACATGCGGTTTTGTGATGGTGTGTTGTCACAACATCCAACATCCACCACCATCACCGCAAACAACACCACTACCACCACCAACATCATCATGACTACCTCCATCGCCGCCACTCGCCGCTACCACCACTACTACAACCACCACTGCTACAACGACCACCACCGAGATCATCAGTATTTCCAACGACGCCACCCACAGCTACCAATACCATCATTCAACTATCACTGTCCCTACTACTACCACCACTACTTCCACCTCCACATCCACCGCCACCACCGTCATCGTCATCATCACAACTACCACAACCACCACTACTTACTACCACAAGCGTCACGATTTCTACAACTACCACTACTACTTGTACAACCACCACCACTACTTCCACCTCCACCACCAAGACCACCGCCACTACTACTTCTCATCGTCATCATCACACCACCACCATCCACTACTTTATCGTCCACTACTACAACCCACCACTACATCATCTTTCCAACGACGCCACCCACAGCCACTACTTCCACCACCATTCAACTATCACTGTCTCCCTACAACCACCACCACCACTACTTCATCACCTCCACCTCCACCGCCACCACCGTCATCGTCATCAACCACCACCATCACCTTTATCGTCACTACTACTACCACTACTACTTCCACCACCACCACCTACTTCTACTACTCCACCACCACAACCACTTCTACTCCTACCACCACCGACACCTTCATCATCACTCCTGACAACCACCACTACTACCACAACCACCACTACTTTTATAACCACCGCCATTACTTCTACAAACACCATTACCACTACTACCTCCACCACCACCACTACCATCACTGGATTGTCTGGTCCAGACTCGGTTATTTATATACCACCGCCATATAGCTGGAATATTGCTGAGTGCGGCGTAAAACTAAACTCACTCACACCTGGCAGCAAACCTCCCATACTCCACTAACTCTCAATAATAACAAATGAGCGATATTTCAACTCGATTTCGCATGGAACTGACACTGACTTTATCATGAATGGGAATAGAGAACGTGAACACTCACTCCTGAGAACTCGCATTGATATATGCAAATAGTTTTTACGTCAACACCTATGTATACCACGGGAAAGGCATGAATATTTCATATGTCATATGGATCTGTTACAAACCCGTTTGCTGTATATTCCATATGTATGTAAGTAAAATCCATAGGCATTGGTTGCAGCATGTCTCTTCAAAGACTATCGGGACAATTTGTACTTCGGCAATGAATAAAATAACTATAAACCGAAATGAATACACAATGTCATGTAGAAAGTAACATATGTTATATTGGGAATTGCACTTTCTCAACCCAACAAAAGTACTAGAGTCTGTACTTTACTGGGAAAGTATAATTCCAAATATAAGATATGTTACAAACTGAAACTTACAAACTGGACACGGGTCTATATGCAGGGTGGCTATGGGCATCAAGCAACTAACAAACTCTTTTATGCATATTGAGCATTCCTGACCCACTGTTACCACAATATGCATAAAAGAGTTTGTTAGTTGCTTGATTTCTCTTTTAGCGCTAAGACTGACTGACTGAGTTTAGTTTTACGCCGCTTTTAGCAATATTCCAGCAATATCACGGCGGGGAAAACCAGAAATGGGCTTAACACATTGTGCCCATGTGGGGAATCGAACCCGGGTCTTCGGCGTGACGAGCGAACGCTTTAACCACTAGGCTACCCCACCGCCCATTCTGTGAAGAGAGTATACTGAAGTTTTTACGGTAAAACCCCGTTACTCCGGACCGTACTGTTCCTAATGAATTCGTCCTGATTGACGAGTCATTAATACTGGAGTGATCTGTCTTATAGGCCCTGTACCACACTATTATTCCTACTGCCTGACCTACCTTCTCACTCTTAATGTTCTGACATATCGGTGCAGGTAATTGTTTTCATTCGAGGTCAATTCAAGCCATAATCAATAGGTTATATAATAATGTCGATATGTACACTCATCCAAACAGAAGTGCATGAGAGTCATAAAAATGTTTTTTTGTTTTTGTTTTTATTGTTATTCATGAAACAATCAATGCAAATGCATTATTTTCATGTTAGTTGCATATTCGTTAAGATAATCGTAAGTTAATGTTAATGTATGGCACTTACGACTATCTTAGCGCTAAGCGAAACAATCAATAACAACTATGCGATGCAATATGATTGTCTAAATTAATGGTCTACAATGATATATCGACCTTCTTGAAAACCGCCAAATTCAAGAATGACACCCCATGCATGTGTATACATGGGGCTACTGCATTGTGCACGTACATCCCATGAGTTGTGTTTAGTGGTGGTGACATAGAGAAATGGTGGTGAGCTCATAAGATGTCTGTCTTTGAAGAGTTTATTAACGCTTATATTTCCTATCCAAATTGAAAGTTCAGGTTTCACTACTTTTTTTAAGAGTATACATGTATATCGACGGTAAATAGAGTCTAACTCTCGTGTCTTTAAAACTGAAATGCATCAACAACCATCGGCGGGTCAGCAACCCTGACTTTTGATTACTTGGCATCCTATCCTATGACCGGCTACAGAATATTGCTGAGGTTTCTTAAACAACTACGCTTCAACGGTTCCTAACAACAAGTGCAGTCAATAAATTTATTTTCTTTACAGAGGGAACGTAAACTGTATACACGACTGAGAGAGTGCCATTGTGCATAGTCACATATGTCGTTGGCACTGTTGAGACAAATATAATATATTTCACAAGTACATATGCCCTCGGTACTGCAAAGTCTTCTATACACAGGACACATGGCTCGATAAGGAATATTGTGATTGAAGCCAGATGAAATCAGAAAATTCATAATTATATGACTTTTTTTGGCTGCCCATCTGTCAGATTCTGCGGTTATGGAGTCCACTTATCTGAGACTTTGTGAATACTGCTCCTACTCGCGTGTCGAAGATGAAAAGCATTTTCTGTTACGGAGTCCTTTTTATGATGACACACGTCTTTCTGTATTATTTAATATTTTAATAACAAATCTTTACTTGCAATACTTTAGATTTTAAATTTATTTTTATGTTATCATCTGATACTTTCTTATCAAATTTAGGTTTAATGTGTTTAAGATGTTTTAAACATATTTGAAACTAGTCATTATTTTATTTATGATATTTTATCATTTTATGAATCTATATTACTGTACTGTTATCTTACCTTATGCAATTATGTAAGTTTTACAGTTTTACAAAGTGTCTCTTCGGCCTATTAAGGCATGGATAATCAATTTTATCTTTGTATATTAATTATGTGTGTATACCTTGTACTTTTATGCGTGGACCCGTGAAGATCCAGGTTAGAATTGATCTTCAGTAACCCATTATTGTAAGAGGCGACTAACGGTATCGGGTGGTCAGACTCATTGACTTGGTTGACACATGTAATCGTGTCCCAATCGCGTAGATCGATGCTCATGCTGTTGGTCACTGGATTGTCTGGTCCAGACTGGACTATTTACAGACCGCCGCGATATAGCTGGAATATAGCTGAGTGCGGCGTAAAACTCAACTCACTCATTCACGCACTTTTATGCGTGACACGTAAATATACAATTCATGATAAACAATTCATTCATTCATTCTTGTTCAGCTTAGGCATGCAAGCTCAGTGAGGGGCGTGTGACTGAGCGAATGTTGTTTGACGCCACACGCTTCAATATGGAGCTGTAACACGGTGGCGTGTAACAATTGAACATGGTCAAGGCGCGTCAGTTATAAATAACACGAGTGACGACCTCGGTCATACCAAAGTATGGACAAATTTTGACTGACTTTTGATCTTTTACAATTACTGTAACTGCACACGGCTGTGACTTTCAACTTGCATTCTGCATTCTGCTATCAATTACCTTTCCTTGACACAGCGTTTAAAATTCCCGGCCTGCCCGACCGTCCGGAATGGTCTATTTTCATCTCGGACGGTCAAATTTCAAACGTAGCCTGTCCGGTGGTCTAGTAGATGTTTTTACACCTAACAGTAAATATTTCATAACATCAGACAGGTTCTCTTGTCGTCAGTTTGAGGTGTTTAAGGTATTATGATAATTATGTTAAACTATATATTTACGATTGGACAGTTCATTTTACAATAACCAATCACAATACATGTACTTTCAGTTTACATAAACTCGGTGCATTGCCTGTTTGTGCTATGGTGTTCATTGCGATGCCTACAAACAGTAAAGTATGTGTTTTTTTTCATTGTTGAAAACCGGACAGGCAAGTTTGTATCCGGACTGGTAATTTTTTAAAGTTACCATTCGGCTGTCTGGCTTGGAACTTTGGGAGTTTTAAACACTGACTAGACATATTCATATGATCTTATGAATAGACTGTATTAGCTACAAACGTTTAAAACGATTGCTTGTATTGCATCTGTGAACGAATATGCAACTAACATGAAAATAATGCATTTGCATTGATTGTTTCATGAATAACAATAAAAACAAAAACAAAAACCATTTTTATGACTCTCATGCCCTTCTGTTTGGATGAGTGTACATATCGACATTATTATATAACCTATTGATTATGGCTTGAATTGACCTCGAATGAAAACAATTACCTGCACCGATATGTCAGAACATTACGAGTGAGTAAGTAGGTCAGGCAGTAGGAATAATAGTGTGGTACAGGGCCTATAAGACAGATCACTCCAGTATTAATGACTCGTCAATCAGGACGAATTCATTGGGAACAGTACGGTCCGGAGTAACGGGGTTTTACCGTAAAAACTTCAGTATACTCTCTTCACAGAATGGGCGGTGGGGTAGCCTAGTGGTTAAAGCGTTCGCTCGTCACGCCGAAGGCCCGGTTCGATTCCCCACATGGGTACAATGTGTGAAGCCCATTTTTGGTGTCCCCGTCGTGATATTGCTGGAATATTGCTAAAAGTGGCGTAAAACCCGACTCACTCACACTCTCCACAGAAAGCGACTTATCATGAATGCGAGAACTTAACCCGTCATTTAGTTAGTGAGTTTAGTTTTACTCCACTTTTAATAATATTCAAGTAATACCATGGCGTGAGAAACCAGAAATGGGCTTCTCACATTGTACCCATGCGGGGAATCGAACGCGGGTCTTCGGCGTGACGAGCGAACGCTTTAACCACTACCCCTGACTCGTTAGTACAGCTGAACCCAAACAGCCACGTGTCCTGCTACATTTCGTGTTGAGGTTGATAAAGGCTCTAAGGTGGACCGTAAATGTCAGATTATACATCTAATAATCAAACGTATTAATACACATGATCGTGCGACTTGTAATATCCTGCACGTCGATAAGAGAGAAAGGAAACTATATTGATAATGCTATAAAAATTTTCACTTGTTTATCCAACTGCAGTTGGCCGTGAAGGCCGAGATCGTTCAATGGAAATGTCTTTGTAACGGCCGTCGATCAAAGTGCGGCAATCGTTTATACACCAAATTAACATGTAAGTTAATTGCTAAAAGTGGCGTAAAACCCAACTCACTCACACTCTTTGGAAATTACGTCAAGTGCCGAATAATTTTTGCTCGGGTCTGTAGAATGCACTGTGCGCGTTAGTCTCTCATGGGAGAGTGAGTGAGTTTGGTTTCACGCCGCTTTCAGCAAAATTATAGCAATATCAGACGAGGGACACCAGAAATGGGCTTCACATCATGGGATAGGACTAGTATGCCTACAAATACACTTGTACCACAACAAGCATTAGCTTATACAACGTATGTCCTTACTGTCCAGGGGCGGTGGGTTAGGGTAGTGGTTAAAGCGTTTGCTCGTCACACCGAAAGACCAGGTTTGTTTCCATTTATGGGTACATTGTGTGTGTACACTAAAACCGTCGTAAAACCCCACTGAGGCTTTACTGTCTAAGCGAAATGCAAATGTAAACGAAATGCAAGTGATACCCAGATTTGAGGGATGTTTTACGCCGATTTGGGAAAATGGGTAGCATAGGAATGGGTCTCAGACGCCCAACATTTGAGTGAGTGAGTTTTACGCCGCTTTTAGCAATATTCCAGGAATATCACGACGGGGGACACCAGAAATGGGCTTCACACATTATACCCATGTGGAGAATCGAACCCGGGCCTTCGGCGTGACGAGCGAACGCTTTAACCACTAGGCTACCCCTATCGCCCCAAACATTTGAACGGGTGATTAAATTGTACCTAAGCTCTGGCAGTCAAAACAAGTGTTATTTAAGTCGTTCAAACACCATTTCTCAGCCAACAGAAACAAATTCATGAACATTAACGTACGTGTATATACGAGTATGTACCCAGTCTATATGCACCCATTGTTACAGGGTTTTTTCAAAGTACTGCGATATTTTAACTGCTTATTGAAGAAAACGTATAGATCTGTCCCCTGTGATGTAATGTACTTAAGTGTGGGTGAATGAATTAGATGTAATCGTCGTAACTGAGTGATAATGTCTATTTATTTTTCAAATGACAATTGGTGAATGAAAAAGATGCAATGTTGCCTTTGTTACGGATGGCCCAGTCTGTAGATGAACCAATAATATGCAATTTTCTCGTTGTTAAGGATGGCCCAGTAGTGTAGATGAACCAATAAGATGTAATGTTCTCGTTGTTAAGGATGGTCCAGTCTGTAGATGAACCAATAAGATGCAATGTTCTCGTTGTTAAGGATGGCCCAGTAGTGTAGATGAACCAATAAGATGTAATGTTCTCGTTGTTAAGGATGGTCCAGTCTGTAGATGAACCAATAAGATGCAATGTTCTCGTTGTTAAGGATGGCCCAGTCTGTAGATGAACCAATAAGATGCAATGTTCTCGTTGTTAAGGATGGTCCAGTCTGTAGATGAACCAATAAGATGCAATTTTCTCGTTGTTAAGGATGGCCCAGTAGTGTAGATGAACCAATAAGATGTAATGTTCTCGTTGTTAAGGATGGTCCAGTCTGTAGATGAACCAATAAGATGCAATGTTCTCGTTGTTAAGGATGGCCCAGTACTGTAGATGAACCAATAAGATGTAATGTTGTCTTTGTTACGGATGGCCCAATACTGTAGATGAAACAGTTTTTAATATGAGATTACGTTCCGATCCTCTCAACGTGGTAAAAATTATAACAACGAATAAGTATTAGACCAGTTCTTCGCCTTTCATTGGCCCACATAAGTAATTCACAGCAACTGCTTGCTGCCTCCACAATACTCCCGTATGGACCATATGTAAAACCATACGTATACAAGATCTACGTTTTCATATACCGTTATGTCAAAGTTGAGTAAGTGAGTGAGCATGGTTTTACTCCGCTTTTAGCAATATTCCAACAATATCACGGTGGGCATACCAGATATGGGCTTCACACATTGTACCCATGTGGGGAATCCGGACCTTCGGTGTGACGAGCCAACGCTTTAACCATTAGGCTACCCCACCGCCCCTTGTCAAAGTTAAGTGAGTGAGTTTAGTTTTACGCCGCACTCAGCAATATTCCAGCTATGTGGCGGCGGTCTGTAAATAATCGAGTCTTGACCAGACAATCTAGTGATCAACAACATGAGCATCGATCTGCGCAATTGGGAACCGATGACATGTGTCAACCAAGTCAGCGAGCCTGACCACCCGATACCGTTAGTCGCCTCTTACGACAAGCATGGGTTACTGAAGGCCAATATTCTAACCCGGACCTTCACGGGTCTTGTCAAAGTTGAAAGCACCTACGTAAATTTGCCTAAAGTCCCCATTCATGTTGTCTACCTTCATGTAAATTTAACCACGCAGCGAAATGATTGTCAGCATAACTACTAAAAAGTAAGCATTTGCTTTGAAATGTTGTTGACAAGAAGCCAGACACAAGTCTAAAATTGCCATGCTGGTCAAGCATCAGTGCAATAGAAGGCTATACAAATAGCTCCAATATGTAAACGTTAAAAGCCATCTGCTACCTTCTTCATTAACAGGATCTATCCCTAACTGCTACCTTTACAACCTCGTCATTGATCATGTTTCTGTTTGCTGCGATGCTTTGTCCAAGTAACGCGTCGGTTTCTCAGTGTCAGCATCTTTTAGACAAGCATGCGCGCGCATTGTTTACGTGTATATTGCGTAATGAAATAAGAAAAATGAATTCCTTTCAATGTCGATACAAAGAAGTATGAAAGCATAGAACCATAATTGACTCTGTCCAATTGTCCATATTCGACTGTACAAATACATGATCAAAACGAGTCTAAATGTGGTGAGTGTGCTTTGATACAGCTTGAGACGTATACATTTTTTAATATATACTTCCTTTCAAAAGTTTAGATTCACTAGTGTAAATATAGCCACTTACTTCAGGCAACTGTTTTAAACTAAATTTTGCCAAATATTCCATACTGTTTAAAGGTACTGTTTACACATGAACTGATGTATTGTAAAACAACTTCGTAACGTTGAAAAGATTACTGTCATGAGTTCAATAAATGATAAAATCAGTGAAAATTGTCGAGTTCTAACAAAACTTTACGCCAAAACGCAGCTGTTCACATGCATGATATTTGCACATGCCTTTCAGTATTTTGCTGCATGATCCTCGTGCAATTCATCTGCATAAGGCTTGCAGTTGGTTCCCCCAAGTTAGTGGAGAAATCAATCTTCATGTAACCATATATATATTCAGAACATATAGTGAGTGTTTAAAGTGAGTCTAAAGTTTTGAAAGGAAGTATACATGTATAATGATTGAAAATGGTGATGAAGAATTCATATAAGCATTTTTCAACAATATTCTGGCGCGAAGAGACCAGAAACGCGCTCAACATATTATCTTAAACTTGAAGGCTACACACCTATAACACAACATTCAAGGCTTTTAGATGGCATATTTCCTCTGAAATCCCTGAAATGTTACGAAACATTACGAAACACTTCTGTTGATGCCCCAGTCATGCTCTCGATGACGAATGTTGTGACTCTCCCGCTTTATTCCATACAGTTGACGTTAACATGTAAACATGGCAGTGACAAAAATATTCTTGGGGCTACGACCATCATAAGCGTAACTTAAATTATGGGAGTTACGGTCACCTTGGCGCCGAGAGAGTTTCTTGTAACGGGCCCTGGTGATCAAAACACATTTTGCTTGGTAGTTCAGATACAAAGTTTTATATGGATTTTGGAACAGTTGTCAAAATAAGACGCGTTTTACACTTGCCACCTTAAGACATAACCATCGGAAGTACACGGATGATGTTAGCCATGTATCATGTCAGACTGTCCCAAAATGTTGCCTTATATCTGTCTGCGTGAAAATTCATTATAAACTTCATTGTCTTACACAAAACAGAACTCAAATGCTCATTAGAATAATACTTGCAATCAGTCGTATAGGTGATTTAAAAATACTCAAGAAATTGTGGGCTGCAAATTGTTTATCATGCCAGACCTGTTGTTCAAAACACGATCATGGAGTATGAGTTAATATTGACTATCGAACAGCTGTTCTGTTTCCAGTGACGAGCTATTCTCACTTATAATGCTACTCTATAGGAATTTAAGGATCTTATTTGTAACTGTGAGGATATAAAGCAGGTAATCAAGTGTGTATTAGTTGCAAGAGACGCTTTCACGCCGACAATTGATCGCCACACAGCTGTACAAGACGAGAGGCTGAGCGTGCAGTCTTACTCACGCTAGTATTTGAAATGATTAAAAAATACCAGACATCTATAAAGAGGAGAATTGAAAAACAGAGATGGATATGTTGTTCGTTTCCTTGTACATTATGAGCATGACATGCTGTAGTGTTAAATTCCTTTGAAATTAGTCAATTGTATTGATGTATGTGAAGCGTAATTGGTGTAAATCGTCCTTTAAACACTTGTATTGACTCACCTCCAGTTGTGCCGATGCTCCCGATGTAATAAAATTGAGTATTAAAAGAATGTTTAAGAAAACGAAACTGATGGAAGACAGATAAACTCCAGGTGTGGGATCTTGCTAAATAAATGAATAAATTGCTTAGGCAAGGATTCACATAATCTTATATAGCAAGCAATGGCATGGTTTTAGGGCCACGGGCAGCCCAGTAGTTGATATCGTCATTCGCTTTGTCTGTGATCTTATACCCGCTTCGCCGTGTATATGACCCACGGCCCTAGGTCAGCATCAGGTCAGCCCTAGGACGCATCAGATCGGTAAAAGGTCCATATGTTTTACTAAGTCGTCGTGCATATAACTTTGTACTGAGGTACAGGAGCAAAGTGATACATCATTTTTCAAAACATTACAGGTTTGACATTAGATGATAATGAATTTCTTCCGTGTAAACACTTTCTAATGGAATAGGATAAGCATTTCTTTTCAGTTCATGCTGAATGTTTACAGGCAGACTGTGTCAGAAGAATATACTTAGCTAACAAATGTTATCGTTATGTATGCATAATATTCGATATTACTGAACAGTTTGACAGCGAAAAGTACGTGATCCATTACATTGCTAACACTGACTGACTGACTGAGTTTGTTTTTACGCCGCTTTTAGCAATATTCCAGCAACATCACGGCGGGGAACACCAGAAATGGGCTTCACACATTGTACCCATGTGGGGATTCGAACCCGGGTCTTCGGCGTTACGAGCCAACGCTTTAACCACTAGGCTACCCCACCGCCCACATTGCTAACATGCAAACTAATATATAATACATGTTACAGCTGACGGCTTTCTGCAAACCTGTTTGTCAAAGAAAAAACGTCAGATATGGCATTGAATTACACTTTGTGGATTGATTTAAGTTGGGGAAAAACAACAAAAACTATCGACACGAGTCGGCCAGCATAGATCAGGCATCAGTAGAAATGAGTCCATGTGTGTCTACCAACATGTTAATTCTGAAAATCACTCCATCCTGTGTATGAAAATTTGGATATTAGATCAAATATACCACCATTCTAATAACCTTTGCAGTCGACCATACAGAATGTCAAGAGAAATTCATTGGATTCGACTGCTATGTACAGCAATGCCATATGGATGTAACGACAAAATAAAAGACGATGGCAGTCTTTCTAACAGAAGAACTGCCAACGTCAATGCATTGAGTCTATTTCCAGCTTCCCAAAGGCGTCCACGCTGCCATGGTCACAAGACGAAGGCCAAATGAGTTGCTGCCTCTCCCACAGGAACCGTTGGGACTGCACATAGTGAGGACTGCACAAAATGAGAACTAGACTATACTCTCTGTCAATGAAAGACATTAAACGACTTCAGCAACTTTTGCTGATGGGTGGATCTACAGACAGCAAAAGCCCACAATGTCATCAAAACATTTCTTTTCAAGTGTCAATTTCCATCTTAAGCGCACAGAGCATTTATTAGTGAATGATGCGCTATATACATGCAATTATTATTATTATTATTATTATTATTATAGTTCTTGATATTGCTTCGAGGCGTTTGTCGAAGCAAGATACAGACTCACCTGAATCAGACAAAGACCGCATGTACCTGAATCTGAAATGTGCAAATAAGAGAATTGATGGTTTAAACATAAGCAACATTCTGAGGCAAAAATCAGTTTCCCAAAATGTGCCAAAATATTTCAGATTTTTAGGAAAGACCAACAATATCGTTCACCTATACGAACACGATTTCATCCAGGTTGTTCAATTATAGGAACGTGTTGCAGAACGTGGACTTGACACATCACGATATAAATTCCACCTCATGTGGCTGTCAAGACTCAAAGTTTTACTACTAACCTGCAGGACATATAATGACAGGTGACTTCTCCGTAAATAACAACCTTCGTCAGCTATTTAAATATGGACCTGAATATCGGGAACAACCTCCTACCAATTGGGATTACAACTTTAACATCATTATGGATGCTGTCGAAGCATATATCAAACAAATGGGCCAAAAGAGAAGAAGAACGTGTGGAATATCTTTCTGGGTGGGTTAAGTCAGTACGTGATGTCATTGGTAGAATACACAAACTGAAAAAGAGGAACTAGAATTTGAATAAACCCATTCTGTCCCAGCACGCTGTCATCCAAAGTCTGACTGCCCTGCTTGAAAAGTTTGTAGTTATTCCCACTGACAAGACCTCAAATAAGATAACCATCATATGTAAACATTATTACATAAATTATTGCAGCAAAGAACTTGGTATACGTGACATATCAAATAATGCCACATATAAGGCCAGTATGTTAACTGAGGAAGAAATCTGCCTAAACCATTCAACGGTGCCATCAACATTTGGCTTGATTCTAAAACCTGAAGACGTGTCCATTCCTCATTAGTACTGGATTCCAAAACTACATAAAAATCCGTACAAAGAGAGATTTATTGCTGGTTCCAGCAAATGTACCATCAAACCCCTGTCTCAGAGATTAACCATAATCCTTAATTCCATCAAGGAAGGACGTTTCACAGAAAATGTTTGATACAAGCGGAATTAATACCACGTGGATTCTCAAAAGCTCAAAGGATTTGCTTACAATTTTAGAATCTCAGAAACGGAATGAATTCCGTTCTGTCAAAACATTTGATTTTGCAACACTGTATACCACTATCCCACATAATAAACTTAAGGAAAAACTTAATTCCTTGATTCATGGGGCTTTTGTAAACAAACGTAGTGAGCAATGATATACCTACATATCTATCTTCAGAGGTTCGGGACAATTTGTCAAAAATGAAAGAAAATGCCATTTAGCGAGTTTAGCGAGTAAACAATATGTGAAATGCTGGACTTTCTCATTGACAACATCTTGTGAAATTTTGGGGTAAAGCATTTCGCCAAGAAGTAGGCATCCCCCGAGGCACCAATTGTTTTGCTCCCCTATTTGCGGATTCTATTTCTTTATGCATATGAATCAGAATTTCTGCTTGGGCAATATGTTTCTAGCATGTCGAGCAATATTCCAACATCTCCAGCCTTTGGTGTTTACATTTTACAACTTTTGAGGTACAATCTTTTTATCAAGATTTCCAAGAGCGTCACGCCACGCTCAGAAGTTGTTTGATCAAGTTTATACACCATTCCAGGCCTCAGTAAAGCTTTCAAGTTTTATGGTAGACATGTCCAAATTTGATGCATCAGTGACAAAAACGATATCCGATGCAATTCCCTTTTTTGACTTAAACCGTACGTTCCCGAATTATTTCAGGTGAACAATTGACTAGACTTAGCTTATGTCTATGACGGGTGCCACCGGTGGGGCAGGATACGCTCACCTTTTCGCGAACACCTGGTACTATTTCATAGTGATTCATAAACACATGCTCTTTCATCGTATCGCATGGTGATAATCACTGGATTGTCTGGTTCAAACCCGATTTGTTTACAAACAACATCATACAGCTGTAATACTGCTAAAACAAACATATGCTCATGATATAGTCACAGCTGTACAATCGTCTCTGCTTTTAGCAGATATTTCTTATGGATGTGAAAAGGGTTTTGTCGCTTCTATTGATAACTCCTATTTTGTTCAAAACAATTGTATGGTAAGTTTACGTGTAACGTCATGTCGGCAATATTCGAATGAGTGAGTAAGTGAGAGAGTTTATTTTTACGCCGCTTTTAGCAATATTCCATGTAAGCATCAGGCTACCCTACCGCCCCCAATATTCGAGACAGACAGTGTCAGGAAATAACACTTTCATAACAAGTACAGTCAATTAACACTGTCAATATAAACAACCGACTAAATGTTTACAAAATGAGATCGTTACAGGTAGAACACATCAAGAAGAAAGTACATCTATATATGATTCATGTATATTAACCTGACAGGCAAAATACAGCATGCACTTAAAACCTGGGGTGACCAAAATGATCCAAATCATATTTATACAGTAAAACACTGAAAACTGAGGGTCCAAAATACAAATATGGTAAGTAAATTGTCCTCTGGTTCCGCCGATTCCTGGGTTCGATTCCCCACATGGATCACTGGATTGTCTGGTCCGGACTCGATTATTTACTTTCGATTATTTATGACAGCTGCCATATAGCTTGAATATTGTAGAACGCGGCATTAAGAGCAAACAAACAAACAAACACACAAACATTAGAACATTAGTAAAACATAAAAATACGACAATCAAAATTTGCGATTAATGATAATTAATAATTAATGGTTCTAAGAGCAAAAGAATACTCGTGGTAGGTAGCCTTAGTTTGTTAATGGTTGAGTGCCGCGTTAAACAACAACCAACCAGCCAGCCAACCAACCAATCAGCCAACCTATCAACCAACCAACCAACATTGATACAGTATGGGAAACCCATTTCTCCCGTCCCCCGCTGCTGGTGGGGTATCACTAGAAGCAGCATAAAAGCATACTAATTCGCTCAGCATCACCATCCTTGTTTGTTTCACTTAAGCTACATCAAACACTTTTTTACACGTCTTAACCATCCATTTAGTGTTCAAATTTGTTTTATTGGCCCTAACTTTTACTAACTAACCAGTTTAATATAATTTTGTTTCGATATATCTCGAGATAACACCATAACAAAAGGTCCGTGGCGTAGCCTTACGGTCAAAGTGTTCGCTACACGCCAAATACCTGGGTTCGATCCCCAACATGGGTACCATGTGAAGCCCATTTCTGGTGTCCCCGGCGTGATATAGCTGGAATATTGCTAAAAGCGGGGTAAAACTAAAACTCACTCACTCACCACAGACTTCGGTCAGCAAGTACAGCCAATCTTTCTCACAGTCACATATATTCAGATGTTGTTCTATGAGTGGGACCTCTTTGAAACAAAATCCCTTTTTAGCTCAATGTTTTTTATCGATATCTCAAGGACTGACTGCCAGTGATTTATGCTGAAGTCCCAGGTGTTGTGAAATGTACTCCCTTCCATCGACGTGTGCGACACATACAGGGTGTATCTGTGAAGATCTGTGTTAATATGACCCTGATATTCACAGCCGTTCCCATGCCCTTAACATTGAGGTCAGCCTTCAACACATATACAAATGGTCATCTGGTATTTGCATACATTAAGATCTTATACATTGAAGTCTGGATAGACAGAGAAACTGTCTGACCGACACCCCTCCATCTCATCTAACCTTTTACCCTTTTAACGCTTTACCTAGACTTACAACTAGTCTCTGAAATGAACATATTTTAACGAAAAAAAGTTCATAGTAAAAAAAGAGAAGAATATAATGAAAAGCATCCCTGAGACTTTCTTCATTTTCAGGCTGTGGAAATGTAGACTTGCCACATTTCCTAGACTTGCGTGGGTTTTCTTAGATATATTTGCTTCAGGGTCTGTATGTATCTAGACTTGCCACATTTTCTAGACTTGCGTGGGTTTTCTTGGATATATTTGCTTCAGGGTCTGTATGTATCTAGACCTGCCACATTTTCTAGACTTGCGGGGGTTTTCTTAGATATATTTGCTTCAGAGTCTGTATGTATCTAGACTTGCCACATTTTCTAGACTTGCGTGGGTTTTCTTAGATATATTTGCTTCAGGGTCTGTATGTATCTAGACTTGCCACATTTTCTAGACTTGCGCGGGTTTTCTTGGTTATATTTGCTTCAGGTCTGTATGACAGACTACGCTTTACCCCCAACTTCAATTCTTTAAGCTGAAGCTGGTATGATGAAGAGGAACAATATTTTTCGTATTAACTTACCTCTTATTGCAATAGGTGCGACTTTTCGGTGTAGATGCTAACAGTATTATTATCACTTCGTTGGCAGAAATGGGCTTCACATTGTACCCATGTGGGGAATCGAACCATGGTATTCAGCGTGACGAGCAGACGCTTTAACCATTAAGCTACCCCACCGCCTCAATACGCCAAAGTAGACACGACTGAAGAATTGTGTCAAAAGCCAGGCTCCGACGCACTGAACGGACCATGAGACCATTTAGCCCCCAGTACACCCATCCGATACCCCGGCCCGTGAAGGGACAGGTCATAACGTATCCCTCAGCCATAACTTAGGCTCTGTTGTTGATCAATACGCCAATTTATTCACCCAAACTAAAGCCATATTCTCTGTTCGCTGCCTCCTCGAATCATCGGCGCGCTGTCCTTTTGTGCACAAGTACAACTCTTCCTTATTGTTTTAAATTCACGTTGACACATAGGTACCTCTCCATAGTATGCACGACTGTACTGCAACAGTTCTACATAAATAATCTACGCAATTCAGCGATTCTAGTCCTTGGATTGACTTTGTCCATATATACTCATGCCAATAATGGTTGCCACCCCCCTCCCCACCCCAATACCCCACACACCTCACCCCACCCCACCCCTCTCCAATTAAAAAAATTGAAGGGGGTGACAACCATTATTGGCATGAGTATATTACGTATACAATACAAACACAATTTTAAGCGACCCTGCTCGAAATATTCCATTCTCTGTTCAGGCCGTATACTGAATGAATGAATGAATGAATGAATGAATGAATTTCTTTATTTCCCCCAGAATCTACATCCGAAGATTTACAATATGCCTGATGTTACTCAGAGCAAATACATGATGTTAATATGTACATGGATATAAATATGAGTCCTAGTGACACAATCTGTATAATTAAATAGTCGATATCACATATGTACATGAATATAAATATGAGTCCTAGTGACACAATCTGTATAATTAAATAGTCGATATCACATATGTACATGAATATAAATATGAGTCCTAGTGACACAAGCTGTATAAGTATATAGTCGATATCACATAATGTACACAAATGACAGCTATTGCTGCACAGCAGATGAAAAGAGAGGGTGGTCTAATACATTTTTCAGATGAAGTACATATTTACAGAACAATAATGATAAACTTTCCCAAGTGGTCTGGCTAACAATTCCAGGTACTGTTTGAGCCGAGCCCAAAATAGTGCAAGCATCTCATTTTCATCCAAAAGTTCAATTTGAACTTAGATGGCAACATCCAGTTTGTCAATGAAGGCGGAGAAGAACTCATTTCGTTCAGTTATATAATACTCACAGTGTAAAATTACATGTCTGTCATAATCAAAAGTATGTCCGCCACATTTGGAACATTCTCGAGATGTAATTGGTCTGGAAGCTACCTTAAGAGACTATTGGATGCAATATCTAAGATGAGGATACGTTAGTGCTAATTTCCATAGTATATGCAGCTTAAGTTTTGAATGAGTTGACCTGTATCTGACCAGATCTTCTCTCAGTAATAATCTGCGTTTCCACCGATTTTCCTCATTCAAGGATATTGGGTCACATACCATTCTTCTCCATTCGGTTTTGCAGGGGAATGTTCCAGTACTGATAAAGATCGAAATGACATTATTAAGGTTGTATTTACAAGCAGTTGATATCATTGTATCACATATGCTGGTGCTAGGTTTGGTTTTAGAAACATTGACTGACGCTAGGTACGAACACACTATATGTTCAAATTGTGTGGACATTTTTTACTAGGCTGTATCATATGCATGTGTATTTGTGTGGATGTATCTTTGTATCATTATAATGATTTTATACACAAGCTAAATGCTGATTTTGTTATTTCAAATGTTTGTATATTATTTTCATGAACGGAGAGCTGAAACTGTGCAATAGAAATTTCCTTTTTACAATACAGACATATCTTATCTTATTTCTATCTTCTCATGATATGGGACCAGTGAAGCAACCCATTCTTGTCGTAAGAAGCGATGGGTAGGCTCGCTGACTTGGTTCATGCTTGTCCTCGTATCCTAATTGCGTAGACCGATGCTTATGCTGATAATCACTGGATTGTCTGGTACAGACTCGATTATTCACAGACCGCCGCTATCTAGCTGAAAATTGCTCAGTGCGGCGTTGAACAACAATAAAACAAACAAATCTCATAAATCTACATAAATTCGTCGGACATATTGTCATATTGCGTCGACGTTAATAGATAATTTTGAATAGTTAAACAATTTATCATTTTTAAAAGTTGATAATCGAAAAGTTAGCGACGTGATAGAATACTGCAGCGAAATTTCAGGTTTCGATTAGACAGTGAAGAACAAAACTGTTCTCATATGCTTTCCTCCCTTCTGGTATCGGCACCGTTTTCCATCGGCTATAGTTCCATGTGTATAAGCTTTATGTATCAAATCTTTCTTCGAAGTGAGAATTCTTGAGGCTCAGTCACTTACTTTAGATATTTCCGAATCTGACTTCTTTGAGAGGCATTGTAAAAGTTGTAAAGATGAAGGAAAACCAAGTTCTATGGATAGTCAACTTCTTTATTGCAATGAATGTGGCGTTTCGGTGTAGGTACTAACACCGTTGTCAATCAAGCGCTTGATAGTACCTACACCGAAACGTCACACTCATTGCAATAAAGAAGTTGACTATCCATAGAACTTGGTTTTCTTTTCCGAATCTGTACTGTTGAAGAGGCTGTAAGATTTTTGAGAGAGTTACAGTAATGTCTCCACACACAACTTTATCATCAACAACAGGTGCATCCTGGCTTTGAGTTTAAAAGGGGTTAGTGAAAGAAATAACACTGATATAAACGACGACGACCTGTGTCGTCAGATAAATAGCCCTAAATTCATCTTCTAAATTAGATTCTATACGATCAGAACTTCCTCAACTTCCTCAGAGGGTTGCTCGAAAACACATGTCATCTGACCTACAAGAAACTATTTTATTGGCAATTTTTATGATTATTCAACATTCATTTGTTATTTCACGAGGGTCAGATTGTTTTGCTGAGGGTGCAAAGACTGTAGGTAAAAATGCGATCCGAAATAAACAAGATTGAGTCGATGTCAATTACAATCCATGTGCTACAACTGTAATTAAGACATGAATGTACAACGTCTATGCTATTTCAAGTCGAACATCATGTGACGAGTCTATACGTCCATCGGTAATGTAATTCCCATACAAGTTTCTCAACATCGATACAGAATAAAAGAACCCATTCCCTCAGTAATTCCTTGAATGTATCGGTGCGTCAGCTGGCTGGCAACTCCGAGACTAGTTGACGACGTTTAGGGACGGTGTCAAAACCTCCCAGTAATACTTATCAATATTAAAGGGATCTTTAACAGGCAACATAACGGTACATGCTTTTGTATCGTATAGATACATATCAATATGCTTAGTTTGTGTAACCAAACGTTTTAATACCATTTCACATTCACGGTTACAATCGAAGAGCTTGCACTGTTTCATCGCATTTAATTTGTTGTCACAGAGCAACCAACGAGTAGAATTGGCATACGTGAATTAGTCTCAAATGGCTATAATGGCTGTAGCAAATGGTGGTTGAATTTGTTAGAGGATAAACATGATGCGTTTTCTGATTTGCGGGGTTTATCGGATATTTGTACAGAAAATTCACTTAGAAGTTTGTTGGAAATTTCAAATGTTTAAATTCCATGGCAACCTAAACGCCTGGTATTTGATAGTGATACACGAGCACAGGCTAATGACATATTCAGCATTGGAATCAGGCCTAAGATTATAGTTGATATTTCTTACGATTATGGACAGGGCTTCCTCGTTTTCATCACAACTGAATCCGTTGAAAAAGACGTTGGCCCCTGAATACGTTAGCCCCTGAAGACGTATGCGACGTTAGCCCCTAAAGACGTATGCGACGTTAGCCCCTGAAGACGTATGCATACGTACACCCCAATATAATTTTCTTTCTTTCTTTAATTATAACACTGATTCCATATTGTGTGAAAGGATTATTTATGAAAATACATACTGGAAACAGGCAATAGATTCCACATGCTGCCTATATCCGACATGAAGAAACAATATGTAATATATGTAATAATTACAAGAATTAATAATAACATTCTGAAAATATTAACCAGGGCCTCCTTTCACGAAACAGCCTTTACCAAGGTTAACCTTAACTCCAATTCTTTAACATTGCACTAAGGTTACCCTAGTGACTTACGATCACCTTAGTGCTTTGTGAAAGGAGGCCCAGGTCTGCCACCCTTTAGCGTTTTGTGATCCTAAGATCGTGGGTTTGAGCTCTAGGGTCGTCCTGATTATGATCCGTTTTTTGTAAAGGTCTAAGGCAGCAGAATTTCCCCTCCTACATTAAACTGACAGAACTTGGTATAGACAAAAGCAGCAACACCATTTTGATAATCTCCTCTTAAAGCGGAGTCCATTTATAGGTATGTGTTTATGAATCGTTGTAACATAGTTACGATACAAGTGTTCGCTAAGACTGAGTATACCCTTCCTCACCTGTGGTAGTATAAAGACTGTTCAAGGTATTTACATTCACTCATTCAGTGAAGACACTGGACATCATTAAAACGTCACTATGATAGTATGAAAAATAGTCACCCACAATATACTGTCATCAGTTGCCACTCGAACTTCAATACCACCCAAACAAAACGCCTTTGTCCAGATTTACTCTGAACTATTTAAGTAATTATTCTGTACCTATGAAACATTTTTTCTTAATGTTATTTTCTTCTGCAACATTCTATAAGTTTAGGTAATATAACTATCATATCTATGATACATGCCATATCAAATTTGTAGGTAAGAACTCGACACTGTAACAGCGTCCGTTTTTACGAAAGTAAAATAACTTCATCCTTGTCTAGCTGGTTAGAAGACTTTTGTTTCTGAGGGGTACATCTGAAAGTGAACGGGTATCAGTTGAATATGTCTTCATCAGTATCTGTAGACAGACTACTACCAACTAGAATACTCCTCAGAGGAATGTCTGTTTTTGACAAATAATCTAATTGTTGATATACACGAATCTAGAAAACTAACTGACTGACTGTGTTTGGTTTTACGCCGCTTTTAGCAATATTCCAGCAACATTACGGCGGGGGACACCAGAAATGGGCTTCACACATTGTACCCATGTGGGGATTCCAACCCGTGACGAGCAAACGCTTTAACCACTAGGCTACCCCACCGCCCAGAAAACTAACCAAGGCATATTTACATGGTAATTGCTACAGTGCGAATGGCATATTTTCTCGTACATAACCGGAACGCTAGTAAAACTTGTGTGTGTGCGTTTCAAACAGATCAGCTCGTTTCAGAGAAAAACGTAAATGTATGAAAACACACAAATCTCCAAAACACATATATGCACACACAGTTGTCAATTAATCGAACCTTACTTCTTTTGCGATACAGTCGAACACCGTTGTCTCGAAGTATACACTTGATCCTTTATCCTTATTCCGTCCTTGCTTTTTTAGGGGCGGTTGGGTAGCCTAGTGGGTAAGCGTTCGCTCGTCACGCCGAGAACCCGGGTTCGATTTCCCACATGGGTACAATGTCTGAAACGCATTTCTGGTGTTCACCGCCGTGATATTGCTGGAATATTGCTAAAAGCGGCGTAAAACTAACTCACTCACGCACTCAATCCTTTTTTATTGCAGCTGTGTGAAAGCTCTCATAGGTCCCTTTAACTTCGACAAAACGATGTTCGACTCTCAACAGATAGAGCAGTCGTGAATGAATGTTGTGCTTTAGACGATGGGGCCCGATGTAACATATTCAGAAACTTATTCACGCAACAACACTACTCGCGATGTTGGATCAATACGTTAGATCAAATACACGCTCCATGAAAAGTGTGACACGTCGCAATATACCTTACCGTCCGTATATCAACTGGAATCTACAGCTATGCATGACATGAACAAGTGACTCGTTGACACCTTAATTAATTGAAATATCTGAAGTCGGAACTAATTCATATTTTCAAATTCAACTATTATTGGTATACGGACCATACATGTTACTCAAGAGGTAAACTACTTAGAGACGTGTACTTGTGTATCTTTGTCATATGCTAAACAAAACAGCCAGGACCATTCCATGGGAACCTCATAATATGATATGCGTTGGCTAAATATAATAAGTGTTCATCCAAAAGCGTTTTTTTCGCGAAGCTTGACATCCGAAACAGCCAAGAATGAAATCATTGCGCTTGCGATAAGAAAATGCAACCATGAACTTGACAAGGTCACATTTTAAAATGAGTTCATAAGAGCATCACAATGAACTGGGATTATATGCTGTGGTCATGGACTGATGAAATCCCACAGTTATCTCCAAAAATAGAACCCATATTTCACCATGGTGAAATACGACCATGGTGGAACCTCTTTCAATATGCCAATGGTTTTCAGCAAGAACATACTTACTCAATAGAATATTCCTTGTCCCTTTGAAATAATAACAACTATATGTATATATAGTCTCATAACTCATGTTGAGATTTCACAGATGGCAGCTCATGAACATATCAGTATTGCCGTCCACTCATCTGACCAGAAAAGACTAGTATCCTCTCTTTAAGTGGACATACGAGTAATTATGAAAAAGTATGCATATCAGTGACCTGTGTTTCATGCCGTCGGGTATTCTATTTATCATAGGTTTTCAGAAGTAAAATGCGTAGAATATTCAGTTGACAACACTAATTATCAAAAACGACAAAATCTTTTCCATACCCATACATCATCTCCGCTACACGGACTTTGCAATTCCGAATGTATTATGAACATGTTATAAACAACATTTGGATTATTCAATTTTCCAACTCTAGTTAAACAACGAATAGAAGATTCAATTGCATAACTCCAGTTAAGCAACGAACAAAAAGTTCATTTGTTTTATTATTACCAGTTAAAACAGTTAACGCCAGTTAAACAACGAATGTAATGAATGCTCTTGCCGAAAATAAGACCAAGGTTATGATGTAGATTCTAGTATTTCCAAATTTCAGACTTCATGCGATTCTCAATTCATATATTACTATTTTGCTAACGCGACTATCACACATCATCACTACACTGACGGAAAGTTCAGTTCCAAGAAGGTATGTACCCAAACACTTCCCTGAAAGCTACATCATTTACGCTTACTGTAGGAACATCTGAACAATAAAAATAAATTGATTTAACATGATCTTATACAAAGCTGTTATGTCAACATTAACAAGAAGAAACAGTCAAACTGGATTACTGTTAAAGGATACTTTATAGACAGGGAGAGACAGACAAGACTTTGGTGGCTACCTGACACGCCTGCAACAATGTTCACTTCTTGATTATTGATACAACCCGCCACGTTTGATAGATTTGTTCGCACGCCTATTCTGAGGTATGAACATATGGCTTACGTGCTATTGGTCAATACCTGTATAGATCCTCCCTTAATAAATACAATGTGCCGTCTCAACCAATCATAATGTGTTCCATCATGTTTCAACCAATGCAAAACGGGCTGGACCATCTGTAGGTTACCGAATGAGAGTATAAAGTTGGGCTGAAGGAAGTCTCATCGGCAAACGCTGCTGTCGTTCCCGAATATACCTACGTCGAACGACAATTGGACAGTGACAGCGACGTGGTAGGAACTAGCGTCGCCCACACCCAATCTTCACCATGAGGTGGTGGATACTAGTCCTTCTGGTGGTTGTCACCCTGATCGCTATCTCGTCTGCACAAAGTAAGCTTATTTCTTATTTTAAAAGGGATTATTACTTAGTTAATAGGAGACAGGAAATAGTGTTTCGCCAGTAAGGTAATGTGGAGAACTCTTTTTCATTCCAACATGTGATTCCATGACTAAGTACATTCATTTTTGTATTTTGCATTTGCTTTGTGATTTGATATGTGTGTTTTACGTTTGTTCAATGTAACCCGTGAAGATCCGGGTTAGAATGAACCTTCAGTAACCCATGCTTGTCGTAAGAGGCCACTAACCGGATCGGGTGGTCAGGCTCGCTGTTTGGTTGACACATGTCACTGTATCTTAACTGCGTAGATCGATGCTCATGCTGTTGATCACTGGATTGTCTGGTCCAGACTCGATTATTTACAGTCCGCCGTCATATAGCTGGAATATTGCTGAGTGCGCCGTAAAACTAAACTCACTCACTTACTCACCCACTGTTCAATGCAGCTGACTTCCATCGGCTGAGACCTATCTACTAAAGACTGTCTATTGATTACCAGTGACTGTGTATTGTAAAGTTTCTACCTCTCCCATGTAACATGTGCCGTTTAGCTGGAAGTTAACGACTCCACGCTAACAGTTTAGTAAGTAGTACGTTTAGGTAAGCAACAGCAGTAAGCTATGGGACGACAACAGCAGCCGAGAACATTAACATGTTAACTGCAGAAAATATCAATACAGCTTCAACTAAGCAAATTAGTCATAAATGAATATATGATCATAAATATTGTAATCGTATTACTATCCTGAGACCTGTTGACAAACTTATACAGTCGAACCCCGTTTATCCGGACATTTTGGTTACACTCGGAAATCGTCCGGATAGCGAGGCGTCCGGTTAACTTGATCAAACAAGCAAAACGCATTGACAATGTATATTGAAAATTTATTCATGTATGTTTATCAATAAGTCAATAGTCAAAAAACATATAATCATAACAATACTGTATTTGAAAATTTACCAGTGTGTCAAACAGGGGTTTGTGTTAATGTTGTATGATGACTCTTTCAATATTGAATTAGACACGGCCCTTTTGAATTACTGTTGATACGGGCTGCCTTCTTCTCATATTCGTCTCGCCTGAACTGTACATTTCGTAACCGCTCCGCTTGTATGGTAACTCGTATGATTATTATTGTTCCTAACGATTAACTAAATGGCCACCTTACTCACGTATATAATAATAAGCGAAATAGAAAAGTATAGATGCATAAATTATTTCATATTCACCTAACTTGAGCAGTGATTTCATATGGAAGTTATTATGTAAGTATTATGGAAATGGTTTTGTCGAATTTATTTACAACAGGACAATAGTTGTTGGCGAAGAACAGTGATCTATTTTCGTGACGTTAAAATGAATTCAAAATTAAATTTAAGAGTTAAAAAATCTAAATGTGCTGTGCCTCTGCAGTTTTCCTCACAGGACAGTGTGAAGTAATTAATTTCATGAAACAGCTGTGTATTATAGAAGCATTTCATTTTGTCAAATAGAAATTGTCTTCGTTTCTATACATTTAGAAATCGTTGTAAGCTTTTTGCCATTGGTCACATATTTGAGTTGAACAGACAATATGTCAAGCTTTAACACGAAATAATTTCTGGTATACGACTGTTTAAAATAGAGTTATTTCGGTCGGTATTTACTTTCCAAAAATATTTTCCTAATATAGCTAAGAAAAGTCATTTTACATCTATGCTGAATATACTCTTTCATACCTACTAAGTAATGAATATTTCCTCAATTAATTGAATGTTTTCTAAAGTAATGAAATTATTCATTACTGAAATCTCAATTTACCTGTAGATTTGTGGGTGTTATCCCAAAACTGCCAGTCTCCAGATGACGTAATTATGGAGGTGTTATAATCCACTGCCAGAAATGGGACATATGGAAATTGCACTGCCAGAACTGGGACAACTACCATCACTAATTAGGACTAATTGGTCTGTGTGAAAATGAAATTGGGTTAATTAATCCTTAATTAATTGCTACCTACCTGATCAATTGCTACTTGGGCAGATCAATCCTTTGCTCCTCAAATGATTATGAACACAGTGTGTTTGTCTTTTGGAACTTGTTTTAATTTTGGACCGGATATGATGTATATGGTTATGAAAACACTTTTTTAAATATTATAATCACATTTCTCTGGTACACTATGAGTCAGGAATGTTTTGTTTTTGTATGTTAATCACATTTCTTTGGTACATTGAGAGAAGGAAATATGGTGATGACAGAATATGGTGATGACTTTCTCCATATTTTTGGTACAAATTTTGACCTGAAGAGACTATGTGGTTCCCCAACAGCAGCTATGGATGGAACTTTTAAGATTTGTCCGAAACTCTTCTACCAGTTATGTATCATCTACTCACAGCAGCCTTATAGAAGTGTCCCTGAGTTATTCTGCCTACTACCTGACTTATAAACCTCCAGTGACGTCACGCTTTTGTCTCGCCGGGTTCACCTTTCACCGAGTAAACCTCAACAGACAATACCAAATGTTGAAATTATATCTATCTTCGGTCGGTTCATAAGTTGGATCAAACCTTCCTCCTCCTTGTATATAATACAATCTTATGACGTGCCAACCATGTTTCTTTTATTTGCTTGTGTCTGTCCTGGTAAGGTATCATTGACCGATTCAGTTAACCCATTTAAATTAGCCTATTCAAGTCCAATTGGTAATTTATTACCTATCAATTAAGCTGTGTGAACAGCATACTGCCAGAAATGGGACAAGGAGCTAGACCAATTAAAAGGTGTGATAATCTCACTGCCAGAAATGGGACTTACGATAATCGCACTGCCAGAAATGGGACAAGGAGCTAGACCTTTTAAAGGTGTGATAATCTCACTGCCAGAAATGGGACTAAATCGATTTGTGTTGTCAAATGGTCTGTTGTACAGACTCCTATGCTGCAAACGTAATTATTAAGTTGAGCTGTAGAACAGCTGATCAGTTAATGATTTTTCAGTTTGAAACTGATGTCGTCAAATTATATCAGCTGGTATTTGGCTAATGTGTTATCAATGCTCGCAGAGGGTCAACTGATGTCTGCAGTCGAACACATCCTCAAAGTATTAAATTTTAAATTGTTAATTTTCAAACCCATTGCTAATTACTACTGTTCGAATGATGTTCGCTGTTCGTTGTAATTCGCAAATTATATATCACCAAATATGTCATTACACTCCATTTTAGGACACAAATATCATTGATAATAAGCAACAAAGCTACAACAGAACGTCAGAATCTAAAACCTTTACACAATATTATTTCCAGTGTCAATGTCCTCCGTCTTTGACAGAGCATAAAAAACACAAAATGAAGTCAATATCTCCATCATGTACATCTCATCTCCATATCTCCACTATGTATCATTGTTTTAAGGGCATACTTGAACATATTTGGGAACAACATTGGGATTTCCCCCGCAACCAAAACAAAGAGTGTTGAAACACAGGAGATCGGTACTTAATGTTTATTTAACTGATTATTCTTGACCATGTAGGGGAGGTGGGGTAGCCCAGTGATTAAAGCGTCGGGGGTCACGCTGAAGACCCGGGTTTGATTCCCCACATGACTACAATGTATGAAGCCCATTTCTGATATTGCTGGAATATTGCTAAAAGCGGCGTAAAACCAAACTCACACACATGACCATGTGACTCTCAGTAAAGCTGCAACTCTTCGCAAAGGCAAAAACACATCGAATTGAGCAGTCAATAAGAAACATACAGCGGATTGCTTTCCATGTTATATAATACACCAGATGAGGACAGTTTTGTAGTTTTATGCCACGATTACATTAAAAGATAGTTACGTTTTATGAGGGTGACACATTAGCAACAAGAAATACAAGTTGCCTCAATGATACATTTTTGTATAAACAACATCTTTTGTATCAATATCATGTCTCAGTTAATGCATCATTTCAGCGATGTGGACATATTTATATGTATGCAATACATACCGGCTTGTTATTATTAATCAACTCTCTCTTTTTCCAGAATCAGGCAAGAGCGGTAAATCAGGTAAGAACTACTTTTAAATCAAGTTTTGTTACACGGTGTTCTTCTGATGCGATAAAACGAGATGATAGGACTTACCGCTTTGATATCGACCTTTAGTAAAACTTTCATGTCTGTCGGGAGTTGAGTGAGTAGCATGTAGATTCCATAGTTGCCGCACACGTGGACGGTTGCTTTTATGCAACGTGATTAACACCCGTGAACATTTAAAATAACCACTGAAAACGCCCTTTTATTTCTCAGTTCGTGTTGTGACAATAAACGCTGTCAATTTCACGATTTATAATTTCCCCTTTTCACGTTTAGTAGACAAAGATATATTTTGGTTGTAAACGGATTATATATGGAAGAACGAACAGTGCTGTAGAGCGAATGAAGGTATGTCCTCTGTGGGCGATCTGTTAGCAATTCCACATCAGGCGAGACCAGATTTGTGTCTCATTCATTCAGACTTGTCGTACAGTTTGCATGTTGTGTGTGTGAATGACATGGATGTTGAACGCCACTTTGAGTGGTAGACCGGGTACATCGCGGCAAGACGTTCATTATGTTTGTGTGACACAATCGCGGATCCGATAACCGGCCGAGATTCAAACTAGGGATTCGAACCCAAAACTATTAGATCCTGGAACGACGAAAGGAACAAGCTCTGCACAGCAGCTTCCCAGATAGCATTCAGACGTTTTGCCAACATTGCCAACGTTGGGCCAACGTCCGAATGCTATCTGGGTTGTACCAACCAAACCGGATACGATAACCGGCCGAGATTCAAACGAGGGATTCGAACCACAATAGCTAAATCCTGGAAAGACAAAAGGGACAAGCTCTGCACCGCAAGTTGTGTCAACCAAGACAACAGGCAATAGAAGAGGGCATCGAACCACACTGACATGTTGATCGTAAGTACCGTTTTTGTTCTTCTCATCCTTTTAAAACAGAAGTAAATATCTATCTTACTCTCTCTGCAGGAGTTCGGGCAAGACGCCAAGGAGGTAACATTACTGAAATATGCATGGGATAGAAATTGCATGATATGTCACACCTGTTAAATGATATAGGATTACTGCTTGATAAATATCGCATGTCTCTTACACATTATGTGATATATAGTGCATTGTGCAACTATTTTGAAACTAGTTACGAATTGTATGTCATATAGTTAAAGACATTTACGTGGATGTGTTCCTATTTGCCACATCGTGGTTTCCGAGAAACACATAACTCAAAACTCCTCCCGTTTCCGTTAAACACTTAAGGTATATAGTTATATAATCGGTCTAAAGTGAATCCATTTATTCTCCAAGAAATTCATACTATAGAAATTCAAACCCGGCATCAGTGTCCAAGGGATAGATAAAATACGCGTACATTGCTTTTGACTTCCTCATTTTCAGTCGATTGCCCAACATAATTATGATTGTTCAGCATGCTTTGCAATTGCTGAGGCTTTTCCATCAGACCAGCATAGCTAATTTCTCTGTCTTGAAAATAATCTAAAGCTAAAAGTTCCGGATGTGGATAAATAAGACTGGCGTGTCCATCAACCAAGTCATAAAAGAATGTCATATCCAAATTCACATTTTGCTCCCGTTACATGACATTTCTTAAGTTACTGACTAATGATCAAACTCAAATGACTGAAGCTACAACTTATTCAACGAACGGAATATTCTGATGTCTAATTGAAAGATTACATATCCCGTTATCTGGTTTGCATGCGTTGATGAACATCAGTAAGCAACTATTTATCGAATGGTCTGTAATAGTAAGAGTGAGTGAGTGAGTTTAGTTTTACGACGCACTCAGCAATATTCCAGCTATATGGCGGCGGTCTGTAAATAATCGAGTCTGGACCAGATAATCCAGTGATCAACAGCATGAGCATCGATCTGCGCAATTAGGAACTGATGACATGTGTCAACCAAGTCAGCGAGCCTGACCACCCGATCCCGTTAGTCGCCCCTTACGATGTAATAGTAAGAGCTAGCATCTTTTTCACATGATAAAGTACACATTACACACAACGGTATTTGGCCATCATCATGGCATGGTCACTGGTGCATGAACGATAGTATCCTAATTGTAACATCTCTTGCATGACAAGAATGTGTTAATCTAAAACTATATTCCATTGCTATATGCCGACTGCTTCTATATCTTAAGTACTGTAACCATCCGAAAATATGTAATACCTTCTGTATGAGACCACAATATTGCTGAACTATATATGAACTTGCTTTAACCATCCGAAAATATGTAATATCTTCTGCATGAGACCACAATATTGCTGAACTATAGATGAACTTGCTTTAACCATCCGAAAATATGTAATATCTTCTGCATGAGACCACAATATTGCTGAACTATATATGAACTTGCTTTAACCATCCGAAAATATGTAATATCTTCTGCATGAGACCACAATATTGCTGAACTATATATGAACTTGCTTTAACCATCCGAAAATATGTAATATCTTCTGCATGAGACCACAATATTGCTGAACTATGTATGAACTTGCTTTAACCATCCGAAAATATGTCATACCTTTTGCATGAGACCACAATATTGCTGAACTATATATGAACTTGCTTTAATCATCCGAAAATATGTCATACCTTTTGCATGAGACCACAATATTGCTGAACTATATATGAACTTGCTTTAACCATCCGAAAATATGAAATTGCTTATTGCTGAACCATCCGAAAATATGTAATATCTTCTGCATGAGACCACAATATTGCTGAACTATATATGAACTTGCTTTAACCATCCGAAAATATGTAATATCTTCTGCATGAGACCACAATATTGCTGAACTATGTATGAACTTGCTTTAACCATCCGAAAATATGTAATATCTTCTGCAAGACCACAATATTGCTGAACTATGATGAACTTGCTTTAACCATCCGAAAATATGTAATACCTTCTGCATGAGACCTTTGCTGCATGAGACCACAATATATGCTGCATGAACTATATTGCTGAACTATATATGAACTTGCTTTAACCATCCGAAAATATGTAATACCTTCTGCATGAGACCACAATATTGCTGAACTATATATGAACTAACCATATATGAACTTTGCTTATAACCATCCGAAAATATGTAATATCTTCTGCATGAGACCACAATATTGCTGAACTATATATGAACTTGCTTTAACCATCCGAAAATATGTAATATCTTCTGCATGAGACCACAATATTGCTGAACTATATATGAACTTGCTTTAACCATCCGAAAATATGTAATATCTTCTGCATGAGACCACCATATTGCTGAACTGTAAATCTACATTTCCTTGATGCATGCTGCTCTGTGTTGTAACAAATTATGCATGAGACCACAATAATCTTGAACTTAGACTATAAACGTCCCTGTATCCCGAAGCTCACTAATGGAAGAATGTAATAAGTTGAATTTCTTCTTCAGCCATGAGGAAGTCGTATTGTCTCTTATAGTATGAAATCTGAAAATATTTACACAATACCAATCACTGGTACTAATACCAGTGGGGATGTTTAGCAACCTTCCAGTGCAAGGATTTCGCAGCATTATGAGAGGCGCCCAGTGATTGCTCAAATCATTTGCGTTATCTTCTTGTAAAAACTGACAGTATCTTGTCATGACATGGCCGAGGCATATATCCTCTTGTCTTATTTAACAATACTTAATCGTGTCATGTTCATAACATATTTCAGATCACTTGACTAGCTTGTTTATATAAACTTACAATAGGGCAAAATATGAATGCTTGGCACATTTTCATGGTTGACATTTTCTATATACTTTGGAACGACAATTCTGGGATACTTCTTGTGTCAGATGAAGTGAGTGTGTGAGTTTAGTTTCACGCCACACTCAGCAAAATTCCAGCTTTATGGCGGTGGTCTGTAAACAATCGAGTCTGGGCCAGGCAACCCAGTGATCAACATAAGCATCGATCAACGCAATTGGGGTACGATGACGTGTGCCAACCAAGTCAGCGAGTCTGACCACCCGATCCAGTTTGTCGGCTCTTACAAGCATGGGTTACTGAAGACCAATTCTAACCCGGATCTTCACGGATCCGTGTGTCAGATGGTGTGATAGGACTGTGGGTTGTCTAGGTCTGTTAATTGTTGGCCTCTCTTTTGAATAAGGTAATGCTGTGTACATATATTCCTCCAATTTCTTAATGACTTTGAAATGCTTAGAATTGTGATTAACTTACTTTTTCAGGTCGTGTCCAGGCTAAGAAGATTAATCGAAAAGGTATGTTAACCCCTCAACGAAGAATTCAAATATCGTCAAAAAGTGATGAGTGTTTGATAATTTGATCAGAGTTACACGATTCAGGTCTAATAACTGCTGTCCCGAAGTCCCGAATTATATCGGGTGTGATTTCCCATTTCCATTTGAATCATAAATCTCATTTTTATTCCTGCTAGATAAACACTTATAGGATCGATGGCGGGGCAGGATTATTTCTGTTTTCGCTTACATTTTTATAGCACTTTAACTGTGATCTTGAAACTTGGGAATATACCATTTGTATTAAATGTTTGTGGTTAGGGTTCCGTTTTGCAAAGCTATCAAAAGGCCACGACTGTCGTATGTCCCATACTTTAAGATAGACTAACGGTAGTCGTAGCTCTACGATCGTTTTGTGAAACGAGGCCCAGGCCGGTCAGTACCGTTCAGGTAATAGTCACTGGAAAAGGAGTGAGTGAGTGAGTGAGTGAGTTTAGTTTTACGCCGCACTCAGCAATATCCCAGCTATATGGCGGCGGTCTGTAAATAATCGATTCTGGACCAGTCAATCAGCATGAACATCGATCTACGCAACTGGAATACGATGACATGTGTCAACCAAGTCAGCGAGCCTGACCACCCGATCCCGTTAGTCGCCTCTTACGACAAGCATGGGTTACTGAAGATCAATTCTAACCCGGACCCTTCACGGGTCACTGGAAAAGGATAAAATTGGTCGTAGGTTTGTTCCGAAAGAGAAATAGTGATGACATTTTACCTAGTTGAAACGGTAAACGTGGTCAGACACGATTCCCCACTGAATCAGTTCGTCTCAATGACTTTAGCAGGTTACATCAAACAAGATAGGTCGAATTCGACCGCGTTCCCTCAACCAAAATAAATGCAGCAGAAACATTAAATGAAGCCGGATGAGAGAGTATGGTAGAGACCCGAAATGTGCTTTAGTTATTGTACCCGTGTGGGGAATCGAACCTGGGTCTTCAGCGTGACGAGCGGACGCTTTAACCATTGGGCTACCTCGCCGTCTCCGAAACCGAGTAACACGGCTTATATTGTTCTGCTATGTATTACTATGTACTGTTACTACCTTAAACACGCCTTCAGAAGCTATTTCCCTCGGTTACATCACAAAAATATATCCATAACCATCTGTATCCCTATTACATAAATTGTTAATGAATGGCCCCTTTTTTATTTTAATTCAGGCAATGCAGGTCGAAGTAGAGGGAGACGAAGAAAAAGACGAAGGCGCAAGCCTATCAAAACGCGAAAACGAAACAAAGGAAGGAGAAGGAGTAGGCGTGGAGGAAGAAGGAGAAAACGCGGCAAGAATCGACGTAAGCGCAACAGGAGCCGTAAACGGAGAGGCAGGGGGAAAAAGAGACGAAAACGGAGGAAGAATCGGCGTAAGAGCAAGAAAGAAAGAAAACGACGAAGAAAAGGAGGTAGTCGAGTAGAGAAGGGCGTGGAGAGTGGGTGGGGCGTGAGGGATGTGTTGTGGGTAAACCAGAAAAAATATTTCACTGTTAGACAAAAAAATAGTTGATGGTTGACAGGTTTTGTGTTACAGGCATATTGAGCATCAATGTCTTGAAACAATTTTTAAACGATTCAACATTGAAATGTAAGGATCAAATTAAAACTTCCATGTGTTAAAATTAAAACTACATCAAATAAATAATTGTATGTCCTTTACAAAAGTATACCCAGTTATAAATGTAAATTCCTTTGTACAATTCAGGAAAAATGGACAAAATAGAATTCTTAATATATTTTTTACGTGTAGTAATATTTGCTGGACATACAAGAAGAAATTGATATTCGTCTTTTATAAAATTATTATTACAACATACAACATAAATATTATATTGTGATTCTTAGGAACACATTAATTAACCTTCCCTCTCATCATTAAGATAAATTATATTAAGATTAAAAGATTTGTGGTGGCTTCTAAAACATTTTTAATTTAATGTCCACCCAGCCCAATAAAGATAGACATCAGTTTGAAATCGAAAATGCATCAAGTGTAATGTTCCTTTTACCCTCAGTACGTATTAAAATGGACGGATCAAACGTGTTTGTTTTTTATGTGCGAGTGAGTGAGTATAGTGTTACGCCGCTATTAAGCAATATTTCAGCAGTTTAACGGCGGACAGCACATAACATCGTTTGATTTTTTAAATAATGTTTATGATCACTTTTGTTTTGCATTCAGACAAGCGTGATTAATTTCTGTGTTTCGAAAACAAAGTTCTGAATGCAGATGAATAAGACTGATGCGTTCGTACAATCAAGTCATGATTGCTTGCCGTTATTACTAAATTGATCAAGCATTCGACAACGTGATATAATGGTTGAAATAACACCCTTTTCATAACATAATGCTCATATTTCACACAACAGTGTTTTCGCGACCATCGTGGAATGGTGAGACAAATGCTTGAACCATCTTCACATATATCCTATTCTTTCTCATTTGTCGCATTTAGAAGAACACTAATGCTTTATTTACAATGTTTTCTATTTTCAGACGCAGAATATTTACGCACCAAATTCATTGCGTTTTCATTTAAACGTGGAATAAACATGTATTTACGTGGAATCACTAGTTTACACTGAGAAACCTAAACTCATAAATGCATAGGTCCTTCCGTAATGAAATGGTCACTGATAACGGACCGTAACAAGGAAAACATTCGTGAAGCTGTATTAGTTGCACCGTAACTGCGTAGACGTTTACGCAGTTTACGCAGTTTACACAGTGACTAACTAAGGTGAACGTATTCACCATTACGTAAAGGCAGCTTGACTCGCGTGGCTACGTGCAACATTTTCCGTATTAAACGTGCCAGCCTGTTTCTTGAATACTACCATGTAAACACAGAATTCTCCATAAAATTATAAGTCCGTTTGTTATGATTTGTTCAGAATGTTTCGTAAGAACACAAATTTATTGGATTTTAAAAGTATTTCTCTACCGTAATTACAATCGGCGTTAGCAGTATTTAAAGCTGCGGCTAATATGGAATGTAGTAACATAGCGGTCTGACCTTCTTGTGACAACCATTTAACCATCGACAACGACGTGAACGTGCACTTTGAAGGTATGAGCATACATAGTTATGTTGCATGTACATTTGTATGTGTTAGCATCTCATCATTTCAGCTAGAAATCTCTTGCATTCTTCTATCATAACCTACATTATGACCTTAAATATATCTATGCATGGGAAAATAACGGATTTACTCAAATTTTGTGAAAACGGACAATTATTATTCCTCCATCACAGTTTTTTAATTATGCTTTAAAGATCATGCTTCAAATATACTAATACGTGTATCTTTATCTGTTTTGCAGTCGCCAGAAGTAAGTACATTTCTAATCATTACATATAATCATAAGAAAATATCAGCTTTGATTCCTAAAAGCAAACATTGTGTTTAACACTTATCGCATAGCTGAAATGTTTTTAAAACCAATGCACCAATAGGAAATGGTGCCAAATATTTACACATATCATCTATATTTAGGAATAATTGAAGCATAACAATTCTATAATTTCTTTTACAGGACGAAACTCCGGAGGAAAATCCGTGGGATGTAAGTATTTGGCGATTACATTCAATTACATCTACATAACATGTGGGGAGAAGGTTTGCAATTTTATTGTACATATCATGTGTTTTTGTTAGTCAATTTATTTAGTCAATACATTATGCCCAGGCGTCATCTCTTGCCTTTTAGGTAAACCATGACCCGGAGTATAGTTAATTAGTGCGAACGTCCAACTTTTCTAACGTGTAACAGCGTCATTTAATAGACGAGAAATAATGCCTAGACATATTTTAATTATATTCTGTTATTGAATGTTTTGTTTTAACAATAGGTTTAATTAGACCAAATGTTTTATGGCCAACACACATCAGGGCTGGTCAGTCTATCAATCAGGGCCTCCTTTCACAAAGCACTAAGGTGATCGTAAGTCACTAAGGTAACCTTAGTGCAATGTTAAAGAATGGAAGTGAAGTTTAACATTCGTGAAGGTTGCTTCGTGAAAGGAGCCCCAGTGGATTTATTGTTTAGTTTACTTATTGTTCTTATAACTAGCAGCCATCTTTTTCATAACATGTGATCAATATGGACTAGATACAACAGTCAGTGCAAGATTTTCCTTGACTCAAACAAAACCAAGTCGAAATAACAAAAAGTACTTGAATAATGAACGGTAATATTACATTTAATCACTCAGGATTTTGTCATTTACATTAATTTATGTCTCATTTATTGCGAGAGTTTTCTCGGTAACTGCTGCAGTTATTGAGATCAAAATTGAACTAACATTACGATTTAGAAATAGTAGCATCATGTAGCAGATGTACATGTTGATGTCTTTTTACTCGTTCTCTTACAGAGTTTATAGATGCAGTGCACCAACGAATGTGTTGACGTTTAAGTTTCATATTCTTTTGCAGATTGCATATGAATGCATATAGTTGGTTATGCTGGATAGAATTCACCTTATTGAATCCTTTTCTATTTTTATAGCTTCAGGAAACAACTATTCACGTAAGAACATACATGGCTATAACCCAGAAAACGTGTAATCGGTAACTTAAGAATAAAACATTATAACTCTATATCTGATAACCATAGACAGAGATGCGTAAAACTAGCAACCACGCTAGTCTTGTTAAAACTCAAACGTTTGTGATACCCAAAAGCTTTTAAACCAGTCGGGAAAAGTATTAACGTGTAATAAATGCTCATGTTGCTTTGCGGACAAGTTCTTTTAACAGTGAGAGGAACACACGAAACCTATGATTGTGGGTTGCAATCCCGGCCCGCCTTACTTATGTTCCTGGGCTTATGGGCACCATACCTGTTCTTTAGTTTCACTAAAACGTTTAAGACCTTCATCCCACATTAAATTGACATGCCATAACATAACTGGAATACTGTTAAAAGCGGCGTTAAACCCAACTCACCCACTCACTCAAATATGAGATTTACGCTTTATTTTCTGTATTTTCTGTTGTAAAGTAACATTATGGCTATCATGTAAATGTGCATCTGCTTATGGGTTATTAAACGTGCAGGGATTCTTGAAAGGGATCTAACGCTTTTATTATTTAATTGAGGTCATTCATTTTCTATTCTTTGCACACTATCTGTAGTAGGAGACTTCTGTTTCAAATGTTATGGGAATCCCTGGCTTGGTAGTCCTATACATAGAAGCAGTACAAAAACAGCAATGACAATAAGTAAAAGTAATGTTTTTTAATGAAATTATTAAAAATATGTTAGTATGTAACACAAATCTTTTATGTTTAAGTACTTTCAATGATTCAAATAAATGCTATAACGATAAAATACGATTGTGTTCTCGGTTAGTCGGAAACATATGCGTAGTCGTTGGTTTCGTCAAAGAGGTAGACTTCAGACACCTTCATAATTCAGGGCTTTCGTTGGAGAGTAAAATGACACGCTGTGATATAACTGGTGAAACCCGTGAAGATCCGGGTTAGAATTGATCTTCAGTAACCCATGCTTGTCGTAAGAGGCGAGTAATGGGATCGGGTGGTCAGACTCGCTGACTTGGTTGACACATGACATCGTATCCCAATTGCGTAGACCGATGCTCATGCTGTTGATCACTGGGTTGTCTGGATCAGAATCGATTATTTACAGACCACCGTCATATAGCTGGAATATTGCTGGGTGCGGCGTAAAACTCAGCTCACTCACTCACTTTAACTGGTGAACAAAGATTTAATGAAATTGAAGTGGTTCTCAACTGGTCTGTAGCTGCTCAAGAATGGGATTTGTTAACATAAAATTGAATATAAAGTATAACAAATAAGACAGATCTTTCATGGCCTATATTATTTGCAAAAGATCAATCGTAATGTTTTATGGTATTACTTTACAGGACGACGATCATATGTGTCTAGACGTAAGTGTGAGAACTTAATAAAACAGCTATTTTCTGTTGGCTTAATTGTCTGAAGAGTGAAATAAAGGAATTGTCCTATATACGAATTAAAGCCTTCTGTTGTCTTCAAGACGGAGCGTTTCAATTGTTCGGATAATAAAACAACATCCTGTATTGTAGGAATCTAAACTTAACGTTCCGCTTAAATATAAACCATAATTTCTGAATACAATCTCAGGAAACGTTTAGCAGGGACAAATTGTATGAAGTATCCCAAATGGAAATGGAGATTTCTGTTATACAACGAATGAATAACGATTACGTTTTATACAAAATAAACTAACCAGCTATTCACGGTTCTTATAGGTGGCGAATTATGCTTGATTCAATGGGAGTTAAATGGACAAAACAATTGTGTTACATATCCTTAATGGACGTGGATATCATGTATGGTTTCAATAATTGTTTGAACTAGATGATTACTTATGTTCTATGTGATTACTTTACAGGACGCCGATCCTATGTGTCCAGAAGTAAGTTTGCGAAATAGCAATAAAAGTTATTTTACCAAATGTAAATTTCCTACACACAATTTAAAGCCTTCTGTTATCTTCAAGATGGAGTGTTCCAATTGTTACAATAATAAAACATTCCAGATTGTAGGAATGAGAAACAAATGTGTTAAATACCCTTAATGGAAGTGGATATTATGTATGTTTTTAAATATTGTTTAAACGAGATGATTTTTTCATGTTCTGCATGGTTACTTTACAGGACGCCGATCCTTTGTGTCTAGAAGTAAGTTTGAGAAATAATAATAAATGCTTTGACCTGATATTACGTTACTGTATAAAGAGTGGCAGAATGGAATTTTCCTACACAAAACGAAACGCCTTCCATTGTCTTCAAGGCGGAGTGTTCTAATTGTTAGCATAATATAAAAAGCTTCCTGTACTGTAGGAATCTAAACTGAAAAGTTCCCATCAAGGAAGTGTGAAAAGTGGACATATTGTTTCTTTGCCTTTAAATGCAATATGGCATCTGGATCACGGACGAACTCTTTTCCCCTTGTTGATAATTTGAGACAAAAACTTTAAATGTAGAAAATAACTAACAATGTAAAAATGTACATTGCATGTTATCACTCTTGTTATTTCTCTAAAATTATAAAATGTTCTAAATAAAACTACTGAGCAAAATCAGTGTGCATATTCAAAAACTGATGCCAGATAGTAAATGTAAATTTATATAAATCCACTCATACTTCCGTTGACGTTTCTGTTATATAACAAATAAATGACATTCCTTTTAGCCACCTAAGAAAGTAACCAGCTATTTCGGCTCTTACAGATAACGAGTTAAGCTTGATTCAGTGGTATGTAAATGGTTGAAATAATTGTGTGAAATTGCCTTAATGGCAGTGGATATCATGTATGGTTTCTATTATTGTTTAAACAAGATGAGTATTCATGTTCTATATGGTTACTTTACAGGACGCCGATCCTATGTGTCCAGAAGTAAGTTTGAGAAATAACAATAAAAACTATTTTACCGTATGACGTTATTACCTGAATAGTGAACAAATGGAATTTTCCTACACACAAAATAAAGCCTTCTGCTTTCTTCAAGACGGAGTGTTCCAATTGTTAGAATAATAAAACCTTACATCCTGCATCGTAGGAATCTAAGTTTAAAAGTTCCACTTAAATATACACCATCCTTTCTGAATAAAATCTTATGAAACGCCATGAAAGGAGCTGTCTCCAATATTACTGAACAATGATCAGTGAAATGAAGATTATACATTTATTCTTGATTCGCTTGAAATTAACAACTGAAACAATTGTGTTAAATATTCTTAATGGAAGTAAATATCATGTTATGGTTTAAATATTGTTTAAAGGAGATGATTATTCATGTTCTATATGGTTACTTTACAGGACGCCGATCCCTATGTGTCCAGAAGTAAGTTTGAGAAATAACAATAAAAACTATTTTACCGTATGACGTTATTACCTGAATAGTGAACAAATGGAATTTTCCTACACACAAAATAAAGCCTTCTGCTTTCTTCAAGACGGAGTTTTCAAATTGTTAGAATAATAAAACCCAACATCCTGCATCGTAGGAATCTAAGTTTAAAAGTTCCACTTAAATATACACCATCCTTTCTGAATAAAATCTTATGAAACACCATGAAAGGAGCTGTCTCCAATATTACTGAACAATGATCAGTGAAATGAAGATTATACATTTATTCGCTTGATTCGATTGAAATTAACAACTGAAACAATTGTGTTAAATATTCTTAATGGAAGTAAATATCATGTTATGGTTTAAACATTGTTTAAAGGAGATGATTATTCATGTTCTATATGGTTACTTTACAGGACGCCGATCCCTTGTGTCCAGAAGTAAGTTTGAGAAATAACAATAATGCTATTTTTCTTTTGACCTAATTGTCTGATATTACGTTGCTTTAATTGTTAGCATAATATAATAAGCATCCTGTACGGTAGGAATCTAAACTGAAAAGTTCCCATCAAGGAAGTGTGAAAAGTGGACATATAGTTTCTTTGCCTTTAAGTGCAATATGGCATCTGGATTAAGGACGGACAATTCTGTTTCGAAAAACAGGGTATATCTGAAAATAACTGATGCCAGACAACAAATGTAATTTTAAACACATCCACTCATACTATCGTTGGCCTTCCTGTTTTATAATGAATGAATGAACCTTGCGTTTAGCCCCATTAGAAACTAACCAGATATTCGCTTCTCTTATAGTTTCGCTTGATTTAATGGAATCTAAATAGCAGAAACAAATGTGTCAAAAGCCCTAAATGGAAATGGATATCATGTATGGTTTCAATGATTGTTTACACTAGATGATTATTCATGTTCTATGTGGTTACTTTACAGGACGCCGATCCTATGTGTCCAGAAGTAAGTTTGAGAAATAACATTAGAAGCTAATTTCCCTTTGACGTTATTCTCTAAAGTGTGAAAGAATGGAATTTTCCTAAATAGGAATCTTGTTGTCTTCAAGAGGGAGTATTCCAATTGTTAGAATAATATAACAACATCCCGTATCGTAGGAATCTAAGTTTAAATTTTCCACTTAAATATACACCATCCTTTGCTAATAAAACCACTTATGAAACACCATGAAAGGAGCTGTCTTCCATATTACTGAACAATGATAAGTGTGACTAAGATTATACATTTATTCGCTCATCTTAATTCTGCTAAGTTAAGCTTGATTCGATTGAAATTAAATAGCAGAAAAAATTGCGTTTAATACCCTTAATGGAAATGGATATCATGTATGGTTTCAATGATTGTTTACACTAGATGATTATTCATGTTCTATGTGGTTACTTTACAGGACGCCGATCCTATGTGTCCAGAAGTAAGTTTGAGAAATAACATTAGAAGCTAATTTCCCTTTGACGTTATTCTCTAAAGTGTGAAAGAATGGAATTTTCCTAAATAGGAATCTTGTTGTCTTCAAGAGGGAGTATTCCAATTGTTAGAATAATATAACAACATCCCGTATCGTAGGAATCTAAGTTTAAATTTTCCACTTAAATATACACCATCCTCTGCAAATAAAACCACTTATGAAACACCATGAAAGGAGCTGTCTTCCTTATTACTGAACAATGATAAGTGTGACTAAGATTATACATTTATTCGCTCCTCTTAATTCTGCCAAGTTAAGCTTGATTCGATTGAAATTAAATAGCAGAAAAAATTGTGTTAAATACCCTTAATGGAAATGGATATCATGTATGGTTTAAATATTGTGTAAACTAGATGATTATTCATGTTGTATATGGTTACTTTCCAGGACGCCGATCCTATGTGTCCAGAAGTAAGTTTGCAAAATAGCAAGAAAAGCTTTTTTCCTTTTGACGTTATTGTCGGCAGTGTTAAAAATAGGAATTTTCCTACAATGGAATTAACGTCTTCTGTTGTCTTAAAGACGGAGTTTTCCTATTGTTAGCATTATCAAATATCCATAATGTATTGTAGTAATCTAAATTAAAACGTCTCTTCTAAGGAATGTGGAAATAGAATGTCTTTGCTTTTAACTGGAAATATTGTATCTGCATTAAGGAAGAACAATTTTGATCTATTACTGATAGCCTAAAGTACACACCTTCAACTGTAGAACAAAACTAACAATGTAAACATGTGCATTTCATGTTATCACTGATGGCATTTCTTTAACATTATAAAATGTACTAATCTAAACTGCTGCGGACAAACAGTGTACACATTCGAAACCTAAAACCTGACAATGAATTTAAATGTGTATAAATCCACTCATACTACCGTTGACCTTTCTGTTATATAAAGAATGAATACACGTTGCCTTTAGCCATATAAGAAACTAACCAGCTATTCACGGCTCTTATAGGTAACGAGCTAAGCTTGATTCGAAGGAATTTAAATGGCAGAAACAATTATGTTAAATATATTCAATGGAAGTGGATATCATGTATGGTTTCAAATATTGTTTAAACTAGATGATTATTTATGTTCTATATGGTTATTTTACAGGACGCCGATCCTATTCGTCCAGAAGTAAGTTTCAGAAATAACAATAAAAGTTATTTTACGATATGACGTCATTGTCTGAAGTGTGAAAAAATGGAATTTTCCTACACACAAATTAAAGCCTCCTGTTTTCTTCAAGAGCTAGTCTCCCAATTGCTAGAATGATAAAACAACATTCCATATTGTAGGTATCTAAGCGTAAATGTTCCATTCAAATATACACCATTCTTTCTGAATAAAATCTTATGAAACACCATGAAAGGAGCTGTCTCCCTTATTACTAAACAATAATACGAGTAATGAAGATTATACATTTTTCAGCTGCTCTTAATGCTGCCAAGTTACGCTTGATTCGACTGAAATTAAATAGCAGAAACAATTGTGTTTAATACCCTTAAAGGAAATGAATATCATGTACAGTTTAAATATTGTGTAAAGTAGATGATTATTCATGTTGTATATGGTTACTTTCCAGGACGCCGATCCTATGTGTCCAGAAGTAAGTTTGCAAAATAGAAAAAAAAACTATTTTCCTTTTGACGTTATTGTCTGAAGTGTGAAAGAATGGAATGTTCCTACAATGGAATTAACATTTTCTGTTGTCTTAAAGACGGAGTTTTGTTATTGTTAGCATTATCAAATATAAAAGTTCCATAAATATACACCATCCTTTCTAGAATCTAAACTTATGAAAAATGGAGCCCTTCTAGGATGAATGTGGAAATATACATGTATTCTTCTTTTAACTGCAAAACAATTGTATCTGCATTAAGGAAGTAAAACAATGGTTTGATCTTGTTATTGATTATTCATGTTCTATATGGTTACTTTACAGGACACGATCCCTTGTGTCGAAGTGTTTGAGAAATAAAATAATGCTAACCTAATTGTATAACATTGCTTTATTGTCATGTTATCATCCTGATGGTAGGAATCTTTGAAAAGTTCCCATCAAAGTGTGAAAATGGACTAAACTTTCTGAGCTTTAAAAATATGGCATCTGGATTAAGGACACAATTCGAAAAACAAATATCTGACAATGAGATTTAAATGTAATTTAAAACACATCCACTCATACTATCGTTGGCCTTCCTGTTTTATAATGAATGAATGAACCTTGCGTTTAGCCCCATTAGAAACTAACCAGATATTCGCTTCTCTTATAGTTTCGCTTGATTTAATGGAATCTAAATAGCAGAAACAAATGTGTCAAAAGCCCTAAATGGAAATGGATATCATGTATGGTTTCAATGATTGTTTACACTAGATGATTATTCATGTTCTATGTGGTTACTTTACAGGACGCCGATCCTATGTGTCCAGAAGTAAGTTTGAGAAATAACATTAGAAGCTAATTTCCCTTTGACGTTATTCTCTAAAGTGTGAAAGAATGGAATTTTCCTAAATAGGAATCTTGTTGTCTTCAAGAGGGAGTATTCCAATTGTTAGAATAATATAACAACATCCCGTATCGTAGGAATCTAAGTTTAAATTTTCCACTTAAATATACACCATCGTTTGCTAATAAAACCACTTATGAAACACCATGAAAGGAGCTGTCTTCCATATTACTGAACAATGATAAGTGTGACAAAGATTATACATTTATTCGCTCCTCTTAATTCTGCCAAGTTAAGCTTGATTCGATTGAAATTAAATAGCAGAAAAAATTGTGTTAAATACCCTTAATGGAAATGGATATCATGTATGGTTTAAATATTGTGTAAACTAGATGATTATTCATGTTGTATATGGTTACTTTCCAGGACGCCGATCCTATGTGTCCAGAAGTAAGTTTGCAAAATAGCAAGAAAAGCTTTTTTCCTTTTGACGTTATTGTCGGCAGTGTTAAAAAAAGGAATTTTCCTACAATGGAATTAACGTCTTCTGTTGTCTTAAAGACGGAGTTTTCCTATTGTTAGCATTATCAAATATCCATAATGTATTGTAGTAATCTAACTTAAAATGTCTCTTCTAAGGAATGTGGAAATAGAATGTCTTTGCTTTTAACTGGAAATATTGTATCTGCATTAAGGAAGAACAATTTTGATCTATTACTGATAGCCTAAAGTACACATCTTCAACTGTAGAACAAAACTAACAATGTAAACATGTGCATTTCATGTTATCACTGATGGCATTTCTTTAACATTATAAAATGTACTAATCTAAACTGCTGCGGAAAAACAGTGTACACATTCGAAACCTAAAACCTGACAATGAATTTAGATGTGTATAAATCCACTCATACTACCGTTGACCTTTCTGTTATATAAAGAATGAATACACGTTGCCTTTAGCCATATAAGAAACTAACCAGCTATTCGGGTCTCTTATAGGTAACGAGCTAAGCTTGATTCGAAGGAATTTAAATGGCAGAAACAATTATGTTAAATATATTCAATGGAAGTGGATATCATGTATGCTTTCAAATATTGTTTAAACTAGATGATTATTCATGTTCTATATGGTTATTTTACAGGACGCCGATCCTATTCGTCCAGAAGTAAGTTTCAGAAATAACAATAAAAGTTATTTTACGATATGACGTTATTGTCTGAAGAGTGACAAAAAATCGAATTTTCCTACACACAAATTAAAGCCTCCTGTTTCTTCAAGAGCTAGTCTCCCAATTGCTAGAATGATAAAACAACATTCCATATTGTAGGAATCTAAGCTTAAATGTTCCATTCAAATATACACCATTCTTTCTGAATAAAATCTTATGAAACACCATTAAAGCAGCTGCCTCCCTTATAACTAAACAGTAATCCGAGTAATGAAGATTATACATTTTTCAGCTGCTCTTAATGCTGCCAAGTTACGCTTGATTCGATTGAAATTAAAAGCAGAAAAAATTGTGTTAAATACCCTCAATGGAAATGAATATCATGTATGGATTAAATATTGTGTAAACTAGATGATTATTCATGTTGTATATGGTTACTTTCCAGGACGCCGATCCTATGTGTCCAGAAGTAAGTTTGAGAAATAACAATAAAAACTATTTTACCGTATGACGTTATTACCTGAATAGTGAACAAATGGAATTTTCCTACACACAAAATAAAGCCTCAAGACGGAGTGTTCCAATTGTTAGAATAATAAAACCCAACATCCTGCATCGTAGGAATCTAAGTTTAAAAGTTCCACTTAAATATACACCATCCTTTCTGAATAAAATCTTATGAAACACCATGAAAGGAGCTGTCTCCCTTATTACTAAACAATGAATACGTTTAATGAAGATTATACATTTTTCAGCTGCTATTAATTCATGCCATAGTTACGCTTGATTCGATTGAAAATAAAAATAGCAGAAACAATTGTGTTTAATACCTTAAAGGAAATGAATATCATGTATGGTTTAAATATTGTGTAAAGTAGATGATTATTCATGTTGTATATGGTTACTTTACAGGACGCCGATCCTATGTGTCCAGAAGTAAGTTTGAGAAATAACAATAAAAGCTATTTTACCTTGACGTTATTGTCTGAAGTGTGAAAAAATGGAATTTTCCTAAACAAAATAAAGCCTTGTTGTCTTCTATGTGGTTCAAGACGGAGTATTTCCAATTGTTTGTGTAGAATAATAAATCCAACAAGATGTTCCAATTGTTAGAATAAGAAACAACATCCTGTATCGTAGGAATCTAAGTTTAAAAGTTCCACTTAAATATACACCATCCTTTCTAAATAAAATCTTATGAAACACCATGAAAGGAGCTGTCTTCCATATTACTGAACAATGATAAGTGTGACAAGATTATACATTTATTCGCTCCTCTTAATTTGCCAAGTTAAACTTGATTCGATTGAAATTAAATAGCTGAAACAATTGTGTTAAATATTCTTAATGGAAATGGATATCATGTATGGTTTAAATATTGTGTAAAGTAGATGATTATTCATGTTGTATATGGTTACTTTCCAGGACGCCGATCCTATGTGTCCAGAAGTAAGTTTGCAAAATAGCAAAAAAGCTATTTTCCTTTTGACGTTATTGTCTGCAGTGTTAAAGAATGGAATTTTCCTACAATGGAATTAATCGTTGTTGTCTTAAAGACGGAGTTTTCCTATTGTTAGCATTATCAAATATCCATAATGTATTGTAGGAATCTAAACTAAAATGTCTCTTCTAAGGAATGTGGAAATAGTGGTCTTCTTTGCTTTTAACTGGAAATATTGTATCTGCATTAAGGAAGAACAATTTTGATCTATTATTGATAGCCTAAAGTACACACCTTCCGACTGTAGAATAAAACTAACAATGTAAACATGTGCATTTCATGTTATCACTGATGGTATTTCTTTAACATTATAAAATGTACTAATCTAAACTGCTGCGGAAAACAGTGTACAATACAGGACGAAACCTAAAACGTCAATGAATTTAAATGTATATAAATCCACTCATACCCGTTGACCTTTCTGTTATATAAAGAATGAATACACAAATTAAAAGCCTCGTTTTTCTTCAAGAGCTAGTCTCCCAATTGCTAGAATGATAAAACAACATTCCATATTGTAGGTATCTAAGCGTAAATGTTCCATTCAAATATACACCATTCTTTCTGAATAAAATCTTATGAAACACCATGAAAGGAGCTGTCTCCCTTATTACTAAACAATAATACGAGTAATGAAGATTATACATTTTTCAGCTGCTCTTAATGCTGCCAAGTTACGCTTGATTCGACTGAAATTAAATAGCAGAAACAATTGTGTTTAATACCCTTAAAGGAAATGAATATCATGTACAGTTTAAATATTGTGTAAAGTAGATGATTATTCATGTTCTATATGGTTACTTTACAGGACGCCGATCCTATGTGTCCAGAAGTAAGTTTCAGAAATAACAATAAAAGTTATTTTACGATATGACGTTATTCTGAAGTGTGAAAGAATGGAATTTTCCTGAAAAAAATATAAAGCCTCCTGTTGTCTTCAAGACGAAGTGAATTTTCCTTCTAAACAGGGGGTACAATGCGTGAAGCCCATTTCTTCCCCGCAGTGATATTGCTAGAATATTGCTAAAATCCAATTGTTAGAATTGTTAGAATAAGAACATCCTGTATCGTAGGAATCTAAGTTTAAAAGTTCCACTTAAATATACACCATCCTTTCAGAATAAAATCTTATGAAACACCATGAAAGGAGCTGTCTTCCATATTACTGAACAATGATCAGTGTAATAAAGATTATACATTTATTCGCTCCTCTTAATGCTGCCAAATTAAGCTTGATTCGATTGAAATTAAACAGCTGAAACAATTGTGTTAAATACCCTTAATGGAAATGGATATCATGTATGGTTTAAATATTGTGTAAAGTAGATGATTATTCATGTTGTATATGGTTACTTTCCAGGACGCCGATCCTATGTGTCCAGAAGTAAGTTTGCAAAATAGAAAAAAAAGCTATTTTCCTTTTGACGTTATTGTCTGAAGTGTGAAAGAATGGAATTTTCCTACAATGGAATTAACGTTTTCTGTTGTCTTAAAGACGGAGTTTTCCTATTGTTAGCATTATCAAATATCCATAATGTATTGTAGGAATCTAAACTTAAAATGTCCCTTCTAGGGAATGTGGAAATATAATGTCTTTGCTTTTAACTGCAATATTGTATCTGCATTAAGGAAGAACAATTTTGATCTATTATTGATAGCCTAAAGTACACACCTTCGACTGTAGAATAAAACTAACAATGTAAACATGTGCATTTCATGTTATCACTGATGGTATTTCTTTAACATTATAAAATGTACTAATCTAAACTGCTGCGGAAAAACAGTGTACACATTCGAAACCTAAAACCTGACAATGAATTTAAATGTATATAAATCCACTCATACTACCGTTGACCTTTCTGTTATATAAAGAATGAATACACGTTTCCCAATTGCTAGAATGATAAAACAACATTCCATATTGTAGGTATCTAAGCGTAAATGTTCCATTCAAATATACACCATTCTTTCTGAATAAAATCTTATGAAACACCATGAAAGGAGCTGTCTCCCTTATTACTAAACAATAATACGAGTAATGAAGATTATACATTTTTCAGCTGCTCTTAATGCTGCCAAGTTACGCTTGATTCGACTGAAATTAAATAGCAGAAACAATTGTGTTTAATACCCTTAAAGGAAATGAATATCATGTACAGTTTAAATATTGTGTAAAGTAGATGATTATTCATGTTTTATATGGTTACTTTCCAGGACGCCGATCCTATGTGTCCAGAAGTAAGTTTCAGAAATAACAATAAAAGTTATTTTACGATATGACGTTATTGTCTGAAGTGTGAAAGAATGGAATTTTCCTACACACAAAATAAAGCCTCCTGTTGTCTTCAAGACGAAGTGTGAAGGTCTGGGTTCGCTTCCCCACAGGGGTACAATGCGTGAAGCCCATTTCTTGTGTTCCCCCGCAGTGATATTGCTAGAATATTGCTAAAATCCAACTCACTCACTCAAGACTGAGTGTTCCAATTGTTAGAATAAGAAAACCCAGCATCCTGTATCGTAGGAATCTAAGTTTAAAAGTTCCACTTAAATATACACCATCCTTTCAGAATAAAATCTTATGAAACACCATGAAAGGAGCTGTCTTCCATTTTACTGAACAATGATCAGTGTAATAAAGATTATACATTTATTCGCTCCTCTTAATGCTGGCAAATTAAACTTGATTCGACTGAAATTAAACATCTGACAGAATTGTGTTAAATATCCTTAATGGAAATGGATATCATGTATGGTTTAAATATTGTGTAAAGTAGATGATTATTCATGTTGTATATGGTTACTTTCCAGGACGCCGATCCTATGTGTCCAGAAGTAAGTTTGCAAAATAGAAAAAAAATCTATTTTCCTTTTGACGTTATTGTCTGAAGTGTGAAAGAATGGAATTTTCCTAACATGGAATTAACGTTTTCTGTTGTCTTAAAGACGGAGTTTTCCTATTGTTAGCATTTTCAAATATCCATAATGTATTGTAGGAATCTAACTTAAAATGTCTCTCCTAAGGAATGTGGAAATATAATGTCTTTGCTTTTAACTGGAAATATTGTATCTGCATTAAGGAAGAACAATTTTGATCTATTATTGATAGCCTAAAGTACACACCTCCGACTGTAGAATAAAACTAACAATGTAAACATGTGCATTTCATGTTATCACTGATGGTATTTCTTTAACATTATAAAATGTACTAATCTAAACTGCTGCGGAAAAACAGTGTACACATTCGAAACCTAAAACCTGACAATGAATTTAAATGTATATAAATCCACTCATACTACCGTTGACCTTTCTGTTATATAAAGAATGAATACACGTTTCCCAATTGCTAGAATGATAAAACAACATTCCATATTGTAGGTATCTAAGCTTTAAATGTTCCATTCAAATATACACCATTCTTTCTGAATAAAATCTTATGAAACACCATGAAAGGAGCTGTCTCCTTATTACTAAAACAATAATACAGTAATGAAGATTATACATTTTTCAGCTGCTCTTAATGCTGCCAAGTTACGCTTGATTCGACTGAAATTAAATAGCAGAAACAATTGTGTTTAATATATTCTTAAAGGAAATGAATATCATGTACAGTTTAAATATTGTGTAAAGTAGATGATTATTCATGTTTTATATGGTTACTTTCCAGGACGCCGATCCTATGTGTCCAGAAGTAAGTTTCAGAAATAACAATAAAAGTTATTTTACGATATGACGTTATTGTCTGAAGTGTGAAAGAATGGAATTTTCCTACACACAAAAAAAGCCTCCTGTTGTCTTCAAGACGAAGTGTGAAGGTCTGGGTTCGCTTCAAGACAATGCGTGAAGCCCATTTCTTGTGTTCCAGTGATATTGTTAGAATATTGAAAATAACTAACTCAAGACTGAGTGTTCCAATTGTTAGAATAAGAAAACCCAGCATCCTGTATCGTAGGAATCTAAGTTTAAAAGTTCCACTTAAATATACACCATCCTTTCAGAATAAAATCTTATGAAACACCATGAAAGGAGCTGTCTTCCATTTTACTGAACAATGATCAGTGTAATAAAGATTATACATTTATTCGCTCCTCTTAATGCTGGCAAATTAAACTTGATTCGACTGAAATTAAACATCTGACAGAATTGTGTTAAATATCCTTAATGGAAATGGATATCATGTATGGTTTAAATATTGTGTAAAGTAGATGATTATTCATGTTGTATATGGTTACTTTCAGGACGCCGATCCTATGTGTCCAGAAGTAAGTTTGCAAAATAGAAAAAATCTATTTTCCTTTTGACGTTATTGTCTGAAGTGTGAAAGAATGGAATTTTCCTAACATGGAATTAACGTTTTCTGTTGTCTTAAAGACGGAGTTTTCCTATTGTTAGCATTTTCAAATATCCATAATGTATTGTAGGAATCTAACTTAAAAATGTCTCTCTAAGGAATGTGGAAATATAATGTCTTTGCTTTTAACTGGAAATATTGTATCTGCATTAAGGAAGAACAATTTTGATCTATTACTGATAGCCTAAAGTACACACCTTCAACTGTAGAACAAAACTAACAATGAAAACATGTACATGTCATGTTATCACTGATGGTATTTCTTTAACATTATAAAATGTACTAATCTAAACTTCTGAGCAACAACAGTGTACACATTTGAAACCTAAAACCTGACAAAGAATTTAAATGTATATAAATCCACTCATACTACCGTTGACCTTTCTGTTATATAAAGGATGAATACACGTTGCCTTTAGCCATATAAGAAACTAACCAGATATTTCGGGTTCTTATAGGTAACGAGTTAAGCATGATTCGAAGGAATTTAAATGGCAGAAACAATTATGTTAAATATATTCAATGGAAGTGGATATCATGTATGGTTTCAAATATTGTTTAAACTAGATGATTATTCATGTTCTATATGGTTATTTTACAGGACGCCGATCCTATTCGTCCAGAAGTAAGTTTAAGAAATAACAATAAAGGTTGTTTGACGATATGACGTTATTGTCTGAAGTGTGAAAAAAGTCGAATTTTCCTACACACACAATAAAGCCTCCTGTTTTCTTCAAGACGGAGTGTGAAGGCTCGGGTTCGCTCCTAACAGGGGTACAATGCGTGAAGCCCATTTCTTGTGTGTCTTCCGCAGGGATATTACTGTATTGCTTAAAGCGCCGTAAACCCAACTCACTCACTCAAGACTGAGTGTTCCAATTGTCAGAATAAAGAACTAAATCCTGTATCGTAGGAATCTAAGTTTAAAAGTTCCACTTAAATATACACCATCCTTTCAGAATAAAATCTTATGAAACACCATGAAAGGAGCTGTCTTCCATATTACTGAACAATGATCAGTGTAATAAAGATTATACATTTATTCGCTCCTCTTAATGCTATCAAATTAAACTTGATTCGATTGAAATTAAACATCTGACAGAATTGTGTTAAATATACCTTAATGGAAATGGATATCATGTATGGTTTAAATATTGTGTAAAGTAGATGATTATTCATGTTGTATATGGTTACTTTCCAGGACGCCGATCCTATGTGTCCAGAAGTAAGTTTGCAAAATAGAAAAAATCTATTTTCCTTTTGACGTTATTGTCTGAAGTGTGAAAGAATGGAATTTTCCTACAATGGAATTAACGTTTTCTGTTGTCTTAAAGACGGAGTTTTCCTATTGTTAGCATTTTCAAATATCCATAATGTATTGTAGGAATCTAACTTAAAATGTCTCTCCTAAGGAATGTGGAAATATAATGTCTTTGCTTTTAACTGGAAATATTGTATCTGCATTAAGGAAGAACAATTTTGATCTATTACTGATAGCCTAAAGTACACACCTTCAACTGTAGAACAAAACTAACAATGTAAACATGTACATGTCATGTTATCACTGATGGTATTTCTTTAACATTATAAAATGTACTAATCTAAACTGCTGAGCAAAAACAGTGTACACATTCGAAACCTAAAACCTGACAATGAATTTAAATGTATATAAATCCACTCATACTACCGTTGACCTTTCTGTTATATAAAGAATGAATACACGTTGCCTTTAGCCATATAAGAAACTAACCAGATATTCGGGGCTCTTATAGGTAACGAGTTAAGCATGATTCGAAGGAATTTAAATGGCAGAAACAATTATGTTAAATATATTCAATGGAAGTGGATATCATGTATGGTTTCAAATATTGTTTAAACTAGATGATTATTCATGTTCTATATGGTTATTTTACAGGACGCCGATCCTATTCGTCCAGAAGTAAGTTTGAGAAATAACAATAAAGGTTATTTTACGATATGACGTTATTGTCTGAAGTGTGAAAAAAGTCGAATTTTCCTACACACACAATAAAGCCTCCTGTTTTCTTCAAGACGGAGTGTGAAGGCTCGGGTTCGCTTCCCCACAGGGGTACAATGCGTGAAGCCCATTTCTTGTGTTCCCCCGCAGGGATATTACTGGAATATTGCTTAAAGCGCCGTAAAACCCAACTCACTCACTCAAGACTGAGTGTTCCAATTGTCAGAATAAAGAACTAAATCCTGTATCGTAGGAATCTAAGTTTAAAAGTTCCACTTAAATATACACTATCCTTTCAGAATAAAATCTTATGAAACACCATGAAAGGAGCTGTCTTCCATATTACTGAACAATGATCAGTGTAATAAAGATTATACATTTATTCGCTCCTCTTAATGCTATCAAATTAAACTTGATTCGACTGAAATTAAACATCTGACAGAATTGTGTTAAATATACCTTAATGGAAATGGATATCATGTATGGTTTAAATATTGTGTAAAGTAGATGATTATTCATGTTGTATATGGTTACTTTCCAGGACGCCGATCCTATGTGTCCAGAAGTAAGTTTGCAAAATAGAAAAAAAATCTATTTTCCTTTTGACGTTATTGTCTGAAGTGTGAAAGAATGGAATTTTCCTACAATGGAATTAACGTTTTCTGTTGTCTTAAAGACGGAGTTTTCCTATTGTTAGCATTTTCAAATATCCATAATGTATTGTAGGAATCTAACTTAAAATGTCTCTCCTAAGGAATTTGGAAATATAATGTCTTTGCTTTTAACTGGAAATATTGTATCTGCATTAAGGAAGAACAATTTTGATCTATTACTGATAGCCTAAAGTACACACCTTCAACTGTAGAACAAAACTAACAATGTAAACATGTACATGTCATGTTATCACTGATGGTATTTCTTTAACATTATAAAATGTACTAATCTAAACTTCTGAGCAACAACAGTGTACACATTCGAAACCTAAAACCTGACAATGAATTTAAATGTATATAAATCCACTCATACTACCGTTGACCTTTCTGTTATATAAAGGATGAATACACGTTGCCTTTAGCCATATAAGAAACTAACCAGATGTTCGGGGCTCTTATAGGTAACGAGTTAAGCTTGATTCGAAGGAATTTAAATGGCAGAAACAATTATGTTAAATATATTCAATGGAAGTGGATATCATGTATGGTTTCAAATATTGTTTAAACTAGATGATTATTCATGTTCTATATGGTTATTTTACAGGACGCCGATCCTATTCGTCCAGAAGTAAGTTTAAGAAATAACAATAAAGGTTGTTTGACGATATGACGTTATTGTCTGAAGTGTGAAAAAAGTCGAATTTTCCTACACACACAATAAAGCCTCCTGTTGTCTTCAAGACGGAGTGTGAAGGCTCGGGTTCGCTTCCCCACAGGGGTACAATGCGTGAAGCCCATTTCTTGTGTTCCCCCGCAGTGATATTACTAGAATATTGCTTAAAGCGCCGTAAAACCTAACTCACTCACTCAAGACTGAGTGTTCCAATTGTCAGAATAAAGAACTAAATCCTGTATCGTAGGAATCTAAGTTTAAAAGTTCCACTTAAATATACACCATCCTTTCAGAATAAAATCTTATGAAACACCATGAAAGGAGCTGTCTTCCATATTACTGAACAATGATCAGTGTAATAAAAATTATACATTTATTCGCTCCTCTTAATGCTATCAAATTAAACTTGATTCGATTGAAATTAGACATCTGACAGAATTGTGTTAAATCTATTCAATGGAAATGGATATCATGTATGGTTTAAATATTGTGTAAACTAGATGATTATTCATGTTGTATATGGTTACTTTCCAGGACGCCGATCCTATTCGTCCAGAAGTAAGTTTCAGAAATAACAATAAAAGTTATTTTACGATATGACGTTATTGTCTGAAGTGTGAAAGAATGGAATTTTCCTACACACAAAATAAAGCCTCCTGTTGTCTTCAAAACGGAGTGTGAAGTCCCGGGTTCGATTCCCCACAGGGGTACAATGCGTGAAGCCCATTTCTTGTGTTCCCCGCAGTGATATTACTGGAATATTGCTAAAAGCGGCGTAAAACCCAACTCACTCACTCAAGACTGAGTGTTCCAATTGTTAGAATAAAGAACTAAATCCTGTATCGTAGGAATCTAAGTTTAAAAGTTCCACTTAAATATACACCATCCTTTCAGAATAAAATCTTATGAAACACCATGAAAGGAGCTGTCTTCCATATTACTGAACAATGATCAGTGTAATAAAAATTATACATTTATTCGCTCCTCTTAATGCTATCAAATTAAACTTGATTCGACTGAAATTAAACATCTGACAGAATTGTGTTAAATATCCTTAATGGAAATGGATATCATGTATGGTTTAAATATTGTGTAAACTAGATGATTATTCATGTTGTATATGGTTACTTTCCAGGACGCCGATCCTATGTGTCCAGAAGTAAGTTTGCAAAATAGAAAAAAAATCTATTTTCCTTTTGACGTTATTGTCTGAAGTGTGAAAGAATGGAATGTTCCTACAATGGAATTAACGTTTTCTGTTGTCTTAAAGACGGAGTTTTCCTATTGTTAGCATTTTCAAATATCCATAATGTATTGTAGGAATCTAACTTAAAATGTCTCTTCTAAGGAATTTGGAAATAGAATGTCTTTGCTTTTAACTGGAAATATTGTATCTGCATTAAGGAAGAACAACTTTGATCTTTACTGATAGCCTAAAGTACACATCTTCAACTGTAGAACAAAACTAACAATGTAAACATGGACATGTCATGTTATCACTGATGGTATTTCTTTAACATTATAAAATGTACTAATCTAAACTGCTGCGGAAAACAGTGTACACATTCGAAACCTAAAACCTGACAATGAATTTAAATGTATATAAATCCACTCATACTACCGTTGACCTTTCTGTTATATAAAGAATGAATACACGTTGCCTTTAGCCATATAAGAAACTAACCAGCTATTCGGGGCTCTTATAGGTAACGAGTTAAGCATGATTCGAAGGAATTTAAATGGCAGAAACAATTATGTTAAATATATTCAATGGAAGTGGATATCATGTATGGTTTCAAATATTGTTTAAACTAGATGATTATTCATGTTCTATATGGTTATTTTACAGGACGCCGATCCTATTCGTCCAGAAGTAAGTTTCAGAAATAACAATAAAAGTTATTTTACGATATGACGTTATTGTCTGAAGTGTGACAAAATTGAATTTTCCTACACACAAAATAAAGCCTCCTGTTGTCTACAAGACGGAGTGTGAAGGCCCTGTTCGATTCCCCACAGGGGTACAATGCGTGAAGCCCATTTCGTGTGTCCCGCCGCCGTGATATTACTAGAATATTGCTAAAAGCGCCGTAAAATCCAACTCACTCACTCAAGACTGAGTGTTCCAATTGTTAGAATAACAAAAACCAATATCCTGTATCGTAGGAATCTAAGTTTAAACGTTCCACTTAAATATACACCATCCTTTCTGAATAAAATCTTATGAAACACCATGTAAGGAGCTGCCTTCCATATTACTGAACAATGATCAGTGTAATAAAGATTATACATTTACTTGCTCCTCTTAATGCTGCCAAATTAAGCTTGATCCGATTGAAATTAGACAGCTGACACAATTGTGTTAAATACCCTTTATGGAAATGGATATCATTTATGGTTTAAACGTTGTGTAAACTAGATGATTACTCATGTTTTATATGATTACTTTCCAGGACGCCGATCCTATTCGTCCAGAAGTAAGTTTCAGAAATGACAATTAAAACTGTTTTACCATATGACGTTATTATCTGAAGAGTGAAAAAATGGAATTTTCCTACACACAAATTAAAACCTCCTGTTGTCGTCAAGAGCTAGTGTCCCAATTGTTAGAATGATAAAGTAACATTCCATATTGTAGGAATCTAAGTTTAAAAGTTCCCCTCAAGTATACACCATTCTTTCTGAATGAAATCTTATGAAACAGCACGGAAGGAGCTGTCTCCCATATTACTAAACAATGATCAGCGTAATGAAGATTATACATTTTCATGCTGTTCTTAATGCTGGCAAATTAAGCATGATTCGATTGAAAGTTGTAGAAACACTTGTGTTAAATATCCTTAATGGAAGTGATTATCATGTATGGTTTCAAATATTAATTAAACGATATGATTATTTACGTTCTATATGGTTAATTTACAGGACGCCGATCCTATGTGTCCAGAAGTAAGTTTGCGAAATAACAATAAAACTATTTTGTATACCTGATATTACGTTACTGTCTTAAGACTGACAGAATGGATGGTTTCTGTTGTCTTCAAGGCGGAGTGTTCATATAATGTCTTTGCTTTTAAGTGCAATATGACATCTGCATTAAAGAAGAAAAATGTTGTTGTTAAACTGTTACTCCTTTGTTTGAACAGTATATAATGCATAAAACGAAATAGCTGGACAAAAGTGTTTATGCAATTGAAAACAGGAACCAATTATCTAACTAAATGTTCAAAACCTCATTAAATGATACTTAAAAGATTACATATTGCTTTTATCATGACAGGAGCTGTGTCATATGTTATGGAATGATAGTTATTATTATGAATAATGTTACATTGAACTCTTAACTTTGCATTGCAGGAAGACGATCCTCAAGTAAGTCTGAGGAGGGAATATATACTTATGTAAAGATTCTTGCTTTTAGTTTGAAGGAATAAAATTGAGTATGGATTAGGCCAAAATGATAAATGCCACCGATGATCATAAAACAAAGGAATCTATCAAATTAACCTGCTTTTTGATAAAGTAATCCTCTTCATAATCATAACTTTTAGGAGATATAGTTTCCACTTTCAATTATAATTAGTGTCTCTTGAAAATGAGACCTTGACACACTGTGAAAGAAAGATTAGTGATGACTACCGGAAATGACATATATAATATCAAATTTGGAATTTACCAAACAAATTGACAGTACCTAAACAGAATATCATTTTGTTAAGCAAGGATTATCTGACAGTAGTATTAGAGCATGGTGATGGTTATGTTAGCGAGGGTGCTTTCATTGCTGCTGTATTTGCTTGTACCCGTACAGACATGGTACACGAGAGGGGAAAGGTTCCTGAAGTGGTAGAAGAGGTGTCAGACCGGTGTTAATATCTCTTTTCGTTTTCAGGTATCTTAATCCTAGTTTGTTATTTGCAGTGGCCAGATAATGGAACAAATGATCAGTTTGCTATGACTGAGGTTGTCTACAGCATTTATGTTAATATTAATACAGTTTTTCTACCAAAAGTTCAAATTAAATATCAGATCATGCTCATCAATAATATATTATTATTTTGACACATTACAGCTTCCAAAAGTAAGTAACATTGTAATCCTGGTACTGGAATTCTTTTGATATCTACGGATTTGCATGTCATATTCAATTTCTATTAACTGAAACGCGAAAATATTCTGAAGAAACTACATTTCTTGATTCACTTTTCTTTCATCACGTCTGCTACCTTCTCTCCCTACCAGACCATATTTCCTCTCAAATACACTAGAGAAATAAATCTAGTGTTATCTCTGCATTTGAGTGTTATTTCAAAAACACGACTTGGGCTCCCACGTCGCATAGTCTTTGCCGGAAAGATTTAATGGGGAAATACAGAGGTTTTCATCTAATATCAATTTCTCTGGTACTGGTATATGTTCATGCGTGTAGGGTTGATTCAAAACTGATACCTGTTTGTGATTCGTTGCATGTGGTCACTGTATAGGTCTCCCTGTGTAATTTTGATATCTACTGTATTTTGGTATTTTCAGCCTGGTTCACCTGTGTGTCCTGTCTTTTATCTGGGATTTTCTGGAATGTTTTAATGTACTTTATGTCCTCTTTTTTTCACTTGTGAGACTTCCAATTAACATCATCGCCTAAATACCACTTATATGTTTGTTTAACCATATATAAATCTACCCCAATTTCTCGAAGCAAACTTACGTTTTTACTCAAAATTCAAACTGAGTTTGACAATTTGAAACAGCTGATTTTTTAACTCAACTGCATTTTTATAATAAACCCCACCCCCACCCCCATCCCCACTTAAGTAATCTATCCACTAAACTCAAGTTGTTTACTATGTTTGGAAATCATAGAAATCTGGAAAATGCATTTTTTCAAATTTGAGTACAAACTCAGACTTAAGTTTGTTTCGAGAAATCAGGGCCAGTTCATACGAGAAAATTAAGAATCCTTATTTGGGCGATTTTGTGGAATCTTAAATTATACACTGATGACATCCGGTTATCTTGTGCCATTGATGGTTGAAGTGAACAGCATGCATCACGAGGGGTAAGCCAGGTTTCTAATATCAGTTAATTCGAAAGAGCTAAAATTTGGATTCTAACGTCACGTGAAAACACATGACTATCTCGTATAAAACTATAAATACATCATACATTACAATAAAGGTCAAGTCATTGATATCATATACTGCACTCGTTATTTGCAAGAAAAGGTGCAGGATATGCGCCATTTTTTGTCTTCAGCAAATGCCAAATGCTTCAGTATATTTCACTCTATGACTTTCGTATCCTATTATTTTCTTTATTATATGTTTGTCTTGGTTTACAATATCATTTGAGCAAATCAGCTAGTTCAAAGAATTACTGATGTTCAAATATTGCATAAAGGTTTTCCAATTTGTATGTTTGAGCCTTAACCATGCACGCAGTGTTAAAGCGCACACATGCAATTATCAAAGGAACAAAGTCCATTTATTGTATACATTAACACATCTCAAAAACATTAGCTTTTGATCAGTAAAGATGTTTGGCATATCTGAAATTATGCATATATGTTGGTGCAAAAATGGAACTTACATCATCTCCTTTTGCGACATGATCGTTTTGGATTAAGTTATACATTCTGAACCTTGTCATCAACATGATAATTAGATCTACCGTGTCTTAAAAAAAGTTGGCCAGTGCCTCCAATTTATAATCATTTATTGCATCTTTATATAGGAGGTGGTAGTCGTAGACGTAGTCGAAATCGGAGTAGAAAGCGAAGGAGCCGTCGAGCCAGGCGTCGGAAACGGCAAAGAAAAGACAAAGGTAGAAGAAAGAGACAAGGGGGACGTTCCAGAAAAAGAAGGCAAAGGGACAAAGGAAGGAAGCGAAAGGGCAAGGGAAGTTCTAGACGAAGAAGGCGGAGGCGCAAAAGAAGGAGGCGAAAGGGCAAGGGAAGTTCTAGACGAAGAAGGCGGAGGCGCAAAAGAAGGAGGCGAAAGGGCAAGGGAAGTTCTAGAAGAAGGCGGAGGAGCAAACGAAGGAGGCGAAAGGGCAAGGGAAGTTCTAGACGAAGAAGGCGGAGGAGCAAAGGACGGAGGCGAAAGGGACGTGGCAAAGGAAAGGGAAAGAAGGGTGGGTAAGGGGAGGGTGTGCAGGTGGTAAGGGTTGCCAGTTTTTGTGCTGCGTCGCAATTCACTTCGCAGATTAGGGTCCTTTGGCTATGCCAGAAACTGATGATGGTTTTTTTAATCTCAGGTCTAGATTTCTAAATTTGTGAGCACTGTACCCACGTTCTGGAGTTTCACAAATATGGTAAACGTGCAAATGTGGCGATGCTACAACACCATGAATAATGTATACCCTTTCTGTTCACAATACAATACATAAATAACGTACAGTACAACCAGAAATTATTGAGAATTTAAGATTGTAAATTTTTATATTTGTTTCACTCATTACTCACGTATTAAATGTGAATATTAGCAGAACATAACTCCAGATTCAAAGACAGGTGAACAGTTAGTATTTTGTCAAGTCACCATGGGCACCAATGCAGGCTTCAATGCGGCGGGGCATACTACTGATCAAAGAAGTTAGAAAGTCGTGGTCTATGCTGTCCCAATATCGGACCACCTCTTCTTTCATTTCAGCAATATTTTTCCGATTCTTCTTATTGACACTTTCCTTCATAAGTCCAAAAACATTTCTATTGGATTTAGGTCAGGGCTATAGCTTGGCCAATCTGATTATGTCATATTTTGGGTCCGAAACCAGGCCTGTGAAAGCTTTGAACGATGTTTTGGGTCGTTGTCTTGCTGGAAAATCCAACAATTTCCATAGAACACGTCAGCAGATGGAAGTAAATGTGCCTCGAGAATATCTGTGTATCACTCACTGTTCATATTCCCTTCAAATTCACAGAAGGGCGTTGCCCCTAACACATATATGCCCCCACGTTAAATTTTGGACTGTATTTTGGGCGCTGATACAAAGGTTTTTCAGTTTGTTTGGTCCAGAATTTCAGTGTATTAGGAAACAGCCACACAGAACTTTCACCTGAGAAAATCACATTGTCCCAGTGCTGTAAGCTGTAAGCACCAGTTCAACCTTCCCTCCTTTTGTTCAGGTTTCATGATCGGTGATGGAATTCCTCGACTTTTCTGCCAACCCATTGCTTGCAGCTCAGTTCTAATTGTCTCCTTACAGACAGCCACAGTTCCTCTATAAATCATATACGGCCTTAAGTTTTCTAAGCTCCTTCGTTTGTGGTTAGAAACAAGAATACCAAGCCACCTCCTGTCACCGACAGTCAATTTTCTGGGCCTACCTGCGCCTCGCTGGTGCTCAATGCCATATCCATTTGCAATATGATTCCTAACACGAAAAACAGTGGACAAAGGGATGCCTGTTCTACTTGAAATCACTTTAGCTAATCTGATGTCCTTGTTATAATACTCTAAAATCAACTTCCTCTTCTCTAAATCATCCATACTGAGAATCACTGAAAATGTCGTCTGCTAGCAAGTAAACAAAGGGGGATAACTCTTCACAAACTAATGAAAAAGGATTAACGGAGTTGTCTCTCTTGAATGAAACCAAGCACTTGATAGCTGGTGAAGGTTGTTTATACTAAAAATCCAATTAAACATACTCCTAAAATTCTCAATAATTTCTGGTCATACTATATTTCCAATTAGCAAACTTACTCTTCATATGTTTCTGATCATACAATCCTTTTATAAGGTCGCCGCTGTACTAGGACTAGAGTCAAATGTGTCGCCAAGAAAAATGGAAGAAGGACTTGCAAATTTAAGGGGAAGGAGATCAGATCGTTCATCAGGCGATATGGAAGACGGAGGCTCTACATCAAGGCTGAAAAACAATTATCCAAAAATAAATGCAAAAGAGGATCAACATTCACTTACTGGATACGTAGGAGGAAAGGTTTCGTTTCCGTTCGCGGAAGATGTGGAGCTGTGTTCAGGTTGTGCAGGAGATGTAAGATTAATGATTTTTGTGGTATTCCGGGTACCTCGTTTTCACATTTCCATATTCCTGTTCAGGTATTTGGATTATTTATTATTATCTTATTTCCAATAGAAGTTTCGTAATTAGCGTATTGCACTATTTAATACTACTACATAAAGAGCAGAAAATTAATTTTTTTCTTGCATTTTGGGTAATTGGGTATTTTATTTTACCATGAGTGAAGGAATCATGTTTCTATTTGTTTAAAATATACCAAATGTATCTTTATATTTCTATAGCATATTAACACTGTTGCCCTATCTGTTACCTGTATTTTGCAAGTATAAATGTCGCTAAATGATGCGTGCAGGTATGATTTTCATTTCACTTCGGATCTCTAAATGCCATGCATATGGGTAGTTTACAGTAAATCAATTGCTAAAATTATGCATGCAACTGTTCGTTTGTGTGTAAATGTCTCATCAGCAAAGATAAGCAACATTCAGCAAACAAACCATAATTTGACTAAATTAATGAGAGTATTTTCACCTCATTTTATCGTTTAGGAAACTTTTAAATGCGCACCATGTCTAGCCATTTTCTAAAAAAAACAATGCACACGATATTGTGATTTAGATGAACGTTTAATCCAAGTTAAAGCATCGTTACTACAGTGTGCTGAAATACTTCTGAAACAAATACATACTCATGCTATAGTCTCTATTGTACAATCGACTCTGCTTAAGCAGTGATTTCTTATGGATGTGGAAAGGGGTTTTGTCGCTTCTAATTAAAATTCACACTACCCACCAACTCTTATCTGAGTTCAGATTCAATTCTTTTTTAAAAGAAAGAAAATACCTTTCCAAGAAAATCAAAACGCACGCATACCACCGGAAATCTTAAAGAAGTGACTTGATTCACATTACCCTTTGCTGACTGTGGTCTTCTTACACTCAATTTGAAAGTATTTCGATGTAACCAGATATTCATTGATAATCTTGATTGTTAAACTAATTGAACCGCAAAATACATGTACACGAAAAGATCGTTTGGGATGGATTATACAGTAATAATGTTGAGAATCTGACCAAACATGCATGTACATGTCCAATTAATGTATTACATATTTGTAATTAAACCATACATTCTACCATAGTCGAGTCTTTTTTTGCTCAACATACATCGTGTTCTTTGAAGTGGATACTGTTCCATTGGAAGTAAGTATTAACACTGGCTTATGATGCATAACAGATAATACAACTGCTTTATAATCAAGACATGTGCTTAATCTGCTCTGTAACAAAAAAACTGTCAAGGCAGCTTCTTGACAATTCAAATAACCATGCCATGTGCTTAATCTGCTCTGTAACACAAAAACTCTCAAGGCAGCTTCTTGATAATTCAAATAACCATGCCATGATGAACGTTGTGATTGGTTCGTTTATAAATAAAAGGTTACTTTCTCATAAATCAGATTTAATATTTACATATGCTTAGGACATAATGAATTGGTGTAATGCGTTATGCAAATATATCCTATTGATACGTATCGATGTATGACTATGTATGTTTCTGCTGCAGAAAAATGCGCATCGGTCACAAAGACATGCAAGAGCAAGAAGGGGAAATCTAGGACATGTGTTATGTCGGGCTCTACCGTCTCCAAGTTTATAACCGCCAGTGGAGGCAACGTGCGAGTGCGCGTTCAGAAAGAATTCTCTAAGTCCAAATGCCAAAGAGGAAATACATACAAATACACAGTAACTGATGGTAAAGTGAAGATCACAGTCAGCAAAGGATGCAGAGCCACATTCAAGATTTGCAGGAAGGGTAAGTTGAATAATCGATATTTATGAACTCAAACCATCCGAGTGAGTGAGTGAGTTTATTTTTTCGCCGCTTTTAGCAATATTCCAGCAACATCACGACACCAGAAATGGGCCTTAGACATTGTAGCCTTGTGTAGCCCGGCCTTCGGCGTGACGAGCAAACGCTGTAACAATCAGCCAGTTTATGGGTATGAAGAGCGATTCTAGCGACGATGCAATTGTAGTTAATGTCAGCTTTACACACTGCTCTTATTATGATCGTACCCTCATTGATGGAAATGTTGATAGAAGTTCCCGAGGAATGACTTGAGGACTGAATGGTATTTGAACGCAGAAACCGTTAGGTAGCATCTGTAATGAGCACGGTATACGAAGTATATAGCACCTAGTATGTGAGAGTAAACGGAAGACGTTAGTCTGAGATTGTCCTCCTTATGAACTGTAATCTGTTTTGGGGGTAATTTCATTCAGTGTTAAAAAGCTAGTAGTATGTAACTACTGTATATGGATAAATGACAGCGGTGACATTACATTGTGACATATCATATTCCTATATTTGGGATGTGTGTCATTGTAATATATATGTGTGACTTGCGTGTGAAGTGCTAATTTTGTAGCAGTTTAATTGTTTTGTCGCTTAAATCTATTTATATATGTGTACGTTACTTGGCTAAAGTTATTCCAATGGAAACTAATGACATTGTTGTCTTTTTCTTCAATTATAAATGGATATGGACGGGTATAACTACTTTTGACAGATGATGTGTTCAGCATTTGATAGTTAAATGGGACTCCGATAGTTTATTAAGAACGTTGGTTGATGTTACTTAAAAAAAATTTACACAACAAATAACAATCTGCACTGTTGCATTTCAGCTAAATCTAGGCAGACGAAACAAAACTGTTTCATTGGAAAGATGATATGCAAGAAAGTAAGGTCCAAGAGGAGATCAGGAGCAGGAAAGAACAGGAGACGACGCAAGGGTGGAAGGAGATCTAGGAGAAGACGGAAACGACGAAACCGAAAATCTAAGCGAGGCCGAAAGCGAAACAAGAGGAGAAAGAACAGGAGACGAAACCGAAAATCTAAGCGAGGCCGAAAGCGAAACAAGAGGAGAAAGAACAGGAGACGGCGCAAGGGTGGAAGGAGATCTAGGAGAAGACGGAAACGACGAAACCGAAAATCTAAGCGAGGCCGAAAGCGAAACAAGAGGAGAAAGAACAGGAGACGAAACCAAAAATCTAAGCGAGGCCGAAAGCGAAACAAGAGGAGAAAGAACAGGAGACGACGCAAGGGTGGAAGGAGATCTAGGAGAAGTCGGAAACGACGAAACCGAAAATCTAAGCGAGGCCGAAAGCGAAACAAGAGGAGAAAGAACAGGAGACGGCGCAAGGGTGGAAGGAGATCTAGGAGAAGACGGAAACAACGAAACCGAAAATCTAAGCGAGGCCGAAAGCGAAACAAGAGGAGAAAGAACAGGAGACGACGCAAGGGTGGAAGGAGATCTAGGAGAAGACGGAAACAACGAAACCGAAAATCTAAGCGAGGCCGAAGCGAAAACAAGAGGAGAAAGAACAGGAGACGGCGCAAGGGTGGAAGGAGATCTAGGAGAAGTCGGGAAACGACGAAACCGAAAATCTAAAACGACGAAACCGCGAGGCCGAAAGAGAAACAAGAGGAGAAAGAACAGGAGACGGCGCAAAGGGTGGAAGGAGATCTAGGAGAAGTCGGAAACGACGAAACCGAAAATCTAAGCGAGGCCGAAAGCGAAACAAGAGGAGAAAGAACAGGAGACGACGCAAGGGTGGAAGGAGATCTAGGAGAAGTCGGAAACGACGAAACCGAAAATCTAAGCGAGGCCGAAAGCGAAATAAGAGGAGAAACAAGAGGAGACGAAACCGAAAATCTAAGCGAGGCCGAAAGCGAAACAAGAGGAGAAAGAACAGGAGACGAAACCGAAAATCTAAGCGAGGCCGAAAGCGAAACAAGAGGAGAAAGAACAGGAGACGGCGCAAGGGTGGAAGGAGATCTAGGAGAAGTCGGAAACGACGAAACCGAAAATCTAAGCGAGGCGGAAAGAGAAACAAGAGGAGAAAGAACAGGAGACGGCGCAAGGGTGGAAGGAGATCTAGGAGAAGACGGAAACAACGAAACCGAAAATCTAAGCGAGGCCGAAAGCGAAACAAGAGGAGAAAGAACAGGAGACGGCGCAAGGGTGGAAGGAGATCTAGGAGAAGTCGGAAACGACGAAACCGAAAATCTAAGCGAGGCCGAAAGAGAAACAAGAGGAGAAAGAACAGGAGACGTCGCAAGGGTGGAAGGAGATCTAGGAGAAGAGGGAAACGACGAAACCGAAAATCTAAGCGAGGCCGAAAGCGAAACAAGAGGAGAAAGAACAGGAGACGAAACCGAAAATCTAAGCGAGGCCGAAGCGAAATAAGAGGAGAAACAAGAGGAGACGAAACCGAAAATCTAAGCGAGGCCGAAAGCGAAACAAGAGGAGAAAGAACAGGAGACGAAACCGAAAATCTAAGCGAGGCCGAAAGCGAAACAAGAGGAGAAAGAACAGGAGACGGCGCAAGGGTGGAAGGAGATCTAGGAGAAGACGGAAACGACGAAACCGAAAATCTAAGCGAGGCCGAAAGCGAAACAAGAGGAGAAAGAACAGGAGACGACGCAAGGGTGGAAGGAGATCTAGGAGAAGTCGGAAACGACGAAACCGAAAATCTAAGCGAGGCCCGAAAGAGAAACAAGAGGAGAAAGAACAGGAGACGGCGCAAGGGTGGAAGAAGATCTAGGAGAAGACCGAGACGACGAAACCGAAAATCTAAGAAAGGCCGAAAGACAAACAAGAGGAGAAAGAACAGGAGACGGCGCAAGGGTGGAAGGAGATCTAGGAGAAGTCGGAAACGACGAAACCGAAAATCTAAGCAAGGCCGAAAGCGAAACAAGAGGAGAAAGAACAGGAGACAGCGCAAGGGTGGAAGGAGATCTAGGAGAAGACGGAAACGACGAAACCGAAAGCGAGGCCGAAAGCGAAACAAGAGGAGAAGAAACAGGAGAAGGCGCAAGGGTGGCAGAAAGTCTAGAAAACGATTGTATACTGTTAAATGCAAATTTGAATCAATGCCAATCATGGGAATAATTGAAGGCTACCAAACCAAGACACGTGTCAAACTTTTAGACGAACTATCCAATGATAAATGCAAAGGGGATTTGTCAATCATCAAAGTAAAAGGCAAAGCTGTGTATGTAGATGCTGGGAGTGGATGCAAAGCTACAGTTGAAGTATGCAGTAAGTTCTATAAAATAGACATAATGCATGAGGGATGTAAATACCTTCTTGAAGGACCCGTGCAACCATAGCAGTCGTTGGCGTAGACGCATGGGGACCTGAGTGGGTATCTGGATGCATGCATATATCCCGAATGATTCTAACTGCAGTGATACTTTTGAGAACCAGCATATCTAGGGCTATACAAACCATTATCCAATATGCATGTGACATGTATCACCACAGATCTTGCTATTTTGATTGTTAACATTCAGCAGTCGAAGAAATAATGAGAATAAACAATCAAATACCTGTGAAGAGAATATTGGTTCAAGAAATATATAAACACCATATCTTCTGGATATTGCTTTGTCAAAAAATGTTAAAACCCAAAACTGATGTTATCGCGCCGCTTTCGTGTTTTCACTCGCGTACATGAAACGACACCTGCATGTTGTGTACACGTGGGAGAGAAGATTCTCGTTTTGTTTGTCTGTGTAATCTTTGACGAATCAGCTGTCTATTGTGGTGTGGCGTGTTATTATTGAAAAGACTGTGTAATCGATTTCTGCGGCTCAAAATATAATTGTGAACGTTCTATACGTGATAAAGATAATAAAATATGATGATCAAGAACCGCAGAATATTGTTATAGAGTCTTTTCAAAACGTTTGTTTTTCTTCATTTTTTATTTCTGTAAGTGCATGATTCTCTTCTCTCAAATCTTTATTTCAGGCCCCCATTTCTATTTATTATGTATCTACCTAGGTACAGGAACAGGCACACAGAGGTGGTAAATATAAAATTAAATGAAATAGTGAACCAGGTACAACATTTTGTTACCAATACCTACTGCACATTTAACGTCTATATTGCATTTTGAGTATTGTTAAAGATTTAGTAGAATGTAAATGTTTTAAGAACCTACAGTGACCATATGTTAATGAACGGAATGATGTATCAATTACAAGCGTCTACATTGAAAGTGATTCAGTCAGTACTTGAAGTATATTTTGCTTTCTCCACAGCTTCCAACAGTTACTGTAGAGCTCCAGGAGGAACGTTCAGGGTATGACTGTTGTTTGTCAGAAGTTCGTACCAGTTCATTTTCGACCTGGAATAAATAAAGCATCTATTTATGTGGATAATCATGTATAATTCTATGACACTGAAGTTAAACTTCATCGAAACTATATGACATTTTAAATGAATTAAAGCGTTGCTGATAAACATGCTCTTAACCCCACAGAAAGGCCAAGCCTTCTTCAAGGACAGAGGATGTACGAATGCGCAAGTGTGTATCGGAAGCCGAAAAAGTTCACCGATCCGAGGTGTACCAAACGGATGCTCTTCATCTAAAAATCTGGAATGTGACAAAGATGACAACGAATGTGTTTGCAGGGATGGATACATGCCTGTCTCACGCTCTACCAGCGGGGGTTTCCTCACGAGCTGTCGCCGTAAGAAAACATTATCAAACTTGTACATCATTGGCTCATCATTGTATTCCGGACTCAGTGCGGCCGCTTCAAACAATGGCCTTAAATCTAGTCTCTGTTACACCGATACAAACAATCCACATTTACACTATTCACGGGGCAGTTCCTTAGTCCAAATGTGATTAAACATTGATGGCCTTAAACAACACGTGGAGGTAATGTTGAATATGGTCAATTAAATATAAAACATGCTACAATCATTACTGGACGTTACCCGTCGAGATATTACTGGTATATTGCTACAATTGGCGTAAAACTCAGTTCACTCACCCACTCATGCTTCATGTTTCAGGCCGGCCATCAGATGATGCAGTTTGCTGCGACTATCCATTCACCAAGTCTTCATCTGGCGGTTGTTACTTTGTGTCATCTGTCAGAACATCAAGATACAACGCTGCGAAACAATGCAAAGACATGGGAGGCCAGTTGGCAGTCTTCCAGACATTAGGCGGTGGTTGTCAGAGGTTGAAAAATCTCCGGGTGAAGGGCAGAAACATTGGTACGTTAAACTTATAGAAGCTCAACCAGCTCAATTCAGGTTAATTTAGTAAATAACAAGTGTGAAAAGAAAATGAACAACATACAAAATTCAGGGTGTCACATTTTATCATCAACACACATTCCTTAGCTCGCATTAATTTCGCGACGCATAGGGATAGGGTAGTAAAACTCGTTGGTTTTCGTCGAATGTTTTTATCGTGCACAGTTGGTGTGGATCGTTGCTAACAATATCAACCACGTGATTGACTGCTCCAAACTAGACTATTTACGAAAGGATTACATGTGTCAGGAATACTGTTGAATGCACCTTACAACACTGAACAAACGATGCATTATTATCTTTTATATAGCGTCTCTTCCAGAGGAGTACTATAATACCATACTAGTACATTATACTGTACTGTCTTCACACCACAATCTGCAAGCTAATGTATTCTTGCTGGAACAACAGGTAGAAAAGGCCAACGTTCATACGTTCAGATAGAGATGTTATAGCTCATGTAATTATACGTGACAACATTATGTTAAACACAACGGGTGATTTGCTAATTTGTTACATCAGAAAATGTGATCATTTTTGAAACACGCAATATCTACTCCTAAAAGACGATACTAACGGTAAGAATACACACCCTGTAATATGTCGACATGTCAGGCCTGGCCTTTCTGTATTGTTTGTTCTCGTCACTATTTCCGCCAACATCTTCACTCTATATAATCCAAAAGAGATATAGCTTAGTGTAGAATACGCTCTTGCAGAAGTAACATATTATATTTGGGATTACACTTTATTAGTAAAGTATAGATTCTAGTACTTTGTTGGGTTGAGTCCAATCCGGGTTTCAAACCCACACCCCCAGAGTCAGGCACCTGATCACCAGCACACAAGTCAGCCGCCTAACCTGTTCCGCCACCGCGGTTTCCACAGAATGGAAGTCGGACAACTAGTAGTCTAAACTGCGGACTTGCAGAAGATATCGCTGCAATGAAATGCCATCACAATTCTCTTAGCATATACGTTACGATGATGTCATAATCAAATAACATCGGTATAAATCGTTTGCAAACCTCAGAAATATATTTATTGACACGTGGTGATCTGTTTGAAATTAATTTCTCTACTCTCTATGAGTCTGTTATGTTCAAAGAATTGATTCAATCGTGGCCTTACAGCTTTGTTCTGGTTTTCTCACAGTTCTTGGTGGAGAATTCTTCATCGGAGGAATAATCACGAGTGGCAACTTTGATAAAAAGGAACAGGAGAGGAGACGGACGTTCTACCAGAGGTGTGGTGGCGCCAGGGCACCGAGAAGGTATGTTTCAGCTATATTCCAAAAACATCACGAGCTTCACATAGTTAGGTTTGGTATTACGATATCCTGTTGCTTTAGGTATTTGCTCATCCAATACCTGAATTTAGTTTATGTCGGGGAAACAACATACAATGCCTCAGCAAGATTAAATAAACTGTGGAGGACATGATGACATCAGTTGCCACTATTTTTATTTTAGGATATTTATACCAGTACATGCTCAAGACGCTGGTATTTCCCCCTCGATCGCCACTAGGCGCACCGAGTTATTGCCGCTTTCTCATCCATACGAGGTACCCATTCGCATCTGGGTGGACTGGGTCACATAGTCACAGTACTTTGTCCAAGTTTACTGCACGTTGCTGTACCCGCAGGTGTTTGCACGTATTCATGTGGCCACCATCTGGTCATATACCAACGGATTCGTGGGTTCTTTTAAGTGCTCAGTGTTGTGTACTGTACACTAGGGGTTGTGACAACACTGAAAGAGTCTGCACATAAAGTTGACTCCAAGGTTTTTACACCCGGTCACAGGTGGGCTCGATCCCTACACCTAAAGCTCACTGGATCACAAGCCTGGCGCCTTAGACAGCTCGCCCACCACGCCCCATTCCCATGTTTGCTTTTGCTCCATGTACACCTGTACCATGCATCTTGTGCACTTCATTTGTTCAAGACCTGTGGTGCGATAATTCGTATTTTGTGCCATATATGTAACCTCGCAGCACCTACAGTTCATTAAAAGCCTGCATCTTCTGCTTTGTATGTGGTGTACCATGCATTTGTACCATGGATGTCGTGACATACGTTTGTGCCATATATCTCGTCTTAAACAGATCTCCCTTTCTTTTTGTCCCATACGTTTGAACTATGTATCTCCTGTCATACATTTGTACCATATATTTGTATCATATATCCAGTGATCAATGTTATGAGCAACGCAATCAGTAAAGAAATAGTATAAAAGACACTGAGTCTGTCCACACATTAAACTGGCCTTTTTAAGTAATTGATTTTTTAAAATTTCGGAACAGAATTTGTTTTACTTATTTCTTAACGTGTTATGGATACGTACATACCTGCAACTGTCACTGTGCGATTGCAGATTCCAAGGAACCAAGAGAGCCCGGCAATATGATTCCTTTGAAACATCACGCACAAGGGGAAATGAACTTGCTGTAAACTTTGCTAAATACCGGGATGGACAGCTTGTGCTTGTTCCTTCCAATCGAAGACTTAGATTCGTCTGTGAAAAGTCAGGTAAGAAATAAAAAAGCCCCAAATGGTGTGTTATTCTTTCAAATCTATGGTTGTTCTTACAGACATACCGTGACTGTATGGTTACATTGTTACTGTTACCTATTCTATGATTTGTTTTCCTATATATTTAATGATAGTATACAGTCCAAATTTAGTCATAACGAATCCTTGAGCTTCATAAATGGTGGGGCGGTGGATGTAGACTAGTGGTTAAAGCGTTCGCCTGTCACCCCGAAGACTCAGGTTCGATATCCCCTGCTCTGATATTGCTGCAATGTTGCTAAACTCATAAATGGTATATCCCATTTTCAGCTTCTACTCAGGATACTGATGACTTCAGGTGGTCCAATTGGGTAGATTCCATTAGCAGAAACGGAGGGGAAGAGTTCATCGTGGAAAACATCATTAGACGATCAAAGGTGTGCATTAAAACAATTGTCAATAGTATTTGCTTCAACAGAAACGTAAACCCCAGAGTTCACACTAAGCTTTGGTTGGCTGGTTGGTTATTGTTTAATGCCACACTCAGCAATATTCCAGCAATATGGTGAGGGTCTGTAAATAATTGAATCTGAACCAGACAATCCAGTGATCAACAGCATGAGCATGGATCTACGCAATTGGCATACGATGACTTGTGAACCAAGTCAGCAAGCATGACCACCCGATCCCGTTAGTCTCCTCAAGGCATGGGTTACTGAAGATCAATTCTAACCCGGATCTCACGGGTCTCACACTAAGCAATTACATAAGAAATGTCACCTTGGCACAAACTGCTGTAGACAACGTTATGTAATCAATGGAATACTTCAGAGCTTTAATGCATCCTCTCTTACCGGGGAATAACCCCCTCCTCCAAACGAAACAAAACAAAGCAAACCTACTGAACAAAAAACAACAACCAAAAACACACATAAAAAGAAAAGAAAGTAAATGTAAAACTGAAAGGTATGGCTTTGTAATAAATGTAAGCACTGGTAGGTATGGCTTTGTGTTTTCTTCAGTTTCTCTAAACATCAACGCCAACGGCAAACAAAAGTTATTTGAGTAGCCAACAAACGTCATTGTTCTACTTATAGTTCACTTTTAGTTCGTCTGTATTTAGTGGTATTCTTTTCTCTATCGATTTTCGCTCGGATCAACAAAGGCTTATCAGAACTATTCACTTTCATTCAGATATGAACATTCAGTAATCACCGTGTGTGCGGAGGTTACAAGATACGAAGATATTTTGTATTTTCAAAGTTTGATTTTTAATCATATTAACCCATTTCACGTCAAACTGCTTCCATATAATATTAGTACTTAGAAGTATAATAGTTTCGATCTTCAGTTGACTACTGCCCACCATTTAGGACATTAATAAGAAATAATAATAATAATAAAATAAACCAAGTGCTGCATGTACAGTATGATTGATTCAAATTGTCTTCAAATAAGCCACCGCTGAGGCAAGTACATCATCCAGTGGGGACGGTGGGATAGCCTAGTGGTTTAAACGTTCGCTCGTCACGCGGAAAACCCGGGTTCGATTCCCCACTTGTGTACAATGTGTAAACAGCATTTCTGGTTTTCCCCGCCGTGATATTGCTTGAATATCGCTAAAAGGGACGTAAAACCCAATTCACTCACTCATCATACAATGATTCATAGTTGTCATAAAACATATGCAGTCGGAATCGTACAAAGGATTTGCAGTGATTTCTTAGGGTTGAGTAGTTACTTCTGTACCTTTCATGCGTAGAGGGCGGTGGGGTAGCCTAATGGTTAAGGCGTTCGCTCGTCACGCTGAAGCCCCGGGTTCGATTCCCCAGATGGGCACAATGTGTGAAGCTCATTTCTGGTGTCCCCCGGCGTGATAGTGTGAATTTAAAAGCGGCGTCAAACTAAACTCACTCACTCACTTCATTGTAGACTTCACAAGAGATAGACTAATGTCACTCCGCCATGGACTGTGTGTTTATTCTAATTTCATTTCATTCTATGCTCCCTATCACATGTAGCGGATAGGAACTCATAAAGTGCATTCAAATAAGTACAGATATGGTATCTTTTGACTTAACGCGGCCTCAGTCACAGTTTTTCAGTTGTTCCCTGTCACCTTCAAACGTCATGCACCCGTGAAGATCCGGGTTAGAATATTGATCTTCAGTAACCCATGCTTGTCGTAAGAGGCGACTAACGGGATCGGGTTGTCAGGCTCGCTGACTTGGTTGACACATGTCATCCGTTCCCAATTGCGCAGATCGATGCTCCTGCTGTTGACTCGATTATTTACAGACCGCCGCCATATAGCTGGAATATTGCTGAGTGCGGCGTAAAAGTAAACTCACTCATTCATTCACTCACTCAAACGTCATGCGGTGTTACTGGATTACCGCCAGCAGCATAAACCTATTTCACTCATTCACTGGTTGACTGATTCTTTTTCAGAGCGCAGCTGCACAGGCTGGCGTGTGTGACTGCCCGATGGACATTGAGTGCAAAGTAAAGAGTTCCTCGAAACCAATACAATTCAACGCTAAATCATCCAACGGTGCCACATTCAAGGATCCTTTGAAACTGGCTGGCCCGAACTCAGGACTGAGATGCTCTAGCAAAGGGAAAAAGTGCCCTAAAATCTCGTGCAGAGTATTCTGCCCAGGTGGTATGTACAGAGTAGTTGATATAATTTAAGGAACCATGACAAATTATAGATGTGAACTTGATTAGAAGGTTAAGAAAACAAAACTCTTCTTGGGAAGACCACTTCCTAATGCTGTGGCAGAAACTTGGCAATGTAAGCAAGCAGAAGCATGTTGATGGGCTCACTTCAACAAAAGGTTAAATACTGTCCAACAGGGTTTCAATAGTTGAAGTTTTAAGCTATGGTGTGATAACAAGTATGCATTTGGACTCATTTGGATTATAGGCAATGGCAAATGTGGACAAGGGAACCGATGTGGCGACAAGAAGTGTGTTGATACACCAAGCGGACACATTTGCGTCAACAGGCCGAGGAAAGCTGTCGGCTGCCTTTACCCGTTCTCCTACCAGTGTAAATCTTCACAGATCGACTTCAGTAAGTCATGCTTATACATAGCTTCCGTGAAGACCCTGACCCAGATAGCATTCGGACGTTGGCCCAACGTTGGCAATGTTGGCAAAACCATTGCCAACGTTGGGCCAACGTCTGAATGCTATCTGGGGAGTTGGAAGAAGCGAATGACAGGATCGGGTGCTCAGGCTCGCTAACTTGGTTCATGCATGTCACTGTAATTGCGTAGATCAACTGCTATGATGTCAGTCGCTGGCATGTGTGTCCTGGAATCGATTATTTACCGAGCAAAATCTCAAATTAATATATTACCAAACTGAGATTAGATACCATGGGCCATAAACTGAATTTGGAATAAGTAAAAAGAAAATGCGGATTCAGACAGCTGAGGGATGCCACTCATCATGTCGAATTTCAGCGCCAAAATTCTCTGGGTTATTCAGATCCCTCGCTAATCGAGGAGAGATGTCTGTCAAATCGCTGCAACAAAGCTTACAGTTTGATCCACCGATAACGTATTTTCATACTTTATATTTTCAGTGGGCGCTAAGTGCATATCAAGCGGAGACCCCCACACGTCTACTTACGACAGCTGCAAGCTGAAACCATACTATAGGAAAGGCAAAAAGCGTTACCCCAGAATCGACTTCATGGGTGTATGCAAATATAGAATGTCTGGTTGTGAGAGGTGCGAAAACAAATGGGAGGTTATTGCTGATAACTGGAAACGTGATAGACCCAATGGCGTTCCATCATGGACGAAATCTATAACGTTTGTTGGTTGCGGTACAACTATTAAGATTGGACAAAAGCCGAAGAACGGAGGCAGACCAGAATTCCGTGTAAGTATCATCCCCTTGAGCTGATGATTTCCTCTTAAACATTAGCCTCCTGGCTAGTCAGGGTCAGTATCAGTCCCCTGTAAACTTGACTAATTGTAAGAAGAACAAGTGGATCTGGTGACATGGTAGGGCGTCTTCGTTGATTGCACGCCATTGTATCGGACAGCTTTGGAAATGGTTGATGCTATTAATCATTGGTTTTATCTGGAACGAGTATTAACAATTGGCTGTCGTATAGCTGGAACATTGTTGAATAAAATTTCAAATAGTTAAAAATCAAGCAAACACACCGAACCAACGATGTTCATCATAAAAGGGAGACCGCCTCCGTGGTGTAGTGGTTAGAGCGTCCGCCCGGAGAGCGGAAGGTCGCGGTTCGATCCCCGACCGCGTCATACCAAAAGACGTTAAAATATGGTACTTGTTGGTCCCTGCCTGGCGCTCGGCATTAATGGGTACAACAAGGACTGGTCGGCTCGGAGTCAGTATAATGTGTTTGAATGGGGTATTCATGCTTCACTGCGGCATGGAATCTCAGTGGGCTAGCACTATAAAACGAGCTTCAGTCTGGGCTAGTACAAGCAGCCGCACATACACATACACACGCATGCACGTCGTCATATGAGCGAAATATTCTCAAGCACGACGTGAAACCCAATTTCACCTCACCTCACCTCATAAAGGGAATGTATCAACGCTAGCACTTAACACAACCAGATAGGATGTAGAGGACACACTATTGTTAAAGGCAGACTTGATGTATAAACCTCAACCACTCTATATTGACAAGTGGACGTTTCAACATTGATGCGAGCCACTGACAAATGCTGAATGTAGTAGAAGTTAAAATAAAAATGTTATCTCCATTATTCAGATTTAAAATACCACTTAAACATCTTATAGAATTACGATAAATATTAGTTTCTGAAATAAGCGGGTCACTGTAGTCCAAAGGTCGCAGCTACGAAGTTAAAAGTCAGGTTTGCTTAAAGTGCTCTTAAGATGTTCATATTGGTTAGATCCTATTAAATCTAACTTTTTTCAATTTGAGTAAACTCAAGACCTAACAGCCGTGTTCAATGCTTTTTTCCGAACAACGGAGTTCAAATGAATTAACAAATTATATCTGATAAAGAAATTATTACAGTCTGTGTCATAGGTAATTTATGGTCTCGTGAAATGCAACATTTCCGACACTCGTTTCGTAATATCGTTATGACACAACTGCTCGTGAAATATTCCTGTTTAAATTTAGCGTATCAGGAGGTGGTGGAATTGGGTTTAACGTCGTGCGCTCATATGACGACGTGCATGCGTGTGTACGTGTATGTGCGGCTGCTTGTACTAGCCCAGACTGAAGCTGTGTTTTTTTATAGTGCTAGCCCAGATACCATGCCGCAGTGAAGCATGAATACCCCACTCAGACACATTATACTGATTCCGAGCCGACCAGTCCTTGTTGTACCCATTAATGCCGAGCGCCAGGCAGGGACCAACAAGTGCCATATTTTCACGTCTTTTGGTATGACGCGGCCGGGGATCGAACCCGCGACCTTCCGCACTCCGGGCGGGCGCTATAACCACTACACCACGGAGACGGTCGCGTATCAGGAAACGAATGATGGGGGTAGTTAGTGAATGTAGGGGCTCGAACTTAGTAAGAACTAATCTACGTATGCCTTGGTCATACAGGTTGGAGGAAACAGCGCCAGTCCCGTCCAGTGTGGAGAATGCTTTTCGTGCTATTGCTCAGGAAAATTCATCATCTGTACTACCAGTTATGGCGTCCAGTTTGGCTTTGATGGCGATAAGACAGCATTTGTCAAAGTGGACAAAAGCTTAGCTGGCAAAGTCAACGGTATCTGTGGCAACTTCAACGACAACGGCGAAGACGATTTCTTGATGAAGAATGGAGAAAAGCCCCCAGGAAAAGATAGCAGAGCACAGGAGAGAGCTCTTGGACAGCAATGGCTTATCCCTGGCGAGGATGAAGATTCTGAAGAGTAAGATATTTTATGTTGTCTTGTCGTTTTTCTGTAATCAAAATGACTCTGTATCCTAAACATAAGTTCCAAGGAAATAATTTAAACACTTGATTAGGTTTTCAAATTGAAAAAGATGAAGGTAGGTAGGGGCATGTTGGGGTGAAATGTGGTTCTTTTTTTTGCTAACGTTTTTATACTTGGATTCATAGTGTTCCAAAATCAACAGTATATATACTATCCCAAAAAAGAAACGCATAGGCCAGAAATATGTTGCGGAAATGTTGTATTTTCAAACATGTATAACACGTCCACAAATAGACTTTAGTACATGAGTTTTACATCGGTTTAGAAGAAGGAAATATCTATACAACCAAGTGGATAATTGTAGTTAACGGAGACGTTGAGCGCGATGGTGACGACGTACCACGGTCCCGACGTCGGGTTGCCTGGCTCTCAGTCCAATCTTTCTCAACCTGTTCCGTACAGTTTGACCGGATATCCTGCGAAGTCCAGGCACCCGGGCTGCTGTGCTCTCACCCGTGGCAGTACGATCACGGAAATGTAGTACCCGGATGTACCGATCTTGGGCTGCAGTGGTGACTCGAGGTCTGTCTGTACGGGGACCGTCATTTGTTATACCTGTTTTGTTGTAACGAGCTGCAAGCCGTGATATCGTGCTCAGACTAACATTCAGGCGCCTGGCAACAGAAGATTGGTAATCTCCAGCGTGCATTCCTTCAATCGCGATGTTCCGTGTCGCAGCGTCAAGACGTGGCGTAGTGATTTGACCTTGAACTCCTTCAAAACGATTGCCGATTTCCGAACGTAATCTGGATTTTTATTCAGACAGTGCATGCTCTTTGCTGCACAATTTCAACTGGAAGGTGATTTTTGTTGCGTTGTAGCGATGCATATTTAATCCTTGTAAAACATATCATCAAAATAAACCTTTTCAGGTAATGTTGATTTTTTACATGTGCAATTGTGTACAATCATGTTATCAACACTTTTGTAACATATTTTGACGATTGTTTGAACACAATAGGTAATTAATAGATTTAAAAAAATACAAAATGCCTATGCGTAGTCTTATTGGAATGTCGACAATAGCGTCCCAAACAGTTATTGTTTCAATGATAGAGTGTCATATGAAGAAAGTGCCATTTCGTTAACATTATCGCAAACCTTCTAAATGTGCATTTTTAACGTCATAGCTGCGAAAAGGAACCGCCAGTTTTGGAGGAGTGTGCAGCTAAAGACGAAAGCGAGGCAGCTCGCGATGATGCATGTGGAATGGTCAACAGCGAAACAATCTTCCCGTTGGTTGATGAGGCAACGAGATCCCAGTACTATGACTCCTGTGTTGCCGATTACTGTAACACCCGGAAGAATGAAGACATTTGCACCATACTACAGGCTATTGCCGAAATTGCGCAAGACAAAAATGAAGCGACCCCTATTTCATATCTTGAAAAAACCAACAACCGCTGTCGTAAGTTTATAGCCTAATTCTGAAGAGATACTGTCCATAGCTTATTGAAGTTTCTTTAAGTGACATTTAGAAGAAGAGGAACACTTTTAAAAACAACTTCTTTATGGCAATAGATGCAACGTTTCGGCGTAGATGCTACCACTATTATTATCAAGCAAATGGTGGTGCCATGTGTACTGATTACGCCCATTTAATGTAGTAGATATAATTGGCGACTCATGACAGATGGATAGGAATACGAATATAGTTAAACAGGGCAAATGGAATGTAATATTTTCACACTAAAATGATAATTCTAGCACGACATTGTGTGATACTCGATTCTGAAAGGCTGAGAGCTCATCAAAACCGTACTTAACGCGTTCGGTCTTTAAATTACTTTTAGGTCTTAAATCAATAATAAAGGACAAAATTGAAAACAGATTAGCTTTATCTTCTTATTGTCGCATGTAATCCCGAGTCACAAATATGTTTCCATCTTGCAGCAACTCCAACATGTGGTGAAAATGAAGAATACGGCAGCTACAGATGCCAGGAATCCTGCACCGATGCACCAAATCAAGACTGCCCAGCATCGTCCTACAAACCAGGATGTCACTGCAAAGATACATACGTTCTTAGTGGAACCAAGTGTGTGTTGCCATCGGAATGTGGATGCACCATGCCTAACGGGCAATATCTTGCTGTAAGTTAATGAAACGTAAATCTTCAAGAACGTATCAGTTGAAATGATATATAATTCATTTGTATTTCCGTCCATGAAAGTCACACTATACCCGTTATGATCTGGGTTAGAATTGATCTTCAGTAACCAATGCATGCCGTAAGAGGCGACTAACAGGGTCAGGTGTCAGGCTCGCTGATTTGATTGACACATATCATCGTATTACAATTGCGTAGACCGATGCTCATGCTGTTGATCACTGAATTGTCTGGTTCAGGCTCAATTATTTACGGACCTTTGCCACACAGCTTGCATATTGCTGACTGAGGCGTTAAATAACAAACAAACAAGGAAATCACGCTATATTTTTCATTTGTGCAGCTTGGAAGGTCGGCCTACATCAACTGCAACAAAAAGCTCACATGCAAAAAGCGTGGGGACGACAGACCGGAATTGGTATATGAAAATGACCCACTGTGCAGAGTTGACGAATGTCTGTATAACAGATGTGTCTGTGGATTCGGGCGCAAGCGGGACGGCAGAAGATGTAAGTAACCGTTAAATCAGTATCCATGTTAAATAGTTTGCTCAGACCTCAGCATTTTAAAGCATTGGAAACATAGTATAGTATACATGTGGACAATTGTGTTGCCTTTGAATGTGTTTGTGATGCCACCAGTTTGTGCAAGGCAGTATTCTCTCACCTGGTATATTGGTATCGATCCTCGATTGGGATTTATTAACACAAACAAATAATTCAGTCGGAAGCATACAACAGAATCTTGTTTTGGAAATGTTGTTTTCTTTTTTGCACATTTTGTTTTGCAAGAATTTACAAACAGAAAGTTAAATAATATCATTATTGAATATTATCATTATGAACTGAATAAATTGTATCGGACTGTGTAGTCAATCCGGTCTGTAGCATGACATTACATGACATTAAATATCTAACCACGTGCGCCGGGTTAGAATATTGATCTTCAGTAACCCATGCGTGTCCTAAGAGGCGACTAACGGGATCGGGTTGTCGGGCTCGCTGACTTGTTGGCACTTGTCATCGTATCCCATGTGTAGATCGATGCTCATGCTGTTGGTCACTGGACTGTCTTGTCCAGACTCGATTATTTACAGACTGCCGCCATACAGCTCGAATATTGCTGAGTGCGGCGTAAACCTAAACTCACTCACTTGTTCCGAAGAACCTACATCTATTTGTACTACAGCGTTGTGTAATTTATGCAATAGTGATGTCTTATTATTATAGGGTATTTATATAGCTCACATATCCAGGCAACTAGTACATGCTCAAGGCGCTGTTTTCTGTAGATCGAGTTTTCATTCATACAGAAAGATATTTTAGAAAGTCAAATAGCTAACTGATTCAATGCTTTATGTAAAATTTCATCGCATTCATATTATTGACGTCCAAAATATAAAATCCTACGTCTTCAGAAGAAGAGATTGTCTTTTAAGACTGTGATTTGTTTCTGGAATCAACAACTGGTAATTTATGCTAAAACCTAACTGCACTCTTAATAATCATAATTAAATCCCAATACACTAGTCTATATCTTATGATACCTTGTAACTCGCTGCATATTCCCTTAACGGGAATGAGGTGAGATAAAGCAATCGCTTAAAGCATCTAAGTACGCCGCAGCAAAAGAAGGGTTATGTAATTGTCTGAGCAACATAATGTAGCGAATGTTATTGAGTTCAGTTGACATGCTCACCATATCGAACACCTGATTATCTGGTCCAGACTCGTTAATTTAGAGGCTGAATATTGGTGAATGGAGCATGAACATATGGTAATGATATAGCCAGAGTCACATTCAACTCTGCTTTGGCAATTTACTTGCCATGACATGTGTTGTCTGCGGATGCATGTGATGCAGGGTACGCCGCGTTTGTATCATCAATATTTGATTACGATTAATCAACACATGATATAGTCGGAATCGTACAACGGACTTTTTGAATATGGACAAGGTACTGTCGCTTATATTAAGAACTCATTTTTATGAATAACGAAAGAGTTATATCATCGCTTGTATTTTCGAAGTATTGATAGAGAATTAACAGAAATGTTCCGTTCCTAGGTGTTGATAAACCAGCCGAGCACAGATGTGCCAGAGGTTTCAAGAGGATTGGAGCTTTGTGCGTGTCTCATATTTCGGTCCCTAATGTCTGGACGCAAGCCGCGAAGATGTGCGCTAGACTGGCCGACACTGCAACTCTCTACCGAGTTGACCATGAGCAAGATAAGAAGACACTGGGAAAATACATCAGATCGGTCGTAAGAGCCAGGGGTAGGTAAACTCTGTGAGTGAGTGAATGAGTGAGTGGGTGGATTGTAATGACGGAAATTCCGGGGTATGATTGACCATCGTAAAATACAACTTAATGGACGGATGGTCGTAAGCGACGGCTTGGTTAAGAGCCAATGTTTATTAATGCAGACTTGTTCTCGTCACTATATGGCTGGAATAATGCCGATGTGACGTAAAGCCCAACTCAACTCAACTCAAGAGTCCTCGTACACCACCGGCGAAGATGATTGGTGACAATATCGTTCACTGGATTGTCTTGTCCAGTTATAGATATTTACAGGTCGACGCGATATAGGTGGGATATAGCTGAGTTATTAACCAGCAAATAAACAAATCGAGTAAACGCATTTCCTGCATTACTCTGAATGTACTGAAAACAGCCTGGAGACACACATACAAACTGTCACTAGCAAGAATTCAGTGTTCGATTCCAAAATCAGCGGACACCACTATGCACAGAGTTACTTGGTGGCGCAAAAACATGAGAGCGCGGGAACAGTATTTCTTAATCAATCGTTTCTTTTTTTACATGTTTTCAGGATCGAATGAATGTGCTCGCGTGGGTGTATGTGAATCTGAGTGCATGTTTGCGCGTTTACGTGTATCTGAGTGCGTGTATGTGTGTGTACGTGTATCTGAGTGCGTGTATGTGTGTGTACGTGTATCTGAGTGCGTGTATGTGTGTGTGTACGTGTATCTGGGTGCGTGTATGTGTGTGTACGTGTATCTGAGTGCGTGTATGTGTGTGTGTACGTGTATCTGGGTGCGTGTATGTGTGTGTACGTGTATCTGAGTGCGTGTATGTGTGTGTGTACGTGTATCTGAGTGCGTGTTTGTATGTGTGTACGTGTATCTGAGTGCGTGTTTGTGTGTGTGTACGTGTCCATGTGAATAATACGAATGAATGTGAATGAGAGCATATATGGATGCATAAGTTATATGATACAGAATACGGAATTGAAAAGTGATAGAAATAGAAGGCAAACAAGGCAAAGTAGCTCCGAAAAGAGTAGTGCATATAGCAGGCACTAATAGTAATGGGCAAACATAACTGCGAGTATTGTATTTCGGAAATATTTCAAGAGTCAGATGAAAAATTAAATGCTTAACTTCCACTGGGAAGTTTTTTTAAAAGTTAAACGCTTTGACTATTTTTATAGTTTGATGACACTGTCTATATGTCACAAAAAGGGAAAGGACGGTGAAGCCAGATAGAACTACTATTGAGTCCATGTGTGTGTTATTCCGTCAGTGTACAGAAGCAAGACGTCAACTGTAATCTCTTCAATGGAAAAGGTTGAAACATGTGTTCACTGTATGTCAATCCAGTTCCATTATGCTTCTTCCGTTAAGAACACATGTACCTCAATCAGGAAAAACCGAACATGAACGTTGTTCCGTTAACCAAACCGTACACAATACCAGATTGTTTTGTGCCGATCAAACATTTGTTTTATTTGAGTTTTCAATCGTATAAATAACCTATTCACAATATCCATCTAAAGAACACATTTATAAATATTAATTTAACTGATCTACACTTTCATTGAAGGAAAGTACAAAATGAACAAATGTTAGAGATTATATTGGACTCGTATCTGTATCCATACACAAGGTGCACACTGAAAGCATTGACACAGTCACCATTGCTTCAGTGTACACTCTTTTTTCATGATCAGCTTCATCGTGCGGAATATGTTCAATTCTTGTTTTGCGTAACTTGAGTGAACATACGTGTAAATAGAATAGTGCATTTGTTTCAAATACAGAATGTATTTATAGAAAACAAAAATGCATACATGCTCTAACTCTCATAACAGGCAGAAAGTTGGGACGACGGCGAGGCAAGAAACGTGGACGTGAGTCATATGAATGTCTTATATGCATGTGGATACTATGGTTACAGAAGTTCATGAACCATCAGCACACTACAGGAAGTGTTATCTTAAAGATTTAACTGATCTGCTTTAACTCATTCAGCACAACCTGGTTGCCTCAGTTCTATGTCCATATAATGATGTAGCTTGCTTATAACTTCACAAACGACCCACTTCACTCTTACAATGCCAAATGCTTTATGGCGTTCGGAATAGTTATCCTGGTTAGAAACCAGGAGGTAAATCCAACTATGTCATATGCGCATGAAAGTAATTAATATAAAAGGCGTTCCGTGAACATCCGGGTAAGAATTGGTTCCAAAATAGCGTGGAATGTATCTAATGTGCACAAGCTAAAGTACCCTTCCAGTTTGCATGAAATGGTGAAGGGCATGATACTCTTTTAAGGAAAAAAATCTAGTTACTACATAATTTCTGTAATGGGAGAAAAGCATATATGAAGCATTCACAGAATCCACTACACTAGACTACATGTCAAAGTTTACAAAGTCTGTTTGAAGAACACAAATTGTCCCCACCTTAGTAAACTCATAAATGGTGCAAAGTATAATCATTTTAGAAATGACTGTACACGAAACCTCTGATTACCACATAGTTTCTAAAATAGGAGGCAAGCGTTGGCGAGGTCGTGGCAGGAAACGAGGACGTGAGTCTAACTTATGTAGTATACGCATGCAAAGATTTAAGAATACTTGGTTGCATGTCTGGGTTATGAAGATGTTATTGTATCTATTTCCCGAAACAGCTAAGACGGGAAAGTCTAAAGAACTAAAATTGACCCCCACCTTCCAAAACGCCAGCAATGTTGCTAGGTATAATCATTTTTGAAAAGACTTAGACGAAACCTCGTTTTACGTCGTCTAATTCCCATGTACTTTCTATCAAAGGAGGCAAGCGTAGGCGAGGTCGTGGGAGGAAACGGGGACGTGAGTCTAACTTATGTAGTAAATCCTATACGCATGTGACAATATTAGTGAACTAGACTGCATGGTTGAAAGCTAAAAGGAATCATTTATCAATAAATGAGGTCTGTAAAGGTATGTTCATTATTTTCCATGAATCCATTTGGTGTACTTGACAAGAAGTACTTTAGTTGAACAACACATTAAATGTGTTAGAAAAGGTGAAATGTAGGAAAATATAGATCAATATATTTGGAATAATTCGATAATGTGTGTTCCACAATAGGAGGCAAGCGTAGGCGAGGTCGTGGCAGGAAACGAGGACGTGAGTCTAACTTATGTAGTATATGCATGCAAAGACTTTAGTATTATTGCCTGCATGTCTGAGTTTTGAAGAAGTTGTTATATCTATTTCCCAAACAGTTAAAACGGGAAAATATTTGAAAACAATGTATCTGTTAAAGTCAAACTTTCTTTACACCTAAACTTCACCCACCTTCCAAACCGACTAAAATGGTGTAAGGTTCAATTAGTTTAGAAAGGACTAAGACGAAACCTCTGATTACCATATACTTTCTATAATAGGAGGCAAGCGTAGGCGAGGTCGTGGCAGGAAACGAGGACGTGAGTCTAACTTATGTAGTATATGCATGCAAAGACTTTAGTATAATTGCCTGCATGTCTGAGTTTTGAAGAAGTTGTTATATCTATTTCCAAAATATGCTAAAACGGGAAACTATTTGAAAACAATGTATCTGTTAAAGTCAAACTTTCTTTACACCTAAACTTCACCCACCTTCCAAACCGACTAAAATGGTATAAGGTTCAATAAGTTTAGAATCGACTAAGACGAAACCTCTGATTACCATATACTTTCTATAATAGGAGGCAAGCGTAGGCGAGGTCGTGGCAGGAAACGAGGACGTGAGTCTAACTTATGTAATATATGCATGCAAAGACTTTAGTATAATTGCCTGCATGTCTGAGTTTTGAAGAAGTTCTTATATCTATTTCCAAAATATGCTAAAACGGGAAAATATTTGAAAACAATGTATCTCTTAAAGTCAAACTTTCTTTACACCTAAACTTCACCCACCTTCCAAACCGACTAAAATGGTGTAAGGCTCAATTATTTTAGAAATGAAGAAGACGAAACCTCTGATTACCATATACTTTCTATAATAGGAGGCAAGCGTAGGCGAGGTCGTGGCAGGAAACGAGGACGTGAGTCTAACTTATGTAGTATATGCATGCAAAGACTTTAGTATAATTGCCTGCATGTCTGAGTTTTGAAGAAGTTGTTATATCTATTTCCAAAACAGCTAAAACGGGAAAATATTTGAAAACAATGTATCTGTTGAAGTCAAACTTTCTTTACACCTAAACTTCACCCACCTTCCAAACCGACTAAAATGGTGTAAGGTTCAATAAGTTTAGAAAGGACTAAGACGAAACCTCTGATTACCATATACTTTCTATAATAGGAGGCAAGCGTAGGCGAGGTCGTGGCAGGAAACGAGGACGTGAGTCTAACTATGTAATATATGCATGCAAAGACTTTAGTATAATTGCCTGCATGTCTGAGTTTTGAAGAAGTTGTTATATCTATTTCCAAAACAGCTAAAACGGGAAAATATTTGAAAACAATGTATCTGTTAAAGTCAAACTTTCTTTACACCTAAACTTCACCCACCTTCCAAACCGACTAAAATGGTGTAAGGTTCAATTAGTTTAGAATCGACTAAGACGAAACCACTGATTACCATATACTTTCTATAATAGGAGGCAAGCGTAGGCGAGGTCGTGGCAGGAAACGAGGACGTGAGTCTAACTTATGTAGTATATGCATGCAAAGACCTTAGTATAATTGCCTGCATGTCTGAGTTTTGAAGAAGTTCTTATATCTATTTCCAAAATATGCTAAAACGGGAAAATATTTGAAAACAATGTATCTGTTAAAGTCAAACTTTCTTTACACCTAAACTTCACCCACCTTCCAAACCGACTAAAATGGTATAAGGTTCAATAAGTTTAGAATCGACTAAGACGAAACCTCTGATTACCATATACTTTCTATAATAGGAGGCAAGCGTAGGCGAGGTCGTGGCAGGAAACGAGGACGTGAGTCTAACTTATGTAATATATGCATGCAAAGACTTTAGTATTATTGCCTGCATGTCTGAGTTTTGAAGAAGTTCTTATATCTATTTCCCAAACAGCTAAAAGGGGAAAATATTTGAAAACAATGTATCTGTTAAAGTCAAACTTTCTTTACACCTAAACTTCACCCACCTTCCAAACCGACTAAAATGGTGTAAGGCTCAATTATTTTAGAAAGGACTAAGACAGAAACCTCTGATTACCATATACTTTCTATAATAGGAGGCAAGCGTAGGCGAGGTCGTGGCAGGAAACGAGGACGTGAGTCTAACTTATGTAGTATATGCATGCAAAGACCTTAGTATAATTGCCTGCATGTCTGAGTTTTGAAGAAGTTGTTATATCTATTTCCAAAATATGCTAAAACGGGAAACTATTTGAAAACAATGTATCTGTTAAAGTCAAACTTTCTTTACACCTAAACTTCACCCACCTTCCAAACCGACTAAAATGGTGTAAGGTTCAATTAGTTTAGAAAGGACTAAGACGAAACCTCTGATTACCATATACTTTCTATAATAGGAGGCAAGCGTAGGCGAGGTCGTGGCAGGAAACGAGGACGTGAGTCTAACTTATGTAGTATATGCATGCAAAGACTTTAGTATAATTGCCTGCATGTCTGAGTTTTGAAGAAGTTGTTATATCTATTTCCAAAACAGCTAAAACGGGAAAATATTTGAAAACAATGTATCTGTTAAAGTCAAACTTTCTTTACACCTAAACTTCACCCACCTTCCAAACCGACTAAAATGGTGTAAGGTTCAATTAGTTTAGAAAGGACTAAGACGAAACCTCTGATTACCATATACTTTCTATAATAGGAGGCAAGCGTAGGCGAGGTCGTGGCAGGAAACGAGGACGTGAGTCTAACTTATGTAGTATATGCATGCAAAGACTTTAGTATAATTGCCTGCATGTCTGAGTTTTGAAGAAGTTCTTATATCTATTTCCCAAACAGCTAAAACGGGAAAATATTTGAAAACAATGTATCTGTTAAAGTCAAACTTTCTTTACACCTAAACTTCACCCACCTTCCAAACCGACTAAAATGGTGTAAGGTTCAATTAGTTTAGAAAGGACTAAGACGAAACCTCTGATTACCATATACTTTCTATAATAGGAGGCAAGCGTAGGCGAGGTCGTGGCAGGAAACGAGGACGTGAGTCTAACTTATGTAGTATATGCATGCAAAGACTTTAGTATAATTGCCTGCATGTCTGAGTTTTGAAGAAGAAGTTTATATCTATTTCCCAAAATATGCTAAAACGGGAAACTATTTGAAAACAATGTATCTCTTAAAGTCAAACTTTCTTTACACCTAAACTTCACCCACCTTCCAAACCGACTAAAATGGTGTAAGGTTCAATTAGTTTAGAAAGGACTAAGACGAAACCTCTGATTACCATATACTTTCTATAATAGGAGGCAAGCGTAGGCGAGGTCGTGGCAGGAAACGAGGACGTGAGTCTAACTTATGTAGTATATGCATGCAAAGACTTTAGTATAATTGCCTGCATGTCTGAGTTTTGAAGAAGTTGTTATATCTATTTCCAAAATATGCTAAAACGGGAAAATATATGAAAACAATGTATCTGTTAAAGTCAAAATTCTTTACACCTAAACTTCACCCACCTTCCAAACCGACTAAAATGGTATAAGGTTCAATAAGTTTAGAATCGACTAAGACGAAACCTCTGATTACCATATACTTTCTATAATAGGAGGCAAGCGTAGGCGAGGTCGTGGCAGGAAACGAGGACGTGAGTCTAACTTATGTAATATATGCATGCAAAGACTTTAGTATAATTGCCTGCATGCCTGAGTTTTGAAGAAGTTGTTATACATATTTCCTAAACAGCTAAAACGGGAAAAATATTTGAAAACAATGTATCTGTTAAAGTCAAACTTTCTTTACACCTAAACTTCACCCACCTTCCAAACCGACTAAAATGGTGTAAGGTTCAATTAGTTTAGAAAGAACTAAGACGAAACCTCTGATTACCATATACTTTCTATAATAGGAGGCAAGCGTAGGCGAGGTCGTGGCAGGAAACGAGGACGTGAGTCTAACTTATGTAGTATATGCATGCAAAGACTTTAGTATAATTGCCTGCATGTCTGAGTTTTGAAGAAGTTGTTATATCTATTTCCCAAACAGCTAAAAACGGGAAAATATATGAAAACAATGTATCTGTTAAAAGTCAAACTTTCTTTACACCTAAACTTCACCCACCTTCCAAACCGACTAAAATGGTGTAAGGTTCAATTAGTTTAGAAAGGACTAAGACGAAACCTCTGATTACCATATACTTTCTATAATAGGAGGCAAGCGTAGGCGAGGTCGTGGCAGGAAACGAGGACGTGAGTCTAACTTATGTAGTATATGCATGCAAAGACTTTAGTATTATTGCCTGCATGTCTGAGTTTTGAAGAAGTTCTTATATCTATTTCCTAAACAGCTAAAACGGGAAAATATTTGAAAACAATGTATCTGTTAAAGTCAAACTTTCTTTACACCTAAACTTCACCCACCTTCCAAACCGACTAAAATGGTGTAAGGTTCAATTAGTTTAGAAAGGACTAAGACGAAACCTCTGATTACCATATACTTTCTATAATAGGAGGCAAGCGTAGGCGAGGTCGTGGCAGGAAACGAGGACGTGAGTCTAACTTATGTAGTATATGCATGCAAAGACTTTAGTATAATTGCCTGCATGTCTGAGTTTTGAAGAAGTTGTTATATCTATTTCCCAAACAGCTAAAACGGGAAAATATTTGAAAACAATGTATCTGTTAAAGTCAAACTTTCTTTACACCTAAACTTCACCCACCTTCCAAACCGACTAAAATGGTGTAAGGTTCAATTAGTTTAGAAAGGACTAAGACGAAACCTCTGATTACCATATACTTTCTATAATAGGAGGCAAGCGTAGGCGAGGTCGTGGCAGGAAACGAGGACGTGAGTCTAACTTATGTAGTATATGCATGCAAAGACTTTAGTATAATTGCCTGCATGTCTAGTTTAGAAGGAGTTCTTATATCTATTTCCCAAACAGCTAAAACGGGAAAATATTTGAAAACAATGTATCTGTTAAAGTCAAACTTTCTTTACACCTAAACTTCACCCACCTTCCAAACCGACTAAAATGGTGTAAGGTTCAATTAGTTTAGAAAGGACTAAGACGAAACCTCTGATTACCATATACTTTCTATAATAGGAGGCAAGCGTAGGCGAGGTCGTGGCAGGAAACGAGGACGTGAGTCTAACTTATGTAATATATGCATGCAAAGACTTTAGTATAATTGCCTGCATGTCTGAGTTTTGAAGAAGTTGTTATATCTATTTCCTAAACAGCTAAAACGGGAAAATATTTGAAAACAATGTATCTGTTAAAGTCAAACTTTCTTTACACCTAAACTTCACCCACCTTCCAAACCGACTAAAATGGTGTAAGGTTCAATTAGTTTAGAAAGGACTAAGACGAAACCTCTGATTACCATATACTTTCTATAATAGGAGGCAAGCGTAGGCGAGGTCGTGGCAGGAAACGAGGACGTGAGTCTAACTTATGTAGTATATGCATGCAAAGACTTTAGTATAATTGCCTGCATGTCTGAGTTTTGAAGAAGTTGTTATATCTATTTCCAAAATATGCTAAAACGGGAAAATATTTGAAAACAATGTATCTGTTAAAGTCAAACTTTCTTTACACCTAAACTTCACCCACCTTCCAAACCGACTAAAATGGTGTAAGGTTCAATTAGTTTAGAAAGGACTAAGACGAAACCTCTGATTACCATATACTTTCTATAATAGGAGGCAAGCGTAGGCGAGGTCGTGGCAGGAAACGAGGACGTGAGTCTAACTTATGTAGTATATGCATGCAAAGACTTTAGTATAATTGCCTGCATGTCTGAGTTTTGAAGAAGTTGTTATATCTATTTCCAAAATATGCTAAAACGGGAAAATATTTGAAAACAATGTATCTGTTAAAGTCAAAAATTCTTTACACCTAAACTTCACCCACCTTCCAAACCGACTAAAATGGTATAAGGTTCAATAAGTTTAGAATCGACTAAGACGAAACCTCTGATTACCATATACTTTCTATAATAGGAGGCAAGCGTAGGCGAGGTCGTGGCAGGAAACGAGGACGTGAGTCTAACTTATGTAGTATATGCATGCAAAGACTTTAGTATAATTGCCTGCATGTCTGAGTTTTGAAGAAGTTGTTATATCTATTTCCTAAACAGCTAAAACGGGAAAAATATTTGAAAACAATGTATCTGTTAAAGTCAAACTTTCTTTACACCTAAACTTCACCCACCTTCCAAAACCGACTAAAATGGTGTAAGGTTCAATTAGTTTAGAAAGGACTAAGACGAAACCTCTGATTACCATATACTTTCTATAATAGGAGGCAAGCGTAGGCGAGGTCGTGGCAGGAAACGAGGACGTGAGTCTAACTTATGTAGTATATGCATGCAAAGACTTTAGTATAATTGCCTGCATGTCTGAGTTTTGAAGAAGTTCTTATATCTATTTCCCAAACAGCTAAAACGGGAAAATATTTGAAAACAATGTATCTGTTAAAGTCAAACTTTCTTTACACCTAAACTTCACCCACCTTCCAAACCGACTAAAATGGTGTAAGGTTCAATTAGTTTAGAAAGGACTAAGACGAAACCTCTGATTACCATATACTTTCTATAATAGGAGGCAAGCGTAGGCGAGGTCGTGGCAGGAAACGAGGACGTGAGTCTAACTTATGTAGTATATGCATGCAAAGACCTTAGTATAATTGCCTGCATGTCTGAGTTTTGAAGAAGTTGTTATATCTATTTCCAAAACAGCTAAAACGGGAAAATATTTGAAAACAATGTATCTGTTAAAGTCAAACTTTCTTTACACCTAAACTTCACCCACCTTCCAAACCGACTAAAATGGTGTAAGGTTCAATTAGTTTAGAAAGGACTAAGACGAAACCTCTGATTACCATATACTTTCTATAATAGGAGGCAAGCGTAGGCGAGGTCGTGGCAGGAAACGAGGACGTGAGTCTAACTTATGTAGTATATGCATGCAAAGACCTTTAGTATAATTGCCTGCATGTCTGAGTTTTGAAGAAGTTGTTATATCTATTTCCAAAACAGCTAAAACGGGAAAATATTTGAAAACAATGTATCTGTTAAAGTCAAACTTTCTTTACACCTAAACTTCACCCACCTTCCAAACCGACTAAAATGGTATAAGGTTCAATTAGTTTAGAAAGGACTAAGACGAAACCTCTGATTACCATATACTTTCTATAATAGGAGGCAAGCGTAGGCGAGGTCGTGGCAGGAAACGAGGACGTGAGTCTAACTTATGTAGTATATGCATGCAAAGACTTTAGTATAATTGCCTGCATGTCTGAGTTTTGAAGAAGTTCTTATATCTATTTCCCAAACAGCTAAAACGGGAAAATATTTGAAAACAATGTATCTGTTAAAGTCAAACTTTCTTTACACCTAAACTTCACCCACCTTCCAAACCGACTAAAATGGTGTAAGGTTCAATTAGTTTAGAAAGGACTAAGACGAAACCTCTGATTACCATATACTTTCTATAATAGGAGGCAAGCGTAGGCGAGGTCGTGGCAGGAAACGAGGACGTGAGTCTAACTTATGTAATATATGCATGCAAAGACTTTAGTATAATTGCCTGCATGTCTGAGTTTTGAAGAAGTTGTTATATCTATTTCCTAAACAGCTAAAACGGGAAAATATTTGAAAACAATGTATCTGTTAAAGTCAAACTTTCTTTACACCTAAACTTCACCCACCTTCCAAACCGACTAAAATGGTGTAAGGTTCAATTAGTTTAGAAAGGACTAAGACGAAACCTCTGATTACCATATACTTTCTATAATAGGAGGCAAGCGTAGGCGAGGTCGTGGCAGGAAACGAGGACGTGAGTCTAACTTATGTAGTATATGCATGCAAAGACTTTAGTATAATTGCCTGCATGTCTGAGTTTTGAAGAAGTTGTTATATCTATTTCCCAAACAGCTAAAACGGGAAAATATTTGAAAACAATGTATCTGTTAAAGTCAAACTTTCTTTACACCTAAACTTCACCCACCTTCCAAACCGACTAAAATGGTGTAAGGTTCAATTAGTTTAGAAAGGACTAAGACGAAACCTCTGATTACCATATACTTTCTATAATAGGAGGCAAGCGTAGGCGAGGTCGTGGCAGGAAACGAGGACGTGAGTCTAACTTATGTAGTATATGCATGCAAAGACTTTAGTATAATTGCCTGCATGTCTGAGTTTTGAAGAAGTTGTTATATCTATTTCCCAAACAGCTAAAACGGGAAAATATTTGAAAACAATGTATCTGTTAAAGTCAAACTTTCTTTACACCTAAACTTCACCCACCTTCCAAACCGACTAAAATGGTGTAAGGTTCAATTAGTTTAGAAAGGACTAAGACGAAACCTCTGATTACCATATACTTTCTATAATAGGAGGCAAGCGTAGGCGAGGTCGTGGCAGGAAACGAGGACGTGAGTCTAACTTATGTAGTATATGCATGCAAAGACTTTAGTATAATTGCCTGCATGTCTGAGTTTTGAAGAAGTTGTTATATCTATTTCCCAAACAGCTAAAACGGGAAAATATTTGAAAACAATGTATCTGTTAAAGTCAAACTTTCTTTACACCTAAACTTCACCCACCTTCCAAACCGACTAAAATGGTGTAAGGTTCAATTAGTTTAGAAAGGACTAAGACGAAACCTCTGATTACCATATACTTTCTATAATAGGAGGCAAAGCGTAGGCGAGGTCGTGGCAGGAAACGAGGACGTGAGTCTAACTTATGTAGTATATGCATGCAAAGACTTTAGTATAATTGCCTGCATGTCTGAGTTTTGAAGAAGTTGTTATATCTATTTCCCAAACAGCTAAAACGGGAAAATATTTGAAAACAATGTATCTGTTAAAGTCAAACTTTCTTTACACCTAAACTTCACCCACCTTCCAAACCGACTAAAATGGTGTAAGGTTCAATTAGTTTAGAAAGGACTAAGACGAAACCTCTGATTACCATATACTTTCTATAATAGGAGGCAAGCGTAGGCGAGGTCGTGGCAGGAAACGAGGACGTGAGTCTAACTTATGTGGTATATGCATGCAAAGACTTTAGTATAATTGCCTGCATGTCTAGTTTAGAAGAAGTTCTTATATCTATTTCCCAAACAGCTAAAACGGGAAAATATTTGAAAACAATGTATCTGTTAAAGTCAAACTTTCTTTACACCTAAACTTCACCCACCTTCCAAACCGACTAAAATGGTGTAAGGTTCAATTAGTTTAGAAAGGACTAAGACGAAACCTCTGATTACCATATACTTTCTATAATAGGAGGCAAGCGTAGGCGAGGTCGTGGCAGGAAACGAGGACGTGAGTCTAACTTATGTAGTATATGCATGCAAAAGACTTTAGTATAATTGCCTGCATGTCTGAGTTTTGAAGAAGTTGTTATATCTATTTCCCAAACAGCTAAAACGGGAAAATATTTGAAAACAATGTATCTGTTAAAGTCAAACTTTCTTTACACCTAAACTTCACCCACCTTCCAAACCGACTAAAATGGTGTAAGGTTCAATTAGTTTAGAAAGGACTAAGACGAAACCTCTGATTACCATATACTTTCTATAATAGGAGGCAAGCGTAGGCGAGGTCGTGGCAGGAAACGAGGACGTGAGTCTAACTTATGTAGTATATGCATGCAAAGACTTTAGTATAATTGCCTGCATGTCTGAGTTTTGAAGAAGTTGTTATATCTATTTCCCAAACAGCTAAAACGGGAAAATATTTGAAAACAATGTATCTGTTAAAGTCAAACTTTCTTTACACCTAAACTTCACCCACCTTCCAAACCGACTAAAATGGTGTAAGGTTCAATTAGTTTAGAAAGGACTAAGACGAAACCTCTGATTACCATATACTTTCTATAATAGGAGGCAAGCGTAGGCGAGGTCGTGGCAGGAAACGAGGACGTGAGTCTAACTTATGTAGTATATGCATGCAAAGAGACTTTAGTATAATTGCCTGCATGTCTGAGTTTTGAAGAAGTTGTTATATCTATTTCCCAAACAGCTAAAACGGGAAAATATTTGAAAACAATGTATCTGTTAAAGTCAAACTTTCTTTACACCTAAACTTCACCCACCTTCCAAACCGACTAAAATGGTGTAAGGTTCAATTAGTTTAGAAAGGACTAAGACGAAACCTCTGATTACCATATACTTTCTATAATAGGAGGCAAGCGTAGGCGAGGTCGTGGCAGGAAACGAGGACGTGAGTCTAACTTATGTGGTATATGCATGCAAAGACTTTAGTATAATTGCCTGCATGTCTGAGTTTTGAAGAAGTTGTTATATCTATTTCCCAAACAGCTAAAACGGGAAAATATTTGAAAACAATGTATCTGTTAAAGTCAAACTTTCTTTACACCTAAACTTCACCCACCTTCCAAACCGACTAAAATGGTGTAAGGTTCAATTAGTTTAGAAAGGACTAAGACGAAACCTCTGATTACCATATACTTTCTATAATAGGAGGCAAGCGTAGGCGAGGTCGTGGCAGGAAACGAGGACGTGAGTCTAACTTATGTAGTATATGCATGCAAAGACTTTAGTATAATTGCCTGCATGTCTGAGTTTTGAAGAAGTTGTTATATCTATTTCCCAAACAGCTAAAACGGGAAAATATTTGAAAACAATGTATCTGTTAAAGTCAAACTTTCTTTACACCTAAACTTCACCCACCTTCCAAACCGACTAAAATGGTGTAAGGTTCAATTAGTTTAGAAAGGACTAAGACGAAACCTCTGATTACCATATACTTTCTATAATAGGAGGCAAGCGTAGGCGAGGTCGTGGCAGGAAACGAGGACGTGAGTCTAACTTATGTAGTATATGCATGCAAAGACTTTAGTATAATTGCCTGCATGTCTGAGTTTTGAAGAAGTTGTTATATCTATTTCCCAAACAGCTAAAACGGGAAAATATTTGAAAACAATGTATCTGTTAAAGTCAAACTTTCTTTACACCTAAACTTCACCCACCTTCCAAACCGACTAAAATGGTGTAAGGTTCAATTAGTTTAGAAAGGACTAAGACGAAACCTCTGATTACCATATACTTTCTATAATAGGAGGCAAGCGTAGGCGAGGTCGTGGCAGGAAACGAGGACGTGAGTCTAACTTATGTAGTATATGCATGCAAAGACTTTAGTATAATTGCCTGCATGTCTGAGTTTTGAAGAAGTTGTTATATCTATTTCCCAAACAGCTAGCTAAAACGGGAAAAATATTTGAAAACAATGTATCTGTTAAAGTCAAACTTTCTTTACACCTAAACTTCACCCACCTTCCAAACCGACTAAAATGGTGTAAGGTTCAATTAGTTTAGAAAGGACTAAGACGAAACCTCTGATTACCATATACTTTCTATAATAGGAGGCAAGCGTAGGCGAGGTCGTGGCAGGAAACGAGGACGTGAGTCTAACTTATGTAGTATATGCATGCAAAGACTTTAGTATAATTGCCTGCATGTCTGAGTTTTGAAGAAGTTGTTATATCTATTTCCAAAAAATGCTAAAACGGGAAAATATTTGAAAACAATGTATCTGTTAAAGTCAAACTTTCTTTACACCTAAACTTCACCCACCTTCCAAACCGACTAAAATGGTGTAAGGTTCAATTAGTTTAGAAAGGACTAAGACGAAACCTCTGATTACCATATACTTTCTATAATAGGAGGCAAGCGTAGGCGAGGTCGTGGCAGGAAACGAGGACGTGAGTCTAACTTATGTGGTATATGCATGCAAAGACTTTAGTATAATTGCCTGCATGTCTAGTTTAGAAGAAGTTCTTATATCTATTTCCCAAACAGCTAAAACGGGAAAATATTTGAAAACAATGTATCTGTTAAAGTCAAACTTTCTTTACACCTAAACTTCACCCACCTTCCAAACCGACTAAAATGGTGTAAGGTTCAATTAGTTTAGAAAGGACTAAGACGAAACCTCTGATTACCATATACTTTCTATAATAGGAGGCAAGCGTAGGCGAGGTCGTGGCAGGAAACGAGGACGTGAGTCTAACTTATGTAGTATATGCATGCAAAGACTTTAGTATAATTGCCTGCATGTCTGAGTTTTGAAGAAGTTGTTATATCTATTTCCCAAACAGCTAAAACGGGAAAATATTTGAAAACAATGTATCTGTTAAAGTCAAACTTTCTTTACACCTAAACTTCACCCACCTTCCAAACCGACTAAAATGGTGTAAGGTTCAATTAGTTTAGAAAGGACTAAGACGAAACCTCTGATTACCATATACTTTCTATAATAGGAGGCAAGCGTAGGCGAGGTCGTGGCAGGAAACGAGGACGTGAGTCTAACTTATGTAGTATATGCATGCAAAGACTTTAGTATAATTGCCTGCATGTCTGAGTTTTGAAGAAGTTGTTATATCTATTTCCCAAACAGCTAAAACGGGAAAATATTTGAAAACAATGTATCTGTTAAAGTCAAACTTTCTTTACACCTAAACTTCACCCACCTTCCAAACCGACTAAAATGGTGTAAGGTTCAATTAGTTTAGAAAGGACTAAGACGAAACCTCTGATTACCATATACTTTCTATAATAGGAGGCAAGCGTAGGCGAGGTCGTGGCAGGAAACGAGGACGTGAGTCTAACTTATGTAGTATATGCATGCAAAGACTTTAGTATAATTGCCTGCATGTCTGAGTTTTGAAGAAGTTGTTATATCTATTTCCCAAACAGCTAAAACGGGAAAATATTTGAAAACAATGTATCTGTTAAAGTCAAACTTTCTTTACACCTAAACTTCACCCACCTTCCAAACCGACTAAAATGGTGTAAGGTTCAATTAGTTTAGAAAGGACTAAGACGAAACCTCTGATTACCATATACTTTCTATAATAGGAGGCAAGCGTAGGCGAGGTCGTGGCAGGAAACGAGGACGTGAGTCTAACTTATGTAGTATATGCATGCAAAGACTTTAGTATAATTGCCTGCATGTCTGAGTTTTGAAGAAGTTGTTATATCTATTTCCCAAACAGCTAAAACGGGAAAATATTTGAAAACAATGTATCTGTTAAAGTCAAACTTTCTTTACACCTAAACTTCACCCACCTTCCAAACCGACTAAAATGGTGTAAGGTTCAATTAGTTTAGAAAGGACTAAGACGAAACCTCTGATTACCATATACTTTCTATAATAGGAGGCAAGCGTAGGCGAGGTCGTGGCAGGAAACGAGGACGTGAGTCTAACTTATGTAGTATATGCATGCAAAGACTTTAGTATAATTGCCTGCATGTCTGAGTTTTGAAGAAGTTGTTATATCTATTTCCCAAACAGCTAAAACGGGAAAATATTTGAAAACAATGTATCTGTTTAAAGTCAAACTTTCTTTACACCTAAACTTCACCCACCTTCCAAACCGACTAAAATGGTGTAAGGTTCAATTAGTTTAGAAAGGACTAAGACGAAACCTCTGATTACCATATACTTTCTATAATAGGAGGCAAGCGTAGGCGAGGTCGTGGCAGGAAACGAGGACGTGAGTCTAACTTATGTAGTATATGCATGCAAAGACTTTAGTATAATTGCCTGCATGTCTGAGTTTTGAAGAAGTTGTTATATCTATTTCCCAAACAGCTAAAACGGGAAAATATTTGAAAACAATGTATCTGTTAAAGTCAAACTTTCTTTACACCTAAACTTCACCCACCTTCCAAACCGACTAAAATGGTGTAAGGTTCAATTAGTTTAGAAAGGACTAAGACGAAACCTCTGATTACCATATACTTTCTATAATAGGAGGCAAGCGTAGGCGAGGTCGTGGCAGGAAACGAGGACGTGAGTCTAACTTATGTAGTATATGCATGCAAAGACTTTAGTATAATTGCCTGCATGTCTGAGTTTTGAAGAAGTTGTTATATCTATTTCCCAAACAGCTAAAACGGGAAAATATTTGAAAACAATGTATCTGTTAAAGTCAAACTTTCTTTACACCTAAACTTCACCCACCTTCCAAACCGACTAAAATGGTGTAAGGTTCAATTAGTTTAGAAAGGACTAAGACGAAAACCTCTGATTACCATATACTTTCTATAATAGGAGGCAAGCGTAGGCGAGGTCGTGGCAGGAAACGAGGACGTGAGTCTAACTTATGTAGTATATGCATGCAAAGACTTTTAGTATAATTGCCTGCATGTCTGAGTTTTGAAGAAGTTGTTATATCTATTTCCCAAACAGCTAAAACGGGAAAATATTTGAAAACAATGTATCTGTTAAAGTCAAACTTTCTTTACACCTAAACTTCACCCACCTTCCAAACCGACTAAAATGGTGTAAGGTTCAATTAGTTTAGAAAGGACTAAGACGAAACCTCTGATTACCATATACTTTCTATAATAGGAGGCAAGCGTAGGCGAGGTCGTGGCAGGAAACGAGGACGTGAAAAGTACAACACAACTCAGTTTGCATGCTCTGAGATTATTTCGATAAACACTGGAATATTTATAATAAGTGTAAAGGGTATTCAGATGACAAAATATAGTAACGAAGTACCATGGCAACAACATATTTCATGTAACTTACTCATTAGTGTGAAGCACATGTGATACACATGGCCTTTGGCAAGTGCGTTTATCAGAATTGCCCCTGTTCACCGAGTAGAAAATGGGTACCCGGTAATATAAGTAATGAGACTATTAACCTTCTTGCGCCTAACAGGCAGTTTGGTCAGACTGTGCTCTTTGAACAGGATATCTAGCCTGGAAAAGGCGCGTTATAAATATTCTCATTATTATTATTCAATGTGAATGTTAATACGCCGATTTTATTGCTTTCTTTGACACTGTTAATAACAAAACCTGTTACCTGTCCTCGAAAACAGGTAGAAGGCAGACTAAATCCTGGTTTGGTGAGTGGTTTTCAATTGTGCTGCATGCCAGTTGGGAAGGTCGATACTATACCATGAGCATGATGATGATGACTGACTGACTTTACGCCGCTTTTAGCAATATTCCAGCAACATCACGGCTGGTAATGATGATGATGATGATGATGATGATGATGATGATGATGATGATGATAATACTACGTATGGATGTAACAGTTTATCATCATGTTTCTAGGTCTGTCAGCACCAGACCTGTTCTTTAAAGTTCCACAAATGTGGTAAAAACGTATGCGATATGCATCACTTTTCTCCCACGCGCTGTGACAAAATTGAAATCTTTACTACTCACTCAAACCCCGACTCACTCGCTTACAACATCTAAGGAAACAATATTCCTCAGTGAAGTAGGTAAGGGAAAGAGAGGAGTACATGTTACATGTGCAGTACATGCGAGTTTGATCCTGCATGTTGTAATCAATCTAAAAGCTAAATTGAATTACATAGTATAATTATTATACTAATCTTATGTAATAAACTGTGATTGCTTTGTTTGATCCCATAAAGAACCGGTCTTACATGACTGTATCCCTTTTCACACTACAATGGTCAGTAATAACATCACGAGAACAATCAACAGAGCCATTGAAGTGGCGGATGCATACGGTCTTCGCATCTTGTCGAATGCATACATAAGTACAAGTTTTCTCGCTGTCAAATATACCAGTAGTATTGCCTTTTTCTATTTCACAAAATAAAATAGATCAAAGTATACAACTTGTAAATACTTGTGTGATTGTCACTGGATGCTCAAAGAAGAGTTCGATTCAAACAATATTATTCAGAACAAGGATAGAGTTTCAAATGTTAAGTGATTATTTCATCCCAACAGAGTTTTTCGGAAGAAAAAGAGGTAAGCCAAGAAGAGTTGGGTGGGGGACGCCGAAGGCGCAGAAGGAGGTCACGTAAAGGAGGCAGAAGGCGCAGAAGGAGGTCACGTAAAGGGAGGGAGGGCAGAAGGCGCAGTAAAAGGAGGTCGCAGAAGGAGGGTCACGTAAAGGGGAGGCAGAAGGCGCAGAAGGAGGTCACGTAAGGGAGGCAGAAGGCGCAGAAGGAGGTCACGTAAGGGAGGCAGAAGGCGCAGAAGGAGGTCACGTAAGGGAGGCAGAAGGCGCAGAAGGAGGTCACGTAAAGGAGGCAGAAGGCGCAGAAGGAGGTCACGTAAAAAAAGGCAGAGGCAGAAGGTCGCGTAAAGGGGGAGAAAGAAGGAGGTCACGTAAAGGAGGCAGAAGGCGCAGAAGGAGGTCACGTAAAGGAGGCAGAAGGCGCAGAAGGAGGTCACGTAAAGGAGGCAGAAGGCGCAGAAGGAGGTCACGTAAAGGAGGCAGAAGGCGCAGAAGGAGGTCACGGAAAGGAGGCAGAAGGCGCAGAAGGAGGTCACGTAAAGGAGGCAGAAGGCGCAGAAGGAGGTCACGTAAAGGAGGCAGAAGGCGCAGAAGGAGGTCACGTAAAAGGAAGAGGGGAGGCAGAAGGCGCAGAAGGAGGTCACGGAAATAAAAAGGAGGCAGAAGGCGCAGGAGGCGTAAGGGAGGCAGGAGGTCAGAAGGAGGTCACGTAAAGGAGGCAGAAGGCGCAGAAGGAGGTCACGGAAAGGAGGCAGAAGGCGCAGGAAGGAGGTCACGGAGGAAAGGAGGCAGAAGGCGCAGAAGGAGGTCACGTAAAAGGAGGCAGAAGGCGCAGAAGGAGGTCACACATAAAGGAGGGCAGCAGAAGGCGCAGAAGGAGGTCACGTAAAAAGGAGGCAGAAGGCGCAGAGGAGGCGTAAAGGAGGCAGAAGCAGAAGGAGGTCACGTAAAAGGAGGGCAGAAGGCGCAGAAAGGAAGGAGGCAGAAGGCGCAGAAGGAGGTCACGTAAAGGAGGCAGAAGGCGCAGAAGGAGGTCACGTAAAAAAGGAGGCAGAAGGCGCAGAAGGAGGTCACGGAAAGGAGGCAGAAGGCGCAGAAGGAGGTCACGTAAAGGGAGGCAGAAGGCGCAGAAGGAGGTCACGTAAAGGGAGGCAGAAGGCGCAGAAGGAGGTCACGTAAAGGAGGCAGAAGGCGTAGAAGGAGGTCACGTAAAGGAAGCAGAAGGCGCAGAAGGAGGTCACGTAAAGGAAGCAGAAGGCGCAGAAGGAGGTCACGTAAAGGAAGCAGAAGGCGCAGAAGGAGGTCACGTAAAGGAAGCAGAAGGCGCAGAAGGAGGTCACGTAAAGGAGGCAGAAGGCGCAGAAGGAGGTCACGTAAGGGAGGCAGAAGGCGCAGAAGGAGGTCACGTAAAGGAGGCAGAAGGCGCAGAAGGAGGGGACGTAAGGGAGGCATATCTTATATAGGTGCTCAGGTAGCTGATTGTTATACGCGCGACAATTTGCCATGCTGCCATCCGGTCCGTGGCACACATGTAATTGTCGTGGGACGCAACTATGTTTATCATCGTGTTTCTAGGTCTGTCAGCACCAGACCTGTTCTTTAAAGTTCCACAAATGTGGTAAAAACGTATGCGATATGCATCACTTTTCTCCCACGCGCTGTGACATAATTGAAATGTTAACCACTCACTCAAACCCCAACTCACTCGCTTACAACATCTAAGGAAACAATGTTCCTCAGTGAAGTAGGTAAGGGAAAGAGACATGTTACATGTGCAGTACATGCGAGTTTGATCCTGCATGTTGTAATCAATCTAAAAGCTAAATTGAATTACATAATATAATTATTATACTAATCTTATGTAATAAACTGTGATTGCTTTGTTGGATCCCATAAAGAACCGGTCTTACATGAAAATAACAGGATCAAAGTAATAACATGTCATAAAGAAGTGATTCAATCATCAAGAGCAAGTTTTCGCGTAAGCGTGGGGATCCAGAATCCGGTAGAAACGCATCCGTCGAAGGCAACATAAGAAAGAAAGATCCGCGGTCTGTCCGTCGCGAAGTCATCACGAAGGATCTATCCGTAGAAGAAACAGAAGTATATCACGTCAAATAAAAGGCGCAGAAGTATCCACAAAATCCAGAAGAGCATGAAGGAGTCAAAAACCGAAGCGTCAGAAGGAGATCCGCGTCAGAAGGAAGCAAAGAAGAAAGGTCCCGTAACTCATCTAAAACAAGAGTTTTCGGAAAAAGGAGAGCACCAAAGTCAGGTAAGAAGGAGCAGAAGGCGCAGAAGGAGGTCACGTAAAGGGAAGCAGAAGGCGCACAGAAGAAGGTCACGTAAAAGGAAACAGAAGGCGCAGAAGGAGGTCACGTAAAAGGAAACAGAAGGCGCAGAAGGAGGTCACGTAAAGGGCAGAAGAAGAACAGTAAAGGCGCAGAAGGTAAAGGAAGCGCAGAAGGAGATCATAAGGAGGAGAGCAGAAGGCGCAGAAGGAGGTCCGCGTAAAAGGAAGCAGAAGGCGCAGAAGAAGGTCACGTAAAAAGGAAGCGAAGGCGCAGAAGAAGGTCACGTAAAAGGAAGCAAGAAGGCGCAGAAGGAGGTCAGCGTAAAGGAAGCAGAAGACGCAGAAAGGAGGTCACGTAAAGGGAAGCAGTCAAGTAAAAGGCAGAAGAAGGTCACGTAAAAGGGAAGCAGAAGGCGCAGAAGGAGGTCACGTAAAAAGGGAAGCAGAAGGCGCAGAAGGAGGTCACGTAAAAGGCAGCGAAGGCGCAGAAGGAGGTCACGTAAAGACGCAGAAGGCGCAGAAGGAGGTCGCGTAAAAAGAGGCAGCAGAAGGCGCAGAAAGGAGGTCACGTAAAGGAAGCAGAAGGCGCAGAAGAAGGTCACGTAAAGGAAGCAGAAGGCGCAGAAGGAGGTCACGTAAAGGAAGCAGAAGGCGCAGAAGGAGGTCACGTAAAGGAAGCAGAAGGCGCAGAAGGAGGTCACGTAAAAGGAAGCAGAAGGCGCAGAAGGAGGTCACGTAAAGGAAGCAGAAGGCGCAGAAGGAGGTCACGTAAAAGACGCAGAAGGCGCAGAAGGAGGTCACGTAAAGGAAGCAGAAGGCGCAGAAGGAGGTCACGTAAAGGAGGCAGACGCTGGAGAATCAGAAATCGCAAAAGGAAAAGGCGCCGCAGACGTAGAAGGCGTAGATATAGAAAAGGCGGTGAGATATTCGTTAACACTTTTGTTATCAGCCGTCTATGGGGAGGAAGATTATTTCTTTCATTCATTGGTTATGTATTCTCTATTCCCTTTCACCTTTGAATAGATGGCTTTTTGTATAAACAAAATGAATGTGGACAGACTAGCTACAGAGGAATCTGTCTATTACGGACTGGCCTGGGACTGACCAATTTGTCCGGATTATAAAGCAATCCGGATTAGTCAACCTTTGTCCTTTACCGTAGACACTTCCATGATGAGCTACCTCCCTTTGTTAAGAGGGCAACGGTAAAACGGTAAAAAAGAATATATTTATTAACTGCAGTAAAATCGTGTGCCCCTCCGATATTTAAAACTTCGACCCGCATTATTCACACTATTATACACACTTTTAAAAAAAAGCAGGTACATATCAGAATAATATTAATCGTATTTGCCTCAGATTTGACACTATCAATAGTGAAATGGAATTTTAAATAAGATCGATACATTGAGATATGTTAGCACTATAATTAACAGTATCATATCAAAGTAAGGAAGAATGAGCAAGGTGATAATCTAATTATTGGCTTATTTTGTATTTTGTTCTTTTACAGAGCTTGTATCCCGGAAAGGTATGTTGATACTGCGACTATTAAATGAGGATATTTTCGTCATTTACATCTGAAATATATATGAATGTTTTGAAAAGTATTTCAAGTAATTAACTACTTTGTAATATACCTGTAAAATATATACAGTATAAATAAATACATATTTGAATTCTGTTAATCTATCTGCGTCGTACCAACGCTGTATCTATATTTTAATCATGAATGGCGGTTTGGTTCTAAATGAATGTAAGTTTATGAAAATAATTAATAACTGTCAGATAAAGACATCCTCAACGTTCGTGGCTTCAGGGTAACCAATTCTGTAAACAACCAATCGGCATCACATGCTACGATGAAAATGGCGATGAGGCGAGATCAGGCATTACATGCAACGCAAGAAAAGGTTTCGATTGTAGAGGCAGAGATTGCAGAGACTACAAGATAAAGATTTGCTGTCCAGAGAGTAAGTAAAACATAATCAGCTTACCATATGGATAATTGAATAAATGGTAGACCCCCTTGTTTAAAGGCACTTTATCATACCACACTTCTCTAAAAATAAATACTACATTTCTCTCAATAATACTATCAGCCCTCAGGATAGCTTCCATGTAATAGATTTCATTTAGGTTAAAATATTAAAATGAAAGGTTGGAATGAATTAGTGCAACGTTGCATTAAATCGACTCTCGCTCCCTCTCCATCCGAACATTATTTCAAACGAACCCCATAGAGTTAGGTCCCTTCAAGTGCTCTTTCCTGATATACTACGGACACCTTGTGATTGAAACCAGTTCGGCAAACACCGACAACACCGCGTGCGACAGTTTTCGATGTACGGAGCAATTGTTTACATTACGTAAATGGCAAGTGTTCTCAGTTTGGAAGCTGTTCGTCTCGAAGTTTCAATTATCGATTTCTGGCAAGTCGTAAGGGATAATAAGTATTTTATTGCATCAATAGGAAGCTAAAGTGAGTGCATATGCCCAAATATATAATATTTTAAACCAAATGTTGTCGAAAATGTGTTACATTGTGCCTTTAGAATTACCCGAGACAATTGTTTTACATGTTGGTGGCATCAATGATATGTAATGCTTTTGATGGTTGCTTGGCAACCTAGCGTTATGACTATATTGTTGCGACAGCCATACATGTTTAAATAACACAAAGAATATCTTTCAGCTTCACCGCGTAGCGTCTTATCTCTGCAACAATTATGATTTCTGAAATGATAGCCTTGGCGTATTTAATAGAGAGCAGATAATAATGGTTTCGAGGTAATGCAAGATGCTGTGCTGAATATTTGAAAATGACATTGAACAATTATTTTCTTAGGTGAAAACATCTGTGAGAAGTTCCCACGCGCATGTTCTCCGACGCAGAAATGTGAACCACTTTATTATGCTCATGACTGCGAGTGCGCAAAGGGCTACACTATGTCCGAAGAGGGCGACTGTGTTGGTAAGTATTCGGCCCTGGCCATCCAGTGAATGGGTACCCGGTAGGATGAGACTGAACATTGTCTGTTAACCTCGCCCTGTGACTATGTGTCAGGGTGCTGAGAATGAAACTGATCCATTAACTGGTGTAAAAATTAGATATGCTTTTTAAGACTCGGCGCATTTTATATCTGCATATTACTTCTTTAGGTAGAGGCATCTGCCGTTTGTAACTACTATAATGTATATGAAGGAGGTATTGCCCCTCAGTCTGTGGCTATCCTCGACCATATTAACTATCAATATTCAAAAATGGGACTCGATTTACAATTGATCTTCAACAACCCATGCTTGTCAGAGGCGAAAAACGGCATCGGATGATCTGGCTCGCTGACTTGTTTAACACTTGTCACCATGTCCCAATTACGTAGATCGATACTAATGATGTTAATCGCTGGGGGTTTTCAGACTACATTCCCTGCTCAAAGCGCACAATCTGATCATTATTATCCCGGATAACCCTATTTCCCTGTATCCTTTTAGATCTTGACAACCAGTGTAAGTGTGGATGTAGTGGTGATCCCCATTGTTACGGCTGCCATAACTTCTTCTTCGACTTCATGGGCCCTTGTCGTTACCTCGCCCTCACCAACAACTGCCCCCACACCGGCCGACAGTACCCTTCGGTGGAGGTGATCACCAAGCACAAACCATGCGGCAAACCGGCAAAGAAGGTCACTTGTACGGAATCGTTGCAAGTACGCCTTTGTCAAACAAGAAGCAAACAAATTGCCGGAGACTGCATAATCGCCGACATGACCTCCAAACGTGGAAGATGTCAGTTGGTATGTTTGGTTTGGTGTCTTCAATGTAACCTTTTCATAAGAGAAATCTATAGTTTCAAGGGCCATCGAAATAAATCTGCTAATCCGGACTTCGAGAGAAGCGGATTGCATCAAACCATACGTTTCTTTTTCTACCTAAGGTGTCCAAATATATTAATTAAATTGTAAATCAAATGTACATCAGAATGATTGTTTTGGGATTCACAAATTACTTCTTCGGTGTTTATGTTAGTTAATATACCATCAAAGATTATCAAATAAACTAAACACCGTTTAACCTTATGCAAGATGAAGCTTTAAAACTTACCGAGCTTTAGTATAATCTAATAGGACCATCCGAAGATGAGATCCGTCACCAAACAACGGTTCAAGTTTGATTGCCTTCGTTTCAGACCAAGCGAGCCTCGAACAACTGGTTGAACAACAAAGTTTCTGTGAGAATGGCCGGCCGAAAATGTGTTTTCAAGGGTTACGGATTGAAGCTTGATATTCAGGAAGCAAATGGAACAGTGTCATTGATTCGAAATTCAAAGGAAGGATGTGTGGTCTATGCGGTAAATGGTCGAACGGCGATGATTACATCATCAACCGTAAAGGAGACCCATTCAATTTCAAGATGACGGAACGAGTGCGAAGGATCAACGGGAAGAAGAAACCCGTCAATGTTATCAATAAGAGAGACTCTGCTTCCTATGGAGATCAATGGCTGTACACAGACCCCGAATCACCTGATGAAAGGTCAGAGTCATAGCACTATGAGTTGTGGCTAACTGAGAAACGTTGTTTCACATCATTACTGGTACTGAACATTAACGCATCATTGAAACGTAATTGTTTTGAGCACAATTCTTTGTTTGTGTTCCGACTTCTTAGAAAGTTTCTGCCAATTCTGTTGTGATATGCTTCAAATATTCTGAAATGGGGTTTTAAACGGTGTTAATCAAGAAACCAAACCCATCCATAGAACACAAGCATGATTTAGTCATTGATTTGGATTTAATATAGAATAAGCGCCAATTTAAACAATGTCTTTGGCTTCTGTAGGTGCAACAAACCCACAGAATTGGGCGAGGAGTGCACTGACGAGGAGTTCAAGCAAGGCTTGGAAGATTGCAAATACTTCAAAGTTGTTGCTGGTTTGCTAAAGGACGACGACTTTGAGGACTTTATGAATGGATGTGCTCAAGATAGCTGCAGTGGGATTGAAAATGCCGTCTGCGAGGCTCTTAACAGCTACGTCGATAAGAAGGTAGCCCAACTTGGGGTTAAAGTGGTACCAGAATGGAAGAATAAGCCAGATTCTCCTTGTCGTAAGTGACTTACTTATGATCATATCATTTCTATTTACCAAAACCACAGGAATCAGAACATATGTTCACGATTCTCAGTATCACACCTTTCTTCCCAAATATATTTAACCCGTGAAGATCAGAGTTAGAATTGATCTTCAGCAACCCATGCTTGTCGTAAGAGGCGACTAACGGGATCGAGTGGTCAGACTTGCTGACTTGGTTGACACATGTCATCGTATCCCAATTGCGTAGATCGATGTTAATGCTGTTGATCACTGGATTGTCTGGTCCAGACTCGATTATTTACAACCATTTAGCTGGAATATTGCTGAGTGCGGCAAAAAACCTTAACTCACAAATATCTTTTTATTTTTATTTTTCATCTACTGGCCAGTCCATTGTGAATGATTTAGTAACAACGTCAATAAAATGAAAATGAAAGAACCGATTGCTTTATAGTGCTTAAACTTAAGTTGTTGCACATAACTCCATTACAGCAATCAATTGTACTAATGACAACGAGCGTCCATCGCTTGGTTTCCTGAAACAACCGTACTGCGACGGCACCGAGTACAGCGGCGTGATGGACTGTGTCTGCGAAATGGGATACGTATTTGATCCATTGACAACTAAGTGTGTTACACAGGATGAGTGCTCGTGTACCACAGATTCTGGAATACAATTGCAGGTAATATGTTGTTCTAATCACCAACACTTGACGGGTTTGTACACATTGCATTTCGCCACCATCTACACGTCTTCAAGAAAGAGACGCACAGGTGTTTTCAGTAGTTTGTCATGAAAAATGAAAACGATACATATGTTCGAATTTCCTTCATTTATGTTCAAGCTTAATTGACTTATGTATACTTTATTCCGTTTATTATATTTCCTTATTTTTGGCCTGTGCCTTTCCCTTTTTGAAGAGTTTATGAATGCAGCCTTTGTCGCGCTCTTGTTATTTCTGGCGAACGGTAATGGAACGACCTGGTGCTTTTGCCCATGAGCAATGTTCAGACCATGTCTAATATCTTCGGGGAAATAAGTGACTAAGCGTTGTTTGATTTATATCAAAACACCCCTGTGTTTGGATGGTACCTCAAATCTACTTCTGAGTCAGATATAATCTCTATATGTAAACATGATGTATCATATCTGAGTTTGAAATTCCTGGAACAGAACTCAATTTTTTAAGGATATAGCCGTGTGGTGGGTTGACAATAAGAATCCAAAATGGTCAATTATCTTTATTTGCAGCCAAGACAAACGATCTATAACACTAAGGATTGCGGAGAGAAACAAAGATGCACAAACGGTCGCATTGAAACTGAAGAATCCGAGGCCAGTCCAGAAGCTAACTGCACTATAGATGAATTGACTGGGTGCAAGGATGGTTTTGATGGAGATGGCAAAGTTTGCACTAGTAAGTAAACCTAGTGATTTCCTACCAAATTCACAATCTTTTGATCCGTGAATTTTGGACAAACTTGTATATCTCTACATACCAGTCACAATTCGTTTTACCTCATTGTTAAAATATCTGGTTAAGCTGCAGAAAAGTTTCTCAGCACCCAAAGTAAGCAGTAAAAGTCGATTATGAGGGAAAAGGCAAACTCTGATTGATCTTGCCCCAGCAAGTCCCGGATGTAGCCATGCCATCGACCACATGTTTGCCTGACCTATAATCGACAGTTTACGTGATATATTTAAAAATAACATAACATACTTCAATGTGTGCTAGGGAATCGATAAAACTACTCAGTGTCCACCCACTGATGGAACACAACGTATTGCTATGCTCAGAGTCATGACAGGTTAACTAATGGTCACATGATAATATCAGGTATTCTGTTTTCTGTTTTCAATCGGGTATATTGTATTTAATACAAACGAGTAGTCACATGAAAATGTCAGGTATTCTGTATTCAGTTTTCAGTCATGTAAAACAAGAAGTCTCACGAAAATATCAGGCATTCTCTATCCTGTTTTCGATCAGGTATATTGTGTTCAAAAATGAAACAAGAACACCCATGTCTCTGTAACCAGTGTATGAAATAAGCCAAAAACCCAGCCAGACATCAGGGCTGGTAACTTCAAATTGTTACCAGCCCAAAATGGATTTAACCAGATATTCTTTACCAGACCATCGCGCTGGCCAGCTGTAAATTTAGACCATCCTGCAGAAATCTAGCCCGCCTCGGGCGGTCAGACGGGCCTTGTTTTATACACTGAGTCACTGCCCAGAGAGCATTGGACATTGGCCCAACGTTGGCAATGTTGGCAAAACCATTGCCACCGTTGGGTCAACGTCTGAATGCTATCTGGGTGTAATGGATGATTGTTCATCCCTTTGATGTGACCCTTATGGTTTTGATGTTCAGAGAGTACGGACAGCTGTATTGCCGGATGGACAAAGTCTAGTCAAGGCTGTGTGAAGGAATTTGATGACAAACTCATCTTCCCATTGGCTGCTCAGAGGTGCAGAGAGGAAAGTGGAGAGCTTGTCGCTGCAGCAAATGACGCCGATTCAGCAACAATCCTTGACCTGATTAAGGACAACCCAGGTAAATTTTGGTTTGGGTGTTGTTTTGCGCCGCACTCAGCAATATTCCAGCTATATGGCGGCGGCCTTTAAATAATGGAATCTGGACCAGATCGCGTGATTAAAAGCATGAACATGTATCTACGCAATTGGGATACGATGACATGTATCAACCAAGTCAGCGAGCCTGACCACCCGATCCTGTCAGTTGCCATTTACAAGAATGGGTTGCTGAAGACCAATTCCAAACCGGATCTTCACGGGTTCCCCAGGTATCTATTATCAGGTCTTCAAGGTACTACCGGTATATAGTAATACGCTTTTCTAAAGATACGCTTTGTAATCATATTTTCTTAGAACCAGAATATTTGGTAAAAACACAAATGAAGTTTTGAATGGTTTGAATGAATATCTACATAGACTTTCACTCACAACAGATGTTTTTCTTCGCTATTCAATGTCAGAACTGCACACTCCGCGTACTATAAATTGTTTTAGAAAAACCCTAAAATCATTGATTATGCAACTTCGTTTTGAGATTGCTGTTACCAGAACCACAACATATATCTTTAGCGACTTATAATGTAGAAAATAAGTTAGGATTGAGATGAGCAATAAGTGTCACTGTCAAACACTTAAGCAATACGTATCGCAATACGGGTACCTGAATCGCAGTATATTGCAAGACAATTTATTTGCCAATACACAGCCCTGCTATATGTTTTTACATTGTTCACGTGGTTCTTTTGGGGGGCCCAAACACACGCCCAAGCTGATCAATATATTGCTGAAATACTGCGTAAAGCTGCGTCAAGTAAATGAAAAGTCAAAGTTATTTCAATTTTTAAAAATTATTTTCCACCAGGAGAACAGTTCTTCATCGCCGGTGTGTGTAAAGATAGTGCTGTAGAGAGCGTCCAAGACGGTTCAACATCTGGTGCTGCAAGTTACATTCGACCAAGCATCGGCGGCGTTCCTGCTTGTTCAGGTCAAGACACACCCGAATGCTTCGTGGCAAGTTCTGAAGACGGTTCTAGTTTGACGATAGAGAAAATACAATGCTTTGAAACCAAGAAATTCATTTGTGTCAAGAGTGAGTGTTGACTTATTCCCATCTGTACATGAACTTAAACACCTATGTTATCATTTAAGTCGGTTGGTTAGATGGTGTGTTGTTTTACGGCACACTCAGCAATATTCAAGCTATATGGCAGTGGTCTGTAAATAATCGTGTCTGTACCAGACAATCCAGTGATCAAGAGCCGAAACAATGGGGATCACCACTACATCCACACTTACACTGGTTGTCAAGATCTAAAAGCATACAGGGAAATAGGGTTATCCGGGATAATAATGATCAGATTGTGCGCTTTGAGCAGGGAATCTAGTCTGAAAACCCCCAGCGATTAACATCATTAGTATCGATCTACGCAATTGGGACATGATGACATGTGTTAAACAAGTCAGCGAGCCTGACCACCCGATCACGTTAGTCGCCTCTTACGACAAGCATGGGTTGCTGAAGATCAATATTCTAACCCGGATCTTCACGGATATATCATTTAAGGGATATGGACATGAATAGTCAAAATACAGTTATTAATATTACATGGATGGCAACCACCATCTGTGAATGAAATGCCAGCATTCCATAGATCAATAATGGCAGTAGCGGAGACTCCATATTTGCTTATCAACAAGGAAATCTAACTCATTCGCAATGGTTACAGTTTCCTGAAAGTTGCTATGGATTAAAATAATCATCCAAACATAATTATGATATGAATATAAAAGGCTATATAGGGGTTAAAGATCATAGATGTTGCGATACTTTTTCCCATGTGTACATATGTCACGGTGCAATGTCTATTCAGAACCCGAGGAGGACTTCGAGCAAACCGACTGGTGTAACAGCGATACCCCAGAGGCTGGAGACCAGGAAGAAGAGAATCCAACTACAATGGTAGATACAAACAAACACGGACATTTGTTTCATTCGTAGATACTAGTATCAATCGTAGACACTAACATCAATCGTAGACACTAACATCAATCGTAGACACTAATATCGATCGTAACTACTAACAGCGCACAAGCCAGACGTGGTGAATGATTGATCGCTGTTGATACTTTGCAAATGAAAGGGCTTTAAGATCGGTTTTACGAAGTGAAGTTTTATCGATAGGTTAAGTTGGGTATTAATTGGAATGTCTTTTCCCTAAAATACTTCAAAACTGTTTGGGGACATTGGTTTGATAACAGAACGTTCACTGGACATTGTCAAGGTTGTGAGAAATAGTGTTTTGCTTCCAAGAATCCTTTTGGCCTGCTTTCTTCAAAGACAAAATGTAGTGTGTGTTTCTAGATAGATTAGTGTATTCTATTCCGATTGAAGTATGTGTGGCATGTGTAAAATGAACAATAAAAGCCTAATGACCTGAACGTTGCAGTTATCTCGGATTAAAGGATCAGGGATAGGTAATTGAGTAAGCCATTTCAGAACAGTATTTCAGTCATATCCTTGCATGTCAATGTCTTACAAAAGATAATAATAATAAATAAATAATTAGTCCATTTGTATTGCGCTAAATCCGCACCGACAGCATGCTCATAGCGCAGACAAGATAGAATTTAGGAGTCACTTGTAAAACATAGAGAAAAGGTATGTCTTTAGGTTTGCTTTGAAACATGTGACTGTTGAGCTTGTTCTAAGGCGAGCTGGTAGCTCATTCCAGTTCATCGCGGCCGCCACTTGAAAGGAACGAAAACCGTTTTGAATGTGAAGTAAGTTTGTCACTGGAGCGAAGCTGTCTGCATGGAAGATATGGTTTGAACAGTTCTTTGAGATAGGCTGGAGCAGTGCTTAGTATGCACTGGTAGACAAGGGTTAAAACTTTAAAGTTCACTCTAGCTCTTATGGGCAACCAGTGTAACTGTTTTAGAATAGGGGTCATGCTTGACAATTTTGGTGCTTTGCTCACAATACAAAAGATCAAAAAGTGATTCTGAAAAGGAAACATTTCACATAAACTCATTATCTATACACCACAGACCTCACACTAGACGTGAACACGCCAACACATATTAGATTTAAGAGGTGTCAAATGCAAATGGCAGGATAACAACATATGGACCAGCAACTTCTTCGTTACAGTGAGAGCGTCGTTTCGGTGTAGGCTCTAACTTGTTTGATAACATCGCTCTCACTGTATATTGTTTTCCTTTCTGATGCAACTTCTGAATGCCTCTCACAGAAGCAAATGGTGATACAAAAATCAGTGACGACACTAAATATTCACGGATAGCACTCTCCGTAGGTATTACTATTTTTCTTGATCATTTCAGCGAGTGAAAGGTTGCGCAACTTGTGAAAACCCTCGCGGCATTGAATGCAGGACAGTTGACTCCCAGACGGCCTCCAGTGAATTCAGCGAGACCAAATGTAATCTTGAAGACTTCTTCCTGGGTGAACAATGCACTGCAGATGAAACATGTGACGACTTTGAAGTGCGCACGTTGTGCCCAAAGAGTAAGTCATCGTTGTGCTTCTGATAAGATAAAAGGCCCTAGTCAGAGAATATTGTAAAATTTTTACGATAATTGTTTGACAGGGCTGTGTCCCAGATCACTTAACTTAGGTATTTGGCAGATGGTCTTATATAGTTTGCATGACTGATTCGTTATATTTACAAAGCGAAATTATGTTTCTTTCTGTTAATAAGCGGATATAAATATAAGAAAAATGTATTTTTATAATTGTAATCTATATCTTTCATAATTCATGCTATCAGAGTGAATGCTGTTTTTGTGTCTCGATATGTGATTTGTTGCTGAGTCGACGTAAATATAAATTTTATCACATCCTTCGATACTATTAAGTCTACTTTGTTTACAATCAAAGGCACTTCATCTTTCTTAAGAAACCTTATATGAATAATCTTTGTCGATTGCATCCATACTAAGTTATCGCCATACTTTTTGTTCATCACTCATATTTGTGTCCCATTCTGCTGATAACGTTACGACAGTTCCTGCTTCATACAGATCATCATACCGTTATTTTGTTTGGAATTAAACCATTATTATGACGTCGCCATTTTTAGCAGTTGAGTCTAAGCTATGAATTCACAGAATATTCTGAACGTGCTTTCTATACAAACTACCGCAGGCACACCTTAAGCGAAATTATTGCGGAATTGCACAGTGAATCGCTGCCTAAATATGATTATAAAATCATCAGTAAACAATTCTCATTCCTTCTCTATTCTTAGGAATCAACGAATGTGAAAAAGACATCGATCTCTGCAATGATGACGAAAAATGTAGAGATACGGAATTTGGTTATGAATGCGTGTGCCCACCTGAGAAAACCGAAGTTATGAAGAATGGAAGAACTACCTGCGAAGGTACACAGTTGTATTTGCTCATTGCCATCACTTGTCAACAAATCGTATCAATTTACTTTCCCTTCTCAAGTCGCCAGGATTTGCACAAGCATTGCATACATTGTAAGTGATTCTAGGGCAATGAATTATGTGACCAAGCAGTTTAAGTAACATGCTGCATAGGTCTCGCCATCTCACGGGATTTCCTTTCCTAATTGGCTGATATATAGAATGTCGCCAATTTGGTATCGTCTTCTGCTTTTTTTTATTTTTTATTTATTTTTGTGTTAGTTAGTGATTCAATAAACCGTCAGTGACGTCATTATTTTTAACGTTTTTTTCTCTACTAACGTTCTTCAATGTATATTCCTTTTTGGACGTATACACGTTAAAAAAGCTGTGCGTAATTTGCGTAATTTGTGACACGGAGCTTGCACAGTGGTTTTACCTCTTTAGACCCCAAAAGTATTGAAGTCAGTATTTTTTAAATGTCACAACTGACATGTAAATGTTTTCTATGGAAAGAAATCGGAAGTGAATTCTCTGCAGTTTTATTCTTAATACGGGTCTCGCGACATTCAGAAAAGTCTCGCGAAACTTGAAGGAGGGCGTCTCAAAATGAGATACACAATAAGTAGATACACTATCCTAACGTTCTCTTTTCCTGTATCTTCCAGAAGTGAAAGTATGCCGCATGGGAAAGGAGGCTCCAGGTGTGATTGGGGTTCTTCCCTTTGACAGTCCAGAAAATCCGCTGTTGCTTGAAAGAAACTGCGATGTGAATATCATATCAACTGTCGACTGCGATAATGACGAGGACAAAGAGGGAAGAACCGATGTTAGCATCAGCGCGTCTAACCGTAGACGGGTATCGCTAAAAATAAAAGTTGGAAGCAACACAATCAGAATCAATGGTGATGGGGTTGTGAGGGTAAGGCGCGTTTAACTACATGTTCAGCTTGACCTGATCAAGTGAATACTAATGCCTTGCGTGACCGTGTCACAACTGGTTGTGACCGTGTGACCGTGTCACAACTGGTTGGGTCTATTATTGTGAACGGGTGCACCTTTGTCAGTTAATTGTCAACATGTCCGAACAGCCGAGACAAGGTCGCCGTTTGACATCTCAGTGTCGCGATCGAGCAACAATGTCCAAACTTTTTTAAAAAGGAAGCTACAGATGGTTTAATGTTTCCGATTCATGAAACAGAAAACGTAATAATTGAACTGGGTGTAAAGAGTGACAGCGAGAGTGAGTGGGATTGTGAAAGTAACATCTGTACCTTGTAAAGTTAGTAAACCAAACTAGATAGCATATGACAGTATAAATAATTTAATTAAAACATGAAACATGAAGTGTTGTTTTCCGGGACAAGTTCGGTAACGAATCCATGTATGCATGTTTCGCACGAACGCAACATTAATAACATTCTCTTCTCACCTATTTAATGAAGTTAACTCGACCTGCCGTTTGTGCCATTTGACCTCCCGGTTCACGCATATGTAGAGTAGCTCAGGTCAAGCTGAACAAACTTTTTTTGTAACTGAACTGAACTTTTTTTTATTAAACTCAGTTCTTAATCAGAGGTAACACTGATATATTATTAGTAATTCCCAAATACTCAATACTCAAATACTCATGCTGTGCTGGAGTACAGAATTAACCAAACATAAACGCACTTGGCGAACACTCGCTATGTATGTTGTATGCTATTCACTAATTGTATGCCCATTGATTGATACCAATTTTAATTTCAGCTTAATGGCGGTCTTGTCCAAGATGGTTCGATCAGTGAAGACTCATACTCGCTGGAAGTAGTTGGTTCAAGTCCTCCATCTTATCATTTCCAAACCTCTGACAAAAATATCAGATGCCAGTTTGTATTCAATTTTGGATTAACATATGCGGAGTGTTTGGCAACCGACTACTACAGCCCATCGTGTGGTATTTGCACAGTCGGTAGTAATGACATCAGCACAGAGGCGAATATCAAACAATTCTTCGAGAGAAACAGCCTTCCCGGTTCCAGGTATTTTACTTCGACTCTTTTCACTTAAGCGTCACAGGAATGCCATGTTATGAGAAGGGGGCAAGGAATGATATATGTTGTCTTTGTCGTGTGAAACTGTAAACTTAAATATTAATTGACATTACATATTAATAATGGCTTTTATATTTCGCTGTCTCCACGCCATGAAGGTATGCTCAAAGCGCATCACACACTATTACCCCGGATAAGCCAAGCTGCCTGTTAGGCGCTAGAAGGTTATAGCCACGTGACTTACCCGAACCCATTTTCTGCTGGGTGAACAGAGGAAATTTTGAACAAACTCACTTGCTTAAGGTGAGACAAATAAACGTTAAAAATAATGACGACACTGACGAATATGGTAGGATGCTACATACTATCGGTCTATGAAGAATTAATCAAACTACAGACTCTATCAAAGCATCTTATCAGCTTCTTGTAACTTCTTAATCCCTCTTGTTTATTGGCTTCAGTGCTATTTGTTGTTCCTTGTCCCCAACTGGCCTCTTCCAATTATGTACCACCAGTTGTTATTCAATTACATGTTGTTGTTAATGTTAATCTGTTGTTTGTCGAAACATACCATGTATATAAACTTCGCATCATTTGGTCGTAGTCACTTTCAGCTTGATAATGGTGTAAGAATCTACACCGAAACGTCGCTCTATCTATAAACAAGACGTTGTCATCCATAAAGTTGTATGTTTCATTTTCAACTCGTTTATCCTTGTCAAGCTGGTGTCTGAGACGCTTTTTACAATAAAACTGATCTGAGATCTGGGTTCTGAACATAGCGCAGCGACATTCGTAAGCCTATGATAAACTATATTGTTACGACACAGGCTAGCTACTCTCGAAACGTTCGTAGCCCTACTCCTACTTCTTAAGCCCACTCTTAACACACTGGCTACGATCAAAGTTAAGAATCCTTAGGGCTACGAACGTTTCGAGAGCAAGGGCACAGGCTAGCTATTCTCGAAACCTCCATAGCCCTACAAAATTCTTAAGCCCATTCTTAACACACTGGCTACTGGCTACGATCAAAGTTAAGAATTCTTAGGGCTATGAACGTTTCGAGAATAAGGGTCCTGTGCCTAGATTTTCGAAGCTCTCTTAGCGCTGAGATAGTCGTAAGTGCCATACATTAACATTAACTTACGACTATCTTAGCGCTGAGAGAGCTTCGAAATTCTAGGCCCTGGTCCGTGACGTTCGTAAAGCCACGACATTCGTAAGCCTATGAAAAACGTGTTCCTCCTCTCGTATTTGTGGCCTATTGTGCTGATAACGTTACAGCAGTTTGTTACGTTACGAACGCTTTGTGGATCGGTACCCAGGGTATCACCTTCACGAGCGCGAATCCATGAATATTAATAGACGCGCCATTTAATGCAATATTTTAATGCAATATTTGAGGTTAGGTAGGGTAATAATGAAGTGTTATGGTAGCTGGACAATACATTTACGTGAGTTACCTTTGCCTAGGAGTGAGTGAGAATGCCTTTTATGCCGCCTTTAGCAATAATTCAACAACATCATGGTGGTGGACACCAGAAAAGGTGTCAAATATTGTACTCACGCGGGGAATCGAACCCGGGTATTCAGTGTGACGTGTCATTAGGCTACCCCACCGCCTCTTATTTGACTAGGTGGTGGTGGTGGTGGAATTGGGTTTAACGTCGTGCTTGAGAATATTTCGCTCATATGAGGACGTGCATGCGTGTGTAGGTGTATGTGCGGCTGCTTGTACTAGCCCAGACTGAAGCTGGTTTTATAGTGCTAGCCCACTGAGATACCATGCCGCAGTGAAGCATGAATACCCCACTCAGACACATTATACTGACTCCGAGCCGACCAGTCCTTGTTGTACCCATTAATGCCGAGCGCCAGGCAGGGACCAACAAGTACCATATTTTAACGTCTTTTGGTATGACGCAGTCGGGGATCGAACCCGCGACCTTCCGCACTCCGGGCGGACGCTCTAACCACTACACCACGGAGTATTTGACTAGGGTTTTACGTTGCATGTTTGTTCCAGTTGCCTCCCTCCCCCCGGGACAGGAAACAGAAACTACGATAGCAACATTTGGAACACCAGTGGTCATAACTACACCCGAAACTGTGACTACAATGGCGGCTCCAAGTACACCTGTACCAACGACACCTGTACCTGGTGAAACGACAGGTGAGCATTATGGAAAAACTAATACACACCCATACCTTTCTCAAAGACGGTTTTAGCATATTTCTTTTCTTTCGAGTACATCTGAAATGATGAAAGACAAAGGAAATTTGTATTACTAATTCATTTCGGACATGTCTGAAGTTCTCCTTATCTGAAAGTTTATTGCCCGTTATTACGTTACGAAGAACACAAATTATGTATTACAAAATGGACTTTTCACGATTACGCTGATAAGGCCACATAAACTAGATTTCTTGTTTCTCATCACTACTTTTTTTAAAATGGGTATGTAGGGCGGATTTTATTTATATTTTTTAATATTTTTTTCTGATTTTCTATACAGTGTTCGTCGAATGCCGGAAGCTGAAACGGATTTAGGAAATCTGCGGGCTTTACACACGCAAATTTACCAATGCAAAATAAAATCTATTTTTTAGGGTCGCCAACAGAGACTCCAGAGTGTGCAAATCCGAAACCGAAATGTGGTGAGATCGGTGAAGCTCTCAAAAACTGCGAAGGAGCACAGGCGGTTGTTGACCGTTGCATCAAAGAAACATGCGGGAGTGAAGACGTCTGCAGCTTCGTAACCGACGCGATTCGGTTACTTCAAGTGGCCTACGATAAGAATCAAGAAATATGTGCTTCCATTTCCGCAGCAAGAAGAGCAGTTAGAAAGATGAGGCGGTTGACAGATTGTGGTATGTAATCATCTATGACAATATACACGGCAAAATTATCAAAGGCTAGACCCTTTAATGTTACACAAACCCCTTAACCCTTTAATGTTACACAAACCCCTTGGGATCCGGGTAAGAACTGGTTTTCAGCAGCCCATGCTTCTCGTAAGAGACTAACGGGATCGGGTGGTCAGCCTCGCTGACTTGGCTGACACATGTCATCGCATCACAATTGCGTAGATCGATGCTCATGGTGTTGATCAATGGATTGTCTGGTCCAGAATTGATTATTAACACACCGCCGCCATATAGATGGAATATTGCTGAGTGAGGCGTTAAACAACACACAAATAATATTACGCAACTGATATTTTCCAGTCAGGATAAGTGAACAGAATAGTTCAGGATCGCTGAGTGTGGCTTAGAACAACAGACAAAAGTTGCTGATCAGTTTTTCAATAAGTCACTAGCATAACCGTTTTTTAAAGATGCTTTGCTAATGCTTCTGAAACAAATATGCTCATGATATTGTCACAATTGTACAATCGACTATGCTTTTGGCAGAGATTCTTTATCAATGTGGAAAGGGTTTGTCGCTTCTATTGCTATAACTTGAATGCTGAAACATTGCTGAATGTTGCGTTCTGGAATTATTCAGTTCGATACGGAGGAACGCTATTTCAACCGTTTAAATATTATGTTGGCTTGACAGGGAAAGAATGTTTCTGTAAAAACAAACTTTAGTTTGTACTTTTTGACGGATAAAAGCAGATTTTTGTATAAGGAATTATTATCCTTAGGTACGCTACTAGAACAAGGAATTGTTACAATGTTATAACATAATATTATGTACATACGAGTGAGGTTTAGTTCAATTCAACGGATGCCTATATTGGACTTGCAGCAGCTCAATGTGTATGTGAGATATAGATCTATCAAGAAAATATGTAATTGGCTTTATAGGAGCATGTTTTTAACATATAATACTGATTTCCAAACATACCTAGTGTCCAACTTTCATCACGAACTTGTTCATACTTTTTGAACCTGGAGATTTTTTGTGATCACTTTAGAAATTGTTACCTTTTTGAAGCTCCTAAAATTGTACAATTTTGAAACGAAAAATAGATTTTGAAAACCATCTGAATATGTCCGATAACATGTGTCCTATTTTTGTAATATTTTGTAATTTCAGTGGACCAGTTGTACCTTGTCTGTTAACAGTTGTGTATTTTTTACGTAATCTACCATTGTAGACGACTCACCGGCGATACCAGCGTGCAAGTCTGCCAAATGGAGGCGCCGATACGCATCCCCCCCTCTGCCTAGGACGTGTTCATATCCCTTCCGCTCTGACGAAAGTGTCGGCGCAAATAATCTTGACGTCATGTGTGTGTGCATTCCCGGTTATGTACTTAAACCGTCCGCCGGTCCTAGCGGTATGGACTGTGTTCCCGTCGCTGAATGCGGCTGCAGATACGGGACACAGTATCTAGAGGTAATTTCTAAAGAATGTAAAGGTTAAATTGTTTCATGACTTGTCTTAGCTTTTTGTAATGTGTTACTAATTTTAATACATTGAACAAGATATGTATAAATTTAATTGACCTTCGAACAAGCACCCTCCTAGGAACTTTCAGAAAATTATCCAAACTTTTCAACTCTCTTCTTTCTGAATTTTTATCGTAGAAGATTTTCTTTTCCCAAGAAATTTCTGCATTAATTTCTTTAAACTGTCATATAATATTTGGACCAAATGGAAGTCGAAGTTTCATAAAAATATTTTTTCATAAGTCAAGAGAGGTACAGAGTATTGTGGTTCAATATTTCGGAAGTTTTTGTCGCCTTGTTACTTATAGCCTCACTATGTTGAACAATCTATTAAATAATTGTTCAAACTGTTTCTGATGTCCCCCGTCATGATATTGCTGGAATATTGCTAAAAGCGGCATAAAACTAAACTCACTCACACACTCGATAGACATATTTGTTCCCTTTGGGGTTTTGCCAACTGATAAAAGCAAATGTCAGTTTCCGTTTTCAGTCTGCAAATATCAGAATCGCTTATAACCAAATGATCATATTACACTTTCCGCAGATCGGGGAATACTACGAGGACAAGGACACATGCACTGGAACACAGTTATGCTCAGCATTTAATACTATTGTACCTGCAAACAAATCGTGTGTTGAAAACGCCGAGTGCAAAGATGGCAAGTGCGTTTGCGAAGAGGGCTTCATGGGCAATGGTGTTGAACTATGCGAAAAAGGTATGCAAAAACCCTATATAGACTGACATTATTTTTAGGTGACAGGCAACCCGCCTACAAGTATTGAAGCATGATATATCACATGTTCGTAGTAGAAGTACATTTTGAAAAAAATCATTTTTGAAAAATAGGTATTAGGTATCCCTTAATCATAATATATAGCGCAGGATGAACCTCTGTTTTCCTCAGATGCGTATTACGTGAACACCCGGATTAGAATTGGTCTTCATCAACCAATGCTTGCAGGCTCGTTGGCATTGTTGATGTATGTCGTCGTATCCTAACTGCGTACTTTGAACCTCATTGTTGTCAATCACTGGATTTTCTGGCCCGGACTAGGTTATTCTAGAATTGTTGCTGAGACCTAACAAGACGAAGAGCTGCGTGAACTAGAGGATCATTCTTAACTTATGTTATATTTGGGGTTGCACTTTCTTAGTAAAGTACAGATTCTAGAACTTTTGTTAAGTTGAGTGCACCTAATCGCCAACACACAAAGTCAGCGGCCTAAACCGCTCAGCCACCGCGGCTTCCACAAAAATGGAAGTCGGGCAACTGGTAGTCTGCGGACTTTGTGTACCCCTCTGACAAGTGTAAATTGGCACAGCTTCTTAAAACGTGGTCAAATGTAAGTTATGCTATATTTGGGATTACACTTTTTACTAAAGTGAAGAATCTAATCCTGGGGAATACTCAACCCAACAAAAGTACTAGACTCAGTACTTGACTTAGAATGTGTAATCCCAAATATATGGTGGCAATGGAAATGGGTTTATAGTCATTTCTTAATATCAGTCGGCCATTGCGGACCCAACCGAATAAGCACGATTGAATATTCACAGTACCATACTGATGTGTCAGCGATTCCAGCATTTGCTTGTTTCGTTTTTAGCCACACTCAGTCTTGGTGTAAACTTTCTTTTGCTAGGTACTGTTTGTGTAAAAGTGATGGTTAGGATACATGTATTTTATCCGAGCTGTACAATTTCGTACCAGCATAATTGCTTATGCTACGATCACCATGGTTCTAATTTTCCCTTGAATGTCTCGGTGTAAAATATTGTAAGCGTCATTGGTCCATTGTACACACTAAAGTGACTTTAAAAACTCTCTACTAGATGAATATTATTGTTTATTACAACTGATACTTTTGAAAAAGAGAAAATGGGAAAGCATTGTTTGAAAAAAGGTTTTCGGGATCATATTTTCTACATTCTTACAAAGACACATGTTTTACACAGACAATTATGCAATTAACCACGAATGCATCGCATATTACACAGGTGCATTATAGAATAATAACGAGGACGACGGGGAACAGTCACTCTCGGTTGTCTATCTGATTCTATTCAGTAGAGATCAATAGTTTTTTCCATGGATCACTGAAATCATCGATAACACCATGAGCTATCTTTAAGTTGAAATATTCGATTATCCTGCTGCCAGCAAGGAACTAGTAACGTAGCCGAACTATTACTGAGTTGTTATACTGCAGACAATAAAATATAACGATGGCGACAAATAATAACTTAACCAGATTTTCAGAGAAATGTTCCTTATATTGTCTTGTAGAGATCGACTATCCCGAGAAGAGATGCGTCGAGAGCTATGACTCCGTCGCCGGCATCAACAGGTTGACGTGCGAGTGCAAGATGGGATACGCTTCTACTTGCGAGACGTGTGTTGGTATGTTTCACAGTGCAAACGAATTCAGCTCTAGCTATAGAGCGGTTGTTATGGGTCGGTTATGGGACTGTGAGGTCTTATGAGGGGATTTAGCACTTACGAGAAAAATAGCGTTAATTAATGATAACGAAAAAGCAAAAAAGAGTGCGCCACAATCTAACGTTCTTAAACGGGGTTAGATTTTCTTAAAGCTTTCGGGGCGATGAGCTTGCCTAGTGGTTGAAGTGTTGGCTTGTCACGCGGAAGACCCGAATCGATTCCCCACATGGGTACAATGTGTGAAGCCAATTTCTGGTGTCCCTCGCCGTGATATTGCTGGAATATTGCTAAAAGCGGCGTAAAACCATACTCACTCGCTTTCGGACATTCCATTTCTTGGTAAGTATGTGGAAAAGTATACTTCGACCTCCTATAAAAGTATATATGCCAGGCTGCATTCATCATGTCTTATATAGATACCTTTCATAGGAAGTAGGTGAGGTGAAATGGGGTTTAACGTCGCACGTAAGAATATTTCGCTCATATGACGACGTGCATGCGTGTGTATGTGTACTGCTGCTTGTACTAGCCCAGACTGAAGCTGGTTTTATAGTGCTAGCTCACTGAGATACCATGCCGCAGTTAAGCACGAATACCCCACTCAGACACATTATACTGACTCCGAGCCGACCAGTCTTTGATGTACCCATTAATGCCGAGCGCCAGGCAGGGACCAACAAGTACCATATTTTAACGTCTTTTGGTATGACGCGACCGGGGATCAAACCTGCGATCTTCCGCTCTTTGGGCGGACGCTCTAACCACTACACCACGGAGGCGGTCTCATATGAAGTAACATTAATAATGATAACAATAATAATTCATTTATGTAGCGCCTAGTGTCCATCTGACTGGAATCTGGACGCTATAGTCACAAACGGCCTGTGAGGCGCTAGAAGGTTAATAGTCACGTGATTTATCTCACCGGGTACCCATTTTATACTGGGTGAACAGAGATAATGTTGAACAAACTGACTTGCCTTGAGACCACACGTATCACATGTGCTTCGTTGTGGAGCAGGACTGAAGTCTTTGAAACTCTCAGGAGTCAAGCTGCCAAACACGGTCACCCATCCTAGGACTCTCCGCGTTCAACTGATTTGTGACCTGAGCTCTATGCGCAGGACCACACACCACCACACCGACACATTAAATAGGAAGTGTTCATATTACTAGGTAATGTGTAAGTACTAGGTTATATCGATATATTAACACAGTGCTGTGAATGAATCAATTCATGGATACAGGATGAGCTTGTTCATGTATTATATATTTGATGAACATTGTCTACGCAGATATCGACGAATGTGCCAACAGCAATGAGTGCGGTCCAGGAACGAAATGCTTTAATCTGCCTGGAAGCTATCAATGCGATTGCAAGACGGGATTCACCAGAGAGTCAAACACTACATGCAAAGGTACGTGGGCCAGGGTTGGTCCTAGTTATAGGACCGTGAAGACTCGGGTTAGAACTGGTCTTTAGCAACCTATGCTTGTCGTAAAAGGCGACTAACGGGATCGGGTGGTCAGGCCCGCTGACTTGGTTGACACATGTCATCGTATCCCAACTGTGTAGATCGATGCTCATGCTGTTAATCACTGGACTGTCTGCAAAAGGTAGGAGCTATAATGTCTCTTTAATGACACATTCTTCAAATGACCTTGCGATGGCGAGAGATATTTTTCATGATCTTATTTATCCTTGTGTTCAGATATCAAGGAATGCGAGAACAACCCGTGTCCAGAAAACTCCATATGCTACGAAGGAGAAGGCTCTTACTACTGCAAGTGTTGTGAAGGATTCCAGAAGAATGGCGATAAATGTGAAGGTTAGTAGTGCCAATATCAGAATGTGTATCCGTTCCCGTATCATAGAAGATTAAGGTTGTCCAACTTCCCCCTGATTGGAGAAGCACTGAGTGTAGTAACGTGTAAAGGTTGTCTAGCTTTCCCCTGATGGTAGAAACACTGAGGTGTTACGATTGTCTAGCTGTACACTGGTGGTAGAAACACTGACGTGTTACGATTGTCTAGCTGTACCCTGATGGTAGAAACACTGAGGTGTTACGATTGTCTAGCTATACCCTGATGGTAGAAACACTGAGGTGTTACGATTGTCTAGCTATACCCTGATGGTAGAAACACTGACGTGTTACGATTGTCTAGCTATCCCCTGATGGTAGAAACACTGAGTGTGTTGTGGGGTGTTAAGATTAATAATATTCATCTTTCCCCTGATGGTAGAAACACTAAATGGATACATACCACTTTCTTTCAGCCATTGATAAATCGAACCCCCCAAACAAATGCTGCACTTGCGTACTGGCACAATGTTCTGTCGCTCCCAACGGAAATGCAGATGCTGGTTGTTATGTGGATAATGGCGAGGAGACGTCTTATGACAGTTTCCACACGGCGTTCATTTATCGATGCATCAAGAACCTGCCATTCAAGGTGGATGACTACAAATACAGACCATGCACAACCCCAGTAGAGACAGTTACCACGACAACCCCTGGAGGTAAGAAATAATCACATGCTGTTGTGTCCATGCACGTACGTAATCTGTGTGTCCGTATGCGCGTACGTCATCTGTGTGTCCGTATGCACGTACGTCATCTGTGTGTCCGTATGCACGTACGTCATCTGTGTGTCCGTGTGTATGAACACAGATGTATGTATAAGAATTCCCGTCTTCGCCAGTTAGTGATGAAACATGCATGGCTTATAGTCAGTGGTTGTTGCCAAGTGCTCATACCTCCCGCACTAGAGTTTGCGTAGTTGCCTAACTCGAGTGTACCAAAATACTTTCATCGATCGTTTGAATTCTAGACATTGGTTATGATTAGTGTTCTTCGTTTGGCCAGGTAAAGATTGTAATCCGTACACTCTGCAATCTTTCCACATTGCCCTGAGATGCCGCCCTCGAACTGAAATATTGTTGACATAATTTGCTCACAAAGTTCCTGCGGAACTCCAATCCTTTTAAGGTAGACTTGTGGCCATTGTTGCGCTAAGGTCACCTTGTAAAACGAAGTGTCTCAAGCGTTCAAAATTGGTTAAATCCAAGGAATCAATACTGAATCAAACGACTAGTGTTCTAGCTTAACTTTATACCGTTAACAACCTACACTGACATAACATCAACTTTTTCAGCGTTGCCAACTACAACACCTGCAGCCGATACGACTACGCAACCACCAGATCCATGTCGGGACACCGTCGTGTGTAATCTTTCTGATGAGAATGACAAAACGATTGGTGCGTATATTCTCCTGTAACTAAGTGCTTGGGTTATATTCAGAACCAGCTATAAATACGTCTCCTAGAACGCCTAACTAGGCGGTGGGGTAGCTTAGTTGGTAAAGCGTTCGCTTGTCACGACGAAGACCTGGGTTCGATTCCCCACATGGGTATAATGTATGAGGTTCAATTCTGGTGTTCCCCGCTGTGATATTGCTGGAGTATTGCTAAAAGCGGCGTAAAGCCATACTTACTGTCTCGCCAACGTCTAGCTGGTTCGTTGTACAAACTTTGTAATATCGTGACTGGTTTGTTGTGAAAACAAAGTTGCAGCCAACATGTATGGTATATCTGGTACCGTGCATAAATTCCTCAGACAGTTGTAACCAACATCTTGACTGGTTGGTTGTTAGAACACTTCAGACACTTGTACTCACCATATTTTCTGCCTGGTTGTCAAAACACTTCTGACACGTATGACATTTGCAATAAAAATATTTACTGTCTGGTTGTCAAAAGACTTCCGATATTTGTAACCAACATCTTGACTGGCTGTTTACAGAAAACTTCAGACTGTTATAATCAACATATTTACTGTCTGGTTGTAATCAACATATTTTGTCAAAAGACTTCCGATATTTGTAACCAACATCTTGACTGGCTGTTTACAGAAAACTTCAGACTGTTATAATCAACATATTTACTGTCTGGTTGTCAAAAGACTTCCGATATTTGTAACCAACATCTTGACTGGCTGTTTACAGAAAACTTCAGACTGTTATAATCAACATATTTACTGTCTGGTTGTCAAAAGACTTCCGATATTTGTAACCAACATCTTGACTGGCTGTTTACAGAAAACTTCAGACTGTTATAATCAACATATTTACTGTCTGGTTGTCAAAAGACTTCCGATATTTGTAACCAACATCTTGACTGGCTGTTTACAGAAAACTTCAGACTGTTATAATCAACATATTTACTGTCTGGTTGTCAAAAAGACTTCCGATACTTCCGATATTTGTACAGAAAACCAACATCTTGACTGGCTGTTTACAGAAAACTTCAGACTGTTATAATCAACATATTTACTGTCTGGTTGTCAAAAGACTTCCGATATTTGTAACCAACATCTTGACTGGCTGTTTACAGAAAACTTCAGACTGTTATAATCAACATATTTACTGTCTGGTTGTCAAAAGACTTCCGATATTTGTAACCAACATCTTGACTGGCTGTTTACAGAAAACTTCAGACTGTTATAATCAACATATTTACTGTCTGGTTGTCAAAAGACTTCCGATATTTGTAACCAACATCTTGACTGGCTGTTTACAGAAAACTTCAGACTGTTATAATCAACATATTTACTGTCTGGTTGTCAAAAGACTTCCGATATTTGTAACCAGCAACTGAACTGCTTCTCTTGTAGCGATTGTCTGAAATCACTCTTTTCATTTTGATTGTTTAAAGCTCCCGTATGCAGTGAAAACAACGTGAAATTCCCGAACTTGTGTGCCTTCAAACAAGCAGAATGTAGAGGAAACAACAACAGCCCGCCCCAGGAGTTGCCAGCGTACACCCGTGGGGAATGTCCAACCACTACACCACCACCAACTTCACCAGATCCAACCAGTAAGTTGGTGGGCATATAGCCTGAATCTCTCCTGAATCTCTCACACACACACACACACACACACACACACACACACACACACACACACACACACACACACACACACACACACACACACACACACACACACACACACACACACACACACACACACATTAAATCATGGCCGGACCTAATTGGTGTCAGGTGAAAATGAACTGTGCACCCCCCTTCTCAAAAAGTTGTATCCGCTCCTGCTGTGGGTGTCAAGCCCTAAGTAAGCCTACTTATTCCATTTATATAGTTCGTCTCTGGAGTGCAGTGTGTACAGCATCTGAGTATATGTTTCACGGAATATTAGTTAAAAAAATAGAATTAAAATTTAGATTTGATACTGCAGTTGCCACACGGCTGAAATATTACCGTATGTTGCATAAAACCCACAGTATAACATCGTATAAATCAAGTTCGGGTATTGACAAGTTGGCTATTATAGAAAACTAAATACTAATGTAAATGCTGTTGTTCTTTCGATCAGGTCCATTTGACTGGGGCCCGTGGGGAGCCTACGAACCATGCGATGCACCTGATTGCGACACGCCCGGCAAACGGACCCGTGAACGAGACTATACTTTGAACCCAGGGGCACCAGATATTGTACCACCCGAGAGTGAACGTGTCTCTTTCATCAGCTGCAAAAAGCCTGGCTGTACACCCAAACCAACAGGTGAGTAATGTAATTTTATGTATATTTATTCAGGTGGTACCGTTCCTTGTGTAGTTAGAGACTCTGTGGTAATCATCTGTAGCCCAGGTAAGAATTGGTCTTCAGTAACCCATGGTTGTCGTAAGAGGCGACTAACGGGATCGGGTGATCATGCTCGCTGACATAATTGACACATGTCATCGTATCTCAGTTGCGTAGATCGATGCTCATGCTGTTGATCACTGGATTGTCTCATCCAAACTCGATTATTCACAGACCGCTGACCAAATATTTTTGGAACATTTTTGAGAGCGGCGTCAAACCACAACAACAATCAATCAATCAATCAATCAATCAATATAACGCAATACTTTTGGTAAATGAAGACGACTTAGTTTCCGGACTGTCAAAGATTATCGATATATAATCTACACAATGCTAAGTCTTAAAAAGAAGCATGTAAAAAAAAAAGCTTACAAAATAAATTCCAAATATCCTGTGTATATTTACGTTGATATTAAGGAAACATATATATTTCTGAAACAAAGGATTCTTTCACTCAGGAATGGGATAAACGTAAGAATTAAATTCACAAGTAAAGTTTCCGTCCCGTGTAACTGTGTTTCATTCTCTGTATCACCCCTAATGACATTAAGGATAATTCTTTGCAACTGCAAACATGCATGTAAATAAAATATACTTACATCCTTGTCTTGTTTCTCTTAACAAAATTGAAATCTACTTTTACAGCGGCACCTACTACTGTGGTTCCCGACAAATGTGAATTTCTCCAATGCGGAAGCGAAATTAACCCAGTTTGCGGTGCTATTGCTAATGGAAGCCCAACTACATACGACTCGGAGTGCAGACTTAAGGAACGTGCATGCGACAGTACGCCGAGATCTATATACAGGGTCGTATCAAGATCTAAATGCCCAGACAAAGAAGGAGGTTAGTTTGTTTTTCAAACTCTGAACTCTTATAATGATAGAGTTTTGGTAAAATAATATATTTCAAGACATAAAGTTCTTTTCTTAAAGGATAATTCCGAGTAACAATTTCCAGGTAAGGGAAAGGAATTTAGTTGCCGTAAAATAAACCATGTAGCCGAAGACGACATTGAAATCAGTGAGTCACTCACAACAATAACAATGTGCGTTATCTCAGTGTATGTTGACGTGGGAACCCGCGCAGATCCGGGTTACAATAATTGGTCTTCAGCAACCCACGCTTGTAAGAGGCGACTAACGGGATCGGGTGGTCAGGCTCGCTGACTTGGTTGACACATGTCATCGTATCCCAATTGCGTGGATTGATGTTCATGCTGTTGATCACTGGATTGTCCGGTCCAGACTCGATTATTTACAGACCGCCGCCATATAGCTGGAATATTGCTGAGTGCGGCGTTATGCAACAACCAACCAACTTGATGTGGGTGGAAGGGACGAAGTGAGCCTATTTGTTACATTTAATTCGTAGCCTAGTGGTTTAAGGCGTTCGTTCGTCACACTGAAGACCCGGGTTCGATTCCCACGTGGGCACAATTTGTTAAGCTCCTTTCTTGTGTCCCCCGACGTGATATTGCTGGAATATTGCTAAAAGCGGCGTAAAACCAACTCACTCACTCATTTAATTCGTCAAAGGCATACACTACCTCTGGAGTAAGTCTGTACAGCATTCAGTACTTGTTTCACGGAAGATGAGGCATTCGTGCGACATAGGAATACACGAGGTTATTCAATTATGTCCTCGAGATTATTTATTTTATCATTGCTGTTTCACATTTATAGTTTCATGTTTATGTTTTTCTAGGGCTCCTTTCACGAAGCAACTTTTACTAAGGTCAATCTTAACTCCCATTCTTTAACATTGCACTAAGGTTACCTTCCCTAAATTAACCTTAGTGCAATGTTAAAGAATGGGAGTAAAGGTTAACCTTAGTAAAGGTTGCTTCGTGAAAGGAGCCCCTGGTGTCCCCCGCCGTGATAATGCCGGAATATTGCTAATAAGGCGTAAAACACTCACTCACTCAACTTTATGATACAGAACCCGAACCACCCAAGCTCTGCAATGACGGACCTGTCTTGAAGAAGGTGCAATACAACATCACACGTGGAGCCATATCATGTTTCTACGAGGCGGAAATGAACGTTTGCGAGTCTCTGCAATGCGTCAGCCCAGCGGGAAGTACAAGCTCCAGCATCTGCTGCAAAGGAGTTACGTTTGCTGCAGAAAAGGTGTCTGTCAATGCTTTGTGCACTGACAACTCCTTTGAAATGATACGTGTAAGTAATACTCCCCTTTCCTGATAAAATCATACCTCTATTCTAGGTCCAAATTGTGTGGACCCGTGAAGATTCGGGTTAGATTTGGTCTTCAGCATGATCCGACTAACGGGTAATGGGTGAAGTTTTAGAAAGGCATTGGGTGGTCAGGCTGGCTGACTAGGTTGACACATGTCATCGTAGCCCAATTGCGTGGATCGATGTTCATGATGTTGATCACTGGATTTTCTGGCCCAGACTTGTTTATATACAGGCCGCTGAAATGTAGCTGGAATATTACTGAGGACGGCGTCAAACAAACCAACCAATGCATTGAGCATTCTGAAATGATCCCTCAATAAAAACATTCCCAGATGTTAAATAATGTTCATATCTTTTTAACAGAGAAATACAGAACTGCGCTATTTCTTCATGATCCACATTCCTCTCCATACATAGATTTGACAATGTTTGGCTATCATATCAATCACTGGATTGTCTGGTCCAGACTCGATTCTTTACAGACCACCCCATATAGCTGGAATATAGCTGTGTGCGGCGGTAATTACCATACAGAGCCAGCACCACCACACGTGTTCCCTATTGACTTTCTGTGAAAAAGTTTGTTTGCTGTTGCGTCCAATTCCATAATTTTGTCAATGAGTATGACTAATGTATTGTTTCTGGTTGTTTCACAGTTGAGTAATCCAGAAACTTGCGCGTGTCAAGACGAGGGGGGACCATAGCCTGTCCAGGCTCCAAAAACTGAAGTACACACACATGATGTAAAAGATGTAACTGCATATACTATATAAGATGAAAATAAATACCCAGCATACTTTACTCTTGTCTGTTTCGTATTATATAGTTTTGATTTATGGGTTGGCTCAGTGGCTCACGCCCAAACCGATGGGTAATATCATGAGCATTGATCGACGCTGTAACCATGTGTTGCGTGGACTTTGGACATACGGTTGCCAATGGCATGCTGTGTCTCAACTGGAGGTGTACGATTGTCAATGGCAGGGCGCGCCCAGATATGGCGTGTACCAGCTGGAGCTAAAGGCTGTACATAGGGGCCAAACCAAGCCGATGGTTAATATCATGAGCATTGATCGATGTCGAGGCATACACTGTAACCATATGTTGCGTGGACTTTGGATCTGACCCCGTCATGATGTGTACCAGCAGGTTAAAGGCTGTACATATGTACCTTTCATTGTGTTAATCAAACCAAACCGATGGTTAATATTATGAGCATTGACCGACACCATCGAGGCATACACTGAACCACGTATGCATGGATGCAATGCCGAATCAGCATAAACAATGAAGGAGTAGCCTTGTGGATAAACCATTCGTTCGGAACGCTCACGGTCCGTGGTTCGTTTCCTCGAGTTCTGGTGTCATACGCCATGGTGCAGCAAGAATATAGCTAAAACAGGCGGAACACTACACTCACTTACACGGTGTAGGTTCTTGTATATTGCGATGTACATTATGTACACTAGATATGGTGCAGTGGTTTAAACGCTCACTCATGGACAGTAACATCCTCCATAATCTCCAGGGTATACGTTCCGATAAACCTCCACTATACCCGGGGCGGGTGAGAGAGAGAGAGAAGCCTAGTGGTTAAAGCGTTCGCTCGTCACGCCGAAGTCCCGATGTCGATTCCCCACGTGGGTACAATGTGTGAAGCGCATTTCTGGTGTCCCCTGTCGTGATATTGCTGGAATATTGCTAAAAACGGCGTAAAACCATACTCAGTCAGTCAGTCCACTAATCCCTGGAAGACCGCCTAGTGGTTAGTGTGTCCGCCCGGAGAGCGGAAGGTCGCGGGTTCGATCCCCGACCGCGTTATACCAAAAGAAGTTAAAACTATGGTACTTGTTGGTCCCTGCTTGGCGCTTGGCATTAATGGGTACAACAAGGACTGGTCGACTCGGAGTCAGTATAATGTGTCTGAGTGGGGTATTCATGCTTCACTGCGGCATGGTATCTCAGTGAGCTAGCACTATAAAACCAGCTTCAGTCTGGGCTAGTACAAAGAGCCGCACATACACATACACACGCATGCACGTCGTCATAGGAGCGAAATATTCTCAAGTACGACGTTAAACCCAACGTCTACGGCTCGGCCCGATAACTTTATTACCTCCCTTTTCTGGCTCCGCATTCTCACAGTAGCCAGTCAGATAAGCCGTTACAACCTAACTTGCCAGTATCAAAGATAGCAGCTGCAACCGGGAAGGTTTGTTCGCTGTGCGTCTCAGATGTAGGGTGAAAATCATACAGACAAATTGACAGGTGTGAAACCTTCCAAAAATATATCAAATTTGCGAGAAATGGCAATATATTCCTTAGCTCGGAGGATAGAATTTAGAGTTTTTCAATATCTTAACCATGTATACACATATTATATTCAAAAGAAATGAAATTATGTCTAAATCTTCAAAGACAATACAACATTTTAATCATGAAAGAATAACATACAATATTGTTTAATCAACTAGTCACATGATCATAACGGGTCCGGGGTTTTGAGATGGGTACCCTGGTCCAACTCATTACCCAGCCGTCCCGGGTATCCCATCCCTACCCTGGAGATTATCGAGGATGGGAAAGTAACTGATATATACAATATGTGGAGTCTATATTTGTGCAGGGACAACGTCCACCTCAGTTTGGAACAACGTGTTAAATCTTTACGTGTATGCAACCGAATAGTGTTTTTAAGTTTGACTGTTTTTGGTTTGACTGTTGTGTCCCATCGTCCGTTCATCTACATTATGGGGAAGTGGGTTAGCCTACACGTAGCTGTTAAAGGGTTGGCTCGTCACGCCGGGTTCGATTCCCATCATGGGTACTGACTGACTGACTGAGTTTAGTTTTACGCCGCTTTTAGCAATATTCCAGCAATATCACGGCGGGGGACACCAGAAATGGGCTTAACACATTGTGCCCATGTGGGGAATCGAACCCGGGTCTTCGGCGTGACGAGCCAACGCTTTAACCACTAGGCTACCCCACCGCCCCCCATCATGGGTACAATGTGTGAAGCCCATTTCTGGTGTCCCCGCTGTGTTAGTGTTGGAATATTGGTAAAATCGTCTAAAACCAAAACAAAGCAACTAAGGTAACACATTAGCCCTAAATGATGATCACATTCAGTATACCCATCATTGGATTTTGAAATAGGCAAGTCAAGACAGGTTGGATTCTAATAAATTATAAGCGGCAAAACAGTTTCCATAAATTTTGCAAATTACGATTCCGAACATGTAGTAAGAATGTGTTTATAAATCACAGTACGATACTGATGAGACTACGTCACAAACACACGCAATGTCAGGTAAATCGTTCATCTAAAAAATCCAACAAAACACTGGAATATGGTTCAGCCGCTGAATGTAAACAAACGCATTTTTGAAATTTGAATCCACAGCCGTACATAGCACTATATGTTTAAATATTGCACTGCACACAATTTGTACTCAAATGACAGACATCTTGAAACGTTTTAAATGATCAGACATTGCCATGAGTCAAGTATTTTCACCTTAATGTCTTGCATTATGATTGACTTTGGAACATTAATTTGATCAGGAAGAGAAATTTTATGGATGTCAACTTCTTTATTATGAGGAACACAACGTTTCGGAATATATCCTTACTCCTTCATCAGGTAAATGAATGGTATGAGACAGATAGCATATATATGTACATGTAAGAACAACAAAAGTGATAAGACAACATAGATGCAGGCAAAACAATGGAACAAATGGAAGCCAGCACTTAACAGTTAATTAGCACTGAATGGGGGCCAACACTAGTTAATTAGTGCTGATAGAAGCCAACATTTAACAGTTAAGTAGTGTTGATAGGAGATGAACAGTGGACATCTAAAAGCCAATATCTGGAGAATGGACAAAGGGCAGCTGGGAGGTAGCCTGTAATAACACTAATGGATAAACGCAATTGAGAAAGACAACTAGAGGCCAGTACAAACAGATGGACCAGAGTAAGACGATTAGCACAGACACTGATAACGCAATGATTACATATACATATACAATGATCAAAGTAACAAGTCCCAGGCATTGGGCAGATGGGTTCCATGGTCGCGGTTCATGGCTGGCTGGTGTCTCCTGATGGCAATGGCTTCTTGTAGTTTTCTTTGTCGCCTGTTGTTGTTGTTGGCGGACAGGACTTTGGTGGCTTCCCACTTGATGTGATGATCTTGGTTGTTGATGATGTGTTCAGAGACACGCAGGAAGGAAAACAAGAATGGTTCAGTTCCTTGGAGGTGTCTCCATACCAGATGTCTGGCTACAGTGGGCAGCAACAGTGGGCAGCAAGGCGAATGGACAGCAACAGAATATGGTGATGACTTTCTCCTGATTGATGATAATCATAACGACAGTAGGATTCTAGGTTTTGGTACCCATTCTGACCTGATTCCCCAACAGCAGCTATGGATGGAACTTTTAAGATTTGTTCGAAACTCTTCTACCAGTTATATATCATTCACTCACAACAGCCTTATGGAAGTGTCCCTGAGTTATTCTACCTACTACCTGACAAGAAGTTGGGAACGTACCAGCGACTGATCAGCTTGTTGACGTCGAAGGCTACTGCACAGATGCTGACATTAGAGCCAACATCTCTCATTCTGGATTTTGAACTGACAGTCCACAACGCCAGCCGTGACCTGCTTCCAGCTACCAGCCTGAAGGGGTGTTTGTTTCACTTTGGCCAGGCTTTGTTCAGACACCTACAAGGATTGGGATTGGGTTCCGCATACAAGACAAGTGAAGACGTTCGTCGGTGGTTCAGAATGTTCATTGGATGTTGGATACCTTGATCAATGGCAGCTTTCCCATGAGAATCTGGAACCACTTTAGAAATGATAACCCTAGGACGAACAACGGATGCGAAGGCTACAACAGTCGTCTGGCAAAGCGAGTAGTTAAACCCCATTTGAACATTTATGAACTTATTTTGAAATTAAGTCGGAAGAGAGCAACAAGGCAGCATTTTTGCTCCAACTAGAAGCTGGCCAGAAGCCGACCAAACGCCGCCGGATGCAGGAAAACGACCTCACTCTTTACGACCTTGGCTGAGAGTATATGACCCTGTGAGAGAGACATTGCTTCATATCTGTCAGCTTGTGGTGCAGTGCTCGCGGGTTCGCTCAAGGCTTGAGCTCTGTCATCAGTGATATCAACTAAGCAATATTCCAGCTATATGGCCGCTGAAAAAAAGTACGCCCTTCTGAAATATTTTCGTATGACATTGCGAAATAATTAACCCACGACCTCTCTCTGGGCAGATGCTCCATCTTTTACACCAAGAATGCGGTGTCTTGTACACGTGTATTATGAATACACGACAAAAGATGAAACTACACACGTCTATAAACATACGTCAAACCAAAACAAAATACGTCAGTTTTGAATTATTTATTATACATATATGAAGTTCCCTTTTTACAAAATGGACGGACATTATATAACAATAACTTTTCATAAATAACAAAAACATCCCAGCAAGTTGAGGGACTATACGATAATAAGGCAAACCTAAGACTGCAGCACCAACCATATGGTAAGTGCTGGTTTGTGGGGTTGGAGAGGGAGAGGCGGGAGAGGAACATACATTTTTCAGACATTTTAAAAATATAATTGGTGAGATGAAACATGTTTTGCTACAAAAATATTTTTGTGAGGCAATTATTATTTCAAAGGGTTTCTGAGACAAACTTTTGTTGTTATTTAAATGCCTTCTTCTCTCTAGCACATAAAGTGGTCAGCCCATAAATCCTATCGTAGTCAAGACAATCTCTGTGGTGAGTTGATGGCTTTAGGAAATGATGACTGTGGATGCTCTACCATCAGTTTACCCTCATGTGAGCTTGAAAAAAGTGTGTAAGAAATCAGGCATGAAGCTGGATTTACCGACAAACTAAGGATGCCTAATAAGATCGATAATCGGAAATATCGTCAACAGGAAAAATTACTAAAGAATATTGATATGAAAATAGTGTCATCGATCGTAAATAAACTTTTGAGAGAGAATAAAGTTGTAATTTACTCACACAATATACCAAGTTAGGTTTTTAATCTAAATTGTATTCAGGATGCGTTTTTAGTAGTAATCCAGGCATAAACATTTCACTGTTCACCAATGGTGTGAAACATATTCATTTATTTCAGATATATTTTGGCATATTTTTCGCTCAAAGTTTTTTCTCCGATATTTATTGTGAAATATGGTAATAAGGTATAAAATATGTTTAGTTAAACGTGATCTAAGGGAGATAACTCGACTTTCTTTAGCGGTATGCAAGGTAAGCATGCCGCCGGAAAAGGGGAATAACTCTCGGGTTTTTGTGAAGGACGTTTGAAGGTTGTAATGGTTTCTGAAATAAAGGCTCAAGTGCACTCAACCACACATTATCGATATTTAGTTAATGATTATTGATCTGTTTAGGGTCTGTATCGATACCAGCCCTAACTCAAAGGCACAACAAACTAATCCAGCCTCCACAGACAATTGTACAATTGCTTCCCATACCTTAACCATTTCTTAGCATGTTCCTCAAGTCTAGGATTTAGAAGTCGGAAGAACATGTAGACATGAAAACTAACATATTTGTAATGTTTCTGGGCCGTTTCCTGCCTTTTCATAAGATGAATGATTCTGGGCAAGAACTAGGGGTGAAAAGACACAACAGGTGCAAGATATGATATATATCATGATACGTCGGTCATGATACAATACGAGTACTGCGATATGAACATTCTTGTCAGATCATGTGGAAACCTCTGATTACATGGGCGGTGGGGTAGTCTAGTGGTTAAGGTGTTTGCTCATCGTGCCGAACACCCGAGTTTGGTTCCTTGCATGGGCACAATGTGTGAGGCCCATTTCTTGTGACCCCAACCGGGATATTGCTGGAATTTTGTTAAAAACTAAACTCACTCACATTCTTGACTACACATACTTCTGAGCAGGTTCCAAGGTTATAGAATCACATTTGGTGCAGCAACTACATATCCTACTACATACTACTTATTGTAGTAGTACAGTTCATCCTGCAATATTGGACTGAAAACATTGCTCAGGTGGAGTGTCATTAAATGAGTAGTAAGTAATTTGGTAAGTGTATCAATGAGAGTATCCTGCATGAAAACACATGATGCACTGATGTATCCTTTCGCCTTGACGTAGAACTAGCCCAGAAATGTTGGAACTTACAATACAGAAGCTGTCTTAACCATAAAAAGTTTGATATCTCAGTGGTCCTCTTGCAAGAAGATGATTTGCATACACCTCTGGCTAGAAGCATTAACAAGTGAATGGGGCAGTCGGTGAGATCAGTGTTACAACTGTGAACACTTGGTGCTCTGAAACAGTAAAAGCATCATCCTAAAAATATCTCATTATTTTTATTGTAAAAGGAATTGTCATTTCAGTCTTTGAATCTCTTCAGTATCACAGCAACATAGTGTTCCCAATTCTCCTGGCTTCCTTATATACACATGACAGTGTGAGATATGTCCTCTCTATGATATATATCTTGTTCAAGTGATATGTGATAAGCAGTGCTCCCGGATGTTTCTCAAACACGTAGACTTGTCCTGGCCTTTTCAAGAATGTCTTTCCGAATTTTAGGGTAGTTTGGATGGCTAGAAAGAACCTGTAAGATAAACATGATGTGTTTGATTGGCATTATACAAGTTGGCAAAAACAATGTGGAATCATGGTCCAAACATCATTATTTACAGGTCAACATCATATAGCTGGTATATTGCTGTCATAGAACAAACAAGTAAATAAATAACGCAATTTCAACACCACTATTCACAAACTGAGTATTTCTAGTCAACACAGAAGATTTTGAGATATGCTGATGATAGATTCCTTAGTTATTCCGTTATGGAGAACTGTCTTAACAACTACTTCTTGGAGAAACAAAACAAAATGTTCTTACATGATGGCAGATATCAATGGCGTCCACAAATCTCTTGGCCTTCATGTAGTTGAATGCAAGCTTGTAACCTGTAAATATTCATGATTAGTGTCATAGAGAGAGCATCTGCCATACCAAATTAATGTTCAACCACTTGAAGATGTCAGAAGTTACTCAAAGCCCCATGTCAGACAATATTGAACTGATCATCTTCCTAGCATTTGGTGAGTGGGTGAGTGAGTGAGTTTAGTTTTACGCCACACTCAGCAATATTCCAGCTATATGGCGGCGGTCTGTATATAATCGGTCTGGACCAGACAATCCAGTAACCAACAGCATGAGCATTGATCTACGCAACTGGTACACGATGACATGTGTCAACCAAGTCAGTGAGCCTGACCACCCGATCCCGTTTGTCGCCTGGGCTGCTGAAGATCAATTCTAACCCGGATCTTCATGAGTCTGCTGAAGGATCTTTCAAGTAAGTTGCTTAGCAACACCCAAGGTGTGCTTTTCCAAATAATTCTCCCAGTGACAAACCAAGCAATTCTTCTGGAATTTTCCTCAGCAACTCTTTTTTTAGCAATTACATTTGTCATAAATCCCCTTGTATATGTTGCAACTCACTCAGGGACTTAGTAAATCTCTTGAAATTCCATAAGTCTGCTAGTTACATCCTTGTACTCCTTGCGATACCCTTGTACTTGTAAATCAAAATGTAATCAGCTTGTAAATCCAGTCTTCAAGTAAACTTAGGCTCAGTATTATTCGTTACACTGCTATACTGAGTCTAACAAAACCTTGTGGAAGGTCGCGTCAGCTGACATTTTCAATGGACCAATCAGAACACAGCTTACCAAATCACGAAAGTTGACATTTCGCAAATACCTTTTGAACTTTTACCTCGAAAAAGTTTTGTACCCGAACGATTCCCAATACTATTTTCCGTAGGATCGCTTCCGAGTGATGCACATGCAGCACGCCACAAGAGTGAGTAAACAGTCGCTGAGAATAGCGTCTTGTCAGTATTCAAGGATATGAGCTTGCAGAAATATTAGCTAATCAAAAGCGTATATTCTGCAGGTCATATATCTGTGTTTTTTGCGGGTTTTCATTTGTTATGAGAACAGTGTTGGTGACCGGGGAAGAGAAAAGCCATTTTGTAAGTCCCGCCAAACCCTAAGTAGTAGCCGTTGTCTGATTGGTTAAATCTGTTCGGCCGTCTCATGTTTGATTGGACGGTCATAGATCGCTCAAAGGTTACCTGACGCGACTTTCCACCAGGTTTTGTTAGACTCAGAATAGCAGTGTAACGAAAAATACTGAGCCTAAGTTTACTTAGACTGCTTGTAATTCCCCCAGAAGCTCTCTAAATAACTTCCATGTACTTGATGTATATCACCTTGTAATTGTTGTACATCACCTTTCACTTTCCCAAAGAAGCTTTCCTAAATCTCCTGTATACATGTTATATTTGCCTCTGTCTCTCTGATGTACTTGTTGTAGATAATCTCTTGTCGTTTAAAGTACCACAAATCACCTTGTAACTCCCATGTATTTGTTGGATATCAGCCTTAGCAATTCCTTATGTAAAACCTTCAATACCTCCAATTGTCACTCTCCCTAGTAACTCTTTTGGTAATTCTCTTATTAAGTCTTTAAGCTGAAAATCACCTTGTAACCAATCATGCATGTTGTAACTCTCATAGCAACTCTCTTAGTAACATCCTTGTACACAGGAAAATAAGACATAATAAACAAATTGTTAATCATCATAATGACATTGCTATGGCCAGGGGTATATTGGTGCAATACATTGAAAATCAATAAAGTTTACTCATCACAATAGACATTTCTTTTCCTCCATGGTATGTTACAAAAATATTCCATTTGTGACCTCTACATTATCTTGTATCCTGTGCAATCACACTATCATTAAGATTTGTCTCAATTCATATACCACAAGGGCGGTGTGGTAGCCTAGTGGTTAAAGTGTTTGCTCATCATGCTGAAGACCGGGTTCGATTCCCCACATGGGTACAATGTGTGAAGCCCATTTCTGGTGTCCCCCGCCGTGATATTGCTGACATATTGCTAAAAGAGGCGTAAAACCAAACTCACTCACTCATATACCACGCACAAGTAAGGGGCGGTGGGGTAGCCTAGTGGTTAAAGTGTTTGCTCATGCTGAAGATGTGGGTTTGATTCCCCACATGGGTACAATGTGTGAAGCCCATTTCTGGTGTCCCCCGCCGCGATATGCTGGAATTTTGCATAAAGCATCATAAAACTAAACTTACTCACTCACATGAGTAAACTTTATAGATTCCAATTGCATGTATTATAATCATAACAAAACAACAGTCAGAGAATCACAAGTATCCACTACATGCCAAGAGCTTGGCAGACATTGAGAATTATGGCACATATCTATGGAAATAGATACTGAATGGAAATATTGGGTAATAATGATTTTCTCTTGTGAGTTTTTCGTAATCATATTGTTAATCTATGCCCTGAAATCATATTTGCAAAAATATATACTAACTGAGAGCTACATCGGAATATGTATGTGATGACCGCACTAACTGTCGTCACGAGAATATTGTGATAAGCAGGAGCATAAAACAATAGAACAGATTTCACCAAAGGTGTGTTTAACATTCACACCCTTTCACGCCTTACCAATGACCGGGTTGTTCTTGTTGCCATACTTCCAGGCGTTTTCGTAATTGTGGGCTGCATCTTTGTAGGACTGCTCTTTCTCCATGATAAATCCCAAGTACTCATAGGCCTTGCAACATGACTGCAACATGGCAAAAAGATATTGATGATATATATATTACCTGTGAATACACTGCCACGTGTCACTCAAGACGTTATGATACGAGAGGAGCAAGGAGTATTATGAACACAAATTCTGCCATCTGATGAACATTGTATAACTGCCATAAAACAGGAAGTCAATTCTATTTATAGCTTGCTGAGGGAGCAGCCGTTTTGTCATTATATTGTTTAGACCCATGTTTAAATGCAAGCTTTGATGAAGGTTTCGTAAATGTTTAATGAAAATAGGAATTGGTTTTGAAAACAATAAATACTCCTTAAGAATATTAACACTTTGATTGGCTGACAAGACTGTCAACAAAGTGCCTGCTTCAAGAAAACATTTTGTATTTGCGAAAGGCTCAGTTCTCATCGAATTCATGAACAAGGTTGGAAATAGATATGGTAGATTTATTGATACTTGTTACATCTACTCTTAGATCTACAGCCGTACTATTCTGATTTCTGCATCGAAGTCAACACGTAGATCTAGAGTTCTACTTTCTCAGTTTTCACACACACACATATCTTCACGTACATATCGTTTAGTTGTAAAAGATGTGATCTAAAGTCGATAATCGATTATGGTTTAAGAGGTTGATTCCCAACACTAATCACACACACACACACACACACGCACACGCACGTACACACACACAAATAAATTAAAAATTAAAAAATATGAATCATGATTGTTCTGTTTTTGACCATGAACGTGATCTGTACTCAAAATTCGATAATCCGATAATTTGCTGTGCAACGGACGATGTCGGATTAACGAGACTGTACTATAATGATTTCACACTTTACAGTAAATAATTATTTTCTGTACACCTACCTTATTGTACTGTAAACAATGCTTCAGAAGATCTGTGGCCATGTCATATTTCCCTGACTGAATGTAGAGGTCTGCCAGCAACAACCAACTCTTCTCCAGCTCATTTGCATCCTGTACAACAACAAAACAACACTTCGGAAACAACTTCCTCTAGGCTGTCAGCATCCCATAGAACACTGCCATTATTTCCAGAACAAACATCAATTATACAGAGGCAATAACTAACTCCTCTCTTGGGCATCAGAGGGCGGTGGGGTAGCTGAGTGGTTAAAGCGCTTGCTGGTCACGCCGAAGACCTGGGTTCGATTCCCTACATGGGTACAGTATGTGAAGCCCATTTCTGGTGTCCCCCGCTGTGATATTGCTGGAATATTGTTAAAAGCGGCGTAAAACTAAACTCACTCACTCTTGGTCATCAGAAAACAACACATCCTTCTCTTGGCTGTAAGCATCCCAAAGAATTGAAACAACTCAGTAACAAAATGTAAACGATCAACATCACTCAAGACTGACCATTTACCACAAGAGAAAACAACTATCATACAGTGGGACAACGGACCCATCTCTTGGTCATCAGTGTCTTGCACAACAACAAACAACACAGTGTCATGTGGTCAACAACAAAATACTGATGATCATATTTCATACACTCATACCCTTCCACCATCATACACATGGTCTTCAGAAAATACGTTTTCTTGATTTAATCTGGACACCTTGGGAGTACTAGCCTCACTCACTTATTTGTACTAGCCTCACTCACTCACTTATTTGTACTAGCATCACTCACTCACTAAATTTGTCACTCACTCACTCACTTATTTGTACTAGCCTCACTCACTCACTTATTTGTACTAGCATCACTCACTCACTTATTTGTACTAGCATCACTCACTCACTTATTTGTACTAGCAGCATCACTCACTCACTCACTCACTCACTTATTTGTACTGGCCTCACTCACTTATTTGCACTAGCCTCACTCACTCACTTATTTGTACTAGCCTCACTCACTCACTTATTTGTACTAGCCTCACTCACTCACTCACATATTTGCACAAGCCTCACTCACTTATTTGCACTAGCCACTCACTCACTCACTTATTTGTACTAGCCTCACTCACTCACTTATTTGTACTGGCCTCACTCACTCACTTATTTGTACTGGCCTCACTCACTTATTTGTACTAGCCTCACTCACTCACTTATTTGTACTAGCCTCACTCACTCACTTATTTGTACTGGCCTCACACTCACTCACTCACATATTTGCACAAGCCTCACTCACTTATTTGCACTAGCCTCACTCACTCACTTATTTGTACTAGCCTCACTCACTCACTTATTTGTACTGGCCTCACTCACTCACTTATTTGTACTGGCCTCACTCACTTATTTGTACTAGCCTCACTCGCTCACTTATTTGTACTAGCCTCACTCACTCACTCACATATTTGCACCAGCCTCACTCACTTATTTGTACTAGCCTCACTCACTCACTAATTTGTACTAGCCTCACTCACGTATTTCTGCTAGGATCACTCACTCACTTATTTGTACTAGCCTCACTCACTCACTTGTACTAGCCTCACTCACATATTTCTACTAGCCTCACTCACTTATTTACTAGCCTCAATCACTTATTTGTACTAGCCTCACTCACTTACTTGTACTAGCCTCACACATATTTCTACTAGCCTCACTCACTCACTTATTTATACTGCCCTCACCCACTCTCTTATTTGTACTAGCATCACTCACTCACTTATTTGTACTAGCCTCACCCACATATTTCTACTAGCCTCACTCACTTATTTGTACTGGCCTCACCCACTCACTTATTTGTACTAGCCTCACTCACTCACTTACTTGTACTAGCCTCACTCACATATTTCTACTAGCCTCACTCACTTGCACTAGCATAACTCACTTGTCTGTACACAAGCCTCACTCACTCACTCAATTACTTCTACTAGCCTCACTCACTCACTTATTTGTACAAGCCTCACTCACTCATTTGTACTAGCCTCACTTACTCACCTATTTGCACTAGCCCTTTAAATTAACTTACCTGCATGTTCCAGTTTATTTTCGCCACTCTCTTGAGCTGATTCCTAGCTCTGGGAGTTTGTTTCAGGACCATGTAGGCTGCTGCCATGCCATACAAAGCTCCGACATGATCCCTCTGTAAAACAAAAGTCAACAGTGAGCTCTCACTCAGTAGAGAAATCTTGGACATTGCTACTTTCCTTCACCCTTTGTATGCTCACAACATAACCATCAATGCTCCCAAGTGGAAAAAGATCCAAACACTTCCTTGGACCCCATGTTACACGGAAAATTTCACTTGATCAGAAGAGCAGCAGCCTTTGTCTTAAATGCACTACGTTAAAAGCTATCGATAGTCATATTCAACACTGTCTCAATACATCTTAACAAGATTTGAAGAACAAACTTTGATTGGACTACAGATGTTGGAATGCCATGAGGATATCAAACTTACAATGGGCATCATTTTCTCTACTGTCATCAAGGATGTGATTATAGAATAAACTATTTCAGTGGTTAAACATTTTTACCTCATATGAAGCAATATCCATGAACGCAGACAGGGCTTTCTCTACATTGGACTTCTGTTTGGATGCAATAAGGGCCATGTTCACCTGCAATTTCGGGCGAAAGTCACCTGGCTTCGGCTTCACTTCCTGAAATATCCAAATATTTCAACTGAACAGTCTTAACATATATCCATATCTGGAATGAGGGTGAGTGAGCTTTTTATAGTGTTTCAGTACGTATCCAAATAGAAGGTCAACACAAATTCTTCATGGTTTCAATTTTGGGTGACATCCAGGCCAGTGATTAACACTGTTTTAGTCTGGAATACACCATTACTCAACAATGGTAGCTAAAGTGTGATGAAGATTTGTGTTGATGTTAAAATGTGACACAACAGCAATGGTTAGTGGCAGCTAAGGGAGGCAACTGTGCACAATTTTGTGATGCTGAAAGCCTGAGTGCTGTTCAGTCTGTCAATTTATGATGATCAATGAATCCACCTGGAATAAGCGTCAGATATCAAGCTGCCAATCTATAAAACTAATAAGAAGCAAAGGTTTTCGAGGACATGTTTGAAGACAAAACTTGCACTTACTCGCAAGAGTTTCTCGGCTGTCCTCACTGCCATTTGTTCACTGTTCTCACGGTCGGCGGAACCACTGCAATTTACAACAGCAAGACTTTGATGGATTCATTTATATTTGCATGGAAATACAAACAATGCTGCTAATGGCTTCAAATGAAAAATCTGAAAACTGACAAATGAAAATAACACCAATCCATTAACACCTAGAATGAACATCTCCCATTGTGAGTGAGTGAGTGAGTTTAATCTAACACCGCTTTTAGAAATATTCCAGCATTATCACAGCAGGGGACACCAGAAATGGGCTTCACACATTGTACCCATGTTGGGAATAGAACCAAGGTGGGGTGCACAGTTCAATTTTACCCATTTTCCGAGAATTTCAATGGTCATTTAATAAACTTTCAGGTCCAAAGGGTGGGTGTGCACCCCTGCATCCCTCCTCTGGATCCGCCTATGATGTGTCCTCACCTTGAGTCTCCATCCATAGATTCAAACACCTCTCCACCAACAGTATCACTGTCAGGGTTGAGGCAGATCTCGATCATGTTGTAAATAGCCTGGTTTCCCCAATCAGAGTCTTTCCTTGCCTTGTTGAACAGTTTCAGTGCTGTAGTAGGGTTGCCAGTATACCTACAGAAAATAATAAGGGAATATGAAACATGCATGGGAGACGGGAGTATACATATTGTTTGTACTTTAATGCCACAGTTAATATTCCAGCAATTGTCAAGTGGTCGATAATGATCTAGTCTGGAGTAGGCTGTCTAGTGATTGACATTAAGAGCATTGTTCCATATTCACACATAATTCCTCTAGCCATATCACCCAATTCACAGCGTCACTAACATAAAAGCCAACACAAGGCAACTTAACAAAGATATAACAGAGACCATTGCACTCAGGGGAGGCAACTCTGCACACTACGTATCAATACAAGGCCATTGCAGAAAGGGAAGGCAACTCTGCACACTCCGTATCAATACAAGGTTATTGCAGTAAGGGGAGGCAACTCTGCACACTCCGTACTCCATACATTCCATATCAATACAAGGCCATTGCAGTAAGGGGAAGCAACTCTGCACACTACGTATCAATACAAGGAAGCCATTGCAGTAAGGGGAGGCAACTCTGCATACTTAGTATCAATACAAGGAGGCCATTGCAGTCAGGGGAGGCAACTCTGCACACTATGCATCAACACAAGAAGGTCCACATACCATTCATACAACCCCTTGCAGTAACTGAAGCCAGCCTCCATTCCAGCACGGGAGGATGCAACCTCTGCCAGCTCCAGGAACTTGGGGACTTCATCCAGCTTCCCTGCTCTCCGCATCAAGTCAACCAGACGAGCCAAAGCATCATAGTTATCTACACAGAACAATTCCATTTGTGTATCAGCATCATTATGAACCAAATGTAGATGGTAGCAAAACAAAGTCACATTAATTTTTATAAGTAACAGATATCAATGTGATTAATAACCTCCAGTATGTCTTTGGTAGGACTTTGAAGACATGGAACATTTATTATGGATAACAACTTATATATTGTACATGCACAGCAGCTCAGAGTTACTTCTTGCCCTTGATATAGAGAATGTCCTGTTGCTATTCATAACATTTCTTGTCATATGCAACTTGTAAATTCCTAGAAAGACTCATGAAGTTTTTCAAATGGCCCCTGGACCTGATCTTTTATCATAGATCTTCGATGGCAGGTCCAATAGACATTACCTTTCATCTTTGATGACAGGTTCAATAGACCTTACCTTTCATCTTTGATGGCAGGTCCAATAGACATTACCTTTCATCTTTGATGACAGGTTCAATAGACCTTACCTTTCATCTTTGATGGCAGGTCCAATAGACACTACCTTTCATCTTTGATGACAGGTCTAATAGACCTTACCTTTCATCTTTGATGGCAGGTCCAATAGACCTTACATTTCATCTTTGATGGCAGATCTAATAGACCTTACCTTTCATCTTTGATGACATGTTCAATAGACCTTACCTTTCATGTTTGATGATGTGTCCATGGACATGATCATTTATCTTGGGGTCCGGAACAAGCACAAACTATATCATTTTAGGGGGTGGGGAAATAGAGCTACTATTTCATGTTAGGGTTGGTGACATAGATCTTCCAATTCATCTCAAGAGGCTGGGATGTGAGAGTGGCAAGCAATTCCATCTTGGAGGGAGGGGAAGGAGATATTTGACTTCTCTTAATTTTTTAAACAACGTAAACATGAACAAAAAATACAGATCTGAGCCATGGCCTGACAAGTGATCAATCTTGAACCCAAAGAGAATAGTAGATAGTTGGGGTTTAAATGAGGGCACCCACTCAACCACCATTTCCTAAGGTTCCATGTCTTCCCTTAGGATACACATTGTCCCCTCCAACAGACAAGCCTGTAGAGTGAGTGAGTGAGTGAGTGAGTGAGTTTGCGGGCGGGCGTGCATGCACAGTGAGTGAGTTTAGTTTTACACCACACTCAGCAAAATTCCAGCCATATGGTGGCGGTCTGTAAGTAATCGACAATCCAGTGATCAAAAGCATGAGCATCGATCTACGCAATTGGGATGCGATGACATGTGTCAACAAAGTCAGCAAGCCTGACCACTCGATCCCGTTAGTCGCCTCTAACGACCAGTATGGGTTACTGAAGACCAATTCTAACACGGACCTTCACAGGTAACAAGCCTGTTTAAAGATGTGTAAACAATAGGAGCAGGATTACTTAGCAAGTCTAACTCATACATACCAGGTTTCAGCTGTAGCAGATTTTGAAAGTGGAACATGGCTGAGTCATACTCATTCTTGCGGAACATCAGGTCGGCCAACATCTGAAAATTTGAAAACTAAGAATATGCATCTTCTCTTAAAATCATGTCAGTCTTAATGCAAACATTGTCCTAGATAAAAATGGGTATAACATGGAATAAAAAGACCACCCAAAACCTGTCATTATCATTGTTCTGACCATGACAAAGATCCCTTGACTTTGACCTGTAATTTTTCAAAACACTGGATGGGAATACTTACAATGGTAGCTGCATCGTTTTCCTTATCATTCTTGAGTAGCGTCATCAGTTGATGCTGGCAGGAATCCAAGTCCTCCGTCATCAGGTACAGTCCAGCCAGGTCAAGGCTTACCTACACAGGTAATGTTACAGTATATAATCCAAGTCCTCCGTCATCAGGTACAGTCCAGCCAGGTCAAGGCTTACCTACACAGGTAATGTTACAGTATATAAACCAAGTCCTCCGTCATCAGGTACAGTCCAGCCAGGTCAAGGCAAGTCCTCCAGGTCATCTACACAGGTAATGTTACAGTATATATATAAACCAAGTCCTCCGTCATCAGGTACAGTCCAGCCAGGTCAAGGCTTACCTACACAGGTAATGTTACAGTATATAAACCAAGTCCTCTGTCATCAGGTACAGCCACATCAAGGCTTACCTACACAGGTAATGTTACAGTACATAAACCAAGTCCTATGTCATCAGGTACACATCAAGGCTTCCCACACAGGTAATGTTACAGTATATAAACCAAGTCCTATGTCATCAGGTACAGTCCAGCCAGGTCAAGGCTTACCTACACAGGTAATGTTACAGTATATAAACCAAGTCCTCCTCTGTCATCAGGTACAGTCCAGTCCTCCGTCATCAGGTACAGTCCAGCCAGGTCAAGGCTTACCTACACAGGTAATGTTACAGTATATAAACCAAGTCCTCCGTCATCAGGTACAGTCCAGCCAGGTCAAGGCTTACCTACACAGGTAATGTTACAGTATATAAACCAAGTCCTATGTCATCAAGTACAGCCACGTCAAGGCTTACCTACACAGGTAATGTTACAGTATATAAACCAAGTCCTATGTCATCAGGTACAACCAGGTCAAGGCTTACCTACATAGGTAATGTTACAGTATATAAACCAGCTCACATGTCATCAAGTACAGTCCAGCCAGGTCAAGGCTTACCTACATAGGTAATGTTACAGTATATAAACCAAGTCCTATGTCATCAGGTACAGCCAGGTCAAGGCTTACCTACACAGGTAATGTTACAGTATATAAACCAAGTCCTATGTCATCAGGTACAGCCACGTCAAGGCTTACCTACACAGGTAATGTTACAGTATATAAACCAAGCTTACCTACACAGGTAATGTTACAGTATATAAACCAAGTCCTATGTCATCAGGTACAACCAGGTCAAGGCTTACCTACATAGGTAATGTTACAGTATATAAACCAAGTCCTATGTCATCAGGTACAGCCAGGTCAAGGCTTACCTACAAGTCCTCTGTCATCAGGTACAGGTAATGTTACAGTATATAAACCAAGTCCTCATCGGGTACAGCCACGGGCTTACCTACACAGGTAATGTTACATGTCATCAGGTACAGCCAGGTCAAGGCTTACCTACACAGGTAATGTTACAGTATATAAACCAAGTCCTATGTCATCAGGTACAACCAGGTCAAGGCTTACCTACACAGGTAATGTTACAGTATATAAACCAAGTCCTATGTCATCAGGTACAGCCAGGTCAAGGCTTACTTATATAGGTGACATTAAAGTATATGAACCAATACAAGTCCTCTTTCATCAAGTAATGACAGGTCAAAGCTTACCTTTATTATAAAAAATCATTTTTATCTTTAATGACTTTTTGTGGATACTTGTCTCTTTTCACATCACTAACTGATAACCTTACAGTAAATGATAACGCTCCCTGTCTTGGTGTTTGCCAGGGCCCACTTGCACAAATTGATCTTAGCAAAGTCTATGTTAAAGTATTGGAATTACAATTTCAGCAGCTTTGTGCAAATGGATCTAGGTGATGGGTCAAAGGTCACTGCTCACCTTGCCATCATTCTCGTTGTAGACCAGAGCATCTTTGTAGTACTTGATGGCTTTCTCGTAATCCCTCTGATTGGCCGAGTGTTGGGCCAGTTGGCAACAGATACTGCACAAACAAGGGGCATTACTCAAACAACAACTGAGGCGGAGGTTTTGCTTGTTTGCTGTTGTTGCACACAGCAATATTCAAAAGTTAACACATCAGCTTGTATGTACTCAAAAGTGGACCAGACAATCCTCTGATGGATATGATGAGAGACAACCCATACAACAGCAGTACAATCACACATAATCAATTTGTCAAGCCAGGTGTATCAAAGAATGGCTCAAATATTCCTCTCAATTATTGAATGATATATACTACTCCTAAAAAAGTTAAGGAAATGACATATAAACTGTAGCAATGTGAAGGAATCAAGTGTTCTTTAAATTCTCTGAGTAGTACATGCCTGTATTTGGGATATGAGGACTATTATCATCATTACCAATAAAGAGGTAAGATTCATTCAGCCCTTTTGCTCCCATCACCAAACTGGTTCATTGTCCAGATCATTTTTGAAATAGTTGCTATAGTTAATGAATGGATGGAACAAAGGCTTACTCTGCAGCTAGCTGTTTCTGGGCTGAGTAGGCATCAGGCTGTTCCATCTGAACTCTCTTCAACACCCTGAAATACGCACAAGCAAGGGTCATCAAGAATGTGTTAGGTACTGTCCATGATTGCCAGTTCCTGTATTTCTTGGAAGGCTGTTGCAGTCTGAGACTTCAGCCTCAAATTGGAAGTGCTAGTCAGGTAACATTCTGTTCGGTCTTGCTCACCTAATGCACTTAACACTAAATACTACCACAAGGATTCTAAGAGAAAAGTTAAGGACAGTGTTTTCAATAGTGTTAGCACAGACTGCTACAATATGCAAGCGACCCAATCTCTCAAAAACACTAGAGCCCATTTATGTGATAATTTACAGCATTTTGAGAAGGGGGTCGGGGGCACACTTTTGAGAAAGGGCAGGTGCACACTTCATTTTCACCCGTTTTCACGAGAGTTTCAATGGTCATTTAATGAACGTTCAGGACAAAAGGACCCCCTTTGGATCAGCCTATGAGCTGGGACTTTACATTTCAGTGCTAACAAACTGACAAGACAGCAGACTGAGACATGTCCCCAAAGAGTGGCAAAACTACAATGATCCTGAGATGCAGTCTCCTACCTGGCTTGCATGTCCCTGCCTTTGTTAAGAGTCTCCAGAGCATCGTCCATCCTGTCATTCTTCTGGTAGACCCTGGCCAGCAGGACCAGGTACCTCGTGTGCTCGATCAGCGTGTCCAGATCTACAGTTCATACAAGTGAGTCAACATGGTTGCTTGGTTGGTTTGTTGTTTAACGCCGCACTCAGCAATATTTATCAACAGCATAAGCATCGATCTACACAACTGGGATAATGGCATGACATGTGTCAATCAAGTCAGCAAGACTACCCAATCCTCTTAGTCACCTTTTGGGTTGCTGAAGACCCAGTCTAAGTAAACGTAGGCTCAGTATTATTCGTTACACTGCTATACTGAGTCTAACAAAACCTTGTGGAAGGTTCGCCAGGTAACTTTTGAGTGACCTATGACCGTCCAATCAAACGACGGACGAACGGATTTAACCAATCAGACAACGGCTACTATTTAGGGTTTGGCGGACTTACAAAATGGATTTTCTCTTCCCCGGTCGCCAACAGTGATCTCATAACAAATCAAAACCCGCGATAAAACACAGATGTATGACCTGCAGAATATACGCTTTGGGTTTCTGTTGACATGGCTATGATTAGCTAATATTTTTGCAAGCTGGCATCCTTGAATACTGACAAAACGCTATTCTCAGCGACTGTTTACTCACTCTTGTGGCATGCTCCATGTGCATCACTCAGAAGCAATCATAACGGAAAATAGCATTCGAATCGTCCGGGTACAAAAAAATTCGGAGGTAAAAGTTCAAAAGGTATGTGCAAATGTCAACTTTTGCGATTTTGTAAGCTGTGTTCTGATTGGTCCGTTGAAAGGTCAGCTGACGCGACCTTCCACAAGGTTTTGTTAGACTCAGTATAGCAGTGTAACGAATAATACTGAGCCTAAGTTTACTTAGACTGCTGAAAACCAATTCTAACCTGGATCTTCACTGGTCGAAAGTAAACATGGTCAAAATGGTGGTCATAAGTATGCAACAGTATGTTTGGCTAAATTCTAGGTCAGGACACAGGACATAATCAAGGTACAATAAAATATTGGAAGAAAGTCAATAAGACGTAACTGTTCAGAAGAAGTGGGGTATATTGTGAGTGGAATCAAACGCACCTTGTCCCTCATTATCCAGTGCCTGTGTTAGGACTTTCTCAGCTTTGTCGTATTGTCGAAGTTTGAGCAATAGTTCTGCTAGGTCGTATCTGGGGAAGAAACATATGTAAAGGAAGCTGTTTTACACCTCTGTCAACAATAAAACAACAATCGTGACCTGTGAAGATGTCTGTTGTTTAATGTCACACTCAGCAATATTCCAGCTATATGACAATCAAGTCTGGACCAGACAATCCAGTGACTGACACTGTCAGCATTAATCTACGCAACTGGGATATAACTACATGCATCGACCAGTTCGGCAGCCTCATCACCCAATCCTGTCTCTATTCTGGATCTTAGTAACAGAGGTGAACTTCAAGAAACTGTTTCAGCATGAGAGACACTACTTCAACACAGCCAAGATAATGAAAATTGACTCTTACTCAAGAAATACAGACACTCACACATAAATATTGACTGTACTGTATATACTAGTAGGGAAGATCTACCTGAGGAATGCCTGACCACCTGATTTGAGAGCAGCCTCGTAGTAGTTGATTGCCTGCAATAAATCATACAATAGAAAACATGCTGTATTTGTTTACCATCACACTAAGATATAGTCACAGAGCCCCACCTGCTCCATATGGTCACGTCTCATGACAAGAATGAGTAATGAATTATGACTGACTGAGTTTGGTTTTACGCCGCTTTAGCAATATTCCAGCAACAACGGTAGGGGACACCAGAAATGGGCTTTCACATTGTACCCATGTGGGATTCGAACCCGGTCTTCTTCGAGCCAAGTTTTAACCGCTAGGCTACCCCATAATGAATTATGAAAATACAATGTAAGACAAAGAGGTGGACAAAACCACTTGGTGAAATGGAATATACTTCAGAGTGAGTTCTATCGGGGCTTGACACATTTAAAACTCAGAGAAAAGGTTGAAGTTGCAGGTTACATACAGCCATTGCAGGTTATACAGCCATGTACATGCACGTGTGTGTGTGTTTGTGTGGCTGATTGTACCAGTCCAGTTCAATGCTGGCTTAATGCTGCTAGCACACCAAGATACCATACAACAGTTGGTATTTTATCTGATGATGGCCAGCATCAGTCAGAGAAACATGGAGTGAGCTCTGTTAGAGAAACATGGAGTGAGCTCTGTCAGAGAAACATGGAGTGAGCTCTGTCAGAGAAACATGGAGTGAGCTCTGTTAGAGAAACATGGAGTGAGCTCTGTTAGAGAAACATGGAGTGAGCTCTGTTAGAGAAACATGGAGTGAGCTCTGTCAGAGAAACATGGAGTGAGCTCTGTTAGAGAAACATGGAGCATGAGCTCTGTTAAGAGAAGGCTACATGGAGTGAGCTCTGTTAGAGAAACATGGAGTGAGCTCTGAGAAACATGGAGTGAGCTCTGTTAGAGAAACATGGGTGACTCTGTTCAACCAACTCTGAGTCTTTCAGAGAATCCATGGAGTGAGCTCTGTAGTCAAAGGTGGAGTCAAGTCTGTTAGAATCATGGAGTGAGCTCTGTACAGAGTCATGATAGCTCTGGCAGAGAAACATGGAGTGAGCTCTGTTAGAGAAACATGGAGTGAGCAAACTGTAGAAACAGAGGTGCTCTGTTAGAGAAACATGGAGTGACACTCTGTTACAAGCCCTGAACGAACTCTTAGTCTTTGCTCTATCCACTGCAAATTGTAGTTAGGGTTTTACACAGCTTTTAGCAATATTCCAGCAATATCAGGGCAGGGGACACCAGAAATGGGCTTCACACATTGTACTAATTTTGGGCTTGATTAAAGGAAGGAGTGAGTGAGTGAGTTTAGTTTTACGCCGCACTCAGCAGTATTCCAGCTATATGGTGGCGGTCTGTAAATAATCGAATCTGGACCAGACAATCCAGTGATCAACAGCATAAGCATCGATTTGCGCAACTGGGAACCGATGACATGTGTCAACCAAGTCAGCGAACCTGACCACCCAATCCCGTTAGTCGCCTCTTACGACAAGCATAGTCGCCTTTTGTGGCAAGCATGGGTTGCTGAAGACCTATTCTACCCCGGATCTTCACAGGTCATTAAAGGAAGGAATTACCAATGCTCACCCACTGGCCCCAGACATTAAGGAAACACTGGTCATTACCTTGCCATAGTTGTGTGTCTTGACCAGGGCCTGACCAATCTTGCTAGCCAGGGCAGCATCGCGAGGGTTTTTCTTCAGGGCAGACTCATACACTTCTATTGCTTTCTCAGGCTACAACAAATGAATACAATGTCAACAATAGTTTTGATGGTATCAGAAAAACCCTGGGCACTTAAAAGAACCCACAATCCACGGTTAACATCAGCAAAACCCAGGGCTGGGTTCAGTGAAAACAAAGTACTGTGACTAGACCACCCAGCTGTTGGTACCTGCAGATGTTATCTCAAGATTTCCCCAGGAGGAGATTGATAGTACGAATGGCTTTATGCAGCCCTCAGCAATATCCTCAATAATAAAAAATGTTAACATCAGGGGCTTTTGAAAACATACAGTTTGTATCCATTTCAGGGATGAGTAAGGGCAGCCATCAGAATCAATATCACCTCACGTTTGGGGTAGGATGAGTGGATGATTCAACCACTTGGCTAAACACTGCCCCCTCAGTAAACATAGAGTGGCATATCAAAGTATATTTCATGAAACACATGTTATATTTGGGATTACACTTTCTCAGTAAAGTACAGATTCTTGTACCTGTTGGGTTTAGTCCCATCTAGGATTCGAACCCGTTGGACTCACCTCCTGTATACTCATGTAGGCGTCTCCTAGCAACAAGCAAGTGTGTGGACTTGGGTACTTGTCCACCAGTTCCCTGAAACAGTGGCATTGGTCAACTCATGTCAGTTCAACAGCGCTGGACAACTTTGTCAGCTAGATACAGTGGAATTGGTCAACTTGTCAGTTCAATGGGATTGGACACAATTATCAACTAGAAACAGTGGCATTGGTCAACTAATGTGAATTCAACTGGACAAGACAATGTTATCAACTAGAAACAGTGGCACTGGTTAACTCATGTGAATTCAACAAGAACAGACAAACTAATCAACTGGTTTGTTGCAGAACACATCACACAGAGAACAAGCAGTTGTCACTAAGGTGACATAATCCCCCGCCGTAAATATCAAACCAAACTTAAAGAGTAATGAAAGTGAAGGTCATAGTTTAAGATGAAGTTAAATGTCAACCAAAACATGACCAGTCAACCTCTCTTGATATCTTGCTCTGTAGCTGTTCAAACACACAAATATTTTCAAGACCCACTTTGACCTTGACATGAATGTCATGGTGTATGAAATATGCAAAAAAATAGTAATAGAGAAATTGCTTATAAAAAAACATTCAAAAGAAGTCTTGAAAGTCTCTATGAAGAAAATCCAGTGAACAGTTCTTGAGATATCTTGCTGACAATCTTAACATACTGAAATCTTCAAAGTGTCGCTGTGACCTTGAAAATTATGTGAAGGTCACTAAACTTGAATGGGCCCTGCACCCCTATATGCAGCCTTAACATGCAGGCTAACATGCTGAAAACCCTTGTGATGTTGAAAATACGGAAGGTCAAGGTCACCAAACCTGCCCTTTGGGAGGTTTCTTGAAGTAAATCCTGAATGGATGAATATCTAGGTGACAACAAGTATGAAAAAAGAATCTGACTGGGTCAATGGTCCTAGGTAAGATATTCTAATAAGATATTCAATATGTACATATGGACGGATGTATGGACGTACGTACGGACGGAGCCTAATACTATATCCCCCGCGTCGCACTAAATGCGTGGTGGGGGATAATTAGTAACCATAGTAACATTCTAACAAATAACCAAAACAAACTGTTCAGGCCAAACTCTTCCCAATCCATTGAGAGGATACAAGAAGAGTGTTCCATCAGGGTAATTGTGTCAACTCCAATGTCAAGGGTGCCGTTACCCAAAGTGATTTAGCGCCAAGGTGGTCAAACCCTCACAGCTTAACATAGATTTAGTAAAGTCTTAAAGCTACGTTGTTTGGGCAGTGGCACCCAGCAGAACAGAGCCTGGGACCTTTTCCAACCCAAGTTCCAGTGGAGTGACCGATAGTTAGTAAACCAACCTGTAACAGCTTGCATACAGACGCTTGTCCTTTCTGTGGTTCAGATAGATGTCGGCCATCTTCTCTCTGGCCTGCACGAAGTATGGCTGATCTGGTGTGATGTTTCTGAGCATGCCCAGAGCCAGCTCTATGTCCCCACGTGCCAAGGACAGGTCAGCATTAGCGATCGCGATCCTCACTTCCTCTGCTGTTCCTTGGAACTCATTAATGGCGTCCTGCATCACCTTGGCTGCTTCATGCTGAATGGAGGATGACACAAGAGCGTGTATTTATATTCTAATATTGTTTCTCATCATGGAACAAACATCACTCCTGGTCATTCCTTTTAGAGTGAACCCTTGTTAATGCAAACCCAAATGATTAAACATGCTGCTTCCGAAAATTATGTATGGGATTTTAAAGATTTCAGGATCAGAATAGATGAGTCTGCACTGTAACACTAAAAGTCTTGCACACATGAGAAAGACAGAAGGGCAGGATGAGTCCTCAGCATTTCAGTTAACAGTCTTTCACACATGTAAAACAGAGAAGGATGAGGCTTACCTGTTCTCCTAGAAGTCGGTGAGCTTCAGCAAGCTCCAGGAAAACAGACACTCTGTCATTCACGCTGATCTGTTGAGCCTTGACCTTCTTTGCTGACTGACTTTTGCCTGCAACAGAACAAGACTCCATGGTTAACATGAATTGGAACAATATGAAATACCGAGGGCTGCTTGGTTCTTCAATGTGATTCACAAACAGCTAGACAAAATCTTCATTGCTTAAAACGAAGGAAGACATTTAACTGCAGTAAATGTCACACTTGAAACGCCAGAAATGTGAGGACTCATCCAAATTCATGTTAGCATGGTTAAACTTCACACAATTGGCTTATCTCTTCAATGCTAACACAATGACATCTACAGAGCTTGAAAACATGCAATACGGCAATTTTAAGTGCTCTATGGGTAACGGAGCTCATGATAACCATGAATTTTAGGTAAAATATTTCTTCAAATGTGGTTCAACCCTGCAACAACGCTCATGCTACATCATGATGGTCTGTAGATTAAACAGAAAAGCAAGTGGTCGACAGCACAAACATCAATGCATGATGGCACACCATCAGTCAAGTCAAACATTCTGACCACTCATTCCTGCAATCCCTGGAGGTGAGTGAGTGCATATATGTGTAAGTACAGTTTTACATTGCCTTTGGCAGTATTCCAGCAATGTCACAGGGCAGAACGCCACAAATAAGTTTCACACAGTGTACCCATATGGGAATCAAACCCAGGTCTTTTGCATGACAAATAAAACCCTTGAACAAGTGGGCTTCTCCAAGACCCTGTAAGTCCTTGACATTGACATAGAAAATACCTTCAGTAATAACAGATAAATCTCCACATCTATATAAATATCTCTATACTTTATTCTGATTAGTATCAGCCAAAATGACCACCTGTTGTTTTGACTCCAGGCAGAATCATGGCCATCTGCAGCGTCTTGACAGCTTCTGCATGGTCACCCTGCTTCTTGAGGATGCGAGCCTTGATCAGGTTGTACAATGGGTGGTCTCGAACCTGGTGACACACAGCAGCATCGTACAGTACAGCACACGGAAAGTTTCCAGTAAGTCAAGATGGGTTTCACCATAGCAATGTGTCAGCAGCCAGGCATGTATTATTAACCATTATCATGTGTCAACATGATCCATAAGCATGTGTCCATGATAGTGGTGTTCCGATTAATTGAAATAATTAATTGAAGATTGGTCGCAGTGGCCAAACGACCAAGCAATCGATCACATTTTCTCATAATCGAACACAAACGATTTTGGAACCGCTGTAATAGAGTTTGAAATACTTGATGATGGAACATATCTAGGACGTTATCAGGGCCGGAAAACGTGTTTAATTCTTAGAAAACTCACTTCACTTTCTGAAAAGTCATGACTGAATATTTCTTGAAGTATCTGGGAAGTTTATGTTACACTGGAACTGAATCATTTTCCAATGGATGTGAAATTTGCAAATGTAATTTGTGCAGTTTCTAAATAAAACAAAAAAACAACAGAGAACCAAATATTTTTCTTTATACTTGTCTGCAACTACAACCTAAATAGGAAAATCTAAAAAATGACGCTAACCAATTTTTTTCGATGATTGATCGTTGGTATCAAACCAATCATCAATTGTGAGATTTCAACCAATTCCCAACACTAGTCCATGAACATTTGTCATTAACTATCAGGGCTTGACATTCACTCAAATTCCTGAACAAGACAAAAGGACCAGTAACTTTTAAAAATCACTGGTCGTTAAAGATTCTTACCGGTCCTGCTAAGGGACTCTTAATGTCAAATTCAAATTTGCACTTGCTTTGTAGAATTTTATACATTAACATGTTGTCGTTTTCACTCGTTTTTTTTATTCATTCATCCATTATTTTCTTGAAAGCTCAAAACCTGTACAATTATACTGACAGCCTTAAATATCTACTAGACCGTCGGGATAGCACTTATCAAAGTTGCACTGGTCTTGTCAACATTTTACTAGACCCGGGCCAATAGGATAGCGTGAATGTCGAGCCCTGACTATGTGTCAACATTGTATATAAGAGCATGTGTCCATAAGCATGTGTCAGTAACAATGAGTCAACAGACATGTGTCAACATGGTCATTAAGCACATGTCCATATCCGTGTGTCTATAACCATGTGTCATTTACCATTTACAGTATGGTCTATTAGCATGTGTCCAGGAGCATGTGTCAGTAACAAAATTTTGAGTCAACAGCCATGTGTCACTCACAATGTTTCCATAATCATGACACATCACTATATGTGAAGAAAAACAGATTAAATAACTCCCAAAAAGTAAAACAGAAATCATTCAAGAAATCCTACATAAGAGAATAAAATCAAACAAATGATTCTAGACTGATTTCAACAAGCATTTGGACATTACGACAATGATGACTAATAATTTTTCACCTGTATAGTGATAAAACAACATGATTAATGAAAGGCTAACCTCAAAGTTGTAGCTGAGCCCCACTTCCAGGGACTGGTTGGCCAGCTTGAAGTTGTTCTGGTGTAGATGGATCTGCAATCCACAAAATTATATGCCTCACCTGTGGCAATACAACTTGACAGAAACTCTAACACAGGATACATGCAGTGTCATGCCTAGTATTTACAATTCTCCCCTTCTCTTTGTTGTTCAACTCCTCACTCCGCATTATTCTTATTATATAACACAGGCAAGCTATTCTCGAAACATTTGTAGCCCTACAAACTTCTTAAGCCCATTCTTAACACATTGGCTATGATCAAAGTTAAGAATGACAATCCAGTCCAGTCAGTGATCGATGTCCCAATCTACATAACCATCAGCCAGCCTGATCACTTGACCCAGTAAGGTTCCTTATATGACAAGCATTGGCTGAAGACAAGTTTGAATCTTCACGAGGCCTCCACTTCCAACATTAGATATTAAAACAAATAAATGTCACCTTTACCAGTGATTGTAATTAAGCATGAAGGTCAAAGGTCCTTGTCCTTTCCTTAAGTTAAAAGTTCAAGGGTCCCTGGATTCACAAGCCACAAGAGCAAACCAGTGACTCCCTTGGATTTTGAACATTTTTAAGAAGAAATTCTTTATCACATTCCAATTAATCTCTGGTGTATATAGCAATATTCCAGCAATATCACTGCGGGACACCATATGTTGCCCACATTGAACCCATGTGGGGAATCAAACCCGGGTCATTAGTGTGAAGAGTGAAAGCTTTAACCACTAGGCCACCCCACCATCCTGCATACTGACAAGCTGACTGGTTAGTAATTGTACTTGCTACGTCGATGCATAATGTAGAATCACACTGAGCATGTGGTACTGGTACTGCTGTTCTCAGCTAATAGTACTATGTACCTGAGCCATGAGGATGTGGGCGTCAGAGAAGGTGGCATCCTGGTCCAGGCAGTGCTGAAGAGTGGCCTGAGCTGCATCTATGTCTCCTGGAACAACAACAGCGACATCATCAACACTATGACAGACAACATCATTAACATTAAATATCAACATTACCAGCTACAGCTACAGCAACAGCAACAGCAACAGCAACAGCACCGACATTGACACCAACATATATACATAACATCTTTCTTAATACCCTTATGTTGAGATAACCTACTGACAATGTAATCATCAGTAGTGTGGTATTTGTGTCCCTGTTCACTAAATTATATGGAACTTATCCTCAGATACATGATCAGAAAAATCTCTGACGACACATCAGACGGCATCTAAGGTCAAGAGGAAGAAAGTGCAAACCTGCGAGGAACTTGACCTTGCCAATGAGATACACCGCCTCCATGAGGCCTGGGATTGCACGAGTGAGGGGGTCTAGCACTTGGTGACACCTCCGCAGCACTGGATTGATGGGCTGACCCGTAGCCACAGGCTGAAATATAGTCGGAACAGTATAATTCAGCCATAACACTACCATGGTAAAGAAACATGTATAGTTCTGTACACAGATGAGAATTGTTTGTTTGTTGTTTAACGCCACACTCAGCAATATTCCAGCTATATGGCAGTATATGCTGTAGATCAACAGCATGAGCATCGATCTAAGCTATAGGGATACGATGACATGTGTCAACCAAGTCAGCGAGCCTGACCACCTGATCCCGATAGTCACCTCTTACGACAAGCATGGGCTGCTGAAAACCAATTCTAACCCTATCTTCATTGGTTTACACAGATGAGTTTTCCAGGTGTTAAAAGCAGATATGAAGACATGTATTTGCATCTGTTTCTGAGACTTGAAAATTGATAATGTATTACGTAAATGATGTATCTAATGCAGTGGCATCCTAGTTCCAACAGTTTGAGTGAGTGGCCGAGTGAGTGAGTTTAGCTTTATGCCGCACTCAGCAATATTCCAGCTATATGGCGACGGTTTTCAACTGTTTGACGGGCATACTGCAAACACATATAAATAACGGCACATGGTTCAACAACACTGGGATGGCTCCTACCGTTTGTGGGGCATACTGGAGGTAGTCCTTGATGACCTCGAGGAGGAAGTCTGGGTTGAGCAGAAGGTAGTACTGTACACCAAGCGGCCGGCCCTGCAGAAACACCGTCACACATGATATATAGAGTACAACAATAACACAGCATGATACACACATACATTGGGTTGAGCAGAATGTAGTACTGTACACCAAGCGGCCGGCCCTGCAGAAACACTGTCACACATGATATATAGAGTACAACAATAACACAGCATGATACACACATACATTGGGTTGAGCAGAATGTAGACTGTAGCTGCAAGCCCTGCAGGAACACCGTCACACATGATATATAGAGTACAACAATAACACAGCATGATACACACATACATTGGGTTGAGCAGAAGGTAGTACTGTACACCTAGCGGCCGACCCTGCAGAAACACTGTCACACATGATATATAAAGTACAACAATAAAAGGTAACAGGCATTTATCAGACATAACACAGCATGATACACACATACAAGTTGGAAATGGATGCAAATAACACATTGTGAGTCCTTGGAGATGCAAAAATGTAAGGCTGGGTTATTCATTACTGTGGTTGAGCATCAAAGTGTAATTGGTACACACTTTACCAAAGCATTGGGTGCGAACTACTGAAGTTGAGCATCAACCTGGATCTGAAAGCTTAGACTGAGCATCAGTCCTTGACAACCCCAGCATGAGGTTATATTGTACATACTACTACCCAAGCATGGGTTCGAACATACTCAAGATTGAGCATCAGTCCTTGACAACCCCAGCATGAGGTTATATTGCACATACTACTACCCAAGCATGGGTTCGAACATACTCAAGATTGAGCATCAGTCCTTGACAACCCCAGCATGAGGTTATATTGCACATACTACTACCCAAGCATGGGTTTCAACATACTCAAGATTGAGCATCAGTCCTTGACAACCCCAGCATGAGGTTATATTGCACATACTACTACCCAAGCATGGGTTCAACATACTCAAGATTGAGCATCAGTCCTTGACAACCCCAGCATGAGGTTATATTGCACATACTACTACCCAAGCATGGGTTCCAACATACTCAAGATTGAGCATCAGTCCTTGACAACCCCAGCATGAGGTTATATTGCACATACTACTACCCAAGCATGGGTTCCAACATACTCAAGATTGAGCATCAGTCCTTGACAACCCCAGCATGAGGTTATATTGCACATACTACTACCCAAGCATGGGTTCCAACATACTCAAGATTGAGCATCAGTCCTTGACAACCCCAGCATGAGGTTATATTGCACATACTACTACCCAAGCATGGGTTCCAACATACTCAAGATTGAGCATCAGTCATGACAACCCCAGCATGAGGTTATATTGCACATACTACTACCCAAGCATGGGTTCCAACATACTCAAGATTGAGCATCAGTCATGACAACCCCAGCATGAGGTTATATTGCACATACTACTACCCAAGCATGGGTTCCAACATACTCAAGACTGAGCATCAGTCATACTAACCCCAGCATGAGGTTATATTGCACATACTACTACCCAAGCATGGGTTCCAACATACTCAAGATTGAGCATCAGTCCTTACTAACCCCAGCATGAGGTTATATTGCACATACTACTACCCAAGCATGGGTTCCAACATACTCAAGACTGAGCATCAGTCATACTAACCCCAGCATGAGGTTATATTGCACATACTACTACCCAAGCATGGGTTCCAACATACTCAAGATTGAGCATCAGTCCTTGACAACCCCAGCATGAGGTTATATTGCACATACTACTACCCAAGCATGGGTTCCAACATACTCAAGATTGAGCATCAGTCCTTGACAACCCCAGCATGAGGTTATATTGCACATACTACTACCCAAGCATGGGTTCCAACATACTCAAGACTGAGCATCAGTCATACTAACCCCAGCATGAGGTTATATTGCACATACTACCCAAGCATGGGTTCCAACATACTCAAGATTGAGCATCAGTCATACTAACCCCAGCATGAGGTTATATTGCACATACTACTACCCAAGCATGGGTTCCAACATACTCAAGATTGAGCATCAGTCATACTAACCCCAGCATGAGGTTATATTGCACATACTACTACCCAAGCATGGGTTCCAACATACTCAAGATTGAGCATCAGTCCTTGACAACCCCAGCATGAGGTTATATTGCACATACTACTACCCAAGCATGGGTTCCAACATACTCAAGACTGAGCATCAGTCATACTAACCCCAGCATGAGGTTATATTGCACATACTACTACCCAAGCATGGGTTCCAACATACTCAAGACTGAGCATCAGTCATACTAACCCCAGCATGAGGTTATATTGCACATACTACTACCCAAGCATGGGTTCCAACATACTCAAGATTGAGCATCAGTCCTTGACAACCCCAGCATGAGGTTATATTGCACATACTACTACCCAAGCATGGGTTCCAACATACTCAAGATTGAGCATCAGTCATACTAACCCCAGCATGAGGTTATATTGCACATACTACTACCCAAGCATGGGTTCCAACATACTCAAGATTGAGCATCAGTCATACTAACCCCAGCATGAGGTTATATTGCACATACTACTACCCAAGCATGGGTTCCAACATACTCAAGACTGAGCATCAGTCCATGACTAACCCCAGCATGAGGTATATTATTGCACATACTACTACCCAAGCATGGGTTCCAACATACTCAAGATTGAGCATCAGTCATACTAACCCCAGCATGAGGTTATATTGCACATACTACTACCCAAGCATGGGTTTGAACATACTCAAGACTGAGCATCAGTCATACTAACCCCAGCATGAGGTTATATTGCACATACTACTACCCAAGCATGGGTTCGAACATACTCAAGACTGAGCATCAGTCATACTAACCCCAGCATGAGGTTATATTGCACATACTACTACCCAAGCATGGGTTCCAACATACTCAAGATTGAGCATCAGTCATACTAACCCCAGCATGAGGTTATATTGCACATACTACTACCCAAGCATGGGTTCCAACATACCAAGATTGAGCATCAGTCATACTAACCCCAGCATGAGGTTATATTGCACATACTACTACCCAAGCATGGGTTCCAACATACTCAAGACTGAGCATCAGTCATACTAACCCCAGCATGAGGTTATATTGCACATACTACTACCCAAGCATGGGTTCGAACATACTCAAGATTGAGCATCAGTCCTTTGACAACCCCAGCATGAGGTTATATTGCACATACTACTACCCAAGCAGCAAGATGAGCATCAGTTGACAACCCCAGCATGAGGGTTTGCACATACACTACCCAAGCATGGGTTCCAACATACTCAAGACTGAGCATCAGTCATACTAACCCCAGCATGAGGTTATATTGCACATACTACTACCCAAGCATGGGTTCGAACATACTCAAGACTGAGCATCAGTCATACTAACCCCAGCATGAGGTTATATTGCACATACTACTACCCAAGCATGGGTTCGAACATACTCAAGACTGAGCATCAGTCATACTAACCCCAGCATGAGGTTATATTGCACATACTACTACCCAAGCATGGGTTCCAACATACTCAAGACTGAGCATCAGTCTTGACAACCCCAGCATGAGGTTATATTGCACATACTACTACCCAAGCATGGGTTCCAACATACTCAAGATTGAGCATCAGTCATACTAACCCCAGCATGAGGTTATATTGCACATACTACTACCCAAGCATGGGTTCCAACATACTCAAGATTGAGCATCAGTCCTTGACAACCCCAGCATGAGGTTATATTGCACATACTACTACCCAAGCATGGGTTCGAACATACTCAAGACTGAGCATCAGTCCTTGACAACCCCAGCATGAGGTTATATTGCACATACTACTACCCAAGCATGGGTTCAAACATACTCAAGACTGAGCATCAGTCCTTGACAACCCCAGCATGAGGTTATATTGCACATACTACTACCCAAGCATGGGTTCCAACATACTCAAGATTGAGCATCAGTCCTTGACAACCCCAGCATGAGGTTATATTGCACATACTACTACCCAAGCATGGGTTCGAACATACTCAAGACTGAGCATCAGTCCTTGACAACCCCAGCATGGGGTTATATTGCACATACTACTACCCAAGCATGGGTTCGAACATACTCAAGACTGAGCATCAGTCCTTTACAACCCCAGCATGAGGTTATATTGCACATACTACTACCCAAGCATGGGTTTGAACATACTCAAGACTGAGCATCAGTCCTTGACAACCCCAGCATGAGGTTATATTGTACATACTACTACCCAAGCATGGGTTCCAACATACTCAAGATTGAGCATCAGTCCTTGACAACCCCAGCATGAGGTTATATTGCACATACTACTACCCAAGCATGGGTTCCAACATACTCAAGACTGAGCATCAGTCCTTGACAACCCCAGCATGAGGTTATATTGCACATACTACTACCCAAGCATGGGTTCCAACATACTCAAGACTGATCATCAGTCATACTAACCCCAGCATGAGGTTATATTGCACATACTACTACCCAAGCATGGGTTCCAACATACTCAAGATTGAGCATCAGTCCTTGACAACCCCAGCATGAGGTTATATTGCACATACTACTACCCAAGCATGGGTTCCAACATACTCAAGACTGAGCATCAGTCCTTGACAACCCCAGCATGAGGTTATATTGCACATACTACTACCCAAGCATGGGTTCGAACATACTCAAGATTGAGCATCAGTCCTTGACAACCCCAGCATGAGGTTATATTGCACATACTACTACCCAAGCATGGGTTCGAACATACTCAAGATTGAGCATCAGTCATGACAACCCCAGCATGAGGTTATATTGCACATACTACTACCCAAGCATGGGTTCCAACATACTCAAGATTGAGCATCAGTCATATTGCACAACCCCAGCATGAGGTTATATTGCACATACTACTACCCAAGCATGGGTTCAACATACTCAAGATTGAGCATCAGTCATACTAACCCCAGCATGAGGTTATATTGCACATACTACTACCCAAGCATGGGTTCGAACATACTCAAGACTGAGCATCAGTCATACTAACCCCAGCATGAGGTTATATTGCACATACTACTACCCAAGCATGGGTTCGAACATACTCAAGACTGAGCATCAGTCATACTAACCCCAGCATGAGGTTATATTGCACATACTACTACCCAAGCATGGGTTCGAACATACTCAAGACTGAGCATCAGTCATACTAACCCCAGCATGAGGTTATATTGCACATACTACTACCCAAGCATGGGTTCGAACATACTCAAGACTGAGCATCAGTCATACTAACCCCAGCATGAGGTTATATTGCACATACTACTACTACCAAGCATGGGTTCCAACATACTCAAGACTGAGCATCAGTCCTTGACAACCCCAGCATGAGGTTATATTGCACATACTACTACCCAAGCATGGGTTCCAACATACTCAAGATTGAGCATCAGTCCTTGACAACCCCAGCATGAGGTTATATTGCACATACTACTACCCAAGCATGGGTTCAACATACTCAAGACTGAGCATCAGTCATACTAACCCCAGCATGAGGTTATATTGCACATACTACTACCCAAGCATGGGTTTGAACATACTCAAGACTGAGCATCAGTACTTGACAACCCCAGCATGAGGTTATATTGCACATACTACTACCCAAGCATGGGTTCGAACATACTCAAGACTGAGCATCAGTCATACTAACCCCAGCATGGGGTGGAGAAAGATCCCCTGGATCTTTAGGGATATCTGACTGCCCCAATGATCAGTAATAACCTTGTTATAACAGAGAATACCCCCAGCATGAATAGTATATCATAATTTTATCAAATATCAGCTTTCACAACACAGGGACTTTCAATTATGGCTAGAAATGCTCTGAATGCTCCGAGCATAAGAGTGCAACTGGTTCTTTTCCTTGAAACTGAAACATGTAATTGACATCAAGGTTCATGCAAACCAGCGTCTGATATCCTGAGTAAGGTTCCACACCATCCAGGTAATATGACTAACAATCAGCCAGACAAACCTGCTCAAGGCCTGTTCCCCAAAACAACCATAATGCTGCAGCTATGTAAAGCCTATGATAAAGTATGTGAGTTATGCGAGTCTTCACACTAACATTAACAACCCTTTGTGGAAATGAGCTCTTCTCCACAATCCCTACAATTACCAAAGACAGTGAGATGGAGAAGATATCATCAAATGTACACCTGAGTGGAACACCGCATTCCATGCATGATTTCATTATAGCTGCAACAAATGAGAACAAGATGTCGAGCTATTTGAATCCTACCTTGAGGGCTGAAAAATGCAGCTCAATACACTCATTGAGAAGCTCCATCACTTTCTCTGGGCCCTTGTTCTTCTTCCTAGCCAGAACTGAACTCAAGTAAGCCAATTCCTGGAACAAGAAAGTGTGTTCAGTTTAAATGCAAAAATGTGAACTTTTTATCAGAGCTTATTGGCTTTATTTGTGAAATATCTGAAGTGACAGTGGTTGTAATTATATACAAGAAGACAAAGTCATCAATATCCCCCTGCAGTGGCAAATTACTCTTCATGCATACATATGTCTACAAGTTATGACTATGTCAAATGTTTTGGCGTGTATATAGCACAGTGGAAGGAGAGTATTGAAAGGTTTTGAAGTTCTGAAGTTCTGCTCCAAAAAGGAGCACTACCACCAAATTCAGTCAAAGTCAAACTTGTTGCCAAGGTAACACAAAAAGTATTTTATTCAGAAATTCAAAAACTACCAAAAGGCACCAGTTCAATACCAGGCCTATCTATGTGCCAAGATTGGGGAAGAAATAGTGAACGGTTTTAAAGACGAATGTGCACGGACAGACCGATGGACAGACGGAGTCCATTACCCCACCCCACTCACAAAACGCGTTGATGGGGATAATAACTCTAGGAAAACTAACGAGAACCAGTTTTAGGAAAAGCAGATTTCAACTGTATGAATACTGACAGGCTTTATGAATCCAGTCATTTGTGTTTACATGTATATAGATAAAGTAATGATATTGGTGTCTGGTATTTTATGTCAGATATTCCTGAAATATAGTGAACAAGCTTCACAGGAATTATGATTTGACAGAACTGACTTTTGTGAAGATGGTCTTGTAAATGTGTTGTATGTACTGGGTATGTAAATATGTGTGAGTGGCAACATTAAGCCAATAGAAATTAGGGTAACACGCATGACATTGTATTTATACAAGAGGCTTTTGGTCAGAGTGCACAGAAGGTGGGGTGTGTGGCAACTGTAGGTGGAATAGAAAGGGTAGTGTGGCACTGTAGGTGGAGTAAGCAAGGTGGGGTAGTGAATAGCAAGGGTAGTGCGGCAACTGTAGGTGGCAAGTGTGGCAACTGTGGTGGGGTAGTGTGGTGGAATAGCAAGGTAGTGTACCTCTTAGGTGTGGCAACTGTAGGGGGGTGGTAGCAACTGTAGGGCAGTGTGGCAACCGTAGGTGGGTAGGGGGTAGTGTGGCAACTGTAGTGGTAACACGCATGGGTGCAAATTTATGCAAAGAGGCAACTGTGGTTGTTGGTGGGCAACTGTAGGTGGAATAGCAAAGTGGGATGGTAGGTGGTAAAGCGGGGGTTGGCAACAAGAGTAGTGGGGTGGCAACTGTAGGGTGGGGTAGTGTGGTAAGTGTGGCAATGGTAGGTGGTGGCAACTGTAGGTGGCAACTGTAGGTGGAATAGCAAGGGTAGTGTGGCAACTGTAGGTGGGGTAGTGTGGCAAACTGTAGGTAGTGGGTAGTGTGGCAACTGAAGGTGGAATAGCAAGGGTAGTGTGGCAACTGTAGGTGGGGTAGTGTAAGTGTCGGGCAAAGTGTGGCAACTGTAGGTGGGGTAGTGTGGCAACTGTAGGTGGAATAGCAAGGGTAGTGTGGCAACTGTAGGTGCAAATAAAGTAGGTAGTGTGGCAACTGTAGGTGAGGTAGTGGGCAGTGTGGCAACTGTAGGTGGAATAGCAGGGCAAGAGTGTGGCAACTGTAGGTGGGGTAGTGTGGCAACTGTAGGTGGAATTGGGGTAGTGTGGCAACTGTAGGTGGAATAGCAAGGGTAGTTGGCAACTGTAGGTGGGTAGCGCAACTGTAGGTGGGGTAGTGTGGCAAATGTAAGTGGTCCAGTTACACTGCACTGGATCCAGCTGTTTTGGGGGCGTACTGCATATACATATATTATGAATGACAGTAATTGGTAAGCGAATGAGAAATGCAGGTCATGTGCACGCAATATGCTTTGCGTTAGTATGAACAGATGATAGGGTAGGGTGACAATGGAACAATTCTTACCTCCTTTATAATTTGCAATTTATAATTGTGTTTTTATTAAGTTTGCTTGTCACAATGTTAGTAAATACATACTGGTGATCGTCCTATCGTCTGTTGAATCTCATTGAGGAACTCCAGCTGTTGGGAGGCTTCCTCCACCTGGTTCTCTATCAGCTGACACCGGATAATGCCTGCAGGTACAGATATACATTGTTTACCTGTACTTGATACTTGCTATCTGGAAATCATAACTGCATATTCTCAAAAGTTCTTTAAAGTTGGTCTGTGAACTATTAAAGCAATATCACGGCAAGGGACACCAGAAATGGGCTTCACATATCTGGGGAATCAAACCTGTGTTTTCTGCATGACAAGCGAATGCTTTAACCATTTGGCTAACCCACAGCCCTACAAGTTCCAGGAAGCTGACATACCTGTGAGAGCAGCAACACTCGTCTCATCCAGCTTCATGGCGTTCCTGTAACACTTCATGGCTTCCTTCACCTTGCCCTGCAGCAGCAACTGATACCCTAGTTCGTTGACATACTCTGAGTTGTTACCCTCCATGCTCACGGCCCTCTCGGTCAGAGTATAGCACTGCTGTAGAACCAGGGCATTTCGTCCACTCTGAAACAGGCAGGGAACCAGTCGGATGTCACTTGGGTTCAGCTATATCACAGCATGGCAGAAATAATTATGGGGTTTACTTATTTATCCTTCAGTTAAACCTGAGAGTATTTTTGGCTGTGGTCAAGATCAACACTGAAGCTGCAGCACTTGTCGTGTCACCACAGGCAAGGGACTGTTCGGAATATGAATCTGTTCATCAAGCAGTGAATACATGGTAGGATGAGGTCATAATACCACATATATATGAACATGGTCTGAACCAGAGATTGAGAGTGTGAACAGCAATAACAGCATCATGACACACATTTAGACAGGTTCAGATTAGATCTTCCCAAGTTTAAAAGTCAATGTCACACAGATAACCACTGATATTTGAACAAAATTTGGATCTATTCATATTGCATCAAGAGGGATGCACAATAATATTTATAGAACTAAATTTTTACATAAAGTTCCTGTTATAAATGTAACTTTTACATCTTAAAGTACAGAACACTGGGCACATTCTCTACTTTTCAGGACCATCTAGTGTGGCAATCTTCTAGGCCATGTTACAGTATAGGTAGGTTCAAATCTAGTCATTGTAACGCCCATACTTTAACATTATTCATGATACTCATATTAAGATCGATTTGTTCAAAGGCGCCCAGGTCTTGGGTATACCTACCAGTCTGGCAAACACCTGGGCCATGTTACAGTACAGGTAGGCATTGCGGGGTTCAAATCTGTCCATGTTGGTGATCAAGTCACCTATCACACTGGCTGCCTAAAACACAGAAACAAGTGGAGAGGATTACATACATGCACAAGGATGAGTCAAGGTACGCCAGGTGAAGCCTTGTCTTAAAGAAAAGTCTCAAATTTATCAGGGGTAAAAACAACATGTCCTGGACATATGGCATATTCAGAAGACAATGAGATTGATATGAGTATGTCTGTTCAAAACAATTTTTGTAATAACAAGCAATGTCATAACAAGGGACGAAATAGGTCTGCAAACACATTCAAGCACATCTAAAAAAGCACATGAAAAGCACATCTTTTGAATTAAGTACTGAGAGATTACATGTACCATTACCATGATTACAACACCTAATAATAATGATAATAATGTCTGCTTTTATTGCGCGGAAACTCCATGCACTGCATGCTCAAAGCACTAACAGGTATCAGGGAAAAGTGAGTTTTGAGTTTGTGCTTGAAAGGTTCACATGAAGAAATAGTTCTGAGTTCTGTGGGGAGAGAGTTCCAAAGATGTGCTGCTGCAAAGTGAAATGATCTGTAACCAAAAGTTTTCAGTTTGTATGAGTGCACTTAAAGCTGAAGCTGGGTTCTGGACTGCAACGATATTGCAGGGGTGTACTTAAGCAGTATGCGTAATGTGAAAGTCAGAACCTGGTCCAGTAAAATGTCCTCCACATGGTCAACATATAACATGTTCAGTATAAATTACATACCAGGACATGATTATTGATTAATCATGAAAAGACATACCCCGGTACTACCCATACTGTAATAAACACTGAAAATCATCCCTGATTTGCTTCTTATATTCACTGACACATTTCAGTTCCATGTGATACAGCATATATATTTACCTCTGCTGCGTTTCCATCACGACACAGCCACTGAAGCCCAGTGAACCGCATGGCTTCTATACAGTGCATGTCCACCCCCAGGGCTCTGTGCAGGGGAAGATGGTAAACACAGAGCCATTAACACACAGTGATACAGGTAAAGTGATAAACACTGAGTGATAAACACAAGTTGATAAGGAGACAAAACTATCAACCAACAGTAATAAACAAGAGAGAAGGATTAACACACAATGATGAATATGATAAACAAACAATGACAGGAATGATAAACAGACAATGATAAATACACAATTGAAGAAAAAGATCAACCCAAAATACTAAATGGGACATAATCTTAAAAACAGATGGTGCTAGGATGATGTGAATCTAACATTTAGAACACCCAAATTAACCGGATTTAGAAATACTTTCTTCAAGCTTATGATTTTGCAATAATAGTGACATTAAATAGTCAACCAAGATTTACATACAGTGAGTGAGTTTAGTTTTATGCCACACTCAGCAATATTCCAGCTATATGGCGGCAGTCTGTAATAATCGAGTCTGGACCAGACAATCTAGGAATCAACAGCATGAACATTGATCTACGCAATTGGGATATGATGACATGTGTCAACCCAGTCAGCGAGCCCGATTCCGTTACTCGCCTCTTACGACAAACATGGGTTACTGAGATCAATTCTAACCCGGACCTTCACGGGTACAAACAGAGTATGAAAACAACACTGACATGTCAAAAAATGTGTAATGAGTGAGTGAGTGAATATGGTTTTACGCTGTTTTTAGCAATATTCCAGCAACATCACGACAGGGGACACCAGAAATGGGCTTTACACATTGTACCTATGTGGGGAATCGAACCCAGGCCTTTGGCATGACGAGCAAACACTTTAACCACCACTGCCCCCAGAGAAGAATAAACGATTGCCTGATAGATTTATAAAACAAATTTTCAACACCAACTTTTCTCAACTGCCATACATCTGCCTGTACAAGACGTCCCCTATCCCACTCACCTCTGCGCTGTCTCGATAGTCTGGTCCCAGTCCTGGAGAGCTAGCTGCAGCTTCATCTTCTCAATGAGAGCAGGGAGGAAACCAGAGAAGCCCACCACCACCTGGTTGACCACTTCCAGGGCGCCGCTGAAGTTGCGGCGAAGCTCCAAGAACCTGGACTTGCCAAATAAGGCATCAATATCTCTGTTGCCATGTTTCCTGTTGCCCAAAACAAAACAGTCAGATTCCAAGCACCGTGTTTGAAATGATTTCAGACAGACATATTTCAACTTTTTACACTTGAAACAGTCTTAAGCAATAGGTTTTAGATGTTGTCCATCAGTCTGTGCTGAAGACTTTTAAGACTACCAGCCGAAACTTGGTTCTAAGAATCATTTTCAGTAGAATTGAGCATAATTAATTATAGCTGACTGAAGTGTGGCAAACTGTGGGTGGGGTAGTGTGGCAACTGTAGGTGGAATAGCAAAGGGTAAATGTGGCAACTGTAGGTGGAATAGCAAAGCGGTAATGTGGCAACTGTAGGATGGAATAGCAAGGTAGTCGTAGTGCAACTGTAGGATGGGTAGTGTGGCAACTGTAGGTGGAATAGCAAGGGGTAGTGTGGCAACTGTAGGTGGAATAGAAAGGGTAGTGTGGCAACTGTAGGTTGGGCAGTGTGGCAACCTGTAGGTGGAATAGCAAGGGTAATGTGGGCAACTGTAGGTGGAATAGCAAGGGTAGTGTGGCAACTGTAGGTGGGGTAGTGTGGCAACTGTAGGTGGAATAGCAAGGGTAGTGTGGCAACTGTAGGTGGGGTAGTGTGGCAACTGTAGGTGGGGTAGTGTGGCAACTGTAGGTGGAATAGCAAGGGTAGTCCGGCAACTGTAGGTGGGGTAGTGTGGCAACTGTAGGTGGTGTAGCAGGGCAACTGTAGGTGGGGTAGTGTGGCAAATGTAAGTGGTCCAGTTACACTGCACTGGATCCAGCTGTTTTGGGGGCGTACTGCATATACATATATTATGAATGACAGTAACTGGTAGCGATTGAGAAATGAAGAAGGTCATGTGCACATAAAATGCTGCGTTACGGCTATGAACAGATGATAGGGTAGGAGTGACAAAAGAACAATTCTTACATCCTTTATAATTTGTAATTTATAATTGTTTTTATTAAGGTTTGCTTGTCATAACGTTACTTAATACATACTGGTGATCGTCCTATCGCCTGTTGAATCTCATTGAGGAACTCCAGCTGTTGGGAGGCTTCCCTCCACCTGGTTCTCTATCAGCTGACACCGGATAATACCTGCAGGTACAGATATACATTGTTTACCTGTACTTGATACTTGCTATCTGGAAATCATAACTGCATATTCTCAAAGTTCTTTAAAGTTGGTCTCGGTGAACTATTAAAGCAATATCACGGCAGGGGACACCAGAAATGGGCTTCACATATCTGGGGAATCAAACCCGTGTTTTTGGCATGACGAGCGAATGCTTTAACCATTTGGCTAACCCTGCTCTACAAGTTCCTGAAGCTGACATACCTGTGAGAGCAGCAACACTCGCCCTCATCCAGCTTCATGGCGTTCCTGTAACACTTCATGGCTTCCTTCACCTTGCCCTGCAGCAGCAACTGATACCCTAGCTCGTTCACATACTCCGAAGTTGTTACCCTCCATACTCACAGCCCGCTCAGTCAGAGTATAGCACTGCTGTAGAACCAGGGCATTTGGTCCCACTCTGAAACAGGCAGGGAACCAGTCTGATGTCACTTAGGGTTCAGCTATATCACAGCATGGCAGAAATAATTATGGGGTTTACTTATTTATCCTTCAGTTAAACCTGAGAGTATTTTTGGCTGTGGTCAAGACCAACACTGTAGCTGCAGCACTTGTACGTGTCACCAGAGGCAAGTGACTGTTCAGAATATGAATCCTGTTCATCAAGTAGTGAATACACGGTAGGATGAGGTCATAATACCACCTATATATGAACATGGTCTGAACCAGAGATTGAGAGTGTGAGCAGCAATAACAGCATCATGACACACATTTAGACAGGTTCAGTTAGATCTTCCCAAGTTTGAATGTCAATGTCACACAGATGACCACTGAAGTTTGAACAAAATTTGGATCTATTCATATTGCATCAAGATGGATGCACAATAATATTTATAGAACTAAATTTTTATATAAAGTTCCTGTTATAAATGTAACTTTTACATCTTAAAGTACAGAACACTGGGCACATTCTCTACTTTTCAGGACCACCTAGTGTTGCAATCTTCTAGGCCATGTTACAGTATAGGTAGGTTCAAATTTAGTCATTGTAACGCCCATACATTAACATTATTCATGATACTCATATAATATAGATCGATTTGTTAAAGGCACCCAGGTCTTGGGTGTACCTACCAGTCTGGCAAAGACCTGGGCCATGTTACAGTACAGGTAGGCATTGCGGGGTTCAAATCTGTCCATGTTGGTGATCAAGTCACCTATCACACTGGCTGCCTAAAACACAAAACAAGTGGAGAGGATTACATACATGCACAAGGATGAGTCAAGGTACGCCAGGTGAAGCCTTGTCTTAAAGAAAAGTCTCAAACAATATCAGGGGTAGAAACAACATGACCGGGGCATATGGCATATTCAGAAGACAATGAGATTGATATGAGTATATCTGTTCAAAACAATTTTTTGTAATAACAAGCAATGTCATAACAAGGGACGAAATAGGTCTGCAAACACATTCAAGCACATCTAGAAAAGCACATGAAAAGCACATCTTTTGAATTAAGTACTGAGAGATTACATGTACCATTACCATGATTACAACATCTAATAATAATGATAATAATGTCTGCTTTTATTGCGCGGAAACTCCATGCACTGCATGCTCAAAGCACTAACAGGTATCAGGGAAAGGTGGGTTTTGAGTTTGTGCTTGAAAGGTTCACATGAAGAAATAGTTCTGAGTTCTGTGGGGAGAGAGTTCCAAAGATGTGCTGCTGCAAAGTGAAATGATCTGTAACCAAAAGTTTTCAGTTTATATGAGTGCACTGAAACCTGAAGCTGGGTTCTGGACTGCAACAATATTGCAGGGGTGGACTTAAGCAGTATGCTTAATGTGAAAGTCAGAACCTGGTCCAGTAAAATGTCCTCCACATGGTCAACATATAACATGTTCAGTATAAAGTACATACCAGTACACAGAGCAAAGTATTGATTAATCATGAAAAGACATAACCAGGTACTACCCATACTGTACTAAACACTGAAAATCATCCCTGATTTGCTTCTTATATTTCAGTTCCATGTGACACAGCATACATATTTACCTCTGCTGCGTTTCCATCACGACACAGCCACTGAAGCCCAGTGAACCGCATGGCTTCTATACAGTGCATGTCCACCCCCAGGGCTCTGTGCAGGGGAAGATGGTAAACACAGAGCCATTAACACACAGTGATACAGGTAAAGTGATAAACACTGAGTGATAAACACAAGTTGATAAGGAGACAAAACTATCAACCAACAGTAATAAACAAGAGAGAAGGATTAACACAGAATGATGAATATGATAAACAAACAATGACAGGAATGATAAACAGACAATGATAAATACACAATTGAGAGAAAAGATCAACCCAAAATACTAAATGGGACATAATCTTAAAAACAGATGGTGCTAGGATGATGTGAATCTAACATTTAGAACACCCAAATTAACCGGATTTAGAAATACTTTCTTCAAGCTTATGATTTTGCAATAATAGTGACATTAAATAGTCAACCAAGATTTACATACAGTGAGTGAGTTTAGTTTTATGCCACACTCAGCAATATTCCAGCTATATGGCGGCAGTCTGTAATAATCGAGTCTGGACCAGACAATCAAGGAATCAACAGCATGAACATTGATCTACGCAATTGGGATATGATGATATGTGTCAACCCAGTCAGCGAGCCCGATTCCGTTACTCGCCTCTTACGACAAGCATGGGTTACTGAGATCAATTCTAACCCGGACCTTCACGGGTACAAACAGAGTATGAAAACAACACTGACATGTCAAAAAATGTGTAATGAGTGAGTGAGTGAATATGGTTTTACGCTGTTTTAGCAATATTCCAGCAACATCAAGACAGGGGACACCAGAAAAGGGCTTCACACATTGTACCTATGTGGGGAATCAAACCCAGGCCTTTGGCATGGCGAGCAAACACTTTAACCACCACGCCCCAGAGAGCGAATAAGCGATTGCCTGATAGATTTATAAAACAAATTTTCAACACCAACTTTTCTCAACTGCCATACATCTGCCTGTACAAGACGTCTCCTATCCCACTCACCTCTGCGCTGTCTCGATAGTCTGGTCCCAGTCCTGGAGAGCTAGCTGCAGCTTCATCTTCTCAATAAGTGCAGGAAGGAAACCAGAGAAGCCCACCACCACCTGGTTGACCACTTCCAGGGCGCCGCTGAAGTTGCGGCGAAGCTCCAAGAACCTGGACTTGCCAAATAAGGCATCAATATCTCTGTTGCCATGTTTCCTGTTGCCCAAAACAAAACAGTCAGATTCCAAGCACCGTGTTTGATATGATTTCAGACAGACATATTTCAACTTTTGACACTTGAAAACCAGTCTTGAGCAATAGGTTTTAGATGTTGTCCATCAGTCTGTGCTGAAGACTTTTAAGACTACCAGCCGAAACTTGGTTCTAAGAATCATTTTCAGTAGAATTGAACATAATTAATTATAGCTGACTGACACTGAAAATTACATAGGCTTTCTATTAGTGCCTAAATTTGCAGACTGGCCATGTCTGTTTTAACAAATGTGATCTAAACACAAAGATGATCATAACACCCAAATATTTAAACACTGACTTACAACATTCACACAGCTAAGATAGCCTTATGGACAACAAGGACAAGGACAAGGACAAGGCATTAAAGTACTTCAAGGCAGTATCAATACTAACTCCATTGCATCTTCAAAGTATCTAATAGCCTTCTTCAGGTCTCGGCCACCAGACATCTCAATCCAGCCCCTGAGTACCAGGCCCTGTTAATTTAAAAGCAATTGAGAATGTTGAGCATCTTAAAAAGAACAAGTGTTTGCCACTGATATGGCAATGTCCCCTGCTGCTAAAGAATGGAATATCCATATTTACTACTTTTTATTTTTTTGTCACATACAAGATGCCTGAAATGACTGGTGTCTGCATAATCACCCACTGTAGGCTGTCGACATAACTGAAAATATTGGGTGCAATGTTTTATGAGATATCGCGTTTAAATAAGTTTGAAAAGTGGTCAAAGTGTCATAGTGACCTTGAAGATAAGGTCAAAGTGTAATCCCACAATGTAGGCTGTCACCAAATTTGAAGATATTGGATACAACAGTTCATGAGATATCACATTAACAACAGTTTGAAAAGTGGTCAAAGTGTCATGGTGACCTTGAAGATAAGGTCAAGGTCACCCAAATCGACTGGTGTCTGGGTAATCCCCCAATGAAGGATGTCACCAAATTTGAAGACATTGGGTACAACAGTTCATGAGATATCACATTAACAACAGTTTGAAAAGTGGTCAAAGTGTCGTGGTGACCTTGAAGATAAGGTCAAGGTCACCCAAATCGACTGGTGTCTGGGTAATCCCCCAATGAAGGATGTCACCAAATTTGAAGACATTGGGTACAACAGTTTATGAGATATCGCGATAACAAGAATCGGGACGTATGTAAGGACGTCGCTGAATACATAGTCCCCTACCGCGTTGCGGCAGGGGACAAAAAGGGAGGGAACTTGTCAGAACTTAGATCATGATAGTTTCATGGTAACTGATTATCTTTGTACATGCATGAGATAACAAACTAAGTTACTGCTACAGATCTAGAGCTGAACACCAGTCTAGGTCTAGATAAATCCCCAACAACAAAACTAGACCATACCTCTCTGGCAGAAGGGTCCATCTTCAACATCCGATCAACGTACTCCCTGGCCTTGTCAAACTTGCCAGTGTGAAACAGGAACAATCCTGCATAGTACAAGCCCTGAAGTAATAAAGAATTTCAGCATTAGTTACTAACTTGAGTATCAGAGGGTGAGTGGGGGACGTTTAGTTTGATCCTTTCGTTCAGCAATATTCTATCTAATATCAAAACTGCATGTGAATAATGGATCCCGGACCAGGTGTACCAATGCTGACAGAATACCAATGGTCCATACTACTACACACAATCAGCCAGGTCCGACATTGTGGGCATCCAATACTCATGTCAGTCGTAGTGGTGGTCCGATTAATTGAATAATCGAAGATTGGTCGTAGTGACTAAACGACCAAGCAATCGATCATAATTTCTCATAATCGAACACAACCAATTTTGGAACACTTGTTTTCATTAACAATATTTTTCACATGGTTGGTTTTGTCTGTTACATTTTGTAAGCACTACAAGCTCGTTTCAAGTCATGATTGAAATTTATGTTCCTAACATACTAGTCAGCCTTTAAAGATGTGAAATTTTCCAAAAAGCCCCCAAAGAACTACATGGTTTTTTTCCTTATTTTTATGTGCATTAACAAATCTCATAAATGACGCTAACCAATTATTTTCGATGATTGATCGGTTGTAATGAACCAATCATCAATTATGAGATTTTAACCAATTCCCAACACTAGTCAGTCGGCTCCTACAGCAAGCTCCATTTGCTGGAGATCATATTCTGACAATGAATCCTATGTACACAGAATACCTGAAAAGTAACTGATTTCACCATATCAAATGTACTTTCCCTAAAACTAACCATTTCTCCTGACTGCTTTCTCTCTTCTTTAAGTTTGGCATCCAATTCTTGTATTGATTCCCGATCTGAAAGCAAAATGATACACATTTACACCATGAGTCCTTTAATGTATACAAGAACTATTACACATTTCTATTTTCCCGTTGTCAATCTATGTCATCACTGTTGTAACCAGGTGATAAAATCTGGTTACATCTACAATGAAATATATAAAATTATGAAGTCACATTCAGATATTGAGTGGAATTAACTGTAACTCAAATGTAGATAATAAGTACTAGTACATGTGAGGGAGTGAGTTTAGTTAAAGGTCACATGCAACCAAAAAATCAAACATAATTAAAACACAATTATCACTTATTCATGGCATATAATATACATTGCTGGTTATGAAAAAACATATAAACAAAATTATAAGCGTACAATCGCAAATCAAAACTGCAATATGTGTACTTCGGTTTACTTCCCAAGAAACGAAGCAGCCGGGATACCGAACCCAGTCAGAGCGGGTGGGTGTGCACTCAAGTGTAACGGCTGGTTCATTTGCAGATGCCCTCACGGCTGATTGTGTGTATATATAGAGATGTTGGGTTTTGTAAATACATGCTCATTTTTTGTGTATAACATTTTACAATCAACAGACATCATAACATGTCATGTGTTCAAGTATCACACCTGACTGTCTGTGTAATTACATAATGTGACAGAGACCGAACTCGGGCCATAAATCAATGCATTTTGTTTATGGTGTATAGCCTGATTGGTGTTAAGTTCAAATTGCATGTGGTCAGTGATAGCAGCTGTGTATTGAATATTGTCATTAGCAGACAGGCAGGCAGACACACAGGTGTCAATAAAACAAGACATTGAGTTTAGTCTGTGACAACGACATATCTATATCACAGTTGGAAATTCTCTCAACGCTAAATAATGACATTGCTTTTAAGTATCGAACTGAGAAAGTGACTCGGTGAAATAGACAAATGAAATTATATAAACAGTTAATTTACTGTCATAACATATAAAAAAGCTCGCGCCTGTGAGATATCAACAAAACATTAGAAAAATAGCTCACACCAAAGCCTTCACCGAGTATTCACCTGACAACCGCTTCCAAGCTGCGCGAACCTACTTCACTGCGCACGTGCTATAAGCGCAGCCCAGCTGTTGAAACCCGTTTTCCCCAGAAAAGTCGGGGGAAAATTAGTGAAACGTTTGAACTCCGATTTCGCGCATTTTTTTTCATCGCGTTATTTTTCAACTTTATAAGTTGAATTTGCATTTTTGACGCTTTGTTTCGGTAAGTCCATACCGAAAAGGTATCAGAATCTGCAAAGTTGTGTTTTACGTTGCATGTGACCTTTAATGACTAGTTAATGAGAAGGTTTTCAGGACAAACAAAAATCAAATTAGGGTTTGAAAAGTCACTGTACTCTTGAAAACTACTTCCAGTATGTTTGAGGAGTATCTGTAAAATCCTTCAGAAGCTCAAAGTGAAACTGTATGTTCTTTAGGGTCATCTCCTGGTAGTAGAGTCCAAATAATGAACCAGGTTATACTATTTCTTGTTATTACTTTAACTCAACAAAGTACAAACACATTAACAATGATTAACATGACCTACCAACTGTCTGACTCCGTTTGTGAGCAAACATCAACGCCATAGTTGAACAAAGGTTCACATCTCTTTTATCTTTCAACATGTCGAGTTCTCTCATCCCTTCCCCTGTCTGATCTGGAACAAGAAAACATGGATGATATTGCAAGTAACATTGCAGACTGTACAATGTGCATTCAACACATTACCTAACACTAACTCCTCACTATGATTAACTTTGTGCTGCTTGTTGTTTAACACCATTTTAGCAATATTCAAGCTACATGATTGCGACCGATTGACAATCCAGTCAATCAAGTGATTGCAGGGCTCCAGGTAACTTTTGGAGGTGTGAGTGTACTTACACATCATATTGCAAGTGGATGTGTACTGAGAATTTTGAAGGAGTACTGACATATTTTTGTGTGAGCGAGTTGGTGATGTGGTTTGTCTGGACGATTCATCGATCACTATTTCCAACCATGTATTTGGATTTGAAGACGCGTGACAAAATAACTGAGCGACCGTGTGATGCGCGAAATGTCAGGTCCGACTGGCTATAAATAGGAACAGTGTAGTTTTTAGCCAATCGAAAAATAGTGACGCATATCGTTGCATGGCAACGCAAGGGATTCCTACTGTCGGGGTTTCCTCATGTTTCAAATCGTGTTTCGCAAAAGAAACTTGACAAGTATTTATCCAAAATAGATTTCCATTTGCACGATACGCACGGAAATTAAATGTTAGACGTACAAAGGTATTTATGTGCATACACGATACGCTTGAAATCTTATATTATGTCGTACTTAATTGATTTTGAGGCGTACATTATGCCTGTATGCCCCTTATCTGTAGCCCTGGATTGATATCATCAGCATTAGTCCATGAATTGGGACATGACATGCATCAACCAAGTCAGCAAACCTGGTCACAATATCTCATTAGTCGCCTCTTAAATGAGAAGCAAAAGGTGCAAGCATCTGCATTCTTACCAGGAATCATCAAGAATGTTTTGCAACCTATAAATAACAACCATTATATATACTTCTGGGCCCCGTTCCTTAAAGCGATCGTAGCGCTACGACAGTGTAACTTCCATACTTTAACATAGACTTATGACTGTCGTAGTGCACGCTTTGAGAGCGGGCCCAGGTCTAAGACATATCATGTCAAGTTCAGTGGATCTAAAAGACTATATCTATACATGATTGAACTTCATATACAAAATATAGCACAGAAATTTCATAATCTGTACAGCACAGACATGTCAGGCTGTACACTACAACTGCAGAGCATGACAAACAAAGTACAAGTGACACTCTTAACAAAGTGGACAGTCAGAAAAGAGTTGACATCAATATTTTTTAGCTACGAATGAAAATCTAGCGTGCAAATATGAGCAGACATGGTAGAAGACTCATATAAAGCATGCATGATTTTTAATGAATTTTGTCCCAAAGTGCATGAATGCCTTGGAGATGACTCTTTCAAAATATGTTTATTAATATATTTGAGAAATATATGTTGACAAATAAATAAGAGCAGATCTTTTCTCCTGTTGTAATAAATATACCATATGAACATGAAGGCATCTCTGCGGAGAGTTAGTGAATTTGGTCAAATACTATTTTGATCAGTATTGAGGTGTATATCATGCCATATCAGTGGACATAAGACTATATCATGCCATATCAGTGGACATAAGACTATATCATGGTATATCAGTGGACATATAAGACTATATCATGCCATTAGTCTATATCAGTGGACATAAGACTATATCATGCCATATCAGTGGACATAAGACTATATCATGCCACATCAGTGGACATAAGACTATATCATGCCATATCAGTGGACATAAGACTATATCATGCCATATCAGTGGACATAAGACTATATCATGCCATATCAGTGGACATTAAAACTATATCATGCCATATCACTGGACATAAGACTATATCATGCCATATTATAGACTCTTGTAAGACTATATCATGCCATATCATGGACATAAGACATGGACATAAGATCATATCAGTGGACATAAGACTATATCATGCCACATCAGTGGACATAAGACTATATCATGCCATATCAGTGGACATAAGACTATATCATGCCATATCAGTGGACATAAGACTATATCATGCCATATCAGTGGACATAAGACTATATCATGCCATATCAGTGGACATAAGACTATATCATGCCATATCAGTGGACATAAGACTATATCATGCCATATCAGTGGACATAAGACTATATCATGCCATATCAGTGGACATAAGACTATATCATGCCATATCAGTGGACATAAGACTCAATCATAGCTTTCAGTGTGCACAAGGGACACAACTCTTCAAAACAAGATATCTCATCTGAGATGACAAGGCAACCTGTGCCTTCTGACTGTTTAGTAGAAAGAAACTGAAATAGCAAATACTTTATGTACAATTTGCTGCGAAGATGTCATCACATTTTAACTGAATTTAACAAGTTTAGAAAACATACTTTACCTTGCAGAATCTTTGCAAATGCTGCAAAGAATTTGAGAACAGGATCATTCCCATATTTCTGCAAGCCTTCTGTGGCTGTGCTTTCAACATGGTTGTAGTATTTCTCTCTCAAATAATAATTTATTTTTGCCTGAAAAGGAACAATGCTGACCATCAGAAAAATAATGAAGGGATATACCAATAATGAAGTTCTTTATGCTGACATACTATGACTATATTCATATTTATAACAGAGCCATAAAAACATATTGAAAAGCAAAACTTTCAAACATGTTATCATCATTTATCATGTATATAGACAGAAAGAACTGCGATAACCACTGGCCTGTTAGTCCAAGGTATGTGAAAATCTAGAAGGACCAGATGTTTTGTCCAGAATTAAGATTTTATTCAAACCATACTTGTCAGAAATTAGCCTTAGACCAGTTGGATATGACAAACGATGTCAACCTGGCAATTCCCCAGAAGCATTAGGTTTCTGTGATTAATTAAACAAAACCAGTACAGTTATTTTCAGCTGAGAACTCCATGACATTCTTTGAAAAATCTCAAAATCATGTGGCAATTAGACACCTATCTGTTTTACGACAGTCAACGGTTGTAAAACAGGTGATAGCGTACCTAAGTTTAGTGTTTACATGCGTCGTTACAACAAAACAGATTGTAAAAACTACATTTTAGTTTAGCCAAAATGCCTGCGAAAAGGATGACTGGATATTTCTTCAAGCCTTCGTTTACTCTACTGTCATTATCAATTTACACTTGTCTAGAAACTAAAACATAAAATATGAAAAAACCGTAATTTAACGGTACAACGAAGTAACATGCATGTGCATATAAGTTATCTCCTTTTCGGTCCACATGCAATATTACGTTACATTTTCATCTCACTCCATGAATGTATGTACTTACAATTGTTACGGGATCAGCGTCTGCCATTTTGTTCCGAATGTAATGTTTGATATTATGCAAAAACCTCAAAGTGTATAATTGCAATCACATTTGTTTACTCCACCGCCGGAGTATTTCCATTTACGCATGCGTGAAATATTGCCTTTCCGATTCCGGGTTATTCTAAAGCGCACCAAAATCAACAATGCTTTGTAAATGTATTCCTGGCAATAACTTGTGAATATGCTTCAGTACAATAGTAAGAAATTAGGAGTTATGGAGAATAAGATAAATCATTTCATTGCGCAAAAACTGCTTGGAGGCAATTAATCGTTTTCCGCCGTTCCTCCTAATTTGCATATGACCTGACACCATGACAATAATGACAACAAAAAGGTCATTTCCGGCGGCGTGCTCTGTCACTATGTACAGGCCAAAGTAAGAAGCTAAATGGTGGGGTGTCATCTAAAACAAGTAACAGCCTGTTGGAATTAGATACGTTTTAAGTTTCATCTGAAATGTCACAAGCTCGATACTATGAGCCGAATGCGGGACCACTGAAACTCGAACATGACCGTAAGTGACATTTACAAATGTGACATATATAACCAAATTTTGTTTTTATAGTTCAGTAAAAGTTTTAGTAGATCCAGGCATTGGTTAAACGCAGTGATAAAGGAAAACTTTTCTTTGGTATCTACTGTTCATTGTTTTTATCTGTGGAAGAATATTTCATTTTATAATTTATGCACAGCTAGTGCATTTATGTACAAATAATGGTATACATACCTTCTATTTATGTAAAGTTTCTACAATATCACTTGAAGTTGTCAGTCCATTTAGATATGAATGTCTCATATGGATTTTAAATCTTTAATGTTTGATGACTGTGTTCGGTTGTAGAAGTTTGGTCACTTGATGGAGTTTAATTACAGCATAAAACAAAACTCTCTTTTTTTTTATTGAGTTTGAGACACATTTCTTGAGGTTTCAGTGGTTTAGGAATTATCATTTGCTTGGCACTTTTGAATTGTTTGATCTGGGATTAAACTTAAAACATATGTGATGTTGCATTGGTATTACAGCCTCTTATTTTAGGGTGAAATATTGATAAATTATATATTAAAGATCAAACTAGATTCTAGATTCATGTATTGCGAATACTATCCTTAATATATATTCAAAAAGTTTTATGTTGTCTATTTTACATTTTAATCTTCTGATCTTATCTTCAGAGAGCATATATGGATTTATGCACAAAGTCTTCATCGATACACATGCACAGTAACTCAACATAATTGTGAATTGAAAGTAGAGGCATTTGAAAATATTAAAGTTATGAGACATTTGCAAACATTCAATTTATTTTTTGTGTAGTTTTGAGTACTTTTCAAAAATTTGTTGAACTACCTATAGAAACAGAACTGAATACATGTACTAGAAACCATTTTGTTAGTAATGAAGAAATATACATCATTATGTTGCCCTGTATTCGTATGTATATCATTCAAATAAACAAATGATACCTACAAACCAGTCTCAAGGGAGATGTCAGTTTTAACCGCAGCATATTAAATAGGCTTTATGTACTTCATATATATATATGATAGAAAATTGTTAACGAGTTGCTGAAACAGATAAATAATACTACAGCAAAACAGAAAAGATCAAAGAAAAACATGTATCTAATGAGACTATATTGTGTGGGTGGAGGTTGAATTAGGGTTCGTTTCACACTGTAAATATAATGTTACACTTGACGAACCTACAGGTCCCTCAGGAATATCAGTTAGCTGTATGGTTTGGCCTACAAAACTAGCTTCATTGATCACATATAAATTATTGACAGCCTGGCAGGTATCAGTGCTTCTGGTTCCACATATCTTGGTGTGGGGCAAGTTTTTGGCTACAGCAGGAAGCTATTAAATGATCAATATCACTGCAAAGAGAAATTTTGGTTTATTTATACTTGTGATTATTTTTGTCAGAAAATTAATACTTGGAATTAATGCTGAGGTGGAACACTGTGGATGAAATCACGATTAACTCTTTGGTTTTCTGATTGTATTGATCTTGTTACAATGAATTATTGGTTAATTTGAGGATGAAGTCATTAAGCAGCCTTGTGCTTATTGTATCCAAACTCTGTATGTACATTAGAAAATGCCATTTACATTTCCTATTAAATACCGCGAAAGGGGTTGCAGTCAGCACTGGTACTACAGATGTGTACCCCAATCTAGCCAAAATCAGAATGCAGAAATGTACCTGGTGTACATATCTGTAGTACCCGTGACGATGACTCCTTCAGCTTAAATATCATGTAAGTCCCTCCATCAGTGATGATGCAAGAGCTTCATACATCAACCACTTATCATTCAATTGATTTCTAAAGATATATCAAACCAATAACATTGATTATTTTTATACAGGTGTATTAGAATAGATCAGACTCAACTTAATGAAGCTGAAGTGAATTTTGCATGAAATTCTGATATTTTTTACTTTAACTCTTATATTTGTTATCTCCCACTCAGACAGTGATGAAAGCAGCTAGTATAAATCAATATTCATTCATACTCACTCATCGATCATGTTTAGTAATTAGTGTCAAGTAGTACATATGTTACAGATGCTACATCGAGTAATCATTACTTAACATTACTATTTTTTATACCATATTTCTTTAAATTTTAAACACTGGGAACTTAATTAAATGTTGTTATTTCAATTAAACACCAGGTATTCGATTAAGGGCCCGGTTGTGTTTATACCCTGCAATCTTTCCAATTTTCACCTTTATCATTAAACACTGATTCTTAAAGAGAATAAGGAAGAATGCCTTGGTGTTTAATCATGGAAATTTGATAGTTATATAAAATGTATTCAAGATGACGCCTTGAGGTATCATATTCTTCATCATCGAATGCTGAGATCGTACATCATCACTAGCATTGTCAATATTTCCCAGGCTTTTCATCCCAATTCACCCCTCCATCACTTGTTAACACGTACTTCCAATATGCAGTGTCGTAGCGACTTGTGTCTATTGTAAGTGAATTCATTAAATGTGAATAAATCATAGATTTCAAATAAGCCCTGCTCTGTGCATGAATTATGCGTGAACCCTACCTTACCCTAATATAAGAGCAATGTGTGGAGTACATGGTAGCAATGTTGTGAGTAGGTTGCACTTATACTGCAACTTTTATGTGTAATCTGAACACTGACATTGGTCAGAATAGTCACACTGGAATCAGGGTATTGCTTGACTTGATTACAAGTGTCTGTGCTGTAAAGGGCCGTTGTATTGATTTGAGATATAGAAACAAGATGTATAAACGCCCATACAGTATTCACAGTATACAGTATTTAATCCATTGAAGGGTAATAAAAAAAACTTACTATACAAGATCTAAAATTTGTCTAAATCAGAATGTCAAGTGAACGATTCATAATTATTATTAGTTAGTTATGAAAGAAATTTTGATAAAAGTTTGATTTCATTCATTAAGATTTGTAGTAGGGCTGCGCAATGCAATATAAACCAGTTTACCGGTATTTACCGGTTCAGACATGAAAACGATACGTATTGCGATACGCTGATCGAAAACCGGTATTTTGACTTGCATAATCAGAAAACTGAATGCGTCGGAACGCTTCAGAAATCTTCGGATATTTACTTGTTTCATTTGTTCAATAATCAAGCATTGTGATTTTGTTGTGTTCACGCTTTATAAATCAAGCATTAACTCGATGATAAGTAGTTTTTTGTTTAAAATACTTCTTGCAATATATTGCAATACATATCACAATATCACAATATATGCTTTGAAATTCATCGCAATACCCACCCCTAATTAGTAGATAGTTATGAAAGAAATATTAATGATCCTTTGATTTATTTCATATTCACAACCAGTCTTTAATATAAGATTAGTGTTCTCAAGATGGTTATCAATATATGATTTTCACTCTATAGCATTCACAGAATCAGTTCTTTTGTCTTTTATTGACACATAAGCTACACAATCTTATTATCCTGTCAACTATCATTTGACATCTGAAGGGCTTGCTACAATAATGAAGAAACAAAGAACATTGATTCGAGAATATTGTGATCTTAGTCCCTATACATTCAAATAGAATTATCTTGTAAGAAAGAAAATCCATGAAAGATTCAGATTATCAACTGTACGTCACGATTTGATAGCCATTGACTGGTACACAGACGATATCACTTATTGTATGTCTATAAATTCAATAACTAGTTTTAACATGTGCTCAGCCTTTGTCAGGTAGCTCTTATAGTAAGTTCAATTGTACTTGCTGACATTCAGGCACTTTTGGAATGGGATGAAAATAAATCCGTAGCTGGTAACTGGCGATAAGACTCTTTTAGGCATACAGGTTTATTGTCGAGAGAATATATAGCCTTCTTTATACCACTTTCCATGTTGGCATAACATTTTGAGTATAGAAGTAGGAATAAATATTGTAATGTCACTAATGAAATTGTAAGTGGTGGACAATGTGGAATCATGCTGAGGAGTTCACGCCTTTGGTTCTAAATGAAATTTTCTGGCATTAAATTCTCAAACCCACCTGCCAACTTGAAAGCATATATATTTTTTAGATACAGGTGTACTTGAAGTTTTACAGAACACTTTCTGTTTGTTTTCAGTTAGTGGAGGCATAAATGTAAATTCATACTGGAATCCAATGACTTCATCAAATGGATGGCATCATGTGTTTCCATGACAACCAGATTGTCTGGTTAGCCGAATGCATATAAACATGAACTCAATTTAAAGTAAAATATTCTTACTGTCAGTGTTAGGCTTTGAAATATTGTATGTGAGTTGTGTGACACACTAACGAAAAGGCTGTCCCACCTTAGGGTCTTTTTGATGTGAAATATTGAGAGAAATGCGCCAATGTTAGTTGATATAAATTTTCAAAGAAATATTAATGATCCTTTGATTTATTTCATATTCACAACCAGTCTTTAATATAAGATTAGTGTTCTCAAGATGGTTATCAATATATGATTTTCACTCTATAGCATTCACAGAATCAGTTCTTTGTCTTTTTATTGACACATAAGCTACACAATCTTATTATCCTGTCAACTATCAATAACATTGTCAGATTTCACTGTAGTTTAATAGTACCTCACCAATGCTTTTGACATCTGAAGGGCTTGCTACAATACGTAAAGAAACAAAGAACATTGATTCGAGAATATTGTGATCTTAGTCCCTATACATTCAAATAGAATTATCTTGTAAGAAAGAAAATCCATGAAAGATTCAGATTATCAACTGTACGTCACGATTTGATAGCCATTGACTGGTACACAGACGATATCACTTATTGTATGTCTATAAATTCAATAACTAGTTTTAACATGTGCTCAGCCTTTGTCAGGTAGCTCTTATAGTAAGTTCAATTGTACTTGCTGACATTCAGGCACTTTTGGAATGGGATGAAAATAAATCCGTAGCTGGTAACTGGCGATAAGACTCTTTTAGGCATACAGGTTTATTGTCGAGAGAATATATAGCCTTCTTTATACCACTTTCCATGTTGGTATAACATTTTGAGTATAGAAGTAGGAATAAATATTGTAATGTCACTAATGAAATTGTAAGTGGTGGACAATGTGGAATCATGCTGAGGAGTTCACGCCTTTGGTTCTAAATGAAATTTTCTGGCATTAAATTCTCAAACCCACCTGCCAACTTGAAAGCATATATATTTTTTTAGATACAGGTGTACTTGAAGTTTTACAGAACACTTTCTGTTTGTTTTCAGTTAGTGGAGGCATAAATGTAAATTCATACTGGAATCCAATGACTTCATCAAATGGATGGCATCATGTGTTTCCATGACAACCAGATTGTCTGGTTAGCCGAATGCATATAAACATGAACTCAATTTAAAGTAAAATATTCTTACTGTCAGTGTTAGGCTTTTGAAATATTGTATGTGAGTTGTGTGACACACTAACGAAAAAGGCTGTCCCACCTTAGGGTCTTTTGATGTGAAATATTGAGAGAAATGCGTCAATGTTAGTTGATATAAATTTTCAAAGAGAGATTAAGAGTTTTTCCACCTATATAGTATATGGACGGTCGTTAATATATTATATATCAAAGTCATGAGGGTGAGATTCTATTGAAAATGCTTCCAACTTTTCCAGTTTGTATAAAAATGAATCACAGCCTCATGTCCTTTTATGTCAGATATATCAAGAAGAGATGTTAAAGGGGCGGTGGGGTAGCCTAGTGGTTAAAGTGTTGGCTCGTCACGTCGAAGACCCGGGTTCGAATCCCCACATGGGTACAATGTGTGAAGCCCATTTGTGGTGTCCCCCGCCGTGATGTTGCTGGAATATTGCTAAAAGCGGCTTAAAGCCAAACTCAGTCAGTCAGTCAGAGATGTTAAAAGTCTTCAAAACGTTTAGTGGAGTCATGTGTGTAAAAAGAGCAACTTTGTTGCTTCACTGGTGGCGAGTTTAGTGATGTCATTTGATTGTGACATCATGTTGCCCTATGAGCTAACAATGGTGTTCAAAGTATTGTGATGCAGTTTCATGACAAGATAATAATTTCTCAGGTGATGTCACATACGCCATATCACCTATGGATGTCAAATATGGATGATAAACCGTGATATCCACCTTCAATGAGTTTAGTGATGCCATCTGATGGTGACATTTTGGTAACCAGTGACATCATAGTAGTCTACAAATAATTGTTATGGTATTTCATTCTAGCAGTATATCCTAGGACATCTGAATTAATTTATTGTAAAAATAAAATCTGACATTTTCTGAAATTGGCACATGTAATGAAAACAATTCATGACACCATACTAAAAATCATGTTTTGTCAATTTCTCATTGCTTAAAAAAAGTATTTATTTATCAAGAAATGTATTCTTTTGTTTTGAAATGTTCTAATAGATTCCTGTGCTTTAATTCCATTTTAATGTCACTATAAATAAATAAGACACAACCTACCACAATTCAGGACGTCAATATAGAGTTGTACTGCATTAAGCATTCAAGAGTATATAGTTTTGGCATCAAAATATGTTAATGACAATACCATGATCACGAAACATATTATTTTATAATATTTAGTAATTTTATGCCTTAAAGTTATTGATGGTGGCTGCTAGCCCAAATTGTTTATGCGTTTTTTGAAAAGTTATTTGAAAATGAACAAAGATTCATACTAATTTGGTATGACAGATTGCTCATATCAAGTTGGAAAGAATTTAAATCTTACATGAAATAATGGAAGCATTCAATAAACCAGCTCATTTTATGAAACTCAGTGTTTTCAATTTCTCTTAAGAAACTGAGAAGCATTATGGTGATTCTTTTCATTGCATACAAAAGAGCTTACCATTGTGACAGAGTAGTCAGTTGTGATTGTCATGTTATTGAACATCTTGTTTTTTAAGGTATTTTTAACCTATTGCTCTCTTTGGCTCAAGTTTGTTTGAGACTATGGAGATTAAGATGGTCCCAAAATGAAAGCACATTTTGAAAGGAGGCTTTGAAGTTAAACTTTTATCTCTTCATCGCCTTTACAGGTATTGAGCAATTCTTGCTATGATTACTGCCTAGTTAAAGATCTTTATGACTCAACATAATAAGATGTGAACAGATTTTTTTAGTTTTCTTTTTCAAAATTCAATACCTTTGTAAAACCTAATTTTCTGTGCTGAGTAACGTGATACTATTAGGACCAAACATTATTTACCCACAATACCACAGTCAGGGCAAGCATTCGATAAGCCAGATGATCAATCCTGTGATATTTTGACTTCTACTGCTGTCAATCGACTTTGCGGCCTTTCTGTGGTGGCCATTTGGGCAGTATTATCGTCCAGCTATACCCTCGCTGAATGGAATGTGGCTTTGACTGGGCTTAGATAGCTAGTAACAAAGTGATAGATTACAGCCCACTGCTGTCTGCATACGTGATAAATCTCAGTATGAATCAGGCTGTATGCTTTGAATTTGCTGGGTGACACTGTGTCTGATATACTATACACTTGGCTAAAAAAACAAAAGATATGCACCTTTCCTTATAAGTACATTTCCAGGTATAAGTTGAGTGATAGACAAACAATTAGTCTCTGAATATATATTATTTTGATAGAAACAAATCATTCTTTTTATTTTGAAAAAGGAGCCAGTGATTGGTGCCTGGCTCTGAGAGTGTGGGTTCGAATCTCGGATGGTATAGCAGATCTATACAACAATATTGATTTCCCATATATCTGACTCACATAATTTTGTAATGTATTTATGATGTACAATGATATCCTAAGTAAAACAATGGTATGACAGATTAGATACACTTGTGTGAAAATATCAGATTCCCTAACCTCTTGGAGTAGTATGCCACAACAAACACATGTAAGTATCACCTACTAGTGTCCCCTCTTCTGGAGATAAATGCCAGTGCCAGGCACTTGAAATCCTGTGGTAATTTGTCAAAAGGGTTACTCAATAGGTCAGGCTGTTTGTTGACATTATTGTTAGGTTGTCTGTTGCTCAGAGGAAGTGATACCTGTATTGTGTGGAAATATATTGAGTTTGTCTTGATAATGTTTCATTAAAATATCAATTTTTTCTTAACATGGGGACAATGTGTGAAGCAACGTGTGATATGGCTGGAATATTGCTAAAAGCAGCATAAAACTCAACTCTACCACTCCGCTCACTCACTCACTCACTCACTCCACTCCACTCACTCACTCACTCACTCACTCACTCACTCACTCACTCAGAAAATGATCTTTCTCCAAGGTGGGATACAACCTGTAGATCTGGATTAGAATTGGTCTTCAGCAACCCATGCTTGTCGAAAGAGGTGGAATCGGGATCATGTGGTCAGTCTCACTGACTTGTCATTGTGTCCCAATTTGTGTAGATTGATGCTCATACTGTTGATCACTGGATTGTTTGGTCCAGACTCGATTATTTACAGACCACCGCCATATAGCTGGAATATTGCTGAGTGCGGCATTAAACAACAACCAAGCCAGGTTGGATACATAGTATTTTATCTAGATCAGGTCAACTAATCAGATCAACATTTTGACATGGAGACGAGATAAGTGAAACTAGTCAGGGCCAAATGGTACAGTATTAGGTTCAGGTCAAGTCTGTTTTGAATATCTTGACCTTTCCATTGTGATTCTTGGTTAGAATAGCTCCCCAGCAACTAAGCATGTCTCAAGTGGCGACAGACTGAATCACATAGTCTGACTGGGAGACTTGGTGTATTGTATGTCATAGTACCCCAACAGGAGGGATCATTGCTTAGTAAATACATAATACCTATCAAAGATCATATCACTGATATAAAATGATAGTCTGAATGTTGAGCACATAACTCAAAACGAAATGTGTGAGATTTAAGAAAAAAAAAACGAATATGACCATGTGTAGTATGAAAGTTTAATGTTATACTCTTTAAAAGCAGTAAAGCACAATTGAGGAACAACTTATCTTGAGTTGTAACACTTGAAAATTGTGTTGGTCTAACCTGTGCAGTAAATAAAATCTCGGAGCAGGAGATCTCCCATGGACTCTATAGCTCTCTACAGAGCACACCCAGATTGAAGGATCTCTGTCAATCAATATAGTAGATGACTGTTGAGACAACATATTCTACCCAGGTTGAGAGAGTCTTTTGCCTTTCTGTCAACCAGTCTGTTATATATTTTAATTTTAAGTAACTGTACACCTGGACTCTTAAAGGTCTCCAAGTACCTCTCGGCCAATGCACAGTTGGGGTAGTTAGTTCATGCAGGAGCAATCTCGCTAACAGGTGATTGTGGCAGGTGGAGTCTTGCAAATAATGTTCATGAACCAGACCTGGTATACCTTTACAACCCCACAAGTTGGTTGTTGTGGCAGTTATTTGACGAGCTACCTGGGTAATCATTTTTCACCATGTCTCAGCTTTGAAAGCCATATGAGTTCATGAGTCTGTTAACTGGTACTATAGTATGCCAGAATTGATCAAATGACTCAAGTATTCTGAATAGATTAACAGTTATTAGGAGTTAGTCAAATGTATTTATTTAATTAATTATTGAATTTGATAAAGTCTAAATGTAACAAGTGACATTTGGATGAGGTATGTTAAATATCAGCATTAGACTACATTGACATACATCACTATTTATTACAGCGCTACCAGGTCAGAAATAATGGGTTTTTTTACAAAATATTTTAACAGCTGACTTGACATGCCACAAGACTGTCCTATTTGTGAGTGAGTGGGTTCAGCAATATTCCAGCTATATGGCAGCTGTCCCATTAGAATAGTGAAACAACAGTACATGTATATTGGGGCTGCAACGAATACACTATGTGGCGAATATGATACGTATCATGAATATTGGGTAACGAATAAGAATAATTATTCACAAATACAATATTGTATTTGAGTGATTGATGTACAATATGGAACGCCCATGTTGACAGTTTTGATTTGTCACAGCAATAACCAGTCATCTCATGACATTCAAATTTGATATGTAATAGTTATAGTTGACAGTACTATGTGTGGCCTTGGCAAACTAACATGACTTGTGCTACTGCAAGGCTAGTAGTACATATTCCATTACTGCATATCTCACTTTCAAAAAGTACACAAGGCTTCAAGTAAAACATGCTCCCTTAAAAAACGTAAATATTCGTTAATATTCAGTTCTGGTGACCACGAATAACGAATTGAATTCATGAAGGGCTACGGTTCGATTCACCGAATATGCGAGTGAATCGTTACAGCCTTAATGTATATGATTTCAAATCTTGATTAAAACTGATGACTGTGCAATAATGATTTTGCAGACATATAGAGATTTTGTGATTAGACAACTTTATGAGACCCAGAAGTCTCCAAAACCTCCTCCAGGTAGTGTATATTTGTATATGTATGTATATGTGGATATAATCAAAGGCACAAGAGTATAGTGATCATATGATGTTAGTTATAAATGAAAATTGATAAGGAATATCATAGTATGAGTTATACAGGTGTTCTGATTGATCAGGTTTCTTGCTGAAGATACCAGAAACACTTGTCATGACAGGGGGGCGGTGGGGTAGCCTAGTGGTTAAAGCGTTGGCTCGTCACGCCGAAGACCCGGGTTCGATTCCCCACATGGGCACAATGTGTTAAGCCCATTTCTGGTGTCCCCCGCCGTAATATTGCTGGAATATTGCTAAAAGCGGCGTAAAACTAAACTCAGTCAGTCAGTCAGTATCATGACAGGCTATCTGTGATAAAATACATCAAATCTAGAACACAAATTTTCATTCGCTATTGCTTTTGTCAAATAGAGTATGAAATTAACTAAAGTTAGCAACATTTTTTGGAAAATTTGAATGTGAACAATATGAGTAAAAAAGATAAGATCATAAAAACATATCCCAACTGAATCCAGGTTTATTTTATATATTTCAAGGCAAAAGAAAGGAATTTTAGTTAGAGTTTTAAAAAGATCTCAGTATGTTCCGAAAGAACATGATCATAGATTCTTTTACCTTTGAGTATATTTCAAAGATGACTGGAGATTTGCTTGGCCCACTTATATAGCTTCAACCAGGTGATGGTAAGGTGGTTTTTTGCAGCTTACAAGGTTATAATGCCATTTATGTGTTATTCAAATTCTTGGGTAGAATTAAAATATTGACTGATTGTTTATGAGCCGTATATAATTTAACTGATGCATTTATCCGTGACATGAGCTTATGACATAATTATGCAAATTGGTTAATTGGAAGTGGGACTTTTTTCACAGTTTGTTTCAAAAGCTAAATATCAACAAAATCATACTAGAAATCTAATCTAATGATACAGAATCATTGTTGGTAACATTACTAGAGTTTCAGTTATTTTATTCTGCAAGTGTATGTTGTTTATTTTGGATTAAAAGGCAATGAAAATATTGCATCACATGTACATAACAGTTTGACAGGTTTCTGAGGATAATGATAAATAGGATTCATCACTCGTGCTTTTTAATATGGAAAATATGAAAACACCTGTGATGATCAGGGGTGGAAATAACTTTAAAATTGCTAGTGTACTCATGGTACAGTGGCACATGTAAAATCACTTGCCCTGATAATTTTTCCACTATACCGGCCGTTTTCTTCTTGATTTTTTAAATAAACAACATAATTAATATTGGAAAGTCAACTGGACACCGGTACAGTAGGATATACAAATTTGCTTGCCCGACAGAAAAACACTGGACTCGGGCGTCGGGCAATGGGTTATTTCCACCCCTGATGATTCCTCTATTTATAGGTCAACTTGTATTTGGTAAATCTGAGTTAAAAAACCTTATTGATGTATACTACCCTTCAAAAGTTTAGATTCACTTAAAGCACTCACTATATGTTATGTATATATGTGAGGTAACATCGACGATGAATTTCTCCACTAACTTGGGGAACCAACTACAAACTTTATGCAGATGAATTGCCTGAGGATCATGCATCACATTGCTGAAAAGCATGTGCAAATATCATGCATATGAACAGCTGCATTGTGGTGTAAAGTTTTGTTAAGAATTCACCAATTTTCAATGAGTTTCATCATTTATTGAACTCATGACAATAATCTTTTCGACGTTGCAAATTTGTTTTACAATACATCAGTTCATATGTAAACAGTACTTTTAAACAGTATGGGATATCTTGCAAAATCTAGTTCAGAACAGTTGACTGAAGTACCGTTTATTACCGTCTATAAGCCGAATTTTGAGGACCAGTCAATGGAAAACGAGGTGGTAATCAGTTCGTGATTGTTGAATGGGATAAAATAAGCAAGCCAGTTTGTTGCTACAATAAAAATGATATTTGTGAAACAAAATATATTTGCATTTTCTGTCAACTACATGTTTCAATGCATTGATCAAAGTTATTATTATTGGTAAGTGCCAGTTGTCTGTGGTCTGTGTTTGCTGCAGTTAGGTCCCCATCGCGGGGGATCGGCTTATGGACGAAACATACCTTTTGGACACTGATTTTAAGGGTCAAGTTTGGGGGTCGGCTTATCTATGGGGTCGGCTTATAGACCGTAATATACGGTAAGTGGCTACATTTGCACTAGTGAGTCTTTTGATGGGTAGAACATTATGCAGTGGGTGTCTGATGGGCACCAGCCTCCAATAAGCACCGGATATGAAGCAGCGTACAACAAATTCCATGTTTCAAATGAGATCTCATGTCAGGTTTTGTTTAGTTCTCCTTGGTGTTATTAACTGCTCGGAAATGAAGGAGCCCTATTTGGGACTATAGTTTAAATATTAAGCCAGGTCTCTGTTGACCACCAGGCATCTTTTATTCCCCTGCTTGGAAGTTTGTTCAAATTCAGTATTGTACATACACACCTTCTTCAAGCAATTGTAGTGGTTTGGCTGTTTTTATGTTCCTGTGGAAGTGTATGTTGTAATTTCACGGCAGAGATGATTTCTATAGCAGTTGTTTTTATTTCCTTGAAATGTTGTTGACACAATGAAAATCAATAACCACTCTGTCTCCAGTAGTCAATATACAGAACATGTCTCCGTGTCTGATATGAAGAGAGCAAAGCAATTATAAAGCATTAGCTATGTTTCTTTAGATTTGTCAAATATTGTATTGTTTATGTAAATCTTGAAAATATAACATGTTGGTTGAAAAATATGATATGCACTATATATTGCTTTAAAAAATTGTAGTGCTGTGCATTAATGGATTTCATAACTTTAGTGAGAGTTTTATAAATGTTGGATTTCTTGATGAAAATTATTTTCCATTTGTAGCAGAGTGAGCAGGTATGAAATGTTTATTCAATATATTTGTTACGTAGATGAATGAAGTCACCGTCATACAAGTTAAATTCTCAATGGTTACATGATTATTTTTATATATGTACACTTTCAATGATATTATGCAGGCATTTGATATGATTTAAATCACAAGTGGGACGGTGAGGTAGCCTTGTGGTTAAGTGTTTGCTTGCCACATAGAACTCCAAAGTTTGATTCCCAAACATAGGTACAGTGTGGAAAGCCCATAAGTGTCCAATGATGTCCCCTGATTCAATATTCCTAGAATATTGTTTACTCAGCATGAATAACGGCTCACTAGCACTTACACTAGGATTCATTGATTCAGAAGTGATTAAGACCGCCTCCGTGGTGTAGTGGTTAGAGCATCAGCCCGAGAGCGGAAGGTCGCGGGTTCGATCCCCGACCGCATCATACCAAAAGACGTTAAAATAGGGTACTTGTTGGTCCCTGCCTGGCGCTCGGCATTAATGGGTTCAACAAGGACTGATCGGCTCGGAGTCAGTATACTGTGTCTGAGTGGGGTATTCATGCTTCACTGCGGCATGGTATCTCAGTGAGCTAGCACTATAAAACCAGCTTAAGTCTGGGCTAGTACAAGCAGCCGCACATACACATAGACACGCATGCACGTCGTCATATGAGCGAAATATTCTCAAGCACGACGTTAAACCCAATTTCACCTCACCTCAGAAGTGATTAAAGGTACATGTTACTTTATGGAGTAATATCTGAAATGTCCTGCAATGAATATGTTAATTTTCTCTGTTAATATTTCTGTTAATAAGTGTAAACAGAACTGGACAATAATGAAATTTATGAACATTTTTCTATACAAAAACATGTTTTACCTGAAAATTTAGTAAAATAAAATTAGACCGGCATTTCAGCTTCTTATGATACAGTTTGCTTATGATACAGTTCTCCATCAGATGTGGACATGAGTACCTGGGGCTTCAGGTATTTCAATGTGTAGGGAGAGGGCCATGAATCCAAGGATATACCAACGAGCTGAACTATCACTTATTTATAACTTTATATTGTGTTGTTTTTCAGTCTCCTTCTCTCCAGTGCATTTGGATGGTAATATACATATATATGCATATAATTGTTTGATTTTTGCATATTTATATTCCCTATATATTTGAAGTGTGAAAGATATGTATTTTGCATAATTAGATAACCAAACCACAATTTTTCTCTATTATCCCAAAGGATGTTTTCACTCTTAACATTCTGTGTATAACAAATTGCACTATGAACCTTATGTGTTCAGCAAATTATAATTTGTAGAAATAGTTATTCTAATTTTAAATACATATTGTACTGGGTCACTACATATGGAGAGGGAATGTTGCACTACCTGGAAATTATAGCACCATTTAATTTTTATGTATCCCATATGTAATGTTATACTAACATTTTTAATGATGTAATAATAATATTTTATTAATCTACTTGTACTGGAAATGTTGCCATGTTGTTAAGGTGGTTAAAGCTTGGCATTAAGGAGGTAAAAATAGGACTGTTTGGCGTGGAGTCATTATAGTATGTTATTCATGTTAAACAGTAGTGTGGTAACTTATTGGCCTATCACTATGAACCCGGCCTTTGTGAGGATGCGTACATGTAGACACACACACATACATGCACATCGTTATATAAGTTCAGTGAGCTTGACCGTAATATGTAACCAATTAACCTCATCCTTTATTTCTTATATCTGTTTCTAGTCCCACAGACCCAAACCACAATTTCAGAAATATGCAAATCTTTTTTCCCCTTTCACTTACAGAAAAAGTCAGAGGAGGTCATTGGGGACAACAAAATACCCTTTGACTTGTCCTTAGGAAAAAATATTCTTTTCATTTTCCACAGATTTTCAAAAACCCCATTAATAAAACTAATAGTTTTTCAGTATATTTGTTGTCACATGTGTTTTGAAAACAATCTTTAAGCAGGCGCCTAACATTTCATTAGGAAACATATTGCTGACTCTACCAACTTAATGGCATTTGACAGACTACTGTGACAATTACTTGTTCATTTAGAGACAATGAAGTCACTTCATGCTCCCAGTGTTGGGGATCTTTAACCAGTTCAGATGTATTGATTCTCACATCAATCACGTTGCTATCAACAGCAGCAGCAGCAACAGCACTTTACTTCTCATTTCTCAGCCGATGTTGATCAGTTATGTCAAATAGAATGGAGACCGGTTGATCGTGTAGGAAAAAATGAATACATTTTTGAATGATTGATATATTACTGGAGTAAACATATACCACAGATCGAAATTATGTTTTATAAATTTAGTTTACTTTCTGTGTTGTGGTTGTTGATGTCAGGATGACTTTCTAGTCTACAAACAGTTTCGATCATGACTTGCCACATGATAAATTTACCACTGACATTAATTTCTTTTGCATGTTAAGCATTAACAGACACCTAGACAAACACATAGACACATATATTTAGCTCTGACATTCATTTCTATTGCATGTTAAGTACAATGAAGACACAGACAGACTGACAGACATACACACACACAGAAAGAGAGAGAGACAAACGCATTCACAAAATAGAGTGACACACACACAAATATGATGAAATATTTGGTCCATCTGATCACTACATTAGTATTTTTCTCTTCTGTTCCTTTGTCCATGTCATGCCAAAGACCCGGGTTCGAATCCCCACATGGGTACAATGTGTGAAGCCCATTTCTGGTGTCCCCCGACGTGATGTTGCTGGAATATTGCTAAAAGCGGCGTAAAACCTCAGTCAGTCAGTCAGCCTTTACCCATGAAAAAATAGATTGTCTCTGATAAAAGTGACTACCCAAGTACCTAAAAATGCCTTGAGACAGGAATTGCTCTTTTCTTTATATCAAGTTAAGGCACATGCTACATGCACACTATGTGATATTACCCTGTATTTATAAATTTTTCCTTATCCTGACTCATGCTCTTTTTGCTTGTCTTCTTCTTCTTGCGAACATAGTGGAACACTTGTATCTCCCTAATTGAAGCTCCCTTCAATTTAAAATCACTAATTAGTATTCACCACGAGTTACCTCCTTTCCACAAGCGCAGGAACGAGGGCGCCACCTCTACCCATGTGCCTCACTCTCTCCTTCTTCGCCCAGTGAGCTGGACGTGAGAGCGCCTGTGTCTCCCGACACACTATATCCTTTGAATTATATTTAGTTAGTTACCTCGTATAGACATCTATAGAGGTTTAGCTAGTATCCTTCAACGATTATATATTGATATTTAGTCGTTTTTCTACAGTTTATTCACGGGGCCGTGTTTGTTTCAGTGGATTACGTTGATGAAAATTCTGTACTATTGCAGATTACGTTTTTATGCTGCTGCTGATCCGCCTTTAATATGATGTACGCCAGGTTTATTATATTCACATTGCAGGAGTTGCGGTACTAATTTATCAATTCTACCTTTTATTAATATTTACTTTGCGTTTGGCACGCGCAGCAGATAGGTCGGCGTATGCAGAGTCTAGTATGACTGATACACGGAACCCCTCGCCAGTCTACTGCTGTTGGCCGACTCCCTCCCGTGTGGTGTTCAGCTAAGAGTGGTTGAGAGGTGTGGGGCGTATCCGCCATCTCCAAAGCATCCTGCTTCCCAGACATCCCATCGTCGCAGCAGAAGACTAGAGGGTTTTTCTACTACATCTCAACAAGCCGAGACCGTTCCCATCGAAGTTTTGGGCCTGTATGATGATCAGCGGTCATCATACGGATGTACATCAAAGATTGACCGATGTCGGCACAGATCAGCATGCAGCCTGATGTACCAGCGCGCCAGATATCGCGATGATGATCGTCCTGAGGGTCCCATCATTACCAACACTCAATGCAGAGGCGTCACACCCAGGGCAGCGTCGACCTCTGAGGGAAAATCAGCGAAGTCTACTAGGACTTTCTCAGCGAGATTGTTCCAGCCGATGACCTGGACTTCTCACGATGATCAGCTGATCATCATCCCGGCGTCGCACAAGAAGCGACCCGGGGACAGCTACAGCGACATCAGCAGAGATCACCATGCAGCCTGATGCCTCTACACTGATGTCGGACGATTTTCGGTGGACCCCTCCATTAACACCGCATAGATAAAGCACCGGCGACCTGCAAATTAAGCAGACCATCCCAGAAGACATGATCGCGACAAATTATGAACATCATGGAGGACCAATATCTGCGGTAGCAGGTCCGAAACCAGCGAAGGCTCCAGCGTGAGACAGCACCCCAGAGGCACCCCGTCAGCGTAGCAGCCAGGGCGATGTCACCTTCGCTGAAGGAAGTCACGGACCACCTTGACGAAGGACCTAGATGTACAGCCTTCGCGAAGGCCTTCGCTAAGGCGGAAAGGACCTAGATGTACAGGCGCGAAGGCGGAAAGAACCTAGATGTACAGCCTTGCCGGCGAAGGACTTCGCGAAGGCAGGATAGATCATCACCTTATGCGGTTTCATCCCTAGATGTGGACTCGGACCATCAGACATCCACGGAAGCCTTCGCGAAGGTCATATCGTCGTTCCCCGGACGGACGCAGAGGAAGCTTCAGCGAAGGCATCGCGGAAGGACACCTGAATCAGATCATCATCATCTAGAAGGACATCGAGGGACTATACAAGAGCTTAGCGAAACTATCAACGTTCCCCTCACAAGTCTCGAGAAGATCAACCCATAGACAAGTTGATCATCGATATCAAGTATAAGAACTACAATGTCATTATATTGGTTCTGTTGAATCCATGACCGAGGCGTATGTTAAGCTGGCCTAAATAGATCTAGAATGATCAATTAGACACTTATCACCAGACTTCGTAACCGACTTCTGAATATGATAAGATGATCCATGCTTGACCCTACTTAGGCAAGCTTAGCGATCCCACATCCTGTTAAACACAGAGGCTGTTCCGGCAAAAGCTCATATATATATTTATATATATATATATATACTAATCGGGCTTTGATTTCGACACCTTCGCGATGGTCGCGAAGGCTAAGTGGCTCCAAGTCTACTTCACCCAGAAGATCTAGAAGGGATACCGAGAACTTCAGCGAAGTCTCCGGCGTTCACCGAGGAAGTCTCCTCAAAGGTTTCCATATACTAGCCACTTTCGTCATATATAGCTACTCGTCAGTCCGTTCAAGGCGTCGCATAAGTTGATTATCAACTGTATGCCAGATGCCGTCTATAAGCCTACGCGAAGATAATTGCTCAGGCTATTTACAACACAGAGCGTCGCTGTATTATTAGTCAGCGACATTTCATAGATCTTCACAGAAATCAACTATTCGTATAAATTGCTAATATACAATCCCGGACGATGATACGATTATCTACATGCGTGACCATTACGCATATCTGCAGACAATTCAATATCGAAATTGAACAGCAGCCTTGTTACAGCGAGCATAACTCTTAATCGTCAAAGTTTCTGAGAAGAAATATGTACAACAAGTTCAACGTTAATTCTACAATTATGGCCGATACATTCATGTATACAGTCTACAAGCTCACAACTTGCAAGTTGTTTATACCCTTATTTATAAGGAAGTGAATTATATTCAAAACTGAAATTACTTTCCACGACAACCAGGAAAATAACCTACCCAGCATAAAATTACAGAGCCCGAGATATTTGCCGAGGTTTCAGCGGTTACCATTAACCCTCGAAACACGTGGTCACCGGATAACCGGGAAGCTACGGTGAAGACCGGCGTTTATGCTAATATCAACGACAAGAATTTATTCAAGGTGGGTTTTCCCGCTACACCCGGTGACATCACAGCTGGCGGGTATTATACAGAATCAAAATGCCTTGTTCTGATTGGACGGCGAGGACAACGACCTACACAGAGGTCGATCTCTATTCACAGTTCAAGACTTACGTCACAAGTGACAACTATATATCAGTGAACGAGCAAGCCTCATTACAGTCCAGTTAACCTGAACATTCATGATTAGACTGCCTTTCTTCAAGTTAGAGACCTCCCCTGTCAAGTTAAGGCGAGGGATCGGCAGTCAAGCGATTTTACATAAAGTTCAACGAGGACAGACACACCTGGTTGTGCACCTACATCGTCAAGGACTTCGCAGCGAATTACCTAGACGAAAGATACAAGTGGATCTAATTTTTTTATTCTAAATCCACAGCGTTTCAGACTACAGCTGAATTTCATCAAGCGACTAACACAACTAGATGGTTAGTAAACCTACTAAACTTCTGTTTGGAGAATAAAACGGAAATTTCACGCCAAACCTGGGGATATGAATATAGTGCTCCAACACCTCACAAGTGAGGTTTATGAACACGCCTGGATGACATACTTGGACCCCATGATACGATGATTCTATCAAGATGGCCAGCAAGAGCACTGTAAATTTATCTCCACCAAACCAAACAGGAGAAAAAATGCAACAGATTATTTCCTCTATCATCAATCAACTTCATGAGAGTGAAGTCTCATGTACTATATCTCCATTTGGATCAGAACTGTCATACTACGTGCATAATGCGGATGGACCTATTCGACCCTCCATGAGCTTAATACTCATGATATTATAAGCGCTAACTTCTACAAATGTTCTACACAAATGTGATTGAAATAATGGAGGGTTTATTTCTGGAAACCGATATGGTGGTTGCAAACCATTATCTGAGAGATATCACCACCGAGGGCGTCTCAGGTATACACCAATTCGATCCCATGGTCCTCGCACAACAGCTGACAGTTCCTCGGAGAAGATAAGTCAATCTAACAGATTTTTACTTATCTTATAACAATACTAAATAGCTTCATGCTATATATAATTTACTTAAGTTCCTTTTATCATCACAGTACTATGATTATTACATCATACAATATATAAGTTAACAACTCTACAGAGTTTGTTATTATATATATTTACCTTAAGTTATTCATATCTTAAGAGTAATACTATGGTTACATGATAAATGCATTAGCTAACTCTACAGAGTTTTTGGCTATTTTATACATAGCTTAAGTTAATTAAGCTAACAAACTCTACGGAGTTTTACTATTATATAGGTAACTTAAGCTAATTATACCTTAAGCATAGTACTATACTCATATTATTAAAATATATTGGCTAACAAACTCTAAGGAGTTTTGCTATTATATAGGTAGCTTAAGCTTATTCATATCTTAAGCTTAGTACTATGTTTATATCATATAAGTAGATTAGCTAACAAACTCTAAAGAGTTTTTGCTATTTGGCTTAAGTATCATCATATTTCTAAGCAATATGGTTATATTATAACATGTATTAGCTAACAAACTCTACAGAGTTTTAGCTATTATATATGTAACTTAAGCTTATTCATATCTTAAAGCAGTACTATGTTTATATCATATAGGTTTATTAGCTATCAAAACTCTAAAAGAGGGTTTTGCTATTATATATTTCGGCTTAAGTTTCATCATATTTTAAGCTTTATGGTTACATTATAACATGTATTAGCTAACAAACTCTCACGGAGTTCTTGCTATTATATATGTAGCTTAAGTTTTCCTTCATAAGCTCAATACTAGGTTTATATCATAGCTAACAAACTCTAAAGGGTTGTTTTCGCTATTATACAATTAGCTTGAAGTTTTCATCATATCTTAAGCAGTATGTTTACATTATAAAGGTATTAGCTAACAAAACTCGACGGGAGTTTTGTTATTATATATATATAGCTTAAGTTTCATCATAACTTAAGCTCAGTACTATGTTTTTAACATAAAAACATATATTAGTTAATAAACTCTAAGGAGTTTATTTTGCTATATACATTTAGCTTAAGTCTAATCTTATCTTAAGCTTAGTACTATGGTTACACTATAAACATATTAGCTAATAAACTCTACTTAAGAGCATTTTTATCATATTATATGTAGCTAACAAGTTAATAATATCTTAAGCACAATACTATACTCATATTGTAAAATATATTAGCTAACAAACTCTACGGAGTTCTGCCATTATATATGTAGCTTAAGTTCATTATATCTTAAGCACACTACTATACTCTCATATTGTAAAATATATTAGCTAACAAACTCTACTGAGTTTTGCTATTATATATGTAGCTTAAGTTAATTATATCTTAAGCAATTACTACTATACTCATATTGTAAAATATATTAGCTAACAAAACCCTACAGAGTTTTTGCTATATATATGTAGCTTAAGTTAATTTATATCTTAAGCTCAGTACTATATACTAATATTATAAATATATATTAGCTAACAAACTCTACAGAGTTTGGCTATTATATGTAGCTTAAGTTTAATTATAGCTTAAGCACAGTACTATACTCATATTATAAAAATATATTAGCTAACAAACTCTACAGAGTTTTGCTATTATATATATATGTAGCTTAAGTTAATTATAGCTTAAGCACAGTACTATACAATTATATTATAAAAATATATTAGCTAACAAACTCTACAGAGTTTTTTGCTATATATATGTAGCTAAAAGCTTATTCATATCTTAAGCTCAGCATTATATCTATATCATATAAGTATATTAACTAACAAACTCTAAAGAGTTTTGCTATTATATAATTAGCTTAAGTTTAATCATATCTTAAGCTTAGTACTATGTTATACATAGCTTAAAGTATTAATTTAGCTAACAAACTCTAAGGAGTTTTACTATTATATAGGTAACTTAAGTTAATTATATCTTAAGCATAGTACTATACTCATATTATTAAAATATATTGGCTAACAAACTCTAAGGAGTTTTGCTATTATATAGGTAGCTTAAGCTTATTCATATCTTAAGCTTAGTACTATGTTTATATCATAAAGTAGATTAGCTAACAAACTCTAAAGAGTTTTTGCTATTTGGCTATAAAGTATCATCATATTTCTAAGCAATATATACTTATATTATAACATGTATTAGCTAACAAACTCTACAGAGTTTTAGCTATTATATATGTAACTTAAGCTTATTCATATCTTAAGCAGCAGTACTATGTTTATATCATATAGGTTTATTAGCTATCAAAACTCTAAAAGAGGTTTTGCTATTATATATTTCTCGCTTAAGTTTTCATCATATTTTAAGCTTTATGGTTACATTATAACATGTATTAGCTAACAAACTCTACTGGAGTTCTTGCTATTATATATGTAGCTTAAGTTTTCCTTCATAAGCTCAATACTAGGTTTATATCATAGCTAACAAACTCTAAAGGGTTGTTTTAGTTTGCTATTATACAATTAGCTTAAGTTTTCATCATATCTTAAGCAGTATGTTTACATTATAAAGATTAGCTAACAAAACTCGACGGAGTTTTGTTATTATATATATATAGCTTAAGTTTCATCATAACTTAAGCTCAGTACTATGTTTTTAAAATTTTAACATATATTAGTTAATAAACTCTAAGGAGTTTATTTTGCTATATACATTTAGCTTAAGTCTAATCTTATCTTAAGCTTAGTACTATGGTTACACTATAAACATATTAGCTAATAAACTCTACAGAGTTTTTGGCTATTATATATGTAGCTTAAGTTAATAATATCTTAAGCACAATACTATACTCATATTGTAAAATATATTAGCTAACAAACTCTCACGGAGTTCTTCACATTATATATGTAGCTTAAGTTCATTATATCTTAAGCACACTACTATACTCATATTGTAAAATATATTAGCTAACAAACTCTACTGGAGTTTTGCTATTATATATGTAGCTTAAGTTAATTATATCTTAAGCACACTACTATACTCATATTGTAAAAAATATATTAGCTAACAAAACCCTACAGAGTTTTTGCTATATATATGTAGCTTAAGTTAATTATATCTTAAGCTCAGTACTATACTAATATTATAAATATATATTAGCTAACAAACTCTACAGAGTTTGGCTATTATATATGTAGCTTAAGTTAATTATAGCTTAAGCACAGTACTATACTCATATTATAAAAATATATTAGCTAACAAACTCTACAGAGTTTGGCTATTATATATGTAGCTTAAGTTAATTATAGCTTAAGCACAGTACTATACTCATATTATAAAAATATATTAGCTAACAAACTCTACAGAGTTTTGCTATTATATATGTAGCTAAAGCTTATTCATATCTTAAGCTCAGCATTATATCTATATCATATAAGTATATTAACTAACAAACTCTAAAGAGTTTGCTATTATATAATTAGCTTAAGTTTAATCATATCTTAAGCTTAGTACTATGTTATATCTTAAAGTATTTTAGCTAACAAACTCTAAGGAGTTTATACTAGCATATTAACAAGCTTAAGCCTATTAGTCTTAAGCATTGTATTAATGTTATATATACTTTATCATAATAAGTACATGGTAATAACCTTTTATATGGCAGCTGATAAGTTAGCAGCAGGAATTCATCAGTTCAGTGCCTTTATGAAGTTCCCATAGGGTTATTACAATCATCACAGTTCAAATCACTAATTATTAAAAATCCAAAGTATTAGATATTCCCACCTCAGTTCCATTAGGATGCTACAAGCAAAAGAGCATGAGTCAGGATAAGGAGAAAATATGTAATTTTTTGGAGTAAAATTGATATTTTATACTTATCCTGACTCATGAGGTCAGCCCTCCCATCCTCCCCAAATAACACTTTGGATTTCCCTGTAAATTCAAATGTTGGGCTCAGTATATGAGGAGAGAGTGGAGGCACATGGGTAGAGGTGAAATCCCTGGTTCAGCTTGTGGAAAGGGAGGTAACTCGTGGTGAATACTAATTAGTGATTTTAAATTGAAGGGAGCTTCAATTAGGGAGATACAAGTGTTCCACTATGTTAGCAAGAAGAAGAAGACAAGCAAAAGAATTACATTTTCAAATTTTGTGAGGAGGAAATTAATAAATCCAAACATTTTCATTAGGAGCAATATCCAGTTCAGTAACATGGCTACCAGTGTTTGAGTAGTTTGACCATATAAGGCAACGATTGCTATTCATTATGGTTATCCCAGTGAAGATCCACATTTTTCTTTTGCGACATACTCATGAATATTTGGCCACACTCACTGACTAGGCGTTTGCTCTTGATGTCCATCACTGGATTATCTGCTTCAGACATTGTTTACTGACCTCCATTATGTGGCAGTGGGTGAAATTCGGGAAATAAATAAAGGAAAACTTGTACTTTCATGTGTTCTCTTCCCTTATTCGTTTCCATGAGTATATATCTGCATATGGTATGGCACTACGGTTTAAAACAAGACATGTTTAGTGCACCCTACCCTACCTTAGTGCACCTGTACCACCAGCATATCCTGGTCAGCTTAACTTGTTGTAGTGTCTTAGCATTTCTTACTGATTTTAATAGTCCGACAGGCTGCTCTTTGTAGCCAAAATTATCTGTGCTAAAAATCATTTTATATTGTGTTGTTTTGATTCTAAAAACAATCAGAACTCTCAATAAGGTAGCTATTAATATTAGTGAGTATTTATTGGAACAAATGATAAGATGTATTCATATGTCCAGAAGATTTTTACAACCTTTATTTAAAAGAATGTATGACTTCTTTGATTGGCGGGGCGGTGGGGTAGCCTAGTGGTTAAAGCGTTGGCTCGTCACGCCGAAGACCCAGGTTCGAATCCCCACATGGGTACAATGTGTGAAGCCCATTTCTGGGGTCCCCCGCCGTGATGTTGCTGGAATATTGCTAAAAGCAGCGTAAAACCAAACTCAGTCAGTCAGTCAGTCTTTGATTGGCATTCTAGAAGTTGAGGAGATGAAAAGTATGATGACTATTTTTATGGATATGCAACTTCTTTATTCTGTATAGGTGATGTTTCAACATAGATTCTCATGTTGTTGTCAAGCAAGTGGAGTATCCTCTATACTACTAGTTGTGACAACGACTTGCTATACTACTAGTTGTGACAACGACTTGCTTAACAACGACATTATAATCTATGTTGAAAGGTCGACTATACATAATAAAGAAGTTGTGTACCCTAAAAAATTGTCCTCATTCTTAAAAGAATGTATTTGAACAAAAGAAATGGGAATAAAAAAAGTTAGGTAATTCGTTACCTTACATTTGACAAAACTCTGGAAATTTGGACATCAGGAATTCTATTAACCACTTTGTCTAATTGGTGTTACGCCATAAAAACAATTGTTTCATAGTTCTTTTTCCTAACTTCAACAGACTCGTTCATGTATCTTTTAACAAACAGACCTAATAAAAGAATGCAATCCAGTTCCGTTAATTTGTTGCTTCCGCTTACCATATTTACGAGCTATATACATGCATGCCTTCAGCTTCTACATATGCTGCTCAGCAGTGGTCCATTTATGCTTCACTCCCCTTTGTGACGACATATATACACCTACATGCTGTGTTGAGCTTTTTGTATCTTGCAAGATTATATTTTATTTTTTTTTATTGCTATAGGATATTTATATAACGCACATATGCACGCAACTAGTACATGCTCAAGGCGCTAGTATATTTTTTCCCTCAACCACTGGATGTCAATCTCAATGGCACATCGTATTATCAATCTCAACTCCCTGGGAAACATATAACTCTTGCAGCCACTAGGCGCACCAAGGTATTGCGGCTTTCCTATCCTTACAAGGTACCCATTCACAGCTGGGTATTTGTAAATACACATAGATAGACATGAACTTAGAGACACTGTGTTATCGAAGGCTTGTCCTAAAAAAAGAATACATTTAAAAATATTTTAATAATTATATTTATAGAGTTCAAGCAACAAATACAACAACAAATCTGAAAACATGCTGGCTATATATACTGAATATTGCCACCTTACATCTGAGATATTCCAGACTGTGTTTTCACAGCTTCCTCATTCTAAATACCAAAACAAGGTACCATACACAGCGATATCTGACACTGACAGTGTGTAATACAAGAGTTATAAGAAACCTTCTTTAGTAGATCGTTACTTTAGAATGTTGTGACACAGTGGATTATGTCACATGCCTCTGTAATGCTTGAACCTGTGGTTGACACAATGTGACAGGAAGAAACTACTAAACTACAAAGCCGTTATCAAATTTAACATCTAATCATTGTAGCATCCATTTTGCTTTTGCACGGGTTTTTTTTCAAATTTGTGAGTTCTTATTTTAAAAAATGGTTAATCTGCAAGATTCCCAGGATCCTGAATCCAGTCTGAATATTGTTGAAAGTACATTTAATCACATTGTAGTCATTTTAAATTTGCATAATAAACAGTAAACACATTCATTAGTTCTCCTGACATCCACATGGATTCTGTGTTAGGGACCATTCATAATTTATGGCTAGGGGGGATGATGATGATGATTTTTATGGAGAAGCATGAACAATGTGAATGACCCCCCCTAAAATTTATGTACAAAGTAAGTGACCCCCCCTGCATGTCATGTACAAAATCAATGACCCCCCTCCCCTGCCCATAATTTCTAAGCATAATTTTAAACATATTTATCTGTACAAAATTGATGACCCCCATAGTACGTGTGCACAAAATTGATGACCCCCTAGCTCGCCAGAACAAAATGGGTGACCCCCCATTAAAATCATCATCACCCCCCCTAGCCATAATTTATGAACGGTCCCTTAGTATACACCCCTGGATTCTTTGCCATCAAAAGAGACAATTTTATTGGTCTAGTAATCAGGATAACTGACAATAGTTTATGGTGTGACATTGTACCATGAAGACTTGAACGATTCCTCCTAATACCTATCACTGGATTGTCTAATCCAGACATTTATTTAAGGATTGTTTTTAAATGTTTTGTCAGTTAATGTAAAACAATCACACTGTGGTATGTGCAAACATACATACATGCACACATATGTATGCACATTAAATCATAGTTTATGTGTACATAATATTGTTCATGCTTCCAAATGGTACTCTATATATTCACGCCCATCATTATCTCTTTCACAGTCTACTAATTAGATCCATTAACACGACCTGAGATCTAATTGGTTCGGCAGTAAATAGCCAAGGCTCTTCAAAGGGAAACAATATTAATGACATTTTGCTTCTCCCATGTGAGCAGATGCCCTTGGTTGTGTGTCTGGGGGTGATGAACACCCTCAATATTTAATCCTCCCTCATGGTATATAATCATTTATTTACCACCTCCCTGCCTGGGATGAGCCATTGGCGCCACAGAATGGCTCTATCACCATGGCATGTCTCTGTGATTGGTTAGAGGGAGTCATGCATGATTTCTTGTAATGCTAACAGGAATATTTGTTGCTACAGGGATACTGAGTTTAAACAAATACTTTTCTCAAGGATATACATTGGGTTTTCCCCAATGAACCAACTGTTTTGACCATGTAAGTATAACTTTTGAAGTTCTAGATTCTATTAATGTGGCAGAAATGCCAGTGACTATATCAGTGACTTTTCAATGCTTTATTGTACCTGGAACACAGACAATTTGAAAGAAACCTTTCTTCATTTATTAACCACAGGTAACCAAGAATAAGAAAGATAGGATGCTAAATGAATGACTTCTTTATTATGTAACATGGTGTAATGTTTCAGTACAGATTCTAGTACCGTTGTCCAGCGGTACCATTATGAGTCTGGTCTGGGGAGTCTGTGGTGTCTCAAACTGCCTTTTTAAACAAGTCAAATATAGGTCATTATGTTATGTTATGTTTCAACCATAGCATGGTTGATGTGATGTCAGATAAATCACCCAAGGCTGTTGATTCTGGAAGCAGAATTGACAGATTCTCTTGATTTCAACATCACTTCTTAGTGCCATTCATCTAGGGAATCTAGTCTGCCAATGTATGTCTTTCAGTATTTCAATCTCAAGGAAATTAGAACAGTTTTAAGAATGGTGAGGCAGATGATACAGTGTCATATCCATAAGTATGTGTTACATTGGTAACCATGTCAACAGGTCAGTGTTCTTTGCAGTTGATTTCTCAGCTCCCCTAGGAGTATACCATATAGAAGACAATTATTGGTATCTGTATTAATGATACTATTGATTATAAGTTGTCTGTGTTTTTATGTGCCTTGTTTTTCCACTGAAATGTTGATTTATGATTTTGTATAAACTTTCAGTACTTTTAGATTAAACTTGACAAATGACAGTTCAAAACAGTACTATTATTTATATCACATGCAGTCCATGCCAAAAGCCTTTGAGTTAACAAAATTGATCCTGTCGCTTGTCATCTGTCATTTTCAGTAGATGTCAGGGTTAACATATGGACTTTTATAGGCGAGAATTACAGGAATGACAGAAATTTTACTAGACTCAGACTGTGGAGTGTTGGCTATAGTCATATACAACATGGACAACTGAAACACTTCCACAGTTGGTACACCTATCAAACCAAAACACAGGTCAATACAAGGTTCGTGGATTAGCCAGGTTCAACTGTACAACACCGGTGTTCAGAGTAACATTCATTTGGTCTGTTATGTGGGAGTGTAGAAGCTAAGTGCTGTGGAATTACATTTATTGTCATGAACTTAATTTAAGACAGTGTGACACATGGGTTGTAATGTGTGATACTATCTAGTTATAAATATCCTTGCCGTGTACACTGTTTAAAATGAATTAATGTATACTACTCAGAAAACGTCCAAGAACACCAAGGTAATCTGTCATGCCATGATAGATTGACTAGTACAGTAAACCATGGTTATAGCCAACTCCAAGGGGCCATTAATTTCAGATCACCATAACCAGAGTTCATTATACGCATTTCAACTATAATACTACAGCAAGTGTCCGAGACAAAATATAACATTGCGTTATATCCAGCAGATGTTGTAAACATGTTTGCTATATGTGTAGTTTACTGTAATATGAAACATTTGGATATTCTTAAGTTCCTTTGAGTAGTATATATTATTCCACATTGCTTCCTGCTTCACACACATTGTGTTGTATATTTGTAGTGATATATATGTATAGATATATATTGGCACTAGTATAGCTGTAGCTTGTCTAAGCATCTTCTTTAAGTAGTTTTACCCGACTCATATTAATTCAGTAGAAATATATACTGCTGGAAAGGAAGAAGGAATCGTAAAATTCCATATGCTCATGGACAATAACCAAAGAATGTTTGACGATGTCATCATAACCCATAGATGAAACATTGTCAAGTGAAATTCTTTGAATGGCATTTAAAAGTGATACACATAAAAGGTGCAAATTTATGAATGTCAACCTCTTTATTATGAGGAACACAACGTTTCGGAGTATATCCTTACTCCTTCATCAGGTGAATGCAGTTATGAAGGAGTAAGGATATACTCTGAAATGTTGTACTCCTCATGGAAAAAGAAGTTGATATCCATAAATACTCACCTTTCATTTTGTACCCTAAAATTGTTTATGTTCAAATGAAGCATTTTCATTGATGGCATCAAGAACCCTTGTTCAGCTGTGTGCCTTTTAGCTTCCGGCAGTGTACAATATTCATTATTGTAGAACTTCTTAATTGCAGATTCAGGCTTGAAAATTAAGTTTTTTCTGATCACTGTTATTTGCACCTTCAGTATGTTGAATAAGTCTGTAACCATGGTAACTGATTTGTTATATTTGTTTGACAAATGCTTTGTGGTATCATTTAATGTTGTAACTCCCAACAACGATGTGCAATTTAAGCTGGTTTGATACTGCTTCAGTTTGTATTGATGAATGTCATATCTGATTTGCACAGTTTGTTTTTGTGTATTTTTAGAAAAAGATATATTTATATATTTGCCAGCTTTCACTGACTTTAGTTTTGAATAATTATAAAAAAAAATTCATTTGCAGTTTTATGTGTAATTTTGTCAATATTATTTATTTTGCCATTATTTCCACCATAGCACGCTAACCTCACTCACCATTCTTTCATATCTCTGTCGTCAAATACTGAACTGGAGTGTTAAATACTTTCTATTATGACACGGATTCAGAATTAAATATGTTTTTATGCTATTTTCATTGTGTACACATTTGAGAAAACAATAACCATGCATGTCCTTTTGAGAATCAAAGATTCAGTAATGCACTGGAGACTTCTATAGTTCATAGAAATTAGATTTAATAGATTTCAAGAGACAAGTTCATGGTAGTCCCTATACATTTTTAACATAACCTGATCATGAGATTTTCTTTCCTATGTGCTGATAAGAAAAGACAGATAGAGGGTGTCATATGATGTTGGCCCCAAAATATATATGTTTCTGTAAAAATGTCAACATCGATCGATCAAAAATTCTTTTTATCAATACAGAAAATTGGCCTTGGTCATATGTGATGTGATACATATGCAATAGTCATAAAAATAATCTAGTGGTGTTTAAGTTCTTTTGCTAAAAGCATCACAAATACCAGAAAGGTTTGATGACGAAGTAGTGAAAGTTTGGTGTGTGAGATGTATCAGCAGCACCGTCTTTGAGCATGCACATTTGATCCTTTCACCCAGCCACCCCTCGGGATCTCAAGTTCAACCCTGTAGTCGGTTCTCCATCAGTTGTATACCAGACTGACTTTCGCTACAAAGGCTATCCAGGACACAGCTTTCTAAGCCCTAGAATCCCTGTCATTCACTCGCTAGAAGCAGCAAAACGAGCAGAACAAAAATACGCTGATCACTACGGGAAACAGTCATTATTTGACCCAGGTAAGGGAAGAGTTGTCTCCCTGTTTTCTTGCAAGGTCAAGGTTTAGAAACTTAAATCAACGGTAATGAAAAACAATTTTTTAATATATTTGAGATAGTTCATAATTAATTAAATTGACAGTGACATGATAGATGTAGATCGCCTTTCTGTGTGATAATAATATTGGATACAATGTTATTAACAGTCTTGTACATAAAAGAGAAATAATACCTTGTAATAAGCAGCCATTAATCTTAGATTGAGTGCCTAAAGAAATTAATGAAATCAGGAATCTTGCAATTATCTTCCTTTACTGAATGTTTTTCTTATTGTCTGTAGTTTTTTTTCATGTTTGTTTATGTTTATTTTAATTTTGTTGGTTTGATTTTCTATGCTTCTGCTTATGTTCTGTTATTTTTATGCTTCTTCAGTTTTCATTGTGTGTTGAACCTTTTAGTTTGAATGATTTTGCCAATATTTGAGTTTGAATCTTTCATCAACATCTGAGTTTGAACGTTTTGCCAACTTTTGATTTTGAGCTTGAATTTTTTTCTCAACATCTGAGTTTTAGTAAAATTTTAAGTTTTAAGAGTTTAACAGAACTTTTAGCAATATTCCACAATATCTCATCAGAAACACCATCTTCCTATATTTATCCCATGATCGGAATAAAACCCTGGAAGCCTGCAACAACCGCCAGTCTAGATGTCTTGATAAGTGGGACAATGGTTCCCATATTCAGCTGACAAACCAAGTATACACAACCTTTCTACCTACACCTGTTGAGAACTGAAACCAAACAAACACTGGCTTGCTGACTTAGTCATTGTCCAGGCTGACATTACACTGTGTACGTAGCGTTAACCTACCACTACTCTTACTCCATACACAGATATCATTGGAAATATGTAATCGGCTTACAGTTGTTATGAGAAAGTCAGACTTTCTGGGTATTGTTAGATGGTAAACACATGGATAAAGGTGGGATTTGGTGAGCCCCCCTGACGGAGGATTTATGTCAGGTGAAGTCCGATGTATAGAGGGGATTGGGAGAGTGTAATGGACTGGGTATTAGGTTCTGTTGATACTGCTATGAACACTGGTTCCGCCTGATTGTACTCTCGTTCTGCTTCACTTGCAATGTATTGATGAAATCTGCCGCACTCTACGGATTTCTTGTGTGGCTTGAACTCACTCTATTTCATTTATACAATGTTGATGTTAGGCCAGCACAACCTTATTTTGTGTTTTGCAGATTTTTACATATTATCGGATTATAATTGTTTTTTGTATGGCAGTGTCAACTCTTGTTATAATGGGGTGTTTTGCATCACTCAGGTATTGTAAATACTTACTTGCTGGCCTGTGGTTAAGATAATGTTGTTTTCAAAGCTTGTGGACATTTTTACAGTTTTTCAGGAATTTTCATAAGCATTGGAAAACCCATAACACTAAGATATATAAGACTAGGTAAATGAAAAAAAGAAAAACTTTAAACAGCTTTCTTTATATTTATACAGAAAAATAATTTGTCAGACATAAACAGTGTAAACTTAATATCATGATGATATATATTTTGGTATGCTTGTTACCATGGAAATGAAGATTATTTATCTTTTCATCTTTAATCTTTACAGAATGTTTAAAACTGCATTAAAAGCAATATTATAAGGAAGTAGTCTGAAATTTGTGATATAAATGCTCATTTGATAGTCCACTTAATCAGATCTCTTAGTGTTTAAATTCAAATATCTGACAGTTACCAGGAAAATTTGATTACAAATGTAAAATGTATAAACATATGGCATACTGATAATCTCTCAGTTTTTCCGTCATATAAAGCTGTGCCAAGTCGCATGCCCTAGGCCTGATACCACTGGCTCTAGCCCCACATCATGCTTACATATATCACTCACTCACTCACTCACTCACTCACTCACTCACTCACTCACTCACTCACTCACTCACTCTCACTCACTCACTCACTCACTCACTCACTCACTCACTCACTCACTCACTCACTCACTCACTCACTCACTCACTCACTCACTCACTCACTCACTCACTCCACTGTTCTTTATTAAAACAAATAAAATTCTTCTGAAATGTTGCCAATAACTGCAGGCGCTGTGCAGTCTCAGGTACAGAGGCATAACAACCAAAAATAATGCACAAATGGCAAAGTTTGTAAAATAAGTTTTAAATCACAGTACACTGACTGTCAGATTGATCTTGAAAACTTTCCTGACTCATTTATCTATCCTACAATCAATCATACTATTCATGTGCTAAGCCAATTTGTTAATTTTGGCATCAAAATGCAATAAATACGCAGGTGAGGTCACCTGTCATTTGATTACCTTTTACATACTGTTTTCACTCCATGAATTAATCAATGGGTAACGGTTGCCATGACAAGTAATTTTGTGATGAATAAATGTTACTGTGGAAAAAGCCTTGTTGTTATCATCATGTTAGTTGCGACATCACGTTACGTTGCCTCTTTTAGAAGCTAAGTAAATACATAAACCAACAGCAACGACACATTCTTTATATAAACTGAATAAATGAAGGACATTTGAAATATTTTTCAAATCTATCACAAATGATTGTATGTTAAGTAAATATATTTTCCTGGTTTCATATAATTCAGTATTTCTATTTATTTTTTCTAAACTGTTTTTGTGATGCTTGAGGGTTCACCAGGTGCATCATTTATCATACACAATAATTGATTCCTGAAAAGAAAACATACCCCAAATGTTTAAAAAAGCCATTCGTGGAATATCCAAATATTTTTGACACAAAGTCTCATCTTGTCACGTAGGGCATGTTTTCTTTGCCATTCAAACATTAATTGCATGCAAAATTGAAACCTGAACTACAAAATAAACAATGAACGAGGATACATTGATTTATTGGCATGAAAATTGTTTCTGTTCTGTCAATAATCCAATAAGTTTCCAAACAGGAATAAAATCTGAAGACCTTGACAGTGCTTTTACAAGAATTGTTTGTTTGGCCTCTCCAAGATGGCTGATGTACACCAACACAAAAGAAGTAACTGAAGGACATTTATTGTTATTGCTGTGTTCCCTCCCACGACGGGAAATAAAATTCAGCAAGGGAACATTGATGATGGTCAATCAATCGGACTTTGTTAATTGCTTGGATACTATTGTCCAGAAGATAAACTTTATTGCTCTGGTACATTAACATAAACGGTGGGGAAGCAAGTGTGACCAGTGGCACAATGGCGTCAGTTGCTAACTAACAGCTAACACATCTACCTATAGAACACTTACATTAGTCTCGCACTATTACCTGGCTGTCTTCTCTCCTGGGAAAGGTTGCATGGGTTGGTCTGGTTGTCCAGTCCATTATTAACGAGAATAATGTCTGTTAAATCAAGCATTTAATTCTGCATCTCCACACTGCTCCAACCATAGACGTTTGTTGTCAGGGTCAGTTTGACATAGGTAAAATTACATTTCAAACTTACATGCTGTTTTTCACATTAAAAACACTTGTTTCTTCTCAAAGGAAACTGAAAGGTATAAAGGGCTGAGCAAAACAGTTATGTACCGTACCAAAAATTGAACATTTTCTGGATATTTTTTGTAGTAAAAAATGAGCACAAAATTTCATGAAAATATCCCCCACATATTCGTGTTCCCTAACGTTTTTTCGTTAAGTATAATATATACCCTGCCATTATAAGCATCCATTGACCAGTCTCCAAATCAACCTGAGGATATTCTGCGCTTTCCCTCCCCTAATGTAAAATGGCTGGTCTGGGAGTAATACTGGTTTCTTTCCACAAGAGCAGTATACAAGAGTGATATAATTGCTTTTAACTATTTTCCAATAAGTTTGAGCTTCATCAAGTTTTGTACTAAGTGAATTCGCTGCAGTAAATTCTCATATGTAACTCATATTTGGTTCTAGAAAGTACCCCTGGGTACTTATTATTACAAATACTGTACGTATATTATATATTACAAGTGCCAGGATTGTATTGTACGTATATTATATATTACAAGTGCCAGGATTGTATTGTACGTATATTATATATTACAAGTGCCAGGATTGTATTGTACGTATATTATATATTACAAGTGCCAGGATTGTATTGTACGTATATTATATATTACAAGTGTCACCTGCGAGGATTGTGTTTGATATTGACAGACTGAATGGTCTTGTATGCCATGACCCTGAAGATCAAGGGGTGTATACGTACATTCAGCACGACAATATTGTACACTCAAGTAGTGAAACATTTTACATTGTGAGTCTGGTTGTTACATGTCTTATTCATCCTGATTATATATGTGTGACACTTGACTGCCTTTCCACTTAGATTTGGGTAACATGAGTGCAAACAGTTTCAGTATGAGCAATAAATGTTGTAATGATATCCAAATAGGCCAGTCTCAGACTTGAATATCAGAAAATGGACAATCAGATCTAGATCTATTAATGTGGAAAGATATAAAAATTCACTAGTATCATACACTGAGTGAGTGAGTTTAGTTTTATGCCGCGTTTAGCAATATTCCAGCAATATCACAGCAGGGGATGCCAGAAATGGGCTTCACACATCGTACCCATGTGGGGAATCAAACCTGTGTCTTACGGCGTGACGAGCGAACGCTTTAACCACTAGGCTACCCCACCGCCCCTGTATTGTACAGCTGTCTATGTCAGATTTATGTAGGTGTGTTACTTGATGCCTGATATAACAGCTGGACTTCTGCTCATTCCTTAATGTGCATTGCTGTCTGATTGGTTCACATTAATATGTAATTCTAAGGGTGCCTACTACCTTTCAGTATGTCAGTTGCCAACATCTGTTAAGTGATATTTCAGATGCCATTGTAAGTGCAGTACGGTGGATGCCATGCAATATTTACCAGCAGGGGCTACTCAGCTGTGAAGTGAGTGAGTGAGTGTGTAGGTGAGTGAGTGAGTATGTAGATTAGTGAATGTGTAGGTGAGTGAGTGAGTGATTAGGTGAGTGAGTGAATATGTAGATTAGTGATGTGTGTAGGTGAGTGAGTATGTAGGTGAGTGAGTGGAGGTTGTGAGTGAGTGAGTAGGTGACTGAATGAGTGTGTAGGTGGAGTGTAGGTGAGTGAGTGAGAGGTGAGTGTGTAGGTGAGTGAGTGTGTAGGTGAGTGAGTGAGCATGTAGATTAGTGTGAGTGAGTGAGTTTTATGAGTGAGCGTGTACACTGAGTGAGTGAGTGTGTAGGTGAGTGAGGAGTGAGTTCTCATGTTGTGACATAAGTCAAAGACAAAGAATGATTAATCTGATGACTAAAGGTCGGGGCACACTACTTTTCTACAATTAGGCAAAAACTTAAATCGATAGATATGATCAAATGCATGAAATTTTGTTCTGTAATGATTAAAACATAATGTGAAGTGATGATTTGGACTGAACAAATATTCAGCAGGCTGATGGTGTTAGTGAGTTTTACACCGCTTTTAGCAATATTCCAGCAATATTACACCGTGAACACCAAATGAGCTTCATGCATTGATTCCCACATGGGTATAGTGTGTGAAGCTCATTTCTGGTGTTGCCCGCCCTGATATTGCTGGAATATTGCTAAAAGTGGAGTAAAACTGATGATACTCACTCACTCACTCACTCATGCTGATGGAATGGGTTTCAAGACAATATGATTCTTAAAAAGAAAACAAATTATACTAAATACATTATAATGAACAGATTTCCAGTTTGTGAAATTAAATACCATTCCAATATTAGTTTACAACATTAAAAGACCAGAATGTCAAATGCTTGTCATTCGTAGTAGAACTGAAGGCGAGGCATTTAAAGATCAATCATACCTGCTCATTTAAATTTATTCTCAGCATCCCCAACACAATGCTAATTCATAAATTATGTATCTTATTGATCAGTGATATGAATATATATCAGCCAATATCTCCAGGTTAATTGAGACAAAACTTGACAACAGGGTTAAGATCTTTAGACCCAATAATTCCTCAACACGCTGGACAAAGTACACTAATACTGTGATATACTATACGAGAAATAACATAGGTGGTGCATTAGGATTTCATGGTTGAATGGTTGAATATTATACCCACCAGATCAGTTGTAATCAACCTGGCATGTACAGGTTGACCTCTACAACGATGATTGTTGTTGGAAACCAGACTGTCATTGTCTCACTGTGACATTGTGAATGGGAGCACTGGGACTTACAAACACAGAGAGCTTCCGTGTGGGGGATATTTCAGCCTGATACCATGCCGCCAGGTACAGATAGTGCTGTTTGTAGTATGTAATTCTACACTAATTGTTGGTACCTGGCCAGGTGAAGGAGGGTATTACGGTATATTTCTTTGGCATGTTTTTGAATGACTTTTAAGTTGTTGGAACCAGATTTAAGGTAAGGTTACGAGAGTGTGATGTTATTTGGTCATGTAAGATATACATCTTAAGTGGATTTTTTTGTGTCTTTATGATAATATGTTCTTCCACAATGTTCATGGTCTTCTTTCATACACAACAAAGAATCTTTAGTTTCTACTTTCAAATTTCTACTGTCAAGACAGAAACTTCAAAATTAGAGTGATTAAGCAACAGTTACTTTTTCTGCAGAATATATACCGGTACTCATGCCAATAATGGTTGTCACCCCCTTCAATTTTTTATTTTGGAGAGGGTGTGTGGGGTGGGTGTGGGGGTTAGGATGGGGTTGCTTTTGGGGAGGGGGGTGACAACCATTATTGGCATGAGTATATATTGCTTCTGTCAAGGCATGATAGATCAGCCATAGAAGTAATGAAACAGTCAGATATTCTTTAACCTCTTTTGATTGGTATACTTATGAATTGCAGTTTGTTTATTATCCAGTGTTTAAAAAAGTTTTAAAGAAGTGCTTTATCAAGACTTAGACCTCTGTATGTATGATCTAAGTCTGGTTCAGCTGTTTAAATACCACTAATTATCTGCCAGCACAATAATTATTATGAGTATATCAATCTATCAGATAAAGATTTTCTAAAATAATTGTTTCTGTTTCACACAGAGAGAATGAAAAAAAGTGCCTGTTAGTTTGGAGTTATTTAATTTTTACTGATTTATATAAAGCAGGCATTAGTTCAGACTACAGCATCTCACCTCCCCTTTGATTCTGTCTGTAAATGCAGTAATATTCAAAGCTACATAATACTTAATTCACCATACCTCACTTCACACTCAGTTTCTCGTTGTCAGACTTCAAGTCTAGATTTCTTCAGAAATTTGATTCTCCTTTTCTTCAATATATTAGATATTTGAATAAATTAGACATGTGGAATTTCCTTGTTTCATTGCGTCTTTTCAGTCACAAGAAATGAAATGGTTTAGTGTTTCAGTCACTGGTGATGTTCCGTTGTTTTTTTTCACTTTGTTCTGTTTTTGTCACTGGTGATGTTCTGTTATTTGTCACTGGTGATGTTCTGTTATTTGTCACTAGTGATGTTCTGTTGTTATTTGTCACTAGTGATGTTCTGTTGTTATTTGTCACTGGTGATAATATATATACTTTGTGTTGTTAATCAAAAGTGATTATATTTTTTGTGTTAGCAGGAATTTGTATTCATTAAAACTGCTAACTTGAAATTTGTCCCTGAATGTCCAATGAATATGTCTACTTGTGCTCTTTCCATGTACAGTAAAGCCACGTCTGTACGAGGGTAACCGAGGCGTACAGTACGGCAGTCAACACTTACACACGCCCCCACCGGCTCCACAGCGAACATATATACCTCCTTCTGTGAGGGCGGTACCATTTGGAGAGAATAAAACGTAAGTACATATTTCTCACCCTTGCATGTTATCTTCTGTGAGTGACACATATTGACAGCATTTATTACAAATTTAGTTCCTGAGTGAGTGAGTTTGGTTCAGTGCCACACTGTTTTATTTTTATCAATGGTGCCACCTTGGTGTGGGAGGAGACTCCAGAGAGATGGAAGTCTTTGAGGTTTACCGCTTTGGTGAAACCCATGAGTGTGGACAAATCTAGAAATATAATTGAGACAAACTAGGATTTGAGCTCACAGTCATAGGTTCCTGGCATGCCAAGGGGATGTAACTCTGCACAATGTATTCTGGCACCTTAGACAACAAGGCCATCCATTTTCCCACGTTTGTTGTTTAACGCCACACAGAGTACTATTCCAGAAGACTGGTCCAGAAGACCCAGTGATTGTCTCAGATACACCTGTTTAATATTTGACAGTTATTTCATAATAGGAAACTTAAACTAGTTATCATTCTGATATAAATTGCCATTTTACATGTCTTAATGTTATGGACAGTATTTCAAATTACATGTCTCACATGTGAAAAATGGTGCCAAGATGAACATGTCTTTGAATAGCTTATCTGTACTGAGCGTCAAATTTGGTAATTGATGTTTGATTTTTCCATGTTCAGAAACTATTTTCCAAAAATATTAACAAGAAAGGTTTGCATTAATGCCTTTGCTCCCTGAAGTAACTTGTAAAGACATGTAAAAGGGAACAAACATCCTTCACGCATAGTGGCAAAAACATTCAAATTTTTACTGAAAAATATTATTAATATTGACAGCAATTACTACAAAGGTCAGACCTATTTAACTTCTTGTTATATAGCCCCCCAAAAGAATTCCAAAATAAAAAATAAAAAACAGATGTGCTTGAAAATCAATATGCTGACTTCTTTTGGCAAGTAATTCTTTTGAAGAATATTTTCAAGAAAACTAAACCATTCCTTTCATCTCTTCCCAAATAGATGACATTTTAAAAAATTACGTAGGTATTGCCTTGTAAAAAGTATAAGATTCATTTTTGTCCTGATTTATGCACCAAGTTGCATCCATTGTCTAACACAGTGTGTTGTTTTCTACACTTACACACAGGGAGTGGCAGCTAAACCCTAGGTAAAAATATACCCATGTTTGTTTGTCTCCCACCTCTGTTGCTTCCAGCCACAAGTCCTGTTTATGTACACAAAATCACATCTTCATTCTTGCAACCTATCCATTCATATTTGTTTTAATTGGGAAAATATTTTAATATGGGGATTATTCTTGGTTGCAATGAACTGGTACTGTTAGAACGATTAAGACAGTATAAAAAGTCATTTGATTATTTTATGTCTTGGTTTCAGTGTAACTGCCTTTTGAAGTTTTATTTTTTTATAAAGTTTTTAATTTTTATATGCACTAAGAAATATTTTAATTTTTATTTGTTCCTTGAAATGTGTTATGGCACATTATCTTTACATGAAAATGATCGGATGAAATTATGCAGCTGCAGCAAATAACAGAAGATGTTTTGAATTAATACTTACAACACAGTCAACCTATATATTTTTGTTTTCATTTGATTAAACACTGATATAGTGCATACTGATGCATAGATTCAATCATTTAATGGGACTGGGTTTTAGAAACACATACTAGAATAGTCTCATCATCATCTTAATTCTGCTTCTGAGACACTCCATTACTGCTGGAAGCACCTTAACACAAGTTTATGTTTTGTTCACATTGCATGGCATTGCATGTCTTCTTGCATACATTTTGTTCATTTTGTTCTTTAAATAGAACACAACATTTTTCATGCTTTATCCCCAAACCCTATTGATTTGCATATTTTCCAAATATTCACTGTTGCATCCATTGTTTTCTTTTACTTTCTGTATTTAATTTGTTTTTACATTATTTTTATATCATTGCATACCAGGTTTTGTATGATGTCATGTGATGTGAATATGTGACAGTCAACATTAAGTTTCTTTGTAATGGCAAAAAAGAGAGATAGTTCATCAACATTTTCTGAGGTTCAACTAGTTTACGTAAACCATTCCTCCCACCATGTGTGTTCCATTTTGATAAAAATCTTGGATAAAAAATAAATGCAATTCATGCTTTTATTCATAATTATTTAAGATAACTTAATTGATCAAACTTATTGTTTTGAGCAAATTTGCCATTGATAAATCTTGGAGTTTGTTTGCAACAAAGTTCCCATGATAATTCCATGGCAGAATTATACCCCATGCTTGTTTTAAAAGATGACAGAAGTATAGATCTGGATTTTTCAATTTTGTGCATGCCCTGTTGGAAGGAATGTTATCATACATCATGGTGAAGATCGTCATTCAAGATTTCAGTCACCAGTTTGTTTACTTACATTGATGGGGTTGGTGTTTAACGCCGCACTCAGCAATATCCCAGCTACATGGCGGTAGTCTATAAATAATTGAATCTGGACTAGACAATCCAGTGATCAGCAGCATGAGCATTGATCTATGCAACTGGGATGCGATGACATGTCAGCCAAGTCAGCAAGCCTGACCACCCGATCCCATTCAGCACCTTTTACAAGTATGGGTTGCTGAAGACCCAATTCTAACATGGATCTTCTTGGGTTTTGTTTGCTTACAGGTTATGGTGATATAATTCTAATATTGCTGACCATAGAATCACTCATCATTCACTCAATCACTTCCACTGCCATCTTTTAGTAGCTTCACAAATCAACATTTTAAAAAACCTGTTTAACATTAGAGAGTCCTTACTAATTGTTTCAGCTGCAGTTCATGATCAGGTGGAGGGTTTTGTGTGAGCCAGTTATTCAAATTATCCCATCCCTGTTTGTTTAATATCTATATATATGTTTGAAGTGTGTCAATAAGGCTTTTAAACAACCTTTTATAACTGAGAGATATTGACATACAGATCCTTTTGTTTTCCAGCCATTAAGTATCTAATGTATTTCCTGATAGTCAATAGTGCTTTTGATTATTGGGGGTGAATGGTACACATTGTTATTCTCTTTGTCTTTTGTACATTCAATTCATCAATGGCAAAATAATTTGCAAAATGATTTAAGCATCATTTTACTCCTTAATATATATGTCATAAATAAGATGGGTCGTAGTTAATTAATATGTACATATGGGGAACAGTCACTATTTGAAAATTGATGAATGAGAAATTATTACATGGTGTTATGTTAATTGCAGACCTTAAAATCATTATGTGTTGTTCTTATGTACTAAGTGTCATATGGTGCCGGAGAAAACAGATTCACAACCAGATAACTGTTTTCTTGATGGAGAAGATCCAGGCAGTAGATCACCTGAGTATGTGTGTCACAATTGGGACCTGGTGCAGTAAAACAGTGATGGTGTATGTGTGTTTTGTGTGTACATGTGTGTTGTCCTGAGTGTATAGATGTGTGTTGACAGGCAGGAGGAGATTGACAAACGCGTGTTCCTGCAGAAAGAGGTGGAGCAAGATATTCAGCGATACAAGGAAGAACAGGCTCGGAAAAAACATAGGGAAATGGATGAGAAGAAGAAGGTGAGATGGACAGACAGATGGGTTTATAGGCGACAGGTATACATACGGAGAGGTGATGGATGAAGGGATGATAGATGGATAAAGAGATATGGATGGATAGATTGGTTTCCAGATCGACAAATAGGTGAATAAAGAGATGATAGATGGGTTATGCACTGACAGATATATGGATGGAGAGGTGTTAGATGGATTATATATGGATTATATAGATAGAGATATGGATAGACATAGGATGGATTTATAGATGGGTTTGTAGATTATAGATAGGGATGAAGTGATAGGGATGGATGTGTTCATAGATGAAAGATAGGTCAAATGATGGATGCATGATGGAAATGTGGGTTTATAGATGGATACATAGGTTAGTTAGAGATGGGTGGATGGAAATGTGGGTTTATAGATGAATACATAGGTTAATGAGAGATGGGTGGATGGAAATGTGGGTTTATAGATGGATACATAGGTTAATGAGAGATGGGTGGATGGAAATGTGGGTTTATAGATGGATACATAGGTTAATGAGAGATGGGTGGATGGAAATGTGGGTTTATAGATTATAATGTTAGAGATGGGTGGATGGAAATGTGGGTTTATAGATGGATACATAGGTTAATGAGAGATGGGTGGATGGAAATGTGGGATGGTGGATGGAAATGTGGGTTTATAGATGGATACATAGGTTAATGAGAGATGGGTGGATGGATGGAAATGTGGGTTTATAGATGGATACATGGATGGGTGGATGGAAATGTGGGTTTATAGATGGATACATAGGTTAATGAGAGATGGGTGGATGGAAATGTGGGTTTATAGATGGATACATAGGTTAATGAGAGATGGGTGGATGGAAATGTGGGTTTATAGATGGATACATAGGTTAATGAGAGATGGGTGGATGGAAATGTGGGTTTATAGATGGATACATAGGTTAATGAAATGGGTGGATGGAAATCTGTGGATGGATGTGGGTTTAGGTAGTTAGAGATGGATGGAGGTACTGTGGATGGATAGATAGGTTGATGAGGTGGTAATGGACACTAATGAGGTAATCCACCATCCTGTTGGTTGCAGTAGGTAGTTGGAGGTGAGTGTTTTTACATTGATGAATAGCTGATGCGTATTTGTGTACATGTTATAGAGGTCAATATGTTATAAAACGATTATGGGTAGATGGATATATAGATTTACACCCCGGTAGGTACAGGTATATGGATTGAGGGATGGATGTTAATAAGGCTGCTAGTTGAATAAGCACATTTATATTGATGGAAGTCAGTGTGTCGATGATGTATATAGGATCAATAAATGGACAGTGAATAGAAGGATGTATGGATGAAGAATATAAACATGAAATATAATAAACAAAGGAAATAGCTATCATATATATGAGGTGACTGAATAGCTAATGAATATATGGTGTATTTATGTGTAAATTGACGGATGGTAGGCTCTGAGTAAATACATTGTAGACAAGGGAGTAGATGGATGAGTTAACTGATAAATAGATAGATGAATAAATATACTTATTGATAGATGGGTGAGTGAGTAGATAAGCGAATCGATGAAAGATTCAATAGACAAATGGATAGATATTTGAGTAAATAGACAAATGAATAGATGGATGTGTAAATGTATACATAAATAGAAAGATGAGTAATGAACATACTGATGTACGGTTGAATGAATAGATGAATGAGTTAACAAATGAATAGATAGATGAATAAATATATTTATTGATAGATGGGTGAGTGAATAGATAAATGAATCGATGAAAGATTCAATAGACAGATGAATAGATGGATGAGTAAGTAGAAAAATAAATAGATGCATGAATGAAAAAGTGAATGTATGGATGTGTGAATAGACCTGTGGATGTGTTAATGGATAGATGCGTTAATGGATAGATGTTGAATGATGAACACTTGATAAGTGCTTGTATGAACGGATAGTAGGATGAATAGATGGAAATAAATGGTTGATGTAAAAAGGTGAGTAAATGCTGATGTATGTCCAAGATGGAGTGTTTACTAAAGATGGTCCAACGTTGTTCTCTGTATGTAGTCTCACAGAATGTACACTGTATATAATCTCACTGTGATGTACTCTTATTTTCTGAATGTTCACTGAAAATTTGATACCTTGCAGTATGTTCACTGAATATAGTTTCACAGATTTTTCATTGCCTCACTCACGCTTATCGCTCACTTTCTTATAGGACTTGGACCGCCTAAGGAACAACTTCATGTTAGATGCACATAAATATGGTCATGGTGCTTCAAAGGTAAGCCTTAAAAACAACTTCATGTCAGACACACATAAATATGGCCATGGTGCTTTGAAGGTAAGCCTAATAAACCTCTTTCTGTTAGATGCACATAAATATGGCCATGGTGTTCAAAGGTAAGCCGTAAAAATGTCTTTATGTTAGACGCACATAAATGGTCAATGTACTTCTGAAGCATTAGTAGATAAAAGCAACTTATGCCAAAGGCACGTCGTGTGCACACACACACACACACACACACACACACACATTGCCATGGTGCTTCCAAGGTAAGCCTACATAATAATCTAATGCTAGATTCACAAGCAAAGAGCTTCCAAGATAAGCCTGAAGAACAACTCAAGGTAACAACTCTCAAGAAACTGAAGAACAATTATAATTGTTTAAGGACCAGCAAGAGTTATTCCCCATGATTGTGACTCTTATCAAGGTCGTCTGAGGTTGAACATTTGCAGCTATTAACAATGACAAGTAAGAATTATGCCCCATGACTGTGACTCTGTCAAGGCCTTGGATGTAGCAAATATGACTATTAACAACAATAGTGCCAACTCTTGATATATGAATGCATCAATATGCACGTTGTCATGCACTGCACATTATGGGATATATATTTGTATACCATAAGTATTCATAGGATACTTTAGGATTCATGTTTCATGAAAAAGGTTGTGAGCAATCAATATGTGTTTTATTTGATCCACTTTTTAAGTGACATACTTAGATAGTACAGAAGGTGTCGAGGTATAGAATTCTGAGATCAGTGTGCACCAGGCAGTGCAGTTTGGCTCTGGAGAGTTGTGTCCCTAGGCATTCCAGATGATCCTGTGATTATGGGTTTAAATCTCCCGTTAGTCCTGATGATGATTCAAGGTTTCTCATCTCCATATATGTGCATCAAAGATAAGACCATCCAAAATCTGCATCACACAGGGATTTCCTACCAGTCACACAGACTGACTGTACTGTACTGTCCAAAGTACAATTTGTCACTCGGACACAATTTATTAGTTAGTGGTTCGCCAAGTTTGACCCAAAATTGCAGGTTGATTTGTCATAAATACTAGTATATAAAAATTCACATTTCAAATATTCTATATTATATTTCCTCAAAATACTTTGTAGATATGAGAAAAAGTCGGGACAAGATGAATTTAGGAAAGAAAAAAGCTTTATAATAAAGTTTCAGCGGGATTTGTAGCGTGTTAAGTATTTGTTTGCAATAAGCAATTGTAGATGAGAGCTTTTAAAAAATGTTTGACATATTTCTGTTTTGTGAAGTAAAAAGTTATTTTTGTTGTTTATGTCACATTTTTTCTAGTTTACGTCATAAACCAAGTTTTTGATATATCCCTGTCCTTAATTGTGTATACTGATGTCTCAATGTTGATGCAGGGGGATGGCGATCACAAGAGGAGGAAATTCCAGGAGGAGGAGTTATCTCCCCGTGCAAACCCTCGCTACAGAGACCCAAAGGTCAGTAGCTTTGCCTGAACAATGCTGTCACATTGTCACATTGTAATGTGTAGATGAGAGAATATTCATGCAACATTACCCATGTGAAGATTGAAATTAGAATTGTGTTCAACAACTCTGATGCTTATCGTAATCGGTGATCAGACTGACTTGATAGATATATGCCTTTGTGTACTATGCAGTTGCTGATTGATGCTCATGATGTCAGTCACTGGATTGTTCTGTCCAGACTTGATCATAAGAATTTACTGGTCACACTCTTATAGCTGAAATATCCATTAAGATTGGGGTTAGAATTGGTCTTCAGCAGCCCATGCTTTTCATGAGGCGACTAACAGTATTAACTGGTGGTCAGGCCAATTTCGTAGATCAATACTCATGCTGTTGATCACTGGATTGTCTGGTTCAGACTCAATTATTTACAGACCACCGCCATATAGCTGGAATTTTGCTGAGTGCGGCGTTAAACAACAAACAAACAAATTATAGCTGAAATACTGCTGACTGCAGAGTTACCGAACCCAGAAAACACCACACAACACTGATATTCTGGGTCATTTTTTACAAACATACTGAATAATACCCAGTAATGAGTATTCATGATCCAGACTAATGATCTGAAAGAAAGTTTAACATCCAACTGAGGGAAATCAGTGGTACCTAATTCATGCCCAGTTTGATTGAATATATGATCAGGTAACTTACCACTGAAGGATTGGTCATTTCTCATGGGAGTTGCAAGGTGAATGGGATTGACATGTTTATTTTGTTTTCATCACAACTCCCCACCCTCCCCACAACTACATGATACCATTTTGCCCTTGCTCTATAACAACTGACCTGTCTCTCCATAGGGGATTTAATATTTAGCTGGTTAAGATCCTTGGTCCTAGATTTTTGAAGCTCTCCATAGAGATTTAAGCAATATGTTAGCTAAGTTGATCCTTGTTAGATATTGAAGCTCTCTTAAGCTACTTACGATCAAGTTAATGCTATTGTATGGCACTTACAATCATCTTAAAACTTAGAGAGCTTAACAAATCTAGGTCCTGTTTCATAAAATAATATTTAAGGATACCACATTTGATGAATGTGTACTAGCTCTGTTTAAAATTATATATATTTTTTTCTATATTCATATGTAGTATGGTAATCCTAACAGACAGCTAAAACAACCACTAGACCTGCCTGGAGAAGAGGTATTTAAGATTGTATCATGTCAACTGTGCACGTGATCTGTGACCTTGACCCTATCCTTTGACCTTGTATTAACGGGCACACTTTTGCTGATGTGGTGTGTCTTCCTCTTGTCTTTATTTAACAGTATTGAGCCTAGAGTGTATTTCTACCGAAAAAATCTTTGTGTGAAGAGTTCCTTTTTTGTGATGACCTGCATCTGTTCTTTTATTTCATTACTGATAATCTGTGGGTTAATTACTGATAATCAGTGGGTTCAGTATCAATAATCTGGGTTCATTACTGATAATATGTGGGTTCATTATCAATAATCTGTGGGTTCATTACCGATAATCTCTAGGTTCATCTGCAGTTCTTTTGCTTCAAATTTTGACACTCTGCTTCCATGTGTGAAAAACACCTTCATGATTATTCTTCATATGAGTCAGTGATATGAGTCATCTCTACAAAATGTTTCCACTGTTTGGGTGTCCTCAGATTATATCAGCGTTATGAGATGAAAGATCACATAGTAGGAAAGTTGGATAGGTTCATTTTCTTGTTTTAGGTGCAAGCCCAAAACAAATTTAGAGACATGAAAGAAAAATAGATATTTAAGTTGATTTGGAAATATTTGAAATTGGCCATAATTTGCCAACTTTCTGTAAATATTTGAGCAACATTTTTAGCAATTAATCTTGAATCAAACCCAGGGATTATATATTCATGATACTAAGTTGCTTGCTGCCTGTTGGAACTTTGACAAGAAGTAGTATAACAAAACAAGATAGAACATAGAAAAATCAAGTGCCTGGGGTAGATTGGTAATGCCTATATAAATAAATACCTGAAGTAATGTCATCTGTTTCCTTCTGTGGTAATTTCCTGCATGTTATTGAATATAATGATATCAAGTTCAGGTTATATACAGAGACACTTTCATCTGATCCTGACCCATCCAGTGCAAACCACATATATCATATTCTATGTAAGGGTAGCAGTTTATATCTCATATATACTAAACTGTGAATGAATACATCCAAGGATCCCAAGACCTGAGGTGAAGGATGACTGTATTCTGTAAACATGAACAGGGAAAAATGACCTCCATTTCAGTTGCTCAAGAAAGTTAATTAGGCTTTCTATTTCTGAAAATGAGATTGTTTTTTCAAGACCATACACCATGACATTACATTTTTTATTGACTTTGGTTTATTTTAACATGTAAGAATTGTTTTGAATAGTTTTTGGAATTAATTATTTTGGATTTCCTCAAAACTATTTTTGAATTGGGGAAGAGAGAAGACAATTCCATATGACTTAAACTAGTGTATACTTGTTTAGTGTGTTTGTATTATTAGAATGATTCCATTTTATGCATAGAAAATTCTGTGACCTTGACCTTGACCCTGACCTTTAACCTTTCCTTGTATTGGAAGGGCACACTTTTGTTGCAACCCTGCTTACTGCTGGTTTTGTGTGACCTTCACCTACACTCTTCACCCTTGCACAGCACTTACTACAAGCTGACAGACAAATCAAATAATTTCGTGAGCTAAAAATTTATTTCCTTGCCTGGGTCCCAATCAACACTTAAAGTCATAGCTCTGATAGGTGTAAATATAAATAACAACACCTTTCCACAGGAATGAACAATTTCTGCTGTAATATTAACATCATAAATTTAAAACATTGTGATTTCACTGCAAACGATTTTGAAAATGTTGGCATCTCTTTTTTTTGTAACAAACAATGTTGAAGACATTAGAATTGAGAGAAATTTTAAAAATTTCCCATCAGATTTTAATGAAATACACTCTAAAAAAAGATGAATGCCATTCTCACATCTTGCCAGTGAGACAAAAGCCCTGAGACACCATAGCATCCAGGTTTAAAATATATTAAACTATCATAAAACAACACATTTAAACTGCAGCAAATTGTTTTATTTTTTTATAATGGTAAGTTTAGAATCAAGGATATAAAGTTTTACAGGGACCCTTTCAGTGCTAGGGTCAGGGATTCCTGCAACAGAGCTCTGTGGAATTGGTTAACTTAGCATTAGAATCCAACCACTAAATATATTTGTTCCAAGGAGTAGTCTAAATGTTGCTTGTCCACTGATCAGATGAGTATTTTGTCTGACAGAAACCTATGGATCGCTGGACCTTGGAAGGGGAGGTACATCAGATGACTGTCACATGACTATCACATGACAGTCACATGACATAGGTTTCATTTCTGTCTGCAGTCTTCTGCGCACTGTTTTTTTCTCATAGCCTGCTTTATTACATATATTAGATTTCAATAATGATAACAATATTCTAATCCTTACTTTTCTTTTTGATCATGTTGATGACAGAGACAAACACGTTTTGGTATGAAATGTCAGATTGATAAGTTTACTTGTTTTGAAACCTGAAAGTAACAGCTAGTACACTGATATACCGAGTAACATTTAACATATACTTGTAAAAAAATGTAAAAAAATAATATCAAGAAAAATGTTCCATCTGTTTGTCAAGTAAATCTAAAACTGTGCAGATGCAAGGCTGTTGGTGTCATGCTCTCTGTTGCAGAGCTTGGTGTTTTGGGTTCTGGCTTTCTGCTTTTGTGTTCATTTTTAAAAAAACATCACACATCTGTATAGAAACTTGCGTATCATGTTCAGATAAGGGTTTCTAAACAGAGGCAAACATCTTTAAGTTTTAGTACTTTTTGCCATGTTTTTTAAAGCTCTGAATCAGTTTCTGAACGCTTTCTATACTGCCAACTAGACTGGGGTTGTACTTAGAAATCTTTGTGAAATAGGATCAACTCAAAAGGGACAGGTTTTGGAGCTTGAATGTCAGCTATGGTTCCTTTTCAGGAATTTGTTTTTAAGTATTAAACTGACTCAGTAACATTTCTTGTGAATGAATTATAGGCTAGTTCTTAAAATTTGATGCTCTGCATTTAATGATTAGTTTTTAAGATAAACTGAAATTGCGGTATATGCATTAAAATAGTGTATTCCTACTTACCATGTTAAACTTTAGTTATACTTTAAAAAATATGTTTATTTTAACTCACTGTATTAGCTACTCAGATGGGAAAATTCTGTCATCTTTGAAGTGTCTCTTCACTGTGTTTGATAATAATGTAATTTGTCGTACTAATATCTGGATGACATGATGACATTGTTATTCTGAAAACATCACAACTAATTATTTCTCCATCTTAAATAATCTTTCTTTTCTCATCTGTAAATGTTTGGTAATGTTTGTTTTGCCAGTTCTGTAAGCTGTGGAGGTCTTGCAGTATAGCGTTATGATTAAGCCCCAAGGGGGTCAACATCCGAATAGGTCCCTAGTATTCTGTGTTTGTAGGAAAAAGACAAATTTTGCTGATGTCAGGAATAGAATTTTGGTCTTCGAGAGGAGTTAAAGGTGGTATAGTAAATATTGCAGAAAAGATGATAACCATTGGACCAAGTTTGATGCCAATAGTTGTGCCTGTAAGTGCATGACTTGTTATCTTGACAGCATTGATCGGTGTTCCTACTAGTGGTGGTCCGATTAATTGAAATAATCGAAGATTGGTCCCAGTGACTAAACGACCAAGCAATCGATCATGTTTTCTCATAATCGAACACAAACAATTCTTGAACACTTATTTTCATTAACAGTATTTTCACTAGGTTGGTTTTGTCTGTTACATTTCATAAGCACTACAAGCTTGTTCCAAGTCATGATTGAATTTATCTTAAAGACTTTAAGAAATTTATGTTCCTCCATACTAGTCATCCTTTAAAGATGTGAAATTTTGTCAAAAAAACCCCAAAGAACTACATGTTTTTTTCCCTATTTTTGTGTGCATTAACACATTTCATAAATGACGCTAACTAATTATTTTCGATGATTGATCGGTTGTAATGAACCAATCATCAATTATGAGATTTTAACCAATTCCCAACACTAGTTCCTACTAGGGTGGAACCTCAGTGGTTGGAGCTTACTTCACAGTTGCTGTGATGTGTTTGAATTACAACCTCATTCCTTACTGGTGCTCTAATTTAGAACTCTGATTCACATTCTTCATAGACACCATTCCATACTGTGACAATAATTATCTTTGGTCTCTGAGTGGTACCTCTTCCTAACAACCTCTGTCTTTACAGTATATTGTCTGATTTGAAATACATATGTCCAAGGACCTTCTTTCAGTGAACATATCACACGTGTGTAATACAATATTTTTTCAAATTCAGTATAATTTGAATGTAATGTATATGATTTGAGGTATATTTGATCTAATAAAATTGATTTCATGCAATTTTGTACATGAATTTGATGTCAATGTTTTATGGTTTTAAGGCATAAAATCTTTTTCAACAGTTTATTGAGGGTTAATTCTGTCAATCTGACAGCATATTCTGCTTGAACAAATATTAACCTAGTGCATGCGTGAGTGCATCCATGTTATGCATTATCAGTATGCATCCTCAGTCCCAGTCTCTGCACTATGACTGTCACACGTGCATGTTTGAGTGCATTATAGGAGTAGCACAAACACTCTGTTCAGTGGTCCCATACATGGAAGTTTGTTGCGTGTTGTTCAGACCAAGCATCCAGACTTCTTCCTGAGCGAGCTGAGCAAGGAGCGTGCTGTGGAGCAGCCTGGCAACACGGACCACACCCTGCGGGGGGACGGCATCATCCGCTTCCAGGAGGAAGGTCGCAAGTCTATAGAGAACCGATTCGCTACAACAAGCCCCAGCAGGAGAAGGAGGAACTGCGGAGGGATCTAGGTACCAGTCTTCTTGCAGGAACTCTGGGACAGATGTACCATTAGTTTCAGAATGTTAGATCGTGGGTACAATGCAGCTGCTGCAGAATGGAGATAATGTATACAATGAATTACTTAAAGAATGACAAGCGAGCATATTTGCATTAATAATGATCAGGCATACAATGCATTACTTACAGAATGATGGTTGGGCATGCAAAGGATTACTGAGAGAATGATGATCAAGAATGCAATGCATTACTTAGAGAATGATCATTGAGCATGCAATGCTTTACTTACAGAATGACAAGCAAGCAAATGACAGATCAAAACATATGATTTCTTTCTTAAAAAATGCAGAAAGCTAAAACGAATCTTGAACGAATAAACTTCTAAAAATAATGTAATAATGAGCAGGTAACTATTAGGAGATAAACATCATGTGTTGGCCAATTTCGGGTGTTATTGTGTATTTGTAGCACGGGAATTTGGAACCGACAGCGTCAGCCGGAGGTTTCAAATGAAATATTCCTGTGCTTCAAATACTCAATAACACCCGGAAATTGGCCAACACATGATGTTTATCGACATTGTAAACACAAAAGTAAACCAAAAGGTCTACACACGTTTTTGTGTCTGCACTCATTGACATCGAGTACGGGTACAGCAGTGAAATGTCATCAGCCGGCCATTTTGGCTGTCTCCCATGGTACCATCTGGAACTGCTCACTTGTGACGTCGTTCAGACTTTACGTCACAATATGATTTGAATGACGTCATCACAGCTGACTACGTAACAATACAATGGTGTGAGCGATGTTTGAATGTATAAATACGCAGAGTTTCCGGGAATCGAATACCATTTGATCATGTTTTTCAACCAGTCAGATTAAAGAACACAGTGACTTTTGGTTTACAATGCATGTTATCCCAACTGTAGATTGCTCAATGAGTTATCAACCAAGTCTGCCTTTCATTTCAGTGATGTCCTTTTAATGTCTTTTTGTGATTGTGTCAACAACCAATCATGATAGTCATCGAATATAAGAGTTATGCACATATTTGACATTGAAACAGGTTGAGGATACTTTTGTTTCAGCTATCGAAACAAAAAGGTTCAAAGACATAGTACATGTATGTCAGATAAATGTACCTGGTAGTATTGTTTTCTTGCATTTATTGACCATAGTATCTGACTCTATGTATTATTTTCTCTCATTGTTCACATGACAATTAGACCCATGAAGATCGGGTTAGAATCGGTCTTCAGCAACCCATGATTGTCGTAAAAGACTAATAACGGGATTAGGTGATCAGACTCACTGACTTGGTTCACACAGTCATGTCATCGTATCCCAATTGCGTAATCAATGCTCATGATGTTGATCACTGGATTGTCTGGTTGAGACTTTATTATTTACAGAACGTCGCCATATAACTGGAATATTGCTGAGTGCAGTGTTAAAGAGCCAAACCAAACCCATGACAATTAACGCAGAACAGTCTCAGATGTGGTGGACTGAACATGCATTTTCAGTCACCTTCCCGATGTGGTGAACATGTTTGGTGAACTTGTGTTTTTGTAGAAAGATCGAGAAGCTTCAACTGCTGATAAGCTGAGAGATCTTTTGGAGATCGAGATGGTGAGTAATCAATAAATATCCCAATCAGGCGAGAGGCCTTATTTTAATAGTAAGTTGTCATCACAAACCGGCTGATATAGCTGAGAGATCTGCGATCACGGCTGATAGCCAGGAGATCGAGATGGAAAGTAATCAATAAATATCCCAATCATTTCTATGAAGCATTTCACTATAATTTAATAGTAAGTTGTAAAGGCACAAACTCATGCAATATAGCCAATTGAAAATCAGTACAAATTTTAATGATTTCTTCATGGATGTGGAAAGGGTTTTGTCACTGTTTTGTACTGTTGCTTCATACGACCTGTTATTAATATTGTGGCAGAGTTAAGAATGTTTTTGGATCAGGAACTGGTCAGGAAAGGCTTGAATTCCATCATCAATGCTTAATAGGTTTGTGTGTTCTATGTTCCTTCATCAACACTACTGTTTTTTGACCCATGAAGATCAAGGTTAGAATTATCTTCAGCAACCCATGCTTGATGTAAGTGGCATCTTACGGGAACGGGTGGTCATGTTCGCTGACTTGGTTGACACGTGTCATCGCATCCCAATTGCGTAGATCGATGCTCATGATGTTGATCACTGGACTGTCTGGTCCAGACGCGAGTATTTACAGACTGCCGTCATATAGTTGGAATATTGTTGAGGGCAGTGTTATACAACAAACCAACGCCTGTTTTTAAATGACAAAGCCATGTCCTGCCCGTGAGACTGGTGAGTGCTCTGATCAATGAAACTCAGATTGCATTGCACAAATGACACCAATTCCCATGCAGCCTTCATACAGCAACGGTCTCCATTGCTTCAGTACAAGCAGCAGTACGGCCCTAATGATCCTTGTTTCATTACATGACCCATGTGCCCACTGGCCCATTGAGCAGGGTGATAAAAGCTTTCATTATGGGTGGAATTTGTCACATTATATGTGGACTTATTACAGTATCTGTCAATACTGCTCCACATGTAATCACTAGGTCTGATAAATCCTATATGACGAATAGAACGAATATTGTGTATCAAATATGAATATTGTTTAACAAATACGAACATTGTTTAACAAAAACAAATATCGGGTAACAAATACAAATGTTGTGTAACAAATACAAATATTGGGTCACGAATGCAAACAAGTCAACACTTGATGTATTATTAAATATAAATATATGACAAAGTAATTATTTGACATGCTTGACCATGTTAATATTGTAAATTTATCATGACAGTGACTAGTGACCACATTATTGCCTTCGATATATTCTATTTTGCCTATCTTGTTTTGATAAATATCACCCAAATTCAAGTAAAAACGCTCCTTTCAAAAAGATCAAAAGTATTAATTCTAGAGATCATGAATAACGAATGGAATTCATGAAGGGATACAGTTTGATTCACTGAATTCAACCCGAGTGATTCATAGCAGCCCTAGTGATGGAGGAACATAGGGAATGAATTCTTGAAGTACTGATGACCCATGAGCAAGTTTTGAATGCATTTTGTATGACTGAAAGAAAAGTCTTTCACAATTCTTACATCAGTCGCTGACTTTTTCAGCGATGTTCATTGCCTGATTGATACTGATCACAATTGTTCTCATGAATTATACTCCATTTCTTAAAAATATCTGATTGCATATTTCAATAACATTATATGGATTACTTCAGTATTGTGTGTTGCCTCCTAATTACTCACCACAATTGTTCTGATGAACTGTTGTCAATCTCTGGAATATTTTATTGCTCATTTTATTAAAAACAAAATCTCAAATCATAACAGAAAATCTCTGTTTCAGCAGAGTATCATGTTTAGCCATTGTTAATGTCCTTCTAGTGTGTACAGACGCTATTAGATACCCAGGTCTTCTACAATCATTGATTTCTTCATTAGAAACTACTTAATGTGTTAAAATCTTTCAAAGAAGATACATTATTTATGAATCCTGTATTTTTTCAGTCATTGTGGTCATGAAACGTAATAAAAGTTCACTACATGCATGCAACACCTTATAGTTGGTGTTGATTGAAAATTTACATTAATTGTTCATTAACTGACAAGCATATTATTGGAGTCACTATTATGTCATGGTGACCAGGTGTTTTCTCTTTCAAATTTTTTTAAATCTGAAGACACGTAGATGAACAAGTATGGTCTTTACCCACCGGGCATAACTCTGATCTTGGTATTTAATCATTAACTGAAATGTTATATGCTGTCTTATCATATGCAGGGTACTTATAGAACCTGGGCAACACCTTTCACATGGTAGTTATTTTTATATTAGAGTTTTATTCCAATGGTGGAGGCAAGCTCTTCACAGAATAGCACTTCTGTGGAGCTCTCGTTATCATCGCTGGCACTAGTTACAGCTTCCTACAGTGCAAACCATGCATGAAGTTGAACTTGCTGACCATTATGTTTACAAATAAGATGTCCTTTTTCATGACAAATACTATTTACTTGAAAACTTTCTATCTTGGTCAATTTGAATTTCTATTTCACTCAATCTATGATGTTATTTGCATAGTAAGATTGTAAGGCGGAAGAGGATGCTTTTCTGTTTGTCTACAGTTTCAAACCAATCTTATTAAACAAATGTAAATTCATCTGAAAAATAATGTCTGTTTTAAACTTTTTTCAAACTTCACTTTAAAGGTATTCAAAAACATATACAGAAAAATATATATGTCACTACATTTGGGGTTAGAGGGCTCATTTCAAGATACTTAAAACTGGTGATTGCATGCTACTGGCAGCGATGATAAAGGAAGAGAAACAACGGAGTTATGCACTGGGAAGGAGCTTGTGGTGAAGGAAGCCAGGGGAGATAACTGTTTTTGCTAACTCTCTAGTTGAAGTCTTCCGACAACTATGGCAAGCCAGGTGCAGGTGCCCCTAACAAGTCATCATCAGGTGAAACCAGGGCCTGACCCTAACTAACAGCTGTAGAACGCTTATTTTCTGTATTAACCATTTCTTGTGTTCTTTTAACTCTCTTTCCCATCTCTAACCATCTGCTTTATGATATATGCATGCATTAAGACTTTTGCCATTTATCATGTTTAAATGAAACAAATATATTCTGTATAATTATATTTTAAGATTCTAAATTAAGTATACTGCCTTTATTTCTTCCATTGGTAAATTTTCACTTCATCTCTGCTAAAGAAATTAATATCAGAGAAAGTAATAAAATATGTTTAACAGTGTATTATACTATTAACATGAGTTATCTCAACTTATCTCATTAATGAAAGTGAGTATTCAGACCCATATGCTTTTTGTACACACCCACACCAACTAACTTTCTGTGCCTTTGCCCTATATGTCGCCATCCTGTTGCCTTGCTGTCACCCTCCTGTCACCTTTCTCTGTCGCTATCCTGCTTGACCTGTCCTGTATCAGGTCGCCGGCTGATGGTTCGAAAGAGGGTTCAGTTCAGCCACGATCCCCTCGAACAAAGGAAAATATGTCTGAGAGGTAAAGACAACTGCTAGAGAATGAACTTTGAGAACAGCCAACAAGCTATGACGTATTCTGTTGAAATGATATGAATAAACACTGTGAGATGGATACCTTCTGTTAGTATATCACAGATACTGTCGGACATGGATACCTTCTGTTAGTATATCACAGATACTGTCGGACATGGATACCTTCTGTTAGTATATCACAGATACTGTCGGACATGGATACCTTCTGTTAGTATATCACAGATACTGTCGGACATGGATACCTTCTGTTAGTATATCACAGATACTGTCGGACATGGATACCTTCTGTTAGTATATCACAGATACTGTCGGACATGTATAACTTCTGTTAGTATATCACAGATACTGTCGGACATGGATACCTTCTGTTAGTATATCACAGATACTGTCTGACATGGATACCTTCTGTTAGTATATCACAGATACTGTCGGACATTGATACCTTCTGTTAGTATATCACAGATACTGTCGGACATGGATACCTTCTGTTAGTATATCACAGATACTGTCGGACATTGATACCTTCTGTTAGTATATCACAGATACTGTCGGACATGGATACCTTCTGTTAGTATATCACAGATACTGTCGGACATGTATAACTTCTGTTAGTATATCACAGATACTGTCGGACATGTATAACTTCTGTTAGTATATCACAGATACTGTGGGACATGTATAACTTCTGTTAGTATATCACAGATACTGTGGGACATGTATAACTTCTGTTAATATATCACAGATACTGTCGGACATGTATAACTTCTGTTAGTATATCACAGATACTGTCGGACATGTATAACTTCTGTTAGTATATCACAGATACTGTGGGACATGTATAACTTCTGTTAATATATCACAGATACTGCTAGCCGGACATGTATACCTTCTGTTAGTATATCACAGATACTGTCGGACATGGATACCTTCTGTTAGTATATATCACAGATACTGTCGGACATGTATACCTTCTGTTAGTATATCACAGATACTGTCGGACATTGATACCTTCTGTTAGTATATCACAGATACTGTCGGACATGTATACCTTCTGTTAGTATATCACAGATACTGTCGGACATGTATAACTTCTGTTAGTATATCACAGATACTGTCGGACATGGATACCTTCTGTTAGTATATCACAGATACTGTCGGACATGGATACCTTCTGTTAGTATATCACAGATACTGTCGGACATGGATACCTTCTGTTAGTATATCAGTATACATTGATACCTTCTGTTAGTATATCTGATACTGGACATTGATACCTTCTGTTAGTCACAGATATCGGACACAGATACTGATACTGTCGGACATTGATACCTTCTGTTAGTATATCACAGATACTGTGGGACATGTATAACTTCTGTTAGTATATCACAGATACTGTCGGACATGTATAACTTCTGTTAGTATATCACAGATAACTTCTGTTAGTATATCACAGATACTGTCGGACATGTATAACTTCTGTTAGTATATCACAGATACTGTCGGACATGTATAACTTCTGTTAGTATATCACAGATACTGTGGACATGATACCTTCTGTTAGTATATCATCACTGTCGGACAGACTTCTGTTGTATATCACAGGACATGACATGGATAACTTCTGTTGTATATCACAGATACTGTCGGACATGTATAACTTCTGTTAGTATATCACAGATACACGGACATGTATAACTTCTGTTAATATATTACTGTGGGACATGGATACCTTCTGTTAGTATATCACAGATACTGTCGGACATGTATAACTTCTGTTAGTATATCACAGATACTGTCGGACATGTATAACTTCTGTTAGTATATCACAGATACTGTCGGACATGTATAACTTCTGTTAGTATATCACAGATACTGTCGGACATGGATACCTTCTGTTAGTATATCACAGATACTGTCGGACATGATACCTTCTGTTAGTATATCACAGATACTGTCGGACATTGATACCTTCTGTTAGTATATCACAGATACTGTCGGACATTGATACCTTCTGTTAGTATATCACAGATACTGTCGGACATGGATATATTCTGTGAATACTGAATCAACATGTTATCTGTAGACAAATTCTGTTGACAGAGACATTCTGTTAATGATGGATAAACATATATCCATATTGTTAGGATGGCATAAATATTACCAGACATGGATACATTCCATGAATATGGAAACAAACATGTTATATGTAGACATATTCTGTTTGCAAGGAATAAACTGAGACAGAGACATTCTGTCCATTATTTTATATCTAGACACATGTTTATACTGTGAGGAGGGAATAAACGTTATGAGACAGACACGTTCTGTTAATATGTGATAAACACTGTTATTAAGGCTTATTCTATTAATAGGGAGTAGACATCAAACAGGTGCATTCTGGTGATTCAGGATAAACCCTGTCATATATAGATATTACACTGTTCTGAGGGAATATATGTTATCAGACAGATATATTTAGAGCAATCAGAAGTTATTTCATTTGCTCTTTCAATTTTTCAGAGTATTCTGAAGCTAACAAGAAGGTGAGAAATATGTACTGAATGTCAACATCAGTTATCATATCTCATTAAATAAATAAATAATTCTTCATAGGAGACCAATATCAAGCATTTAACTGTCAAAATGACCACCAAAACCTTTAACAGGAAGTGAAAGTTGATATAATTCTGAAAAAACATTCTAGTTTAAAGATTGAAAGAAAACACTGATGCTGGGTTATCTGTGTATCTCAAGGTTACCAGGTTTTCCATTCACTTTTACTGAGAAATAATTTTATCCATTGGGGTTATGACTCTTTGTAAAATGAACCAATGAAAATTCAGTTAAAAAGCTGTAAGAATATTAGCCCTTTCTATCAACAACATCTACCATGAAATTTAAAGCTAAGTATTATCGCAGCTTCCTTTTAAGTCGACCCGTGAAAATCCGGGGTAGAATAGGTCTTCAGCAACCCATGATTGCCACAAAAGGCGACTATGCTTGTCGTAAGAGATTCGAGTAATGAGATTGGGTGGTCAGGCTTGCTGACTTGGTTGACACATGTCATCGGTTCCAATTGCGCTGATCGATGCTCAAGCTTTTGATCACTGGATTGTCTGGTCCAGACTCGATTATTTACAGACCGCCACCATATAGCTGGAATATTGAGTGTGGCGTAAAACTAAACTCACTCACTCACTCACTCCTTTTAAGTCTAGGAGAGCCCACCACTACAGTATATCATACTTTAGGATTTAGAGGTTAATTGTGGAAGCCGTTACCAATTTTAGAGCCAATTATGGTGGATTAGAGCACAGGGACTGGCAATATCCTTGGTATGTAAGTGATAGACTGTGATGTGATACAATTGTCCTCATCAGGATCTAGAGTTGAAGAGTCTGGAGCTAGAACGCACCCGTGGAGGTGCAGGTGCTCCCGTACTTGACACAGATGGTAAAACGCTGACGAGGTTTCCTATAACAATGAAACGGGATAACATGGGAGGTAACTACGTCTTAATGTTACTTTAAACTCACCCACAGCAGCGGGAGATGGAGTATTATAAGCATGAGTCTTCTTGAAGCTCTACACTTCAATGTATTTTCATTCCTTGGCACAGATGCTTTATATTTTTTAATTTCTCTGTATAGTTTAGCATGGGATAGTGTACTGCTTCTTTTGTAACTTACACTGCATGGATCTAATGTACACCTAACACTTCACCGCTGTGTCGTCCGTCATGTTGAAATGCCTGTACGTTACTTGAGTAACTCTTTTCAAATGTTTCCTTGTAAAATATTTTAGTTGCAACCTTGAGAGATCAAGTTGTCACCAACAAGCGCTCCCAAGTCTGGGAGCCGGAGGAGGCGATGTATTCTCCCTTTGGTCGTCCAGGATGTGGAGCTCCCATGAAGGATACAGAGGGAAGGATAGTCGCCGTCTACCAGGGAAAACTCAGGGATGTAAGTATACATTGTGTCTTGATTGTGGAGTTCATATATTGGTGGTTATTTAGCTCTTCATAATGAACATCAGGACCTTATACCTTACCTCAGCTCTTCATATTGTTCATCATGTTTTGATAGCTTCAACCAAGTATTGATAGCTTATGTCAGCTCTTGATAGCCTACACCAGCTCTTCATAGTTCAACCATATATTGATAGCTTCAACCATATATTGATAGCTTCAACCATATATTGATAGCTTCAACCCATATATTGATAGCTTCAACCATATATTGATAGCTTCAACCATATGGTGATATATTGATAGCTTCAACCATATGGTGATATATTGATAGCTTCAACCATATATTGATAGCTTCAACCATATATTGATAGCTTCAACCAAATATTGATAGCTTATGTTAGCGCTCAAGTCTTGATAGCTTACACCATCTCTTCATGTTTTTCCCCAGATCTTGATAAAACTTATTTTTTTTCTGAATTATAATTTATCGAGCAGCTGCCATTTCACACTTGCTAGCAGTACACCTTTTGATATCAGTGCATTGTGTAGGATAGATATATAGAGGATACTAAACTCGCTTCTGTGTAATACCATTTTTATTAAGCGAGTTAATGATTTGGTATCAAAGCGAGCAAAAGCGAGTGTGATACTAAATCTTTCACAAGTTAAATAATAATTGTATTTCACAGAAGTGAGTTTAGTATTCTGTGTATTACTCTCCAACATGAATTGGTAGAAACTGCCTACAGAGTGATGACTCTCAGCTTACCCACAAGTCAAGCAAGGTCTAATACCATTGTGACAGAGGTAAAGTACTGTCGGAAATAGAAAAAACCCTGTATTTTCCATTTATCTCTACAATTTATGTAGTTGATATGTGCAAGTGTGAAATATCTGTTAAACTAAGTTTGGCCTAACTACAGCCTCAGTGGTAGAGATAGGAAATGTAGAAAAAGGACTTTACCGAGGAGACATTAGTGCAGAAATGAGCAAGGCAAATTTTTTCTAAGTCCAAAACGATTTATTTGGAACAGACCATGGCTTTATGCAAATTAGTGTGCGACGATATTATATTACAAAGGACACTTTTAAATCCCCAATTTGAAATTAGATGTAGCTTCATTATAAACGATAGCTGGCATAAAAATAACTAACTTTCATGCTGAAACTGTTAAGGATGTAGCTACCATGGAGTCTCACTGTCACTATAAAAGAAACAGATAGGGAGGGTTCGTCTCAAAAGCAAAACCTGGACGGGTGTCGCAGACGATCGTTGGGGTCGGGTTGGGGTCGAGATATCAGCTAAGATAAGATAATCCTTTAGGGAATTATACTGGGGAAGTACACGGCATGTCATAACAATTTACCAATAATATCCAGTCCTGTCGATCCTCGCGATCGGGTGGTCATTCCACCTATATATTTTGAGACATTTAATACGATGCGATTCTGTGGTTATCAGGTATCATACTGTTTTACATATCTCACATATATCTTCATGAAAGAAAGACACGTAAGATGTTAATCAATAGATGAGGCTCAGTCAACATACATGAAAAAGCACAAAATACCTTTGAGATGACCCCTTGTGCCTGTATGCAGCACATGCATTTCATGCCAGGTTAGTCGACGGTCCGTCGTCATACCTGGCTGAGCAACCTAATTGCCATCTATAGTCTGATCTATTGTTTTCAGCTGCCTTTCGTATTTTTTCTAAGTTTTGCCCGATTTCACGAGTAAACATGCTTTTCTTGATATCATATTACGCATCCCTCTGAATGCCCAGTTAGGCCGATGTGGGTTATTTTGACTTATGCTATTTGCAGTTGTTTAAATTTTAGGGATACAGAGTAACAGCCTAAAACAGTTTTTTCTATTTCCGACAGTACTTTAGTACCATTGGGACATCATAACTGTAAACCATTATGACATCATACATCTAGTGGTATTACGCTAGTGTAATATTGGCGTAAAAATATTACACTGCAGTATCTTCCACGGGCAAGTAATAAATCATATTATTAAGAAATCGAGTGAAACTATTGTCTGTTTGATGAGAAAGCCATAAAATATTAGGCCTAATTCATTCCTGTTTTTTATGATGGAGACTTTGCATGCTGCTATTGAGGTTATCCACATGTCTGCAGTGTGGAAGCAAATCTTTATTGATGTATAGTATTCTTAAGCAAGTTTCCTGTCTGCAGACTGGTTCAGCTGACAAGATCAGGAAAACGAGAGCTGCTCTCAGCTACAGGAAGGATCTCCGTAAGTGTACACACTTGTTCAATAAATTCCAGATTATGTCTTTGATATGCTTTGAAGGTGCTCCCATGGAAATCAATAAAAACCCTTGGCACATGAGTGTACACTGAAAGTGTAGACTAATGGACAGCTTTGGCAAACTACCTCATCCATGTCTCATTGAGTGAGTGAATGAGTTGGGTTTTATGCCACTGTTAGCAATATTTCAGCAATATCATGGTGGGAACACCAGAAATGGGCTTTACACATTGGGCCCATCTGGGAATCAAACACTGGCTTTCGACATGATGAGCGAACACTTTTACCATTGGGCTACTCTACGCCCCTCGGGTCTCATTGTACAGTCAACTATGGGTATAATGAACTGAAGGGGACTACCTATTTTAACATGTTATAACCATTGTTTGTTGTACACATTTTGACTAAAATATACAGGAAATGGCGATTACCTAAAAATTAGTTTGCTATGTTTGTCAGTTTGTTATAAGGGGCGGTGGGGTAGCCTAGTGGTTAAAGTGTTGGCGTCGTCACGCCGAAGACCTGGGTTCGAATCCCCACATGGGTACAATTTGTGAAGCCCATTTCTGGTGTCCCCCGCCGTGATGTTGCTGGAATATTGCTAAAAGCAGCGTAAAACCAAATTCAGTCAGTAAGTTTGTTATAAGCATGGTCGTGACCATCATAGTTTATTGAAGTTGACAACCTGATTGACAAGTGGAAGATCATTGTTTTTTCAAATCCAAGTCTTATTTACTATGGCGTTATCCCTCCTGATCTCTTTCCCAGCATTCCTTGTCCTAAACACCCCAGTTGATGCTCTCACTATCCACCACTGATTCATTAATTCTAGGCCCTTGTGAACCTTGCAGACATTTTGTTGGTTAACCTTTTCACCGAATCTTTAAATCGCTTTTCCATCATTATTTTCCAGCCTAGTTTCAACAAAGTAAATAAGTGCATTAATATTGGTTGTATGTAAAACTACACAGCAAGTCCAGCTTAGGTATCAGATCCTCTAAATATAGAACCATAGAATTTAAAGCTGCAGATACACGTTAAAGATTTTGTTGCATCATGTGATGTTAATATGTTCTGCATCTGTCGTGCTGTGGGTGATGAAGGATATGTCACTATAGAGACATAAGGGAAGATTGTGCATACTTAAAACTGTGACATCGACCTATTGTTTCTGAGCTTCTCTGACTAATACAAGGGTTCTGTTTAATATTAAATTGATTATTCTAAGGAATCAATAGAAAAATCTGCCTTTCATCACAAAGTTGATGTTTTAACTGAGGTAATGAAAAGCAAACAACTGTTTGTTGAATCCTGTCTTCAGAATCAATATGTGAAGTTAATCAGATGGTTGTCCAGCATGTACCTGACATATCCCAGTACACAGATCAAGGTCTCTGTGTTGTTATGTATGTAATCTGTTACCATGGTTGCAGAACATGAAATGGAAGAACAGAAGAGGAACAGAGAAGACATGGAAAACTACATGAAGGCTCCAGTGAGTAAACACTTTGAGTTTTCCATGTGGCATGTCATATTTCGATTTTTCCTATCGTGGCATTCTGTTGCTCATTGTCATTGGTTTGGTGGCAAGGCCTTTTAGAAGCTACATGAGATTGAAGCTACATGTAACCTGAAGGATTTGTTTGCTGGTCATGCTTTATGTAGCAAATAACCATGAAAAAATATTGTTTTGGTTCTCCATTCAGAGAAAAAATTAATAAAAAAACAATGGAAAAAATCATTTATCTATAACAAATCTCCTGGGGGCCCCTTCTAGAATATTAAGAATAGTGGATTCCATCTTATGTCCTTTCAATGAAATGCGCTGGCCAGCAAAGTACTTAACCCGTTTTACAGGTTTCAACTATTGTATCACAGTATACAGTTATTGGCTTAATATCAGGCCAATCATTATTTTTCGAGGAACAAAAATAGAGAAAAACCAATATTGACCATGTTGATATCATCTTTTTGTGGTCTATTAAACAAGGTATTGTCCTCATATAAAGTCTGTTATTGTCAATGACAAGATGAAAGCCAAATCAATGTATCTAACTTTTGACTAAAATAAGGTAAAAATTTCAAACAAACAGATTCATGTGATTGGGTCAGGTTTGGGAAAAGCCGCTTCCAGGAATTTCCATTTGATTGTTAGAAAGTCAAGTCAATACTATTAATTATCTGACCTGATGTTAATATGCGTCTCAGTTGCATGGCCTGTGAATATGGCTGAAAACATTGCATTGTTTAATACATTGTGCGACAGGTTGGTGAACTGACAGAGATCATGAAAGAGGGACTTGTAGGGAGACCTCGCCGTGACCCCATCACTGGCACATTGCTGAACCAACACCTCGCAAACTCTGACATATCCAAGCTGGTATGTATCTGATCACATTGCTTACAGGCCTAGGTACATTAGACTGATATATTAATGAAAGAAGCACCCTGCTAGAATGTGTCTTTGAATGACAAGTCAAAGTGTTACCTACCTTGTTTTAATGAGATTTGGAATACATTAGCAAGATAAAAAGGATTCTTTGCTTAAAATTCATTTAAGAATTAAGGCATTTATGATATGTTGATCTTCTCCAAAGTCTAAGCATCTAGCCTTTATTATTAGGTTTTCCTTCTCAAAGATACAAATGAAAGAATTGCAGAATTTCTGTGGAATACTAGTGGGTACCAATATTGTTGAATAAATGCTTTTGGTTGGATTTAAAAGTTAAAAACTGTAAAATTACTAAACTCATATATGGAATATTAAACACAAATCTTTGTCTCGGTTTTTACACCCAGGACGCTTAGAATATTGAATATGGCATTTGGTCTTTGATAAATGGAGCCTCCTTTGTTTGAAACAAGTGATACTATTTTGATCACTTCATGGACACAAATCCAGCTTTCTGGGTGAAAAGTGTCGGTGAAATTCAGAAGGTTACATGAACCACCTTCTCACTGCAGAAAATGAACAAGTCAGAGACCAAGCCGGTGAACTCGATGAAGGAATACCACGACTTCCTCACACACCAGGCTCTGGAACGTGAACGCATCCAAGAAACTGGACAAACTCCGAGACAATCAGGAATGGAGACATGTTAGTATTGACCTTAGCACTATGACTATTGCAGTTTGATGTTAAAGAATGGGAGTTAGCATTTTGTCAAGGCTAATGGTGAGTGGTTTAGTGATGGGAAATGAAATACCTAGAGTCTGTTACACGTCATAATTATCTGAAGTCAAAATTGTATGACAGTTTTTCAGTTAGTGCCACTTAAAATTCGCAAGTTTTCTTAAACTTTGCACTGTGATTTGTTCTTCAATGTTTTGGTTCGAAGTATTGAAATTACAACACACACAGCGCTATGATTGTGTCGTGAGACTTGGAGAACGGTACATGGGGATTTAGTTTTATGTGTGTCTGGGTCAAAGGTTCCCATAATGCTATTTATATTCCAAATATATGATGTTTATGATATGGAAACACATTAAGCCAATAATCTCTTCACCATTTGATGTAAAATGATGGATGATTAGGGCACAATTTTGCCCAATGAAGCAGCTTCAGAAACCAAAACCGAATACAATTTTTAGGTAAACAGCCCAATTTATTATGTAGTACCAAGTGACATGCAGCTATGACTCTAGCATCATGTTTAATAAGAAAACCATAATTATTAGACAATACTTTATTGAGGAAGAAAGTTTTAAATTGATATATGGAGTTTGAAAGAAGTTCTTGTTAGGAAACCTTAGTTGAAAATCTACCAATTCATGTTGCAGTCTTTTTTGATGGGCTTATTATAACAGTGATAAATTAAGAATCATCATCTCAACAACAGATTATCATGAATTGAACTAACAAGAACTACATATACTAAGGTGTATATGTCCATGTGATACACTCTGCCCAAGAGATTATGGAGTAACTTTCTAAATATCTTTACCTAGGCTTTGTCAATAGGTGAATGCATCATGACTGCATATTTTGACTCTTCATAATATATTATTTAAATTCATTACAGTAAGATTTCAAGTGAATGTGAGTTTAGCTTGTCTTTTGATATAAACTGTATTCCTAATATATTCCTAATGTATTCCTAAATTGTGCTCTTAACATATTTGTATAATTAAAAAACATGGGAAATAATCTCTGTTTACTATGCTCAGCATCATGACGTGTTTGGAACTATGTTCGGCAAGAGGGGAGGTGGTGCACCAAAGGGAGATAATCTGAAGAAGGAGAGGCTGGACAACACCCTGTTTTCCCCAAGACGTGATGTAAGTAAAAACTATCAGTAGAATATTGATAAATTCCTTGTGTTTTTTCCTAGGAAAATATTTTTGCTAAGGAAAATAATATGTGACATTTATGTATTTATGAATTAGTAGGTGCATTATTCATGTTAAGCTCATTTATTACTAAAGATGGAAAATGTCCATTTTGTTCAGCAAAATATATGCAGTGAAACTCAGATAATCTGAATGTTCCCAAATTTGGTAGTGGGGAGAATGGTTTCAAATTTTGGAAATGTTTTATTTCCTTGTAATGTTAAGTTGGTAGGAAATCTTTTGTTTCTTTAAGGTTGAGAGTTCATTAGGATATATTTTCAACATAATGATAGCATTTTAAATCATTTATATATATAGTTACAGTGAATGAGATTTTTCATTACATTTACTTACTGCTGATAGGCGAAAAACAATTTTAAATTTTGTTCCTTTTGTTGTCAATTTTTGTTGTTAATGAAATTTGAGAAAGGTCTGGGTATAAATATAACATCCTTTTTTATTTACAAACTATCCCCAAAACAGTCGCCAGGATGGGGATTTTGGACTAACATACATGTAGTGTAGATTAATGCGTTTCACTGTAACTAGATTGTTTCCCCACAAAATGGATATTTACCTTAATCTCAATTGTCATGCTAAGTCATATTATGAGCTGAAGTAATTATACAAAGACAAGCTATGAGCTCTGTCTCAGCTGTTGTTTTAACATATTGTTTCTTGTTATTGGAAGACCTTGGGCTCCTGGAAAAGATCATTCTTAGGGCCCACTTTCACAAAGTGAACTTAGTGCTATGATCCCATACCCTCCCATACCCTTCACATTTACATAAGATAGTTATAGCACTAAGATGGCTTTGTGCAAGGGGGCCCTGAACTATAACACTAACCTTACATGATTAGACTAATATAACGGTAATGCTATTTTTGAGGGCATTATCATTTGCAGAAGCCCAAGGTCTTTCATTAACTGCCCGACGAAGGAGGGCAGTTGAAAAAGACCGAGGGTTTCTGCAAATGATAATGCCCTCAAAAATAGCATTACCGTTATTATTGCTAAAATACATGGAATTTGTGTTGAAAAGAAAAAGGAAACAATGAAGCAATTTGACTGTAAGTTTACTCAAAACCAACTTCTGACGGGGTTGACTGCCCGAATGCAATTACGTCATCGAACAATTCAAGTGACGTCACAACAGAACGTGACGACATTCGACTTTGGCCTTTGACAAGACCATAGCCTGCAACATGTCAAACTATGTCAGACACAACGTCAGTTTTCAGTGTTCAGTTTTGGTCCAACAACAACGTTAATGGTGCAATTGTTAGGTTAGCACCAGCAAGAAAGCCAATATTACCGCTATTTAAAGCGGGAATTCGGGTTCCTTTGACTTGTTTGCCCCAGAATATCTGCCAGTCCAAAGCCAATGTCGAATGAACCGTAAGCCCACACACCCACTATGACGTCACTTGACAACAGAACTGATAGTGGCCCGTCGTTAAGGTTGAGCGGTCCAATATCATTTGCAGCGCCCGCAAATGTCTGATAATGGGATGGCCGTTTCATGATAATTCCATGTATTTTAGCTATAATATATCATTATTTGGGTCACAGTTGTATGTATATTTGTCCACTTACCCAAAGGAAGGCTGCAAATCTTATATGTTAACTGGGCCTTAGGTCAAGTCAGTTTGAAACTTGGGTATCATGTGCATCCCCTTTTTCAAAATATTAGATCAGCCTCTGTTGACCTTTGTTTGAGGTGGAGGATGTTAAAAACAGTAAGTGAGTGAATGTTATTTTATGTCGCTGTCCACAAAAATTCAGCTTTATGATGGCTACATATAGATAATGTCAGTGCAATCAGCCAAATGGCTGACAGCTGAGCAGTGATCCTGCAGTTAGAGTGAGTGAGTGAGTTGGGTTTTATGCCGATTAGGCAATATTCCAGCAATATCATGGTGGGGAACACCAGGAATGGGTTTCACACATTGTACCCATGTGGGAAATTGAACCCGAGGCCTTTGGCAGGACAAGCAAACGCTTTAACCACTAGGCTACGCCACCGCCCCCTGCAGTTGGAGGAAAAAGATGTGGAAAAAAGACTAAGGAAGGAATGTTGTTTTATGACACATTCCACATTAATTCCACTGTGTCATGGCAATCTTTAAGTAATAACAATATGGCTTGGCAAATGGCTGATAGCCTGAGCCCCGATCCTTCAGTTGGAGAAGAGGCTGTGAAGCATTGAGTGAATGTTGTTTTATGCCTTATTCCACAATAATTCAGATGCATCATTGTAATCTGTAGATAATAACATCATGGCCCAACAAGTGGCTGATAGGATGAGCACAGATTCATACCAGGTATGGTTCCGATGACACAGAGTCATCCATGGCCATGTAATTCAACTACCAATTATTCGCTTCTATGCAGTTGTTGCTATGGTGTTTCTCGGGCAACAAGCCAAAGACATGTGGGAGTTGAGGCAGCATTAACAAACTGTAATCTTTCTTCAGGCTAATGGAAAATTGATCATGGACAAAAAGGCTGTTACCGATTTGGCTGAGGTTCGTTGGTTTGGACGCTTCACTCTGTTGATAATATTGCATGTTTCTCTGTCTGTCAGTGTCATGTTTCTTATGCTACATGGGGTTTTTAAGAAAATGTTTCATTTTTGTATTTTTTGTTCATGTATTCTTTATCAAAATTCACATCAACCATATGCATGTCATTCATCAACACAATGCTATTTTAAGAGGTTATTTAGAGTATATATATTAAACAAGTTTTTAATTAATTTAATTAATTCAATTTTGGGATGAATCTTCATTTCTTTAAAATTTGCAGAAATGTTCATGCCATGTGTTGAAATTGTAAACAATGTATTTAATTTGAAGAACTAAATTTTCATTTAAAAAAATGATTTTGTGATAAAAGAGAAAAAAAACAAAAATGATATCTCCCCATTTAACGTCCCCTGTAGCTTCCTGAGTGGATGGAAGCGCCACCTAGGGAGATTCTTACCACGCGGAGTATGCCAGAGGTATTGAGTTTGTAACTGTTTGGTATAATGGCCACAATGTACCAAGTTTGAACTGCATGTATTTAGCCAATGTATGCACCATAAATAACATGTTTGATTTGCCGTTATTAATTTCACATGCATAAATATTAGATTTTTTTGTGGGTGTATTATGGTGATGTTTGACTGACAACAAGCAATGTACAAGTACTGACCTGTGTTATCCCTGTTTGTGTTACATGTCATGTATCCTGTCTATATATGTGCCTTTGGGTCGTTATTGATACAATCTCTGAAATACAGGTATTGATATCTTTTTCCTCAAGCATTTTCCAAACGTAATTCAAATAATATTTGTGAAACTTACTCAAACAGTGTTAAACGTAACTCAGATTACAAGAAACATACCTCAAACTGATGAAACATAACTTACGTTTTGTGAGACATACCTCAAACTGTGTGAAACATACTTCAAACTTTGTGAAACATACCTCAAACTTTGTGAAACATGCCTCAAACTTTGTGAGACATATTTTTGTGAGACATACCTCAAACTTTGTGAGACATACCTCAAACTTTGTGAAACATACCTCAAACTATGTGAAACATGCCTCAAACTTTGTGAGACATACCTCAAACTTTGTGAGACATACCTCAAACTTTGTGAAACATACTTCAAACTATGTGAAACATACCTCAAACTTTGTGAAACATGCCTCAAACTTTGTGAGACATACCTCAAACTTTGAGAAACATACCTCAAACTTTGTGAGATATACTTCAAACTTTGTGAGACATACCTCAAACTTTGTGAGACATACCTCAAACTTTGTGAAACATACCTCAAACTGTGTGAAACATACCTCAAACTTTGTGAAACATGCCTCAAACTTTGTGAGACATACCTCAAACTTTGAGAAACATACCCCAAACTTTGTGAGATATACTTCAAACTTTGTGAGACATACCTCAAACTTTGTGAGACATACCTCAAACTATGTGAAACATACCTCAAACTTTGTGAAACATACCTCAAACTTTGTGAGACATATACCTCAAACTTTGAGAAACATACCTCAAACTTTGTGAGACATACTTCAAACTTTGAGAGACATACCTCAAACTTTATGAGACATACCTCAAACTGTGTGAAACATACCTCAGACTTTGTGAAACATACCTAAAACTTTGTGAGACATACCGGTACATCAAACTTTGTGAAACGTACCTCAAACTTTGTGAAACATACCTCAAACTTTGTGAGACATACCTCAAACTTTGTGAAACATACCTCAAACTGTGTGAAGTATAACTTAAGTGAAATGTCATTGAAAAGAGAAAACTTGTATACAGGGCAGCCCTAATAATTTTTCAACACATGTAAATATATTTCATTAGATCAACAGGTTTCCTGTACCTTGCACAACAATTAATAACATTTCTGTATATCATTCATTAGATTGATGGAAATAACCTGAAATTAGAAATCTTAAACCAGTGTAATTTAATTTGATTAAAATGAGATCCTTACAGCGATACAATACCTCACAGAGTGAGACCAACCCATCGTAGGACATTGTATCAGGAGAACGCTCAAGTCATCAAAATTATATATATTCAATCACCTTCAAGTCTACTTCAAGGCTTATGAGAGTGAGCAAAGCATTCTGACCAGCATATCTGATTTCTGTATGGTAATAGAGTCAAGGAAAACAAAGTATGTATTGATTGTGTCCTGGCCTCAAATGATACTGTAGGTGGTATTTGTGTGCTGTGAACGGGTATCTGTGTTGACAGATTAATGCTTTCAGATTCAAAGAAAGAAGGGTTTCATTCATTGTTATCTTGAGAATCTAATACTGAACTGGCAAATCACTGTATGGAACACCTTCAACATGACACTGACCAACTGGCCACACAGCTACCATAATGCAGTTCTGCAACAATTATTACTAGCATGTCAATAGGTAATCAATAACTGATCAATTGCCAAAAAAGATTACGAGAACAATAATCTGAATTGATCTTTGGGATTCCTTGATTACCCCACATCAACATGAATCATGATGGGACAAGGTTTCTCGGCTGTAGGTTTACCATGCAATACTTAGGCTTTTAATTACTGCAGCATACAAATGTCTTAGACAGGCATATAAATCCATATCACCAGGTACAACAGTATCAGCTAGCTGCTCACATGTTGTGGACATCCGATCATCATTTCAGTTCGACAACATAACAGCAAGAAATATTCCACTTAAAAGTAATTCAGGACTACTTTGTTTCATATTGTTAAATTAACATATCATGGCATGACAGGCAGTCTATAGTGTCATGGCATGAGGTCGGGAGGTTCTGAACGTTTTTTGGGTAGTATATACAATTAGTGGCACATGTCATTTGTTGAGAGAGTTTTTTGTGTTACTTACTTGCACTTTTTAGTGTAAAATTAACCAAAAAGGCTTTAGGACAAAGGGAGAGTTTGTAGAACATATGACGTGCCCAGTGAGTGATTATGTTTTTTATTTGTAAAACCCAATGCCAATTATTTATTTGTAGAATCAATTGATTATGAATTAACAAGACACTGATTCTTCATCTGGAATCAACATTCTATTTTTGTCAGAACTACCTGCCATTAAATATCAACACATGGCTCAGTAACTAAGATTTATCCTCATTCTTTCATTATTAATTCTATAGGCTCTGCATACAACCCCATCCATTTCCATTACAAATGAACATTCTAATAAAAGCCAAAATAGTTTAAGATTTTTTTAACAATCATTTTCATGATAAATATCTATCCATACAAACAATACTTCTGTTTCTATTGTGTTTTTTCCAACACATTTTTAAGAGTTGGCACAGACACAGTCAAGGATCTTAGTCACATTGCCTGACATTGCCTACAGACAATCAAGGTCCCAGTGTAAATGTTGGCTGTTAGATGTACATGTGTGAACTTGTATACGTACCTTGTGTGGTTTACCTGTGTCAGGACTGAACTCGGTCATGTTCTTGTACACCTGTCCGGTTCTCCTTTGTCACAACTCTGTGGCAGCTTTCTGTGTAAATGTTACTCACACATATTGTGTCATTTATCCGTACATTTGTTCGTGGGACTGCAAGGAAGATTTGATCAATGTTATTTACCTATGTGTGTCATGCTGCACACAATGTATATTATGATTATCATTAATGATGAAAATTTGAAGTGGATTTTTTTATATGCTGTTTGTATTTTTCTGACCTAATTATTCATTAAGAAAATCTAAACAGTTCAGTGTGCATACCAGTACTCAACAAACTGATATCTTCAATGTACTGAAATTACATTTGTAATGAAAGACATTCAAACCTTGTTGTGTTGAACTTAGATGTGTCGAATTCCCGGTTGTCTTGAGCTCATCTGCCAGTTCCTACATATCCTGCTACTTTTTTTCACTGTCATGTGAAACTGGACGTGTAGAATTCCCAGTTGTCAACTCAATTTGGGAGTCTTAAGTATTAAATTCAAGCATAACATTCCACTGATGACTTGAACAGTTCAAAATACATTCCCATACCCTCACTCGCTAGTTTTTAACCTTCTAGTTCACTTCACACACACAATCCTAGTTGCAATCACATAAACAGCAGTGTCCCAATATCCGATCAAACCTAATTACTATGAATTCCCTACATCAAAGGTGCAAGGTGATTAATGTATACACATCTGAAAATCAAGTAAACCAGATTAAGATTCTGTTAGAGAATCAGTTTCAGGCAGTGTCCTATACAGCAATGCTGATCTGAATGGGGACAGGGAGACTGAAACTACACCTGAGTGACCTGCCCTTCACTACCTGCAGTCTCGTCAATGCCATTTACACTTGTCTTGAAATCAAGAGGGTTGCATGATATTTGGCAGTGTAGGAAAGATAGCCCGTCCCAACGTCCGAGACGGATGGATTTTGTGGATGACGGGTTAAAAATATATCTAGTCCATCCTCATGTCGGGTCAATTTTAGCAAACCAATGACATATATATAATGATTATAACCTTTTTGAATATTTACTGCCGAAGGTGTTTTATTTATATTTGGAGGACAGGCTAGATTTTGGCAGGACTGGTAAAAAATTTGACCTGCCAGTCCTGTGGACAGGCTAGATTTTCTACATCTTTCCTACACTGTGTTTGGTTTACAAAATTCACATTGTTGGTTGTCAGAGTCGAAGCCCAGATAGCTAATCTTTTTCCAGATCCCCACAAGTTTGACACAATAAGGTTCGAGTGTAGCTTACATTTACATTTTCAGAATGTTCTTGATGCGAATATTATACAAAACTCTAACACAGCATTGATTATGTCATTCGTTGCAATATATCTTAAGGAAATTATTCTGACACACCATGTGATACAATTAGAGACGTATATGAGGTCAGTACCTGATGTTATGGACTCCTAGGGGTAGAGTTTGTATGATATGAAGCCACCCAAATAATAGCCTCTTTACCAAAACATCAAATTGTAGAAAGATCTATATGCGAGTGAATCAAATAATTGTTCACCTTGTTTGGATGACATTTGTGGAAATCAAGCTGAGCAGACGACACACCAAGGGACATAACTCTAATTTCTTACCATCTAGGCTGGTATTGATGCCAATTCATTATGAACTGACAAGCTGTATCAGCCCGATATGTGAGTGTGTGTCATGATGCAACACATGTGTGTGTAAGTGTTTTTTACTAGTTGTTGAGTGGGATACAAGTTCATGTTCTCTGTCGTGCAGCACAAGGCATATGTGGGGGGATCAGAATGAAGAGTACAGTTCCTCCAAGTTGGGGCAGAGGTTTGTCAAGTCCACCATTCCCAGCAAGCACTCCAACATGTACGAGATCCCTGAAAGAGGACCTTCAAATGTGAGTTCACTGAACCTTATAACATTTTTATCATCAATAAGTATCTAGGATCTTTCAGTAAAGGGCCTGTTATTGTCTATGTAGATGGGAGACTGCCAGCTCTTGACACTCTCATGTCTTATAGTCCACCTTGAGAACACACTATCATCTGTCATAGTCCCCCAAGAGGGCACCTTGACTATCAACTGTTATACCCCACTGAGAGGAAACACACCATCTGTTATACCCCACCGAGAGGAAACTGATCAACTGTTATACCCCACTGAGAGGAAACACACCATCTGTTATACCCCACCGAGAGGAAACACATCATCTGTTTTATCCCACCGAGAGGAAACATATCATCTGTCATAGTCCCCCAAAAGGGTACCCTGACTATCATCTGTTATACCCCACTGAGAGGAAACACACCAACTGTTATATCCCACCGAGAGGAAACACATCATCTGTTATATCCCACTGAGAGGAAACACATCATCTGTTTTATCCCATTGAGAGGAAACACATCATCTGTTATATCCCACTGAGAAGAAACACATCATCTGTTACACAGAGATGCCAACCTCTACGAATTTATTGTAGTTGCTACAAATCTAGCTTCAAACTACGCCAATACTATGGCACTAGAAATTCTACGAAATTTGAAAAAATTCATTAAAATTCACCAAAACATAATATTTTCGTCAATTAAATACATTTTTGGACTTCATTTACCTTTCATTCATCAAATTTAATGACATATTTCAACTAGAATCATTGCAAGTAGCAAAGGTAATTTAAGCGAAATTGTCTATGAGAAATCTGAAGCTGACTTCAAAACCTTTGCGATTTGATGCACTTATTGTGTACCGGCGGAAAATGACGATCCTATCAGAATGATTTAACCACGTGACCATTCCTTTTGATCGATTATATGAAACCGGTATGTGGAATTAAAGCATCACTCTTGATTAGTGTCATATTATCTTTTTCAGAATCCATCATCATTTTAAATATTTAGTTGACAACTAATTTTATGGTCAAACTACTAATTTTGATCCTTACTACTACTATTTCCAACACTTTGGTGTTGCCATCTCTGGTTATATCCAACTTAGAGGAAACACATCGTCTGTTATATCCCACCTGAGGAAACACATCATCTGTTATATCCCACTGAGAGGAAACACATCATCTGTTATACCCCACTGAGAGGAAACACATCATCTGTTATATCCCACCTGAGGAAACACATCATCTGTTATACCTCATCTGTTATATCCCACTGAGAGGAAACACATCATCTGTTATATCCCACTGAGAGGAAACACATCATCTGTTATATCCCACCTGAGGAAACACATCATCTGTTATATCCCACTGAGGAGAAACACTTCATCTGTTATACCCCACTGAGAGGAAACACATCTGTTATATCCCACCAAGAGGAAAGACATCATCTGTTATATCCCACCTAGGGGAAACATATAATCTGTTAGATCCCACCGAGCGGAACCACATCATCTGTTATATCTGTTCCATCTCAGTTCAAAACTGCAGTGATAAAACCACTTCTTAAGAAACCGTCTCTTGCCGCCAACACCTTGCGACATTACAGGCCAGTTTCCAATCTGCCATTTCTGTCAAAGGTTCTGGAGAAGGCGGTGAAGATCCGTCTTTTAGAGCATTTAGAACAGGAACAGTTATTATATGAATTCCAATCAGCATACAGACACAGGCATAGCACCGAGACTGCTCTTGTCCGAGTGGTAAATGATCTGTGCATGGCAGCGGATTCTGGAAAAGTATCTCTCCTAGTGTTGCTTGATTTATCATCAACCTTTGACACGATTGACCATCAGAAGTTGTTATCCAGGCTAAAGACTGATTTTGGAGTGCATGACACAGTTCTGGCATGGTTTGCCTCATATCTGTCAGACAGGAGCCAGTCAGTTGTTGTGAAGACCGTCCACTCACAAAGAGTTCCTCTATCCTGTGGCTTACCCCAGGGGTCTGTCCTGGGGCCCATCTTGTTGTTGACCCTCTACACGAAGCAGTTGGGTCAGCTCCTTGTAGAAGAGAAAATGAACAATCACTTGTATGCTGACGACACCCAGATGTATGACTCATTTGAAATAGAGCAGGAGGAACAGCACAAGACATGGGCAAAGATGGAACATTCCATCTCTGATGTCAAAGAATGGATGACTCTGAACATGCTTCAGCTAAATGAGGAGAAGACGGAAGCTGCTGTTATGGGGCCTAAGACCAAGCTTTCCAAGTTGTGTCAGGACAAACTACATATTAACCAGACAAGCATCGATATGTCCCCTGTTGTGAAGAATCTAGGCGTCCTAATTGATGCTTGATTATCGATGGAACAGCAAGTGAACAACATATATAAAAGTTGTTACTTTCAACTGAGAAACTTTGGGAAAATCCACATCTCATAACTGAGGATTCAGCTGCAAAGCTCGCTTCGTTGCCTGATTCTGACACGATAGACTACTGCAACAGTCTGCTTGCAAACATACCAGCAACACTCCTAAGTAAGCTTCAAGAAGTGCAAAATCAAGCCGGCAGGATAGTCACCAGATCTCCCTCAAGAATGCATAACACCGTTACATTGGCTCCCAGTAGCATGGTGAGAGTGGACTTTAAAATCATCATCCTGGCATATCAGTGCGTTCACAATCTAGCCCCTTCATACCTGTGTGACATTGTATGTATGTACATTCCACCACGCTCCTCAGGTCTGAGAATCAACAGAGACTCATAGTGCCATCATGGAAGAAAATGTCCTTCGGTTACAAGTCCTTTAGTTTCCCTTTGCAGCTGCCACTAAATGGAACTCACTGCCAGATTTTCTCAAAACTTTTTTCTCTTCGCCCAGTCGTTGGAACAATTTAAGTGTCTCCTAAAGACTCATCTGTTCGATTTGTACTTTTAAAGTGACCTCGTACTGCTACTAGTTTTTACTTCTTTTCCTTGACTCTTGTATGCGCTATGAGCATGCCCCAGTGGAGTTTGGCGCCATATAAATGGACATTATTATTATTATTATTATTATATCCCACCTAGAGGAAACACATCTTCTGTTATATCCCACCAAGAGGAAAGACATCATCTGTTATATCCCACCTAGGGGAAACATATAATCTGTTAGATCCCACCGAGAGGAAACACATCTTCTGTTAGATCCCACCTAGAGGAAACACATCATCTGTTAATATCCCACCTAGATGGGACACTGTCAGAACCTGTTTTTGACTACATAGATGGGACAGTGTCAGTTCTTTCATAGACCTTCTAGAATCGACACTGTCATCTATTATAGCCCACCCAGGTGACACTGAGCCAGGCAAGCAAGGTTCTGTCCTGTGATGGCCTTCTGGGAAGAGCTGGTTGATGTAATGGTTGTCTATGTGCATCGTACATGTCTTTGCAGGGTATTAATCTTTGTGTTCTCTACAACAGCCCTACAGTACTCGGGCCCCCTACGCCATCCACAACTACTAGGTGTACCTGGATCTCCACCAGCCAGTGGGATGCAGCATATGGTCATCAGTGGTCAAACATCAGCATGAAATAAACAAAACTGTCCTTCAAGACTTGTTTATTGTTTCCATTTTTCACAATGGACAATTGTTGATTTTGTTATATCACATACTTATTTACAAACCTTAAGAAGCAAATTTGTTGACATTTTGAAATGTTGCATTTGTTAGAAGAAATAAAGTTTCATAAATTAGTGTCTATCTTCTAAACTGTGTAATATTCAATGAATGGTAGAGGCTCTGAATATTGTTTATTTACTGTTTTGTGTTGTTGATATGATGAACTATGTTTCAAAACTGTTGACAACATTTTAATATTTTCTAATACTTTAAATTTTTGTTTTGTATTTTGTGATGTTCATTAATATACCTGAAGCAACAACCACAACCCTAAATATGATACAATAAAACCTGATATCATCACTAAGCATTATTAGTTGAAGGAAGACACTATAAACGGGTTAAGGAAAGCACTGTTAGGTTAAGGAAAGCATTATTAGTTCAAGAAAAGAACTGTTAGGTTAAAGATATATTTGTCAGATTAAGGAAAGAATTTTTAGGCGTAATATCTTTTGTAAACAATTATGGTTTTGTGCACAATGCATGGTAAAATAATCAATTTAAATAATGCAGTTAATTTTCAAACAGTCAAACACATCACAGCTTCACAACCTTTTGTTCAGATTATCTTAACAGGATCCAATAAGTGATGTCATTGAAGGCCTACTGGGTTCTTACAAAACAGGAACAGGATGTGTTTTGACATGGGTCTGAGAGCATGTTAATTTGGAATGTGCACTTTTGTCATACAGTAACTTTGTGAAAGTGGGTTGTATGTTAGATACTTACAAGTTTTTAATAAAACAAATTTTGCATTTGTAAAAACTCCAGTTTGTCATATGGTTGGTCCTTGAAGTCGGTATTTAACTTTAATTAAATGTTGATAGTTGTAAGGGTGTTGTGTTCAGTTGTAAGGAATATGTAATTCTTCGTGAAGTATTAAGGAATTGTTCTTATTGTTCATGTATTTAAAGAAGATTCTCACATTACAAATCTAAAACCTGATTCATCTTCATCTGTCACTATTTTGTATCACCATTTTCACTGGCAAGCAGGATTCATGATTTCGAGGTCCTTTCAAGTGTATCCTGTTTGCCTGAAGAGTGCTTTCTTTACATAACAGTATTTGTGTGCTATACGTTTTTAGTGAAACTTTACTTTGGAATATTGTTGATATTTGTTCATGTTTATTAAATTTTGTGAAAGTGTCTCCATCAATTTTATTCTACACACAAAGTAACTTTATGCATGTTGTCATTTAAACTTGTTTTCTGATAAATCTCTGTTATGAATTAGGGTGGTACATGTATCATTGAAAATTTACTATATTCACGAATTTATACTGAATTATGTATGAATTTATATGTATGATGCGTGCATTGTATGATATCTGTGAACTTTTTACAAAAAGGAAAGCTGTGATATACACTCAAATGTATATATATTCTGTATATATCCTTATATGTTTATATGACTATATAATATTACGTAAGATACTATAGTGCACATATCTATCATGTTATATCTGTATATGTGAAAATTAATTATTTATCACCTATATGTTTAAAAAATGATGTTATGACTTGCCAGTAAAATCTCTTGTTCATAAAATAATTTTCAGTCAGTATCAAGAGCCTCACATATTATACTATCAAAGAAATTATTTTGATAAAATGTATATTGTGAAAGTATTTCATCCTTTATTTCCTCCTTTAAAGTATTTATTCTTGTTGGCTAGGTGACTTCTTGATTTTATGTATTATTTTTTACATTTGTATTTTTCTATATATCTGCTCACTTTTACAAGTCAAGACATACAATTACCTGCCAGTATCATAAAATCTTCTCTCAGTACAGGTGGTGGGGTAGCCCAGTGGTTAAAGCGTTCGCTTGTCACCCTGAAGACCCGGGTTTGATTCCCACAGTGTGTGAAGCCCATTTCTGTTGTACCACGCCATGATATTGCGGAAATATTGCTAAAAGCAGAGTAAAGCCAACTCACTCACTCACTCTTTCCAGTCCAGTACTATACAACACGATTTTTACTTGACCAGTATTGTGTTTTGTTGTGTTGATCTGATGTCGTCCGTTATTTATTAAGCTGTTTTCATTTTGATACATGTTTCTATCACAGATTTATTATGTCGCTATCAACCTAGTCCTGTCAAATATAAATAAATCTAAATGAAGTTGTATTTTCAAATAATAAAGATAGTTTGAAATTCATGTTTTCTGTTTTACAATCTATGGCTGCTATGTTCCAGTTGTGAATGGTTCCTGGGATTACACACTACAGTCAGCTATCATCTGTGAGGTGAGGTGAGGTGAAATTGGGCTTAACGTCGTGCTTGAGAATATTTCGCTCATATGACGACGTGCATGCGTGTGTATGTGTATGTGCTGCTGCTTGTACTAGCCCAGACTGAAGCTGGTTTGATAGTGCTATCCCACTGAGATACCATACCACAGTGAAGCATGAATACCCCACTCAGACACATTATACTGACTCTGAGCCGACCAGTCCTTGTACCCATTAATGTCGAGCGCCAGGCAGGGACCAACAAGTACCATATTTTAACGTCTTATGGTATGACGCGGCCGGGGATCGAACCTGCGACCTTCCGCTTTCCTGGCGGACGCTCTAACCACTACACCATGAAGGCGGTCGTATCATCTGTGAAAACATGGACCTTCAGGGCAGTGGGGCTAGCCTAGTGGTTAAAGCATCCACTCATCATGACAAAGTGAGTGAGTGAGTTGCGATTTACAGCATTAACATTCCAGCTATATGGCGGCGGTCTGTAATTAATCGAGTCTGGACCAGACAATCCAGTGATGAACAACATGAGCATCGATCTGCGCAATTGGGAACTGATGACATGTGTCAACCATGCCAGCGAGTCTGACCACCTGATCCCTTTAGTCGCCTCTTACGACATGGGTTACTGAAGGCCAATATTCTAACCCAGACCTACATGGGTCATCATGATAAAGAGCCGGGTTCGATTCCCCACATGGGTACAATGTGTGAAGCCTGTTTCTAGTGTCCTCCTGACATGATAATGCTTGTATATGTTAGTAGTGGCGTAAGATTATACTCACACCATAGTGTTGTACTGATGCTTGTCTATTTGAAGTCAAGTGATGACATGAAGCCTTGTACAACTCACACAAGTCAAATAAGTCCTACTGTGTGTAACGGACAAGGGTAGACAGTCTTGCTGCAATGCATATAGAATTACATCCCTTGATCACCTGGGAAACCTGTAATAGTTGGTTCAAATAATAGTTTGCCTCAGTTATTGTTTGTAAGCCTGTGATAAACTATATAGCCACCTTACAAATGTTCTGTGGACTGAGACCCTGCATCACTTAGGCTTTCCTCTCACACCAAGTTGACATGCTGTGTTAGAACTGGAATATTGTTGAAACTGGCATAAAACCCACCTCACTCACTACACTGTGGATATTGACACAAAGAAGAATAGATGGCTAGAAAGCTGCTGTGTCAATCATCATTGAACTCGCTGGTTTCCCAGAATGTGTATGTGTTGTGATTCACTGGTTCAATACAAGGATAGTTTGTAAAACCTACATTATAAGCACAGACAGTGATACTATATGGATTTCAAGCCAACCAGTTCTTGTTTTATCCTCTTAATGCCGAGCACCAGGCACTGTAACATCAAGTACCATCTTTTAATGTCTTTTGATGTGATTCGGCTGATAAAACCACTTACTGCTCTCTGGACGCGTAATCTTTCCAATACATGACAAAGTTTGTCCACATGACAGAGGCTTGTTCTTTGTGTAACGCCGTACTCAGCAATATTCCCGCTATATGTCAGCCACACGACAAGACATAAGTGTTCCACACTATAGAGACAAGCAGACACACTGTTCATAAAAGTAGGTTTTTATTAGAAGATTTTTATGTTTGAAGAATATCAACCATGGCAATCAAGTGAGTGAATATATTGTTTTAATAAATGTGACTTACACAGAAACTTGGCAGTTCTCACACAAACGGGAAGCTACAAGTGTCACTCCAACTGTCAAACATTACATGGACACCTAAAACTACAGTATTAACATAGCTGTGCAGTAGCTTCCTACATTTTCACCAACTGATGAAGTCACTTATACAGAAGCTTAATGCCACAGACAAGTGGACAGTCATTTGCATGCATGATTTGAAACAGTGCAGTGCTTTACTTTCAAACCTACACAGTTGTAGCATCATTGTCGGGGTATATTTTCATGATCACACTTGCAGAATTATGATAGTGCTTCCATCCATTTCTGTTGAAGAAATATTAAAAGTGTTAAACTTTCATGCCCTCTGTTGTAGAAATATTGTAGTGTTTTACTTTTATTATTTTCACACTCTCTGTGTTTAAACAAAAATAAAAATTAACCACACAAATTTGGAAACAATTGTGATACTTTCAAACTCCTAAAGCTCCGACGGAATAAAGCAATCACAAGTTCCAAAGGAACTGGGAGTGACACTTGTAGACACAACAGTCCAGCTCAGCGACGTCACCTCCCAAAACGCAACTCCGCAATTATTACAATCAAAAGATTTAAGTACAATGCACTATGTCATATAAACACAATTTGCATAAATATGATGACAAAATGTCATGAAAGCATTTATAACTCTTGGAGCCATAGGAAAACTGCATCTTCTATCATGTACATAGGACAAAGCACAATGATTGGTCACATTAAATACAGCATTGAAGAGGTATGGATTTCATTTTCATTTTCACAACCTCTAAAACTTGAATCATGTTGAAATTAGCAAATGTTGCCTCAACTAAAGGGACACAACTCTGTCGGATTTGATGCTGTATTTTCGACAACAATTATGAACTGAAGGTGAGGGGTTAGTCAGTAAGATACATAACCCAACTCAGCTAGCTGGTCTATGATGGGTGGTACAAGGAGTATTCGAAAGATGTGTCACGATTCACCAATGTACTAATGTATCATATACATTTCAGGGGCGGATACAGCTTTTTGAGAAAGGGGGGTGCACACTTCATTTTTACCCGAGTTTCAATGGTCATTTAACAAACTTTCAGCACAAAAGGGTGGGGGGGGGTGCGCACCCCTCCTCTAGATCCGCCTATGCATTTGTATTTACACTGGATGATATGATAAGATCACTTTAAATATTCTTTTCGAGTAATATTTACTATGTTTTTAAAAAACACTCTGGATAGCATTATTTTTAACCACCTACCACAAAACAAAAGGTTAACTCTGCTAAATATGAATTAATCAGTCTTCCAGATTACATATGAACTTGTTCACTAGGCTTTTTGAAACATGGGAAATTCATTGAAAATTGTCGCAAATTGAATATGGCCATAGACATGCCCCGTGTATCACATGTGAATCATATTGTGACCCCTACTATTACAGTACAATGTAGCAGCCATTGTGGACAACCAATACCCTTTAAGGATTGAAAGGATGAGGTAGTGGTGACTTATGACCATGAAATATATCCTCATCTTCTCACATAAAGGCTATTTCAGGTTAATGGTTATTAGTTCGACCTTTGACAGCTTCTTATTTGAAACAAATAAATCAGCACCTTGGGCTCTGTCTAAAATGCACAATATTGGAAAATCTCCTGACTCACACTGAGTAATTGAGTTGATTTAACACAAAGGTAGGCTCCTAACAAACCAATAATCATTAATCAAGGACTTAAATCCATTATCACAGGATCCTAGCTAATTTATGACACACAACTCTGCAGGGACAATTATATTTTAAAACCCCAAGCATTTACAGTTATCATAATAGTATAACTTGAATTATTTCCACATTGATATCTTTCTATAACTATTTCATGAAACAAGAGACTACATTTATTGTGTGGTTTTCGTAAAATCAAATTATTGAATGACATACTTCAGTGGTGTAGTTTGGTACACAGTCTCTGTTTTTCATTTCTGACTTGAACTGGCATACTAGCTCCTGATTTATCTTAACAAGCTGTTCTCCAGTTTCATTCCCTCGATCATGTACGTAACGGATGCATGATTGTCAGTGAATGGCTTTGAACAGCACCTGCATGGTGTCACCTGAAAACTCATGACATTACACAGGCTGAGTACATTACTCAAAATTTGTTAGGGATCAAAATAGACCTCAGGGAATGATCTTTAGCAAATGTTGAGCTGTATATTACAATAGTTTGACAGTCCTGTCCTTGGGTAGATTATTAATGAAATGTTCATTCTCAGACATCAAGTTATGAACATGATCTCAGTGGTTTTACAATTCTATCTAAAAATATAGTAAAAAAAATGAAATGGCATGTTCTTACTACGATTAACAAATTATCAGCAGTTTTTATTACTCAACATTAATGCAACCTAACCCGTATCTATTTGGTTGTTCTCAAGCTATATTACAGCCTCTCTGTAAATCTTCAAGTGTGGGACAAGGAAACCAGTGATTTGACCATTCCAGTTGGAAGAACAGAAAAGATCTATTCTTTCCCTATTCCACTCATGAAAGAAGCACTAAAACAACTCAATGCCAATGATGCAATACTGTGTAGTAATCTGTATGAAAGAGAACTTGCTGAAGATACAGAGTATATACATCAGTGTCTACATTTGTTATTTTCTCTGTCAGTAGAGAATAAAATATCATTTAGTAATCAGGATTTAGATTAGAATCCATTTTAATTTCAAGAACCTACATATCACATGTTTATACTGAATAATACAATCCACTGATCTGGCAAGCAAGGATCATAACCTTGTTGAACCTGGGATTCAAACTAACTACAGCACATCCTGCATTGTCCAAGGGACATAATCAGATACTATCACAAGAGTGATGTTATTTGTCCTTCTGCAATAGCTATCAGTTACATTGCTAGACTAAGCTATCTGCTAATTCTACAATACACTAGTATATTTTGTATGTAACTACAAAACGATAAATACAAAGTGGTACTCTCACAAGACATACAAAATCACGAGACAGAAAATGTACAATGAGATATTATCCTCACAACAAATACAATACAAGGATACAAAACATGAAAAAAATTGTTTCTATATAAATTTGGCACAAATGGACTACAAAATGGATCAGGATACAAAAAGTAAACAAAATCATGTTACTTGTATGCAATAGAACACGAGCATGTAACAAAGCACCACGTGGTCACTGACATGTCTGAGAACCAAGAACCTGTTTATTAATCATATAACTACAGTAGAAAATTCATTTAACAATGTTAATGCAAGGTACATTTAGAGTGATGAGGGAATTTAACCCTGGTCTTCGGCATGACGAGCCAACTCTTTAACCACTAGGCTGCCCCGTCGCTCGAGGTAAAGAACCTATGTAAAACTCAGGTGTTGTTGTCCCCCCATATGTTTAGAATTCAGGGGAGTGCAAAATTTTATTTTTAGCATATGTGCTGTGTGCACAATAAACGCCTTGTGTTGGACAAAGTGCATGTTTTAAAATGTTGTCAAATTATGACAAATTACATTTTGAAATACACAATGCCATATTAGAAAGTGGTCAAATGCAACATGTTATATTTGGGATTACATTTTCTTTGTAATGTATAGATTCTAGTACTTTTTTGGGTTGAGTCCCATCCGGGATTGGAACCCACACCCTCAGAGTCAGGCACCTAATCGCCAGCACACAAAGTGCACCGGCTCAGCCACTGCGGCTTCCACAATAATGGAAGTCGGACAACTGGTAGTCTAGACTGCGGACTTTTTTTTGTGTACCCCTCTGATAAGTGTTAATTGGCACGGCTGCCACGGCTGAAAGCTATGAAATACACAATGCCATTTAGAAAGTGGTCAAATGTAACATATGTTAAATTTGGGATTACACTTTCTTTGCAAAGTACAGATTCTAGTACTTTTATTGGCGATTAGGTGCCTGACTCTGTGGCTGTGGTTTCCAATCCCGGATGGGACTCAACCCAAAAAGTACTAGAATCTGTACTTTACAAAGAAAGTGTAGTCCCAAATATAACATATGTTGCAAATTACATTTTCACCTTTTCAACATGGATCATGCATAAACCATTATTTTACAGTCTATTACTCTTAGAACAAATGTTCGTTAATGTATTCTGCAAATGCTATCAGCCTGAACCGTTTTTACAATACTTAAAAACCTTTTTATATCATCATGCATTTATTAATAATGTTAATCGATGTACATAATGCTTCTCATAAGAGTCTCTAATTCCAATAGAACTGGCTTATGTATGAAACCCCTGGAAAAACAAAATGGCCAATGTGTATAGTTCACAAAGAACCAATACAAACTGTAATCTAAATTTCTAACAGCAGCCACCGATGATGACTATCAAAGTACAGCATCTGAAACCACTGGGCCACATTATCAGAAACAGACAATGTCAGGGTAGGTAAACAGTGTAGCACTAGAATTCTGCCCTGGAACAGTGAGGATGATCCACAAACCACTACAGCAGAGGCTAACTTGATATGATGAATATGGTCAAAACCAACGGTGGACAATCACAACAACAAATAACAATGTACACAACAATGCTGCATAGGAAATAGTTACACTAGCTACAACCAACACATTGTCACAACAAACAGCAGAGTTAAAGGATGCACATCAACACGTGGGATAAAGCTCAACTGCAGCAACTCACCTCGGACCACATCCAATTTATTACATGTACATCAGTCGTCCTGCTTCTACTGGGATCTTTGCCACTCAGAAGCTCTTAAATCTATTAATAACTATAAAGACTCTTAGATGTATTTGTACCTATAATGACCGGGCGGTGGGGTAGCCTAGTGGTTAAAGCGTTCGCTCGTCACACCAAAGACCAGGTTCGATTCCCCACATGGGTACAATGTGTGAATCCCATTTCTGGTGTCCCCTGCAGAGATATTGCTGGAACATTGCTAAAAGCAGCGTGAAGCAACTCACTCACTTTTAAGACTTTTTACTATCTACCCAAATTTTGCAATAATAAAACATAAAATGCAAAATTTTATAAAAAATGGGTGTTTAAAATATATTTAATTGATAGTCACATCAGCAATATTTCAGTAGTATTGTGAGCTTGTAAAATAATATTTTTTTCATGTGTAATTTATTATAATTGCCATTTCATGAGATACAAATAAGTAGCGAGAATTAATTACTCAAAACATGTAAAGGATCAACCAACTGTTTCAAATGAATCTAGTTAATATGCCAAGGTATGTCTATTTGTTTCCCATTTCAGGCAAAATGATCAAGAACTCTGTGAAACAGGAAAACAACTGTGACCTTAGTTTAGCATAACTCATTTAGAATTATTCCAGCAATTTCATGGCAGGGGACACAAGAAATGGTCTTCATACAATTTGCCCATGTGGGAATCAAACCTGCTTCAGTATGATGAGCAAACACTTTAACCATTTGGCTACCCACTGCTCCAAATTCTTTTTGCAAAAAATAAATTAAATCATACGTAAAACACATACTATCATCTTCCTCCCCATGTTGAATGAAAAAACTCCTATGAACGTGATAGTTATTCTGTCACATTGGGGCCTGTGGGACACACTCAGGCAATCCTTCAGCTGAAGGCATGCAATAAACAGCCTTCATAGCAAAAACATTAACATTGACAAATCTCTTCTACTGTAGCAACATTTTACGTTTAGAAAATGCTCCGTTAATATGACTAAGGCACACAATGTACAATAAAACACTTGACGTTAGCATACAAAAAATGCAAAACATACATTTTTCATTGATACAGAGAAGGACAAACATGTCTTCCAGTTTAGGATAAAACTACATACAGCAAATGCCAAGTTGAAGAAGAATTGCAGGAAAATCATTAACATTAGACATCATTTACCAGAAGCAGTATTACAAAACTATAAAATTTGTGTGATAAATTTCGATTATTAGCAAATGTATGTTTTAGGGACTCTTAAATCTGATTGGTCAGTTGAATCCATGACATCATATTCCTGTGGTAAATAGTATTTGACATTAACCATTGTCATGACAACACATATTGACACTGCCATGTCATAAGAACAGTAGCTGACTTTAGCGAGTTATATTTTTCACAACTGACATTTCACTTCCCTTCAGTTTCAAAACAGAATCATATTTCACACAGTCCCTTGCCTAACGGTCAGGATTTACAGCAATTGTAAATTGTGATATATAATCTTGTATTATTTGTAGCTTGTAGTTTAGACTAATGCACAGTCTCTGATAATATGTAATTTTGATAGGAGCAAAAACTCCATTTAAATTGAAAAAGAGCCTCAATGAGGTGGGAGATTCTGAACCTGAGGAAATCTAGACTTGCTTCAGTGAGGGCAGGGTGGATGGGTTATTGATCTGGTTCAGGCAGTGTCGACAGATTACTTGTGGTTATTCTCTATTGGTAAATTATAAATCCCCTGTTCCATTTCTTGCGGATGGAAATGTAAGCAATTGCTATTAGCAAGTAATAGTCAAGTTACATCACACAAAACAGCAAGAACATCTTTGTAATGAATCACCAACAGGCATGGCAAGAGTCTTTCTATCAATATATTTTTATAGGCCAGTGTGATTAACCATTCTATTTCTCATAGATAATTCTTCTTCCAAGTTATGAAACAACAGCCATGGTAACGTATCCATACAGTTTGATGTGTCTTGCAAAAACTTGTGTTGATCATACAGTTTATAAACATGTGCACTACAATTGTATAACAATCGCTTTTTTTGATGTGGTGGATCTGTGTAAAATGGATTGAGTGAGTGACTGAGTTTAGTTGTACGCCGCTTTTAGCAATATTCCAGCAATATCACAGCGGGGAGACACCAGAAATGGGCTTCACACATTATACCCATGTAGGGAATCGAACCCGGGTCTTCGGCATGACGAGCAAACGCTTTAACCACTTGGCTACCCCACTGCCCCAAAATGGATTGAGAGTACTTCACAGGTTTGTATAAACTACCTAACGTTTCTTCTTCAACCTTGAATAAAAATGAAAAATCTACTGTGTGGTTCTAATAAGCCTATTTATAATGCACCAAATTCTATTCATAGTGAATGTTCATGGTTATAATAAATCATTTGAGCCTGGTCAGTGTTTATCAAATTTAATTTTCAGTTCCACGTGTATAATATCAGTGGTGCACATAATACTGGTTTCGTGACTCCCTGACACACAGCTTACCTCTAAACAATCTAATAATCCTGTCACCTTTTCAGAAGAATAGTCCCTAGTCACATTTCTCAGAGATTTTACAACTATGTATCATGTGCAAAAGGCAAATTGTGACGATTATTGTCACATGACATGATTGTTCTGGAAGTCTTAAAGTAGCGTTTGATGACTGCCCAAGACACACACAAGAAACCAAATGCACAGCAGAGCAGGAATTAACAGCCTTCTTCTCTTTACAGGGTCAGTATCATCATAAACATGCATCGACACAGTCCGCCGCGACATCAGAAGCGTTAAGGCACTTTAAAAAATCTTCCTACTGAAACTCACAAGACACATAATTTTCATAATGTATAAAAATGCTAATCAAACAATCTCATGTATCAGTGGTGAAAGCATTATTAATACACTGCTCAACAGAAGTTAAAGAACATCTGAAGAATCGGGTTCTTTAATTCTTTTGAGTAGTATATACTGAATGCCTAAGTCACTCAAACTACCCAGGGCCCCATTTCACAAAGCGATTGTAAGCCTAAGATCTCTGTAACTTTCCTCGCAGCATTCCTACTTCCTATACTGTAACATTGACTTACGATAGTCGTAGAGCTACGAGAGCTTTGTGAAACGGGGCCCTGGGACCCATTTCACCAAGCGATCGTAGCGCTAAAGTGAACATAACTTCCACATAGACTTACGACAGTTGTAGTGATACGATCGCTTTGTGAAACCGGACTCTGGTCTTGAAGGAATCACTAATGGTTGTTTAAAAAAAGTGATAAAACTTCTCTGCCCAATATTAAAAGCTTAACTACCTTAAAAACTCTTGTGACACTAGGCCCTGGGTGTGATGACAGCAATGTTATAACTATTGGTTGTTGGTGCTGTAGAGTACAAAAGTTGATCACTGATAGTAGCATGTGACACTAGGCCCTGGGTGTGATGACGGTATTGATGCGTTGGTGCTGGCATTGTTAAAACTATTGGTTGTTGGTGCTGTAGAGTACAAAAGTTGATCAGTGATAGTAGCATGTGACACACTAGGCCCTGGTTGTTGGGCTGTAGAGTACAAAAGTTGATCACTGATAGTAGCATGTGACACTAGGCCCTGGGTGTGATATAACTATTGGTTGTTGGTGCTGTAGAGTACAAAAGTTGATCAGTGATAGTAGCATGTGACACTAGGCCCTGGGTGTGATGACAGCATTGTTATAACTATTGGTTGTTGGTGCTGTAGAGTACAAAAGTTGATCAGTGATAGTAGCATGTGACACTAGGCCCTGGGTGTGATGACAGCATTGTTATAACTATTGGTTGTTGGTGCTGTAGAGTACAAAAGTTGATCAGTGATAGTAGCATGTGACACTAGGCCCTGGGTGTGATGACAGCATTGTTATGATCAGTGCTGTAGTAGCATGTAGACACTAGGCCCTGGTGCTGTAGAGTGATAGTAGCATGTGACACTAGCCCTGGGTGTGTTATAACTATTGGTTGTTGGTGCTGTAGAGTACAAAAGTTGATCAGTGATAGTAGCATGTGACACTAGGCCCTGGGTGTGATGACAGCATTGTTATAACTATTGGTTGTTGGTGCTGTAGAGTACAAAAGTTGATCAGTGATAGTAGCATGTGACACTAGAACATGGCCTTGTGTGACTGTTGGGGTGAGGGTCAGGGTGAAGGTCAGGGTGAAGGTCGAGGTGTAAAGGTTGGGGTGAAGGTCAGGGTGAAGGTCGAGGTGAAGGTTGGGGTGAAGCTTGGGGTGAAGGTGGGGTAAAGGTCAGACTGCAACTTGTATTTACATAGCAGTAAAGATGCATTGGGTACTTAACTGAAATACAACTTTCACACTAAAACAGTTATTGATATGATCTCTCCAGAGTGTTTCCTAACATGACATAATTAAACAATTATAGTTATAAAGCTCAGAATGGAAGTACAAAAGAGAAATACAGTTGTACAATAGTATCAGAAACAAATGAAATAAGCACCACTAAAAACACTGCAAGTACCCTTGAAAAATGTACTAATCCTCTTTTGATAAGGATACTTTTATCTTTCTATGATACACAATCCAATTCTCATAAATATTCAACTTTAGATTTCAACTGAATTCCATATCTGATAATATCCATCAAAAGTAGATTAGTTTAATAAAAAACAAAACATGGCCACTACCAAGACATATTGTACTTAAAACCATCCAGATGGCTATGTAAATGCACAGAATTAGTGTAATATCATTCATTATGATGTTCCTAATATCGAAATGTATTTCAAGACAAGCATGTCAATACTGTTCCCAACAGAGCAGAATCAGATATGCTCAAACTCTGTCCAAGTCAGATAAGGAACACATGACATAGACATGCCAAGACTGATAGAATAACAATATGGCTTTCAGACAGTGGATGTCTTATGCTAACCAACACCTTGTTTCAAGACATACTAACTTTGATTACATACAGAAATATGGTAATGTGATGCTGCCTTAAGAAACAACAGTTGTAATCCAAATGCCTGTATCTTGTGTAGTTATCAAATACATTTCAAGAAACGTGTAAAGACGTTGAAAAACTTCAGTTCTGTAAATGAGCTCAAAATGGAACATCAGTTAAACTTATACAAATATTCTATTCATTTGGTAGATGTATTCTGATACGTGGTTGAATACAGTAATATAGGAAGCAGGATTCTATAGCGAAGCACAGGATAATTCTTTGACAACAAACAATATTGCACAGGGGGAGTCTTGGCACAATAACTTTGGCACAATTCACATATAATGAAGTTGAAATTGTACCTCTTATTGAGGCAAGACACAACGCAAACCTTTTAACACCGTTAAGAAATGCATAATACTATTCATTAAGGATTCATATTCATGTCACAAAAAATATCACTGTATCACTGCCCCAAACTCTTCTTTACCAGTAAGGACTAGCACATGATAATTGTACAGTAATGTTATACAAAACAGTATATTTGTAATAATGGTTGATTCGTTGACAAGCTTCTTGCAAACATATAGCCATAATGAAACTATCTGTATTTGTCAAAGCTAAAAGTGATATAATTATTACAACAACATTTGACATTATGCACTGCAAATGGCTGCATGAAGCCAGACCTTTTAAGCTAACACATGTTTTTGACCAATAATTCAAGATGGTAGAAATAACACAAGTTTTTCTTCATTCCAATTTAAACTATATTTTTACATGATTCATCTTGCTTCATTGTTAACACCTTCCTAAGATAATTCTTTTAAACAGACTTTAATTATAGAAATAATTGTTTTAAACAGATGGCAACAATAAATGATTTTTGACATTTTACTAATTTATGGCAGGCTGAACAAAAACAGGCTGCTTCTGTTAATTTTGGTAATTTTTCCATATATCTTTTGTTTTAGGTGGCTGATTCATAAACAAAGTTGAAAGGTCTGGCCTAACTGATAATCACTAAAGGCAAAACTGTGGGAATCCAGCCCAAACAATTAAAAACATAAAACCACATCAAATACAAAAAGGTCACTCAAATTGCATATTTGCTTACAAACTGAACACATCCATCACAGTGGAGATGTCTGGAAAGTGATCTCCACTCTGATGACAACCAAATAAAGGCCTCTTCCCTGACGTCATCTACACCAGAAAACGTATGTCCAACATGACAACCCATAACAGGCCTCTTACCAATTCCAGCTTCATCAGAAAAAGTATGTAGAACATGACCACCCTCCATGGGCCTCTTTTAATTCTGAACTTCATCAGAAAATGTACGCCCACCATGTTGACCCATAATAAGCGTCTTACAGATTCCAAATATATTTGACAATGTACTTCAAACATGTCAACCAATAATAGGCCTCTTACCAATTCCAGTTATATCTGAAAATGTCTGGCCAACATGTCAACCCATAATAGGAGTCTTACCAATTCCAATCATATCTAACAATGTATGGCCAAATGTCAACCATGACAGGCATCTTACAGATTCCAGCTATAAATGACAATGTATGGCCAACATGTCAACCATGACAGGCATCATACAGATTCCAGCTATAAATAACAATGTATGGCCAACATGTCAACCATGACAGGCATCTTACAGATTCCAGCTATAAATGACAATGTATGGCCAACATGTCAACCTACAGTAGGTCTCATGCCAATTCCAACTATATCAGAAAATATATGTCAAACAATCACTGATAATGTCTGTAGATGCCCAGATCAAATCATGTCTGATTTTACAGTCAAGGACATTAAAGCATCCAATCGATTATCCTCATCCACCCTCCTCTCTAAATACATCTCATCAAAATACATATCTTTCTACCTCTGTCTACTCTCGTCCAGCTCTGTACAATTGTATATAATGTGCATATGAAAATGTTTGTGTAAAATATATATCAAATCACCTCTCTCTCTCACGTCGCCAACATTCCACTTGTGCTGAAAATACACTCTCAAAGCCAATCTAATGTATAAAACACATCACGCTGGTCACTCAAAGGTTACCATCAACAGTCAACTGTCCCAACTGGCCGTTACTATATGTATACTACTCAAAATAAGTTAAGAACCCAGTCTTTCATATCACTACAGTTAATCAGGCCATGAATCAGGTGGTCCTTAACTTTTTGAGTAGTGTATATAATTTATACTGTATCAGATGTGGATGACACTGCTGTATTAGACTCCAAATAGTTCAAGACGAAACATTGCATTCATGTGCTGATTAAATGCCATATCTACATTAGTAGGAATTTGACCCTGTGGCCAGTTTTCATTATGATCTCTTGATACAAATCTATTAACAAGTGTTATGAAATGGTGGTGTTTGCTTGCAGTCAATGTGAAGGTCATTCTTGAAGCTGTACCATACTGTCATGACCAACTAGAAGCCATCGTCTAGAAGCATCAACAAACATCTTCTTCTTCAACGCTCATCTCTCTCAGCCCACAAACAGGTCCAGACAAATTCCTCGAAAACAATGTGTCCACCATCAAAGATGAATCCACAATCCCTGGGCCAGGTTAACAACAATTGTCTTGTTATAGCTCCAGTCTTCTGAGTAACATTTAATGCAATCAAATGAAGCAAATTAAAGCTTGTAGTGTTGGTGCAGACTGGAATTTGATTCCTGAAATGCCCTGAAAAGCATACAGTACTGCCTCAAGTAAATTATTTTGAAAAGCTATTCCAAAATAGAACACAAAGTATCTTGGAATTTCATATCTACAAATCAACTTCCATTCAACTGTGGTTTGTCAACAAGATGATACTCATTATCACTGGAATTCATATTCCGTGATACTTTGTCACATTACAATATCATGAAGGTAACGGCATCGGACAGATGATGTATGTTCCAGGAAGTATGATAATTCAAGATCTGTCGTAAATTCCTATCAGATAAAATCCGTCAACATCAGATATGTGACCTTGAAAACAAAGTTGTCATTTATCAATCCAAGATATTCCATCTATTGCACAGCAGTGTCGGTTCCTGACCAACAGGACCAACTAAACACACACAGTGAATCCTTGTCCATGACGATTTGTTGCTAATGTCAAACTCCCAGAGAGAAGGCCTGCCTCAGCTGTGAGCCAAAAAGAGACAAAAAATGCATGTGAGGAGTGATGCAAGGAGCCATGTTGTGTCCAGTCTTTCGGCAGCACACGGAGCATGGAGCGAATCCACATGGACAGGATCTTCTGGCAGGTCTTTATCCGGTGGGCAAGTGACTCCAGTCTCCTGGTAAAGACAGAAGATGATTTTAAGACTAGACCTGATGACTCTCTATCAGTAACCATGGAATAATTTGCAGAAAAGCCTACTTGTTGCAGATATATACCTATCTTGCAATGCAGAAAATCACTATGGGCAGTGACAGTAAAGGTCTTAAAAATATTCTTACTTATTTCTGCCCAGTGGAATAATGAAACCACCTTCCTTTTTATTTTTCATTTCAATTGTTTGGAGTCAGTGAATTTGTAAACCAAGTGTAGATATGGTCTGGCTTTACAAGAAGAACTTCATTACTATACGAAGCAAGCACAATACAAAGACTGTAAAGGAGAAGAACATCACTCACATCACAGACATGTTGGCAGGGAGGGCACACAATGCTGCCCTTGTGTAGGTAGTTATCAGAGACAAACTCCACGTTGAGGATCTGCCCTTGGTGGTAACAGCGGTATGACTTGCTGGCCACCTGTACTATCAGACCCTTGTCCCTGCTGCAGTGGAACTGAAACATCCATAAACATTATCAGACCCTTGTCACTGCTGCAGGGGAACTGAAACATCCATAAACATTATCAGACCCTTGTCACTGCTGCAGGGGAACTGAAACATCCACAAACATTATCAGGCCTTGTCACTGCTGCAGGGGAACTGAAACATCCACAAACATTATCAGGCCTTGTCAAAGCTGCAGGGGAACTGAAACATCCACAAACATTATCAGACCCTTGTCACTGCTGCAGGGGAACTGAAACATCCACAAACATTATCAGGCCTTGTCACTGCTGCAAGGGAACTGTCAACATTATGTGTCAAGCTGCAGGGGAACTGAAACATCCACAAACATTATCAGGACTTGCCCTGTCACTGTCTGCTGGGGAACTGAAACATCCACAAACATTATCAGGCCTTGTCAATGCTGCAGGGGAACTGAAACATCCATAAACATTATCAGGGCCTTGTTACATTATCAGCCCTTGTCAAACTGCTGCAGGGGAACTGAAACATCCACAAACATTATCAGGCCTTGTCAACTGCTGCAGGGAACTGAAACATCCACAAAACATTATCAGGCCTTGTCAAAGCTGCAGGGGAACTGAAACATCCATAAACATTATCAGACCCATAAACATTTGTCACTGCTGCAAGGGAACTGAAACATCCACAAACATTATCAGACCCTTCTTCAATGCTGCAGGGAACTGAAACATCCACAAACATTATCAGGACCCTTGTCAATGCTGCAGGGGAACTGAAACATCCACAAACATTATCAGGCGATTAGGCCCTATTTGTATAATGACTGATCCAAATTGATCCCGTTTCTGTGTTTTTACCTCGAGCATTTAATCATGTCATGTATAAATCTGTTTGTATTCTCAAAACAGTGTCGGCCCATAAGTTTTCACATGCAATACAGCAATTAATATTCCCTTGTTGTAACCTCGTGTTAGGTGGTATAAACCTACACATGTTATTTGTCATCATTCACTTGATGGTCAGTTAATGAATTTATAACAGGTATAATTAGTGGTAACACACTTAGATTACCCGACAAAGGTTCCCATTTGGCATTTCTTGTGTCTGGAGTAAATATTCAACATTATGAACATCGATCAAAGGATTAACCGATACACGCTGATTGATTAATTACTTTTATCTTACACAGCGGAATTGTCAAAAGGTAGTGTTTATGTATGTAGATTTACTAATCTATACTGAATACACTCTGCCGTGTCGGTGTTCGCGTAAAAACAACGTCCTTCTTTCAAAGGATTAACCGGCAATACATTGATTGATTGCCCATTATTAGCTAACTAAATTACTGTTTTAAATGAAAGGCGGACATTATGCAATTAGTTGACAGGTGTGCTATCTTGGGTGACCAATGAGACTATACACCAATACCTGAAAAGATTTATCACTATTTCGTGATATTAAACTGTTAAAAGACACATCATTTGGAACAGTTTTGTGGATATTGATGGATACATTCCTCAAACAAGGTAATGGCCTGATATTGTTCCTATAACTTTAATCTGTTTTTAATTTTAATATTTGCATTTTGTTTTTAATCATTTGTCGTAAGCATTCAACAGAATCATTGTTTACCGTGAAGTGTAATGAGACAGACAACATACACTAGGGTGTGTGTGCGAATTATGATTCACATTGGCAAACTATAAAATGTCTAGATATTACAGTTCTGTTATAAATTCACTATCAGCAGATCGTCAGCTTTTGATTTAGTTTCAAAATGCATACAAGTATGATAATAAACTAATTAGGATTATAAGACCAAATATAAAGACGACATTGACTAGTATCTACATACTGGTGAGTGGACATTAACCATGTGAATGTAGCAAGAAATTTATCAGCAAGAGTATTGTGACTTCGACCCCACCTCGGCCGCGTGGAAGAAATCGCTATGTTATAAGTTGTGTCATGCAAAATCCTTTGGTTATGATTCCAATACATATTTAACTACGAGTAGAAAGTAGTTTTGATTTTCTAATCCTTGATGAAAACAAACTATAATCTCATTAATTCTAACAGACTTTACGATTTTCAAAATGGCGCTAATTCGTCGGAACATCCGCCAGTCTGTGGATAAATGCTATTTAGGTTTGTTTTCACCGAAAGTTACAAAATCAAAACTACTTTTCTACTGGTAGTAAAATATTTATTTTATTGATAGCCAATAGGATTTTGCATGACATAGCGATAACATAACAATTTTCTCCTGGCAGCGCAGGTGGGTGTCAATATAATACTACTTACAATATTATTGTTACTGACTCACAACCTCACTTCCGAGGAAGAAATCGCTATGTTACAAGTTGTGTCATGGAAAATCTTTATGGTCATCAATCATATACATATTTTACTACAACTAGTAAGTAGTTTTGATTCTTTAACTTCCGCGGAAGCCGCATCTGAACACAAGTAAGATATCGCTTCAGGCTTCCACAACGCCGCCGCGACTCACAAACATAACCCATTTAGCACGAATCTCGCGGGTCCCATGGAAATCTGTGCATGGTGACACCATCGCCTCTAATCCCTAGAGCAATTGACGACAAAGCAACGATTCGGCATGTCGCCGTTGATGTCGAAATCATCAAAATGATGAGCGTGCTACACATTTTCTATACAACTAACTGAAAATCGTTCCTCATATGACGCCACTGCAGTGCTCTGATGACAGAGTTACGTGAACTCCGTCTGTGGTTTCACATGGCGAGAGGGAAGCAGGCGACTTGCCACTTTTAATCGCCGGTATTAATTAACCACAAGTTTTAAAGAATAAATTTGGTGTTCAAGATAAGACTAACCACAAATCTTTCATATGTAATGGTTAAAAGAGTAACAAAAAAAAAGTTTAGTGGTTCTTTAAGATTATGTATTGCATATCATATTGAATGGATATCATATCATGTTTTGTATACATATCATATTGTAATGTGACCCATGTATTGTATACATATTCCATTGTGACCTATGTATTGATACATAGTCTTTGTATCATGACCTATGTATTGTATCATGTCCTTTGTATTGAATACATATCGTAATGTGACCAATATATTGCACATATACTTATGGAAATGCATAATGGAACACATGAAAGTACAAGTGTTCCTTTATATATTCCCAGAATTTCACCCACAGTGCAATACATACCTTGTGATGAAACCTGGATGAGAATAAAGGAACACTTGTACTTTCATGTGTTCTCTTATTTGTTTCCATGAGTATATTGTAGCACGACTCATGTATTGTAGACATATTGTATCATGACCTTGTTTTACAGATTCACCTTCAATTTACACAGTATTTCAGTTGTTTCACATAACATTGGGCTGACATGATACATGTCTTAGATTACACAGCTCTCCAGCGACTCTGCCACCACACCTACCGACATTGTTCTGGGCGGCCCTGCAGCTCGACCCCCGTAGCGATCTGTCGCTGCTGGTCCAGGAAAACTCCTGAAACACATGATTCAGATAGAGCCATCGTAAATATACACCCAGGTAAGTCTAGGTTACTGCATTACAGTGACCCAATAAACTGTCAAGGCTCCGGTGTTAGGCCCATTTCTGGTGTCCCCCGCTGTGATATTGCTGGAATATTGCTAAAAGCGGCGTAAAACTAAACTCAGTCAGTCAGTCAGTCAAGGCTCCGAGTCCGAGGATAAATAGGCCATCATGCTGGCATCTAATGTGCGTAGTATACAAAAGAGTTGGATGACCTTAAACCGTTAGATTAACATGGAACATGTCATCTAGTCGTCTAGTGGATAGGACATCATATCAAAAAACATTAAAAGGAGGTACTTGTTGTTGGCCTGGTACGGTAAAACCCAAGATTGGGTATACTTAGAGTCAATATACTGAGTGGGTAGCCAAGTTAAACTACTGACATGGTATCTCATTTCCCCAGCACCACAGACCCAGCATTAGTCTGGACAAACCCGCCTCCCCTCTCCCCCACCAAGCTCACGGCCCATGAAGGTCCAGGTTAGAATTGGTCTTCAGTAACCCATGATTGCCGTAAGTGTCGAGTGGTCAGGTTCACTGACTTGGTTGACACATTGTATCCCAATTTTGAAAAAAAAAAAAAAAAAAAAAAATTGAGATCGATCCCTCTTAATAATGAACCCTGGATTGTCTGGTCAAGATCACTGGTCAAGATTACAGCCGCCATACAGCAGGAATATTGCTGAGTGCGGCGTTAAACAACAAACAAAAAACACACCCCACACACATACATCTTTATATACATGCAATATGCTTCCTAGAAATCCTTTTTTAACTGTGCCTCTGTGCACCTATCATAAACTGGAATACTAACAAGACATAGTGGATGAATAATCAAGGTTCTCTATACAGTTATCACCAGTGAATGCCACTCATAGTTTCTTAATCCTACTTCAGACCAAACTCACTCACCTGCAGATATGGACAATAATCAGCAAGTTTAACAGAGCCACCAAATCTATTTACTTCTTGTGTTGCTACACCTTTGAGGTATGTGAAGTACTGAAAACAATCGAAATTTAGAATTAAAACACTTTTTACATTAGCCCATTACATGCAGAGAAGATCAAATACTGCATATTCTCTACAGGCTATACAGTGGAAACCTCCTAAGTAAAGACTGCTCAACTAAACAGACCGGATAAGTAAATACTATTCTTTGGTCCCGGTACATTTCTTCATTAATTATCACTATTAGAGTCCTGTTAACTAAACTTCGGATAAGTAAACAATACTGCTTAACTAAACGTCTTCTCGTGGTCCCTGGAAGTAAATTACTTAACAAAAGAGACCGGATAACTAAATTAGCATTCACCACATGATCCGACATGAGGGGCACGTGTCAGTCTCCAGCTAAACAAACATCCTACTTACAGCTCTGGCTGACGTCATGCAGTTGACAATACGCTGACAACTGTACTTACAAATGTTGTCTGTTGTTCTGCTGTATACATGTACATTCATATGGTTGTCGTTTGCAGGTTTTGATAAGTTTGGATAAGTTAAATAGCTGATAAGTAAACAATTTTGGCGAGTCCCTTGAAATTTTACTTATCAGGTTTCCACTGTATGTATATATTTATCAGAAGTCGTGTCCAGTTATGTGGGTATGTCGACTAACAATTACACAATCATGTCACAGATTGTATCATGTTGTATATGTCATATTTGTATCAGGTAAAAGATATTGAGATGCAACAGAGGATGTACATCACACAGAGCCACAGAGTGTAGTCTCTCCACATCACCTAAATATTTACCTGATATCGAGGTTCAAGAGCAGATTTATATTCCACAAGGTTACACAGCGCCACCGAGTGTCGGTTGTTGGAGCAGTCTGTCCACAGCTCCCCTCGTCTCACCTCCTCACAGTATGGATAGATGCTCTCATGCCTGGAAACACATATCATGAAGGAACCTAAACAACAATCAACAATGGACACTACAAATCAAGAACAGAAAAATCAACTTCATTTTCTGAGCACAATTTAGAACAGGGTGAGTTTCCTAATTAATGTCACATCATTGCTCACATCATGCATAAAATCAATCTAATCGATTCATCTATATACAGTCATCCCTCGCAACAAGACTCTTCACGAGGTAATCCATGGCTCCCATAAAAAATGTTGCCCAGCGATCACACATCTTCACATCATCAAAAATACAAATCTGACATTGAGCTCAGGTTAATCAGGCCTTAATTCTGTGTTATGTATAAGTTACTATAATGTGAAGGGGCATCCATGGACCCCAAGACCTGTGTTATGGCGAGGGATGACTGTATCCACACACGGACGCATGCACGAACACACGATTAATTTAACTTTCGGTCCACCAACAGAAGGCCGGTTTAGAAAAATTCCACCCTGTACTGATTTCATGAAACAGCCACAAATAAAATAGCAAATCAAGAATTTTATTGAAAATATGCCCATTATTAATCGTCATCTTGATTCAATTATGTTTTCTTCTAAAAATGGTTACAGGCAATTTGATGCACTAGTATGACAGATTTAACTACAGCAATATGAAAGACTTGAGTAGTATAACATTAGTAGTATAACTTGGAATGGTACCAGTCTGGACAAATGACATCAGGTCATTACCTTTCTTGTTTAATCTCTATCCACTCATAACAACTCTTCTGCACAAAGTCACAGCCAAGATTTTTCCCCCATTCAAAATTTCCAGCATTCTCATACTTGACTTGATACCATCTGGAAACAAAAGCAGAAAGCTCACAATGTTACAATTTCATCACAGCTATATCTAACACTTGTTACAAATATTTTATCAAAACTGACTAAAGGTCTTCTAAGCTAAACGTGATTTCAAGTAAAGAGTCAAGATGCAAAATTCTATTTGGGATTTGATGTTCCACACCCCTGATCATGTCTGGGCGATCCAGTGACTGTCACCAATGGCAACAATTAGTGCCACCAGGTTAAGATGCACCGACAGGTTACACACACTACTGATCCCTAGAGACCTCTCTATCTCTGAATTCTGTGATAAAGGCTTGTGTTGTTTGTATCTGCAGCACTAGTGAACACTTGAATGATCTCAATTCAGTATGAAATGTGTTTCTAAATTCAAATAGAATATTCAAATTGTTGAACATGAACACAGCAGCCTCCTCACCCAGTATCTTCCATCATCGCCAAGGTGATGCGTGAAATCACAGAGTTCTGTGTATATGCTCCCGTCATCGCTTCGTTCTGCAACAAATCATCATCAGTATAAACTTGAATTTCACAACAATGTTGCTTATTATGTTGTTAAATCTTAAAACATTTTCCAGTTAAAGCATCTAAAAAGGATGGTCAAAACTCTTATTCATTTCAAAGTTCTCATCCTGATATTAACAAAGCCCAGTTTCATGTGACCTTTGACCATCATTTTACATTGTTTAAATTAGCTCATATGCTGTCTTATAAGAGAAACTACGTAACTATAAAATCTAGTTACAATCCATTAATTTCTGCCTTCAGATTTAATTGACAATCACCACAATTTTTAACTCTTCTACTTAATAGTTACAAAAGTGGTTTGTTAGGGAACATGACCTTACTTTCATTAGAGACTACCCATACACCAAATTTAAGAAAATCCACTGACTGAAGCTGACAATTACAGATGGAAATCATAACGTGTGCAACGAGACAGGAACAGTCACCCACCTCAAACACTCTCTTTTCCCAGTGGGTTAGTGCTGTCCCATCAATCCCCTGGTCTTCAAGTTCAGCTCCCTCTAGTGTGGAACAGTTGAAATGGCGCCTTACTTCTTTCTGGTTATCACAAAACATATCAATGTTTGTATTCTACATGATCCATTGAGGGAATAGTAACTAAGTGGAAACATGTATTATGCACTTGAATGACAGACACAATATATTCCGGCTTTATGTTGGTATCAAGTCCGTTATCCAGTGAGTGATATTATGAGCATCATCCCATACCTTTGGGATATGATGACATCCGATAAACTTTGTTTCACTCTTGTAAATGTAAATCGGCACACCGCATCAAGATCAAGATCAGAAATAGTTATCAGTAAAGCATAATTTTTGTAAGAGGCAACTAACGGGATCGGTTGGTCAGACTCGCTGACTTGTTTGATGCATGCCATTATAGTAGGGGTGGGTATTGCAGAGAATTTTCATACTGTGATATATTGCGATGTGAAAGCATATTATGCGATATGTATAGCAATATATTGCAAGAAATATTTTCAAACAAAAAACTACTAATCATCGAGTCAATGCTTGATTTATAAAGCATGCACACAACAAAATCACTATGCTTGATTAAGCTTTAATAAAAACTTTTAATCATGACAAATAAAAATATTTGGCACAAACGAAACAAGGAAATATCTGAAGGCTTCCGAGTGTTATGAAGTTTTCTGAATGCATGTCAAAATACCAATGTAGCAGCCCAGAATAACCCCCCACCAGATTATACCCCGGGGTAAACTATGGGCTAGCGCAGTTTATACCACGGGGGTATATTCTGGACCAGGCCAAAGTATACTTCTCCAGCCCAGACTATACCCCTTAAAAATTATGTTGACAATTCACTCAATATGAGTGTGTGATTCAGGGCAATGGTCTTGGTGTCATTTAAAGGAATTTGTAGGTGCATTTTATTTACATTACTGCTTAATACAAAATTTATGAAGCATTTGTTTAGTGCCTCTCTGCGATGTGATATTTTCGGCTTTGCGTAACCCAGCCATGCTGATATATCATCAAGGTTAGTAGTTAGGTATCTGCTTTATCTGCTTTAACTAAGGTATATCGGCGACGGGGAATTACACTTATTAAGAAATGAGGTGGAACCCAAAAAAAGTTTAAAAAACATATATACATATTTATAACAATTTTAAGATGGTAAAAAGTGGAATTATTCTATTATTGTTTTGGGAGATTTGATGGTCTATCCTCGCGTTATTATTGGAAAGGTATGAAGAACGACGTCCAAGAATATGTCAAGACGTGTCCGAAGTGCTTTGTCAACAGTGTACATCAAGAATAACCGACGAGTCCAGAGGATTGGAGCCAAGATGGAGCCACGCTGGACTGGACCATACTCCGTCGTCCAGACATTGACCAAAGGTCGTGTGAAGCTACAGAACGTGAAAACCAACAAGATCCTGAACAACACATACCACGCCAGTAACCTCAAAATCTACTCCAATGACCCACCCACTAACGACAACGCCGAAAGCCCCAGTGATTCGAAGCAACGAAAAAGATTTAGAGATGAACTGGAGTCAGGCGGCCATACAGACATTAAATGTGACATTTATATTTACAGTGCAGTTGGTCAGTCAATGCAATGGCTGATGTACCCTGCCAGCTTCAGCTTGAAAACTCACAATGATTATGCTTTGTATCTGGAAAATGTATCGGACCATTTCAATCTTGTAACCAGTGTTTAATTGTGTGAGAAGTACAATAAAATTATAGTAGTATCCTTAATCACTTGTTTTCTGTAGGGGTATAATCTGGGCTGGGGGGGTATACTATGGCCTAGTTCAGAATATACCCCGGGGAATAAACTAGGCTAGCCCAGATTATACCTGGGGTATAGTCTGGGCTAGCCCAGTTTAACCCCGGGTATAGTCTGGGACAGGGGTATACTCTGGCCTGTAACATCGGTTTTCGATCAGCGTATTGCAATACGTATCGTTTTCATGTCTGAACCGGTAAATACCGGTAAACCGGTTATATTGCGCAGCCCTACATTATAGCACAGTTGTGTAAATTGATGCTCATGATGTATGTCAATCACTGGATTGTCTGATCTAAGTTCCATTATTTATAGACTTTCATTAGTTTACTAGAATATTGCAGTGTGCAAACAAACAAACACAATCTACATGCTGTATCAACTGTCTGCATAATCTCATCCTTGTTTGATGTGTAATTACACATTTTCATCACTAACAATGATTTACCACTGCACCCACAATACTTACTGTTACTTTAGGTGTAACTATATATACAGCATCCTTCTCTGTCGTCCCAGTTTTCAACTTCCAGTTTTTCCGTTTCACCTTTTTCACCACATTTGTACTCCACACATACATGCCCAGCCTGTATGGATGAAACACAAAGATAAAACCACAAAGGTTAACCAAGTTCAGTTCTTGGGTATTTGAACAAAAATGTAATTTTCTGAGTAAAATTGATATTTTATACTTATCCTGACTCATGCTCTTTTGCTTGTCCCCTTCCTCTTGCTAACATAGTGGAACACTTGTATCTCCTTAATTGAAGCTCCCTTCAATGTAAAATCACTAATTGGTACTCACCCACGAGTTACCTCCCCTGCCGTAAGCGCGTGAACAGGTGTCGCCACCCTCTGGCCTCATGCTTCACTCTCTCCTGATTTTGCGAGCCCAACACTTGAATTTACAGGGAAATCCAAAGTGTTATGTGGGGAGGATGGAACTAACCTCATGAGTCAGGATAAGTATAAAATATCAATTTTACTCAGAAAATTACATATTTTTCCTTATCCTGACTCATGCTCTTTTGCTTGTAGAATCCACCCGAGAGGTGGTGGGTAAACAGAATACTTTGGATTAATTAGTGATTTAAGTAAGTGATATTGTAATAACTTCATGGAACTTCATAAGGCATTGAGACTTAGGATATTTCCTTATAATAATCCATAGATATATACACTATAAGTGGGGTATTACCTTACTAATATACTGATATATCAATATATATATATAAACTGCTACTCTAACGAGCTGTACACTGAATATAACTCAGTATGAGCTTAAGGTTGAATAACCTAAGCTAAATATGTACATAGCCCTAGAACTCCATGGAGTTATAAGCTAGTGAATATATGTATCATATATCTAATAATCTCGTGGGGTGAATATTAACGCTTTACAGGGACTGTCAATTGCTGAGCTGAGGACCAAAGGACCTGAAATGATGAATGCCAGAGACGTCCTCGGTGGTGATATCTCTGAGATAGTGATTAGCAAACACCATGTTAGATTTCCAAAAGCATCCTTCCATAATTGTATTCAACGAACAGTTACCATGAAGGGCGCAGGGTGGATGCCAATGCCCTGATTTCATGGGGATTTGATGCTGTTGGAGGGTCCAGTCCTGCTGCCTTATAGGCTGCAGAAATGACAGTTCTTATCCATATTGATATGGTGGCACGAGAGACTTCTGTCTGATTTGTAGGCTTATAACGGGATGAACAATCTTCTGAGCTTATCTTAAGCCTTTGTTTTGGAAACGACGTGAAATAGATTATGAGAGCTCGTATTTGGGCATAGAGATAAGTCCAATGTATCTTGAGATCCAAGAATTGAGGATAGCGAGGGATGTGAAATAACCTGTCTGGTTGACCTGGTAGTTGATTTTTTGGCGATGAAATCCCATCTTAATCCCAGGTGCTTGTCTTTTGATTTTCATCAAACTGTATCCTCTCATAATCTAGAGCATGAATTTCAGATATTCTGGCTGCCGTGGCTAGCGATAACAGGAAGACTGTTTTCTGTGAGAGAAATTCAAACGTTGTCGCATTCCAATGGTTCGTAATCCTCACTTGTGAGGTGTCAGAAAACTACATTCAGATCCCAAGCTGGGGCGGAATTTCCGCTTTGGTCCTCCAATCGAAAGCACGTAGTAAAGGCCAGTAACTCTGGTGTTCTTGTTAATTTAACACCGCTCTCATAGAAATCACAGAACTAAGCGGCAAGATATGTTGACAATGTCGAGCCTTTAAATGTTTGTTTTGCCGTAGAAGTAACACAAATAGTCTGCCACTTGAGGATGCGTGAGCATCTCGCTGTAAAACCCTTGTTTGTTGCATAATTTTCGAAACTTTGCCACTTGTCATCGCATTGCCACGCGCGTTGAGTATCGTAAAGGCAAGCGTGACCGCTTTTGCGCCCTGGTAGAATATCCTCTTGTTTAAACACATTTTAATACAGTCCATACATTGAAGTTTGAATACTTCTGGGTTTCTGTGCACCTGTTTGGTGTGAGGATGTATTAACAGGTTTGGCGCTTAGGTAGTTCTAGTGCCGGTTGACCGATATCTTGTATTAAGGCGGAAAACACGCTCTGGCCGGCCAATAGGGCGCACCAAAGTGAGTTGTAGGCTCCTGCGTTTGGTTGATTTTCTGTAATACTAGAGGTATTATTGCTGGGGCGGAAACGCGCGACGCATTGAGGCCTTCCCATGAAATGCTTAGAGCGCCTGTTGCCCATGCTTGTGGGTCTGGCACTGGTGACACGTAATGTCGGTAGTTGATTGTTGAACCTTGTGGCTTAATAGATCTACTAGCTGGCCCTATTTGCTTGATTATCTGTGCAAATATCTCTGTATTGAGCATCCATTCTGTCGGGCGACGGTAGATGTACGAGAGAGTGCGTCTGCTAGTATATTCCTGGCTCGGGAATGTGGCATGCTTTGACATGTAGATTTAGATCTTGGATTAATTCGAACAGTTGAAAGGTTAAATTCAAAAGGTTCAAGGCGATCTCGCTTGAGCCTTGTCTGTTCACATAAAACGCCACTGTCGAAGTTGTCGGTATGTATCATCAGGTGCGCATTCTGTAGAATGTTGCTCCAATGTCTTATGGCATGCTGATTACAGCTTTCATCTCTAATGCTTATGTGGAGTTTGCTTTCTAGCTGAGTCCATAACCCTGATGCACCGTCCGGTTGGAGAGATGAGCTCCCCAACCTTGGAGCTTAATGGCCTACATATAGATGGGTCTTGAATTCCTGCTCTGCTAAACAAATCCCTTCGCAGACATTCGATTTCTTTGTCCACCATAATAGATGAGGTCTGAGATGTATCGGTAGACTGAATGGTTGTAGGTCGTCGAGATGTATTGACGAAGACCTGTAACGGACGAACTGTAATCTGCCTATGACTGTCAAGTCTTGGGCTGATGTTAGAAGACCTAGTAAGCTCTGCCATTGTAAGTGGTAGCGGTGACAGTAGAGCTGGTGGAATGATCTGTTGGATCTTGAGCCAACGGTCTTCTGGTACGACTATACGGTTGAGATTGGTGATAAATCGGATTCCTAGGAATTGCAGATCTTGGCGATGGTACTAGGTCCGGACTTGTGTAAGTTTACTAACCATCCCAGCTGTGTTAGTAGCTTTATGATGTGTTTAACTGTAGTTTGAGATGCTGTGGATCTTGATCTACTTGTATCCCGTCGTCGAGGAAGAAGAACGATCATGAGCCCTTGACGATGTAGATAGATAACAATCGGTTTCGTTATCCCTCGTGAATAACCATGGGGCTGATGCTATTCGAATGGGAGTACTTTCCACTGGTAATGTAACCCGTCTAGCGTGAAACCGGAAGGTATTTCCTGGATTCGGGATGTATTGGGATGTGCAGATAAGCATCTTGTAGATCTATACTGCCCATGTAGTCCATGGGGCTTAATCATCTGTCGAAGGGCGTGTAGATGTATCATAGTGAACCTGGGTGGTTTGTTTAAGTAAGTCTTGTTGAATAAGCTCATGTTGTAAATGAGTCTGTATTTCTCCTTGGAGTTCTTCTTGGGTACTAGGAAAACTGGGAGTAGAAACCTGGTTCGATGTTTCCTTGCTCTATTACTTCTATATGGCCTGCTTGGTTAGGAGTAATGTAACCGCCTCTCTTAACTTTAGTAGTTGTTGTGCCTCTACTCGAACTTGTGAGGGTTGACTGTTAGTGGAGGCTTGGCCTGTAGTGGGATACGAAATCGCGTTGAAGAATGTTGGAGACATAGGTGTCTTGAAGTATTCCCCAGTTTTCCCAGTGTAGTTGAAGACGCCCACCCACTTGTGACGGTTGTACTGGAACGGCTGGGGTGGAAGACTCAGTCGTTCAACCTGTCTTTCAGCGTTTATAGTTCAAGGGAACCTCTGGGTGTCCTGCCTCGTCCTGACCCTCCTCTATAGTTGCCATATGGGCTACTTAAAAGAATCTCTTCCTGGAACTGGCAATCTTCCTGTCTCTAGCTCTTTGTAGGCCCGTGAATTTAGATCTCCCTGAGTATCTTTGTGAAGTCTGTCGAATGACACTGGCTAGCGTGTCCATCGATTTAATCATCAGGACTTCTCTAGAATCCTTGGTGACTTCTTTGGAGACTGTGTCTATTCCTCCGTCAAATATGGATGGGGAAGACCACGGGGGCTGTATATAGTGGAGCTGTAAAGTTCTCACCCCAGTTGCAGGAAGCTAGGAGGCCTTGACGACGAGCTAAGGTCAGTGCTGCTGAGACAGACGTCAGATGATCTGTTAAAACTGCTGGTCCTTCTTTTGCATCAGTAGGGCGAGTAAATCATTCTGTCATCTTCAGAGGTCGTGGTTCAGGAAATCTGGAGATAAGTGTCTCATTTTATTGTTCTAGATCTATTTAGACCGAAGAACATCGCATATACTCGTCATGGTTTCTATCTGAATCAATTTCCGATCATCAATCTTGTAGTACTTGTTCTTGGCATCGAGATGAGCTTATAGTTCTCATCGATGTCTTGGCGCTTTGAAGAAGGGTTCCATATTATGCGTGGAGAACTTCTTGGCGCTGAAATTTGGCAGATGTGGCGTCTGAACCTTTGTGGCTTTGTTAAATGCTGTATCTAGGTTCTGAGGTACCGCCGCAATCGGTCGATTAGGGGGGTAGTGTAATAGCATCTGCGTCATCTTCTTTCATCAGATAAGTCTGCGCCTTTATTGCCACTCTTGGAAGGTGATGAGAGATCTAGATTATTGACCATCCAATATCTTATCTCTGCATCTGAGAAAATAATTCCTCCATCATCTTCCATTCCATCATCATAGATAAGAGGTTGTTGCTCTTCTGATGTAGGGCTGTGTGGCTCTATCTCTATATCGTTTGACGCTTGTGGAGATCTAGTTGTAGGCTTATGTGCAGACCTGTGAGGTGATCGACGTGGTGATGGTGAGGTGATCGCCTTGGTGATCTATATCGATAGGGTTGACCTTCTTGGCGATCTATGAGGGGACTGATAGCAAGCTCTTGTGTAGTCCCTTGCTGATCTTTTAGATGAAGACGATCTGGGTTCAGGTGTCCTTCGTGACTTCGCCGAAGCTTCGTGAAGGTCCGGTCCTGGGGAACGATGATGATGACATCGCCGAAGGCTTTGGCGTGTGGTCTGGTGATCAGATTCCATATCTGAGTATGACCGAAGAAGGTGATGATTCTTCCGCCTTCGCGAAGGCCTTCGGAAGGCTGTACATCTGGTCCTTCAGTCATGTCGAGGTGGTCTGTGACTTCGCCAGCGAAGGCTGCATTGTCGATGGCTGCTACGCTGACAGATGGTGCCCTGGGGTGCTGTCTCACGTTGGAGCCTTCGGCTCGGACCCTGGGATGGCTGCTTCTCCAGTCTATAGTGGCCTTCCATCATAATCATGATCTGTTTCATAAGATCGCTTGGGATGATTCATGCGGCGTAGTAGATGGTGCCCTTCTGCTGTGTTAGCGGTGGGGCCCTCAGCGCATCTCGTCTGACATCAGTGTAGAGGCATCAGGCTGCTTGTTGATCTCTGCTGGCGTCACTGTCGCTGTCACTGGTCGCTTCTGGTGGTATGTATGTCGGGTATGATGATCGGCTGGTCATCGTAGAGGCCCAATTCTGCTGCTGGAACGATCTCGTCTGAGAAAGTTCTGGATGATGACCGTGATTTCCCTTTGGAGGAAGACGCTGCCCTGGGGCACGAAGTCGCGCGGAGAAGACGCTTGAGGCCCTCTTGGACTTTGTCTCGCGATGACTGGATGTCTGAGAGGCCGGTCGCTTCTTAGAGGTGACGGACTGTATCCCAGAGCATGAAAATGATCACTATCCAAACCATGTAAAAGGTGAGCTGAAATTTCAAGATAAAAACAAACAGAAAATGGCTGCTTACTTTCTGTTGAAGCCAAAAGGTTTGAGTGACAAGGGGTTGCGATCAGTGAGAGGGTCTCCATTTTGATCTCGGTAGAAGGCGTACAGGCCGGCTGTAAAACCCTGTCACAAGAGATTGAGAGCAAGTCATGCTTTGGCAAACACAACTTCCAAATAACATTAGATTTGATAAAAGTATTTGCTACAACTTTTGCAGATATTTCATTGTTATATGAAGATTGTGGCACAATATTCCTTTGTACTAACCAGTGCATGCATAATGTCATTTGAGGAGCCTACTAACCAGCATAATGTCATGTTTGCCATAATGTCATGTGTGAGGAGCCTACTAACCAGTGCATGCATAATGTCATGTGTGAGGAGCCTACTAACCAGTGCATGTGCATAATGTCATGTGTGAGGAGCCTACTAACCAGTGCATGTAGAATGTCATGTGTGTGAGGAATGAGGGAGCCTACTAACCAGTGCATAACCAGTGCATGCATAATGTCATGTGTGAGGAGCCTACTAACCAGTGCATGCATAATGTCATGTGTGAGGAGCCTACTAACCAGTGCATGTAGAATGTCATGTGTGAGGAGCCTACTAACCAGTGCATGTGAGGAGAATGTCATGTGTGAGGAGCCTACTAACCAGTGCATGCATAATGTCATGTGTGAGGAGCCTACTAACCACATAACCATGTCATGTGTGAGGAGCCTACTAACCAGTGCATGTCATGTCATGTGAGGAGCCTACTAACCAGTGCATGTAGAATGTCATGTGTGAGGAGCCTACTAACCAGTGCATGTAGAATGTCATGTGTGAGGAGCCTACTAACCAGTGCATGCATAATGTCATGTGTGAGGAGCCTACTAACCAGTGCATGTAGAATGTCATGTGTGAGGAGCCTACTAACCAGTGCATGTAGAATGTCATGTGTGAGGAGCCTACTAACCAGTGCATGCATAATGTCATGTGTGAGGAGCCTACCTACCACCAGTGCATGTAGAATGTCATGTGAGGAATCTACTAACCAGTGCATGCAGAATGTCATGTGTGAGGAGCCCGCTAACCAGTGCATGCAGAATGTCATGTAGAATGTCATGTGAGGAGCCTACTAACCAGTGCATGCAGAATGTCATGTGTGAGGAGCCTACTAACCAGTGCATGTAGAATGTCATGTGTGAGGAGCCTACTAACCAGTGCATGTAGAATGTCATGTGTGAGGAGCCCGCTAACCAGTGCATGTAGAATGTCATGTGAGGAGCCTACTAACCAGTGCATGCATGTAATGAGCCCACTCAATGTCATGTGAATGTCATGTGGAGCCTACTAACCAGTGCATGCATAATGTCATGCATGCATAATGTCATGTTTGAGGAGCCTACTAACCAGTGCATGCAGAATGTCATGTGAGGAGCCTACTAACCAGTGCATGTAGAATGTCATGTGTGAGGAGCCCGCTAACCAGTGCATGCATAATGTCATGTTTGAGGAGCCTACTACCCAGTGCATGCATAATGTCATGTTTGAGGAGCCTACTAACCAGTGCATGCATAATGTCATGTTTGAGGAGCCTACTAACCAGTGCATGCATAATGTCATGTTTGAGGAGCCTACTAACCAGTGCATGTAGAATGTCATGTTTGAGGAGCCTACTAACCAGTGCATGCATAATGTGCATAATGTCATGTTTGAGGAGCCCACTAACCAGTGCATGCATAATGTCATGTTTGAGGAGCCTACTAACCAGTGCATGCATAATGTCATGTTTGAGGAGCCTACTAACCAGTGCATGCATAATGTCATGTTTGAGGAGTCTACTAACCAGTGCATGTATAATGTCATGTGTGAGGTGCCTACTAACCAGTGCATGTAGAATCTCATGCTTCATGGTTGACAACAGCTGCATTTTTTCCTGTATCTCCAGAGACAAGGACTGGGGGCAGATGCTGAAATACCCAGCTACTGGTCTGAAAATACAAATTAGGATCCCTCAACGCGTGTACAAGTTGGTACGAATATTTACCACTCTTACTTTAACTGGACACAAACAGCTGTTTTTTACAGGATACAATGAATCCAATTTCAGCTTCATTCTATAGGACATAAACATTACCAGGACTTTCATCAGCTTCCAATGAGTGAAACTGTTATGCACCTGTCAAGGACTCTCTCCTGTTGGCAGTGTGCTGCATATGCGATGGTGTTGCCCTGCTTACAGCGCTGGGAGTGCACAGCAGCGACATACAGGATGAAGTCTGTGTTGTTGACGCCGGCGCCAGACACAGTCTGATGGTCATACCTGTAGGTGGACTGGTCCCAGGAATGGCAGCCCTAGAAACAGATATCACATCTACAAAAGAATTCTTGTCTACATAAGTCATTGGAAACACTTCTTTCAAAGGTCCTTTATCAATCGAGTATAACATGTTTCCATCTTCTCACAATCAACAGTATTACAGGGACAGAGGTCATAGGACCCCTAAAAAGACTTATCTAATCCCATTTTGACAACTGACCTTCAACTCCTAATCATGGCAACCAAAAGGAACTGCATAAGGTCCACAAGATAAGAACTGGTCTAAAACACCCTGTTTATTCAAATTATTGTACCAAGTGACTAATGGGACCACGTGTTCAGGGTTGGTGACAGTTGATGCACGTTACTGTATCTCAGTTGTGTTGACTTATGCTCATGATGTCAATCCCTGGATTGCCTGGTTTAGACTTGAATATTGACAAGGCATTTTCCTTAGTTGTTGACTACAAGCCATTAGCAAGAATAACTTCATGACAAGGACATAAAGGACATGACGGCACTTCCAAAGTTGAGTGGTGAATGGCTTGAGGGTATGTATTTCATAACAGAGCAGAGCCAAGATACACTGAATAACTGATGATGCCACCCACCTCGAGGTGCTCATCCGGGATGATGATGTCCCCACACACTGTTTGACTGGCACAGCCCCCAACACAGTACACCCTCGTGTCATTGTACCGGACTCGCTGGCTGTGGCACTGTCTGGAAACAAAATACATGACCACATAATAATATTGTGATGTATATGCACAGCAACCACAGTAATAACTACCATTATTGTTCATGTTATTTAAGTCCTTTTACTAGCTGTGTGGTTCAGTAATTAATAATACTGTCATGTATTAGCCACTGCTGCTTAGTATTAATGACAGCTAATGTTCATCTTCGTTAATTCTTCCAAATATTGATTGAACAAGATGTGTGATGACTTATGTATTGTGTGATGCCTTGGGTCCACGGAACAACCAACAACATAGTAACAATTCCACAATAGTAAGGCTAGATTCTTAGCTTTCTTGTTTCCTGGATACAGTCAAGACAGCAAAAGTTAATTTTCTTCTTGGAAGTCTTGAACATGTTTTTGGTTTACATTATTTTGCCCCAAATTCAGAAAGTCGGACAAAAATATATTTTCCAAGTACATTGACCCTTCCCAACTTGACTTCATATTTTCCTTAAATCTTTATGAAATGGATATAATGTTTTCAATTCTAAATATCCTGGTTATAATAGAAATAAACAATTTCAAGTTCAACATAATAAGAAATTACCTTTTTGCTATTTGTCATAAAAGTGTTGTGTTTTGAAGATGATCTTAATTTTGACCAGTTTTCCATACTTTCAATCTATTACAAATTAGTTTATCTGGATTAGCAACACACATTAAGGACAATAAAAACAGATCTTGTATCAGACCATCTTTTTTTTCTACTGCAACAGCAAACTTACTGTACATGTCATTCACAAAGCAATGTTTAAGTTTCTATACAGTATTCATCTTACTTCCTCAATCGTATTGGAGCCCCTGTTCCTCTCACTTTCAGAGTGTCCTGCCAGAACAGAACTGCCTCCACCACAGTCTCCTGCAACAACAGAGGATAATCACTCTCCATGTATACTAGACCACAAAAATCTGATACAATTTGATGACTTTCTGGCAATCAAGTACCCTATTCTATGATTCTATTCAGAAAGAGAGATTTGTTTGATGGCAAATATGGATAGAAGACAACATTTTGTAATTTAAAATATTTATTCAGAAATTGAGATGACTGGACATGAAGATCTCAATTAATGCCCCAAACTAAACTTATCTTGCTATGAAATTGTCTGGAAACACAAATTCCCACATTACTAACCCACGGGTACAGAGTAATGTCCCCTTGTATATATGGAATTTCATGCCCAGCAATGCACAGTATACCCATCTTATTACATGTACTACAAAAGCTCATGACTCCTATCATGCCTATAACTCTGCTTGTCAGGTATTCTGAAGATCCTACTGTCCATCATCAGGACCGCCTCCGTGGTGTTGTGGTTAGAGCGTCCGCCCGGAGAGCGGAAGGTCGCGGGTTCGATCCCCGACCGCGTCATACCAAAAGACGTTAAAATATAGTACTTGTTGGTCCCTGCCTGGCGCTCGGCAATAATGTGTACAACAAGGACTGGTTGGCTCGGAGTCAGTATAATGTGTCTGAGTGGGGTATTCATGCTTCACTGCGGCATGGTATCTCAGTGGGCTAGCACTATAAAACCAGCTTCAGTCTGGGCTAGTACAAGCAGCCACACATACACATACACATGCATGCACGTCGTCATATGAGCGAAATATTCCCAAGCACGACGTGAAACCCAATTTCACCCTCACCTCACCTCCATCATCAGATTTACAAAACCAAGAATACCAAACCACCACATTTGCCACCCTAGTCCAATAAGCATGCCCTAACCAGTGTGTAGGCAATCTTTACAAGTGAATGAGTGAGTGAGTTTAGTTTTACGCCACCTTTAGCAATATTCCCGCAATATCGCTGTGGGGGACACCAGAATTGGGCTTCACACATTGTACCCATGTGGGGAATCAATGAGCAAACAAGCAAAGTCATGCTTAAAAATGATGGCATGGGGGCATTGATTTTGTACATGACATGCAGGGGGTTTTGGGGAGGGGTTGGGTTTGTTGTTTTTTCACTTTACTTTGTACATCAATTTTAGGGGGGTCATTCACATTGTACATGCTTCTGCATAAAAATCATCCCCCCCCAGCCATAATTTATGAACGGTCCCTTACCAGCATGTGAGATATGTTGATTACTTTCATACTTTATTGGCAGTTTTGCTCAACATTACTTTTCTGATATTTATTGCTAATTGACTGTTATTTAGTTAGATATTTGATCTATACTGACAGCCAGCCCTATTCAGAGGACTTATCTTGAGCTTAACAGCCCATGAAGATTGGGTCTTCAGCAACTAAGCTTAATAATAAAGGCGACTAACAGGATCAGGTAATCAGGCTTGCTGACTTGGTTGACACATGTCACTGTATCCCAATTGCAAAGATCAATTTTCATGATGTCAATAACTGGATAGTCTGTTCCAGCCATGATCATTTACAGACCACTGTTACATAGCATAATAATTACTCAGTATGCCGTTAAACAACAAACAAACAGATTCTAGAGGTTGACACGTGAAAAACTCAATTTGCTTACCTGCACCAGTTTTCTGAGCTTGTCTGGCAGCTCCCGTAGGCTTTCATCGAAATGAAGGTGGATCCTAAGGGGCTGGTCCACACTCCGCTTTCTCACCACATGTCCTGGTTCGATGTTCACATCATAAAACACCTGAAGATGGAACACAATTCAGGTAATTACATGGAGAGCTTTATTATCAGTCAGTCAGGCAGCTCCTTAATTCTATAAGCAGTGAGCAAAGCATTTGAAACGGCATGACTGAGTTCTGCATTTTAGAAAATGAACTAGCTGGTTCCAAATGAAGATAACTAAGACAATTTTCTGTTGCTGTGCATGTTATATATGCCCTGTTGTTTTGGTGTGCTTCATGCTTTTGTAACAATATATATATGATAAAGTCATTTTGATCTGTGTATATAGCTAAACTAATGTAACACCGGGCATCCCTAACATGATATCACTGGAACATTCCTAAAAGTAGTGTAAAAACGTACTATTTCACTTACTATTTGATTTACAGCCAATCAGAGTTATCCCCCATGAAGTTGTATCATCCCGCTCTTAAGTTTTCTGATTTCTCATACATTTGTTGTAACGACATGCCCTAAAGCACTGTGTAAGCTGTATGACACTGTATTAATAATATGATAATGTTTCAGCTCGTATCCAAAACTTTCCTGAAATCGCACCAAATAACCACTGTCCTGTATGTTTCTATCCCCCCAACAACCAAGTTAAATATCAGCTGAGGAAGCATACATCATGATAATGAATTTTCTTATTCTGTGGATACTTCAGAACACTAAATTAAGTGAGGTGGGGTGCATGGTTGTAAGGCAGGTGGGGAAGAATACCATACAAATAATTCTTATTGCCTCATCTCAGTATACATGACATGTATAATGCGCATATTTACAGCATGTGTGACAAACATCAGTTGAATATTGCATATCTTGGTTACTAATATTTAAATCTATTGTAGTAATCCTCAGGTTTGTAACTGAACTTGCAGCTGGAATAGATATTGCCTCATCTGCAAAGCTGTCATTAAGAATATGGTCATGTGCACAGTGTTATGTATGTATTTTCCATACACATAATGAATGTATAAGTTCTAAAATTAACATTATCTTGAACCAACCTCGTGCTGGTGAGTAGATGTAGCTGAATGACCACATGTTTGATGGTTCAAAAGGTATGACATGACAGCAGCACCGAGCTGTCAAACACCACAACACTGTCAGAGTCACATAACACAACCACGATCTCTTCTGTCCTTCATCCATTATGAATGAGAGTCATCAAACGTTGACTATAACTTCTCGTGTCCGTCCAAACCCAACGCCATGCTTAATTCACCAAAATTCATGCACAATATGTAAAACACTAGCCTTCTCATACCACTAGCAAATTTGATCTGACATGACTACCAAATACAAACGGTATCAGATTCCAAATCATCAACCAGTAAAGTTTCGTCTGCACGCTGGTTTTCTCAGTAAAGACGCGACTCCTAAAATAACGATCAAGATTACGTCTATGCATATGTTCAAACACTTATTTATGTCGCCTCTGTGGTTGGTTTAGTGGTGTTTGAAAGGAATCATGAAACATTATGATCGACGATGATTCACTAGCTAAGATCCATCAACATTCCTGACAAAGGAAGTTCAGCCCCGGAAGTGCTCTTTAGTCACCTGAGAGCACATTTATCCCAAACCTGGAGTTACTTCCCCTTGATAGCACCTTTGCCCAAACAGGCAATTCTGAGAGAAGGCATAAACCGTCTTTTTATGATCTCTTTTGACGTTGACGATAACCAGATTCCCCTTTCTTTATAAATAGTGAAAGGAATCAGAGAGGATTGTTTTGATGTTTCGTACAATAAGTTGGCGTCGTAACAGTAATATGAAACAGCTGTACTCTGTAGGACATACCCACTTTGCCCATGACGAGTTGAAAAAAAAAAAGTATAAAGGATGCAATATACTTTACATCTTAATATGTGACACTTACAATTTTTATCGCTTTCTTTTAATAAAGGAGTTACTTTCACTTCTTTAAAGATCGGCTGTGTTAGAAAAGCGACGCATGTGACAACTAAAGGCCCCTTTTCAGATTCTTGTTTTGGAAGCTGATAATCAGTCATAAAATACAGCGAATATAGTGACTTTGTGGTTTATTTCAAACGGCTTGTTTGGTTTTTAGGCCACATTTATCCATATTCCAGCGATTTAGTGTAAAATACAATGTAATTTACAGGACTGAATTTCTGACAGCACGCACGCAAATACCAATTCATTTGGGTAATTTTATTCTATTCGACGTTTGGCACTAATTTTGTTTCATATCATTTACAATTACCTGTAGATAGTGTAGAATACGCGAAAATTACCTGGCAAATGTGTGACTTTTTAGTCCATTCCATTTAGTCAGGGTAGGTGCAAGTGTACGTACTGGGCCCATAGGTGGCAGGAGATGCATACCCTCTTCGCGAACACTGATACTGAGTGATCCATTCATACAATTTTACCGCTATTTACACTGATTCTGTTTCATAGGTTAGTCCAGACTGGTTATTCTTTTGCATTGCCGTTCTATATTAACACCTGTGAAAAGAAAAATGGTGATGTCACAGTCAAAGTTCCTCCACACACTCAGTGAGGCAGAAAGGTGGCAGTTTGGTCGAAGCCTTTCAAAACATTCATCTAACTGTACAGATCACCGTGGTATTGGCGTTGGAAATCAGCCCTGAAAACAAAGAATGGACGCTCAAACAGAGCGTGAGGGCCCATACTAATTCATTCCCATCACGCCAGGCACACTTATCTTGACAAGCGAATCCATGTAGATTATTTTTCTCCCTCGAAAACACTAGGAGAAACGTAACTTAAATGCAAAGGTAAAGGCGTTTTCTATAATTCAGTTCGATGTCACTTTTGGACAGCATGCGCGTACAAAAACCTGCTCCAAATGTACACACTTTTATTATCCGCCCAAAAGCCTTCTCACCAGGACAAACTAAAAAGGCAGCTTCAAAAAAGGGACAGAGAGAAATGACTATACAGAAGAGCTGGAAGAGCTCATGATGAGCTAAAATCAAACCAGGCTACATAGTCCTATTTTTCAAGACCTTCCTCTCATGCATTTCAAGCAGAGACATTCCAGAAAGCTGTGGGTAGCCTTGACATATAAAACACAGGTTCACAGTATGAGTGAGTGAGTTTAGTGTTACGCCGCTTTTAGCAATATTCTAGCAATATCAGTGGGGGACACCAGAAATGGGCTTCACACATTGTACCCATGTGGGGAATCGAACCCGGGTCTTCGACGTGAGGAGCGAACGCTTTAACCACTAGACTACCCCACCGCCCATGACCGCAGTATAAGAGGTTGAATCACCTCATCGTTACATGTATGTAGCAGTCTGTATGTAGAGCATACTCACTCGCATCGCCTCTCGGGGAATTATGTATCGATTGTCTTTCGGTGCACGATCAATCATAAGCTAAAAGCGTCGTTGTTGTGATTAAAACCGCCGCCGCTGGATGTCTTGCCCAGCTACAATGTCATATTATAAAAAAGGCAAAGAATCTCCAGTCGTCCCCGAGGACTACAAAGATAGGAGCAGGAACCTTTTTTGAGTTTAGGTTGATGTTCATGACATTGTCAACGACTACAAAGCCACAGCTGACACTGTCACGGTATCATTACGGAATGATGAGTCTGGAGGAAAGGTGAAGGTCATGGATGCTACATGGTTCTCCTCCGGATGCTATGAAGAGGTAGATCCCTTACCTGGAGGTACAACAACATATCGAACTTGTTTAGTAATGATCTCGTATACAAAGAGCGAACTGGAGCCTTGGAAAATGTTTTATTCTTGAACACAAGTGTTTTAATTATCACCAAAGCATCACACAAAGGCACAATTTAACCTATTAGGGCCTGAGATACGTTAGACCTGATAACAGTTCGAGATTGGGGACCCGTGCAGATCTGGGTTAGAATTGGTCTTCAGTAACCCTTGCTTGTCCTAAGAGGCGACCAATTGGATCGGGTGGTCAGGTTCGCTGACTTGGTTGACACATGTCATCGTATCCCTATTGTGTAGATCGATGCTCATGTTGTTAATCACTGGATTGTCTGGTCAAGACTCGATTATTTACATACCCACCGCCATATAGCTGGAATTTTGCTGAGTGCGGCGTTAAACAACAAACAAACAAACAAACAAACAAATCGATACTGTCAGCCAGTGTGATACAGATCTATCACCTGCAGCTGTCACATCAGGGCAACATTATATAGCGTAGAGTCTAGCAAATATAGACAAAGTAGATGGTGATGCCTATTCAGATGAGTTGCAAATAGCGTTAGATAATCAAATGAATTGTAAGAGCTATAGTATGACCAGAAATTATTGAGAATTTTAGGAATATGTTTAATTGGATTTCTAGTATAAACAACCTTGACCAGCTATCAAGTGCTTGGTTTCATTCAAGAGAGACAACTCCGTTAATCCTGTTTCATTAGATTGTGAAGAGTTATCCCCCTTCGTTTACTTGCTAGCAGACGACATTTTCAGTGATCCTCAGTATGGATGATTTAGAGAAGAGGAAGTTGATTTTAGAGTATAATAACAAGGACATCAGATCAGCTAAAGTGATTTCAAGTAGAACAGGCATCCCTTTGTCCACTGTTTATCGTGTTTTGAAATATATTGCAAATGGATATGGCATTGAGCACCAAGGAGGCGCAGGTTGGCCCTGAAAATTGACTGTCGGTGGCAGGAGGCGGCTTGGTATTCTTGTTTCTAAAAACAAACGAAAGAGAAAACAAACGAAGAGAAAACATAAAGCTGGATATGATTGATAGAGGAACTGTGGCTGTGTGTAAGGAGACAATTAGAACTGAGCTGCATGCAATGGGTTGGCAGAAAAGTCGAGGAATTCCATCACCGATCATGAAACCTGAAGAAAAGGAGCGAAGGTTGAACTGGTGCTTACAGCCTTAGACATTTTAACTGGGACAATGTGATTTTCTCAGATGAAAGTTCTGTGTGGATGTTTCCTAATACACTGAAATTCTGGACCAAACAAACTGAAAAAACTTTGTATCAGCTCCCAAAGTACAGTCCGAAATTCAACGTGTGGGGTGGCATATCTGTGTTAGGGGCAACCCCCTCTGTGTATTTGAAGGGAATATGAACAGTGAGCGGTACACAGATATTCTCGAAGGACAGTTACTTGCATCTGCTCACGTGTTCTATGCAATTGTTTTGATTTTCCAGCAGGACTACGACCCAAAACATCGTTCAAAGCTCTCAGGCCTGGTTTCGGACCCCAAATATGACATTATTAGATTTGCCAAGCTATAGCCCTGACCTAAATCCAATAGAAAATGTTTGGGGACTTATGAAGGAAAGTGTCAATAAGAAAAATCTGACAAATATTGCTGAAATGAAAGAAGAGATATTGGGACAGCATGGACCACGACTTTCTAACTTCTTTGATCAGTAGTATGCCCCGCCGCATTGAAGCCTGCATTGCTGCCCAAGGTGACTTGACAAAATACTAACTGTTCACCTATCTTTGAATCTGGAGTTATATTCTGCTAATATTCACATTTAATATGTGAGTAATGAGTGAAATTTAAAAAAAAATGACAATCTTTAAATTCTCAATAATTTCTGGTTGTACTGTATGTGACAGATTATATCATACAAAGATGCATTGGGAAACAGACACTTCGACACTTCCAAGTAGGTTATGATGAAACTGCGTAACTGAGAGATGAGATCATTAAGTGTGTATCAAATATTTGACATTTTGAAGCTTCTGCTGATGATGACAGATGGAGATACAACGCGCTGATGACTGCTTCAGTAGTTGGTAAACGTTTAAGTGTTAAGATGTGTATTGGTTAGATTGGTAAATTGTATGAAAACTGAATAGTGAGTGAGTGAGTGAGTTTAGTTTTACGCCGCACTTAGCAATATTCCAGCTATATGGCGGCGATCCGTAATTAATCGAGTCTGGACCATGAGCAAAACAGTATAATAAATTTAAACTATTTTGTTATTCATTGCCACTATTGATTTGAAATAAGACCCATGTTGCATAAGGTTTCATATTTCTGTTATTTGTTAAACATTTTTCAATGTTACTTGTTACTTCTATTATAAGCCTTCCGAAATGCTTCTATACCAGCAAGGGGGCGGTGGGGTAGCCTAGTGGTTAAAGCGTTGGCTCGTCACGCCGAAGGCCCGGGTTCGATTGCCCACATGGGCACAATGTGTTAAGCCCATTTCTGGTGTCCCCCGCCGTGATATTGCTGGAATATTGCTAAAAGCGGCGTAAAACCAAAACTCAGTCAGTCAGTATACCAGCAAGAGCTACTCGTTCCACAATCATAAAAACAATATCTGATAAACGCAGATTTCATTGTGCGATTCTCGTTGTATCATGGGTGACGGGACCAGGAAACTCCTGCACCACAGGTGGCACGAGTTACAAACACACGCAAAGGCAAGTCAATAAACACTATACTGGATGCTTAGTGTTTTGTATATTGGACACAATGTCAAGATATATCCACTCGTGAGAAAGTCAATATAATTAATTTTTTACATGCATATTTTCTATAAAATAAACATACTCATAATTATCACGAAACGCAATTCCTGTTTACAATTACATCCGTATTTATCTCGCAACTCATGCGTATATTAAACATAACAAAGATGGTTGTTGCCTGGAAAGGATTGTAGAGAACGTGGACATTTCTATGAAAATATGTATAATTTTTAAAGAAACAAACACACATTCAAATTGAAAAGGAGCCCCAATGAGCTGAAGAAATCTGGATTTGCTCTATTTTTGGCCTTTGCATTGCAAAGAGGGCTGGGCGGACAGAGAAATAACGTGGGTCGAGGACTGTGAGACAGACTACTTGACAAGTGACCTGCCCCTTTAGCATTGGTGGTGTCTGCCCTTTTGTCATACACCCCTTTCTTCAAACATCTGACACCCACAGGGTTATGTGTGACTACCACTACACTATCTGGATCCTCGGGTTAACAGAACTGTTAAAACCGTTCATAAGAGTAAGCTTTTTTATCACGTGATTACTTCTAACAATTTAACATTGATTAAATATATCACATTGTATATTTCCCGCTCAAGAGTGAGTGAGTGAGTGAGTTTGCAATATTCCAGCAATGGGCCAAGTAAGACACAAGTAAGGTGAGCTGAGCAAGCTAGAATGATACAAAATGTATTGTTGGGTACAATTTGAGAAAAACAGCTTGCCATAATGAATTTTTTCTTATGTCTGGTAATCTGGGTTCATCCATTAGAAAGCTTAATTAGGTCTTAATGAAATACGGTTCTCCTATGTGAAGTTTCTTTGGTGGATCATTTCAACAGGTTTAGAAAATGTCGGAAGAGCATAATCTTTTACGAAGGTCATATTCACAGATAAATCTTTGAAAACATTCAGTTGTAGTAGGATGTCAAGGAATGGGTGGTGGAACACACACGATTATTTACAGACCGCAGCCATCAAGTTGAAACAGTGCGGCGTTCAACAACAACCGCCAACACAATTGCCAGGGACGCGATGAAGCAGGATTATCAGTATGATCCGTTTGAAGGGCATCCTCGCTTGTCCCGTTTATTTTATCTCCATAGTTTGGACCCATTATTTCTTATTATCGGAAGTGACGTCACTGCCTCCCTGTCTCTTATCTCTCAGCACAATATGTCTCTCGCTCATGAGAGTTTGTTTGTTGTCTTAACGCCGCACTCAGCCACGTTCCAGCATTATGACGTTCTGTCTGTGAAAAACCGAGTCTGGACCATACAATCCAGTGATCAACAGCATGAACATCGATCTACGCAACTGGGCTATGATGACATGTGAACGAACCTGACCCCCGGTCCCGTTACTCGCCTTTTCCGACAGGTATGGGTTGCCCAAAACCAACTCTAACCTAGATCTTCACGGGGGGCTCAGATGAATGACAGTTATAGGATGACAATCACGTCGAATTCAAAACACGATCGAAGGCGTATAAAGAATAGAAATATGATATGAATGCAGATATATTATATTCAGATCACCGTGTTCAACATAGAAGAACACCTGTGAAGGTGGAGTTACAGTTGGCCTTCAGGAACCCATGTTTGTCGTGAGAAGCGACTAACGGGATCGGGTGGTCAAACTTGCTGGCTTGGTTGACACATGTCACCGTATCCAAGCTGTGTAGATCGATGTTCATGATGTCATTTACTGGATTGTCTGGTCCAAACAAACAGACAAATACCCCGTAACTTAAGTTGGTTGTTTCTCAACGCCTCACTCGGCAATTTCCCAGAAATGTAACGGTGAACCTTTATTAATAGGTGAGGTGAGGTGAGGTGAGGTGAAATTGGGTTTAACGTCGTGCTTGAGAATATTTCTTTCATATGACGACGTGCATGCGTGTGTATGTGTATGTGTATGTGCGGCTGCTTGTACTAGCCCAGACTGAAGCTGGTTTTATAGTGCTAGCCCACTGAGATACCATGCCACAGTGAAGCATGAATACCCCACTCAGACACATTATACTGACTCCGAGCCGACCAGTCCTTGTACCCATTAATGCCGAGCGCCAGGCAGGGACCAACAAGTACCATATTTTAACGTCTTTTGGTATGACGCGGCTGGGGATCGAACCCGCGACCTTCCGCTCTCCGGGCGGACGCTCTAACCACTACACCACGGAGGCGGTCCTTTATTAATAGAATCTGGACCAGACAACCCAGTGAGTGACATCATTAGCATCGATCTACACAATTGTATCAGATGACGACATGCTAAAATATATATCTGGTAGGGTATATACCGTGGTGTAATTATGCTGTACTATGTAAGAGTGTTTTCGTTATGATATTATAAGACTCTGAAAAGAGAGAAACTGTTTTTCAGTCATTATCATATACCATCTACCATAATATGTATATATTTGGAATAAATCACCACAACATCCACATACGATTAATATATTCGAATTCCAAACTCTCGCTCAAAGGCAATTTTATACAGGACTCCATTTATACAGCGACACCGTGTCAAACAAACAATCAATGTTAACGCTCTGAATAGCAACCCGGAAATGAACAATGACGTAATAAAAGGGAATTCCACGCTACGTGCTAAACGGAGGCTTTCAGCCTTGAGACGACCTTGGATACACCTTGGTGCTCCCGCGAGGCTATATATACCTCACGCAATGACAGCGTTCCTAGAGGAAACACCGACAGCGGCGTGGAACCGTATTTTTAGCAGAACCCGGCGTGAAATCAGTGTCTCTTTTTTATGTATGGATAAGTGTGATTAGTATGTGTTATAAGTGGTTGGTTTAAGTGATGGGAATTCCCTTTAAACCGGCAAGCGGAGCCAAAGAGAGATTCATTATTAACCAGGAGGTAATATATATCCATCGGACGAATACATGACCAGTTAGGTAAGCTTTTATTTTGTTGTCCATTTATTTATTGTATTGTATTTTACTAACAATTCTATGTTTGTGATTTAACGATTTTATGAAAAAAAATAATGAGATTTCATCAGTTTTATTTGATGGGAATTGATGAAATTGGCAATTACTATTGCGGATTTCATCATGTGTCACACTGAATGTGTGGTCAATGATAATGTATTTGTCCATTGAATAGAGTTAGAGCTTGTGGTTGTACGGCGTTGGGTGGGTGTGTATTAATACCGCGGTATACATCTTATTCAGCTGTTAATACTGGTATATAAATACCTTTCTGTTGTATACCCAGGTATACAAATACCTTTCATATGTTAACCGCATCTGGTGATTGTGAAGATTAGCCAAAGCATAATACGTCACAGCACACGCATTTACCTGGTTGTATACATACGATAGATACAGACAGAATACAATAGTCACGCTTACAAATTATCGAGCTAATTCTGTACACACGTTACGGACTCTAGACCATATATAGATATATTGTATTCCGCCACAGCTGATTCCTGTGTCACGAACATATCAAACAGGAATATCGTCAAAGGTCACTTATCGATTTGTTTCTATCAGTGCCATGTTGGCATTACGTATCGAGTTGTAGCCATTGTTTGGTCTGGACAATTTAGTTCGCGATACATATCTGAAAGATTTCACTCCGCCACCTCTGATAGCTGTTGATGTCAGTTCGGATGACATGACATCCAGGGTATTCCGGTTGGTTACCGTGAAGGTGAAGGACGATTAGAAGACCGATGCGCGTTATTGAAACTCCAGCAAGGTCAAGCGTGAGTACATGTATTTCAATGAGTGAAAATAACACCTCCGAATAGCTTGTCTGGATGTCGGTTGTACTTTCAGTTACCTGTTTCTAGAGCGTGACGAAACACCATGTCACTGTGTCCTCGTGTACACGTTCAAAAACACATAGAAGAGTGTCCCTTTTCAGGACAGATTAGCATTTGCACTGTATCAAGCTGATATATTATATGCTGGCAAGGTTCATGTTCAGAGAAAAGGGGGATTTTGATATTTAATTTACTTTGCATGAAATGGGGAAGTGATGAATTCTCAGAAATTAGGAACACTTAAAGTGATAGATCTAAACATTTTCACTGCATCAAGAAAACCTGTTATAAGCTAACAGCGATGTTCATGTTTAGAGAAAAAGGGAAGAATATTGAAATGTCTCATTTACACTTTTGTATAAAATTGCGAAATGATGACTTTTCAGAAACACTTACAATGATTGATTTACGCATTGTCACTGCATCACGACGATCTATTATAAGCTAACAGGTTTATTTTCAGAGAAAAAGAGGGAGAAATATTAAAATATTCTTGACAATGTTACATGAAATGGCGAAGTGATGCGTGGTGCGGCATTTTGAATTTATGAATATTATATTATGCTCATTTTGACTGGCTTTATTCATATATTTAAATATGTCATGGTTCAATATGTTTAATATACATATTTTCTGACTGACGTTTTGGTTGAGCGCCGATTGTTGGCACAAGGGTATCAGTTTTCATGTTTCTTTACGGTTGATCTGTAAATGTATGGAGGGCTTGAGTCGTCGCCTTCAGTGGGTAGCGCTCAAACCGTGAGTCAGTTCAGTTGGCGGACACAAACATACTGCCATGTGTTACCCAGTGAAGAATCGATAAGGAAACTTGGCGCAAGATCCGTTCAATATTTCATCATGGAAGTTTCGTATCCTAACGGTCAGTTTGACCTGCTTATGACACTTTAGGTGGGTTATGGGTAACGGAAATAAGCAGCGTCAATGCCTGAGAATCGGCCTAAGTCATCCCCTGAAACAGATCCACGGGGCATGAAAGGCACAATAGCGGTGGCCATTATATGAATGGATCTCTGAAAATCAGTGATGACACCAGGTGTTTGCGAGATGGGTAAGCATGTCATGCTCTACCGGTAGCACCCACCACTCTCTCGGTTTATATAAGATCGTGAAGCGTTTGTTTCTTTAGAGCCGCTCAGCAGTAGTTCTGTCATACCGAAGTGAACTGTAAACAATCGATATCGGTTGTGATATTTTTAAAAGAAACGTTGGCGCGTTTGTGTCTTGTGTAGGGAAGCTGGTAGAATGAGAGCGTGTATTTCTACTGATATCCAAGTTCTACCTTTCTGCAAGCTTTCCGTGCACTAGCCTGAACACTACCAATAAAATACTAGGACTGACACTAGCACCAACACTACCATCACCACTAGCACAAACACTATCATTACCACTAGCACTAACACTAGCACTCACCACTAGCACTAGCACTAACACTACCATCACCACTAGCACTAACACTAACACTACCATTACCACTAACACTACCATCACCACTAGCACAAACACTACCATCACCACTAGCACAAACACTACCATCACCACTAGCACAAACACTATCATTACCACTAGCACTAACACTACCACTAGCACCACTACCAGCACCAACACACTACCATCACCACTAGCACAAACACTACCATCACCTACTATCACCACTCAGCACACACAAACACTATCATTACCACTAGCACTACCACACTACCATCACCACTAGCACAAACACTATCATTACCACTAGCACTAACACTACACACTACCACCATCATTACCACTAGCACTAACTTTTCCACTAACACACTACCATCACCACTAGCACCACTACACACTACCATCACCACTAGCACTATCATACCACTACCATCACCACTCAGCACTAACACTACCATCACCACTAGCACAAACACTACCATCACCACTAGCACAAACACTATCATTACCACTAGCACTAACACTACCATCACCACTAGCACAAACACTACCATCACCACTAGCACAAACACTACCATCACCACTAGCACAAACACTATCATCACCACTAGCACAAACACTACCATCACCACTAGCACAAACACTACCATCACCACTAGCACTAACACTACCATCACCACACAAAAACACACTAACACTACAACACATCACCACTAGCACAAACACTACCATCACCACTAGCACAAACACTCATCACCATCACACACCACTAGCACAAACACTACCATCACCACTAGCACTAACACTACCATCACCACTAGCACAAACACTATCATTACCACTAGCACTAACACTACCATTACCACTAACACTACCATCACCACTAGCACAAACACTACCATCACCACTAGCACAAACACTACCATCACCACTAGCACAAACACTACCATCACCACTAGCACAAACACTACCATCACCACTAGCACAAACACTACCATCACCACTAGCACAAACACTACCATCACCACTAGCACAAACACTAACATCACCACTAGCACAAACACTATCATTACCACTAGCACTAACACTACCATCAACACTAGCACTAACACTAACTCAAGAACTAAAACCAGTCCTTGTCTCATCCATTTAATGCCGATCACCAGGCAGGTTAAAGACAAGTTCCATCTTCTAACGTCCTCTGATATGACGATGCCATGGAGTGGAACCACTTTCCGTTCATAAGACAGACACTCTGTCCACAAGACCAAGGTGACGGTTCCTCCCAACAAGACGAAGTGGTTTCCTTAGCCTTCGTCAGGCAGCCATCTTTCGTCAGTGCAAGATTCGAGACGCGTACATTTCATCAGACTCATAATTATCGTCACAGTGAAACATTAAACTGCCAAGCCCTCTCAGTGAACGAGACACGTACATTTCAATATAAATGGGCTTGTTTGTTACTATCAAAATTATATATATTCAGAGACTAAGCCTTAGTCTAACTCATAATATGCCCCTCACACCGAAGATCCGGGGTCGATTTCCCACATGGGTAAATGTGTACGGTGTGATATTATTGGAATATGGCTAAAAGCGGTGTAAAACTAGACTCACTCAAACACAGGTTCAATTATATGCATAACAATGATGTATAGAGGGAGCATTGTTCACTACGGCACAAAATAGATAATATGAAATAAACAAAGAAACAAATTTTATGAACACAAGCCCAGGAAATACAAATTTGTAGTCAGTATTTCGGCTTTTATAGTGTTACACAGTACCATGAATAAGGAAGCGTCAAGGTCACCTTGACATGACCCGAGTAACGGAATTCCCCAAAAGGACAATGCGTTCTTGAATTTTTAGATTGTGCCCGGTTAATATCAAACAATACAACCAGTTCATCTGGCTTGTGCATATAACATGTATAAGCCTGTGTAGCTGCATCGGCACCAAGGCGACGTGATGTACATCCTTGCACGTGCGGTCATCTCGCGCAACACGTGGTCCTCGTCGGCATCTGTAAACATGAGGCCTGCCTATTAGAGAGTTCATCGATGCTGTTAAATATAGCCCGGAAACAGGACAGCCTGGAGGTTTTGACCGCCGCTGATGTTTCCATGAGTAAATTCGCAAATATTATCTTTTGATAACACAAATAAGCTGCCTTTGGTACGTTCCATATGACCGTCGTAAAAGATTCAAAAGGTTACTGACGCAAGACGTGAAATACAGAAACTGAACTGGTGCTTTTGTGAAGAATTCTCGTATGCTAAGTTTTCTACAATGTGAGCTTGTTTTGATTAAGCTGTGAGGAAGGTTGAGTGAGGGCCACTCTCGTTATTTAGAACATGGCGATATTATCATCATCTGACATATTCGGGGATGTATAACAGATTCCAGAAAAAGTTACCTTACAGACAAACAAGGAAAGTATAGTTATATTGTTAAAAATTGGGAGTTTGAAAATTTCTTAGCTTCATAAGTTCAGAGGTATGGCCTATGTTTACGTTGTATTTTGACATTCATTCACTGACATAATATACACATTACATGTCTTTCGAATGATTTATTCGTCCTGTAATTAGTGTAATTCATGCATTTTTCTACAAAGCCGTAATACTTGCTGTTTGTTATATACACTAATTGGGAATGCTTAATTCGATTTAGAAAATTTTAAAGATTATTTTGTTGCAGACATGGAGGAGAATACCGGCCCCTGGGCTGGATTAGACGAATCCCTTAGTATAGTTCCATCTGCATAATACAAACTATTATCTGTCTGTCAAATGTCAAGGTCATTACTGTGGGGGTATTATGTACATTGTATATCGAATTGCTTGAGCATGTTTACACTTATAGATTATGTAGATGTTTACACGTGTACAGCAAGGTCAGACATGTATACGTATGGTCGTGTGCTGTTTGGACAGAACAGTTTTACACTGGTTATATCATTATTCAAGCTATTATGTTTTAAACAATAGGCTTATTCAAATCATTCAAGCAACATGATACACGTATTTGTAACCTCTTAATCTGTGCATTAAAAGTGGCAAGGATAAATGGAGTGTATCGCCTGTGAAGGCTTTCGGTTTTACTTTGTTAGTGAACAATCAAAGGTGAAGGTTACTGCGTAGGTCTTCAGGTATGGTTACCATTTGTTTTTCAAAGAGGGAACAATACGACTGCTCCTAATAAAGAGCGTAATACGGTTTCTTTTGGCAGAAAGCTATAATTGTGGGTTCGAATCCCGATTGTGTTCATGCTTTGTCAGCACCTCGTACACCAACGCCAATTACTCTTAATATAACAATTTGATAAACTTACGAGACGTGCATCACTTCAGGCATTCCTCCCACCTTAAGCTGACACTGTTGAGTGAGTGAGTTTGGTTTAACGCCGCACTCAGCATTTTTCAAGCTATATATGCGGCGGTCTGTAAATAATCGAGTCTGGACCAGACAATCCAGTGATCAACAGCATGTGCATCGATCTGCGCAATTGGGAATCGATGACATGTGTCAACCAAGCCAGCGAGCCTGACCACCCGATCCCGTTAGTCGCCTTACGACAAGCATGGGTTACTGAAGGCTCATTCTAACCCGCACCTTCACGGGTCTGACACTGTTGAAAACGGCGGTAAACATAACTCACTCACTAACCCACCCACCGTGATTCACACGCCTACTCGCAACTGGTCTGTTTCACAGTCCCTGAACCACATTATTTTCCCGACAGCTTTTCCCTTCCTGCAATGCTAAAGTCCTAAATGAAGCAACTCACTGGGGATCCTTTTCAATTAAAATGGGTTTATTTGTTACTTTCAAAATTATATATATCATGGAACTAAGCGCTTGTCTAACTCCCTACGTGTATGACTTGTCTATAAATATAAACTGAAATAACGTTAGCCTGTGTTAAGTCAAAATAGACGTGAAAGAAAGGCCGACATATCTTACTCATCTACCACATACATCTTACTGCTGCTTTCTTTACAATGAAACCATCAGTTTGAGGTCGGGTCATTCCGTACACGCACGGTCAACTTGTACCTCGTGAATTAGTCTGTCTCACAGTAACAGAACCACATTATTTTCCCTACTGCCTATCCTTCCTTGCAATACTAAAGCACTATATGAAGCAAGTCTAGAATCTCACTGGGTCTCCTTTTCATTTTAAATGGATTTAATTGTTTCTATCAAAATTATATATATTCAGTGATTAAGCGCAGTCTAGACATTAAGATTGGGTCTGCAGCAAGAGATGCTTCTTTCAGAGCCGACTGATGCGATTGGACGGTCAGGCTCTTATAGACTGGTACCCTGTCCTTCGCCTGCTAACAGTTACACATGCGTCGGGGAGCCCAAACGCTCTTGGGCGGGCAAACCAGTCTACGGCTCGCTAACTGTTGACGCAGGTCATCCTTTCCCAACGAAGTTGCTCGATGCTCATGACGTCAATAACTGTATTGTCTGTAATCGACTCTATTTTGTAAACAGGATGTGTCGGGGTGCCAGTCTTGTATCGGTTACAGTGTCAACACCTGTCTCGCCCCTCTTACTGCTCCGCGACGTAGGAAGCAACATATTTCGTATACCGGAAAAATGAGTGAGCGAGTTTAGTTTTACGCCGCACTCAGCAATATATCAGCTATATGGCGGCGGTCTGTAAATAATCGAGTCTGGACCAGACAATCCAGTAATCAACAACATGAGCATCGATCTGCGCAATTGGGATCCGATGACATGTGTCAACCAAGCCAGCGAGCCTGACCACCCGATCCCGTTAGTCGCCTCATACGACAAGCATGGGTTACTGAAGGCTCATTCTAACCCGGACGTTCACGGGTGCCGGAAAAAATACTACATTGTACGTGCGTCTTACGTCATTATGCATTCCGCTTCTTTATAATCATGAACGTCAACTCTTGTTTTATATTCAAATGACATAATACTCAAAAACATTTCTTTTCATGTAAAATGGCAACCAAATGGCCCTATTATTTTAAAAACTTCACAGTATATTTGGGCTGAAGAGAATCTTACCTCGGCCGTCGACGCGCCACTATCAGCTCTCTCAGGTTTTATTGCTAATATTTGTTTTTCAAAACCCATTCAAATACTATTTCCTTCTTCTTATAACCAGTTTGAAAATCGACACTATTTTATTGGGTTCTATGTGTGACTGTTTGTTGGAAATAGTGAGTGAGTGAGTGAGTTCGGTTTTACGCCGCTTTTAGCAATGTTCCAGCAATATCACGGCGGGGGACACCAGAAATGGGCTTCACACATTGTACCCATGTGGTGAATCTAACCCGGGCTTTCGGCGTGACGAGCAAACGCTTTAACCACTAGGCTACCCCACCGCCCCTTGTTGGAAATAAGTGTTCCTTCTGTATAAATATTTGTTTGAAAAACATAATACAAAAATATTGCGAGGGAAACGTAAGTAAATGCAAGTAAACACAGATTGTTTAGCCGTGTAAACACGGCTATCGAGGAGCTTCACTGGACACGTGCAGATTTACATGTAGCTGTTGCAGACACAGGATTGTACAACCCGGTAAACAACCCATCGGGAAGCTGGGAGTAACGGTGCTCATATCTTTAGTGACCCCCGTGGAAAGTGACCGTCCACGTGTCCTTACGGCCAAGGTCTACAGACTTAATAAACAGGTGTAGTCAGGTATATTACGTGCTGGATACTGCAGGTATCACGGGAAATCGATGACTTCACAATCAAGGTCACTCATTACTCATTCTACAGAACGGTGGTTTTGAATGCGCCGGTCCGCTTGCTCGATATAAATGCCTGCACTAGCATTTACAACAAATCCTATTACTTCAGCAGATATCACACCAGAGGCGGAAGCAGATTTGTTGAAAGGTCACGGCGTCTGTACGTGTACATGTACGCTGTGTGTTCGGTTGATTGTCGATAAATGCGAAAGATTTAGTAATGCGTAGGATGAGATTTTTGTTTGATCGGTATGGTTCATAAAGCTAAAATAATATGGAAGTGATTCCGTGGCTTTAGATCGACTAAAAGGACAATGTTTTGCGTTTATGTTTTAAAAAAAAATAAACTCAGGCCACACCCAGGACAGCTGTTTCTGGAGGATTATGCCCGAAGCTGCCGTTCTCACAGTCTTACCTAAGTCTATTCCAGAATAATTAGTTATCTTAATACGACATAAACTGTCATAAGATGTAAGGGTCTGTCTTCTAAGCTCAAGGGCAGAGCATGGCGGCCAATAGACGGTATATTACCTTTTTGTTAACTGAAATGTTGGTAAAATTCTCGCATTTATTTCCGTTGTCAAGTGTATTTGAATTTTAACCCTGAAGTGATATGTGTTGGGAAGTTAACCGCCATAACGGGAGGGAGATCCTTAGCTCCGAGAAGACTGTAACTTACAGGCTATGAGAAATTACATCCGCTTGTATCTTTTTCATTCATTCATTCATTTATTCATTCATTCATTTATTTATTCCTTCATTGCACTAATACGAGGAGTTGAGTTGAATGAGTTAAGATTTATTGTCACATCGGTAATATTTCAGCCATATTGTGACGTAACTAATGCGATGGCCTTTTCTTACTATTGTGCTCATTTATTGTTGCAGAACAATTTTTACCAAACCATACATTTTTGGTGATCACATGATAGTCAAACACAAAGTAATCATTCACATTGTTTCATATAGCTGGAATATTGCTGAGTGCGGCGTGAATCTGACCTTACTCACATTGTTTCAACCATAGCAGTGTTGATGAAATATTTTGAATACGTTTTTATTGTAAAATTAATCTGATGAACATAGAGTTTTCCCCTGTCGATATACTGACTGTTTCAGTGAAGTGTTTGTGTGTGAATATGTGTGACCGTACGTGCGTTCGTACATGCTTGTCCGTTCAGGATTTCCTCATCTCAACCAAACAAAGGATGTTCGCTCAAAGTGAATGATGAAATGTGTCTGTTTTTGTGTGGTCTAATTCCTAATCGTGACTGATATGATTGTAACACTTCCATATCCCTAGATGTTAGACAGTTACAGTTTGACGGTGCATAGGGACAGTTCATAGAAGATAGGTTACTCAGTATCACAAGGAAATCATGAACATCTAACAAATACATATAAACATATGAAGGATACTTACATATCATTAAAATGTAATAAATAACTATAAACGCGTGAAAGATACTTAATAATCATGTACATATAATAAATAAATATAAATATGAAGGATACCTACAAATCATGAACATATGACAAATACATATAAACATATGAAGGATACCTACAAATCATGAACATATGACAAATACATATAAACATGAAGGATACCTACAAATCATGAACATATGACAAATACATATAAACATATGAAGGATACCTACAAATCATGAACATATGACAAATACATATAAACATATGAAGGATACCTACATATCATGAACATATGACAAATACATATAAACATATGAAGGATACCTACAAATCATGAACATCTAGCAAATAAATATGAACATATGAAGGATACCTACAAATCATGAACATATGACAAATACATATAAACATATGAAGGATACCTACAAATCATGAACATATGACAAATGACATATAAACATATGAAGGATACCTACAAATCATGAACATATGACAAATACATATAAACATATGAAGGATACCTACAAATCATGAACATATGACAAATACATATAAACATATGAAGGATACCTATCATGAATCATGAACATATGACAAATACATATAAACATATGAAGGATATACCTACAAATCATGAACATATGACAAATACATATAAACATATGAAGGATACCTACAAATCATGAACATATGACAAATACATATAAACATGAAGGATACCTACAAATCATGAACATATGACAAATACATATAAACATATGAAGGATACATATAAACCTACAATCATGGATACCTACAAATCATGAACATATGACAAATACATATAAACATATGAAGGATACCTACAAATCATGAACATAGCAAATAACATATAAACATATGAAGGATACCTACAAATCATGAACATATGACAAATACATATAAACATATGAAGGATACCTACAAATCATGAACATATGACAAATACATATAAACATATGAAGGATACCTACAAAATCATGAACATATGACAAATACATATAAACATATGAAGGATACCTACAAATCATGAACATAGCAAAATATAAACATATGAAGGATACCTACAAATCATGAACATATGACAAATACATATAAACATATGAAGGATACCTACAAATCATGAACATGTAACAATTAAATATGAACATATGAAGGATACCTACAAATCATGAACATATGACAAATACATATAAACATATGAAGGATACCTACAAATCATGAACATATGACAAATACATATAAACATATGAAGGATACCTACAAATCATGAACATATGACAAATACATATAAACATATGAAGGATACCTACAAATCATGAACATGTAACAATTAAATATGAACATATGAAGGATACCTACAAATCATGAACATATGACAAATACATATAAACATGAAGGATACCTACAAATCATGAACATATGACAAATACATATAAACATATGAAGGATACCTACAAATCATGAACATGTACCCAATTAATGTAAACATGTTAAGGATACCTACAAATCTTGCCTTTACTTTGATAAGAGATTCAAGAACGAATAAAAAAAAGGCATCAGTCATTTTAAGGTCGCGATATATTTCACAAGTGACCTACTGCGTCCATTCTTACCAACTTCTACATCCCTATCAACTGTGATTTGCTTGTTCTTGTTATTTTCCCTAGTTTCGGAGTAAAACGACATTAGTCGAATGATTATGCCACAAGTGGTGGGTTGAATAAAACAGTGTTTATTCTTAGGATACACGGCAGCACTCCAGCCATCACGAAGCTTTGTTTATAAGATTATTTCAGAACTTTTGCCATATCGTACGTTCTCTGCTGCAGAGGCACGTCCTCCAAATTCCTCACCAGTTGATCTAACAATGCATAGTGCAGGGCCCTTTACTCTGGTCGTGGTGCCCTAAAACAGTATTTGATCTATGGCTCGCATGTTTTGTGAACAAAAAGCCGTTTTGAGAAAGTACACAACACATAGAACCCAGAATCGTAGGCTAATATTAATAGAGCGACTTTTATCACGTGATAAGGAGCATCGCAACGGCCATTGTTTGTGTTTGTAACAGAAGTGCAATCATATATTCAGTATCACCTGTCTTGAAGGACTAAGGTCACGTGATACCAGGCGCTTAGCGTGCCGGCTTTAGTAATCGTTACCGCTACGTGTTTTCTGGCATTTACTTGTTCTGGCTTCAGGGCGTCAGTGCTCCGAGGAGGGACCATTAATGCTGCGAAGTTGCGAGCAAGCTTTCAGCATGTCGATAAATGTCTGGCTTCAAAACACAGAATAGCCAGAAATGGAGATCATGGGGAATATGCCGTTATTGATATTCTCGAATATGACAAATAAATAGCTTATCTGATCTGCTTTTTGAGCCGTTTTTAAAGAAAATACATTGTCTGTGTTAGTTTCAATTTCTGTTCCAAAACGGTGGTCGATAGGGTTAGTTTTGCTGACCTGGGTGTCTTTCCCGCCCTAAAAGAACGGAGTTGTCTCCCTTAGTTACGTTTTTGTGTGATCGAGTCCCAGCATGTGTCGCTTATGTACTTTGATCTTTCAGCACATTATCATTACTCGTGGGTGTCAGTAAAGCGGTAAACGTCCCTTGTCTGTGTCACATATAGCATCTTATGTTCACCCCTTGACATCAGATTGTCTGGTCCAGACTCGATTATTTACAGACCGCCGCCATATAGCTGGAATATTGCTGAGTGCGGCGTAAAACTAAACTCACTCACCCTTGACATCACTGAACTTCCGTCCAGATTGTCTTTAAGGTTACTTACTCAACACACACACTTGTATTATATCAGTTAAAAATGGAGTCCAGACGAAAGGTTCGAGTGGATCTTCGTTTTCATTGTATTACAAGGGTTGTGAGATAGCCATGTTCGCTGGTCACACATTATTATAGGATATTTATATAGCGCACATATCCAGGCAACTAGTGCATGCTCAAGGCGCTGGTATTTTCCCTCGATCATTTGATGTCAATCTCAGCGGCACTGCGTATTATCAATCTCAACTCCCTGGGGAGTATACAACTCCTGCAGCCACTAGGCACACCGAGTTATTGTGACTTTCTCATTCTAACGAGATACCCATTTACAGCTGGGTGGACTGGGACACATAGTCACAGTACTTTGTCCAAGTTCACTGCACGTTGCTGTACCCGCAACTAGGTGTTTGCACGTATTCATGTGGCCACCATCTGGTCATATACCAACGGATTCGTGGGTTCTTTTAAGTGCACAGGGTTGTGTACTGTACACTAGGGGTTGTGACAATACTGAAAGAGTCTGTACACAAAGTTGACTCCAAGGTTTTCACACATCGGTTCGATTCTCCGAATGGGCACTTGTGACCTTGACGCGTATCATATTGCTAAATGTAACGTGAAACGATACCCAATGGTCATATACCATTGAGAAATGGGGATTGAAATGTCTCACCAAACAATTCGCTGGTCATTTTTCACTGGTCATTTACAACATTGGGTTTTCTTCCACATCAGGCTGATATTGATATAACTGCAATGATGTTGAACGTGGCGATAAACCCAGCGTACTCCACTTGAGAGAATACGAGAACCTGTCTCCATGTCGCATAAAGTGACAATTGTATCACATTTTGTCAGTTTTATGTGGGAGGGAGACCCGAAGTGACCTAAGTCTTACAAGTCAATCTCTTTTTATAAATCCACGAGCAGAGGTGTGGTGCCGACAAACCAAGGGTCATAATATACTCAGGACGAACCAATGATCACAGGATTCTTGTACACAAAAGGGGCGCAACTACATGGCGCATTGCGTTGCCTTAGGTTGGTGTACCGTGATCAACCGCTATCAAGACAGATATCGTTTAGTGACAAGATGCATCTATCGTGTACCTCTGAAAGTGAAGCCTAAACCATCGAAGATTGATTTCTCCACTAACTTTGGGGAGCCAACTACATTCCTAATGCTGATGAATTGCAAGAGGACCATGCATTAAATTGCTGAAAAGCATGTACAAATATCATGCATATGAACAGCTGCGTTTTGATGTAAAGTTTTGTGAAGAATTTTCACTGAGTTTTATCATTTCTTGAACTCATGACAATAAGCTTTTCAACTGTACGAATTTTTTTTACAATACATCAGTTCATGTGTAAACAGTACCTTAAAACAGTATGAATATTTTCCACAATTTACTTTAGAACAGTTGCCTGAAGTTGTGGCTATATTCACACTAGTGAGTCTAAACTTTTGATGGGAAGTATATATTGGCGCCCGTCTCTAATCCCAAGCTGCACCACCCCACCACCACTCAGTTCTGCGGAACCTGGATAGCCTAAACAAGCGTTCAGAGAATGGACCCAGGTGTCTGTTTGATGCCCCATTCAAGACAACATAACAATCTAATGAGCAGCGTGTGAATTACATGCAGGCTGTGTATATTTGCTCTCATACAATACGTGCACCTTCTACGCGTGATATACACCACGTGATGAGCTCTGTACGTGCATGATCAACTGACAATTATGACGTCATAGTAAAGATAAAACAGTTAACGCTAATAATGATTTATTGTGTCTGTTCATTGTGATTAGAAGTAGATAACTCTCTTGATCACCGACCCCAAAATACATTATGCCTTGGATTACATAAGGCCGCCGTGGTATATGTCTTATAATACATTGGAGCAGACATTGACATTTGGCGTCCACAATACAAGGCACTAGTACCCTAGAGTCCAATCTTTGTCATGTCTTTGTAAGACAGGTATATCCTGTACCAAGGCAAAACCATAACGCGTTATGTCTCATTCGTGTCGAGTGACTTGAATGCAGCTATCAGGAACAATCTTCATTTTGTATGCAGTTATTTTTTATATGACGTCTCGTCTGTATTGAGAACAGTCCTGTTCTCCCATTCATTGTACGAAAGCATGAGCCGAAACCACCTACACTGTGAGGTATTATTTGCCTGCCGGGGAGTATTGAAACGTCTGAGGCATCATTATACGAAACTATCCGCCCTTCACGTCTCAAGGTTATTGAATGAATGGTCTGGTATGGCTAATAGAGATAGGTACACGTGTACGCTTTGGTTTGGAGGAAGGGATAGGATGAGGTGAGTGCTTGAGAATATTGCGCTCATATGACGACGTGCATGCATGTGTATGTGTATGTGCGGCTGCTTGTACTAGCCCAGACTGAAGCTGGTTTTATAGTGCTAGCCCACTGAGATACCATGCCGTAGTGAAGCATGAATACCCCACTCAGACACATTATACTGACTCTGAGCCGATCAGTCCTTGTTGTACCCAGTAATGCCGAGCGCCAGACAGGCACCAACAAGTACCATAATTTTAACGTCTTTTGGTATGACGCAGTCGGGGATCGAACCCGCGACCTTCCGCTCTCCGGGCGGACGCTCTAACCACTACACCACGGAGGCGGTTGAAGAAATAGGAACTATCAGTAATACGAAAATTGAATCAATGTCTTTCAAACCGATGAACAGGATCTCAAAGCAATCCTGCGTGAATAGTATTTGTTTGTATGTTTAACCATAGACTCATCAATATTGGCTCGTCACGCTGAAGACCCGGGTTCGATTCCCCACATGGGTATCCTGTGAAGCCCATTTCTGGTGTCCCCACGTCTTGATATTGCTGGAATATTGCTTAAAGCGACGTTAAGCCATACTCACTCACTCATCAATATACCAGCTCTATGGCGCAGCCTGTACTAGGCAAACAGTTATTGATATCACAAGCAGTCACCCATGCTATCGGGGTACGATGACACGCGATGCGCCAATCCAGAGAGCGTGACCCCTGTCTATTAATTTATCCCTTAAGACCAGTATATAGGTTTACTGGAGACCTGGGTGCCGTTCCACTAACCGATCTTACCTAAGATCAATCTTAGCAAGTTACGCCAATTTTACAATCGTCTTAGCTAAAAGTTACACCCGTTCCACTACCCGATCTTAGGCCGATCGTAGCCGGTCCCGATCTTACGATACGATCGAAGCTTAGATCGAGGCCCTTTCGTGCGAGGAATGCGAGGCACGAGTTATCTCCCTTTGCATAGTCTAGCAAATGATGGAAGTAGTTTACGAACCAACTGAGTGAGTGAGTGAGTTTAGATTTACGCCGCACTCAGCAATAGTCCAGATATATGGCGGCGGTCTGTAAATAATCTAGCTAAGATGCATAGCGTTCACTAACATGATCGCTATATATATCTGAGCTATAAATAATCGAGTCTGGACCAGACAATCCAGTGATCAACAGCATGAGCATCGATCTGCGCAGTTGGGAGCAGACCACCCGATCCCGTTAGTGGCCTCTTACGACAAGCATGGGTTATTAAAGTTCAATATTCTAACCCGGACCTTCATGGGTATTTTTCCAACCAAGTGTAAACGTGGAGAAAAAACCTAGAGCAAAATATTAGGGTAATGAGCACCTTGGTTTCAGGTGCAAGTGCGTGTGAACGCTGGGTATCAGGCATAATATAATAATAATAAATGCATATTTATAGTGCGCCTATTCCACATCCTGGGGCATGCTCAAAGCGCTATGTACAGATAATTTACACGAGAGTATTTACAGCCGAGATTATACGAAATATACTGAGAATAGGTTTTAAGTCTGGACTTTAAAAATGTCAATTGTGTCAGAGCTTTTAATATGTGCCTGAACCTTGTCAATCAGAATAAACAAGGCGGGACAAGGCTATAACGTATGTACAATCTGTCAGTGGTCTTGAATAACACGCGGCCTGTATTTAGAATCCCCCACCAAATAAGCGCACGTGAAATCAAACATATTTGTATCTTTTTGTTTCAGAACATTGTTCACTTCACGGCTGTCGTTATTCTTAACCATGACGTTGCAATATTGTTGTACAAATGTGTCACACCGACTCGCGCGGTTGTGTTCCCATGACGACAGTGGTCAGACTGGCCTGACATTTGTAAGGCTTCAGTGCAGTGTTTGTTTACATCACAGAAATATACAAATTCATTTCATGGGGGATTTTAGGGGACGCTCACGGTGAAATGCTCGCTCTTATTTTTCACATAGAATAGGAAAGCCACCATTTTGGTTTCTCTACGATTGATTTTAGCTATCCTAAGTTGGTCATGAGCAACTTAGACTTTGAATCTTAACTTTACGATTGACATGGGTAAGATTGGTTAGTGGAACGGTATGCCGATCGTAACGTCATGCTAAGATTGGGATTTTAGGCGTTTACGATTGGCGTAGGGCTAAGATCGGTTAGTGGAACGGCACCCTGGGCCTAGATTTTCGAAGCTCTCTTAGCGCTAAGGTGATCGTAGCTCCCATACTTTAACATAGACTTACGACTGTCGTAGCGCTAAGATGATTGTAGCTCCCATACTTTAACATAGACTTACGACTGCCGTAGGGCTACGACCGCTTTGGGGAACTGGGTCCATTCTAAACCATTATCCCCACCGCTAGATTTAGGATACAATGTGATGTGGGCTAGACTTTTGTAACGACACATGGACCAATATTCAGGTTATGAAGTAAGTAATCGAATGTCGTTCGAGCTGATTTACTCATCTCATACTTGGCAGACAACTGGTAGTCTAGACTGCCGTGCCAATTAACACTTATCAGAGGGGTACACAACGTCCGCAGTCTAGACTACCAGTTGTCCGACTTCCATTTTTGTGGAAGTCGCGGTGGCTGAGCGGTCTAGGCGTCTGATTTTGTGTGTTGGCGATTAGGTGCCTGACTCTGAGGGTGCGGGTTCGAATCCCGGATGGAACTTAACCCCAAAAGTACTAGAATCTGTACTTTACTGAGAAAGTGTAATTCCAAATATAACATGTGTTACTTGTGTATGTTGTCTGTCTCATTGAACTTCACGACGAGAACAAATGAAGTGGTTTGATTCTGTTGGATGCTACAACAAATGAATAAAAACAAAATACAAATATTAAAATTAAAACCGATTAAAGTTATCGCAATAATATCACTTCATTGCCTTGTTCGAGGAATGTGTCCATCAATATCCACATACATAGACAAACGATGTGCCATTCATCTGCAGCTGACAAAGAAACCTGTTCCATGTCATGTGTCTTTTAACAGTCTAATATGCATAACATATATAAATCGTTACAACCAGTGATGAACAGGGACGATTTTCTATGGATAGACACCTTCTTTATTGCAATCAATGCGACGTTTCGGTATAGATGCTTACACTGTGTTTGATTATGGTAATCTGTGTTAGCATCTACACCGAAACGTCGCATCGACTGCAATAAAGAAGTTGTGTATCCATGAAATAATGTTCCTGTTTATCATACCAGCTTCTAAATGCCACTCAAAGAAGTAATAACTAGGGATAGTTTATCAACTGGTCTGGTAACTGTTTCAGGTTTTTCACATTGGTGTATAGTCTCATTGGTCACCCAAGATAGCACACCTGACAACTATTTGCATGATGTCCGCCATTCTTTTGAAAGTAATTTAGTCAGACAACAATGAGTAATGAATCAAAGTATTGGTAGTTAATCCTTTGAAGGAAGGACGTTGTTTTGACACATGCGCTTAACGACAGGATGTATTCAGCATACAATAGTAAATCCACATACATTAACACTACTTTTTGACAAAATCGCTGTGCAAGACAAAAGTACTTAATCAATCAACGTGTTATCGGTTAATCCTTTGATCGATGTTTATTTTTTTACCTCAGCTGATAATTCCTCTTGCTGCACTTCCATGCGCATGTTACACAGCATGTAATACATTTGCCACATCAGACCGGATTCAAATAAATCAAATGTGTGCTTTTAATATCATGGGTCTATAGACATAACAGTGTTACATTATATGATTAAAATCGAGGTAAAAAAACACAGCAATAGAATCAAATTGTACCAGTCATCATACCATCCACGCAACAGAAAATCAGAAAAAGCCTACACTGCTGAGATACTTTATTACAATCAGATAGGAACTACTGGGGATATTTTATTTTCAAATGACGGCATCTGATGGGCATCCACTGTTCTTCTTGTACCATTGCTTAGGTTGAAGAACCCCTTTTTTTCTTCTTCTTTATTGAAGAAATTCTGCCAAGGTGGGCAGTTGCCCAGTCACCACGTCCGTCAACAGGGACCAAGTCAGCGAGCCTGACCACCCGATCCCGTTAGTGGCCTCTTACGACAAGCATGGGTTATTAAAGTTCAATATTCTAACCCGGGCCTTCATGGGTATTTTTCCAATCAAGTGTAAATGTGGAGAAAAAACCTAGAGCAAAATATTAGGGTAGTGAGCACCTTGGTTTCAGGTGCAAGTGCGTGTGAACGCTGGGTATCAGGCATAATATAATAATAATAAATGCATATTTATAGTGCGCCTATTCCACATCCTGGGGCATGCTCAAAGCGCTATGTACAGATAATTTACACGAGAGTATTTACAGCCGAGATTATAAGAAATATACTGAGAACAGGTTTTCAGTCTGGACTTTAAAAATGTCAATTGTGTCAGAGCTTTTAATATGTGCCTGAACCTTGTCAATCAGAATAAACAAGGCGGGACAAGGCTATAACGTATGTACAATCTGTCAGTGGTCTTGAATAACACGCGGCCTGTATTTAGAATCCCCCACCAAATAAGCGCACGTGAAATCAAACATATTTGTATCTTTTTGTTTCAGAACATTGTTCACTTCACGGCTGTCGTTATTCTTAACCATGACGTTGCAATATTGTTGTACAAATGTGTCACACCGACTCGCGCGGTTGTGTTCCCATGACGACAGTGGTCAGACTGGCCTGACATTTGTAAGGCTTCAGTGCAGTGTTTGTTTACATCACAGAAATATACAAATTCATTTCATGGGGGATTTTAGGGGACGCTCACGGTGAAATGCTCGCTCTTATTTTTCAGGTTTTTCACATTGGTGTATTGTCTCATTGGTCACCCAAGATAGCACACCTGACAACAATTTGCATGATGTCCGCCATTCTTTTGAAGTAATTTAGTTAGCCAACAATGAGCAATCAATCAGCGAATTGGTGGTTAATCCTTTGAAGGAAGGACGTTGTTTTGACACATGCACTTAACGACAGGATGTATTCAGTATACATTAGTAAATCCACATACATTAACACTACTTTTTGACAAAATCGCTGTGCAGGACAAAGTAATTCATCAATCAGCGTGTTATCGGTTGATCCTTTGATCGATGTTTTTTTTACCTCAGCTGATAATTCCTCTTGCTGCACTTCCATGCGCATGTTACACAGCATGTAATACATTTGCCACATCAGACCGGATTCAAATAAATCAAATGTGTGCTTTTAATATCATGAGGCAATAGACATAACAGTGTTACATGATATGATTAAAATTGAGGTAAACAAACACAGCAATAGAATCAAATTGTATCAGTCATCATACCATCCACGCAACAGAAAATCAGAAAAAGCCTACACTGCTGAGATACTTTATTACAATCAGATAGGAACTACTGGGGATATTTTATTTTCAAATGACGGCATCTGATGGGCATCCACTGTTCTTCTTGTACCATTGCTTAGGTTGAAGAACCCCTTTTTTTTTTCTTCTTTATTGAAGAAATTCTGCCAAGGTGGGCAGTTGCCCAGTCACCACGTCCGTCAACAGGGACTGACCACTTGTCAGCTAGGCGATTGTTGGCGCGAAACATTAATCGCTATGGATCAGTGCCCCTTTAATTTACACAATCACTGAAATCAAAAGCTGTTGTTTGTGATTATGTAATATTGAAGAAGAAAGGTTGTCAAATTAAGTGGACAAATACAAATGTTACGGTGAGTCAGTAGTGACGACTAACAATTTACTACTGTGCTGTCTTACATATATCTTTTAATATCTATTCTTTGTTTAAAGGATGTCAGAAAACCACGTGACGCGGGAGTCAGCTCGGGATTCCTCGGATCCATCCGCCATGCCGAATGAGAACGGGGACGCTCACCCGGAAACAGAGTCAGTCCAGGGAAACGCACCAGCATCTCCAACGCATCAGAAGCCGACGGCGGTGGAGCGTCGTGCGTTGTTACAGAAGCAACCTTCATCTAAACGAAATACCTTCCCAGCTTACGACACGCGACCTGCCGAAATCCGACGGCTTTCTGACACCGAGAGGCAAAGTTCGAAGCCAGGAGTAATATTTAGACGGCAGTCAAGCTTTGACTTCGTCCACACCGACTCCTTCAGTAGGGACCCTCAGACTGAAAAGCTAGAGGAGATCGATCCCAAAAAAAGGTTAGACCCTTCGATCCGTTGTCTTCTTTCACCCACACAAAACATGCCCCCACATGAACGTCATTGGTCAACATGGTGAATCAATGAACCAGACAAACAACACTACATGATAGGTGATCAGCATTAAGTTTGGTTGGTTTGGTTTGTTTGTTTGTTGTTTTACGCCGCACTCAGCAATATTCTAACTATATAGCTGCGGTCTGTAAATAATCGAGTCTGGACCAGACAATCCAGTGATCATCAGCATGAGCATCGATCTACGTAACTGGGATACGATGTCATGTGTCAACCAAGTCAGCGAGCCTGACCACCCGATCCCGTTAGTCGTCTCCTACAACAAGCATGGGTTACAGAAGACCAATTCTAACCCGGAATAAGAAACAAACAAGAAACAAACGAAAATATTGTATATTACCTTTACAATAATATGGGATAGGTTATGGTAAGTATCATCCTCGATAATCTCCAGGGTATACGTTACGATCACTCTCCATTATACCCTAGATGCATTCATGGCTTGGGGCGATGATTTTATTACCTCCCTTGGCTGGCTCCGCATTCTCACAGTAGCCAATCAGCTGAGCCGCCGTTACAACCGAGCTTGCCAGTGTCAACAAATATTGCGGTCGCAGTTGCAAAGGTTTGTTCGCAGTGCCACTCAGATTTTTGGGGAAATAATAAAGACAAATTCACAGATCTGAAACTGTAAAAAGTAAACTTCTTTCAGAGTACCTCTGCATCAATTGTGTTGCCAAGTTTAAACGGTTAGATAATTAAGACGCGAAAGTGAGTAGTAATTGGTACGCTCAACTTCCCAGCGTAGGCACCTGACTGGATAAAAAGCCAGCAAAGGGAGGTACTAAAATCATTGCCTCAAGCCGTGGATGCATCCAGGGTATAGTGGAGAGTGATCGTAACGTATACCCTGGAGATTATCGAGGATGGGTAAGTATATGAAGATCTGTAAAACAAGCACAAGAACTAGTAGTGCATATAAAACCATCAATCATTAGTTGATATAATTCAATATCTACACAAAATAATTTGAAAAAAAACCCCGTGTAAAATAACAACTTGTTTCCCCTCAGTGCCATGGTGGACCTCACAGCGATTTGGAATGTCTATCCTGTGGTTCTTCGGCTTTCTGTGCCTGTACTCCCAGAGGGTTAATCTCAGTATCGCCATAGTCTCCATGGTCAACCACGAAGCCCTAAAACACGTACAGGAAGTGACCATCGTCAACATGACCAACGAGACGGCATACAATACAACAACGCCTGCGACGAGTCTATACGAAGAGGCACAGTGTCCTGTTTCTTCTTCAAAGAATACCACGGTAGGGATGCTGATCTTTGCAAATGTGAGATGGGAGGCTTTAATAAGACCTGACCAAAGTACGTCACCTTTGAATTTCCCTGTCATATATGAGAGCACTTTCCGAGGAAAAACAGAACCCTTGTATTCCAGTATCGAGGAAATTGTATCATTACTGACATCTCATGAACTTGTATTCATAAATCACTGTAAAGAGTGATATAAACAATGTTCGTGCAATGAGGAGAGTATCCTACCCCACAGTTGCACCAGACATAAACACAGGTAAAGGCGGGTCATGCGAAAAAACAACACTGGCACGTATGGTTCACTATACGGAACACCTATTCGAGGACCCAGGTTGTAATTGTATCGAAAGAGGAACACCAATTTCATTCTGAGGTTTCAGACAGAACAAAAATACACCAGTTCAACATAGCAATGTGACAGTATCCTTTGAGGTATATTTTATTGACATTTGGCATCTCCATAAAACAAGGTCATAGTTTTAGACTTTTAGAAGTGATATGAAGTCTTTATTTCCTCAGGGTGGAGAGTTCGTGTGGGACAAGAAACTTCAGGGTCTCATCCTTGGATCCTTCTTCTGGGGATACCTCGTGCTGCAGGTGCCGGGAGGCTGGTTCAGCGAGAAGTTCGGCTCCAAGAAAGTGGTCGCCTTTGCAATGTTCCCTGTCGCCATCTTCAATCTCCTGAGTCCAGTGGCTGCACGGACCAGCCCATATCTCTTTCTTGTAGTCAGGTTCATTGTTGGCTTAGGGGAGGTATGTCGAATAGTGGTTCCCGATTAATTGAAATAATCGTCCAATCGATCATAATTTTCATAATCGAACACAAACTCCTGGAAGACTTGTTTTCATTAACAATATTTTTTCCAGTTGGTTTTGTCTGTTACACGGACCAAGCTCGTTTCAAGTCATGATTGAATTTATCTTAAAGATTCCAAGATTTATGTTCCTGACATACTAGTCCGGGAAATTGTTGGCTTAGGGGAGGTAACAAACGTAAATGACGCTAACCAATTATCGATGATTGATCGTAGTGAACCAATCATCAATTATGTTTGTTGTTTAACGTCGCAATATTCCAGCTATGGGGAAGCGGGCTGCAAACAATCGCGTTTGGACCAGACAATCCAGTGATCAACATCATGAGCATCGACTTACACAATTGTCAACCAAGACAGCGAGTCTGACCGCCCGATCCAGTTAGTCGCCTCTTACGAGAAGCATGGACTGCAGAAGATCAATTCTAACCCGGACCTGCGCGAGTCCCTTAGACAAAACCTCGTTGTTATTAGTTGGAACAATGTAGTCGTTGTTTATATTTTATAATTCCGAAACAAAACGTGTCCAAAGAATGCCAGGCTTGTCATAAACACAGAATGATATAGGGATCATGTGTTCACAACATGGATCAGGTTTTCACTGTGTGTGTCTCAAACAAATCAGCGTTGCTGATAACTACTGTTTTGTATGGCCCCAACCCGATTATTTAAAGTCTTACGTGATATAACTGGAATATTGCTGACAGTTAGCTAGCGTCCACTCTTGACAACTCAAATATTGGTTGATCCTCTATGTTAAAAACTGTTTGAGTTTAAAGTAATAACGTAACCCTATTGAAAGCAACATGACAGTGTTTTAAATAAATGTGGTTGAGTAAACAGATTTGATTTGATACGAAGCAAACCTGGACGCATCTTCGAAAGCCACGTGTATAATTTCATGACCAGCGACGAGGTTACCTAATGGTTAAAGCGTTCACTTGTCACACCGGAGACCTGGGTGAAGCCCATTTCTAGTGTCCCCCGCCGAGATATTGCTAGAAGTTTGTTAAATACGGCATAAAACTAAACTCACTCACTCATAATTATCAACTAGCTTCTGAGCGAGCGAGTTTGGGTTTACGCCGCTTTTAGCAATATTCCAGCAACATCACGGCGGGGGACACCAGAAATGGGCTTCACACATTGTACCCATGTGGGGAATCGAACCCGGGTCTTTGGCGTGACGAACCAACGCTTTACCCACTAGGTTACCCCACCGCCCCCAACTAGCTTCTGAAGCTGGATAGTGTTCGGTGTTTGCGGATAGGTATCTGCACTTGACAAGTACATTAAACGTAAACAAGGCTTTAAATAAGTACAGCCAGCCTTCTAGAAACTGTCACCAACTATGTCTTCTTTAATTATGTCGTGTGCCGTCTGTCGAGGTCACTCTAAAATGCCGGAGGTCGTGTCACCTCAGGCCTCCGGGAACATGTGATATTTTATGAGCGTTTCATTCTGCTCCATTGAAATCACCAAGCAACATGAACAGTGGGTTGCGAGCAATAAGTAAAGTGTTTTGTGTAGTACACGCTGATATGTGCGACTGTTACATTGTTGATCTTACCTTCTGTGACAGGGCGTCTTGTACCCATCTGCACAGGCCTTCTGGGCGAGATGGTCTCCACCCCATGAAAGAAGTCGACTTATCGGATTCTCGTACGCTGGTAGGTTATCCCAAGGCTGTAACCCTCGCATAGTGTACCTAGACAGTTATAGTCTGGCGATATATAGTTGAGTAATAGTTCATTTCAAAGTATTTATTAAAAATATTTATTTACAAATATGTTGTGTCGAACTTTGATGTTTTGATCCTATGGTTGTCTCGAAGTTAAAACTTCTTCAGCCATCATTTTGCGGTTAACCCGAAGTGTTTGCATATATCTCTTCAGCTTCGACACAACCTTGTAAGACTTGCACATTTTACCAACACATCATACATAAAGTGTGTAGCCAAAGAAGACATACGCTTAAATTCAGACTAAGTAAACTTAGGCTCAGTATTATTCGTTACACTGCTATACTGAGCCTAAGTTTACTTAGACTGGTTTAAATTTGGATTAGACAAAAGAATTTACGAACCTTAACAAAACGAGACTGAAAATCTTCGCTGAAACACTTCAGTCTAAAAGTCCACAACTACGCCCACCGGTATCAAATACATCCCCATCCAATAAGCATATCTTCCTCGTCGCCATCAAACTTCAGTCGTCACGATATGGCTGAGATATTGCCGATGTGACGTTAAATATTAACTCACTCACTCACTCACTCAAACTTCATTATATACTTCATTAAGTCAGGAGGTAAGCTGCATTGGTTCAAACATTGTTTTCTTACGTTCGTTGTTTTATCTTATCACAGGTGGTCAGTTTGGTAACGCCATGATTTTCCCCGTCGGCGGTTACCTGTGTGCATACGGCTTCGACGGCGGATGGCCCTCTGTGTTTTACGTTATTGGTAAGACGGGGAGATGGGAGTGAGTGAGTATGGTTTTACGCCGCTTTTAGCAATATTCCATCAATATCACGGCGGGGGACACAGGTAATGAGCTTCACACATTATACCCTTGTGGGGAATCGAATCCGGGTCTCCGACGTGACGAGCGAACGTTTTAACCACTGGGCTACCCACCGCCCAGGCGAGATTGTGGTTGTTATTGAGGCGGCATTGACATGATTCTGTCTTTCAAAGCTCCTGAGCCAGTCAATGATTTGATGCCAACCCTTCTCGTCTCTGGACAATATATAATTTAATTTGTAAACCTAAACATTCTTACCGTACCTGAGACATGACTTGATGCCAACGCTACCTGTCTCTGGACAGTACATGCCCTATCATTCTCTTCCCACAGAGGTTACTGTGTCATATCTTCCTACGAACCTCTGTTCTAATACGGCCATATTTCCCGGTTCTCGTAAAATCCCCTAGCGGCAAAAGATCGCAACACGAATTATCTCCCTTCTTTCTATCCAATCAGAACACGTGTTACATCGACTTAGATTCAACTTGACTAACACAAGCAAATGTGGGGCCAAAAATATCCTCCATCTGCCGGGGACTTGTGTTGATGTTACACACAAGACGTTTAATGGCTAGCTTGTCCGTTGTCAACGAGGGCGATGGAGACGCCACTGATCCGCCATAACATGACTGAGTTCTGTCTAGAAGAAACGTTTGCACATCGCGCAGGGGAAGAGGTTTAGTTTTCTCGAAGCATACGGAAATTACCGAGGCCTTGCGAATGATCACTTTTGAAACAACGTCGCTGATTGCACAACTAAATCTGATTGCCTCCAATCACGAGTCTTGAACGCTCACACCATGAAAGGGCCGTATTAAAACAGAGGTTACGTAGGAAGATATGACAGGAGTAACCTCTGTGGGAAGAGAATGATTTGGACAGTGCGTCCTCTATTTGTGAGCCAAACATTCTTGCCGTATCTTAGACGTAACTTGACTGGTGGCAAAGAATTGTCTTTATTTGACGCGTAAATTGATATTTTCTAGTAAGACTGAAGTAGGTATTCGATCTGGCATGACATTTTCAGGAAGTGTGGGCTTCATCTGGTGCGTGTTCTGGAGTATATTCGCCAGTAACTCCCCCGCAGACTGCCCGAGGATCTCGGAGATAGAGAGGAAGTACATCGAGTACTCCGTTGGACCACTGAAGAAAGGAAAGCAGGTATGTACACCACGCACCTGCTGCATGGTTGTTGGTTGTTTAAAGCTGTACATCTAGCAACATTATTAAACAGTGATTGATGTTGTGAGTATCTATCTACCCGTCTTGGTAGGATGACACAAAATCAAAATCTCATCTTTTTTGGTGCCAAGGACGGTTGCTATTATGCAACGTTTAAGTTATCGCGATGACAGAGTCTGAAACGTTGAGTTTGAGGGCGTTAATCAACAGGGAGGGTGTTGCGACTTGTTTTGCAAAAACAGCAAGCTGATATACGATAAGACTTATTAAACATTGGCCAAAGTTGTTAGGGATCGTTCATAATTTATTGGCTATGGGGTGGGGTGTGGGTAGGGTGATGATGATTTTTATGGAGAAGCATGTACAATGGAAATGAACTCCCCCCCCCCCCAATGTTATGTACAATGTGACCCCACCCTGCATGTCATGCACAAAATCAATGACCCCCCTCCCTTTCCATTATTTTTTAGTATATTGTAAAATATTTTATGTACAAAATTGATGACCCCCCAGAACAAAAATGGGTGCGCCCCCCCTTAAAATCATCACACACACGCACAACCCAAACCATAAATTATGAACGGTCCCTTAGTGATACTTGTAAAAACATCAAGTTAATATGTGATAATGCATTACACATTGTTGATAGTTTTGTTATTGATAACATGTTGTTTATACCTGAATCATTGATATTTGCTAATGTTATCAATATTGAGGCAGTGATATTTATGTTATTTCTAACCACTCTGCAGACCACGCCCTGGAAGAGTATCTTCACGTCCCGGGCTGTTTGGGCCATCATCGTCGCCCACGTGTGCGGCAACTATGGAATTTACATGCTACTGACTCAACTCCCGACATACATGAAAGATGTACTCAAGTTCGATATCAAAGCGGTAAGACTCACCTCATTCAGATGTAGTTTTTCGTAAACGTGCTCTTCCATCGACCATCATCCTCGATAATCTCGATAAACCAGATTACAGTAGGTAGTGCGGACGGACAGTTTCACATGGGTATACGAGGGTATACGTTACGATCACTCTCCACTATACCCTGGATGCATCCACGGCTTGGGGCGATGATTTTATTACCTCCCTTGGCTGGCTCCGCATTCTCACAGTAGCCAATCAGCTAAGCCGCCGTTACAACCAAGCTGCCAGTGTCAACAAAGATTGCGGTCGCAGTTGCAAAGGTTTGTTCGCGGTGCCACTCAGATTTTTGGGGAAATAATAAAGACAAATTCACAGATCTGAAACTGTAAAAAGAATATATTAAAGAACTCCTTCTACTTCTTTCAGAGTACCTCTGCATCAATTGTGTTTCCAAGTTTAAATGGTTAGATAATTTAAGACGCGAAAGTGAGTAGTGATCCAGCGTAGGCACCTGACTGGATAAAAAGCCAGCAAAGGGAGGTAATAAAATCATCGCCCCCCCAAGCCGTGGATGCATCCAGGGTATAGTGGAGAGTGATCGTAACGTATACCCTGGAGATTATCGAGGATGATGGACCATGTGAAACTGTCCGTCCGCACTACCTACTGTAATCTGGTCCTCGGCGTCGCGATCACCTGCCAGAGTTGCGTCCCTTTGGAGTGGCAAAATAAAGGTCTACTTCTGTCTTGCCACTTTCATTCCGCTGAAACACCGTGACATAACTAGAACCCTGTTCAAAGTAACGTTTACACATTTGTCCTTATTTCAAGAACGACCGGCTCCGGAACAGCTTGTGTTCAATTCTGCCCTTCCTATTTTTCAGAACGGCCTGTTTTCCATGCTGCCCTATCTGTTTTTTTGGCTGTTGATCACCGTGTCTGGGACACTGGCTGATTTGCTCATATCCCGGAACATCCTCAGTGTGGCATGGACCCGAAAACTTATGACCTGTGTTGGTGTGTACATACCTGCAAGTAATTTTTGATGTCTGCGATCGCGATTTTGCTTGAATATTGCTAAAATTAGTGTAAAACCATTCTCACTCATTCACTCTATCCATACAGGTACAATAGCCCCTGCAATTTTCCTGATAGGAACAGGATATATGGACTGTACCCAGCAGATTGGTGCGGTCGTTATGATCACGGCGGCAGTGGGACTGTGCGGCTTCCACTTTAGCGGCCACTTCATCAACCACGGGGATATTGCGCCACGGTATGCTGGGACTATTTTCGGGATCACCAACACAGCGGCGACAGTTCCTGGTATCCTTGCGCCGTACGTTGTCGGAGCTATGACCAAAGATGTAAGTGCAACACATATCACAAACATATTACGTATGCATGTAAAGTCAATTTAGCCTAGGATGTTTTTCAATGTTAATGGGATAACGCAATCTGGTTTTATCTGCTTTCGGGAATCATATATTTGTAACGTAGGAACATTAGCAAATCTTTGACCCAAACTAATTCAACTATTTTTTGCTATGGCATTGTGTAGGCCTATGCATACCAAACTGATTCTTCGAGGACAAACCTATAATAAAAAATCCTTCTTAGATCCTGAGGTAGCTCATAATCGAATTTTCTTTTGAAGTTCTGTTCATTCGTTTTAGTGCACTTTTGTGTGAGAAGTCCCAAAGGTGCAAGAACACAAATACTAGCTCGTACCCATTTGAACAGGTCTGGTAATTTGTATTTCAACATTACACAGGAGTCTGTAATTTTCAAATTTGACGTTTCTAATAGGCCCAAAGGGCCATTAATCTATCCCGTCCTGTTGGTTTAGTTCTTCGTTGTAAAACAGCCAGTTACACATAATCTGTCGGACAGTCCGTCCGTCTTTCTGCGTCTGCCAACCTGTCTTCCTTCTCTTCCAGGGAACAAGACAACAATGGCTGTCGACCTTCTACGTGGCAGCGGCTGTGTACATCTTCGGCGCCGTCTTCTATCTGTTCATGGCGATGGGCACCGTTCAACCATGGGCGGAGGTCGGCGACAAGAACAAGCCTGGTGAGCAAGACAACATGGTGACGCTCAATCTGAACGACATCACCGAGGAGGGCCATGATGGAGATCAGGATCACCCGGAAAAGACACTAATGACGAATGCTACGAAGGATGTTTGAGGATTCCGACGGTGTTTAGGGTACAGGTGCATTGGGTGTGTAGGAATGTGTATTTGAATGGGAATATATGTCCATCAATGTGTCGACCGTCTGGTCGGAAGCAGAGATAGTCAAGGGTATCAACGCTCTTGATTTCCAAAGTACTACAGCTTGGAAACTATATACAGCCAAACAGCGTTGTGTCGAAGTTCGCAAATACTTCGACATATCCGGGGTTCGACTAAAGCGGGACCATACAGAGACAACCTGAAGTACCACACATCGAAGTTTGACACAGCGTTGTTTGACGTTATATTTAAGCAAAAGCATTATGTATTTATGAGACCCCAGCAACAATCCAAACTATTTTTGCTATACATCTCGCTGTCCATCCTGCCTGCCTTTACAGCAGGCCTGCTTGGTTTAGTTTTATCATTAATACTCAATGAGCTCTAGACAAACTAATATCCCGTCCGCTGCTACCTGGCTAATGCGAATGAGTTGGTCGTAATATGAAGGTGACTCAACACACATGTTCCTGTTAGTCATTTACAAACTATTTGATTTACGATACGTCCAGACAACCATTTCCTCCCGTCCTGTTTGTTATCAGAATTGTAAATAAAGAGTCATTAACAATTAGATTGATGGATATGGCAAGGGAAGCAACTCTTGACTAGGTGACTATTTGTCTCGCACAGGAATCAGAAATAGATTGCCCGACCTGGAACAATTGTGCATTGTAAAAAAAAATATTGCCTTTATGTATTACTCAAACTGACAAATGTCACTCAACACATTACATTGGAAGGGAGCCATCTGCAGTGGAATTCAGTCTTGGACGCAGAAGGTAGAATTTAATGCGTTTACATTGCATTAAAGAAACACACAACTTTAGTGAGTGAGTGAGTTCAGTTTTACGCCGCTTTTAACAATATCCCAGTTATATCACGGCGGGGGACACCAGAAATGGGCTTCACACATTATATCCATGTGGGGAATCGAATCCGGGTCTTTGGCGTGACGAGCGAACGCTTTAACCATTAGGCTACCCCGACGCCCCTCACACAACTTTAGAATTCAATTCAATGCGTTTTGGGTAAGGCTCTAGTATTTTCTCCTACCCGCCCTAATTTTTCATTCCGACTTGAGTAGAATGAAAAAGGTTTTCCTATTTCAATTTACCTCGCCACTTCGGAAAAGTATGCCCCATGTAATATAAGAATAACAACTACAATCAGGGGCTACCATTATTAAAAAAAGCCCGGGCTTACACTTGATTTTGGCTAAATAGGTTGGGCAAGTCCTCAATACTATCTAAATATAAAGCTTTGCAACCTATCGGGCTTACACGAAAAAAAATGGGCCGGCTTGCTACGCGCCTGATAATTGCTGAGCCATTGTAGAGTCATTAAAAAACAAAGGTCTCTTCTCTCTATATATATTGATTATTACTCTTTCAAAAACAGTTTTATATATTATCTTATTTCTTTATTATATTTCTCCCGCGCACTTTCGTCTTGGTTGAGGTCGGAGAAACACATACAAAACTTATTAATGATCAAAATCTAGGTGCAGCATATTTCAAGAACAATATGTGAGAGCTCAGAGCTGGTGCTAAATGCAATGACGTTTTAGTATAATACAATAATACATGTATATTTTCCTGCTAATAACGCATTCCTCTAGCTATTTTAACTCAGTAAATATATACTTCAGATTTGAGCGTTGAATCTAAGCACTGAGATTGTTTATGTTTTGGAAGCGCCTATCGTGAGATTACTTGTTGCTGTCACTCGTGTCTTCACGATACAAGGGAGTTAACTCACTATAAACGATCCAGGTTATAGTCAGTTAACTCCCTTGCCAAGGAAGACGATTCAAATAAGGAGTAAATATATTATAAGTGCTATATATATTTTAATATATACATAGTCTTGGTGTTGAAATATTTGCCGTGTATGTATTTTATTGGTTTATTTTGTATATGGTTGTTAATGTTTTGAGATTTTAATGTACATAAATATATATTAACATTTTGAGATGTGTTCCGGTGAATGGCATTGTCCTTTGGATGATGTTTCTCAAACGTGATAGATTATGTTCAAGAATTTCACTACATTGCGCATGTCAGGAAGATCAACACTACACTTACACGTATGAACGCTGACAGGTTACTTGAAGTCTTTGAGCTGAAATCAGTTCAGCCCGTTAGTCAGAGAAGGTTTGAACAGTTTCACAAACTGGTGAATTGTTTCATTGTGGTAAACATTGTGTTTCCAAACTCTTGCTTAAACTTTGTCCTGTTTCTTTGTATTCCACAAGAACTCACAAAGGTAAGGGAATAACTCTCATTACATCATGACCATACATGGAACTGTCCAGCAGCGGGGCATGAGATTATATGTTGCTACACAGTATTAGCAATTCATTTATCAGGAGAGTACTCATTAAACAGGTACATGGACATTAACCATATCACAAATTCATACACGTATTAACAGAGACCATATAATAGAGGGACGGCCCTCGAGCCAATGCGCAAAACCATCAGCGCTACGGCTTGTACTGCGCAGCCTATCCGGAAGCTGGCGAAAACGTGTGTTCACTTCAGTCATCGATTTCGCGTATTTTCATTGCAAAGGTAAGAGGTAAATTTTTTCATACTATATGGTCTCTGGTAGTAATGATAATGCCTGACATTACATGTTGTACCTGATTGTTGATGACAAATTATTTCTCTCCAACAGAGTATTACATGTATCCATCCATCCATTCCACCTACCTATATCTAGACCAGGGGCGGAGCCGGGGTGGGTCTCCCCTTCTCCCTCAAAATAATTTTCCCTTAATAGCATTTCCCCCTAACTTTTGGACTTCCTGATTTATGTGCACCCCACTTCTCCAAACTCCTGGATCCGAACCTGTAGCCGGGATATTCATTTAAGTGGTTAGTCAAGAGGTTAAATGTGCCATCGGGGATGTTGCACGTGTGGATTCAGAATTACGATCCTTCCAAATAGAATGGACGAAAATCAATCCATATTCATAATAAACCATTGCCAAACACAGAGTCTATATAATGAGTCCGGCTATATCATGTGCATGTGTTATTACTATCAAATAGTCGTGAAGTTTGGACAGCATTCATCAAGCATGTCATCAAATCTGTACTTTCAGATGCCCGCCCGGCTAGTCGCCGAGCTGAACGAATCATGGGTATTTATGGTTTGGGGGTTAACACCATCGTAGTTTTCAATTTGTTATTATGAGAATGTGTGATGAATGTGACTTGCTTCTGTTTGCATGTCCCCATAGTTCATCCATTATCGTTTCATCAAATACTCGAATTATTTGAGAACTGTTTAGTTTGGTGGAACAGTGAATGCATATGTTTAAAGCTTTTGAGAACATTGTTATTGTTCATTAAAAGAGTTTATTTCTGTTTCTTGTAATGGCGTTATAAGAAGATCTGGACTAAAATGGAACGTTTTTGATTAAAAAAACCCGCAGTCTTTTTGTTTGTCGTTCATGTGTTTACCGATGAACTTCATGTACTAAAAGGGGTCGGTGGGGTAGCCTGATGGTCAAGGCTTTCGCTCGTCACGCCGAAGGCCCGGGTTCGATTCCCAACATGGGTACAATCTGTGAAGTCCATATATGGTGTCCCCCCGCCGTGATGTTGCTGAAATATTGCTAAAGGCGGCGTAAATACTAACTCACTCATGTACTAAACATTGTTAAAGTCAAAATGGCCTCTCTTGACAAGCCCTTATCTCCACTGCTGATCCCGTACAGTGATTTCAAACCCACTATCAAAAGCTATACTCGGGACCTCAAGCAAAAACGATGGGACACTCAAGTAGGAAGAAATAAACTGTATGAATTGAAACCAACAATTGGTTATACCTACTTGGGTTGTCAGTCAAGACGTGATGAGGTAATTTTACGACGATGTCGTATTGGCCACAGTCGATTTACTCATGACAATCTGCTGAAAACGGATGGGGATGGACCCCCCATGTGTGTCTCTTGCGATGAGGTTTTCACCATCAAGCATATTCTGCTTGAATGCATGGACTTATCGTCTGCAAGGGACTCACATTATGATGCAACAAACCTAAAAGATCCCGCGTGAGCACTCATCTGATAGTGAACTACCTGAGGGAAGTTGATCTGTATCATAAATTGTAACTGTCAAATGTGACTAACAAATTGCCTGCCTTTAAATTTGATGCTATGACTTTTTCTGCTTTTAAATGACAATGTAATGAATATATGTTTTTGAAATAAAACTCATTCCGAGTATGTACTTACAATGTTTACTAATGCAAACTTGTTCTCGTCACTATATGGCAGGAATAATGCCGATGTGACGCAAAACCCAACTCAACTCAACTCTTCACGACAGGAGATGTTGTGTGAGTGTGTCTAACAGCCGTGTTGAACTGTATTACAGTCATGTCAATGCGCATCAGTTTCATATGAGAAGAACGTCCGTGGTGATGCAGGTGTCTGACAAACACTTCGAGTTATCCGTGGGTTGACACAACCGCAAAATGATGACTACGTAAGAACTATAGAGGGAGCGTTCTTTTCTTTCGAGTAAGTTTATTTTACGCTGCTTTTAGCAATATTCTAGCAATATCACGGCGGGGGGACACCAGAAATGGGCTTCACACATTGTACCCATATGGGGAATCGAACCGGGGTCTTAGGCGTGACAAGCGAACGCTTTAACCACTAGGCTACCCCACCGGCCTTTTCATCGAGACAATCGTAAGTTCGACACAACTTTGTTTGTTTATGTGTTTTGTTTGTTTTTAACGCCGCACTCGCCAATATTCCATCTATAAGTAGTCGGTCTGCAGTAGAATCGAATGTGGTCCAGACAAGCCAGTGATTTCATATGAACAACGTGCTGCACGTGATAATGGGGATGGGGGTGATGTTCAAGGAGCCTGATCAGCCGACCCATTGTGTCAGAGGTTTGTGGAGTCCTCTTCTAACCACAGGGTATTAGGATTTACAGCTCTGTCATACTTCTCTTGCGTCAGTGAAATAAACACCATACTATACATATGTTTCACATGTAAACATACCAGAACAGTGTCTTGTTGTCCGACTCAATACTGGACATACTGGACACATTGCCAGTAACCGTGCCATTACCTGACCAGTTACAAGTACTGGACGTTGATAAGGATTCAGTTCGAATCTCTCCAACACTAAACATCATTCTCCCTAGGCTGACTGAGCAGGGGCTTGTTCAACGCGTCTTCATCTTTAACCGATCCTCGACCTTGACCTTGATCCTCCGCGAACTTTTGCCCCGTGTCTCCATCAACCATGTTCTGTCCCTCATCAAACCCCGCGTCCCCTTCGTTTATCAGGTGCGCTGACGTCCCTGCAGGTTCAACACCAGCGTCAGCAACATTATCAGACACTGCCACAGCACATTCTGACATGCCCAGTTCATCTCGTGGACAATCCGCTTCAGACGTGTCCTTGACTGTATGCGTCGTACGATCATGAACGTCCCAGGGCTGGGGCTTTCCGTCAGAGAACAGAGCGAAAATAAGCCCTCCTGCAAAGCTGGTCCCAGCTGCCACATAGAAAGCTTTCTGCCATTCCTCTCTCGTGCGCTGAAATATATACGAAATGCCACATCTACAGATCCAAACATGTTACAACCATGTTTTAACATGCACACGCTAACATTTATATCTCCTATTGACTTCTAAATTTGGCTTCGCCATTTCTCGATTCTGGATAATTAGAAAATTCAAGTTAGAAACATGTCTCAGATCTAAACAGGCGAATAACGGACATCAACATCGATAATGCGGGAATGGATTTAGGAGTAATAGTAGGTTTAACGGAACCCGAACCCTATAGAAGAAATCGTGGCATCAGTCAACTCGGATCTACACGGGATATCGTAGGCGGATCCAGAGGGTGGGTGTGTGGGGTGTGTACAGGGGTGAAAATGAACTGTGCAAACCCCCCAACCTACCCCTTTCTGAACTGTGCACTCCCCTTTCTCAAAAAGCTGTGTCCGCCCCTGGTTATTTTGTTAAAGAAAGAGGTAGACCCATTTCATATTATGAGACGAAGAATAACAGTTTGTGCGTGTGTGTTTGTGTGCGTGCGTGTGTGCGTGCGTGCGTGCGTGCGTGCGTGCGTGTTTGCTTGCGCGTGTCTTTGTGTTTACTCAGGCTGAAAAAAGAGACTTATTAACAGAGGTCTTATTAAGAGAACGCCGGTGTATATCTACTCACAGTATGGGAGACTAACGTTAATTATGTGTACCTACATTCGGAGTCAATGTAGAGACGACGTAAGGTGCCACGATGCCAGACAGGGTGGCTATTGTGTCGGAGACCCCGGCCAGAGTCCCAGAGTGAGCCTGGGTGATGTCAGCAAAGTTCGATATGTGACCACAAAAGCAGAAGCCGAACGCCGCCAAGGTGAGACAGAGTGTCGATACCGACATCCCCTCCCAGCCACAATGCGCCTGCGCAAGGATGATCACCAAGGTTCCGGATCCAAACATACCTAAAAGTAAACAGCCAGATCTCTTGATATGATCCTATGAACATTGCATGTTTAGTATTCCTGAATGTTATGTTTACGTTTATAGCACAAAGCATAAAGATCCTGTTGAGTTTAATTAAATCTACATATACATACTAGTGTTGGGAATTGGTTAAAATCTCATAATTGATGATTCGTCCATTACAACCGATCAATCATCGAAAATAATTGGTTAGCGTCATTAACAAATGTTCCTGTTGTCTTTGTAAAAAATAAAGGAAAAACATGTAGTAATTTAGATTTTTTAGCAAATTAAACAAAATCCATTTGCAAATTTTGCATATTTAAAGGATTATTTGTATGTTAGGAACACAGATTTCCTGGATTCTTTAAGATAAATTCAATCATGACTTGGAACGAGCTTGTCGTGCTTATGAAATTTAAATTGAATGACACAGACAAAAGCAACCTTGTGAAAAATATTGTTGATGCAAACAAGAGTTCGATTATGAGAAAATATGTTCGATTGCTTGGTCGTTTAGTCACTGCGACCAATCTTCGATTATTTCAATTAATCGCACCACCACTAATACATACTTGCCTCAACTGAGTGTTTAGGGTTTAAGATCACTTTGAACAGGTTCTTTTGCTTGTTGTTAAACGCCGCAGTCCAGCTATATGATGGCGGTCTGTAAATAATCGGGTCTGGACCAGACAATCCAGTGATCAATATCATGCGCATTGATCTACGCAATTGGGATACGATGACATGCGTCAATCAAGTCAGTGAGCCTGACCACCCGCTCCTGTGAGTCGCCTCTTACGACAAGCATGGGTTCCTGAAGATCAAATCTAACCCGGACCTTCACGGGTCACACAGGAACGCCTGCAGGTTTTCTACGTTTACAACTTCGGTTTCACACCCACTAAGGACAGGCATTGTGCAAGAAACATTATCGAGAAAGCTTACCTAGAGAGTTCATTAACCTGCGCGTTGTTCGCACCGTGAACTTGACCTTTGTGGATGAGCCAGTCCGAGACGTGACTCGCGACGTTGATGACGATGATCATACATGCGTATGGCAACATGGAATACACGCCGTTCTGCAACGACAAACATACGTAAATAAGAGTAAAATTTGTAATCCGCGGTGAATGCATATTGCTAAAATGCGTAAAACCAACACTACTCAAGTAATGTGATGACAAAAGTATACCTTTGGACTGCGTTACCGACGTAAAGTTGACCCCAGTAACCTCGTTCAGATAAGAGGGCATCTGGGTGAAGAGAAGATAGAGGAAGAAATTGGCCATGGTGTGAGTGAAGACCAACGCCCATACTGGCCCTGACTTCAGGAGGGCCAACCAAGGGGTGCTCTGTTTCTGCAGGGCAGCCAATAGAAAGTGATGGAGCTGGAATATTGCTGAGTGTGGCGTTAAACAACAAACAAACAAACAAAGTGATGGATCCGAGGATGACGAAGTATGAACAGACGACTTCTGTTTCGCTTGTTTGTATGTATGTATGTATGTATGTATGTATGTATGTATGTATGTATGTATGTATGTGTGTATGTATGTATGTATGTATGTACTTGTATGTATGTATGTGTATGTATGTATGTATGTGTGTGTGTGTGTACTTATGTATGTATGTACTTATGTATGTATGTGTGTGTGTGTGTGTGTACTTATGTATGTATGTACTTATGTATGTATGTACTTATGTATGTATGTATGTGTGTGTGTGTGTGTACTTATGTATGTACGTACTTATGTATGTATGTACTTATGTATGTATGTATGTGTGTGTGTGTGTGTGTACTTATGTATGTATGTACTTATGTATGTATGTGTGTGTGTGTGTACTTATGTATGTATGTATATGTATGTATGTATGTATGTATGTATGTATGTATGTATGTATGTACTTATGTATGTATGTATGTATGTATGTGTGTATGTATGTGTGTGTGTGTACTTATGTATGTACGTACTTATGTATGTATGTACTTATGTATGTATGTGTGTGTGTGTGTACTTATGTATGTACGTACTTATGTATGTATGTACGTACTTATGTATGTATGTATGTGTGTGTGTGTGTACTTATGTATGTATGTATGTATGTGTGTGTGTGTGGGTGTGTGTGTACTTATGTATGTACTTATGTATGTATGTACGTACTTATGTATGTATGTATGTGTGTATGTGTCAGGTGTGTGTGTATGTATGTATGTATGTATGTTGTATGTGTGTGTGTGTATGTATGTGTGCATGTGTGTGTGTGTACCATGTATGTATGTATGTATGTATGTATGTATGTATGTATGTGTGTGTGTGTGTGTGTGTACTTATGTATTTACATGTACTTATGTATGTATGTATGTATGTATGTATGTATGTATGTATGTATGTATGTATGTATGTATGTATGTATGTATGTATGTATGTATGTATGTATGTATGTATGTATGTATGTATGTATGTATGTATGTATGTATGTATGTATGTATGTATGTATGTTTATGTATGTATGTATGTATGTATGTATGTATGTCGGATCCAGAAATGTTGCAGCAAAATGACTGCAGTTTGCAAATAATGAAATCTGGACCAAACAATCGAGTGATTGACATCACGTCTTCGATCTAATGGGATACAATGATATGCATCAATCAAGCCAGGCACCTTCCACTTAAGGAGACAATATGATTAGCTTAGTTTCGGTCTTACCCGTTTCGACTTGAGTCTGTCTCGGACCTTCCATTCAATATATCTCCGCTCAGTGTCCGATACCCATCTGCTCTGCCTGGGAGAGTCTCTGACCACGACGGACCACAGGATGCACCATAGTAGACACGCCCCACCTAACAGAGAGTGAGAGAGTGAGTGAGTGAGTGAGTGAGTGAGTGAGTGAGTGAGTGAGTGAGTGAGTGAGTGAGTGAGTGAGTGAGTGAGTGAGTGAGTGAGTCAGTCATGAGTCAGTCAGTCAGTCAGTCAGTCAGTCAGTCAGTCAGTCAGTCAGTCAGTCAGTCAGTCAGTCAGGTATTTTACGACGTTTTAGCAGCAGCACCATGTGACTGAAGCCCATGGCTAGGGGTATGGGTCTTACATACCAATAATTGTAAAAGCGAATATGGGATTCGAACTCATGAACATGATATTTCGGCATGCCCTGGGACGCAACTGTGCTGAAAATAGCGGAACCTTTGTCAGCTGCCCCCTGTGCCCGAAACCAATACTCATGCAGCTAAAGAGACGCCATAATCGTGGTCGTCGTCGCCCTCATCACTGCCAACTATACAGCAACTCCAGATATTTTATTGTTATCCTTATCTGAGTTTTAAAATTCTTTAAATAAATTCCGTTTTATTAAGAGAACTCGGCATTTTTGTATTCAAAAGTGCAAAAATGCACCTCCAACACCAACCTGTGACATAGAAGATGGAGGGCCAGCCTCCAGCAAATCCATATCGACAGAGGAAACCATTGAGAAGATAGCCATAAGCGTTGCCAGTCTCTCCCCCTGAAAACAGACCACAGAAGATAGAGGGCATCCTCGATGATACAGGTTACTATATCTGCATTCTGTTGTCGTAACAACACTCAGGCAGTTCTCCGATGTGTTTGGAGTCCGATTCGAATGGTAGCGAATGGAACATGGTTACCATATATCCTCGAATAAAATCCCAGGCGTATATGTGTTTCAGACACTATATTACTCCTGTGTTTAATTGCAAAAATGATGATGGAGAGAGACTTCTGTGTGTAAAACAGGGCTCGGCGTGTATTTGAGTAACATGCGGTTCTTTTTACGATAGAATGAAAATATATGCACTGGTTTATCGAAAATGATGGCCATAACGATAGCGTCACTTCTGACTGAGTGATATCAACAGATTGTCTATGAAAAAATGTGGGTAAAGACCTGAGACGGAGAAAGACGTGATTAAATTTGGGGCAAAATGTGTTTTGTTTCCATTATAATTTCAGGAACATGTTTTTTTCAAGTAATGCCAGCCACAAACATCCCTGATGATGATCACACTGCAGTTTATCGCCGTCTTACCGGACAGTGAGAACCCCAGGAGTTTCATCCACTCGTCAGGAGGAGCCCATCTCGACCAGAACACCGGAATGGACGGGAACACAACCGACTGGACACAACAGAACAGCCACAGTACTATTACAATGTTCACCTCCGACAAAAAGCACGTTTCATTAAAAACGAAGTATGAGGGGAGTGGATGAATTTGGTGTAATGCCGGAATGTTTTAGAAAGAATGGATTTCATACAAGGTAACCAGGCGATGAATCGAACCCGGGCCATAGTCGTTTTAAGTCACCGCTTTAACCACTCGACTACCATACTAATCAGTAGCAATACAAAGCGAACATGTGGGTGAGTGACTGAGTATGTTTTTAACAATATTCAAGCAAAATATCATGATTGGGAATACCATGGTTATACACCATCAATCAATCAGTGTGTGGAATCGAACCCGGGTCTTCAAGCGAACGCTTGAAACACTTGACTACCCTATCCTCTATGCGGAAGCAGATCGTTGTATTGATACCGACTCGTGGTATTAAATGGATACATAGTACTCAAAAGAGTGAATGAGAGAGTTTAGTTTTACGCTGCACTCAGCAATATTCCAGCTATATAGCGGCGGTCTGTAAATAATCGAGTCTGGACCAGACAATCCAGGGATCAACAGAATGAACGTCGATCTACGCAATTGGGATACGATGACATGTGTCAACCCAGTCAGCGAGCCTGACCGCCCGATCCCGTTAGTCGCCTCTTACGACAAGCATGGGTTACTGAAGATCAATTCTAACCCGGACCTTCACGGGTAGTACTTAAAAGAAAACAAAGAACGTCCGATGTTGTGATCATAAGAGTAACTACAGTCACAATAAAACAAGACGGTGTCCTCTAACTTGTTTTCAGCAGCATATTAGGGCATTACGGTGAAACGTGATCCGTCTCCAACATTAAAACTCACTGAACAAAATCCAACGGTGATCCTGAGAAACAAGAGGAAGTAGGGCTGATCCTTCGCAGCTACTGGAGACAGGATGGTTGCTATGGCAGTAGGAATCATACCAAGGGCGATAACTCTAGTTGCACCGAAACGTTCGCTGAGCCAGCCACCGGAAATGAGCATACCCAGGCATCCCCAGAATGAGCCACCGAGAAGAACTCCTTGCAGCTCCTTGGACCACGTGAATTCGCCTTGCTGCATAACAACAATAATTACAATAATGATAAGTGTTTCTACAGGTTGATCAGGGCATGCTCACACTTAACGAGAACACCTGGTGTCGATACAGATTTTCAATGATCCTTTCATATCATTTTCATCACTATTAAAGTGAAGCAGCCTGCTTGCACCTATGATACAACCTATATAGATCCTAATAGCTAAACTATTCTACACGTGTTTTTAACTTTCAAGTCTAATCTACTTCCGGGTACTACAAAAAGTCCTAATTCTGCACAATGCGGAACACACCCGCACAACACTATTTTACCCTTTCCGGTATATGGAAAGGGACACTGCAGATGATAGAAACTGGTTGGTCTCACGTTTTGAATTGTATTGCAATAATATTTCATATTTCGCTTCAAGCCATCAGAAATATAATACTGACAGTAGGTGAGGGGAGACAATCGATGGATTGTTTGTTGTCTCCAGCTTCAGCAATACTCCAGCTAGACGACAGACTAAATAATCCAGACTGGACCAGACAATCAGGTGAGTAAGCGAATGTGGTTTTACGTCGCTTTATTCAAGCAATATCACCACGGCGGACCAGAAATGCGCTTCACACATTGTACCCACGTGGGGAATCGAACCCGGGTCTTCGGCGTGACGAGCGAACGCTTTAACCACTAGGCTATCCCACCGCCCCAAACAACCCAGTGACTGACATGTACTCAGATGGGAATGGGAGCATCATCCGATGAGTATTGGTTTCCGCTGTTTAGTATTGAATCTATTAATACAACAAACTTACAAGCTCGTATTCAGTAATATTATCGCCTTCTTTCGTCCATGTTCTGCATTGCTCGCCAGCTACCGACGACGACACATTGACGTCATTCAGTGACGTGGTGTTGATGTCATGCCTCACCATACACACGATGGCGATGCTTAGATTCGACCTGAGTGTGTTCTGCAGCGAGAATCCCAAGAACAGGATGACTGCTATGAGGTAGCGCTGAGATTTATACCACCGAACTGCAAACAAGAGTGATTGAGTGTTATGATGTAATGTTTCACAATATATGGCTACGTGTTTCACAATTCACAATGGAGATGTTTCACAATGCATGGCTTCATGTTTCACAATGCATTGCTACCTGTTTCATAATGCACTGGTAAATGTTTCACAATGCATGTTGGAGATGTTTCACAACGCATGGCTACATGTTTCACAACGCATGGCTACATGTTTCACAATGCATTGCTACCTGTTTCATAATGCACTGGTAAATGTTTCACAATGCATGTTGGAGATGTTTCACAACGCATGGCTGCGTGTTTAATACTGCATGTTGGAGATGTTTCACAAAGCATTGATAGCTACATGTTTCATACTACATTACTGCGTTTCACAATGCATGTTGGAGATGTTTCACAACGCATGTTGGAGATGTTTCACAGTGCATGTTGGAGATGTTTCACAGTGCATAGCTACATGTTTCACAGTGCATAGCTACATGATTCACAGTGCATAGCTACATGTTTCACAACGCATGTTGGAGATGTTTCACAACGCATGTTGGAGATGTTTCACAGTGCATGTTGGAGATGTTTCACAGTGCATAGCTACATGTTTCACAACGCATGTTGGAGATGTTTCACAACGCATGTTGGAGATGTTTCACAGTGCATGTTGGAGATGTTTCACAGTGCATAGCTACATGTTTCACAACGCATGTTGGAGATGTTTCACAACGCATGTTGGAGATGTTTCACAATGCATGTTGGAGATGTTTCACAACGCATGTTGGAGATGTTTCACAATGCATGTTGGAGATGTTTCACAGTGCATAGCTACATGTTTCACAACGCATGTTGGAGATGTTTCACAATGCATGTTGGAGATGTTTCACAACGCATGTTAGAGATGTTTCACAGTGCATAGCTACATGTTTCACAGTGCATACTGGAGATTTTCTCAATGCATTGATAGCTTAATGTTTCATACTACATTACTACGTTTTCAGATGCATGGCTACATGTTTCACAATGCATGCTGGATATGTTTCGTTGATAGCTACATGTTTAACACATGATCTTCGCAAAAAAACAACATTTAAGAAATATACCTTTGTACATCAATAATAACCACGTAATTCATTCCTTACAATGCAGTAATCTCTCGCCCTTATTGTCTTACTCAGATTATATTAAGGATGTTTTAGTTTTACGCAGTTCCTTTCTATAGTGTCATTGCTATTTGTTGCAACTCTTGCTTTTTATTATTTTTAAATTGACATTTTATGTACGTGGGTCTTAGGCCTTTCTACTGAATAAATCATTGATTGATTGATTAACTCTACATGGCTGCATGTCTCATAATACACGATGGAGACGTTCACAGTGCTTTCACAATGCATGTTGGCGGTGATTCACAATGCATGGCTATGTGTTTCGTCATGCCAATGACATGTTTCATAATGCTACCTGGTGTATTGTACTGACCGTCAGGCAGCTCCTGACCACTGTCCGAGCACTCCCCCGCATCCATGTCCACTCTGATCACACGGACACCACATTACCAAACCGTGTTGATGTGTGGAGGATGATCTCCCACCTGTGTAGGAAGGGATACAACACAAACTATTGTACAACATAGCTAACAGTTTTAACACTTTGAATTCTGTGCAGCCTAGGAAATAGTCTTTGTTCATGCATGTACTTACATCGGCAATCAGATACGTTAGATACGTACAGATACGTTAGATACGTACAGATACGTTAACTATATGTTAATATGCACATTGAAAACTCATCCTTTCAACTGACCTGTTTTCTTACATAAGTAAGTGAGTTTAGTTTTACGCCGATTTTATCAATATCCCAGCAATATTACGGCAGTAGACACCAGACATGGGCTTTACACACTGTAAAGGAATCGAACCCAAGTTTGCGGCGTGACAAGCGAACGCTTCAACATTAGACTACCACACCGCCCCTTCAGTGGATAAGGTGGCATGAGGGGCCATTATTCAGATACGGTAACAGAACCGTTCTAAATTCCAGACTATAGAGTCTGGATAATCGATAGGAACACTTACGAACATGCACATTGGCTATCTAGGCTGGAAATGAGGCGTACTGTGATGAAAGGATTTAGCGCTTGTACACAAATAGAATTTATCCTCACCCATTTCTAATACTTGCACATTAGTATCAAACGTAAAAGCAATGTCCTATATGAAACTCATTATCTCTCGTTTACTACATATTCCATCGGGGCGGTGGGGTAGCCTAGTGGTTAAGGCGTTCGCTCGTCACGCCGAAAACCCGGGTTCGATTCCCCACATGGGCACAATGGGTTAAGTCCATTTCTGGTGTCCCCCGCCGTGATATTGCTGGAATATTGCTAAAAGCGACGTAAAACTTAAGTCACTCACTCACTCATATTCCATCACAATGAATTGGTACATGAGCGCACGCCTTTGGTGTTTCGGGATAACCAATATACAGGAGGCCAAACACATGGACGTGTAGGAGGACGAGCACGTGGAAGTCCTCCCTTGGAGGAAGTGAGGGAATTCAGCCTCCAGTACTGCCGAGTTGCTACAACGTGCAACGTGCAACGTGCAACGTGCAACCATGTTAATTGTGTGTCCTCGTTACCTCCTAACAGTGGTTTGGGTGGTCCGGATTTGAACACATACCTGTGCCGCCTATGACACAGCTGCAATATTGCGGTCTGGCTACAACTTAACGTAAGAACATCATTCACTCCTTCAGACAATAATTATGGCTAATATGACCAATGACATCTAAAGTGTCAATATAACAATACTACAGAGTACCACTCGGTGGTAGGAAGGATGTAGAGGTTATTGATTTGTTTGTTTGCTGTTTTACGCCGCACTCAGCAAAATTCCAGCTAGATGGCGACGGTCAGTAAATAATCGAGACTAGACCAGACAATCCAGTGGTCAATAGCATGAGCATCGATCTACGTAATTGGGATACAATGACATGTGTCAACCAAGTCAGCGAGCCTAACCACACGATCCCGTTAGCCGCCTATTTCGACAAGGGTTTGCTGAAGACCAATTCTAACCCGGATCTTCACGGGTATATAGAGAGTATTATACTGACATGTGCGTCATATACTAATGTTGAGAAACAAATGTCGGAGTTCCTGTTATTACCGAGCGAGAGCGAGGACAAATGTAATATAACCAGTTATACACACATGCGAGTGTACTAATATCATATGAGCTATTTTTGCCTGGAGCTCCCCTTTGGGCAGAATGCACCCGTAACCAGCTGGCCTTCGTGCCGTTATACAAAGCTATATCAGCGCTTAGGTGACCGTAACTCCCACCCTTTAACATAGATGTTTAGGTAGTCTTAGCGCTTAGGTTGTTTTGTACAACAGCACCCTGAACTGTATAGGAAATCCTGTCAGCGTGCCTGAACAGAAAACACGACTTTAATACACCGTCACTTGATCTGAACTACAAAACAAACCCTAACTTTGCCCCGTAACCTGGCCTGAACTATAGCAAACCTGACTTGAGTGCCTTTGGAGCTATCCTTTAGGTAGAAACCCTCACTTCAGTGCCATGCAATCTGGCATGGGCTATGGAAACCTGGGCCCATTTGCATAAAGCGACCTTAGTGTTACGATGATCGTCACTCCCATACTCTAACATAGACTTAAGACGGTCTTAGCGCTAAAATCGCTTTGTTCAAGTGAGCCCTGGCCTTAACTATAGGACACCTGACCTATGAAATATATCATTTATCGACCCATACCCCTCTCATAAGAAGGGGCGACAAGAGTAGCCTACTGGTTAAAGCGTTCGCTTGTCACGCCGAAGGCCCGGGTTCGATTCCCTACATGGGTACAATGTGTGAGCCCATTTCTGGTGTCCCCCGCCGTGAAATTGCTGGTATATTGCTAAAAAGCGGCGTAAAACCAAACTCACTCACTAACACCCTGTCATAAGATGGTGAGTCTCCAGTTAAATTTACTATGACCTGATCATCGGGACAATCGTACCATGGACAAATGAGTCACACGACGGGAGAGGCTGCAGTACAAATGTCCGCCTCCGGGTGAGATTTCCACATACATACATAGCCCATCAAGCATGGCCTGACAAATCCCACTCACCTAGCCCTTAACAAAGGCCAGTATATATTTCCGTCGTTTAAACTAGGAGTGTATGTCACGCTGATCACACTGCAAATAAATAGACTGTCTGAATTGCAGCGGTTGTGTGGCACAAGATCCGCTCAATGAATAAGGCACCTGACCTCACCTGAACAAATTGTGACGCCAAAGAGTTACTTCCCTTGAGTACAGAAATTCTTTCAATGCAGGTACAAGTTATTCAAGCAAAACAGACATTGCTTAGTCGGTACAGCGGTTATCTCCCTTCTCTAAGAATAATCAAGGTGATAGTATTCTTACTTCTTCAGGTTATGCCCCTGAGGTAAATACTCTCGTCATGATTTAGGGACGTGCTTGAAGGGAGAATTCGGGTGAACTGCATAGCACAACTAACGCTAACAGGACGAGAGGAGACGACAGTCTTTTGAGACATAATCCTGTCCCTATCAACATTCAGGGACAATGAATCCTAAACATCTCCACATTTTAAAGATCGTCGTCGATGTGGTTGTTCTTTTAACAGGTGAGTGGATGGTAGGGGAGAGGAAGGTGGCTGAAATAGAGGTTGAAAGCACTCGGCTCTTGTCGTCGTAAAGGTGTAACCCCTAGGCTTCGTTCACGTTGACTTATATATGCAGACGGCAGGCCGATCGTACACATCATGTCAAACAAAGTACTCGTTAATATCTGTTGTTTACCATGGTGCCGTTGTACAAATCGATCTTAGCGCTAAGGTGGCCGTAACTCCCATACCTTAACATAGACTTAAGGTAGTCTCGGCGCTAAGGTTGATTTGTACAACAGCACCCGGTTCTACAAGATGCTAAACCGGATATAACGGCGAATATTTAACATGAATGTCGTATAATTTTACATGTCGCCTGAATATTATTAGTATTATTCTACGATTCCTGTTCTGTTATTCTTGATAGGACATCTCACGTGAACATGTTGTATGTTTGTATCGGTACAATATCATAATAATGTACAGCGCGATGGAATGACGTGACAACTCTGATTATTTTTTTCCAAACCAGTATTACCATCGAAAACATTCCTCAAATATACACGTGGCATATGTAATTAGTTAAAAAGAAAGTATTATCATTGGGTAAATGTCACAAACGTTCATATAACTATACAATTAACGTCACAAGGGACATTCACATACTATGAATGTCCCTTGTGATGTTAAATATACGTACATGACAAAACTATTTGGTTACAAATTATGTTTCAGTGTCATATTTAGTAACATATATCATGCGGAACATGTGATGTAACTGTTAAGTTGCTGTCGGCGACATAGACTACAGCCTGACGTCCACGTAAAACCTCAAATAATGATGATAAGTTGAAAGACCAGTATTATCATTGGGAAAATATTACATACGAACATGTGCTATAACGCCCAGGTTAAAAAGCCAGTATTATCATGACTGAAAAATTACATACGAACATGTAATGTAACTGTTAAGGTAAAAGGCCAGTTCTATCATTAGGGAAAAGTAACATACAACCATGCGATGTAACTGTTAAGGTAAAAAATATTTGTTATGTGTACATACGTCATATTTGGGAACGATAATACTTGCTTTCTGATTTAAAAAATACTACACATTTATTTCAAATATAAAAGTATTCAATTAAATAAATAGTAACGCTGTCTTCGTAACCAAACAAATGTTACGTTTCCCCCGATGGCAATGTTGGCATTGCACCTAAGTAGTTATGTCAGTTGTACTTGTGTGTGTTTACCGGATAATAATATAGGCTTTCTAAGTTAATAGCTATATCCCATTTTCGCATATGTGATTTTTTCCCAATGATAAAACTAGCATTTTTACCTTAACAGTTACATCACATATTCGTATGTAATATTTCAGCAATGATAAAACAGGCTTTTTAGTGACAAACCAGTGTTACCATCACGGGTGTATCATATACGGAATTAATTAACATTCATCAAATAACCGAGGAATGACGGACGAAAAATGTGTCACAGCTGATTATATAACATTTAATGAGTGACCCATTTTCCGAAATGTTTATTAGTTCACTAATTGCTTATTTCACGCATTACCCATTCTCACTGTAAACACATTGATTAGAACATACAAAGCTAAACTCGAAATCCGGCTCATAGACACTGCTTACTTGTGTCCCGCCGCTGAGGGCTGATGTAATCTATTGTTATACGACGTCATTACATTACAACGTGACCTCATTCAGTTTGCCTGGTACAAATTGCCATTTAACACCTCGCGGGTCACACAGGCCGGATGGTGCGGGCCACCACTTGGATACAATGCTATGGAATCATTGTGACACTCCACAGTAGATATATCTGGTAAATATGTAGACATGTTATATTTGCTGAAACCTGAACAAGTAGCTTCAATACAAAGTGCATCCCAACTTTTGTTTGCGATTTGAAAAATCATTTTATGAAAGGTATTATTGTAACTTATTCTCTCTACTGTTTGGGAGGATGGTGTCACTGCAGCATCTGAAGAAAGAATAGCATAAACTGCCAGACTACATTGATGAATAAATGATTTCATCGGTTAGGGAAATATTTACTGCAATGGTATATGCAATGCCGGGCCTTTGAAAATGTTTATGGAAAGCTATATTCGCATTCCTCTTATCTGAACAGGGCTCCAGATAAGGGCCGTATCGGCGTATGTACGGATATAAAATAAGCACGATACGGTAGGAAATAATTTAGAAAACGTAGCAGATACGCACCACAGCAATGGTGTACGGTCTTAGAATCATTTACAGATGTGTTTATCTGAAAACGTATTGTTTTATTCTTTATGGACCTGTTTACACAAGAGTAGCAATGTTGTGGTGCATATATGAAACAAAACACAAGATTACTGATACTCCATTAAATTCCATTCAGTACTCTAAGTGTACTCTTATTGTTTTCCAGTACTCCTATAGAAAACATAAGGAGTACGTACTTCTGAACAGCATTCATCCTGACACCGCATTTCTGTATTTACATTACAGATAATGTACACATTCACAATTTTAAATCTCTGTTAAAAACAACGTTTTAACTCTTAGTGAACCTTTATCTGGACAATCTGAGACAACATCCGCATGTTTCAGTCACATAACGGTCCCCATTGTGCACTGCATGCACTTGGTTGCCAGGCTTCACTTTAGCATTGGGTGATAATATTGAAATTACTTGTTCGTTGTGCATTTCAATATTTAATCAAACCCGGATCAAAACCTTGGTAAATTTTGGTATTTGTCACTACAAATCGGTTTTAAATTGTTTCTAATGTGCGTTTATAGACGGTATGTTTTGAAATCAAATCCGGCATTAACAGACTATTGTAATACATCAGTTAAATAGTCTGTTCGTCATCCACGTGTAAAAAAATAACTTTATTAATTATTTGACTAGTTGGGGTTTCTACCGCCATGCAGTATACAAGAAATCAGCTTCACACATTGTACTCGCGAGACGAGCGAACGTGTTAAAAAATATAACCAGTTGGCTGATGAATGAGGAAATGGGTGATAATGGTTTTGCACAATATTCCAGCAATATAATGTCCAGAGACATCAGAAGTGAGATTCTTCCCATGTGGGGAATCGAACCCGGGCCTTCTACGTGACGAGCGACCGCGTTGACCACAAGGGTACCCTACTGCCGGGATACAGTTCACTGATGACAGTCATGAGTTGTTATACATATAAGACATAGCTATAGGGATCTGTTATCTTATCGATTATTTGCACCAGCTGTTTCACCTGTATGTGTGAACGAAAAGATATTTGATCTGTCAGCATCTCCGAGCTTCCAGCTGTTACAATAATTTCGCCAGTTGCAATTTATAGTACACTGGACGTAGTCCATGTTTCCATTGAAAATATTAAAAATATATATACTTCTCAAAACTAGTTATGACAACCCGATTCCTTCAGATGACTATCTGTATCGCAAGAGAGTATAACGGTGTGTTATTTGGCTTTCCTATGGCAGTATATATGTTACAGTGAATTTCAGGGATTTTATGAAATTCCTGATTCACTCGGTGGTTTCACAAAATCCCTGGAATTCCTAGGCATTTAACAAAATCCCTGAAAATCGCGACAATTTTGTAAACATATTCCCTGAAATTAATATATCGCATTCTCAGTGTTTGTTTCGGCAATACTGCTTGAAATTGGTAAAGACAAAAGCGTGTAATAAATCAAAATATTTTTTTCCTGCATTGACATGAAATAACCTTTATAGATTTAAAATAGTTGCATAAATATGTTATAAAAATATAAAATAATTCAATAATTCAAGTGACAAAAACAATATCTATCACTATCAGTTGTTGCATCAGTGTTCAATTGCCATAATCATCCAATGGATCAGAGTACCTTCTGTGATATCTTTTTGAAACAAAGTCACGTCAGTCAAACCACACTCATATATATCAACATTTGCTTTTGAAAGAGGGAAGAGTGACATCGCGAGTTACACATAACCCGAGCCTTGTAACATTTACACCTTTGTGTCTGACATGATTTTGTGCCACTACAGTTAGATTTCACAAAACCCTGTCCACCACATACAGACTTTGACTTGACTGCAGATCTCAGCGATACAAGTTTCTCAGTCGACATATCTGCAATAGTGTAGAGAGATGTGGCACACACATCAAACTGGTTGCGTGAATACTTTCCACACATGACACCGGCTTTTACAGCAAGTGTGGACATGCCGTTGTCAGTAATGTCCTTTACAACTCCTTGGATCGGCTCTCCCTCTGTCAACACCAGGAATTGGTATTGTCACATTGCCACCCACAGCAACCTCAGAGAGAACAATCTTGCTCCGTTTCACCATTCTCTGCTTGAAGAATCTGCGACCCTCCTGCCCTCACTGACGTGTCTCTCAGTAACAAAGTCTGTTGATGGAGAGCGTTCTGGTTGCGGCTCTTGTTCTGGTTGCAGTTCTTGTTCTGGTTGTGGCTCTGGTTCTGGTTGCGGCTCTCGTTGTGCTTGCGGCTCTTGTTGTGCTCTTGCGGCTCTTGATTACTCTCGCTCAAGATGATCAAGCAGTATTGTCAAGACAAACACTGAGAATGCGATATATTCATTTCAGGGAATATGTAAAAAGAAATGTCCTGATTTTCAGGGATTTTGTTAAATCCCTAGGAATTCCAGGGATCTTGTGAAACCACCGAGTGAATCAGGAATTTTATAAAATCCCTGAAATTTTCAGTGATTCTACAAAATCACGGATTTGACGTATTCACTGTAACATATACACATATATCATAATGTATTCTTTTCTCATACTTATCCAAGTCCATGGGACCAGTGAAGATCCGGGTTAGAACTGGTGTTCAGCAACCCGTCCACTGTTTATCGTGTTTTGAAAAATATTGCAAATGGATATGGCACTGAGCACCAGGGAGGCGCAGGTAGGCCCAGAAAATTGACTGTCGGTGACAGGAGGCGGCTTGGTATTCTTGTTTCTAAAAACAAACGAAGGAGTTTAGAAAACTTAAGGCTGGATATGATTGATAGGGGAACTGTGGCTGTCTGTAAGGAGACAATTAGAACTGAGCTGCATGCAATGGGTTGGCAGAAAAGTCGAGGAATTCTGAACCCCCCCTTTCAAAATTCCTGGATCCGCCCATGGCCCCTCTGTGTATTTGAAGGGAATATGAACAGTGAGCGGTACACAGATATTCTCGAGGGACATTTACTTCCATCTGCTCACGTGTTCTATGGAATTTTTGGATTTTCCAGCAGGACAACGACCCAAAACATCGTTCAAAGCATTCACAGGCCTGGTTTCGGACCCCAAATATGACATTATTAGATTGGCCAAGCTATAGCCCTGACCTAAATCCAATAGAAAATGTTTGGGGACTTATGAAGGAAAGTGTCAATAAGAAAAATCTGACAAATATTGCTGAAATGAAAGAAGAGGTGGTCCGATATTAGGACAGCGTGGACCACGACTTTCTAACTTCTTTGATCAGTAGTATGCCCCGCCGCATTGAAGCCTGCATTGCTGCCAATGGTGACTTGACAAAAAACTAACTGTTCACCTGTTTTTGAATCCTGAGTTATGTTCTGCTAATATTCACATTTAATACGTGAGTAATGAGTGAAAAAAATTACAATCTTAAATTCTCAATAATTTCTGGTTGTACTGTACCTGCAGTTAGAATGCAACGTTTACCGTGTTACTCAATTTTCAGTTTGTGTGTTACATAATTGCCTTCGGAGTGAGGTTTTATAACGGATGAAGACCAACATCCAAATAGAAACGGTGTCCGCCCAGTCCGTAGACAAACCAAATTTCATTTGTTGCACTCTGTAGACAAACAGAAATAGGGTGATTACCTGGTGTCTAGACAGTGTCTGTTTACCCGAGCGTGGTGATGTTGTGACAAGTTATTAACCTTGTTAAGGAATATAGCCTTTGATCAACAGTTTTATAATATTTTCACATATGCAGTTGAGAGTTAAAACAGAGAAACAGAAGTAAAAGATCTTAAACTGACACTGAGTCAAGCTAGTTAAGACCCATTCACATAGGAAAAAGAATGTCAAATTATTTTTTCAAATTTATATTATACCGCACCGCTATATGGTATTGTTACTTTGATTAGAACAAGAATCGTTCCCGCAAACGACAGGCATAATGTCTGAATCGACAATCGTATATTTGTATGCAGGGTGTATAAATAGTGCAGCACATGTTCCGTGCCGATCACGCCAGTCTTTGTGCGAGTGTCGTGAATGCGGCAGGCGAAGCTGCTCGCCCTCGGGTGAGGCACTCCAGTATACACGTTGCATCAACTTTGCCATTCACCTTCCGAATTGACGGAGAATTCTTACCGAAAACAACTACTGGTCAGCCTTGTGGCTTTATAGCATTTATACCATACTGACGAGTAAGGGTTGAGCAACAACGGCGCCTGTAAACCCCTATACAACTGGTATTGGCTATTGAATCACATGACATGGTGAGGCCTTTCCTTGCGTCCTTCAGTATAAGACTGGAGCATTAACCTACAGGATTAACTAAAGAGCAGTATCCAGCGTTTAAGGATTATTTCCGGACTGAAGAGGTGCATGACATAAGTTGTTCCGGTACATGGGGCGTTGTGGGTGGAAGCATGTGACCGGCTGAATCGATCGCGTCAGCAACACTTTTACATCGACAATCGGATCATACTTCCTCGTCGCAGTGCGGCTCGGACGAGAGTACAGCCCTAGACTGGTTACCCGGGTGTTGCCGTGAGTTTGTCACGGTTGAGGAGATACCTCCTTTCCGTCTTACCTTACTTAAGTCGTGTTGTCATCCGATCCATGACCGTCAGAAGGGCGACAATCGTCGACTGAGGTGGAGTTTCACCTGAAACCGGCAGCACGTGATAACGAGTGGGCTTGTTTGTGCAGCCGAACTATTGACCCCATCTTACCCCAGGTGAAATCAACTTGTTATTTGAAACTGTCAAAAGACAGCGTATCAACACACCGCACTATTGTGCACGTTATGTACGGAGTTTGTGTCTTTGCGGCAATATTTGATTAAACTTGTGACTGATCAACGCTTACCGGAAATAATACCGTTATATACGCACGTGTGTTGACAGACTCGGTTCAGTTAACAGTAAAGAAGAAACCAGGTCGACAAAACCCACCTAATTGATATCCGTAATTGGGCCACACTTAAGTTGTGTGTCGAGGCATGTGAAGATAGGTGACACATTTAGCTGACACATATCGCACTGTTGCTTCCTCCACAATATCCCGCCTTATCATGGGCAGGCCGCATGTTCCTGTGATGATGTGAAGAGAGTGGACTTTGCTATCAGATACTGCCTGTGTATTGTGGATGCCCTGTGTGTGATGGCAAGCTAATGGCCCACGGCTATTCAGCAAAACAATGGATATATTTATTTCCCTGTATAACCATTTTCGGCAAAGTTATGGCCTCCCCACCGACCTCGTCACCATTGGAGCAAGTAAGATTTGTTTTATTCAAGCGTTTTTGTCTACATCTGTTATTTGTGTTTCTGTCACCTGTCAAGTATTAAATGTCTTCTGTCACTTCAGCAACATAGAAGGGAGATAACTGCTTCATGCTTTAATAGATACACACACTGTTTCACTCTGCAAGTATTTATTCCATATCCTAGGGAGTCTGCTATAAATTGTTAATATTACCCCATGTTCAAATTACCCAATGTTTGTCATCTGTAAACAGTTGCTTTGAGGATTGTATATACAATGTGTAGTGTGTGTATCTGTATCTGTCAGTCTGTGGAGTGAGTGAGTGAGTTTAATTTTACGCCGCACTCAGCAATATTCCAGCTATATGGCGGCGGTCTATAAATAATCGAGTCTGGACCAGACAATCCAGGGATCAACAGCATGAGCATCGATCTGCACAATTGGGAACCGATGACATGTGTCAACCAAGCCAGCGAGCCTGACCACCCGATCCCGTTAGTCGCCTCTTACGACAAGCATGGATTACTGAAATTTCATTCTAATCTGGACCTTCACGGGTCATGAGCCTGTGGAGGCGGTGGAGTAGCCAAGTGTTTTAGGCGTTCGCTTGTCATGTGAAGACCTGGGTTCGATTCCCCACATGGGCACGATCATGTGTGAAGCCCATTTCTGGTGTCCCCTGCCATGATATTTCTGGAATATTGCTAAAAGTGGTGCAAAGCTAAACTCACTCACTCACTCAGTATGCCTGTCCTAAATAATGCAGAAATAATAGTTTCGGTTGTGTACTACGACCCCATTGAGATACCATGCTGCAGTTTGACTTGATTCATACAGTACACACACTCTAGACTAATCAGTCCGTGCTATTGCTCACACCTATGAAATTGCCAAATTTTTTCACACCTAAAAAAGCCACAATTTATATTTAAGAATAACTAAACATCAATTTGCCATCTATGGACTAATTCAACATGGTCAAACAAAATATTTGTTGTCTAACTTTAAAATTCACATCTTCATCCATGTAAGGATTTTAGTGGTAGATGGTTTATCAAGCTGTGAGAGTGATGTCCCTTTGCTGACATGCTTGATGTTAATATGAACCTTCACGAGAGATGAAAAGTTTTTTTTAGATCATCATGACATCCACATGCAGATTAATTTCAAAGTTATAGTCTGTTGTTAGTCTACTAGATACTTTTGTCCATTTAATAAGATATTCTGCACAGGGTTGGAAATAACTTTAAAATTGCTAGTGTACTCCGGAACAGTAGCACATGTAAAATCACTTGCCCTAATAATTTTTCCACTATACCGTCCGTTTTCTTGTTGATCTTTTACAATAAACAACATAGTTCACATTGGAAAGTCAACTGGACACCGGTACAGTGTGATATACAAATTTGCTTGCCCGACAGAAAAACACACTGGACTCGGGCGTCGGGCAATGGGTTATTTCCACCCCTACTGCAATGAATAAATAAGAAACTGAAATCAAGTGTTCATTATAGAACAGTCAATACCTTTTTGAAGGGAGGATGCATCGTCATTATGTTTCTTAAGTGAAAGTCGAAAATGTGTTGGTGAGACATGTGTAGATTACAAATAGAAAATTATGATAAATATTGCACCAAAATTTGTTACAAATATAATCTGAAAAAAGACCCCCCAAAATGGTCCCCAAATGCATCAAATAACTTTTAATAACATCTATATTTAAACATTTTGAAGTCGGACATGCACCAAACCCTTCATTGATTTTATTTACACTTAAAAATGTTGTAGTTGTGCACGTCCGTCTCTCCTGACTACCATACACACTAGGGGTGAAACGGTACGCTCTTACCATGGTACGGTACATGTTGTTGTACAAGGCCTTTGGTTCAGTCCGTTTCAGTTTGGTATATGAGATATGACCATAATTTTCTTTGAGTAACTAAATAAATTGTACACACCCCACTCAAACTCAGTTGGGTAGTTTTCCATTTATTGTAAAAATATAATAAAGTTTCAATGTTTGTTTACATGTTTGTATTTGTATTTGATCTGTAGTATGAGAAACAATAAGAAAGACTGCAAATTGCCAAGTTCATGTGCGGAAATAGAATCTTTCAATATACCTCAGTCAGTGTCAGTTATTTGATCTGTCCTCGGTAATCTCTATCACATTTTTGTGCCTACGCACGTTAGATCAAGTGTATTGAGTATTTACAAAAGTTTAAGCGTACTTGTACGCAATAGACTTAATAGGAATTGAGCTTTCACATAAATATTTGTGTAATTTACGCAGATGTGCAGCTTATCTGTACCTCTGTGTATGTAACATTCACAATGCACAAACGTAGGTCGTTATTCATGGGCTGCTTCTAAATCATGTTCAGTGTTCTGTCTTGTTAGTACCCGAAACATAGATATGTCACCATTCCCCATGGTGTGAAATATACTACCCATCAAAAGTTTAGACTCACTTAAAGCACTCACTATATGTTATGCATATATGTGAGGTTACATCAAAGATGAATTTCTCCACTAACTTTGGGAACAAACTGCAAACTTTATGCAGATGAATTGCACGAGGATCATGCATTAAATTGGTAAAAAGCATGTGCAAATATCGTGCATGTGAACAGCTGTGTTGTGGTGTAACATTTTCATCATTTTTTTAACCCATGATAATAATCTTTTCAACGTTACGAATTTGTTTTACAATACATCAGTTCATGTGTAAACAGTACCTTTAAACAGTATGGAAATTTTGCAAAATCTAGTTTAGAAGAGTTGATTTATGTGAGTGGCTACATTTACACTAGTGAGTCTAAACTTTTGATGGGGAGTATATATTAATTTCTTTCAGACCTTTTTTGTTAATTTTCGCTGAAAGTAATTTATCCAATATTTATTGATAATCAAGTGATATTTGGTTAACAATTATCGTCCTCCTGGTCCTTGTACTTGCGAGTCTGCTTAATGTCTTCATGCAGCAAATGACCCATCAAGATAACCCATGCTTGTTGTAACAGGCGACTAACGGGATTGGGTGGTCAGGCTCGCTGACTTGGTTGACACATGTCATTGTATCCCAATTGTGTAGATCGATGCTCATGCTGTTGATCACAGGATTGTCTGGTCCAGACTCGATTATTTATAGACCACTGCCATACAGCTGGAATATTGCTGAGTGCGGAGTTAAAATACACTCACTCACTCACTCATGCAGCAAATTTAGTTACAGAGTTGAAAGGTAGCATAAGGTTGTGTATCCAGGTCAGTCACAGTCACGCCGAAGACCCGGGTTCGATTCCCCACATGGGCACAATGTGTTAAGCCCATTTCTGGTGTTCCCCGCCGTGATATTGCTGGAATATTGCTAAAAGCGGCGTAAAACCAAACTCAGTCAGTCAGGTCAGTCACATAGGTGAGATAGTCTGAAGCATTTCCTTCTAATTTTGGACTGATGTACTGCACTAGATATGATATTTGTATCAACACATTCCCTGATACTGGTAACTGGGTGGGCGCAGTATCTTATAGGTTATCTACAATAATTCTGATCCATGCACTAGCCCAGTGGTTAAAATGGTCGTTTGTCTTGCTGAAGATCTGGGTTTGCTTCTCCACTTGGGGGACAATATGTGAAGCCAATTTGTTGTGTTATCTGGTGTGATATTGAAGGAGTATTGCTTAAATCGGCACAAAACCATCCATGCTCATTCATTGACTCATTACAGTGGGGTTGAAGATCTGGGTTAGAAATGATCTTTGTCAACCCATGCTTGTTGAAAGAGGCCACTAACAGGATTGGGTTCCTGCTTGCTGACTTTGATGATGTTTGTATCCCAATTGTGTGGATCGATGCTCATGATGTCTGTCACTGGATTTTACAGACTCATTTATTTACACACCGTTGTCATAGGTGAATATTGATGAGTGGAGCCTAACTGTATCCAAACAATAAATCTCGAGGACAGATCAAATAACTGAGGTATACTGAAAGATTTTATTTCCGCACATGAATGGGGTATCCAGTGTGCATTAGGGGTGAAATGGTATACCATGGTACCAGTACACCATAATGCAATCCAAAAATTTGGTATTTTCGGTTTTCGTACCTCATTTTATTAAAACATTTAAACCTTTTCTAAAATGTCTAGAAATCGAATCATTTTGTCAAAATCTATGCATTTCTTTTCTTTTCAGCATTATGGTCATATCTCACATACAAACTGAAACGGACTGAACCAAAGGCCTTGTACAGCAATATGTACCGTACCATATCACCTCTTCCCTTGTTGAATTATGTTGTGGTCTATGTTGATCAGTGCAGGTGTTACCATGTGTTTAGTGTGTCTCACAGTCCCTGGACCCGTGAAGATCCGGGTTAGAATATTGATCTTCAGTAACACATGCTTGTCTACCCGTGAAGGTCCGGGTTAGAATATTGATCTTCAGCAACCCATGCTTGTCTACCCGTGAAGGTCCGGGTTAGAATATTGATCTTCAGCAATCCATGCTTATCATAAACGCGGCTGATGGGATCGGGTTGTCAGGCTTGGTGACTAGGTTGACACATCATATCCCAATTGCATAGATCGATGCTCATGCTGTTGATCACTGGATTGTCTGGTCTATTACAGACGTCACCATATGGCTGGAATATTGCTGACTGTGGTGTAAAACTCAACTCACTCACTGAGTCCCTGGACGGCAACCCATGCTTGTCTACCCGTGAAGGTGCGGGTTAGAATTTTGATCTTCAGCAACCCATGCTTGTCTACCCGTGAAGGTGCGGGTTAGAGATTTTGATCTTCAGTAACCCATGCTTGTCTACCCGTGAAGGTTTGGGTTAGAGATTTTGATCTTCAGTAACCCATGCTTGTCTACCCGTGAAGGTCCGGATTAGAATATTGATCTTCAGTAACCCATGCTTGTCTACCCGTGAAGATGCGGGTTAGAATATTGATCTTCAGTAACCCATGCTTGTCTACCCGTGAAGGTGCAGGTTAGAATATTGATCTTCAGTAACCCATGCTTGTCTACCCGTGAAGGTCCAGGTTAGAATATTGATCTTGAGCAACCCATGCTTGTCTACCCGTGAAGGTGTGGGTTAGAATATTGAGAGCTTCAGCAACCCATGCTTGTCTACCCATGAAGGTCCGGGTTAGAATATTGATCTTCAGCAACCCATGCTTGTCTACCCGTGAAGGTCCGGGTTAGAATATTGATCTTCAGCAATCCATGCTTATCATAAACGCGGCTGATGGGATCGGGTTGTCAGGCTTGGTGACTAGGTTGACACATTTCATCATATCCCAATTGCATAGATCGATGCTCATGCTGTTGATCACTGGATTGTCTGGTCTATTACAGACGTCACCATATGGCTGGAATATTGCTGACTGTGGTGTAAAACTCAACTCACTCACTGAGTCCCTGGACGGCAATATTTTCCCTTCCACCCAACTCTTTCTGCAGAGCTAAATGCCGAAATGAAACAAGTCTAGATTTACTGAGGTTCATGTTGTCAATCTCCCTTCTCACTGGGGCGTTTCTATCAAAATATATATATTCACTGACTAGGCGTTAGTCTACCAAGTGGATAGAATATATGATTGTCACATTGATGAATCACACAGGTCATCTTATCCCATTTGCATAGATCGATACTCATGCTGTTGATCACTGGATTGTCTGGTCCAGACTTGATTATTTACAGACTACCGCCATATAGCTGGAATATTGCTGAGTGCGGTATTAAACTAAACTCGCTTACTCACTCACTCACTCACTCACTCATGCAGCACATTTAGTTACAGAGTAAAAAGGTACCATAAGGTTGTGTATCCAGGTCAGTCACATAGGTGAGATAGTCGCTGAGTGCGGCATTAAACAGCAAGCCAACCAACCAACCAACATTTATGAACCAGGTTTGATTGGCCACAAAAGGACAAAGTGTAGAAAGGTTTCTGGTGGCAACTTATGTAACATTCATGAAATATTGCTGGAAGTGGTAAGAAACCTTAAAGGTCACATGCAACTAAAAAATCAAACATAATTAAAACACAATTATCACTTATTCATGACATATAATATACATTGCTGGTTATGAAAAAAACATATAAACAAAATTATAAGCGTACAATCGCAAATCAAAAGTGCAATAATGAATATTGTGTACTTGGGTTTACTTCCCAAGAAACAAAGCAGCCGGGATACTGAACCCAGTCAGAGCGGGTGGGTGTGCACTCAAGTGGAACGGCTGGTTCATTTGCAGATGCCCTCACTGCTAATTGTGTGTGTATATATAGAGATGTTGGGTTTTGTAAATACATGCTCATTTTTTGTGTATCACATTTTGCAGTCAACAGACATCATAACATGTCATTTGTACAAGTATCACACCTGCCTGTCTGTGTAATTACATAATGTGACAGAGACCGAACTCGGTCCATAAATCAATGCATTTTGTTTATGGTGTATAGCCTGATTGATGTTAAGTTCAAATTGCATGTGGTCAGTGATCGCAGTTGTGTATGGAATATGGTCATTAGCAGATAGGCAGGCTGACACATCGGTGTCAATAAAACAGACATTGAGTTTTGTCTGTGACAACGACATATCTATATCACAGTTAGAAATTCTGTCAACGCTAAATAATGACATTGCTTTTAAGTATCGAACTGAGAAAGTGACTCGGTAAGAAGAACGTGTGGTGAAATAGACAAATGAAATTATATAAACAGTTAATCTACTGTCATAACATATAAAAAGCTCGCGCCTGTGAAATATCAACAAAACATTAGAAAAATAGCTCACACCAAAGCCTTCACCGAGTATTCACCGGACAACCCGCTTCCAAGCTGCGCGAACCTATTTCACTGCGCTGGGGGAAAATTAGTGAATCGTTTGTACTACAATTTCGCGCGTTTTATTCATCGTGTTATTTTTCAACTTTATAAGTTGAATTTGCATTTTTGATGATTTGTTTCGGTAAGTCCATACAGAAAGGTATCAGAATCTGCAAAGTTGTGTTTTACGTTGCATGTGACCTTTAATATGACACTTCTAGCTTTTGGCATGGAAATGTGTGGGTAAGGCTACTGGTTGGCATGCCACCTTGGTTTGCTGGAATATTGCTGACTTCTGTCACCAGCTAGAACCTTGTTCATCATGAAGAGTCTGTAGACCTGCAGTACCCATCAAACCAAATAAGTCCCCATAAAGATCTGGATTAGAATTCAGGGATCAAAATAGTGCTTAGTTTGGGTACCATGGCATGGTGAGTGAGTGAGTGAGTTTAGTTTTACACCGCACCCAGCAATATTCCAGCTATATGGCGGCGGTCTGTAAATAATTGGATCTGGACCAGACCATCCAGGGATCAACAGTATGAGCATCAATTTGCTCAATTGGGATATGATGACATGTGTCAACCCAGTCAGCGAGCCTGACTACCCGATCCCGTTAGTCGCTTCTTACGACAAGCATGGGTTACTGAAGATCAATTCTAACCCGGATCTTCACGGGTACCATGGCATGGTAAATATTGAAATGGCATGTATGAAACATTTCATTCAGCCCTGGCAGAACAACTAAAATTATGAAGATAATACACAACATGATTCATTTAATGGAAAATATGTTAAATTTGACCACCTCAAATGATTTAAAACAAAGTTTCACACCCGATAAATCTGCTTATTGGTGGGACTCTCAGTCTCACAGCTTAACATATGGTCGTGGGCCTTTTGAGTGGCAGTGCATAATATATAACAAGAAATCCCGTTTTGGATGATAACATAGTTGGTGGGTTAGTTTAAGGGTCGAGGACAAATCAACCTGAGCTTTTTTTTGCAGTCATGATAGCGTTCAAGAAATCCAGCTCTCGAGTTAACAGGTTTACATGATCATGATGATGTCTGATTTATTAAACAATAGATTGAAATGGCTTTATTGTTGTGATGTGTTAACTTTAATTGGATCATTAAAAGGTATGAGCACACTTTTTGTTCCCAATGGGACTCATCAGTTATCTGTCTGATGCCCAATGGCACCTTAAATTGAACTGAATTTATATTATATTCCATATTCAATGTTTCTTTTTAGATGACCTGAGGATTAGAATTTAACTTTTGAAAGCACAAGCACAAGACTTTTTAAGCTACAAGTTAAATGAAGTTTAAATAGCAAAGAAATAAAAATAATTCCAAACTATCAATAACCTTAATATCTTAATTTTGACACTTAACACCTACACTGCCTACCGCTGTACTAGATTTCTCGGTGTGACCACTGTCAGTTTTCTTTTTGTCAGGACTTATCCCCGATTCCTCACCACTTTCCCCTTCACACTTCCGTTTTAATTTGTTTGTTATATTATTTGCAATAATGTTCGATCATATACCGGTATGTCAAATTAGACAAATGCATGTGTTTGCTGAGGTCCACCATTATTGAATCAGAAAATCCTGATGTTATACTAAGCATGTGATTGGCTATAAGTTCCGTGGATTTTAAATACAGAATCTTTCGTTAATTGTCTTCAATAAATAAAGGGAAGTAGCACCAAACTTGAGTATGGCGATGTTTTTATGGAACCATTTTCATATTTTTTCTGATTTAAATCAACAAAATCATGGAACGCTAAGAAAAGGTGGCCTTTATAAAAAAAACTGAATGTTACTATGAATTTTTAAACGCATCTAGTGTATTAGCGTCTGTTAATTTGGACCCTTGATGAACAAGTTTTGATATATATTTTGACCCTCATTATATTGAAGTATTTTGTGATAAATCAACAAACCAATCTCTACAACAGTCTACTACCATATATAGTATGATTCTGACTATATACTTGGTGTGCAGAAAACCACTTACTCTTAAATGTCGAAAAAAACAAAAGAACTGATAATTGACTTTCAGAGTAAACCCACAGAAATGCTTCCAGTGATAATCAACGGTGAATGTGTTGAGACAGTGTCGGAGTATAAGTACTAGTATCTGGGAACCTTCATTGACTCTAAGCTGAACTTGAACTCTAACACTGAAGCCCTATACAAAAAGTGTCAACAACGTCTTCATCTCATGGGTAAACTGAGATCTTTTAATGTTAACCCATCTGTGATGTCATCTTTTTATGTAGCATTTATTCAGAGTATTTTAACATTTTCCATCCATTGTTGGTACGGGTCTCTCTCAGTTCATCTCAAATCTAAAATAGACAAAATTGTTAACACTGCAAGTAAAATGGCTGGAGTCAGATTTGAATGTTTATCATCAATATATGAGCGGCAAATCGTGAATCAAGCTGTCAAAATCATATCTGACCGTACTCACTACTTAAACTCGGAATACAACCTCCTCCCTTCAGGCCGCCGCTACAAAGTTCCAATTGTAAAAAATAAGAGAGCCCGTACATCCTTTATTCCAAGTACCACATCTCTCTTAAACAAATGTGAACATACCTAAATCAAAGAATTTATGTAAATATGTTTGGTATCTCTCTAATGTGTCAGTAGCTCTGCTGATGTAACACAAATTCCTGAAAAGGCATTAAAGTATAATTCTATTCTATTCTATTCTATTCTATTCTATTCTATTCTATTCTATTCTATTCTATTCTATTCTATTCTATTCTATTCTATTCTATTCTATTCTATTCTATATCTATATGAAAAAGTGTTGATACAAGGCTTTCATGAAAAGGTGAGCACATCCTGCTGCTTCCCATTCACAAACACATGCACAGCCAACTCATTTGTTCAACTGAAATATACCCACATAGGAACATATGACACATGTCGAAGTAGAATTCTTCGGATGTCAGTATTTTGAAATGTCCTCCACATGTCTACTGTAAAGCTTCTTGACATATTACGAAGGTCTTGACTAAGATTTTAAATGTTGAACTTTGCTCAGGCTATAAGTATTGTGATGCAATTTGGTGCAGTAGTCAAGTGACCCTTACCTTAGAGTGCATGTAGAGTTATCTGTAGGACATTATCAGTGATGTGGAGAGACAATATATGTATCACAATAGAGATGCTATCTCACCACCAGCAAAGTGTAATAGCATGATTTGACAAATCTTTCAGAGTGAAGGGCAAACTCCCCTTGCATCACACGTGTCCATGTTGACAGTGCTTTTCTCATAATATAATCAGACTTCAGTGTCAGGCTTATTACTACTGAGATCACTGTTTGAGTGGAAAACAACCTGCCACGTCTTATGTGCTGAATATGGAATGAAGGACTGTGTTCTGTAGGACCATTTCTTCCTGTGGTACATCTACATAGGAGTTGCAGCGACATCAGAAGATGGCTGATGCAGAGCTTTCATATTATTTATCACAGAATCTGTGCAGTTGCCTTCTGGTTTAAATTTAAAATTGAAATTTGAAAGCAAATGAAATTATGTGTGTTGTATTATATGCCCTATACTGAAGGTAGATGGACGTTTTTAGGGCTGAACTCTTGCAAAGCACATACAATGTTGACTGCCCTCATAGGTGCACATAGCTTACGTGATAAGTGTGATATCTCTATGACAAGGATCAACAAAGTATTTTGTTGAAATGCAGTGGCCAAACAAGAAGACATTTGGATTATTGTCAGCATTAACAGTTCTCTGAAGGGGAGCCTTTTCACTGGAACGCTCATCCTAGTGTTTAGGACGTTCTGAGTATGGAAGTGTCATCACTTATGCTTCAGAATACCAGAGCAGGGAATCGCTCTACGAGTTCACGTCCTCGTTTCTGTGTTCAGTTGACTATGAATGCACTCATAGTGTTAATAGGTAAGGGGAAGTTTGCGAGATTAATGAACAACGCTTGTTTTACGCCACATCATTGTCTGAATGTTTCCACATTGAACTATGGTCACTTTGTTCTTGTGTGTCAAGTTCAGGCACAACGCTGTCTTGGGTCTGGGTTAAAGTATTGACACTACTCTGGAGTTGATTAGCCATAGCAGGTCGGAGTGAGTGAGTGAGTTAATATTTATCGTCACATCGGCAATATTTCAGCAATATCGTGATGAGAACATTTTTTAATTTTATTAAAGATGAATAAAGTTAGAAATTGAAAAACCTGTTGACGAAGAACAGTAAAACTACTAGTGTATCACAGATATCCATTTAAAACTAGCAATTAAATTTTAAATATTGGAACAATAAATGACAGCAGGTCGGAGAGAAGTTGTAGGCATTGTGTTGTCATATAATAAGGTCATAGGGCTTAATCTTACCTTCATGTTGAATAGGGGCCGTGGGGTAGCCTAGTGGTTAAAGCGTTCGCTCATGCTGAAGACCCTGGTTTGATTCCCCACATGGGTACAATGTGTGAATTTCTGAGTCCCCCGCCGTCATAATGCTGGAATATTGCTTAAAGTGGCGTAAAACCATACTCACTCACTCATGTAAAATACTTTAATTTCATTGGTCAATGATGTTTTAACAAGTTTCCAGTTTCCGGAAAAAATATTACACGCTACCACTGTAACTGCCAAACTGAGTTCACTCTGTACATATCTATTTTACTGACTTTCACTGCTTTATTTAAACTATTTTATACATTGAATTGTTTGCCCACTCAACTTTAACATAATTAACCATTTTTATATCAGTTTAAGCTTGTCAGAATATGTTTCACTGATTTAAAAGATCCAGTCGAGAGGCAGACGCCATTTTGATTACATGTCATATAGTCCGTAGCAAGCTTTTTGATCTTCAAAATAGAATGTAATGATATTTGTACATTCAACATGGCAGTAAGATACTTGCTAGGTGCTCCTGCAGTTTTGTAGATATATAAGTGTGCTGTAACCTGTATGCTAAAAGGTGTAAGGAGTGAGCTGTAGTAGGTAGGGCTGTAACGATGCATCGAACTCAATTGATGGATTGCAATTGTTGAGTCTCTGATAGCAGTTAATCAAAGGTAGAAACGAAAAACTATCGATGCATTGATAATATGTGTGACTATCAATGGTTTACTGATTGACTTCTGTACTGATAAATGCACAGGGCAAAATATAGGAAGTTCATATACCACAAGTATCAGATTCGTTACTTTGTTATCTGCCCTTGTTAAATCTTAGGCAAACAGGGCATGCGACTCGGAGTTTGAAACTGTGATTAACAGTGTGTTTGAACTATTTACTTGATCTGAGTTTCAAGTTTCTTGTCAGTTATTAATAGACACTGAAACTACTTCAACTTGTCTTTATTTCATATCGACTATGCATTCATTTGGGAAATGACTTCAAATGAGACAATTCAAGGAGAAAGAAACTACTGCAATAGTATTGTAATAGTTGGTGACAACAGACTATCGCTATCGCAATAGTATATTGCAATAGACTATCACTATGACAATGTAGTTGTTTCCCCATTCATAGTAACCCCTAGTAATAGGTATGCAGGGTTTTATGTGACACGCAAATGCACGAGTGTAGAGAATGAACGCAGAAATACAATTCACTACTTCCAGAGGGATGCAAAATATTATTCATTGTACCCACAACACATCTATGACTTTGCTAAGTGTTTGGATGTTTCTTTACATGCATCATTTCATCCATCAGACTACATTCGTTGTTTTATTCTAGGCTCTGAAGAAATGATCAAAACGTACAGTTCTCTACACTGTTACTTTACGGGACACTCATATTGTCCCATCCTCGATAATCTCCAGGGTATATGTTACGATCACTCTCCACTATACCCTGGATACATCCACGGCTTGGCTCGATAATTCTATTACCTCCCTTTGCTGGCTCCGCATTCTCTCAGTAGCCAATCAGATAAGCCGCCGTTACATCTGAGCTTGCCAGTGTCAACAAAGATAGCGGTCGCAGTCGCGAAGGTTTGTACGCAGTGCCACTCAGATTTTTGAGGAAATAATACAGACAAATTGACAGATCTGAAACTTATATGTAAAAGAACTCCTTCTACCTCTTTCAGAGTACCTCTGCATCAATTGTGTTTACCAAGTTTAAACGGCTAGATAATTTAAGAAGTGAAAGTGAGTTGTGATTGGTTCGCTCAACTTCCCAGCGTAGACACCTGCTTTGATAAAAAGCCAGCCAAGGGAGGTAATAAAATCATCGGGCCAAGCCGTGGATGCATCCAGGGTATAGTGGAGAGTGATCGTAACATATACCCTGGAGATTATCGAGGATGATATTGTTCGCAAGGACCTTAGAAACTTATAACTGGGGGTCCTTCGTGAGTTGAGGTAAATCCCTGGTAGGGCTAAAGGTGTAAGCAGTGTGCAGTAGTCGGATGCAACAACTTCTCCATGAGTACATGCCCCTGCTAAATGGTACCTTTTCATTTCAGTGTTTGTGGAGGCCATTGCCATCTTCAAGGTCGACGTGACACCGTTTGGGCGGGGCTTCTTCTGCAATGACCAATCTCTGATGTATCCATACCATGACGACACGGTCACCATGGTGGATGCAGCTCTCATCGGCGTCCTCCCACAGGTGCTACTGGTATGTAATGTTTTAATACTTCAAAGGTTCATTTGGGGTGATTGGGGTAGCCTAGTGGTTAAAGCATTCATTCGTCACAGCGAAGACACGGGTTCGATTCCCCACATGGGTACAATGTGTGAAGCTCATTTCTGGTGTCCCCTGTCGTGATATTGCTGAAATATTGCTAAAAACGACGTAAAACTAAAAACTTGCTCACTCACTTACTCAAACATCATTTGACCACATTTACAACAAACTGACAGAAGTAATGAACTTGGATGTTTTTGTCCAAACTAATTGCTGTATTTTGTATCATGTATAATTGATGGAGATAATTATCATAGTTTTAACAAACAAACAGATATAGTAAATTACCTGTAAATATGAGCTGCTCACACGTTACAAATAGTCTATCAAAACCTTCACGGCCATGAGAGGCTGTTCATAGCGGAAATATTCAGTTAAAGGCAAGTGATTAACTGGATCAAGTTCTGACACCTTGTTCCCAATTAATATTGAAACTGTGATTAGGCTGTAGCTTATATATAACTAGATTTGTCTTTCAACCGATGTTCAAAGCAAAATACCTAATTTCCACACTTACAGAGAGTAACTCTTCTGTCTACATGTATATGTCCATGAAACTGTCTTTATTATATGTTTATAAGGTCTATCTTGGCATCTGGGTGGTCAAAAGGGGGTTGGCAGCATCATTCATCAAGCCAGTTATTTGTATCAGCAGTTGTTAGGGAAACCTTCCTTCCCTCCCTCCCTCACTCACTCACTCACTCACTCACCCACCCCCCTCCCTCACTCCGTAAACCCACCCACCCACTCAGCCACCCACTCACTCCCTCACACGTAAACCCACCCACCCACTCAGCCACCCACTCACTCACTCACTCACTCATTCCGCAAACCCACCCACTCCCTCATTCCGTAAACCCACCCACTCACCCACCCACTCACCCACTCACGCCAAACCCACCTTACTCCTCACTCAAAAACCCACCCACCACTCCCTCACTCCAAACCCACCCACCCACCCTCTCAAACCACCCACCCACTCTCACTCACTCACTCACTCCTCACTTGTTTCAGATTTTGCAATAGAAGCCTTAGGCGCCTACTTATTGACTGGCCTCAGTTGCAAAGCGGACCTTCTTCAACATGTATGGGAAGCTGCTCTTCGCTCAACTGGGCGTGGCATGTTTTGGTGGAGGGATCTGCTATCTGACAACGGAAGTGGTCAAACTGGTGGTTGGGCGGCTCCGACCACACTTCTTTGATGTTTGCAAACCTGATTTCTCCAAGATCAACTGCAGTACTGGCTACATCGTCGACTATGTTTGCCAAGGCACGAATGATGCACTGATAATTGATGCAAAGTAAGCAGAGGCCCTTATGATTTCTATGTTTGATTACAGATGAACATATGAGGCCCGACAATATTACCGCTCTTTTTTCAGGTAAATAATGGCCGCTCCAGGGAATTACGTGTTGGTTTTCTTAGTAAGATTGATTGGAGCATTGATGATATTTTCAAGTTCGTGAAGTGTTGTTCCTAATCATGCCACATAATAAGATGGCAGGGATAGAATGGCATTTTTTTCGAAGGGTACCATCAGGCACCGGACCGATAATTCACGGTGCCTTTGTGAAAGTAAGCGTGTTTAACATAAAAAATGATTACATCATTTCAAGTAATTGTTAAATGAATCAGACATCATGTAAACCTGTCAAATTGAGAGTTGGATTTTCTGAGCACTATCAAGACTGCCAGATTAGTTTAGCTTCATTTGTCCTGGACCACAAACCATGTTATCATTCAATACAGGATTACCTGTTATGTGACTGGCATTTATAATGGCCACGCCTATGTTAAGCTGTGAGATTAAGAGTGAACCTGATAAACAGTTTGATTGTGTGCAGAAATAGTCAAATTTTTGTCATTTTCCATTAAATGAATCATGTTGTGTATTATTTTTAAAACGTTAGTTGTGCCACCAGGGCTTACTGAAAATATTTCATTAGTGTCATTTCAATATTTACCCTGCCATGGCAACCAAATGATGCGCTATTTTGATCCCTGGATTGGGTTAAAATCGTGGTCAGACCCGCTGACTTGGTTGATAGATTTCATCGCATCCCAGTGGCTCAGTTTGATGCTCATGATTTCAATCACTGTTTTGTCTTGCTTTATTAGATATCAAACGAAAACAAACAAACAAACATCATAACAGTACTGAATATTTTTTCGTTTGTTTCCAGAAAATCTTTTCCGTCCGGACATTCATCATTCATTGCTTTTGCAATGACATATATTATCGTGAGTATATATCATCTGATGTGAAATGCTAAAGTTCTGTATTGTTATTATCTCCGGCAATTCATGCTGTTAAACTGAGCAGAAACAGTGCTGTTTAGTACATCCATGTAAACTTGTGAGTAAATATTTCATTGTGCCGCATCAGCAGTTTCGCATTCTTTTGCTGTGAGGGAGTGAGGTTACATCACCTGAGCAATATTCAGTTAAAATACTCATACAAGCATCACAAAGGCAGAACCACCCCTGAATATCCGGGGTAGAATTGGTCTTCAGCAACCCATGCTTGTCGTAAGAGGCGACTAATGAGATTAGGTGGTCAGTCTCGCTGACTTGGTTGACACATGTCATCGGTTCCCAATTGCGTAGATCGATGCTCATGAACAATTATTTACAAACCGCCGCCATATTGCTGGAATATTGCTGCGTTAAACAGCAAACCAACCGACCAGCGTAAGAGGCTAAAAAACGGGATTGGATTATTAGACTCACTGACTTGGTTGACACATGTCGTCGTATCCCAATTGCATAGATCGATGCTCATGATGTTGATCACTGATTTTCCATTGCCTGGTCAAAATTATAGTTTCTCTGAGCAGGAGTGGAATAATAAATTAGCTATATCATTTCCCGAAGAAGTGCATACATGCATGGGTACGAAGAGGCAACTGATGGGATTGGGTTGTGAGGCTTGCTGACTTGGTTGAGACATATCGTATCCCAATTGTGTAGATCAATGTTCATGATGTTGATCACTGGATTGTCTGGTCCATAGTTGATTATTTACAGACCGCCGCCATATAGCTGGAATATTGCTGAGTTAGGAGTTAAACAACAAACACAAAATCCATGAATGTGTGTGTGTGTCCATGTGTGTTTGTGTTCATCAAGTGCAGCAATATAGCTGAAATAATGCAAAATGTTTTTGAACCAACTTCACCCAATCATTCAGTGGTTTCGTTTTAGAAAATGGGACCTGTGTATCCAACATTATGGGTGAACAAGAGAACCAGAACCAGAAATTCCAGGGTTGTGTTGACCTCTGCCAGACTATTGGAATGGTTTGCTGTACTTTTTGTTGTCTGCTCTTCAGATGTATGTTCAACTTCGTCTGGGGAGAAAGAACTGTCGTCTGCTGCGAGCTCTCCTCCAGTTTGGGGCTGCTCTAGGTGGTGTATATGTCTGTGTGTCCAGGATATCGGACTATAAGCACCACTGGAGCGATGTGCTAGGTGGTGCTGTTCTAGGGATCTTAACAAGTGCTTTAACGGTAAGAGAAGTCTTTCAAACTTAACATACCTAACACTACATTTTTCCCTCTTTCGATACCTCAGAGGAAACGTTCTCACCTGTTTTGGGGCGTGGGGTAGTTTAGTGGTTAAAGTGTTTGCTCGTCACGCCGAGGACCCAGGTTCGATTCCCCACATGAGTACATTGTGTGAGATCCATTTCTGGTGTCCCTCGCCGTGATATTGCTGGAATATTGCTAAAAGCAGTGTGAAACTAAACTCACTCTCTTACACACCTGTTTCGATGTTATATATACTCCACCCAAACACATTCCAGCTGTTGTCATGGTGACCATTGTCCTGCACAGCAAGCACTTGGATCACATGCTTTGTCAATTATTCTTTTGCTAATCATCCTTGGGTGGAGACCATATTGACATTTGGAGGGAATTGATTTTCTGATTTTTCATATCGTGTGTCTATACACATATACCTTGTTATGTATAATGTCAGAATGGTTTCCCCAAGGCTGATCAGAAAGGACAGAGCAGGAATGTGTTTGGGTGAGGCGTTCTCTGAAGCTGGAAACAGGTCAGAAAGAGAATTCAGGGACTGAAAGATGGTGAAATGCATAGCATAAAGTAGGACAAGTATTAATAATGAAGAATATATGGAGGTAATTTTCAAAATGTTACGTATGAAGTTATCAGCCTCTCAGCCTCTTAAAAGTTTTAATCTTTCAATCATGGTCCAAAATGAATCTGAAAAGTGGAAACTGGAATTTGTGGGCATTGTATGAGGGGGGGCCAATTTTGAATTTGAAATTATAGACGCATATTATTGGGGACTCATGGTTTGAATTGATTCCAATCAACTGATGAGGTGACCAAAGGTCTCCCAACTCGTTCCTCATTCTAAGCATGTGGCATGCCACATAGCTCCTCTTGACATCCAAATTAAGAACACTTTAGTCATATCAGCATACATGGATGGCACAAGTATATTAAGCTGGGACTTTTGCATAAGCTCAGGGGTAAATCCTTCATGTTTGTAAACTCTTTTATTTCAACAAAAAAAAGGAAAAAAAAGATTTCAGTACCGAAATATCAGCATCTGCATAAGAGATAGATATTTAATGGCATCAACTGTACTGCACCATTCTTTATCCAGTGTGCTTAAAGGGGAGTCAGCTTAATGTACTTGGTGGTCAGACTTTGTGTCTCATGATATTGTATAGGTCAGTAACTGGATTGTCTAGTCCAGGTGAACCTATAACAGTCATATATCTGGAATGACTTACCCAATGGGGATCATTGCTTATAATATCTGTCTCTTAATTGTCTGGTCTATTCTTGATTATGTAAAGACAGCCATTACCTAGCTGGAATAGAGGGACGGGAACAGAAACAAACAAACAACAATGTGTAAGGGACACCTCTATACAGTATGAAATTGAATGCTCAAAATTCAATATAAAATATTGACATTACCAAAGCTTGTGAGCTAGTGTAGGTATTCCAAGAAGAACTAACTTACTGAATATGTTTAGGAATGGGTAAGTTTGTGGTTCAACTGATTTACACCTGTTTGTTCACAGGTTCTCTACGTAAATGATGTAAAAAGAATTAACATGGTGGAAGAAACATCTGATGAGAAAAGTCCAGTTCCTCTGACAAAATTTGAAAAGACGGAACCAGCACAGTATGAGGATGTCAGAAGCTCACGACGAACAGTGGTGTAAGGGAGGTAACCCACACTGGGACAAAAGGGAGACAATCCACACATAAAGCAGTGAACAAAAGTATTGAACCAAGTACTGTTTGATCAGTGAGTCTTCAAACATTGATCTATGACAAAACTGAAAAGATATCATCCCTCATTTGTGAGTTTGTTGAGTGTCACAGGCATATTCAGGGAAAGGTCAAATGACTTTGAATTCCAATGTGTCTGTTGACGTGTACCTGTTTTGTATTTTTGATTATTTTTTGCTCATGCAACAAACAATCCAGCTCAAGTGAACATTCCGACTCTTGTATGTATACTGGTTTTTCAGCATTGTATGTTTATTGTGTATTACTTTCATCAGTTTCATACCCCAGCAGGGAGGACGACCCCTGTCTGATAATGTGATGGGGCTATGCAGTACACTCTGCAGACACATCTTTTATGTAATTAGTAAATGAAGAAACTTACCAAAGTTTGAGAAACTGATTTGAGATATAAATATTAAAAGAAAATCATGTTGAACACAATACCCTCTTTTTATTCTTTATTCCCACCATTAGCCAAATCATTACTGTGTTTCTTCAAGTGCATAGCTACATATGCCAGTGTTTAAAACTCCCAAAATTCCAAGCCAGACAGCCGAACTATTAACTTTAAAAAATTACCAGTCCGAATACAAACTTGCCTGTCCGGTTTTCAACAAAGAAAAAAAAAAATCAGGTTTCTGAATACTTTACTGTTTGTAGGCATCGCAATGAACAACATAGCACTAACAGGCAATGCACCGAGTTTAGGTAAACTGAAAGTACATGTATTGTGATTGGTTATTGTAAAATGAACTGTCCGATCGTAATAGTTTAACATAATTATCATAATTTACTCGCGATTGGTTTCACACGTGAAGCAGGTTCGAGGCCGTGACAAGAGAACCTGTCTGATATTATAAAATATTTACTGTTAGGGGTTAAAACATCTACCAGACCACCGGACAGGCTACATTTGAAATTTGACCGTCCGAGATGAAAATAGACTGTTCTGGACGGTCGGGGAGGCGGGAATTTTAAACGTGCATATGCATTTCAGATGTAAGATGATGAGATTCTGTATATCCTGATCTCAAACCGTTTCCTGTTGCTTGTTTCATCACTTTATTTTCTTACCAGCAGGGTGCTGATAATTAACCAGAATTTTGTTGAAAGGAAACTGCCAAATGAGAGATGCAGACTGTCATTTTTATATACAGCAAGTATGCCTCTCAGAGAAGTGTTGATAACATCGTTCCTGTATCACACTTTCCTTAGTAATTACAGTGTGTTTGTTAATGAGAAATAATTCTGTTTGTGTAATAATTTCTTCTACACAGTGACAGAATGATGTGGACCAAAGAATATGGTGGTGTGAGTTTTCCATATTCTTTGACAACATATTTTTAATATTGGCCTATAGTCCATGGATTTTTTAGTTTGTCTGTATCAGTCCATTGCTGTGAAGTTGTTAATACAAACATACAGTCACCTGCAGTCATCTGGTTCATAATGAATGAGTTTTTAGTGACATCCCTGGTATGAGTAATGGAGTGATGTCCCTTTGTATGTGCAAGCTCCTTCTCAGGGCATGCCAACTTTGTTACAGTGTGGATAGTTTTGGAAAGGCTGTCGCTGTTAGGAGCTTTGTGTATGGGCATTTACTAACAGAAAATGCTTGGACAGCTGTTTTGCATGAACTTTTTCACTGTATGCCAATTTTGGTACTTTTTGTTTTCATGATGGTCATCTCGTGGATCTATGTTTGTATACTGTCCAAATTCATAGCTTCATTCATAACAATCTCATATGCAAATACTGGTATATCTTTATGCAATGAAACTACCGATATTTACCAAACAGTGATATAACATCGTCTAAGTTCACATAACAGTGTTTCGCACCACTGCTGGATCAAAAATAGACTTAGTTTTCTTTCTGTGCTAGTCTAGCAGTGTAAGCATTTGCTTGTCATACTGAAGACCTGGGTTTGATCTTCCCAGAATGGGTACAATGTGTGAAGCCCATTTCTTGCGTCCCCAGCATGATATTGCTGGAATATTGTTAGAAGAGGCATAAAACCCTACTCACTCACCCACTTATTTTGTATTTTTTTAACATATATTTTCAAACCCATTTATCTGCATACCTCTTTCACAGTGTTAAGCAACAGAACTCTTTAATGCAAATGCAGGTTGTAAATATTACAGGTGAGTGGAACCAAGGTTAAATGACATTATCCAAATGGAAATGATTACAAAATCAACCATCACAGCATCAATGTTAGGTTTTAGTTGAAGGTCTCACCAGTGGTGTCTCTGTCGGTTCAAATCTTGTCCATGTAAACTGTAGTTGCCATGGTAACAGTTTTGATAAATAAACCCACATAAACTCACATTGAAACCTGAACCTTCAGCTACACATTGAAGAAATTAACATGCAGCAAAAATTCAATATGTTTTAACAACCAACCAAATAAATATCTTCTCCTCAAAACCAAAATTCAATTTAAGGTAGGTGAACTGCAGACCACAGTGGTGAGAAACATGATTGTATATTCTTTGTATGTTCAGTATATTCATTGTATATTCAGTATATTCTTTGTGGCCTAACAATAGTGTGTGAATGGTCATTGTATGTACTTTCAGAATCTGTTATGAGATTATGATTTGTACTAAGTCATGTCAGGTATTGTATTTATACCTGAACCCATTTCTGTGATATGTGGAAGAAATGTGAATAATATTTGTTTTCAGTACTATTGCAAATTCTCACAGTATGGATCTTGTACTATCACAAAGTGGTGTATATGAAGACATTAGTCTTAATCCGTATTTTGTTTCAAACCGTTTGATTATCACTGTGTTCTATTTTCTCTGTATTACCCGTGAACTGTACTGCATGACCTTGACTGCAATAGGATGTGTACTCATATGATGCTCTCGTGTGTGAAGCCTCACATCCAAACTGAAAATAAACCGTGCACCGTGGGTCCTACCCATTGTGATTTTATGGTCATGGATGTAAAGCAAACAGATGTTTATATATAATATATGCACCTTACCCCTTGGGATATCTGATGGGTCATGGATGTAAAAGCAAACAGTAAATCTTTATACATAATATATGCACCTTACACCCTACAGAAAGTAAATTTACCCTTACATGAAAGTAAATGGGTCCCATAAATGTGGCACCCTTTCAAAAGTGATGCCCTTACATGAGAGTAAATGTGACACCCCTTACATGAAAGTAAATGTGATGCCCTTACATGAAAGTAAATGTGATGCCTTTACATGAAAGTAAATGTGACACCCTTACATGAAAGTAAATGTGATGCCCTTACATGAAAGTAAATGTGATGCCCTTACATGAAAGTAAATGTGACACCCTTACATGAAAGTAAATGTGACACCCTTACATGTAGTAAATGTTGCACCCTTACATAAGGTAAATGCAACACCCTTACGTGAAAGTAAATGTGGCACCCTTACATGAAAGTCAATGTAACACCATTACATGAGGTGAGGTGAAATTGGATTTAACGTCGTGCTTGAGAATATTTCGCTCATGACGACGTGCATTCATGTCTGTGTGTGTATGTATGGCACCCTTACATGAAAGTAAATGTGATGCCCTTACATAAGGTAAACGTGACACCTTTACATAAAATAATTGTGACACCCTTACATAAAGTAAATCGAGACAATGTTACATACAGTAAGTTTAGGTATCCTCACATGATTAAAATGGACATGCATGCACTGGATTCTCACTGTGAATTGTTGATACTCAACAGTGAATTAACATACTCTTGACACAGTTTTCCCCATTTTTGAGCACAATTGTGATGTAGTTTGCTTTTATTCGGTCATGGTATTATTTTAATACCATTTATGAATATGAACCATTGTTATTCAGAATAAGTGAACAATAAATGAATTGTTTCTTGTCTTGATGTTGAAATATGAGACATCTCCTGCAGTTGCTGCCTTGTGACTTTGGTAAGGCAGTTGTATGGTTTTGTCTGTACTACACCAGATTGTTTTCGGTTTGAAAATAAAATCTTTTTGTACTAAAATGGTTTCTGGTGTTTGTTTCTCAGCATGACCTCATCACTAGTATGACACCAAGCAATGCTGTACAGCCCAACTACAGTATATAGTGTTGTGATCAGCCGTTCGGATCCATTTTAGACTTAGTGCTGTGTGTGGACTAGACTCAGTTATGTACACTCGTAGGAGGCAAGCAATATTCAAGTGACTCAGCTTGAAATTAATCGGGAAGATACCAGACAAATTAAATCATACAGTTTTTTCGAGATATAAGACTAAAGTTAACAATAAGCATGTATCTCTAATTTGATATGAAATTTTGGATCAACTACAATTGCCTCACGACTGTCATTAGTCTCAAACCCATTTTCTCGCCATATCAAATTAATTCTTTCTCTGAGCAGGACTAGAATAATATTTTCACGATATCCTTTACTGAAGAAATTTGCTCATGCGTGTATGCGAAGAGGCAACTGACGGGATCGGGTTGGCAGGCTTGCTGACTTTATTGACATATCGTATCCAATTATTGCGTAGATCGATCGTCATGATGTTTATCACTGGATTTTCTGGTTCAGGGTCGATATTTACAGACCGCCACCATGGAATATTGCTGAATGCAGGGATAAACAAGCAACAAGCAAACACACCATAACACACATGCAATGTGACTTACTCAAACTACTGTGTCCCCTACAGTTATAACAGTTTCACCCAGCTCCTACCTATCTATATATGTACACAATTGTGTACTAATTTGATGATGCAACTGCCAACACTTGACACTCTTCTGTCTGTACATGCGACTTGAAATGGTCTGAGTTTTGAATTAGGTTAGAGTTTTTACTAAAATTTGAGAAAACGCAGGAAAATGCATTTCCCAGAATGAACTGAAATCGATCTCAAACTCATACATAGTAGACAATATGAGTTTGGTGGATAGATTACTTAAGTTGTTTGGGCTTTTTTATTTTAAAAATGCAGTTGAGTTAAACATTCAGCTGTTTCAAATTGTCACACTCAGTTTGAAATTTGAGTAAAAACTTAAGTTTGTTTCGAGAAATCGGGGCCAGGTACAGAGGGTCAGAATGCAAGCTCACCTTTCACCTTTCAACGTTACCACTTGTACGCTTTAAGGGCTTTGTACGCTGGTGACAACTGCCACTGGTGCCTCTCTCCAGTCTCGGGTAACTTAACGTAACTATGAAGAATGTTGAGCATACATTCATACCAGTTTGTCCCTTTTCTGAGAACAGTTGAGTATCTTGTGATGAAGTTCGATATTATTCAGTCATAGTATTATTTTGATAATAGCATATATGAATGTTTATCTTATGCAAAATAAGTGAACAATAAATGAATTGAGGTTCTTAAGAGGCATATAGAAGTTGGTATTCAAGTTTAAGACAAACTGTTATGGATGTCAACTTCTTCTGTATTGTATACACAACGTTTCTGGGCTTTTCCTTGCCCCTTCGTCAGGTGAATGCTACGTAACAAATATACAGGATATATATACTAGTAATGTACATGAAGCCAGATTGAATTTAAGCATGTATATACAATAAACAGGGGATTATGAGTTGAAAGTGATGGAAGCCAATAGAGTCTAATTGATGTACAGGGGGTGGAGGATGTTTTAACAATCGATTAAGTGGGTGATTACAGTCTAATTGCACAAAAGCGGGGATGACATGCATGCTGTTACAATAGATTAAGAGGTGATGATGAAGCCATTAGAGTCTAATTAATTTACCAGGCATTGGGTAGATAAACGCCTTGATCTCTGTTCATCGGTGGCGCTAATCTTTTAATGCTGATTGACTCTGAAATCTTGCGTCGTCGCCAATCATGGATGTTCGATGCTATGATGGTTGTTGCTTGCCAGCCAGTGGTGGGTGATGGATTGTTCACAATGTGTTCAGAAAGGGTTGACTTGAGATCTGATTTCAGCACCAAGGTTTTATGCTCTTTGAGCCTAACAGTCACACGTTAGCTTAGGGTTGTGAGTGGTGCTTGGTGAAGAACATGTTCCAATTGCCTTCAGGATGGTTTTTGAAGTAAGGCCAGAAATGCTTGGAAAAAGGTTTCTGGCTTCAATATCAATATGATGAATTTGACACAAGATATAAGCACATGTATATATGATACATGTACGACTGTACCAAGTTGGATATTAAAGCTCATATGAAAAATGCATTTGAGGGGTGACTTCAGAGGAGGAAATATTCTAAGTACAAACTGTAGTTTTGAAATACAGACTACAATAATTCTTATAGCCTCAACTAATTAAGTTACATAAATGATTGTAACAAGTTTTTTTTTTAACATCTATATATTGTGAAAAAGATAGTTATATTCAAAATAATTACGTAAAAAAAGTCTTAATTCAAATCGCATAGATACTCTTGTTCACTCATAGAAGTTTCTCTTCGTGTATGAGCATTGAACTGGCAACATTAATTAATTTCAAAATTATACCAGTATTTCATACTGGAGAAACAAAGGGGGAAACCTCTCGTCAGCTATGACAGGGTCTACTATAGAATGTGTAAAGTCCTTAATTTGACATATAGTCAGGTTTACAAAGTTGTAAACAAATCAGTTACCTCAGGGGTCGTGTCAAAATCAAAACCAGATAGGAAACACAAACTGGATAGCTTTGATAAGGGTGTCATACGCCGTGCAGTTTATAAACTTTATGAACGCAAAATCCCACCGACGTGTGCTAAAATACAAGATGAGATCAAAGATACAATAAATGTCTCGAAAACAACACTTATTGTAGCTCTGGTAGAAATGGGGTTGATGATGACAGGGCTGTGTTAAGAGAAAAGTACTCAATCCTGTCCATGCGATCAGCTTATCTCATAACAGTTGAAGAATACCGCAATTTGGGGTTTCAAATTTTATACCTTGATGAAACTTGGTGTGATAAAAATCACTCAACCAATCGGATGTGGCTTCCTTCAGATTGTTCTAAGGCGCCAGCGTTACCATCAGGCACTTGATATTTTGAGACGGTCCCTGACATGCACTGCCCGCGCGTTACATAACGCTGTCACCCTGTCTGCCTGCCAGGTGGGTCACAGTATAGTTTGTTTCTTTGAAGTGTTTCTACCATGGACTTTTTTCTAAGTTTTTCGATATTTTACGAGTAATCATTATGATTACATCGTGATTACTCATATGCCATATTAGGTCGATGTGGTATGAATGATTATACTGAGTTTTGAATCTGAAATATCAACCATTATCAAATAATTCCCAAAGAGCATTTTCCAAGCATTTCTGGCCTTACTTTAGTATTTTGTCAGACTCAGACCCCCCATCATGCCATGCACACCAGCTGTCTCCAAGATCCTGCATCAGTCCAGCAGAAGACTCCTCAAGGTACAAGTTCAACAACTCAGACGCAAGAAAGCCTTAAGTTCCTTGAAGACAACTTTCAAAAATCCTCCATTCAACCAGAATCCACGATCCGCCCAGATCCCCTGCAGAGAGTCCAGTCCCTGACTTCCACCAACAACACCTCTCTTCATGAGTCCCGTCAGTCAATGAAATTCGACAACCTCAAGCAACCAGCAGCAGCCTAATCCACCACATCCAACACCACCTCTACCCCCAGCCGTGAAGCCTACCATCAGAAAACTGTCGTCAACCTCAGCTCTAAGTCCATGACACCAACTCAGACCTCCCTCCTGTCTAAAGGTCTGAAATATGTACCAACCTGCAGCACCATTTAATCAGATGAATTCCTCACCGGCATAGAGAGTGACCTACTGGCTTCGAATGGCAACATCGACTATCTCCGACACCAGATAGCTGAACTCATCAAGAAAACCCCCAAACAACACAGAAACCTCTCATCAGATGAACTGAGGTGATGAGGTGACATTGGGTTTAACGTCGTGCTTGAGAATATTTCTGAAGGCTATAGCAGAACTACGCAGAGCTGACAACATCACCATCAACCGAAGCAGTCAAGGACAAAGCCGCTGTTGTCATGGACACCACAGACTTCCTCAACCTTGTCAACACCACCCTGAGCGCGACCTCCACCTACAAGATCCTGCACAAAGACCCAACGGTCAAGTTGGAACGTCAGCATAAGAAGAGATTGTAAAACTCCATTGAAGGAATATAGTTAAATTAAACACGCCGTGTGTACGCACGCATGCTGGTATTTTCAATTAATTAAATTTCATTAAAATGGTAATTAAATCTTTAATGGAAAAGTTAAAAGCACCACGCCTACACTACCCTCCCAACAGACTCCCGTCACAACACGCCCGTGTTCCTGCTGGCCCGCATATATGTCATCAGTTATGTCTTTAATGTAAATCAAAATCTATGTCATGAAATTACAAGTTAATATCTCCAAACCCTATATCCCTCAGCCTCAAATTTACGCAGTTCTTCAAAAATAGATAAAAAATCTGTCTGATGTAGTTGTGGTGGAGTCCCATGTAGGGATATTCAATACACTGAGTCGTTAGTGGAGGACATGCTGACGTGGGTCTCTTAATGATGAAGTAGACTGCCGAGGACCAATCAGACAGCATCATTTACAGCATGAAGCCAGTTTTCATGCCTCCGAAGATGCCCTTCTTGTTCTGGTCCTGTTTGGCTGAAACAACATGGTTGAAGGTAAATCACCTTCATTCTTCAAAGGTCTAAGACATCGATACTCTCTTAGTTGGAACAACACGAATTTCGTTAACTCGATTCCCGTCTTCAGCTATCTGCAAGCGCGCATAGCATGCTGCGCATACCACTTGTGGAACCGATCACGGGAACCAGTTACTGATGATGGTGACACTGTCTGCTGTAGTTGTGGTGGAGTCCCATGTAGTGGTGGGATGGGTTGGTGGTGTCTCCGTTACTGATGATGGTGACACTGTCTGATGTAGTTGTGGTGGAGTCCCATGTAGGGATGGGTTGGTGGTGTCCCAGTTACTGATGATGGTGACACTGTCTGATGTAGTTGTGGTGGAGTCCCATGTAGTGGTGGGATGGGTTGGTGGTGTCTCCGTTACTGATGATGGTGACACTGTCTCCTGTAGTTGTGGTGGAGTCCCATGTAGGGATGGGGTGGTGGTGTCTCCGTTAGTGATGATGGTGACACTGTCTGATGTAGTTGTGTTGGAGTCCCATGTAGTGGTGGGATGGGTTGGTGGTGTCTCCGTTACTGATGATGGTGACACTGTCTGATGTAGTTTTGGTGGAGTCCCATGTAGGGATGGGGTGGTGGTGTCTCCGTTACTGATGATGGTGATACTGTCTGCTGTAGTTGTGGTGGAGTCCCATGTAGGGATGGGGTGGTGGTGGTAGTCATGATGGTGACACTGTCTGATGTAGTTGTGGTGGAGTCCCATGTAGTGGTGGGACACTGGTGGTGATCCGTTACTGATGATGGTGACACTGTCTGATGTAGTTTTGGTGGAGTCCCATGTAGTGGTGGGGTGGGGTGGAGTTGTCCCTGTTACTGATGATGGTGACACTGTCTGATGTAGTTGTGGTGGAGTCCAATGTAGGAAGGGGATGGTGGTGTCTCCGTAACTGATGATGGTGACACTGTGTGCTGTAGTTGTGTTGGAGTCCCATGTAGGGATGGGGTGGTGATGTCTCCGTTACTGATGATGGTGACACTGTCTGATGTCGTTGTGGTGGAGTCCAAAGTAGTGGTGGGATGGTTTGGCGGTGTCTCCGTTAGTGATGATAGTGACACTGTCTGATATAGTTGTGGTGGAGTCCTATGTAATGATGGGTTGGTGGTGTCCCTGTTACTGATGATGGTGACACTGTCTGATACAGTTGTGGTGGAGTCCTATGTAGGGATGGGGTGGTGGTGTCCCAGTTACTGATGATGGTGACACTGTCTGATGTAGTTGTGGTGGAGTCCCATGTAGGGATGGGGTGGTGGTGTCTCCGTTACTGATGATGGTGACACTATCTGCTGTAGTTGTGGTGGAGTCCCATGTAGGGATGGGGTGGTGGTGTCCTAGTTACTGATGATGGTGACACTGTCTGCTGTAGTTTTGGTGGAGTCCCATGTAGGGATGGGGTGGTGGTGTCTCCGTTAGTGATGATGGTGACACTGTCTGATATAGTTGTGGTGGAGTCCCATGTAGTGGTGGGATGGGTTGGTGGTGTCTCCGTTAGTGATGATGGTGACACTGCCTGATGTATTTGTGGTGGTGTCCCATGTAGTGGTGGGATGGGGTGGTGGTGTCTCCGTTACTGATGATGGTGACACTGTCTGCTGTAGTTGTGGTTGTGTGCCATGTAGGGATGGGGTGGGGTGGTGGTGTCTGCGTTACTGATGATGGTGACACTGTCTGATGTAGTTAAGGTGGCGTCCCAAGTAGTGGTGAGATGGGGTGGTGGTGTCTAAGTTACTGATGATGGTGACACTGTCTACTGTAGTTGTGGTTGAGTCCCATGTAGGGATGGGGTGGTGGTGTCCCAGTTACTGATGATGGTGACACTGTCTGATGTTGTAGTGGTGGAGTCCCAAGTAGTGGTGGGATGGGTTGGTGGTGTCCCAGTTACTGATGATGGTGACACTGTCTGATGCAGTTGTGGTGGAGTCCCATGTAGTGATGGGATGGGTTGGTGGTGTCCCAGTTACTGATGATGGTGACACTGTCTGATGTAGTTGTGGTGGAGTCCCATGTAGGGATGGGGTGGTGGTGTCTCCGTTAGTGATGATGGTGACACTGTCTCCTGTAGTTGTGTTGGAGTCCCATGTAGGGATAGGGTGGTGGTGTCCCAATTACTGATGATGGTGACACTGTCTGATGTTGTTGTGGTGGAGTCCCATGTAGTGGTGGGATGGGTTGGTGGTGTCTCCGTTAGTGATGATGGTGACACTGTCTGATGTAGTTTTGGTGGAGTCCCATGTAGTGGTGGGATGGGTTGGTGGTGTCCCAGCTACTGATGATGGTGACACTGTCTGATGTAGTTGTGGTGGAGTCCCATGTAGGGATGGGGTGGTGGTGTCTCCGTTAGTGATGATGGTGACACTGTCTGATGTAGTTGTGGTGGAGTCCCATGTAGTGGTGGGATGGGTTGGTGGTGTCTCCGTTACTGATGATGGTGACACTGTCTGATGTAGTTTTGGTGGAGTCCCATGTAGGGATGGGGTGGTGGTGTCTCCGTTACTGATGATGGTGATACTGTCTGCTGTAGTTGTGGTGGAGTCCCATGTAGGGATGGGGTGGTGGTGTCTCCGTTAGTCATGATGGTGACACTGTCTGATGTAGTTGTGGTGGAGTCCCATGTAGTGGTGGGATGGGTTGGTGGTGTCTCCGTTACTGATGATGGTGACACTGTCTGATGTAGTTTTGGTGGAGTCCCATGTAGTGGTGGGGTGGGGTGGAGTTGTCCCTGTTACTGATGATGGTGACACTGTCTGATGTAGTTGTGGTGGAGTCCAATGTAGGAAGGGGATGGTGGTGTCTCCGTAACTGATGAAGGTGACACTGTGTGCTGTAGTTGTGTTGGAGTCCCATGTAGGGATGGGGTGGTGATGTCTCCGTTACTGATGATGGTGACACTGTCTGATGTCGTTGTGGTGGAGTCCAAAGTAGTGGTGGGATGGTTTGGCGGTGTCTCCGTTAGTGATGATAGTGACACTGTCTGATATAGTTGTGGTGGAGTCCTATGTAATGATGGGTTGGTGGTGTCCCTGTTACTGATGATGGTGACACTGTCTGATACAGTTGTGGTGGAGTCCTATGTAGGGATGGGGTGGTGGTGTCCCAGTTACTGATGATGGTGACACTGTCTGATGTAGTTGTGGTGGAGTCCCATGTAGGGACGGGGTGTTGGTGTCTCCGTTACTGATGATGGTGACACTGTCTGCTGTAGTTGTGGTTGTGTGCCATGTAGGGATGGGGTGGGGTGGTGGTGTCTCCGTTACTGATGATGGTGACACTGTCTGCTGTAGTTGTGGTTGTGTGCCATGTAGGGATGGGGTGGGGTGGTGGTGTCTGCGTTACTGATGATGGTGACACTGTCTGATGTAGTTGCGGTGGCGTCCCATGTAGTGGTGGGGTGGAGTTGTCCCAGCTACTGATGATGGTGACACTGTCTGATGTAGTTGTGGTGGAGTCCCATGTAGGGATGGGGTGGTGGTGTCTCCGTTAGTGATGATGGTGACACTGTCTGATGTAGTTGTGGTGGAGTCCCATGTAGTGGTGGGATGGGTTGGTGGTGTCTCCGTTACTGATGATGGTGACACTGTCTGATGTAGTTTTGGTGGAGTCCCATGTAGGGATGGGGTGGTGGTGTCTCCGTTACTGATGATGGTGATACTGTCTGCTGTAGTTGTGGTGGAGTCCCATGTAGGGATGGGGTGGTGGTGTCTCCGTTAGTCATGATGGTGACACTGTCTGATGTAGTTGTGGTGGAGTCCCATGTAGTGGTGGTGGGATGGGTTGGTGGTGTCTCCGTTACTGATGATGGTGACACTGTCTGATGTAATTTTGGTGGAGTCCCATGTAGTGGTGGGGTGGGGTGGAGTTGTCCCTGTTACTGATGATGGTGACACTGTCTGATGTAGTTGTGGTGGAGTCCAATGTAGGAAGGGATGGTGGTGTCTCCGTAACTGATGAAAGGTGACACTGTGTGCTGTAGTTGTGTTGGAGTCCCATGTAGGGATGGGGTGGTGATGTCTCCGTTACTGATGATGGTGACACTGTCTGATGTCGTTGTGGTGGAGTCCAAAGTAGTGGTGGGATGGTTTGGCGGTGTCTCCGTTAGTGATGATAGTGACACTGTCTGATATAGTTGTGGTGGAGTCCTATGTAATGATGGGTTGGTGGTGTCCCTGTTACTGATGATGCTGACACTGTCTGATACAGTTGTGGTGGAGTCCTATGTAGGGATGGGGTGGTGGTGTCCCAGTTACTGATGATGGTGACACTGTCTGATGTAGTTGTGGTGGAGTCCCATGTAGGGACGGGGTGTTGGTGTCTCCGTTACTGATGATGGTGACACTATCTGCTGTAGTTGTGGTGGAGTCCCATGTAGGGATGGGGTGGTGGTGTCCTAGTTACTGATGATGGTGACACTGTCTGCTGTAGTTGTGGTGGAGTCCCATGTAGGGATGGGGTGGTGGTGTCTCCGTTAGTGATGATGGTGACACTGTCTGATATAGTTGTGGTGGTGTCCCATGTAGTGGTGGGATGGGTTGGTGGTGTCTCCGTTAGTGATGATGGTGACACTGTCTGATGTATTTGTGGTGGTGTCCCATGTAGTGGTGGGATGGGGTGGTGGAGTCTCCGTTACTGATGATGGTGACACTGTCTGCTGTAGTTGTGGTTGTGTGCCATGTAGGGATGGGTTGGGGTGGTGGTGTCTGCGTTACTGATGATGGTGACACTGTCTGATGTAGTTGCGGTGGCGTCCCAAGTAGTGGTGAGATGGGGTGGTGGTGTACCAGTTACTGATGATGGTGACACTGTCTGATGCAGTTGTGGTGGAGTCCCATGTAGTGATGGGATGGGTTGGTGGTGTCCCAGTTACTGATGATGGTGACACTGTCTGATGTAGTTGTGGTGGAGTCCCATGTAGTGGTGGGATGGGTTGGTGGTGTCTCCGTTACTGATGATGGTGACACTGTCTGATGTAGTTGTGGATGTGTCCCATGTAGGGATGGGGTGGGGTGGTGGTGTCTTCGTTACTGATGATGGTGACACTGTCTGATGTAGTTGTGGTGGAGTCCCATGTAGGGACGGGGTGGTGGTGTCTCCGTTACTGATGATGGTGACACTGTCTGCTGTAGTTGTGGTGGAGTCCCATGTAGGGACGGGGTGGTGGTGTCTCCGTTACTGATGATGGTGACACTGTCTGCTGTAGTTGTGGTGGAGTCCCATGTAGGGATGGGGTGGTGGTGTCCTAGTTACTGATGATGGTGGCACTGTCTACTGTAGTTGTGGTGGAGTCCCATGTAGGGATTGGGTGGTGGTGTCTCCGTTAGTGATGATGGTGACACTGTCTGATATAGTTGTGGTGGAGTCCCAGGTAGTGGTGGGATGGGTTGGTGGTGTCTCCGTTAGTGATGATGGTGACACTGTCTGATGTATTTGTGGTGGAGTTTCATGTAGTGGTGGGATGGGGTGGTGGTGTCTCCGTTACTGATGATGGTGACACTGTCTGCTGTAGTTGTGGTTGTGTCCCATGTAGGAATGGGGTGGTGGTGTCTCCGTAACTGATGATGGTGACACTGTCTGATGTTGTTGTGGTGGAGTCCCATGTAGTGATGGGATGGGTTGGTGGTGTCCCAGTTACTGATGATGGTGACACTGTCTGATGTAGTTGTGGTGGAGTCCCATGTAGGGATGGGTTGGTGGTGTCTCCGTTAGTGATGATGGTGACACTGTCTCCTGTAGTTGTGTTGGAGTCCCATGTAGGGATGGGGTGGTGGTGTCCCAATTACTGATGATGGTGACACTGTCTGATGTTGTTGTGGTGGAGTCCCATGTAGTGGTGGGATGGGTTGGTGGTGTCTCCGTAAGTGATGATGGTGACACTGTCTGCTGTAGTTGTGGTGGAGTCCCATGTAGGGATGGGGTGGTGGTGTCCCAGTTACTGATGATGGTGACACTGTCTGATGTAGTTGTGGTGGAGTCCCATGTAGGGACGCGGTGGTGGTGTCTCCGTTACTGATGATGGTGACACTGTCTGCTGTAGTTGTGGTGGAGTCCCATGTAGGAATGGGGTGGTGGTGTCCTAGTTACTGATGATGGTGACACTGTCTGCTGTAGTTGTGGTGGAGTCCCATGTAGGGATTGGGTGGTGGTGTCTCCGTTAGTGATGATGGTGACACTGTCTGATATAGTTGTGGTGGAGTCCAATGTAGTGGTGGGATGGGTTGGTGGTGTCCCAGTTACTGATGATGGTGACACTGTCTGATGCAGTTGTGGTGGAGTCCCATGTAGGAATGGGGTGGTGGTGTCTCCGTAACTGATGATGGTGACACTGTCTGATGTTGTTGTGGTGGAGTCCCATGTAGTGGTGGGATGGGTTGGTGGTGTCCCAGTTACTGATGATGGTGACACTGTCTGATGCAGTTGTGGTGGAGTCCCATGTAGTGATGGGATGGGTTGGTGGTGTCCCAGTTACTGATGATGGTGACACTGTCTCCTGTAGTTGTGGTGGAGTCCCATGTAGGGATGGGGTGGTGGTGTCTCCGTTAGTGATGATGGTGACACTGTCTCCTGTAGTTGTGTTGGAGTCCCATGTAGGGATGGGGTGGTGGTGTCCCAATTACTGATGATGGTGACACTGTCTAATGTTGTTGTGGTGGAGTCCCATGTAGTGGTGGGATGGGTTGGCGGTGTTTCCGTAAGTGATGATGGTGACACTGTCTGCTGTAGTTGTGGTGGAGTCCCATGTAGGGACGGGGTGGTGGTGTCTCCGTTACTGATGATGGTGACACTGTCTGCTGTAGTTGTGGTGGAGTCCCATGTAGGGATGGGGTGGTGGTGTCCTAGTTACTGATGAAGTTGACACTGTCTGCTGTAGTTGTGGTGGAGTCCCATGTAGGGATGGGGTGGTGGTGTCTCCGTTAGTGATGATGGTGACACTGTCTGATATAGTTGTGGTGGAGTCCCATGTAGTGGTGGATGGATTCGTGGTGTCTCCGTTAGTGATGATGGTGACACTGTCTGATGTATTTGTGGTGGAGTCCCATGTAGTGGTGGGATGTGTTGGTGGTGTCTCCGTTAGTGATGAGGGTGACACTGTCTGATGTCGTTGTGGTGGAGTCCCATGTAGTGGTGTGATGGGTTGGTGGTGTCTCCGTTAGTGATGATAGTGACACTGTCTGATATAGTTGTGGTGGAGTCCCATGTAGGGTTGGGGTGGTGGTGTCCCAGTTACTGGTGATGGTGACATTGTCTGATGTAGTTATGGTGGAGTCCCAAGTAGGGATGGGTTGGTGGTGTCTCTGTTACTGATGATGGTGACACTGTCTGCTGTAGTTGTGGTGGAGTCCGATGTCGTGGTGGGGTGGGGTGGTGGTGTCTCCGTAAGGGGTGATGGTGACACTGTCTGCTGTAGTTGTGGTGGTGTCCCATGTAGTGGTGGGATGGGGTGGAGGTGTCCCTGTTACTGATGATGGTGACACTGTCTGATGTAGTTGTGGTGGAGTCCCATGTAGTGGTGGGATGGGGTGGTGGTGTTTCCGTTACTGATGATGGTGACACTGTCTGATGTAGTTGTGGTTGTGTCCCATGTAGGGATGGGGTGGGGTGGTGGTGTCTTCGTTACTGATGATGGTGACACTGTCTGATGTAGTTACGGTGGAGTCCCAAGTAGTGGTGAGATGGGGTGGTGGTGTCCCCGCTACTGATGATGGTGACACTGTCTGATGGTGTTGTGGTGGAGTCCCAAGTAGTGGTGGGATGGGTTGGTGGTGTCCCAGTTACTGATGATGGTGACACTGTCTGATGTCGTTGTGGTGGAGTCGAAAGTAGTGGTGGGATGGGTTGGCGGTGTCTCCGTTAGTGATGATAGTGACACTTTCTGATATAGTTGTGGTGGAGTCCTATGTAGGGATGGGGTGGTGATGTCCCAGTTACTGATGATGGTGACACTGTCTGATGTAGTTGTGGTGGAGTCCCATGTAGGGACGGGTTGGTGGTATCTCCGTTACTGATGATGGTGACACTGTCTGATATAGTTGTGGTGGAGTCCCATGTAGTGGTGGGATGGGTTGGTGGTATCTCCGTTAGTGATGATGGTGACACTGTCTGCTGTAGTTGTGGTGGAGTCCCAGGTAGTGGTGGGATGGGTTGGTGGTGTCCCAGTTACTGATGATGGTGACACTGTCTGATGCAGTTGTGGTGGAGTCCCATGTAGGGATGGGGTGGTGGTGTCTCCGTTAGTGATGATGGTGACACTGTCTGATGCAGTTGTGGTGGAGTCCCATGTAGGGATGGGGTGGTGGTGTCCCAGTTACTGATGATGGTGACACTGTCTGATGTAGTTGTGGTGGAGTCCCATGTAGGAATGGGGTGGTGGTGTCTCCGTAAGTGATGATGGTGACACTGTGTGCTGTAGTTGTGTTGGAGTCCCATGTAGGGATGGGGTGGTGATGTCTCCGTTACTGATGATGGTGACACTGTCTGATGTCGTTGTGGTGGAGTCGAAAGTAGTGGTGGGATGGGTTGGTGGTGTCTCCGTTAGTGATGATAGTGACACTGTCTGATATAGTTGTGGTGGAGTCCTATGTAGGGATGGGGTGGTGATGTCCCAGTTACTGATGATGGTGACACTGTCTGATGTAGTTGTGGTGGAGTCCCATGTAGGGACGGGTTGGTGGTGTCTCCGTTACTGATGATGGTGACACTGTCTGATATAGTTGTGGTGGAGTCCCATGTAGTGGTGGGATGAGATGGTGGTATCTCCGTTAGTGATGATGGTGACACTGTCTGCTGTAGTTGTGGTGGAGTCCCAGGTAGTGGTGGGATGGATTGGTGGTTTGCCAGTTACTGATGATGGTGACACTGTCTGATGCAGTTGTGGTGGAGTCCCATGTAGTGGTGGGATGGGTTGGTGGTGTCCCAGTTACTGATGATGGTGACACTGTCTCCTGTAGTTGTGGTGGAGTCCCATGTAGGGATGGGGTGGTGGTGTCCCAATAATTGATGATGGTGACACTGTCTGATATAGTTGTGGTGGAGTCCCCTGTAGTGGTGGGATGGGTTTGTGGTATCTCCGTTAGTGATGATGGTGACACTGTCTGATGTAGTTGTGGTGGAGTCCCAGGTAGTGGTGGGATGGGTTGGTGGTGTCTCCGTTAGTGATGATGATGACACTGTCTGATGTAGTTGTGGTGAAGTCACATGTAGTGGTGGGATGGGTTGGTGGTGTCTCCGTTAGTGATGATAGTGACACTGTCTGATATAGTTGTGGTGGAGTCCCATGTAGGGTTGGAGTGGTGGTGTCCAAGTTACTGGTGATGGTGACACTGTCTGATGTAGTTATGGTGGAGTCCCAAGTAGGAATGGGTTGGTGGTATCTCCGTTAGTGATGATGGTGACACTGTCTGCTGTAGTTGTGGTGGAGTTCCATGTAATGGTGGGATGGGGTGGTGGTGTCTCCGTTACTGATGATGGTGACACTGTCTGATGTAGTTGTGGTTGTGTCCCATGTAAGGATGAGGTGGGGTGGTGGTGTCTCCGTTAGTGATGATGGTGACACTTTCTGATGTAGTTGTGGTGGAGTCCCATGTAGGGGTGTGGTGGGGTGGTGGTGTCTCCGTTACTGATGATGGTGACACTGTCTGATGTAGTTGTGGTGGAGTCCCATGTAGGGGTGGGTATGGGGGATGGTGTCTCCGTTACTGATGATGGTGACACTGTCTGATGTAGTTGTGGTGGAGTCCCATGTAGGGGTGGGTATGGGGGGTGGTGTCTCCGTTACTGATGATGGTGACACTGTCTGATGTAGTTGTGGTGGCGTGACATGTAGTGGTGGGGTGGGTTGGTGGTGTCTCCTTTAGTGATGATGGTGACACTGTCTGATGTAGTTGTGGTGGAGACCTATGTAGTGGTGGTGTTGTTGTGTCTCAGGTAGTGATGATAGCAGTGATGGTTTCTCAGGTAGTGGTGGTGGTGGTGCCTCAGGTGGTGGTGATAGCAGTGGTGGTGGTGGTGTCTCAGGTAGTGGTGATAGCAATGATGGTGGTCGTGTCTCAGGTAGTGTTGATAGCAGTGGTGGTGGTGTCTCAGGTAGTTGTGATAGCAATGATGGAGTTCCTGTCTCAGGTAGTGGTGATGGCAGTGGTGGTTGTGTCTCAGGTTGTGGTTTTAGCAATGATGGTGGTGGTGTCTCAGGTGGTGGTGATAGCAATGATGGTGGTCGTGTCTCAGGTGGTGGTGATATCAATGATGCTGGTCGTTTCCCAAGCGGTGGTGATAGCAATGATGGTGGTGGTGTCTCAGGTAGTGTTGATAGCAATGGTGGTGGTTGTGTCTCAGGTGGTGGTGATATCAATGATGCTCTTCGTTTCCCAAGCGGTGGTGATAGCAATGATGGTGGTGGTGTCTCAGGTAGTGTTGATATCAATGATGGTGGTTGTGTCTCAGGTGGTGGTGATAGCAATGATGGTGGTTGTGTCTCAGGTGGTGGTGATAGCAATGATGGTGGTGGTGTCTCAGGTGGTGTTGATATCAATGATGGTGGTTGTGTCTCAGGTGGTGTTGATATCAATGATGGTGGTTGTGTCTCAGGTGTTGGTGATATCAATGATGCTGGTCGTGTCCCAAGCTGTGGTGATAGCAATGATGGTGGTTGTGTCTCAGGTGGTGTTGATATCAATGATGGTGGTTGTGTCTCAGGTGGTGGTGATAGCAATGGTGGTGGTGATGTCTCAGGTGGTGGTGATATCAATGATGGTGGTTGTGTCTCAGGTGCTGGTGATAGCAATGATGGTGGTTGTGTCTCAGGTAGTGTTGATATCAATGATGGTGGTTGTGTCTCAGGTGGTGGTGATAGCAATGATGGTGGTGGTGTCTCAGGTGGTGGTGATAGCAATTGTGGTGGTTGTGTCTCAGTTGGTGGTTATAACAATGATGGTGGTCGTGTCTCAGGTAGTGGTGATAGCAATGATGGTGGTCGTGTCTCAGGTAGTGTTGATAGCAGTGGTGGTGGTGTCTCAGGTAGTTGGGATAGCAATGATGGAGTTCCTGTCTCAGGTAGTGGTGATGGCAGTGGTGGTTGTGTCTCAGGTTGTGGTTTTAGCAATGATGGTGGTGGTGTCTCAGGTGGTGGTGTCTCAGGTGGTGGTGATAGCAATGATGGTGGTCGTGTCTCAAGTGGTGGTGATATCAATGATGCTGGTCGTTTCTCAAACGGTGGTGATAGCAATGATGGTGGTTGTGTCTCATGTAGTGTTGATATCAATGATGGTGGTTGTGTCTCAGGTTTAGGTGATAGCAATGATGGTGGTGATATCCCAGGCGGTGGTGATATCAATGATGGTGGTGGTGTCTCAAGTGGTGGTGATAGCAATGATGGTGGTTGTGTCTCAGGTAGTGGTGATAGCAGTGGTGGTCGTGTCTCAGGTGGTGGTGATAGCAATGATGGTGGTTGTGTCTCAGGTGGTGGTGATGGCAGTGGTGGTTGTGTCTCAGGTGGTGGTGATAGCAATGACGGTGGTTGTGTCTCAGGTGGTGGTGATAGCAATGATGGTGGTTGTGTCTCAGGTGGTGGTGGTGATAGCAATGATGGTGGTGGTGTCTCAGGTGGTGGTGATAGCAATGATGGTGGTCGTGTCTCAGGTAGTGTTGATATCAATGATGGTGGTGGTGTCTCAGGTGGTGGTGATATCAATGATGGTGGTGGTGTCTCAGGTAGTGTTCATATCAATGATGACGGTCGTTTCTCAGGTGGTGTTGATAGCAATGATGGTGGTCGTGTCTCAGGTGGTGGGGATATCAATGATGGTGGTTGTGTCTCAGGTGGTGGTGATAGCAATGATGGTGGTTGTGTCTCAAGTGGTGGTGATAGCAATTGTAGTGGTTGTCCCTCAGGTAGTGTTGATATCAATGATGGTGGTCGTGTCTCAGGTGGTGTTGATAGCAATGATGGTGGTCGTGTCTCAGGTGGTGGTGATAGCATTGATGGGTGGTGGTGTCTCACGTAGTGGTGATAGTGGTAGTGGTAGTAGTGGTGTGACTCAGGTTGTGTGTTGTACCCCCAGTTGTGGTGATTGTAGTTGTATTGCAGCTTCGTTACTATCATTTACACACAATGTTGAACATTATGTGTACTGGAACTTAAACTACCTGGTTAACACTTTTGCAAAACTAAAACAGAGGTTTGGAGTAAACACAGAACCTTATAAACCAGTCACAAACATACATGCATCAGTCAGTGAGATGGCATTGTTAAAGACCTGACAAACTGCTACTGGCAGCATCAAATCGAACTCACTGAAATGTCTAAATATGGACATTGTGAGACGAGCGCATTCGTCACCACTCGCCCCTTTCCGTAACCTCCAGGAAGACTCGTCCCACTCTCTCATTCGTCACCACTCGCCCCTTTCCGTAACCTCCAAAAAGACTCTCGATGAACGTCCAGTTTGAGATATATTTTAGAGTAATGTTTGTGCATATATTTTACGACTTATTAGATCTGCAAAAAATGTTATTTCAATTGCCTTATAAGGGAAAAATCAGTTTGTGATTCTTAAACCGTTTTTAGAAATATACATTTGAAAAGTGAACAGCTGGTTAAAATATGTTTTCAACAAATCATCATCATCATCATTATTGTTTAAAGGATATTAGATTTTTCGAGCGTTGTCGTAATGTTTAATACTGTACATGTTTGAAGTAGTCTTGATGTTCATAAGTCAATATGAAATCGGTGTTGTTTGTCCCGGAATACCACGAGTGGGTCACGAAATGCGAAGAGCAGTGATAACCACATAAATAATAACAATTTCTCACCCACGCATGACAGTATTGAATCAGCAATGCATTATGTCACTTTTGGTTTGGCTTGTAATTTTTAATGCATGACACCTGTATCTTATTAGCTGTTTGTTATGTGCAACCAAATATATTTGCTTTAAAATCATAAACAAAGCAGTAATTAATCTAAAGAAAAGTATATATTATCAGGTATTACTCGGCTCATGTTAAATCGGAAAAATGTCTCTGCGTAAACGCCTGTCACCAAGGTTACCCTTTGTTTCGGTTCGGCGACTGGGATTAGGTTATGTAAGGTGTCTGGTTTGCCCTTTGTCTTCACCAGAAGCACACTTTGCCGTCAGCGAGCGATTGTGCCTCGCTTGGGATCTGTGCACCAAGTCAGAAACAATAAATTTACTTCCCTTCTCAACCAGGTTTCAAAGGGCAACATTAAAGATTCCGAGGCGAGGGACGCCCGAGAAGACCTCCGGAATCACGGCCCTGGCAAGTTACAACTTGTGTTTTAGGTTACAGCTTTATTTTTATGATCTAGCATATGGTATTCGCATTTATATACTGTGTAGTAATTATCAATGATGAGTGAGTGATTGTCAGTTATGTGAAATATTCCTTACCTTTACTATTAGGACCGTGACCGACATCGTCCTAGGGGCAGAATTGGACCTTGAAGTCCCCTAGAGGCAGGACGACCGCAAGAAGACATTCCATTGACAGAAGTGGACCAAGGACTCTTCTGGAGGCAGGACGACTGCCAAGAAGCCGACAGAGGACCAGGGAGGCAAGTTTTTCAAAGGTCTATTTTGTAAAAAATATTCTTGTTCACGTTAATGTCTTATGTATGTATGGTGCACATTTATTTCCTCAAAGTGTACAACCATGTTGACAAGGATGGGAATGATGTATGACGAGTTAGATCTGCTGAGAAAGGAGTTCACCGTATATCTGGACCTAAGATTCTTATCTCAAAATTAACACTATTTCTGTCTTTGTCTGGTGTAAATACATTGGCAGATCTAATTCAGCATTATTTTCAGCAACAACGGGGGTACCATTCAAACTGTACGTAGAAGTGAAGACATACATACAATATGTGGCATAATACATCAATTCCCTGGCCCAAAGGTGTAACAGGTAAAGAGGTTTGTTGTTTTAATGCCCCACTCAGCAATATTCTCTCCCAGTATATGGCGGTACTATTTCATGCATATAAACGAGGATGTGGTGAAGCCCTGTGGTTGAATTGTTGTCTAGCCATGCCGAGGGCCAGGGTTCGATTCCAAAAAATAGGTACTATGTTTGACGCACACTTCTAATCTCCCCCGTTGGATTATTGCTAAAAGCGGCATAAAACCACACTCACTCACTGTTATTAAAAAATCTACATGTGAGAAGTGTGATTCCTGGTGATTATGCATAACTCATCTCTTTCAGACGCAGGAACCCTGGCACACTCTGGATTTGGTGTTGACTCCCTCCATCCCTCTTCTACACGGACTTCAGTACACTGCTTTTCCGAGAGACCGGTGGGATGGGTTTTTGTCTAATGGTGGCTCCATAGTCTCTCGGCTTCCGCGTAGGTCCCCGCCGACTGTACTTTGGAGGAGGTTCGGTGCTAGGGCCTGGCTGTCCAGTCAGGATGGTTGTTGCAGCAACAGACCAGCTAGTTAGGGTCGCTACACTCTGTGCCTCCCAGTCTTTCTCAGCATCCCCCCAGTAGGCAAAATGCTGACTGCACTTGACTGGTAGATTTTAGGTGGTATGGTAGATAGGGACCCCTCATGCATGCCCTGTATGATGCTGTCATAGAGATGGCGTAACTTAGTGTTTACCCACCATATATTCCTTCAGTAGGTAGTTCTCAGACAAAGCAAATCCCGCATGGTCACTTTGGGGGCAGTGTATTGGCCGACTGGGACCACCTGCTGGTAAAGTATTGCAATATTTCAGTTCGATATTCAGGTTACATCTTGTTTTCACGACCCTGCATATTCTTTTTACATCCATAACCTGCGGGGGCGGTGGGGGTAACCTTGTGGTTAAAGCGTTCGCTCGTCACGCAGAAAACGACCCTGCTCGATTTCCCATATGGGTACAATGTGAGAAGTCCATATTTGGTGTCCCCAATGTGAAATTGCTGGAATATTTCTAAAAAGTAGCGTAAAACTACACTCACCCAGTCCTAATCTGTGCAGTAATCTATTCTTCACCTTTACTATTATGACCGTCGACCAGGTAGGCAAGTATTATTTTTTGAAGAAAAGATAAAATATATCCTTGTTCACGCTAATGTCTTGTGACACATTTCAACATTGTTTCTGGTCAAAGTCTTGTTTTAACGATCCAGTATATACATTTGGCATTCATTATCTGTGTAGTAAGTATTAATGATGTGAAATAATAAAATATTCTTTATCTTTACTATTAGGACCGTGGACGCCATCGTCCTGGGGGCAGAATTGGACCTTGAAGTCCCCAGACCAGGGAGGCCAAAGTTCTTCAAACAATCTTTTGAGGAAAAGATAAAATATATCCTTGTTCTGTCCACGCTAATGTCTTTTGCAACATGACATCTTGTGTTTCAGGTTGAATCGTTTTTCACGATTTAGGATATACATTTGGCATTCATTATCTGTGTAGTAAGTATTAATGATGTGAAATATTAAAATATTCTTTACCTTTACTATTAGGACCGTGGACGCCATCGTCCTGGGGCAGAATTGGACCTTGAAGTCCCCCAGAGGCAGGACGACTGCCAAGAAGACATTCCATGGACAGAAGTGGACCAAGGACTCTTCTGGAGGCAGGACGACTGCCAAAAGCAGACAGAGGACCAGGGAGGCAAGTTCTTCAAACAATCTTTTGAGGAAAAGATATAATATATCCTTGTTCTGTCCACGCTAATGTCTTTTGCAACATTACATCTTGTGTTTCAGGTTGAATCGTTTTTCACGATTTAGGATATACATTTGGCATTCATTATCTGTGTAGTAAGTATTAATGATGTGAAATATTAAAATATTCTTTACCTTTTACTATTAGGACCGTGGACGCCATCGTCCTGGGGGCGGAATTGGACCTTGAAGTCCCCCAGAGGCAGGACGACTGCCAAGAAGACATTCCATGGACAGAAGTGGACCAAGGACTCTTCTGGAGGCAGGACGACTGCCAAAAAGCAGACAGAGGACCAGGGAGGCAAGTTCTTCAAACAATCTTTTGAGGAAAAGATATAATATATCCTTGTTCTGTCCACGCTAATGTCTTTTGCAACATTACATCTTGTGTTTCAGGTTGAATCGTTTTTCACGATTTAGGATATACATTTGGCATTCATTATCTGTGTAGTAAGTATTAATGATGTGAAATATTAAAATATTCTTTACCTTTACTATTAGGACCGTGGACGCCATCGTCCTGGGGGCAGAATTGGACCTTGAAGTCCCCCAGAGGCAGGACGACTGCCAAGAAGACATTCCATGGACAGAAGTGGACCAAGGACTCTTCTGGAGGCAGGACGACTGCCAAAAAAAGACAGAGGACCAGGGAGGTAAGTTCTTCAAACAATCTTTTGAGGAAAAGATATAATATATCCTTGTTCTGTCCACGCTAATGTCTTTTGCAACATTACATCTTGTGTTTCAGGTTGAATCGTTTTTCACGATTTAGGATATACATTTGGCATTCATTATCTGTGTAGTAAGTATTAATGATGTGAAATATTAAAATATTCTTTACCTTTACTATTAGGACCGTGGAGGCCATCGTCCTGGGGGCAGAATTGGACCTTGAAGTCCCCCAGAGGCAGGACGACTGCCAAGAAGACATTCCATTGACAGAAGTGGACCAAGGACTCTTCTGGAGGCAGGACGACTGCCAAAAATCAGACAGAGACCAGGGAGGCAAGTTCTTCAAACAATCCTTTGAGCAAAAGATAAAATATATCTTTGTTCTGTCCACGTTAATATCTTGTGCAACATTACATCATGTGTTTCAGGTTGAATCGTTTTTCAGGATTTAGGATATATATTTGGCATCCATTATCTGTGTAGTAAGTATTAATGATGTGTAATATTAAAATATTCTTTACTTTTACTATTAGGACCGTGGAGGCCATCGTCCTGGGGCGGAATTGGACCTTGAAGTCCCCCAGAGGCAGGACGACTGCCAAGAAGACATTCCATGGACAGACGTGGACCAAGGACTCTTCTGGCGGCAGGACGACTGCGAAGAAGCCGACAGAGGACCAGGGAGGCAAGTTTTTCAAACTCTTTTTTTGTTAAAAATATTCTTGTTCACGCTAATGTCTTATGTATGTATCGTGCACATTTTTTTCTTCAAAGTAAAGAACCATTTTGACAAGGTTGGGAATGGTGGATGGCGAGTTAGATCTGCTGAGAAAAGTGGTCACCGTATATCTGGACTTAAGATTCTTATCTTAACATTAACAAAATACATGTGTAAGTACATTGGCAGATCACACTAATTCAGCAGTATTTTCAGCAACCACGGGTGTACCATTCAAACTGTACGTAGAGGTGAAGACATACATACAATATGTGGCATAATACATCAATTGCCTGGCCCAAAGGTGTAACAGGTAAAGAGGTTTGTTGTTTTTAATGCCCCACTCAGCAATATTTTCTCCCAGTATATGTCGGTACTATTTCCTGCATATAAACGAGGATGTGGTGAAGCCTTGTGGTTGAATTGTTGACTCGCCATGCCGAGGGCCACGGTTCGATTCCAAAAATAGCTACTATGTGTGACCCCCGCCCACTTCTAATCTCCCCCGTTGGATTATTGCTAAAAGCGGCATAAAACCACACTCACTCACTGTTATTAAACAAATCTACATGTGAGAAGTGTGATTCCTGATGCTTATGCATGACTCATCTCTTTCAGACGCAGGAACCCTGGCACACTCTGGATTTGGTGTTGACTCCTCCATCCCTCTTCTACACGGACTTCAGTACACTGCTTTTCCGAGAGACCGGTGGGATGGGTTTTTGTCTAATGGTGGCTCCATAGTCTCTCGGCTTCCGCGTAGGTCCCCGCCGACTGTACTTTGGAGGAGGTTCGGTGCTAGGGCCTGGCTGTCCAGTCAGGATGGTTGTTGCAGCAACAGACCAGCTAGTTAGGGTCGCTACACTCTGTGCCTCCCAGTCTTTCTCAGCATCCCCCAGTAGGCAAAATGCTGACTGCACTTGACTGGTAGATTTTAGGTGGTATGGTAGATAGGGACCCCTCATGCATGCCCTGTATGATGCTGTCATAGAGATGGCGTAACTTAGTGTTTACCCACCATATATTCCTTCAGTAGGTAGTTCTCAGACAAAGCAAATCCCGCAAGGTCACTTTGGGGGCAGTGTATTGGCCGACTGCGACCACCTGCTGGTAAAGTATTGCAATATTTCAGTTCGATATACAGGTTACATCTTGTTTTCACGACCCTGCATATTCTTTTTACATCCATAACCTGCGGGGGCGGTGGGGGTAACCTTTTGGTTAAAGCGTTCGCTCGTCACGCAGAAACCAACCCTGCTCGATTTCCCATATGGGTACAATGTGAGAAGTCCATATTTGGTGTCCCCAATGTGAAATGGCTGGAATATTTTAAAAAAGTAGCGTAAAACTACACTTACCCAGTCCTAATCTGTGCAGTAATCCATTCTTCACCTTTACTTTTATGATCGTCGACCAGGTAGGCAAGTATTATGTTTTGAAGAAAAGATCAAATATATCCTTGTTCACGCTAATGTCTTGAGACCCATTTCAACATTGTTTCGGGTCAAAGCTTCTTAAATATACATTTGGCATTCATTGTCTGTGTAGTAAGTATCAATGATGTAAAATATTAAACTAATCTATCTTTACTATTAGGACCGTGGACGACATCGTCCTGGGGGCAGAATTGGACCTTGAAGTCCCCCAGAGGCAGGACGACTGCCAAGAAGACATTCCATGGACAGAAGTGGACCAAGGACTCTTTTGGAGGCAGGACGACTGCCAAAAAAGTAGACAGAGGACCAGGGAGGCAAGTTCTTCAAACAATCTTTTGAGGACAAGATATAACATATCCTTGTTCTGTCCACGCTAATGTCTTTTGCAACATTACATCTTGTGTTTCAGATTGAATCGTTTTTCACCATTTAGGATATACATTTGGCATTTATTATCTGTGTAGTCAGTCTTAATGATGTGTAATATTAAAATATTCTTTACTTTCACTATTAGGACTGTCGAGGCCAGCGTCCTGTGGGCAAAATTGGACCTTGAAGTGCCCCAGAGGCAGGACAACTGCCAAGAAAACATTACATGGACAGAAGTGGACCAAGGACTCTTCTGGAGGCAGGAGGACTGCCATAAACAGACAGAGGACCAGGGAGGCAAGTTCTTCAAACAATCTTTTGAGGAAAAGATGTAATATATCCTTGTTCTGTCCACGCTAATGTCTTTTGCAACATTAAATCTTGTGTTTCAGGTTGAATCGTTTTTCACGATTCAGCATATATATCGGGCAGTCATTATCTATGTTGTAAGTATTAATGATGAGAAATATTAAAATATTCTTTACCTTTACTATTAGGACCGTGGAGGCCATCGTCCCGGGGGCAGAAGTGGACCTTGAAGTCCCCCAGAGGCAGGACGACTGCCAAGAAGACATTCCATTGACAGAAGTGGACCAAGGACTCTTTTGGAGGCAGGACGACTGCCAAAAAGCAGACAGAGGACCAGGGAGGCAAGTTCTTCAAACAATCTTTTGAGGAAAAGATAAAATATATCCTTGTTCTGTCCACGTTAATATCTTTTGCAACATTACATCATGTGTTTCAGGTTGAATCGTTTTTCACCATTTAGGATATACATTTGGCATTCACTATCTGTGTAGTAAGTATTAATGATGTGAAATATTAAAATATTCTTTACTTTCACTATTAGGACTCGTGGACGCCATCGTCCTGGGGGCAGAATTGGACCTTGACGTCCCCCAGAGGTAGGAGAACTGCCAAGAAGACATTCCATTGACAGAAGTTGACCAAGGACTCTTCTGGAGGCAGGACGACTGCCATAAAGCAGACAGAGGTCCAGGGAGGCTAGTTCTTCAAACAATCTTTTGAGGAAAAGATATAATATATCCTTGTTCTGTCCACGCTAATATCTTTTGCAACATTACATCTTGTGTTTCAGGTTGAGTCGTTTTTCACGATTCAGCATATATATCGGGCATTCATTATCTGTGTAGTAAGTATTAATGATGTGAAATATTAAAATATTCTTTACCTTTACTATTAGGACCGTGGACGCCATCGTCCCTGGGGCGGAATTGGACCTTGAAGTCCCCCAGAGGCAGGACGACTGCCAAGAAGACATTCCATTGACAGAAATGGACCAAGGACTCTTTTGGAGGCAGGACGACTGCCAAAAAGCAGACAGAGGACCAGGGAGGCAAGTTCTTCAAACAGTCTTTTGAGGAAAAGATAAAATATATCCTTGTTCTGTCCACGCTAATGTCTTTTGCAACATTACATCATGTGTTTCAGGTTGAATCGTTTTTCACGATTTAGGACATACATTTGGCATTCATTATCTGTGTAGTAAGTTTTAATGAAGTGTAATATTAAAATATACTTTACTTTCACTATTAGGACTGTGGAGGCAATCGTCCTGGGGGCAGAATTGGACCTTCAAGTCCCCCAGAGGCAGGACAACTGCCAAGAAGACATTGCATTGATAGACGTGGACCAAGGACTCTTCTGGAGGCAGGACGACTGCCAAAAAGCAGACAGAGGACAAATGAGGCAAGTTCTTCAAACAAACTTTTGAGGAAAAGATAAAATATATCCTTGTTCTGTCCACGTTAATGTCTTTTGCAACATTAAATCTTGTGTTTCAGGTTAAATCTTTTTTCACGATTTAGGATATACATTTGGCATTCATTATCTGTGTAGTAACTATGAATGATGTGAATTATTTAAATATTCTTTACCTTTACTATTAGAACCGTGAAGGAGATCGTCCTGTGGGCAGAATTGGACCTTGACGTCCCCCAGAGGCAGGACGACTGCCAAGAAGACATTGCATTGACAGAAGTGGACCAAGGACTCTTTTGGAGGGAGGACGACTGCCAAAAAGCAGACAGAGGACAAGTGAGGCAAGTTCTTCAAACAAACTTTTGAGGAAAAGATAAAATATATCCTTGTTCTGTCCACGCTAATGTCTTTTGCAACATTAAATCTTGTGTTTCAGGTTAAATCGTTTTTCACGATTTAGGATATACATTTGGCATTCATTATCTGTGTAGTAACTATGAATGATGTGAATTATTTAAATATTCTTTACCTTTACTATTAGAACCGTGAAGGAGATCGTCCTGTGGGCAGAATTGGACCTTGACGTCCCCCAGAGGCAGGACGACTGCCAAGAAGACATTGCATTGACAGAAGTGGACCAAGGACTCTTTTGGAGGGAGGACGACTGCCAAAAAGCAGACAGAGGACCAGGGAGGCAAGTTCTTCAAACAATCTTTTGAGGAAAAGATATAATATATCCTTGTTCTGTCCACGCAAATGTCTTTTGCAACATTAAATCTTGTGTTTCAGGTTGAATCGTTTTTCACGATTCAGCATATATATCGGGCTTTCATTATCTGTGTAGTAAGTATCAATGATATGTAATATTAAAATATTTTTTACCTTTACTATTAGGACCGTGGAGGCCATGATCCCGGGGGCAGAATTGGACCTTGAAGTCCCCCAGAGGCAGGACGACTGCCAAGAAGACATTCCATGGACAGACGTGGACCAAGGACTCTTCTGGAGGCAGGACGACTGCCAAAAAGCAGACAGAAGACCAGGGAGGCAAGTTCTTCAAACAATCTTTTTACGAAAAGATAAAATATATCCTTGTTCTGTCCACGCTTATGTCTTTTGCAACATTACATCTTGTGTTTCAGGTTGAATCGTTTTTCACGATTCAGCATATATATCGGGCATTCATTATCTGTGTAGTAAGTATTAATGATGTGAAATATTAAAATATTCTTTACCTTTACTATTAGGACCGTGGACGCCATCGTCCCTGGGGCGGAATTGGACCTTGAAGTCCCCCTGAGGCAGGACGACTGCCAAGAGGACATTCCATTGACAGAAATGGACCAAGGACTCTTTTGGAGGCAGGACGACTGCCAAAAAGCAGACAGAGGACCAGGGAGGCAAGTTCTTCAAACAGTCTTTTGAGGAAAAGATAAAATATATCCTTGTTCTGTCCACGCTAATATCTTTTGCAACATTACATCTTGTGTTTCAGGTTGAGTCGTTTTTCACGATTTAGGATATACATTTGGCATTCATTATCTGTGTAGTAAGTTTTAATGAAGTGTAATATTAAAATATTCTTTACTTTCACTATTAGGACTGTGGAGGCAATCGTCCTGGGGGCAGAATTGGACCTTGAAGTCCCCCAGAGGCAGGACAACTGCCAAGAAGACATTGCATTGATAGACGTGGACCAAGGACTCTTCTGGAGGGAGGACGACTGCCAAAAAGCAGACAGAGGACAAGTGAGGCAAGTTCTTCAAACAAACTTTTGAGGAAAAGATAAAATATATCCTTGTTCTGTCCACGCTAATGTCTTTTGCAACATTAAATCTTGTGTTTCAGGTTAAATCGTTTTTCACGATTTAGGATATACATTTGGCATTCATTATCTGTGTAGTAACTATGAATGATGTGAATTAATTAAATGTTCTTTACCTTTACTATTAGAACCGTGAAGGAGATCGTCCTGTGGGCAGAATTGGACCTTGACGTCCCCCAGAGGCAGGACGACTGCCAAGAAGACATTGCATTGACAGAAGTGGACCAAGGACTCTTTTGGAGGGAGGACGACTGCCAAAAAGCAGACAGAGGACCAGGGAGGCAAGTTCTTCAAACAATCTTTTGAGGAAAAGATATAATATATCCTTGTTCTGTCCACGCAAATGTCTTTTGCAACATTAAATCTTGTGTTTCAGGTTGAATCGTTTTTTACGATTCAGCATATATATCGGGCTTTCATTATCTGTGTAGTAAGTATCAATGATGTGTAATATTAAAATATTTTTTACCTTTACTATTAGGACCGTGGAGGCCATGATCCTGGGGGCAGAATTGGACCTTGAAGTCCCCCAGAGGCAGGACGACTGCCAAGAAGACATTCCATGGACAGAGGTGGACCAAGGACTCTTCTGGAGGCAGGACGACTGCCAAAAAGCAGACAGAAGACCAGGGAGGCAAGTTCTTCAAACAATCTTTTTACGAAAAGATAAAATATATCCTTGTTCTGTCCACGCTTATGTCTTTTGCAACATTACATCTTGTGTTTCAGGTTGAATTGTTTTTCACCATTTAGGATATACATTTGGCATACATTATCTGTGTAGTAAGTATTAATGATGTGTAATATTTAAATATTCTTTACTTTCACGATTAGGACTGTAGAGGCCATCATCCAGGGGGTAGAATCGGACCTTGAAGTCCCCCAGAGGCAGGACGACTGCCAAGAAGACATTCCATGGACAGACGTGTACCAAGGACTCTTCTGGAGGCAGGAAGACTGCCATAAAGCAGACAGAGGACCAGGGAGGCAAGTTCTTCAAACAATCTTTTGAGGAAAATATAAAATACATCCTTGTTGTCTCCACGCTAATGTCTTTTGCAACATTAAATCTTGTGTTTCAGGTTGAATCGTTTTTCACGATTCAGCATATATATCGGGCATTCATTATCTGTGTAGTAAGTATCAATGATGTGAAATATTAAAATAATTTTTACCTTTACTGTTAGGACCGTGGACGCCATCGTCCAGGGGGGCGGAATTGGACTTTGAAGTTCCCCAGAGGCAGGACGGCTGCCGAGAAGACATTCCATGGATAGACGTGGACCAAGGACTCTTCTGGAGGCAGAACCACTGCCAAACAGCAGACCAAGGAGGCAAGTTCTTCAAACTCTTTTTTTTGTTAAAGAACCATTTGGACAAGGTTAGGAATTGTGGATGGCGAGTTTGATCTGCTGAGAAAAGTGGTCACCGTATATCTGGACTTAAGATTCTTATCTTAACATTATCAAAATACATGTGTAAGTACATTGGCAGATCACACTAATTCAGCAGTGTTTTCAGCAACCACGGGTGTACCATTCAAACTGTACGTAGAGGTGAAGACATACATACAATATATGGCATAATACATCAATTGCCTGGCCCAAAGCTGCAACAGGTAAAGAGGTTTGTTGTTTTTAATGCCCCAGTATATGTCGGTACTATTTCCTGCATATAAACGAGGATGTGGTGAAGCCTTGTGGTTGAATTGTTGACTCGCCATGCCGAGGGCCACGGTTCGATTCCAAAAATAGCTACTATGTGTGACCCCCGCCCACTTCTAAACTCCCCCGTTGGATTATTGCTAAACGCGACCTAAAACCGCACTGTTATGAAACAAATCTACATGTGAGAAGTGTGATTCCTGATGCTTATGCATGACTCATCTCTTTCAGACGCAGGAACCCTGGCACAGTCTGGATTTGGTGTTGACTCCCTCCATCCCTCTTCTACACGGACTTCAGTACACTGCTTTTCCGAGAGACCGGTGGGATGGGTTTTTGTCTAATGGTGGCTCCATAGTCTCTCGGCTTCCGCGTAGGTCCCCGCCGACTGTACTTTGGAGGAGGTTCGGTGCTAGGGCCTGGCTGTCCAGTCAGGATGGTTGTTGCAGCAACAGACCAGCTAGTTAGGGTCGCTACACTCTGTGCCTCCCAGTCTTTCTCAGCATCCCCAAGTAGGCAAAATGCTGACTGCACTTGACTGGTGGATTTTAGGTGGTATGGTAGATAGGGACCCCTCATGCATGCCCTGTATGATGCTGTCATAGAGATGGCGTAACTTAGTGTTTACCCACCATGTATTCCTTCAGTAGGTAGTTCTCAGACAGAGCAAATCCCGCATGGTCACTTTGGGGCAGTGTACTGGCCGACTGGGACCACCTGCTGGTAAAGTATTGCAAACTTTTCGGCTTGATATTCAGGTTACATCATGTTTTTCACGACCCTGCATATTCTTTTTACATCCATAACCTGCGGGGGCGCTGGGGGTAACCTTGTGGTTAAAACGTTCGCTCGTCACGCAGAAAACGACTCTGATCGATTTCCCATATGGGTACAATGTGAGAAGTCCATATTTGTTGTCCCTAATATGAAATTGCTTGAATATTTTAAAAACGTAGCGTAAAACTACACTCACCCAGTCCTAATCTGTGCAGTAATCCATTCTTCACCTTTACTTTTATGACCGTCGACCAGGTAGGCAAGTAAGTATTTTTTGAAGAAAAGATCAAATATATCCTTGTTCACACTTATGTCTTGTGACACATTTCAACATTGTTTCGGGTCAAAGCTTTTTAAATATACATTTGGCATTCATTGTCTGTGTAGTAAGTATCAATGATGTAAAATATTAAACTAATCTATCTTTACTATTAGGACCGTGGAAGCCATCGTCCTGGGGGCAGAATTGGACCTTGAAGTCCCCCAGAGGCAGGACGACTGCCAAGAAGACATTCCATGGCCAGACGTGGACGAAGGACTCTTCTAGAGGCAGTACCATTGCCAAACAGCAGACAGAAGACCAAGGAGGCAAGTTCTTGAAATAATCTTTAGGCTAAAAGATAAAATATCCTTGTTTACTATAACGTATTGTTAATATTTACAACTTTTGTTTCATGTTAAGGCATTTTTTCACTATTGAACATAAAGTTTTGGTATAAATTTTTCATGTAGTAAGTATCAATGATGTGAAATATTCTTTACCTTTACTATTAGGACCATCGTCCTGGGGGAAGGAATTTACCTTGAAGTCCCCCAAGATTCAGAAGTTGACCACCTGCCATTCTGGAGGAAGGGCGATATGGAAAAACACATCTGAAAGCTTCAAGAAAGACATCTGAAGACAACCAGCCACTGAGAAAACATCCTGCAGAAAGAAGAGGAACTTACAGTGCGTCAGAGGCAGGACGACTGCCAAGAAGAAATGCCATAGGCAGATGCGAACATAGTACCGTTCCAGAAACTACCAGGAATAGAGTTCGTAAACAGAGTTGCATTTTACTACTAAGAAGACGTCCTCTGGGCAGAAGTGGACCTTGAAATAACTTAAATGCATAAGAACTGCAAAGAAGATATCCCTTAGGCAGAAGTGGACAAAGTACTCTTCTGGAGGCTTGTCGACTGCCAAGAAGAGATCTGGAGACAAGCAGCTACTAAAAAGACGTACTGTGGGCATAAGTGGACCTTGAAATACCGCAGAGGCAGGCAACTGCCAAGAAGATATCCCATTGGCAGAAGTGGACGAAGTACTCTTCTGCAGGCTTGCCGACTGCCAAGAAGTGATATCGTCAACAGAGTGGCATTTTATGACTGAGAAGACTTCCTTGAGGAAGAAGTGGACCTTGAAATACCTTAAATGCATAAGAACTGGAAAGAAGATTATCCTTAGGGAAGAAGTGGACCAAGTACTCTTCTGGAGGCTTGCCGACTGCCAAGAAGACGTCTGGAGACAAGCAGCTACTAATACCTCAGAGGCAGGACGAACTGCAAAACAGATGTCCCATAGGCACAAGTGGCCGAAGTACTCTTCTGGAGCCTTGCCCACTGCCAAGAAGACATGTGGAGACAAGCAGCTACTTAGAAGACATCCTGGTGACAGAAAAGGACCTTGAAGTCCCTCAGAGGCAGGACAACTGCCAAGAAGATATCCCATATCCACATCTGGATGAAATACTCTTCTGGAGGCTTGCCGACTTCCAAGAGAACAACTCGTAAACATAGTGGCATTTTACTACCAAGAAGACGTCAAGTGGACAGAAGTGGACAGAAGTGGACCTTGAAATACCTCAGAGGCAGGACGACTGCCAAGAAGATATCCAGTTGGCAGAAGTGGACCAAGTACTCTTCTGGAGGTTCGTGGACTGCCAAGAAGAGATCTCGTCAACAGAGTGGCATTTTATTACTGAAAAGACGTCCCGGGGCCAGAAGTGGACCTTGAAATACCTTAAATGCATAAGAACTGCAAAGAAGATATCCCATAGACAGAAGTGGACGAAGTTCTCTTCTGAAAGCTTGCCGACTGCCTAGAAGACATCTGGAGACAAGCAGCTACTAAGAAGACATCCTGGGGACAGAAGTGGACCTTGAAATACCGCAGATCCCCAAGAAGATATCCCAGAGGCAGAAGTGGACGACTGCTTCAACTGGCAAGAAGATATCCCATTGGCAGAAGTGGACCAAGTACTCTTCTGGAGGCTTGTGGACTGCCAAGAAGAGATATCGTCAACAGAGTGGCATTTTATGACTGAGAAGACGTCCTGGGGGCAGAAGTGGACCTTGAAATACCTTAAATGCATAAGAACTGCAAAGAAGATATCCCATAGGAAGAAGTGGACCAAGCACTCTTCTGGAGGCTTGCCGACTGCCAAGAAGACGTCTGGAGACAAGCAGCTACTAATACCTCAGAGGCAGGACGACTGCCAAAAGATATCCCATAGGCAGAAGTGGACCAAGTACTCTTCTGGAGGCTTCCGAACTGGCAAGAAGATATCCCATTGGCAGAAGTGGACCAAGTACTCTTCTAGAGGCTTGCCGACTGCCAAGAAGAGATATCGTCAACAGAGTGGCATTTTATGACTGAGAAGACGTCCTGGGGGCAGAAGTGGACCTTGAAATACCTTAAATGCATAAGAACTGCAAAGAAGATATCCCATAGGAAGAAGTGGACCAAGCACTCTTCTGGAGGCTTGCCGACTGCCAAGAAGACATCTGGAGACAAGCAGCTACTAAGAAGACGTCCTGAGGGCATAAGTGGACCTTGAAATACCTCAGAGGCAGGACGACAGCCAAGAAGATATCCCAAAGGCAGAAGTGGACCATGTTCTCTTCTGGAGGCTTGCCGACTGCCAAGAAGATATCCCATTGGCAGAAGTGGACCAAGTACTCTTCTGGAGGCTTCCGAACTGGCAAGAAGATATCTGGAGACAAGCAGCTACTAACAAGATGTCCTGAGGGCAGAAGTGGACCTTGAAATACCTTAAATGCATAAGAAGAGCAAAGAAGATATCCCTTAGGCAGAAGTGGACGAAGTTCTCTTCTGAACGCTTGCCGACTGCCTAGAAGACATCTGGAGACAAGCAGCTACTGAGAAGATATCTTGGAAACAGAAAAGGACCTTGAAGTCCCTCAGAGGCAGGACGACTGCCAAGAAAGATGTCCCATAGGCAGGAGTGGACCAAGTATCTTGAGGCTTGCCGACTGCGAAGAATACAGCTCGTAAACATTGTGGCATTTTACTACCAAGAACACGTCAAGTGGACAGAAGTGGACCTTGAAATACCTCGGAGGCAGGGCGACTGCCAAGAAGATATCCCATAGGTGATAATGGAGCAAGTACTCTTTTGGAGGCCTCCCAACTGCCAAGAAGACATCTGGAGACAAGCAGCTACTAAGAAGACGTCCTGAGGGCAGAAGTGGACCTTGAAATACCGCAGATGAAGGGCAACTCCAAAAAGATATCCCATAGTCAGAAGTGGACCAAGTACTCTTCTGGAGACTCGTCGACTGCCAAGAAGAGATCTGGAGACAAGCAGCTACTAAGAAGACATCCTGGAAACGGAAAAGGATCTTGAAGTCCTTCAGAGGCAGGATGACTGCCAAGAAGATATCCCATAGGCAGGAGTGGACCGAGTACTCTTGTGGAGGCTCGCCGACTGCCAAGAAGAGATTTTGTCAACAGAGTGGCATTTTATTACTGAGAATACGTCCTGTTGGCAGAAGTGGACCTTGAAATACCTTAAATGCATAAGAACTGCAAAGAAGATATCACGTAGGCAGAAGTGGACGAAGTACTCTTCTGGAGGCTTGCCGACTGCCAAGAAGACATCTGGAGACAAGCAGCTACTAAGAAGACGTCCTGAGCGCAGAAGTGGACCTTGAAATACAGCAGAGGCAGGACGACTGCCAAGAACATTCGTTATTTTTAAAAATAGAGCAAGTACTCTTTTGGATGCTTGCCGACTGCCAAGAATACAGCTCGTAAACATAGTGGCATTTTACTACCAAGAAGACCTCCTGGGGACAGAAGTGGACCTTGAAATACCTCAGAGGCAGGACGACTGCCAAGAAGAAATCCTATAGGTGAAAATTGAGCAAGTACTCATCTGGGGGCTTGCGAACTGCCAAGAAGACATGTGGAGACAAGCAGCTACTAAGAAGACGTCCTGAGGGCAGAAGTGTACTCTTGAAATACCGCAGAGGCAGCATGACTGCCAAGAAGATATCCCATAGGCAGAAGTGGACCAAGTACTCTTCTGGAGGCTTGTCTACTGCCAAGAAGAGATCTCGTCAACAGAGTGGCATTTTATTACTGAGAATACGTCCTGGGGCTAGGAGTGGACCTTGAAATACCTTAAATGCATAAAGACTGCCAGGAAAATATCCCATAGGCACATGTGGATCAAGTACTCTTCTGGAGGCTTGCCGACTGCCAAGAATACAGTTCGTAAACATAGTTGCATTTTATTACTGAGACGTTCTGGGGGCAGAAGTGGACCTTGAAATACCTTAAATGCATCAGGACTGCTAAGATGATATACCATAGGCAGAAGTGGACGAAGTACTCTTCTGGAGGTTTGCTGACTGCCAAGAGGACATATTGAGAAAAGCAGCTATTATGAAGACATCCTGGAGACAGAAAAGGACCTTGAAATCCCTCAGAGGCAGGACGACTGCCAAGAACATATCCCATAGGAAGAAGTGGATCAAGTACTCTTCTGGAGGCTTGCCGACTGCGAAGAATACAGCTCGTAAACATAGTGGCATTTTCAGAGGGTGGACGATTTTAGAAAGAGATATCCCATAGCCAGAATTTCACCAAGTACTCTTCTGGAGGCTTGTGGAGTGCCAAGAAGAGATCTCGTAAATAGAGTGGCATTTTATTACTGTGAAGACGTCCTGGGGGAAGAAGTGGACCTTGAAATCCCTCAGAGGCTTGCCGACTGCCAAGAAGACATCTTTAGACAAGCAGCTACTAAGAAGACTTCCTGGAGACAGAAAAGGACCTTGAAGTCCCTCAGTGGCAGGGCGACTGCCAAGAAGACATCTGGATTCAAGGACCTGCCAAGAATACGTCCTTAGGGGCAGAAATGGAGCTTGAAGCCCTTCGGAGGCAGGACGACTGACGGGAAGATATCCCAGAAGGAGAAGTGGACGAAGTGTTGTTCTTTGAGCTGGATAACTGCCAACATGTCGAGCCAAGTGACCACTAAGAAAACGACCTACTGGCTGATTTGAACCTTGAAGTCCCTTAGAGGCAGGGCAAGGGATACCCCAGACGATACCCCAAAGGCAGAAGTGGACCAAGTATCCTTTCGGAGGGAGGACAACTGCCAATAAACCTATCCTGTGTGTGACACGAGAGTGTGTCTGTACATCCAGCAGCCGCACAGTCAACGCATGCAATAATCCCATATAAGCACCACACACTGATCAAATGTAATCTTTGTCAGTACATACAATATACATGATAGATGAGATATATCAATCTTACATGATACAGAAAATAGTTACCAAACAAGAACTACTAGCCAGCATATTGACTGGACATATAGAAAACAACCATAAGCACATTCATACACGTTAAATGGTATATCGTGTATTGACTTTTATTTTGTTATCATGGGCATATTTATACCTATTTTGTATAATGATTAATATTAGGGTTTAATTTACTATGTATGTAAAATCATAATGTATAATAACTAACCTTTGATTCTGACCAAACTGCCACACAGAACTGTACATGAAACACAAAGACACCCGTGAAGGTCCGTGTTAGAATGTATCTTCAGGAACTCATGTTTGTCGTAAGAGGCTACTAAAGGGATCGGGTGGTCAGGCTCGCTGACTTGGTTTACACATATCATCGGTTCCCAATCGCGCAGATCGATGCTCATGATGTTGATCACTGGATTGTCTGGTCCAGACTCGATTATTTACATACCGCCGCCATATAAACTAGACTCAATCACTCACTCACTGATAATTAGTTATTCATTTACGTACACAATATACAAACACTTAATTCATCCCTGTTACATTCCTACTTTCTTTACTTGATGAAATGCTACACAAACGTAGCCCTACTGAACATGCATGATGCATGTGAATCGAATCCTTCTACAGTAAATGTACACAGGTGCCTTAAAAAGTTTGATTAGAAAAAAATTAAATGTAAATTAATATCCTTCCCGCCTCCTTGTTCTTGTGTTTTTGAAAATTGTTACATAGACCTGTATGGGCAATTGGCAGAAAAGCGTGAGATTGCAAGATTTGTCAAATGTCGCAATCTCGCGTTCTTGCGTTCTTTTTTTTGAAAATCGGTACATAGACCTGTATGGGCAATTGGCAGAAAAGCGTGAGATTGCGAGATTTGTCAAATGTCGCAATCTCACATTCTTGCGTTCTTGTGTTTTTGAAAATCGTTACATAGACCTGTATGGGCAATTGGCACAAAAGTCCAGGAACGCAAGATTGCAAGATTTGTCAAAAGTCGCAATCTCGCGTTCTTGCGTTTTTGAAAATCGTTACATAGACCTGTATGGGCAATTGGCACAAAAGCGCGAGAACGCAAGATTACGAGATTTGTCAAATGTCGCGAGAACGCAAGATTACGTGCGAGAACGCGAGATTGCGAGATTTCAAATGTCGCAATCTCGCGTTCTTAATGAAATCTTAATGAAATTTTAGCCCAACCTTTATGGTTGAATAACAATTTCAAAAACTCAAATCACATCATTAGTCACTGGTCTAAAAGTGGAATCTTGACGATCAAAGCTCTTTGTGATGAACATGGGTTTATATCCTTTGATCAATTGAAGCTTAAATTCGATATAAAAGGTACTCACTTAGATCTTGGATATGTTATATATATTTTACCTGAACCTTGGAAAAAGACTTTAAAGGAATATAGATATATAAACATTAATGACCTCACAATAAATTCACTCCAAAAGGATCTCATATTCATGTGCCAATTGCCCATACAGGGCTATGTAACGATTTTCAAAAACACAAGAACGTGAGAACGCGATATTGCGACATTTGTCAAATGTCGCAATCTCGCGTTCTTGTGTTTTTGAAAATCGTTACATAGACCTGTATGGGCAATTGGCACAAAAGCGCAAGATTTGTCAAAAGTCGCAATCTTGCGTTCTTGCATTCTTGTGTTTTTGAAAATCGGTACATAGACCTGTATGGGCAATTGGCAGAAAAGCGTGAGATTGCGAGATTTGTCAAATGTCGCAATCTCACATTCTTGCGTTCTTGTGTTTTTGAAAATCGTTACATAGACCTGTATGGGAAATTGGCACAAAAGCGCGAAAACCCGAGATTGCAAGATTTGTCAAATGTCACAATCTCGCGTTCTTGCATTCTTGTGTATTTGAAAATCGTTACATAGACCTGTATGGGCAATTGGCACAAAAGCGTGAGATTGCGAGATTTGTCAAATGTCGGAATCTCACGTTCTTGCGTTCTTTTGTTTTTGAAAATCGTTACATAGACCTGTATGGGCAATTGGCACAAAAGTCCAAGAACGCGAGATTGCAAGATTTGTCAAATGTCGCAATCTCGCGTTCTCGCGTTCTTGTGTTTTTGAAAATCGTTACATAGACCTGTATGGGCAATTGGCACAAAAGCGCGAGAACGCGAGATTGCGAGATTTCTCAAATGTCGCAATCTCGCGTTCTTAATGAAATCTTAATGAAATCTTAGCCCAACCTTTATGGTTGAATAACAATTTCAAAAACTCAAATCACATCATTAGTCACTGGTCTAAAAGTGGAATCTTGACGATCAAAGCTCTTTGTGATGAACATGGGTTTATATCCTTTGATCAATTGAAGCTTAAATTCGATATAAAAGGTACTCACTTAGATCTTGGATATGTTATATATATTTTACCTGAACCTTGGAAAAAGACTTTAAAGGAATATAGATATATAAACATTAATGACCTCACAATAAATTCACTCCAAAAGGATTTCATATCCCCAAGAAAAGGTTCAAGATTATTCTATGATAAATTGTTATCTGAAAATGTTAAACCTCAAATGTGCCAAACATGGGAAACATTATTTGACTGTATTGATTTTGATTAGCATTTGATTTTTCATACTTGTAGAAAGAATTTAAGAGATGTGAAACTGTTAGATTTTCAATATATATTTTAAGAGATGTGAAACTGCACGGAATTGTTTATACCAAAAAAGAACTTTTTAGAATGAATCTGGTGGACAATACAATATGTTCTTTGTGTAATGATTCTGTTGAAACCTTATGCCATGTATATTGGGAATGTGATGAAACCAAAACTTTCTGGAAGAAACTTGAACAGTGGATTACGAAACGTATCCAAACACTTAATTTGACAAAATCTTTGATTTGGTTGGGTTTGTAGGTAAGAACCCATTATTGAACCACATAATCTTATCTGCTAAGAGATATATTTACACTTGCTCTTTGACAAAAACAATTCCAAAAGTTGATAATTACTTAAGGATATTGAAAGACATATGTACCACTGAATCATTCATCTCCAGAAGAAATAATAATGTTGAAAGCTTTTGAGTCAAATGGTTTCCTCTCATCCCTGAATTTAACCCTGAATGACTATTAAACAAAAAACATATCACTAACATTGATATTCAATGTACTTAGTGCACTATATCGCTTTTGAGCCCACTAGCTTGTATGTGCACATATTCCTCTATATGCTTGTACTCATCACATTGGGAACAATAAAAAAACAATAAAAAACAAAAGAAAAACAAACAGAAAAACACTGTATGGGCAATTAGCACAAAAGCACGAGAACGCGAGATCGCGAGATTTGTCAAATGTCGCAATCTCGCGTTCTCGCGTTCTTGTGTTTTTGAAAATCCTTAAATAGAACTGTATGGGTAATTGGCATCAAAGCGCGAGAACGCAAGATTTGTCAAATGTCGCAATCTCGCGTTCTTTTGTTTTTGAAAATCGTTACATAGACCTGTATGGGCAATTGGCACAAAAGTGCGAGATTGCGAGATTTGTCAAATGTCGCAATCTCGCGTTCTTGCGTTCTTATATTTTTGAAAATCGTTACATAGAGCTGTATAGGCAATTGGCACAAAAGCGCGAGAATGCGATATTTGTCAAATGTCGTAATTTCGCGTTCTCGCGTTCTTGTGTTTTTGAAAATCGTTACATAGACCTGTATGGGTAACTGGCACAAAAGCGCGAGATTGCAAGATTTGTCCAATGTCGCAATCTCGCGTTCTCGCGTTCTTGTGTTTTTGAAAATCGTTAAATAGACCTGTATGGGTAATTGGCACAAAAGCGCGAGACTCGAGATTGCAAGATTTGTCAAATGTCGCAATCTCGCGTTCTCGCGTTCTTGTGTTTTTGAAAATCGTTACATAGACCTGTATGGGCAATTGGCACAAAAGTGCAAGATTTGTGAAATGTCGCAATCTCACATTCTTGCGTTTTTGTGTTTTTGAAAATCGTTACATAGACCTGTATGGGCAATTGGCACAAAAGTGCAAGATTTGTGAAATGTCGCAATCTCACATTCTTGCGTTTTTGTGTTTTTGAAAATCGTTACATAGACCTGTATGGGCAATTGGCACAAAAGCGCGAGATTGCGATATTTGTCAAATGTCGCAATCTCGCGTTCTTGCGTTCTTTTATTTTTGAAAATTGTTACATAAACCTGTATGGGCAATTGGCACAAGAGCGCGAGAACACAAGATTGCGAGATTTGTCAAATGTCGCAATCTCGCGTTCTTGCGTTCTTGTGTTTTTGAAAATCGTTACATAGACCTGTATGGGCAATTGGCACAAAAGTGCGAGAACATGAGATTGGAAGATTTGTCAAATGTCGCAATCTCAAGTTCTTGCGTTCTTGTGTTTTTGAAAATCGTTACATAGACCTGTATGGGCAATTGGCACAAAAGTGCAAGATTTGTGAAATGTCGCAATCTCACATTCTTGCGTTTTTGTGTTTTTGAAAATCGTTACATAGACCTGTATGGACAATTGGCACAAAAGTGCAAGATTTGTGAAATGTCACAATCTCACATTCTTGCGTTTTTGTGTTTTTGAAAATCGTTACATAGACCTGTATGGGCAATTGGCACAAAAGCGCGAGAACCCGAGATTGCAAGATTTGTCAAATGTCGCAACATGACAACACAATATAAAAACAGGCTATAGATTGCCAACAACTGAAGGTAGGTCACCATACTAGGGACCATATTGGGACTTACAATACATTTGCTTCCCTAGCTGGATTTACATCATCCCTTCAGTTGTTAGCAATGTACCCACATCTAGCCATACATTAAAATACACATATTCTACGATTAAAAAAGTGGAGAGTTTAAATTTAATTTGAATGTTTTGGGACTTACGTACCCTCTCAGGAGGACAATCATTTTACAATACTTTAACCCGTGTCGGCCCGGGAAAGCGAAATTTCAATATTCCCTATTCCTGGTAATGCGAAAACCAAAATTGTGCTAGAAGTGCCGCCAAAGGGAATTGCTATGACAACATCGAATGGTGTATTCCCATACTGCCTACAGTTCCAAACTGCCTACAGGTTAAAACAACATGATACGGTCCAGTGATCAGGAAGTGAATACACCGATCTGACCTGTTCTACCCCTGCTAAAATGAACTTGACTAGTTAGCTGGTTAATGAACTGACCTATTCTATGGTGTCTTCCCACTCTGCCTACAGAAGTTTAAAAAAATTACAAGTGTTGGTTGGTAGGACATCTTTATTCATTCTGAGAATTCTCAGTCTTAACATGGTGACATGGATTTATCATGAAAAACTGATAAGTTTTACTGTCTTTCAGTGGTTTTACTCTAATTTATTAGGAGTTTAATTAACTGAGAAGGCGAGATCTTCTCAACAATTAAGTCCTTACCATGTTTTTAGACATAATCTGGCAAAGACAGACAAAGCCCGTAACAACATAGTTAATACAAGCCTACCCAACTTAATCCAAATCCTGCTTTGGAGATTACAATATAAGCATGTTAACATCTTCACAAAACAAAATTAAACAATATCATTGTAATTGTCTTGTAGTCTTTATTGGATGAGAAGACTCAAAACATACTATACACAGAAGTAGATGCACAGATATATACTAATATAATCCCCCTAATTATCCCTTACTCCAAACGAAGCACCCCTTCTTCATTGATAATTGGGCTGTTCCATTATTCTACAGGGCAAAACATGTTTTCCCACGGTGCCTACAAGATTTTTGTTGGCAGTTTGGGATGTAGGCTGTGTGGGACTTAACCCATCGGATTACCGTACTTCATATTAGCGCGCGACCCCAATACTCCTTCTGTGAACCGCTTAACTGAGATGAAGTACTTTGTTTCAAGTTTCAGACCCAACTTATCTATAGTTTTATTCATTCATGTAACGAATTAGTGTCATTGTTAAACGAACCTTACATGGCCGAATTTGTCAAAGTTTCGTCAACCTTTTTCATCAAAATATCTACTCTTAAGATGTCTCCAAGTTCATTTTAAGATTGTTTGTAAAGACTTTAATTGCTGTATGATTTAGTCATCTTGTTGTATATATTGTATATACTCATGTACCACCGATATCCGTTTTCCCGCGTGAGCGGGCATATCATTGTGAACTGCCTTAGGGAAATTGATCTGTATCATAAATTGTAACTATGTAATGCGAATAACGAATTGAGTGCCTTAAATTAAGTGCTATGACATTTTCTGTTTTTAAATAACAATGTCATGAATAAACATGTTTTTAAAGTAAAACTCATTTGGATTTTGTACTTAAAATGTTTTTGAATGCAGACTTGATTTCGTCACTAAATGGCTGGCATAATGCCGATGTGACGTAAAGCATAAAAGGACGTGTTTATTATCCCCTCAAAGGCTACAAATCACCAGATTCCTCTCGATTGTTTGTTTAGATGTTTTGACTGCATGATCCTACCAATCATGTTATATGGTTGTGAGGTGTGGGGACATTCAAATATAGACATTTTAGAAAATGTTCACAGGTTATTCATGAAATCTGTCCTGAAACTATGCAAGAGTACATCATTCTAAATGCTCTACGAAGAGACTGGACGAATTCCTATCTCTGTATATATTAAAAAGTGAATGATTTCAGTTTGGTTTAAACTTGCTACTAATGTACATCAAAATAAAATGTCAGTCATAATTCACCATGTTTTATCACACAAGCTTGAAAATAATATGTATGCTTTACCATGGCTTGCTAATGTTAAACGTCTTTATTTATTTATTTATTAAATTTCTACCATGACTATGGTATCAGACGACGATTCACATTTCTTTGTTTTTCTTGTGTATTGAGAGTCCCGGGAACGCTAAATTCAGTGTTCACTGTAACTTGACAGTTCCCGTGAAAGCGACACCTAAATGAGGAGGTTTGGTCCAGATTTCGCTTTCCCGGGCCATAACCCTTTAACCCCCCTTGAGGATGCACTCAAGTCTAACGAAGTCTTTCATTGGCTGGTTCGTTTGCCCATACGCTCAGCCGGCTCTTTGTTTATGGCATATAAGCCCGATAAGTTCAAATTGCATGTGGTCAATGATTGAAGTTGTGTATTGCATATTGTTATTAGCAGACAGGCAGGCAGACAGGCAGACATAACATACATTGAGTTTTGTCTGTGACAGAGGCTGCTTATCACAATCAACATGGTTTTTATATGTTGTTTGTTTATGTAACTAATAGATTCCGGGCATGCGAACCTATTCACTGCGCATGCGTTATGAGCGCAGCGCAGCATAGCTGTTGAAACCACTTTTCACCCCAGCGCTGTGGTGAAATTAGTGAATCGGTTGGGTTTTTTTCATCGCGTTATTTTTCAACTTTATAAGTTGAATTTGCATTTTTGATGCATTGCATTTTCTGTAAGTCCATACCGAAAGGTATCAGAATCTGCAAAGTTGTGTTTTGCGTTGCATGTGACCAGCAAATGCTTATATGTATTTCTTATGCAACAAAGAAGTTCCGTTCGTATCCTCAAAACATTGTCGGCCATAAGTTTAATACAACGACTACTACTCCCTGGCTGTAACTCGTGTTTGGTGGTATAAAACATACACATGTTCTTTGTCATCATTCACTTAATGGTCAGTTATATATATGAATTTATAACAGATATCATTAGGGGTAACACCACTTAGATTACCCGACAAATGTTCCCATCTGTGTCTGCAGTAAATACTCAACATTATAAATTAAGGTCTGATGCGACAAATGTATTACATGTTATGTAATATGCCCATGGAAGTGCAGGAAGAGGAATTATCACCTGAATTATAAAAACAAACATCGATCAAAAGGATTAACCGATAATACGCTTATTGATTGATTACTTTTATCTTGCACAGCGGATTTGTCAAAAGCTAGTGTTAATGTAATGCTGCGTTTACACTAGGCCACGATGGGGTACTAGTATTCCCGGGAAGTAGAATTTTGTTGTTACAGTATAGTCTCCTTGATGTTGTGCCGGTGTTGTTATAAGGGATTAAGTCACTGGGTTATGTGAAATTCTGAACTATGTTGTGGAATATGATTTCAATTTGAGTTTACTCACTGAGATTATAATGATACTGATTAATGTGTTCACTCAGTCAGTGTCATTCAGTACATACATGTCTTACATGGTGTATAAATACCATCAAGTTACAATAGCTAGTATCATGGACAGATAAGAGTTTAATTACAAGTTCTTCCTACTTCCGTGTACTTGCTTAAAATAATGTAATATGTGTAAAATGAATTGTGACTTTATAGTGATACTGAAAAAGTAATTACTTAACTATGTCAGAATTGAATTGTACATTTCATAGAATATGTATTCGTAATTAAATCTTTGAAGGGCATTTCATCAGGTGAAGGAGCAAGCATACGCTCCGAAACGTCGTGTTAGTCACAATAAAGAAGTTGACTTCCATAAATCTTGCCTTTCATATATTTGTAATTGGTAATGTTTGGTGCAATATTTGATCTATTGATATTTCATGTGATATGTTTTTATCTTGTGATTATTAATGGGGACACCAAATAAATTATGTCATAAAATGTCAAATATCAGTTCTTTACCACTTCAACATTTCTTATCAACCTTGTGCCTGTAAAAATATAGAATGGCCTTTGTACGACTTGAAGGTAATCCCTCAAACACCACCACCCCCACCCCCACCCACCCCACCCCACACACACATCCCAAGCTCTCCCTATGGGAAGAGAGCGCCACGATTATGTCGATCTGACGCGAACCAAAATATCGTATTAGAACTTCACGATGGTGGAACATTTTGTATATTTTTCCCCTTCTTTACGCTCTTGACGCGATTTCATAAGCTCTGATTGGATCTGTTACGCATTCTTACGATTGGATATTGGATCAGTTACGCTTCAATGAAGATCTGTTGAGATTAATTTACGATCTGTAGCGACTTTTTTACGACCATCACGATTTGAGAATACGATCTGTTGCGATTTCGTCGGCTTTGAAACGTTCATAACGATCTGCTTTCTTTTGTTACCTTCTGTTTAGACAAAGAAGGGCGATTAAACACGATTATAACATGATTCTCGGACAGCATGAGCTACTTTGGAGCCCTTTCCTTTCCCCTTGCCCTTTTTCGATCCCATCTCCTATATCTTTACAATGAAAATGACGATGAAATAGTGTGATATGGCTTGCAGTTGGATGACAATGAATTTCTTCTGGCAGCTTGACACAATTTATAGGAAAGCACACCAAACGCAGAAGAACGTGTCGCAGCACAAGGGAGCGTCATAGATCGTGATAGATCGTGGACGCTATTCGTAGTACAGCGTGTTAAAAAGTTCATAGAAATGCATTGAATCGTAATTTTTTTAGAGCGATATAGATTGTGTACAACGTGACATAGAGTAGGAGATCTTCATAGAATCATAATAGATCGTAATATATCTTTATAGAATCGCAATAGATCTTGGTAGAATCGTGGGACAATGGGAACTAACATCTGGTACTCGTTATTACGATGTATTACGATCATCCACACACACTCCACGCTTACTCACGCTCTTATACGATGTTTTCCATATATTCTCTACTACGCAGTACCGCGTTCTGGTGCGATAGCTAAATCTATCGGCATGATCGTAGCAAAATATTAACCATGTTTAATATTTTGCCACGATTATCACGATACCTCACGATCATGGATATCTCTTGCGATCACCACGATTTGGATCTGCGATCTCTCACACTTTGAGATAATCTATACTGAATACACCCTGTCTTAAAGTACTTGTGTAAAAACAACGTCCTTCCATCAAAGTATTAACCGCCAATAAGTTGACTGATTGCTCATTACTGGCTAAGTAATTTTTGATTTAAAAGAATGGAGGACATCATGAAATTAGTTGCCATGTGTTCTATCTTGGGTGACCAATGAGACTACATGTATCAGTGCCACCACCAACATGTGTTCCCAGCATATCACAGTGCCACCACCAACATGTGTTTCCAGCATATCACAGTGCCACCAACAACATGTGTTCCCAACATATCACAGTGCCACCAACAACATGTGTTCCCAGCATATCACAGTGCCACCAACAACATGTGTTCATATCACAGTGTTCCAACAACATGTGTTCCCTGCATATCACAGTGCCACCAACAACATGTGTTCCCAACATATCACAGTGCCCCCACCAACATGTGTTCCCAACATATCACACTGCCCCCACCAACATGTGTTCCCAACATATCACAGTGCCCCCACCAACATGTGTTCCCAACATATCACAGTGCCACCAACAACATGTGTTCCCAACATATCACAGAACCCCCACCAACATGTGTTCCCAACATATCACAGTGCCCCCACCAACATGTGTTCCCAACATATCACAGTGCCACCACCAACATGTGTTCCCAACATATCACAGTGCCACCACCAACATGTGTTCCCAACATATCACACTGCCCGTACCAACATGTGTTCCCAACATATCACAGTGCCCCCACCAACATGTGTTCCCAACATATCATAGCGACCCCACCAACATGTGTTCCCAACATATCACAGTGCCCGTACCAACATGTGTTCCCAACATATGACAGTGTCCCTACCAACATGCGTTCCCAACATATCACAGTGCCACCACCAACATGTGTTCCCAACATATCACAGTGCCCCACCAACATATGTTCCCAACATATCACAGTGCCCCCACCAAATATGTGTTCCCTAACATATGTTCCCTACATATCACACTGCCCCCACCAACATGTGTTCCCAACATATCACAGTGCCCCCACCAACATGTGTTCCCAACATATCACAGTGCCCCCACCAACATATGTTCCCAGCATATCACAGTGCCACCACCAACATGTGTTCCCAACATATCACAGTGCCACCACCAACATGTGTTCCCAACATATCACAGTGCCCCCACCAACATGTGTTCCCAACATATCACACTGCCCCCACCAACATGTGTTCCCAACATATCACAGTGCCCCCACCAACATGTGTTCCCAACATATCACAGTGCCCCACCAACATGTGTTCCCTACATATCACAGTGCCCCCACCAACATGTGTTCCCTACATATCACAGTGCCCCCACCAACATGTGTGTTCCCAGCATATCACAGTGCCCCAACCAACATGTGTTCCCAACATATCACAGTGCCCCCACCAACATGTGTTCCCAACATATCACACTGCCACCACCAACATGTTTTCCCAACATATCACACTGCCCCCACCAACATGTGTTCCCAACATATCACACTGCCCTCACCAACATGTGTTCCCTACATATCACAGTGCCCCCACCAACATGTGTTCCCAACGTTTGCAGTTCTCATATAGTGTCTGTTATACAGGTGGCGGTGGGGTAGCCTATGGTTAAAGCATATGCTTGTCACGCCGAAGCCCATTTCTGGTCTACACCTTCCTGATATTGCTGGAATGTTGCTAAAAGCAGCGAAAAACTAAACTCACTCACTCACTGCCATACATCCGGGTCAAGCATGTTTGATGTGAGTCAGTTCAGGACAGTTTTCGTTTGATTCAAGATTGTTGGCAACTCCTGCTAACGACAATTATTCTAAGGCTATCAATTAATCATTATTTTCCATCTTAGTTAAATTGTAAATGCATAACACCGTAGTTGATCAGCGTTAACCAATCAGACCCAACTCTGTAGATTTAGAAATATTATCACTGTCGTTTCATCAACGTCCTCCGTTTTTGTGGAACTCACGAACACGGGTATGGCTGCGATGTTCTGATACTAACAATTTTGGGGAATGTGTTTCTCCAACATGAGCAACCCTTAAAGATCTGGGTTAGAACTTTCTTAAGTAACCCATGCTTGTCGTAAGAGGCGACTAACGGGATCGTGTGGTCAGGCTCGCTGACTTGGTTGACACATGTTAGCGTATCCCAATTGCGTAGATAGATGCACATGATGTCGATCACTGGATTGTCTGTTCCAGACTCGATTATTTACAGACCGCCGCCATATAGCTGGAATATTGCTGAATGCAGGGACAAACAAACAAACAAAGATGAGTCGCCCTCCCAGCAGTTAATGGGTACCAGAGGGTCAAAACAAGCTCACATGAAGAATAATTCAAATAATTTAAAGGCTTTGTAACTGTAACTGTACAGTCTCGTGTAACGTAACGTCACTATGAAGGATGTTGGAGCATGCCACTCTGACCAACCATTTGGCATCGATGCACTCAAAATGGACACGAGTGTGGAGCAAACAAAGCGTTCGTAAAATGACTGTTTCTAGCCGCTATATTTCGTGCACTTTATGTATTCATTTACGCCTCTCACTGCCATGAAACATCTTTATCGCGGCGTCCTGTTACATATTCAAGCCCGGCAAAGCAAAACGATGATTGATACCATGAACACCTTCCTCGACGTCGGAGTAAATTGACACTTGGTCACCGAACTTTATAGCCAAACATATACGCCGACTTTTACACTCTGTTTTAATCGGGGCGGTGGGGTAGCCGAGTGGTTAAAGCGTTCGCTCGTCACGCCGAAGACCCGGGTTCGATTCCTCACATGGGTACAATGTGTGAAGCCCATTTCTGGTGTCCCCCGCCGTGATGTTGCTGGAATATTGCTAAAAAGGGCGTAAAACCAAACTCAGTCAGTCAGTCAGTCAGTTTTAATCGGGGCGGTGGGGTACCCGAGTGGTTAAAGCGTTCGCTCGTCACACCGAAGACCCGGGTTCGATTCCTCACATGGGTACAATGTGTGAAGCCCGTTTTTGGTGTTCCCAGTCTTGATATTGCTGGAATATTACTAAAAGCGGCGTAAAACAAAACTCATTCACTCACTCTGTTTTAATCCGTTTTCCCACGGGTGCTTTGTCATAGCATAGGTTGTGTTGAAAGAAAGTGACTAATAGTGTCTTTAGATCTGTTGAGTAATTCAAAACTAAAAATTATAGACCCCAAAACCCCTAAACCATGCCATGTGTGACGACACTATTACTTCACTTATTCAGATTTATCAGGCAAACGTTCTACTTAAACGTTTTGCTTTGAGCTTTGAAAATATTGTTTCGATATCCATGTATTATTTCCCAAATACTCGGGCACGGATATCGGGAGACGTGTTTTCAATAGGTTTCCCGTCTGTGTAATGGATTACCGATTATTTCTCAAGGGTTTCTTTTTATCCACGTGGGTAAGATAATCCATAGATGGGATCGGGTAATCTCAGTAATCTAACAATATAGTTGTGTAAAAGCCCATAACAATGCTAAAGACTTTACTTCCAACGACTTTCCACCATGACGTCACGATGCCTTCCATCTCTCGCCCACGTGTGCAATAAATGCAGTGAAGCCAGGAACACGACGTCGCAACGGGGACGTTCATAATGGCTGGGAGGGCGCCATGGGTTCTCGACACACCGAAGCGCACAGAGTATTCCGAAGTCTTGCCGTTGGTGTATAGACATTGATAAAGTAAAGGAGATCGTAGCAGACAAAACATAATTAATAAATCAGCCGTTCATTACGACATTTCGATGCTACTGTGTAGCTTAACGGGGCATGGCCGTTTGATGACGTGGAAAATATAAACACTCCGGGTCCGCACACCGACAACACTAGCTGTGGTCAATATTAATACACTGAAGAGCAAAAGAAAGTATACCAAGTTGGATTTATAGGAAATAAACCATGTTTTTCAAACTAAGATGTCAAATATACCAGCAGTTGTACATGTATGTTACCTGTAGAGAGAGCACGATGTAGACGTATTTATTTAGTGCAGACTTAAGTATTTGTTTAGCGCCAATACTGATAATTATTAACGAACTAACGTTATTTTTGTAATGCGAAGTAAGCATGTGATACAATGCTACGAGGAACAGCTTTATTTGCTCTTCAATATACTACTGAATGTCTTAGAATCGTAAATATACTGAGTGTTTATGTACCATTTACCTCGCTGGGAATGTTAAATATTAAAATTACAGAAAAACTTTGAAGAATTGGCATAACATGCTTATGTGACTGATTTCTCTTAAGCGTGCATAAACGGGATGTTTCACATGATGAAATGCAAAAGAATCTCTTATAAGAGAGAAAACACTTCTCTACCTTCAAGAGAAAATCTAACTGGCAATTTCACTGACCATGACTGTACCCTACGACAAAGTATTTCCCTACATTTGTACTTTTGTAATCAACTTAATTGAGTCACAGACTTGCTCGTGTTCAAATAATAAAAGTAAACACCTTAAAACCCCTCTAAAAGCAGCTATTTTGGACACGTGCAAAATATGCGAGTGTAAAAATGGACATTGTAATCCGTTTACACACATATGGTTGACGTTAACAATGATTTGTAAAGGTTTGCTCATATAACAAATCTCGTGAAATATACATTACATTTAAACATACCTTGTTCTGTTTAATGGTCGGCCGTTTTCGTTGTTGTATGTTCTGTGACGGTAGTCTATTTAACACTCATACTGGTCTACAAATCAGTTCATTTCATTCTTGCTTGTTAAGCTCACCTATCCTGCATTATGGGTCTGAGATATGGGGAGCTAGCTACTATGAAAATGTTGAAAAATTATATTTCAAACGTTTTATGGGCGTGGTTAAGTATGCATGAAATATGGCAATTATATGGGATTCCTGTCATTGTAATATGTTTGTTCATAACCAGATAAGAGTAATTAAATATTGTATAAAATTGTTAAAAACCAACCCAATAGACACCGATATCAAAGTTATAAGTTTTTAAAACAGTTAGATGATAATGAAACATATAGCTGGGTGTTGACAGTCAGATCCTTGCTTTTTCAAACTGCCGATATACCTTTGTTTGGATTTCACAGAGTGTTTGAAATGTACAGTTTTATATCTATTCTTTCAAACAAAGACTACATGATATATTTTAGAAGAACAGGCGAGATTATATTGCTTTGAATAATTAGAAAATATCAAGTCTTTTTGGCCGCCATAGAAATGCTAACCCAGTTTACAAATTACGTCATTAAGAAGATCATTTTTGAATTGCAAATCTCACCAAACAATTTTAGGATAATTATTCATAGAATATCGAAAGAGGTTGTTATTAATTAACTGGTTGTAAATTGTTTAAATGGATCAGTTGAAGTAATCTGTAGTTGGTGAGAGGTATAATGACTGAAACATGTTTTCTCTCCAGACTAAAAATCAATTTTTCCTGGTTATGTTTCCCAATGCACAGAAAATAAAGAACTACACAAAATACATTTTCAAATTTCACATCTTTAAAGGATGACTAGTATGTTAGGAACATACATTTCCTGGAGTCTTTAAGATAATTTGAATCATGACTTGGAACGTGCTTGTAGTGCTTATGAAATGTAACACACAAAACCATCCTTGTGAAAAATACTGCTAATGCAAACAACTGTTCCAAAATTGTGTGAGAGAGAGTGTGTGTGAGTGTGTGTGTATGTGTGTACATGTAAGATATACCATAAATTAAGCATTCCTTATTTCATTATATCCTTATTATCTTAATAACATATCAAGAATAGACTGTAAAGTGTCCATTAACACTATCTCATAGATACCCGGTTAAGTTAATTGGAAAATATCTTAACGTTTTTTCTAAAAACAAACAAACTATAGTTCGAGGTATAGATGGCCAGCAATCAAGGTTCTGATATCCAACTTGGGAACATAGGGGAACCTCAGTATCTCTGCTACATGTTCCTGCAGCGTGCCGGAGAGGGTTTGATTCAACCCTGAAGCTGCTGCAGCACTGAGTCAGCCAGCTCAATGTTAAATACAAAGACACATACACTCTTTGCAAGAAAACATATAAAATACTTTGAACGATTAGAATCCCAGTTATATTATTGGCTAGTTGAATAAAATCGTGTATGGTATTTAAAAATTGTTCACGATATTGTCCTAATTGTCAACCGAAGAAATCATCCAAACTCGTCGTAGATTCGTAAATGTGAGGGACTGTGTACGCGTGACGAATAGATGTGATCTAGTGAACAATATATAAGATCTCCTTTTCCTTTTCCGAAAATACTATCACTGCTAGATTTCTGTGTTCCTACTCATTTTAAATACCGTGTATATACTCACCATAGCGCTTAGAGCAGACACTTAGTGCCTGGAGTATTTTAGCGCTTTATAAATTCACTAATTATTAATTATTATTATTATCATCTCATTGCAGAGATGTGTACACGTGATTAATCTGTTCTTTTCACTGCAGAGTAGTGTATAAGTGAACAATATATTAGCTGTCATTGCAGAGAAGTGTACAAGTGAGCCATCTATGAGATCTCACTGAGAATAGTGTACTAGTAAGTAATTTGTAATCTCAGTGTAGATATGTGTACCAGTGAATAATATGTTATCTCATTGCAGAGTAGTGTAAAAGTGAGCAATATATTAGATCTCATTGTAGAGAAGTGTACAAGTGAGTAATATATGTGACCTCATTGCGGTGAAATGTTAAGTAAGATATGCGTCTGGTGTTAACATACACATATTGTTACCTGTGTTTCAACCTTTCATTTTGCTCTTCCCCTATGTTGAAAGTCTAATAACTCACCTTATACAAGGGTACAGAAATAGCCTTAAATGTCTGTTTGAAAATGACGGAATATTTTTACACACACACGCACATAAATATCGGTGATAAAACAATTCAGTTCAGATATTCTTTCAAAATTATATGCTGAAAAATTCACTGAAATCATGATTACTAACAAGAAAAGGTTTTAAAATGTAGCCATTAGTGCATCCTGTTGATATGGCCTAGTTTTCTAATCAGACGTTGCCGCCCCCTCGAAACGTGTAAGAATTGTAATTTCCCGAACACAAAAACCTCAACATTCTAATACCTTACTAGAACTCTCTCTCCTATCAGAAAAGCAACTGAAACACAATAGTTTTTATAAGTTGTTTTTGTTGTAGCAGTTTCACCCCAGTGCTGGCCAGTAGTCTAATAAACAGGAAACTATATATATATAACAGATTTGGTTCTTTTTTGCAGTACATGTACATGAGTAAGTGAGTTGGATTTTAACTCTCTCACTCACTCACTCACTCACTAAATCGCACGCGCTCAGTCATTCTCGCACGGGTGCAGGCACAAGAAATACAGGCATCAATCTGACGTTCCTGTCAGAAAATTTCGGATTGACTAACTGAATTACATCTAAATATTGATACGCTTAACACGTTGTGCCCGTGGGGATTCGAACCCGGTCTTTCAACGTAACCAGCGAACGATTGAACCACTTGACTACCATGTTAGATCATCTGAAATTGCTTGAGTGCAGACAGTACTCAATGAAGATACTGGGCGTTAATCAGGGTTTGCTGAAACTGTTTGGAGAACATGCCAACGACAACACTTGTAAAAAGTATGGCCTTTACAAAAACTGTTCTAACAAAGTTTGAACTTGACCTTTAGTTTCTGACACCTCTGGCGACGATAGGTTCCGTGCCTGGTCATGTCCGTCTGCCATGTTGTTGTGTCTACAAGAATTCCCCAGACACATCAGTGTGTTAACATGATTAGTAACTTACAAGGATTTGTCACGTGATGCGCATGAACGCTGTCCCTACAACACTCACACACACACTTGGCTCTTAAGAGCGGATCGATGGGTTGATAGGAGATAAAGAGCGCTGTAGTTTCCGTGAATACAATATTTATAAATTTAAACTTACAAATAAATGCATATTCTGCCCACGCACGTGTTCGATTTGATTTGGGAACATTGTCATGAACACAGTTTTGCATTATGAATGCGGCATCGTATTATTATTTGAAACAGGATTATTCAATAAGGTCTTATTGATCCTCACAGATTGCGATCAGTCGTATGTTTGTTGCTTTTATTCGTCACGGTGATTTAAACAGATTTGTCGCTAGATTACTTGAAGATCATGCATATGTTTGTTCAGGTCGCTACAAATTGATTAATTCTTCGTGGGAATCAAAGCTTTTTGTATCCCCATTTACTATTCTAAAATGATACTTAAACGGACAAAAAAAGATTCATGAATATTTTGAAGGATGCTTCTCAATAAAGATTGAGCTCACAATTTCACTAAATACAACCCTGAGTACTGTACTGCTAATATGCATGCTTCAACCCGATATTATAGTACTGCAAAAACACAATTATGTGCATGTTTCAACCGGGATTATAGTACTAAACAAAACAGTCTTCTATTCATGTTTCAGTCGGTATTACAGTACTGCTTAAACAGTCTAATATGCACACACGGCCTGATATAACAATTATGCTACAACAGTCTATTGTTCATCTTTCATCCGGTATTAGAGTGCTACTTAAACAGTCTAATATGCACACACGGCCTGATATAACAATTATGCTACAACAGTCTATTGTTCATCTTTCATCCGGTATTAGAGTGCTACTTAAACAGTCTAATATGCACACACGACCCGATATTTCAGTAATGCTTAAACAGTCTAATATGCACACACGACCCGATATTTCAGTAATGCTGCTAAAACAATCTAATATGCACACTCGACATTCTGTTATTTCAGTAATGCTATCTATCACACACGACAATATTTCTTAATGCTAAAACAGTCTAATATGCACACACGACCCGATATTTCAGTAATGCTGCACACACGACCCGATATTTCAGTAATGCTTAAACAGTCTAATATGCACACGACCTATAAACAGTCTAATATGCACACCCGACAACCGATATTTCAGTAATGCTTAAACAATCTAATATGCACACACGACCCGATATTTCAGTAATGCTTAAACGGTCTAATATGCACACGACCCGATATTTCAGTAATGCTTAAACAGTCTAATATGCACACACGACCCGATATTTCAGTAATGCTTAAACAGTCTAATATGCACACTCGACCCGATATTTCAGTAATGCTTAAACAGTCTAATATGCACACACGACCCGATATTTCAGTAATGCTTAAACAGTCTAATATGCACACACGACCCGATATGCTTAAACAGTAATGCTTAAACAATCTAATATGCACACACGACCCGATATTTCAGTAATGCTTAAACAGTCTAATATGCACACGACCGACCGGATATTTCAGTAATGCTTAAACAATCTAATATGCACACACGACCCGATATGTCAGTAATGCTTAAACAGTCTATTATGCACACACGACCCGATATTTCAGTAATGCTTAAACAGTCTAATATGCACACACGACCCGATATTTCAGTAATGCTTAAACAGTCTATTATGCACACACGACCCGATATTTCAGTAATGCTTAAACAATCTAATATGCACACACGACCCGATATTTCAGTAATGCTTAAACAGTCTATTATGCACACACGACCCGATATTTCAGTAATGCTTAAACAGTCTAATATGCACACACGACCCGATATTTCAGTAATGCTTAAACGGTCTAATATGCACACACGACCGGATATTTCAGTAATGCTTAAACAGTCTAATATGCACACACGACCCGATATTTCATAATGCTTAAACACCCGATATTTCAGTAATGCACATCGACCGACCCGATATTTCAGTAATGCTTAAACAATCTAATATGCACACACGACCCGATATTTCAGTAATGCTTAAACAATCTAATATGCACACACGATATTTCAGTAATGCTTAAACAGTCCGATATTTCAGTAATGCTTAAACAGTCTATTATGCACACACGACCCGATATTTCAGTAATGCTAAAACAGTCTAATATGCACACTCGACCCGATATGTCAGTAATGCTTAAACAATCTAATATGCACACTCGACCAGATATGTCAGTAATGCTTAAACAGTCTATTATGCACACACGACCCGATATGTCAGTAATGCTTAAACAGTCTAATATGCACACACGACCCGATATGTTTCAGTAATGCTAAAACAGTCTATTATGCACACACGACCCGATATTTCAGTAATGCTTAAACAGTCTAATATGCACACACGACCCGATATTTCAGTCTTGCTAAAATGGTCTAATATTCACAGACAACCAGTTATTTCAGTAATGCTAAAACAGTCAATTGTTCATGTTTCAACCGGTATGTACACAAGTCATTTTACTTGGTAGACAGACACCATGAGCTAAGGACTTCACGTTATTAGAGCTCCCTCGACTGACATTCATTACATGCACACCCAACTGAGCAATATTGTGAGTCGGGAGACTCATGTGGCGTCTTATTTCAGTCACTGGTAAAACAGAGCCCTATACGAGCGGATCGTTTCTGCTGAATACCTTTCTGACTGTGTGTCGTCGTGGGCCCTTAAGCTTGATTTTGATGTTTTGAATACTGTATATTGTTCCAAAACACTCAGTGACTCATTCGTTACGATGGTAAAGAAAGGCCTACACAGCCTCAGACGGGCACACATACACGTACAGACACGCCAAACACACACATACATACATAAACAGATGCATACACAGAACACAAGACACACGCACACACAAAAACTCACTTAAGCGCGCGAGCACACACACATCCTCGAGCTCAAGCACTCTCCCTCTTTCTCCCTCTCTATTTAAGGCGCGCGCACACAGAGAGCAAGGACCTCTTCACGCACTCCAGCGCGCGCACACACACACACACACACACACACACACACACACACACACACGCTCTCTCTGTGTCTTTCTCTCTCTCTCTCTCTCTCTCACACACACACACAGTACCATCAAGATAATACGAAACGTTATTTCGTTGGTTAGTTTTTGTCAACGCAAATCGGGGTAATTGTTGCTGCAATTTAAGTTACTATTAGGACTGATGTCTACTGTGGAATCGAAACCAGTGGAGGGCTATGTCTCACTACCAACTCAGTGCATCCATGTGCAATAAAACTCATCTGTATCCTCCCCGAGTGGAGATTTCTGACTGTCACAGTCGTTATTCTCTGCCACTGGCCACTGATAAATACGTCAGATTCAAGATGGCCAGACAGGCTACCTTTTCATACGAAGTAGAGGAGAAAACAGACTTACTCCTAACGCCACTGAACGACTCGTGCGATTCATTACAAATGTGATACTTTCTTGGCATACCTACCTATTGGTATTTTGGAATGAGGTTCAAAACTTTTCAGTGTATGCAATGACCTGCCACTTTGTCTTTTGTCCTATTTGAAAGTAGTATCGGCACTACCCGAATTAGATGCACGTTATTATTGACATGTGACAGGGATATTCACTGTGTAATAATGTTACAAGTGTAATACACTGTACAAGTACTTATTCACTGAGGGACAGTGGTGTCCTATAGTTAGACGTGTCCTATATTTAGACAGAGTTTGGGAATGTACTATATCCTCCCTGATCGTTTCATCGGCATTCGAGAAATTAGTGAGACAATAATGAAGCATGCAACTTCATGGATAACAAGCTCTGGTTATTCTCACACCGTTTTGAAGCTGAAATTGCTTACATTGATAACGGTGTAAGAATGTACACCGAAATGTCGCTGTTTACAATATACAAGAAGTTGCTATCTATAAAAGGTTCATCAGTGACGCAGAGAAAGATCTGGAATATATTTCTAAGGTATATAAAGTGTAACTCTTGCCTCTTACCTCACATCACATCTCAAGATACAAGAAGAACAGCATTGTGTGGAAATGATTCTTACCCAGGATCCATTTTTTCAAGACTTTACTTTCTTTCACCCGAAAGTTTATACCAAGAAGCATGGTATACTAGGTATACTTGGTACTTACCCTTCTTGGAATCACTTGTAGATCAATTACAACTGACGATACATGCCTGTTGTTTCAAACATTGGTTTATTTCAAGGGTCTTGGAGTTATCATGTGGAAGGACCAATTTTCAAGACTTTACTTCTTTTGCCCGGAAATTGATCAAAAGAAGCATAGTATGCAAGGTACTTATCCTTTCCTTTGGAATCACTTGTAGATCAATTACAACTGACGATACATGCCTGTTGAAAAAGAAGATAATTTCACACCTAATAATGTGTTTCCTAGTAATGTTGGGAGGTCACAGCAACGCAGTATCACGACGTATTTCCTAACATGAATAATATTTTTATATTTCGGAAAATCGGAAGAGATATTTGATTAAATAAAGATCTTGGTGACGGTGTGCGCTCCGATATTATTATAAGGTTGTCATCTTACCGTAAATGTTTAAAAACTAATAATCAATATTTAATTTACTTTTACGAGCAACTGTCAAAACAACCCAATCACGTTCCTTCTTTATAGCATGAAGCTGTCATACAATTGTGGACGTAAATCCGACTGATGTCCACATGACAACCAGGCTAAATCACTGCTAAGGCTAAGTGAAATGAGGTTCAACGTTGGATTCAAGATTATTGCACTGATATAACTTGTACTCGTCAAACGATTCCCAGCTGAAGAGTTCTTGTTTGGAGCTGATCACTCCTTGCTTTATCAGTTTAAAGGGCGCCAGGCAGGGTAACAAAGGGAACCATATTTCATAGTGCCTAAGTACAACACGACAAGGGATCGAACTCCAGATCTTCAGCTCTCAGGCATGCATTCCTTTCACTAGATCACGGGGGTAGTTACTCACAGCTAAGCTGCAAGTTACTGTCTGACTATTTGATATAGGAATGTAGCTTGGGGCACCGTGCCCTGGCCGTTTCGAGAGGGTTGATGCATTTGATATATTTCGTGTACATATGTATGTGGGTGTGGGTACGTTAGTCTGTGAGTGATGTAGGGGTGACGGATACAGGCGTCTGTTAGTTCTCGTTCAATTTGTTTAGAAAATACCATTGACGTTAGATCAGCAGTGAGAAAACTGAGGCCAGTATCATGTATTTATAAGTAGGCAAGGCTTCAGACTCTGGTTTGTTTTTGAATGAGAGTGATAGGACTGAGATACAGCCTGACATGTGTGATAACTGACATATAAAGAGAAAGGTATTTTCTTTCTGAACATCTCTAAAGCATGTTCCATCTCGACAAGTCTATTTCATTGCTCTGAGCAAGCTTTGGATTAAACCGTTGAACAATCTTACTGTGTACGGCTTGTTAGTTGTATGAGGGCTTACGCTGGAACTCTCTTGGCTGTGGGGATAAGACATAGTTTACCTTTCGTACGTTTGCTCTTGCAATGCCTTGACATTCATGGAGTGAACATGTGAAAGAAGCATGACGCAATATGAATATTATATATTGTTTGCTATAGCGCCTACTTTGTTACCGGAAACTCGACCAAACCCTTACCCGGCTGTTGGGTGCTGGGTAGCCCAGTGGTTAAAGCGTTTGCTTGTCCAACTAAAGCGCTTAGTACTGTTCCCATGTGGTTAAGAGAAAAATCGCACTTCTGAATCCTAACATGCATCCTTCTGAATATTGCCGAAAGCGGTGTAATCCCCCGCCCACTCATTCAGATCCAGATTAAATTCAAAAACTACTTCCATCTAATTTGAACTTTTATTATGAAATGCAATGTTATCGAAGAATCGTTTTAGGCCCAACTCAAAAGTGATCTCGACTTTTTGTCTTCACCCAATTCCCTTCCATGTGACAGAGAAGGGAATCGAATGTCTTAACTTTATCCACCAATGTCCAATTCTATAAGTATTTTCTTACATGTGATGTCAATGTACAAATTATCCTTTCTCGTCTTCAACCATATGCAAAGGTTGTGAAGCTAATATGATATATTTCCTGACTGTGTCTATAATTCTGTTGTGTTGTTTTGTGAAACTGGTAGCATTGTGTATTGCCAGTAATCCCCCGGATATAAACAGCATGCATACTGTTCCATATGACCCTTTCCTATTCTGATGGGGGCGGTGGGGTAGCCTAGTGGTTAAAGCGTTCGCTCGTCACGCCGAAGACTCAGGTTCGATTCCCCACATGGGTACAATGTGTGAAGCCCATTTCTGGTGTCCCCCGCCGTGATATTGCTGGAATATTGCTAAAAAGCGGCGTAAAACCATACTCACGCACTCACTCACTCCTATTCTGAAAAGTCGTCAAGTAATCAAAATTCATCGAGGATGATCAAATCTGTAGCCATTTCCAAATCCTATCTCTGTACTCAGTTACTTAGTATCAGTTCTACTCCCAAGCTAGAATCAGTTATGTTGCTAGTATAGTATATACTATGAATATATCAGCTATTTAGCCAGTATAAGTCACTAAGTCAGTATCATGTACTTAGTATCATACCTTTAGTCAGTATCAGTTACTTGGTCAATATTTGATACTATGTAAGTATAAGCTACATAGTCTCTATTCGCTTCCAACCAGTATCAACTACTACGTCAGTAAACTATTTAGTCCATATCAGCTACTTGGTCAATATCTAAAACTAAATGAGTATCAGCTTAGTTCTAAGTATTAGCTGCTAATCAGTATCAGCTGCCGAGTCAGTATGGGCTATTTAGTAAGTATCGAACACTTAGTATCCACTGTTAAGCTCGTATCAGCACTGAGCCAGTGTGAGTTCATCTAGTGCCAGCCGTTATGCTGATATCATATTCACAAACGGGCGCAGCTATGTGGACACTACAGCTCCAGACTCAAATCCAATTTGTCTTATGTCAGGGGCTACATGTTTTATGAGTTCAGTGCGTTACAGATTCCTCTCATTCATCAAATGTATGACGACAGAACGCCCGACTCCCGCCTCGTGTACAACGCGCCACAGTCGGGCGCAGGTGTAGAGATAATTCACAACCTGTCTCATACAGAAGAGTGGTTCAACGTAATGCTACTGTATGTACATATTCTTGTATATGAAGGCCATTTAAGAGTTTGTCAGTATCATTTATTTTACGTCCCAATGATTTGCACCCCTTAGAAGCGGCAGGCTCTGCGGATCATGGTTCTAATCGAAGATTAGCTCTGATTGTGATATCTGGTCACTCAGCAAGATATTTTGTTCGTGGTCAACGAATTTTGATCTTTCGGAATTTCTTTAAATATTATGCTTTCTCAACGTGAATAAAGTTAATAAATAGGCAGCTCACTCTGTTATTCTGGTATATCCTTACAGTCGGGATCTTTAAGGCAGAGATTTCTTTGTCTTTCAATGGAAACGCTGTGCATTGATTAGTCTGACCTGAGTCATGGACTTTTAAACGTCAGCGGAAAAAAAAAAATAATCAGCTGTTTAATAGGATTAACACCTAAGCGTGCGATGGTTTTCTCCATGGAATATTATATAATTAAACAAATGCAACAACAACATTATTTTTCAGGCGTTATGGAAAACTTGATTAACGGAAGAATCCAGTTTGACGAAAGTTCCTAGACTCTGCTATTGCCATCGATCTGTAGAAACAAAGTCTCACACATTGACCACGTTCGTAAAAACATCGGTGGATGGAGGTTTAGTTTTGATTAAGACGTTAAATCGAGGTGTGAAAACAAGAAACTGAAAGATGGCTTGGGGGCGCATTTTTCAATCTTGGAAAATATTGATATTGCAAGAGGCACAAAGGTTGAATGAAGCAGGCACCACGTGTCTCTGCCTGCAATGGTGCATTGAACATTCCACATGGCTGATTCGAGTTTCAGTTTATCAGATAATGTTGATGTATTCGACTGTGTATATCGAACTCTGCGCATGAGACTAGACGTAAGTGCATGGCTATGTGAGTGAGTGCGTGCGTGCGTGAGTGCGTGCATGTGTGAATGAATTAGTGAGTGAGTGAATGATGTTTTATCAAGCTTTCAGCATAATTCTCATATGTTAATGGGCAACAGAGATGAGCCTCTCTGATTGTATGAATGTTGTGAATCGAAAAACAGCTTGTGACTAGACGAACACTTCATGCACTAGGTTACATATGTACCCTGCCTCTCACGATCTGATTAATATAGTGATATAAAATGCCCTATATAGTTTAACAAACCGTCAAAGGATAGAAACCTCCAGAAGGTTGGCATCGAATCAAATTCAGACTGACACCCAATGACCGTATAATTTCCAGTAGAGTTGCTTTTTTCTGTATATGATGGCAAAATATGAATAATCGAGTCTGGACCAGATTAACCTAGTCACCGATTTGCTGACGACTAATCCTCACACGGATCTGCATTGGTTTCAGTGACGAACGACAAGATTAGATAGATTTTTTCAAAAAGTTCATGTATTTGCGTGTGTGTTTGAACGAGTGTGTGTGTTTGCGAGTTTGCTTATATCCCTCTGGCTGTGTCTCTGTGTTTGCATATTTGTTGTCTGTGTGTTGTGTACGTGTCCGTGTGTGCATGCGTACGTACGTGCATATGTGCGTGCTTGTTTGTGTGTGTGTGACAACGATAGATAAGACTCAGCAGTCATGCGAGATCTCATGTCTTGCTGGAATCATGATAAATTATACATGTTTTTGTATGTCACTGTCAATACAGCACTTGGATAGATGTGTGGGTGTGGCTGCAAGTGAGAGTGTATGTGTGTGTGAATTTGTATAGGTCTGTGTGTTTTTGCCTGTGTGTATATAAACGTCGCACTTACTAGTCTCTCAAGCCAAATGCCCGTAACTTGTATGAAATAGAATCTTGACCAAACAATCTGGTGATTGGTATTATTAGCTATGCTGATTTAATCTTTTAATCACTTTGTTCTAAAGTGTGCAGTGTTTACAGCCTTTATTATGTTTAGTTAAATCCATTTTAAAGTATATAGCGTCTTTTGCCCACACGGTGGGTGATGTGTAAGGGACTGTGTCGTGAGGCACGATCATCAACTCCTCTCTGACGAATGCTCTCGGTGGTCCGTCTTTCAAGTAGTACAAGTTCGGTTTGCCGTCTTTGATGTCGACAAGGTCTACGTTGTACATTTTCATGGACCATATCGGATCGGTGGCGCGTTTTCTGCTGTCTCCCTCGTATTCGCCCTGCTGGTACAAGTACCTAACGCTGACCCGGTCCGGTAATGTTTTCTCTGTTTTATCGCGACATGCCGCCGCCGCTGGTGACGATTCGACTGATTTCATTTTGATGGCTTCGACGGGTCTTTTGCCCACGAGTGTTTACGGCCTTCATAATGTTTGGTGAAAATGCATTTCAAGTATATATCGTCTTTTGCCCACCAGTGTTTGTAACAACGATTGAATACAATGTTGAAAATACAACGTTTAAAAAATTACAGCATTGAGTACTACCCACAGCTCCAGAAAACAGAAATGCGCAAATAAGATAGTAAGTCTGTATTGACGTATAGAAGTTTCGACAATGGTAAGCTGATAAGGAACTGGACCCTGAAACTACAGGAAACCGACAAACAGCACATCAGTATATTACAGCCAATGCAAACACTAAGTAGAAGCTTATAAATACCCTTAATCCAACTCGTTATCATTACGAAATAAGAACTTAACGCTAACTATCACGGCTGCTCGAGTTCCATGTCTGTTCCGACAAGTCTCTTTTGGAGCGTAATGGCGATAAAACTAATTGTTGTTTATAGTAGAGTGAGCCCCCACTTCATCAGTGACGCAAAGGTCTAGACCAGATATGTCTATTACTGGACAGGTCAGCTTTCTTACTGTTCCGTGACGTCTTGTGGTTTGTGAGGGCCGAGCCTGTTTACAATGCAGTATCAGATATCACTCCGACTTATTATGTTTTGAGACACTCATGCGAGAGGCAAAGGCATGATGAAGTAGTTCTGGGTTGAAATCATCACGCTGCCTTAGAGACGGGAGGGCTGATGTTCTTCTTGTCATCTGTTACTGGTCGTTTAAAATGGATAGAGCGGATTGTGTATGAATCCAGATATCACTGTCTCTGCTATATGTTATTAAAAGAGTACACTGTCCCACACGACGAACTTAAAGAAACACATTATTCCTCAAAAACAATATGTGAAAAGCTGAAATACTTCTTCAATGATCTTAGATATTGCATCCAATACTCTCTTAAGGTAGCTTCCAGACCAATTCCATCTCGAGAATGTTCCAAATGTGGCAGACATGCTTTTGATTATGACAGACATGAACTTTCACGCTGCGAGTATTATATAACTGAACGAAATGAGTTCTTCTCCACCTTCATTGACAAACTGGATGCTGACAGTTATGTTCAAATTGAACGTTTGGATAAAAAAGGGGTGCTTGCACTATTTTGGGATTCGGCTCAAACAGTAGCTGGAATTGTCAGCCAGAAAACTTGGGAAAGTATATAATTATTTTTCTGTAAATATGTACTTCATCTGAAAAATGTATTAGACCATCCTCTCTTTCATCTGCTGAGCAGCAATAGCTGTCATTTGTGTACATGTGTGATATCGACTATTTACTTATACAGCTTGTGTCACTAGAACTCATATTTATATTCATATATATATATTAACATCATGTATTTGCTCTGAGTAACATCAGGGATATTGCAAATCTTCGGATGTAGATTCTGGAGGAAATTCATTCATTCATTCATTCATTCATTCATTCATTCATTCATTCATTCCGGGTTCGATTCACAACATGGGTACAATGTATGAAGCCCATTCTGGTGTCCCCATCTTGATAATGCTGGAATATTGCTAAAAGCGCCATGATCTAATACACATATTCTTCTTTTTCCAAATAAAAGTTGTTACGTGTTCATTTCCAAGCTGAATCAATAAGTTAACCAGAAATCTGCACGTTTCTGATCATATATTTTATAATAGCAATATTGATATTGATCAAAACATTATTATTTATGAAGGGTGGTTTCAAAGGGGTATCTCTAAAATTTGTGATCTTGTTGATGGAAATGGCAGTTATTTGTCTCTGGTTGATTTTAATGAAAGGTATCAATTGAATGTATCTTTTTCAGAATACTATGGTGTCATTGGCTCTATGAGAAAATATTTTGCTGGCTTGTCATTTGTGAAAAAGAACACTGGGCAATGTGCAGGAAATACACCAATTACTAGGTTGTTACTTTCAACTAATAAAGGCTCAAAAGCCTATAACAATATCCTTTGTTCTTCATATAGGACACCAAGAGCACAGTAAAAGTGGCAAGAAGATTTTCAGTGTGGTCTTGACTGGAACTGTATTTTCCTAAAATCGTTTAAATCAACACAAGACACCAAATTGAGATGGTTTCAGCACAGGATACTCCATAGAATTTTAACTACCAACACATTTCTTTAAAACATTAAAATAAAAGATTGGGACTTATGTTCATTCTGTAATGAAGAAAAGGAACCTATTTGTCACTTGTTATGGGAATGTGCAAACCTTTTGGTCAAATTTTTTATCATAGTTAACGGTTGTGACCACATCTATGGAACTGATAAGTTTTGGCTGTAAGAAATTTTTTTTTACTGACTGTTTTTGACTTGTTCATATGATTGGGAACATATTACTTGTACAAATGCAAGCTGGATTCTGTTTTACCAAATATTGCTCAGTTCAGAAGTGAGTTGAGATTGAGATATAGTATTGAAAAATGTATTTTCTTTAACAAAAGCTGTAACGCCGAATTTTATTCTAAATGGCTCTTATATCATTTCTTATTCAAAGACGACTGGATTAAATATATTCTTAATATGTTTGATAATTAAAAATGATCTTGTATTTGTGTGAATGGTGAGTGAATGGATTGTCTTGTTTCGGAAACATTTCCACCTGTATCTCATTAAATTACTGTATGTCTTCGGACTGAGCTGTCCCCTGGCTGCTTAGTTTTGACTGTAACAGGGATTCAGCAATAAAATTTAAATTACAAAAAAAAAGAAAAAAAAGAAAGAAAAATCTGCACGTAAACGAATTATGTGTGAAACCCATTTACAACAAAGAAATTACCAGTTGTATTCTGAAAGTAATAAGATTTACATATTAATAGAAATTACTGCAAAGAAAAACAAAGCGGTGCATTAAGCGGTAATTAAAATGAAAGTACAATGGTAATATAACATAAAATCATTGGTTATAGCAACGAACATGGTACAGTACCACGATCGATATTATGATACCACGATCTTGATCATGTGAATGATACGGTACCACCTTCTAGCTCATGTCGATGATACGGAACCACCTTCTTGCTCATGTCGATGATACGATCCTCTTGATCATGAATAAAAGCAGTGATGAAATGTCGGCACACAGCTCATCGCATCGGACCATGGACTTCAATGGGTTTGCGAGTGTGATGTATTTGATAGGAGTATTGCAGTAACACAGTGCTTCGGACATACATCAAGTTTGCTCCGCAAAAACCTCTGCATTCAACCGCCCTCCTGATCACGTAGGTACGTAGATACCACCACCTTGATCATGTGGATCACTTTCTTGATCCTGTCGCTGATACGCACAACAATCTTGATTATGCAGAAGGTCCAATTTTCAAGACTTCACTGTCTTTTGGCCGGACATTGATCACAAGAGGCATAGTATACAAGGTACTTATCCTTTCCTAGAATCACATGTGGATCAATAATAGCTGAAGATATATGCCCGTTGTTTCAAATATTGATTTATTTCACAGGTGTTGGAGTCCATGGACAATTATTGTAAAACACGTTAAAAAGAAGAAGAAGAATTCACTTAGAATTCCCTAGTAATGCCCACGAAGGTTGGGAGGTCACAGCTACGCAATATCAAACATGTTTTTCGTAACATGAATAATACTTTCATATTTCGGAAATCGGAAGAGATATTTCATTAAATAAAGATCTTGGTGACGGTGTGCGCTCCGATATTATTATAAGGTTGTCATCTTACCGTAAATTTTAAAAACTAATAATCAATATTTAATTTACTTTTACGAGCAACTGTCAAAAAAGCCCAATCACGTTCCTTCTTTATGGCATGAAACTGCCATAGAATTGTGGATGGTAATCCGACTGATGTCCACATGACAACCAGGCTAAATCACTGCTAAGGCTAAGTGAAACGAGGTTCAACGTCGCCTTCAAGATTATTGCACTGATATAACTTGTACTTGTCAGGTCTAATGCTTGTTTTTTAGTGCAAGGCTACCGATATGTTTAACATGAAAACTCGAAGTAGAAACGATTCCCAGCTGAAGAGTTCTTGTTTGGAACTGATCACTCCTTGCTTTATTCCCTTAATGGGCGCCAGGCAGGGTAACAAAGGGAACCATATTTCATAGTGTCTAAGTACAACACAACACGGGATCGAACTCCAGATCTTCAGCTCTCAGGCATACATTCCTTTCACTAGATCACGGGGGTAGTTACTCACAGCTAAGCTGCAAGTTACTGTCTGACTGTTTGATATAGGAATGTAGCTTGGGGCACCGTGCCCTGGCCGTTTCGAGAGGGTTGATGAATTTGATATATTATGTGTACATATGTATGTGAGTTTGGGTACGTTAGTCTGAGAATAATGTGGGGGTGACGGATACAGGCGTCTGTTAGTTCTCGTTCGATTTGCTTCGAAAATACCATTGACGTTAGATAAACAGTGAGCAAACCCAGGGCAGTATCGTGTAACTGTAAGTAGGGATTGCTTGGACACGCCTTCAGACGCTGGTCTGGTATTGAATGAGAATGGTGGGATACAGCTTTACGTTTGATGCGAGTGTCAACTAAAGAGAAAAGTATTCTCTTTTTGAAATGCTAAAACATGTATACATTTCGACAAGTCGGTATCATTAATAAATGTCCCTTATACCCCGGCCCCCTCCCACTCTGTCCCCCTTCCCACGAGGACTGCAACCACAAGACCGAAATAGTGTGCAATGAACAAATAGAATCGTTGAGCAATCGTAAGGTGGGCGGCCTGTCACTGCTATGAAGGCTTATGCTGTCCTTCAGAAGCTAGAGTTCTCTTGGTTGTGGAGATAAGAAATATTATCATTCATGTCATTCAATGTGACCTTGACATTTTGTCTTCACCCGATTCCCCTCCATGTGACAGAGAAGAGCATTAAATGTCTTATCCACCAATGTCCAGTTCTAAAAGCATTTTCTAACATGTATTGTCATATTGTACAAATTATCGTTTCACGTCTTTATTCCTGTTCAAAGGTTTGGAACATAATGTGATATATTTCCTGACTGTGACTATAATTATGTTGTGTTCTTTGCTGAGACTGGCACTATTATGTTTTGTCAGTAATGCCCTGGACACAAACCGTGTATACCGTTCCATATAAATCTTTCGTGTTCTTATAATTTGTCAACTTATTAAAATTTACCTAGGTTTATTAAATCTGAAATAATATATTCTATCTGTGTACTCAGGTACTTAGTATCAGTTTTGGAAGTATCAACTATGATTAGTTTTGTCGCTAGTATTCAATAAATCAGCTTCTTAGTCAGTAACAAGTACTTAGTATCATGCATCCAGTCAGTATTATGCTTCGTTTCATATCAGCTAGTATTACGTACGAAATCAGTATCATCCAGTCAGTATCATGCTTAGTATCATCTTAGCCAGCATTACGCACGTAGTCAGTATCATGCAGTTAGTATCATGCACTTAGTCAGTATCATGCACCTAATCCGAATTATGCCTTAGTATCATTCAGTTTGTAGAAGGCACTTAGTATATATCATGCACAGTACTAGTATCAACCACCTATACAGTATCATCCACTAGTTTTGATATCCGCTACCTTGTCAGCATCAGGTAATAATATTAACTACCTAAATGTCTGATACATACTTAGTATCGCCTACTTAATCAATACCTGTTACTAAAATATCTGAAAGGTAGTTAATATCTGATATTTAATTCCAGCTATCATTATTAGGTAACAACTATGTAGTCAGTATCAGCTACTTGGTCAATATTTGATACTATGTAAGTATCAGCTACATAGTCTCTATTCGCTTCCAACCAGTATCGGCTACTACGTCAGTAAACTATTTAGTCAGTATCAGCTACTTGGTCAATATCTAAAACTAAATGAGTATCAGCTAAGTTTAGCTGCTAATCAGTATCAGCTGCAGAGTCAGTATGGGCTATGTAGTCAGTATCGAACACTTAGTATCCACTGTTAAGCTCGCATCAGCCACTGAGCCAGTGTTAGTTCATCTAGTGCCAGCCATTATGCTGACATCATATTCACAAACGGGCTCAGCTATGTGGACACTACAGCTCCAGACTCAAATCCAATTTGTCTTATGTCAGGGGCTATATGTTTTATGAGTTCAGTGCCTTACAAATGCCCCTCATTCATCAAATGTATGACGACAGAACGCCCGACTTCTGCCTCGTGTACAACGCGCCACAGTCGGGTGCAGGTGTAGAGATGCTTCATAACCCATCTTATTTAGAAGGGTGGCTAAACGTAATGCTACTGTGTTTACATTATAAGTCTCTCGAAGGTAATACGGTCTGATGTACGCCTCTTTGTAGGAGTGTCAACCGAGCCGGTAGACGAGGGATGGCACTGCTACAAAGAGGCGTACATCAGACCGTATTACCCGAGGGAGAAGCATACAACGTATTTATCTTACCGCCATGTTAAATGTACAAAATATCATCTTTTAAAGGTCGCTACAGATTATATGACATGCAAACCAAATTGCATCTGCCTCTCGACTGGATTTTTAACATCAGTGAAACATTTTCTGACAAGCATAAAACTGCTATAAAAAATGTTAATTGTGTTTAAGCTGAGTGTGCAAACCACTCAATGTATAAAATAACTTAAATAAAGCAGTGAAAGTCGGTAAAATAAATCTGTACAAAGTGAACACAAAAACAGCTGATCGAACGGTTTTCGAACTCCGGGCACTGCATGCGTCATATTATGACGTCATACGATTGTTAGCGCTTCAGCTTTTCCTGGGGGTGTGACACGGAAACTTGTTAAACCGTCATTGACTAATGAAAGTAAAGTATTTTACATGGAGGTAAGATAAATTCTGGTATCTGAAGACCATTTAAGAGTTTGTCAGTATCATTTAATTTACGTCCAAATGATCTGCACCCCTTAGGAGCGGCAGGATCTGCGGATCATGGTTCTAATCGAAGATTAGCTCTGATTGTTATATCTGGTCACTCAGCAAGATATTTTGTTCTTGGGCAACGACTTTTGACCTTTCGGAATTTCTTTCAACATTATGCTTTCTCAACGTGAATAAAGTTAATAAATAGGCAGCTCACTCTGGTATTCTGGTTCAATATCCATACAGTCTGGATCTTTAAGGCAGATATTTCTTTGACTTTCTATGGAAACGCTGTGAATTGATTAGTCTGACCTGTGTCATGGACTTTTTAAAGACACCTGAAAATATAATAATCAGCTGTTTAATAGGATTAACACCTAAGCGTGTGAAGGTTTTCTCCAGAAACAAATGTAACAACCACATTATTTTCCGTCGTTATAGAAAACGTGATTTAACGGAAGAGTCCAGTTTTACGAAAGTTCCTAGACTCTGCTATTGCTATCGATCTGCGGAACAAATTCTCACACAGTGACCACGTTCGGAAAAACATCGGTGACTGGAGGTTTAGTTTTGATTAAGACGTTAAATCGAGGTGTGAAAACAAGAAACTGAAAGATGGTTTGGGGCACATTTTTCAATCTTGGAACATATTGATAATGTGAGAGACACGAAGGTTGAGATCTAGAGATCTAGAGAGAGAGAGAACAATCCTGCAATCAATGAAAGACATTGTACCATAACAGTTACAATGAAGCTTGCAATGCCAACATCGAAACGTCCATTAAAAGTAATTGAACTTGATTCCAACCGGAAATAATGAATGATCATCATCATGCAGTTTCTTCTGTTCCACATCAGTGAATGTCAGACATACATGTTCTGGTGCAGGTTTAATGACTGTTGTGACGTGGTGAGGTGTTGCCAACAACGTTTCACACTTACCTTAGCCGATACATCAGACTCAGCAGTCATGCTGGTGTCTTGCTGGAATCATGATAAATTATTCAAGTTATAGTGTGTCACACTCAGTACAGCATTTGGATATGGAGGAAGTGGAATGTGTGTGTTTGTGTGCGTGTGTGTGTGCGCGCGCGGGCAGGTTCTTGTGTGTGTGTTTGTGTAGTAGTGTGGGTGTGACTGGAAGTGCAATTGTGTGTGTGAGTGTGTGTGAATTTCACAGGTCTGTGTGTGCGTGTGTGTATATAAACGTCGCACGTAGTGGTCTCTAAAGCCAGATGCCGGTAACTTGTATGAAATCGAACCTTGACCAAACAGTGTTTTGTAAGTGTCCGGCAGTGTTTTGTAACAACGATTGAATACAATGTTGAAAATACAACGTTTACAACATTGCAACATTGAGTACTACCCACAGCTCCAGAAAACAGAAATGCGCGAAGACACCAGTAAGTCTGGATTGACGTATAGAAGTTTCGACAATGGTAAGCTGACATCGCTTGATGAAACCGGACCCAGAAACTACAGGAAACCGACAAACAGCACATCAGTATATTACAGCCAATGCAAACACTAAGTAGAAGCTGATAAATACCCTTAATCCAGATCGTTATCATTACGAAATAAGAACGTAACGCTAACTATCACGGCTGCTCGAGTTCCATGTCTGTTCCGGCAAGCCTCTTTTGGAGCGTAATGGCGATAAAACTAATTGTTGTTTATTGTAGAGTGAGCCCCCACTTCATCAGTGACGCAAAGGTCTAGACCAGATATGTCTATTACTGGACAGGTCAGCTTTCTTACTGTTCCGTGACGTCTTGTGGTTTGTGAGGGCCGAGCCTGTTTACAATGCAGTATCAGATATCACTCCGACTTATTCTGTGTTTGAGACACTCATGCGAGAGGCAAAGGCATGATGAAGTAGTTCTGGGTTGAAATCATCACGCTGCCTTAGAGACGGGAGGGCTGATGTTCTTCTTGTCATCTGTTACTGGTCGTTTAAAAAGGACAGAACAGATTGTGTATGAATCCAGATATCACTGTCTCTGCTATATGTTATTAATAGAGTACACTGTCCCACACGACGCGCAAAAAGAAACACATCATTCCTCAGAAACAATATGGGGAAAGCTGAAACACTTCCCCAAATGTAGAGCGGTGGGGTATCCCTGTGGTTGAGGCGTTCGTTCGCCACGGCCGGGTTCGATTCTCAACAATGTACAATGTGTGAAGCTCATTCATATAAAAAAATATAATGAACAGAGTCTTCATTGTGGTATCCACAAGCGCATTCAGGGTTGTTAGAAATGTGTCTATTTACTTTTTCCACGTTCAAATGATTAAATCCGAGCTGAAGCCGACTGTGTACGATCTGACAGAATCGACTGCCAGATTCAGATCAAGATAATTATTTGATTCATCATTTTTAAGGTGTATTTTCTTTTTAGCCTGCACTTTAATTGGCTACAAGCGGATTGGGATTAACAGTCCAGTGCTTGTACACTTCAGAGTATAGTCTGATTATGGCAGAGAATTCGCCGATTCAGTTAGCAAGCACGAAGTTATCAGGTAATGAATTCCAAATTTTAATTGTGTCAGGTAGGAACGATTGTTCATATATTTTAGTGCTACAATTTATTGTTTGTTGCTTGGAATATTATATTATGGCAGGTCCACTGTGGTGTTTTGCAAGATGTCTTTGCCAAAATGACTTGAGAAAAAGCGATTATAACCAATCAGAATGTTGGTTACAGTGAGTGAGTGAGTGAGTGAGTGAGTGAGTGGTGGAGTGAGTGAGTGAGTGAGTGAGCCACGCTCAGCAGTATTCCAGCTATATGCGGTCGGTCTGTAAACAATCGTGTCTGAACCAGACAATCCAGTGATCACCAGCACGAGCATCGATCTACGCAATTGGGATACGATGGCATATGTCAAACGATCCCGTTGTTTGTTGCTTGGAATATTAAATTGCTGGTTGTGGTGTACATTGACAGAAAACCTCTTCTGAAAGCTTTTCTAATGAACAAAAAGTTATTTATTACTATATTTGGCCCTTTTTACAATATTGTGCCTCTGAATTTGTACTGCAACTCTGTTTTGTACTGCCTTAGTGATACCATTATATTGATTTGTCAACTTAGTTGTTTAGCATACAATTGTAAATTTCGTCACATGTCTTTGTTGTCTGTAGGTGTCACACCGAGTTCTGATTCCAGCTTAACTTTCAGTTTCAACTTGTGGAATCAATGTAACAACATGTTATTCTGTCTTTATAAAATATGTTTCAGAATGACACGTGTACAATGCAACCTATTCTCATGTAACTACCAGTGAAGTTAGTCTGTCAGCTGGAAATTCATTTTTAATGTTTATACAACATGATATGCACACTTACTCGAAAATGAACCCCTAAAATCATTGTGTTAGTGAGAGGATTGTCGACCGAGTGTATTGTGGTCTGGTACATGTATCATTCAGATCTGATGCATTGAAAAAAAACACATCTTAATGTCCAATTTACAATAAAGTCAACTATTACATCAAACAAATACAGTGGTTTACTTACTCTCCAGCCTCACAAGCAATCATATACTTCTTGCAAACGTTGAGTAAGAAACAAGTATAAATTATGCATTTTCTGACAAAGCAAATGGTTGCAAAGAAACAGCTCACTATGATGGTTGGCAGGAAGGTATTTCCAAATCAATGCTAATCTATTAGGATCTCCGTGGTACTTGTTTCTAGGGTATATAGAATATTAGTATATGACATGATTCTTCAGGATGTGTGTGTATGTAAGAAAGACATTACATTGATGCGGTGTACTCTGAGCTTGTATTAATGAACAATTAGGCGAAAGTGTTGTTTTATCATGTGCCTGCCTCAAAGTGGTCGTGGTATTTTACGACATCCTGTCTGCCGACGGAAGTGCCAACAGTTTATCGTTAGGCAACAACATTCCCACCTCCCCATCCCTCCCCCATTCCCTCTTTACCCCTTCTTCACTCTCCCTCCCATCTTCACCTACACCTTCCCTACTCCAGTGTTGTTGCACTCTTGCTTTTCCCTGAACCATCTATAATGATATAACGTAGAGATAGCATTTTGGAGTCAAAGGCTAAGAACTTCTTCAGTGCTAAGTACCGTGTGAACCAAAAAATTCTTTTCATTATAAGAGTTAAATTATCAATGGGGCTTCCTCACAAGCGGAGCCCCATCTTTCTATTCCTCATTTCCAATCTCCCTTCTCTGGGTCTAAAAGGAGGACACACACAGCCTCTCTCTTTTCAAGTTTAGTTCCGCTCTTGCTTTTGCAATATATGTATCTCCCTGTTTCAATTCCCAATTGAAACCTTTACAGCGACAAAATGAAAGACGAAAGAAAAAAGAAAATTTATTGAAACTGAACAAAAACCAAACGTTTTTAGAATAAGCTAACGTATCCATGATGGTTCTGTACATTGTTCAACGTTAGCATACGAGTTGACAGCGACAGAGTATATCGCTAAGGCTCCCATTATTGTTTTCGGCGTTCCCCATCTCCCGACAACCGAATTTTCATTCCGTCGTTGGGCGGTTGGGTAACCTAGTGGTTAAAGCGTTCGGGTTCGATTCCCCACATGGGTACAATGTGTGAATCCCATTCCTGGTGTCCCCCGCCGTGATGTAGCTGGAATATTGCTAAAAGCGGCGTAAAACTAAACTCGCTCATTCATTCCGTCGTGAAATAATAGAAGGTTTTATCAACAACTGCGCAAAGGTAATTTATGCACTGATTGATTGAAAATACTCTTACCCTTACACACCCATTGAGATCCAGAAGATAGTCGTAAGTAAATGTTAATGTATGGCACTTACGACTATCTTAGCGATAAGACAGCTTCGAAGATCTAGGCCCAGGAATTTCTGTATCTATATTTATTAACATATGTTTACGAAGAAAAGCGACTCGATCGGCATCGTAAATTAATATAAAGAACGATACCAAGTGATTGAATTCAATTTGTAAAATTGCGTAAAATAAGTGACACAATTAGTGGAAATATTTTCATATTTGTTTATTGTTAATTCGCTCACCCGTTCTCTATCAGGTTTAGGCTGGAGATGGGAAACACATATAAATTACGGATGGCCTAACACCAGACAGGGTTGGGACCCCTGCATGGAAATACGGTCACACCTTCTGAAAGGACAGAGACATAATGTAGTTAGTTGCACTTGCTGAGCTGGAACTCTCTTATGACCTCAAGACAACCTTGTCATCCAATAAAACTATTCTTCAGTTATGAGCAAGCTAGAGGTCGGGTTCTTCGTGACCTATTCAAACGTCAATATACCAAACGGTGGTTAAGTTCAGAAATACCATAAAGCGTCTGATCACAGATTGCAGTAATGATTAGTTTTATTAGTTCCAATGACACATTCTGTGGTAGTCTGTATGGCCGAGGCGTGTCGATAATCGAATCAGGACCTGACAATCCAATGATTGATATTGTGAGCACGTTCCACGTTTACAAGGTCAGTGGCATAGACAAGCCGACTCATTTCGACGCCCTGCACATGTTGCTAGGGAACCATTCTAACTCGTGATCCCCACTCTGGGTACACGTACCAATAACTATTTGCATGAACATGCCTCATTTTCATGTGACAACTTGCCTGTCACGGTGAAATTAACAATGAATACCATAGATATTCAAGCACTTGATGATGTTTTTGCTTGTTCGAAGTTATTAAATTATTCATTCAGTTTAAGGTGTCATTTGCAGCATATGTCAAGGTCATGCTCTTAATTAAAAACATGCCATCGTATCCCAAATGCGTAGATCGATGCTCATGGTGTCAATCACTGGATTGTCTGGTCCAGACTCGATTGTTTACAATTATAGCAATTTAACTGTAATATTGCTGAGCGCGGCGTTAAACAACAAATAAACAAATAAACAACGTTACATATATTGCATCAGTCATACAGTTACACGTATCAATATCAAAATCTTCATTAAAAGAGAATATTAGAAAATTGCAATAAATGACTGGGTGAAATATAAAGTCATTAGAAGCATGCTTTTTAAAGCGAAAATTATTCTATTTATGTTTTAATTGCGAAAAAGGTTTCTGTTGTCGCAGCTTCGGCCATTATGCATATATGCAACCACGTGACCTTTTCATTTGTAACGTCATATGTGACTAAAGTCGGCCATATTGCTAAGACTACGTGCTACAGTAATGTAAACCGCTTGTGGTAAGATGGTGTTGCCTGGGGATGCACGGCGTCATCGAACAATGGAAAGAGACACAATTTTTCTTCCGTTTTTTAAGTGAAAAGACAGATTTAGGCAGGAGAAATGTTTGGATTCACAAGTGTCAAAAGGTTTCCTAATGACGTAACGGGATTCCCCGTTTCACTATGCGCGGGCTTTACAGGTTGCCAAATAATAGCTGCAATGTCACCACGAGTCGCACGAGACGAATACATATTTAGCATCTCGTAAAACAGTGATGTGGAGCGCCTCATATCCGATCAACAATATTATGTATGTATTGCATTGAATTTGAACCAGTACTAATATAGTAGTCCAATAAAACAGTACTTCAGATCCATAATACATTATTAAGGTACCGTTATGCCATTTTTGGGATAGATACGTTCATGTTTAACACATAGCGGTTAAAAAACGATTGCATCGAGGACGTGTAACAAACAGGTTGAAAGTGCCTCAGTGTCGCTTGATTCTTCTTCTTCATCTTGACTGGAAGTTTCTTTTGCAAGATGTAAAATAAGCTCGTACTTATATGCTCTAAGATCCATGTAAAAATTACATCGGAAACATGTTTAATGTCCACTGTCAAGTTGTCCGGTAAAATCAGAGAGACGCCATCGGCAAAAGGCACGTATGACGTCCTGTCACGTGATACCTGCTTTCTGCTCATTAACTGTCGGTTGTTTCCGTAATAGGCGGAGATCATTCGTGACTACTCGTGTCATTCCGTCAAGCCGGATGGCGACTCGTACCCCTCTCGAGGCCATGTTCACGACTGGTCGTTGTATAAGCGCAAGCGGGCACTCCGAATTTCCAAACATGACCACTGCTAGAAAACGCCAGTTGATTTATGACACAACACGTAAGTCACTTTAAGTAAGTCTCTTATGTCGTTAACAAATATTAGTAACAAGATAATTTGGAAATAAAAATGAAAATCGATAATCGCAACTATTTGACGTCATTTCACATTTTACTACGCACGATTGGATTGGTTTGCCACGATTCTTGGCAATAATGGCGTACTATGCAGGTGTGAGACTTCTTGAACGTGACGAAAAGAGGCAAGTAGTTACGAATGAGGGGGAAATACGCGTGCGTTTTTTACGTGTTTATTGCGGTTGAACAAACTTTTTGTTTAATTCTAATTATAATCATGGAAGGTTACTTTTAGAATGGTTTTACCCTTATGCAAAGAAAAGTTGGCGTTAGTATTCTCCTTTAAGTCAACGACGTAATTCGAAAAACAGGCCTGTGCCACCTTACTTTTTATGGCCAAAGTAACACCAAAGGCATTGCCATTGCCACGAACAGGGAAGATCCTGGTTACAACTGGTTTTCAGCAGCCCATTCTTCTCGTAAGAGGCTATTAACGGGATGGCCAGGCTCGCTGACTTGGTTGATGCATGTCATCTTGTCCCGTTTGAGCAGATCGATGCTAATGACGTCAGTCACTGGATTATCTTGTCCAGACACGATTATTTAGACCAGTGTCATAGAGCTGGAATATTTCTGAGTTCGGCGTTAAACAACTAACAAACATAACAAAAACTCTTCGTCATTTGCTCGACGACATATGTGTCAAAGTTTAATTAAATTTAAACTTATTGCGTTTTCCAACTTGAGGAACAAATTGGAAGATCAAAGGAGAGATTCATTGTAGGCATATGGCCACAATGACAGACTAACCCTTTGGGTATAACGTTCAAGTTTGGTATTGAGTTCTTGTCGGACGTCAAATACATGCATGATATCCCTTTGCGTCGGAGCCGCTAATTTGTGACTCCAGAATAGATTCCAATAAATTAATTTAATAATGAACAATTTAAAACAAGAACAATACTTACATAATCCCGGGGCGGTGGGTAGCCTAGTGGCTAAAGTTTTCGCATGTCACGCCAAAGACCCACGTTCGATTACCCACACGAGCACAATGTGTGAAGCCCATTTCTGATGTCCCCTACTGTCGGGAATATTGCTAAATGCGGTGTAAAACTAAAAGCACACACCCACTTACATAACCTCCATGTTTCAAATATATGTGTAAATGAAATGCGAAGACATTATACATCAGTGCCAAGAGGAGGATTATATTGAAACAAACAAAATATTTAACGATAAAGGTACCATGGTTCTGTTCTGCACCTGAAGTGTGCAGTGTTTCAGTGACTGTCTTCAGCCTAGTAGCCTGGGCCTAGATTTTTCGAAGCTCTCTTAGCTCTAAGATAGACGTACGTTAATGTTAATGTATGGCACTTTGGGGGCATTTCGACCTTGGAATAAGCCGCAGCAATGTTCCAGTGTCAGTTGGAGGAAATCAGACAGTCACACAGTTCCATCAGTTTGTTTTCCCCAAAGAACAAACTTCTTAAATTCTTGAAACATAATTGCTATTTGTTTCAACATTTGCATTTATTTATAAGGTTCGTTTCTGTCAGGAGTTGACGTTGCTGTCCACAGAAGAATTGAGAAATTAGACACTTAAAATAAAATGTTTTTTACTAATGTTCCATTTATTGTCATAGCCAAGGTGAGGCACTGGCACTAGAAGACACAACACGACAGGAACTTGACAAATGTATTACCAAGGTGAAGTCTTTTAAGAAATGAGGAAGATGATAATTCCATTTCATTTGTGATTTATTGAATCGGGTTCCTTTTTGATGCAGTCTGTACTTGGCGTTCACCTGCTGAAGGAGCAGCTATTACCCTTGAGATTAGCTGACAAATATCTGACACGCTGTCATCCGTTAAAGATGCATGTCCTCACTGTCATCATCATTCCCAGGGCCATGTGCAGACATATTGGTTCTGGTAAGATACTGAATATTTTTGTCAAATCGAAAGCATCCATTACACTGTGGACAGGGGGCTCTATGATATATATTATAATTTTAATTTAGGATTAGATTTTTGTGCCAAGCGTATTTTTTCTGCGCATTGCCTTTTGTCGGCTTGATTTGACTGTTTTATAGTTCTGTTATAGTTTTTACAGGCCGTAATAAACATTTTGTGGTTTGTATCGGATTTGTTTTTGCCAAAGATACGCTTACATTTATGATACTGCCACTGTATGACACAATACAAACGCCACTTAAATAAAGTTCTAAACAAGCGAAGAAGAAAAATACTCGATTTATAACAATGTTTCGATAAGAATTCTAACTACTCATGGATTATGCCTTGTGACTATTATTCTAATGTTTTTTTTATGATTAAATACATCTGAAATACAAACGCCACTGTTAAATAAAGTTCTAAACAAGCGAAGAAGATAATCTATCTACTCCCAACATGTATTATACTCCCGGCACCGTATCTTTAGCTTTGGCGGTACTCCCCTACACCCTTGGAAATTAGCTCACCCGGGAAATCCGAAATATAAATTTTAGCGTTCCCGGAAGATCTGAAAAATACACTTTAGCCTTCCCGGCACGACACACCCAGGACCATGTGCCGGCACGACACACCCAGGACCATGTGCCGGCACGACACACCCAGGACCATGTGCCGGCACGACACACCCAGGACCATGTGCCCGCACGACACACCCAGGACCATGTGCCCGCACGACACACCCAGGACCATGCACATGTACAAACGTTTTCCAAATGTTACAATGCTGAATGTTGTGTTCGCAACACTGCAAACTTACATCCATAAAGACAACCACCATACCTGTATAGAACTCATCACCATCGACTAAACATTTCTTGTGTGTTACCGTTTAGTTATATAACTTTCGTTTGCACGACATAGTTGAAATATTGATGGCTGCAACTTTCCTCTTTGTTGAAGGTATGTGGAAGTTATGTGACATTTGCCTGTGTGATCTGGGATAAAAATGTCAAAGTAAATGACTGGCAAACGATTTCCCATTTGGAATACTTTGTACTTTGAAAACCGATCGTACAGAAGTGTAAAAAACAAATAATTGGTCGCTCAAGAAGTCCTTGTTGGTTTTCACTTGGCATTGTCCCTTCGTTATGTTTCTCAAATTCAACGCTAAAGTTCAGAATGAGAATATTTATAGAGAGCGTTTCAATAATTGCGTTGTGCTCCTTTTTGCATATTAGCACGTTAAGCCATAAATCGAAAACTACATGTTTTTCCAATCGTCTCATATTGTGACAATGTCACGTGATACACCAAAGGGCAGAACACGTCGGCCTGGAATTGTAGCCCTCCAATGGCGACTACGTGGCCTTGGAAACCTTCAGATGCTTGTGTTTCAAAAGACAAGCTCCAGTGAGTCAAGTATCTAAATATTTTTCTGAGGAATTTACCCAATCGGATCGAAGATAGATTTCAACCAATTTGTGCGGTACTCGTGTCACGTGATCAAGGTAGCAGACGTCAAAGTCACCTCCGGCGTTTTTCGCAGCGGGAAAGTTAATTGATACTTCACGAGCGGTAATGCAAGTCCTCCCACATACAAACACATCACGTCAGAAGCCAGGGCATCGCTATTCACTAACAAATTAAAGAGGCTCCGATTCAATGTTTTATACGAAGCTTGTGATACTTATCACATTGATTGTCCCTGTTTGAGATAGCGGGGAACTGTCACGCATAGGAAGACACAGTTGTAAACCTATTGTCCAAATTTACCCTTCAGTAATTAAATCCGCTAGAGAAAATCTTTATCTGGCTCACAAATACAAATTTACAGCCTTTTCATTGATATTTTTAAAAACAGGGCGGGGGACCATCATCAGCGAATGACTACTCCTTGACATTTTACGTTGCTAATGTAAGGTTCTATATTTAGCCCAATTCTGTTATGTTTAAAAAGGGGGTAGCTGCCCATGCCCTCGCTGACTGACCACAGGGAGAGCAGAGAGGATACCATCTTAGCCATCAAGATGTGGAAGGTTAGTTGACTCTTGCATAGTTTTCTGTAGGATTAACTATCTTGCTAATCCTGTGATGGCCTAACGCCTAAGGTGTTAATCCACTTTAAAAGGTGCACATAAAGAGCTGTTAAGTGCTTTGATCATCTTTTGATAAACTCCATATTTTATTCAGGCATATTAATTGGGAAGAGTATGTGCAGGTAGCACGCAATGTTGTAATGAATTATGTGACTGTAATGGACAATTTTGAACTAAGATACGGGATTTGCACCCTTGGGCACATTTAAAGTAAAAACCCTGCATGGACTTTACGTGCCAATATGTCGTAACACGTGCCAACAATATACTTTATTGTTTATCCTACTATTACTGATATATGACTCCTTTTATAACAATTAATTCTTACTGATACCGATTCTGATAACGTTCTAGAACTATCATCCTTAACGGTTTTTTGAAGTTGTAATAAGTTTAAATATGCTAGAAACAATTGTTTGAAACTAAATCCGCTGGAACCCACAGACAGTCATTAACTATACAAAGGTTAAAATCAAATATTCAATTGATAAACACAGTAACCAAAAAAACCTTGCAATAGGTACACGTTTACAAAAATGGTCTGATTTCTGATTTCAAAAGTGAAATAATGTCCTTTTTTGGAAACCTGACAGAGATTTGTGCTATCAGTTTTAGCAACTCGGTGCGAAGTGCAGTATGCGATTTGTCCGTGTTTGGGATCTCACGGTCGTCCATGTTTGAATCCTATACACACCCTGGAACATCATTCACAGATCTCACAGTTTCAGTAACATTTTTTGGTCTGTCTTGGGAAAGCAGGTTCAAGAACGTGACGAAAACTGTACAGAGTTTAAATATTGCAATATGTGATATTTATCACATTTGTAAATACCGTGGTGTGGTGCAAGTGTGGAGGCTTGGAGGAGGGCGTTTTGGCTCCACTTGCAATGTCTTCATTTAGAACTGCAAAGAAATTTGAAATATTGTCTTGAGAATTTTGGAACATTTTCATGAAATTGCCAGCAAACCTTCGTTGTTTTCAATGCTATCGTACTGTCCTCATGGGTTCCACCAAACTGGTTCACGTCTAGGGACATACTTCGAGCTTCCCTGACACATCAAGCTGACACACCGATATAGGAATAAGTGGAATGCTATTGTTTGGATGAACTCAGCTCACTCACTCACTGTTAGGTAGATTACAGTGTGTGTTGACGTTCAACCAAATTCACTCACTGTCTCCTTATACAGACTAATTTCGGACGTATAGCAGAATCAAATTAAGAGGTATTGCGAAAGTAAGTGAATAAGGTCTGCCGTTCGACCCTGCGTTGAGATTTCTTAATACGAAAGTAGAAAGGGTTTAGTGGTTTCTATTTCAAACAACGATTCGGACGTTTAATTGTATCAGACGGAGAGTTATGATTGAAGTAAGTGGAAAGAAATCCACTGTTCAAACTGCACGAATGAATGGTGTATTGCAAAATTGATTATTTTCACATATAATTGGTCTGCAACGTTTTGGTAATGTCCAAGGTCATGAAAAGGCATGAAACACATTTTCGTAATCGTAAGAAACGTCTACTTATATCAATGTCCATGTATAATGTCGACAGCATCATATGCATTGTTTAGAAATCACTATGAAATAGTTATGGTACCAGGTTGTGACGAAAAGGCGAGTATTTCTTGCCCCCACTGGTGGGACCCATCGTAAACAGACATGTTCGGACAATCAGTCACTATAAAATATCAGATGAAATTCTTTACGGAAACACATCTATCGTGTGTCTTTCTCATGAATTCAACCTTAAAAGTTCTCTTTACTGTGTACAAAGTAAAAATCATTTCTACTTCTATAATACTCCTATATAAACAAATCAGATTATTTTCATGACGATTTCTGAATTGTTCTCCGGATAATGCAGACTATCCACCAAACAAACTCTATGTCATTTATTATGAAACAAACTGAACTGGTAACTTTTTAGCATATCATGATGCGACGTTTTGGTATAGATTGTTATACCGTTGTCATGCAAGACAGTTCTTGTTACTCATGTTATTATGAGATGTCAATCAAAAAGATAAAAATATATTGATGTCAAATTCTTTCCTGTCATGATAGGGCGGTGGGGTAGCCTAGTGGGTAAAGCGTTGGCTCGTCACGCCGAAGACCCGGGTTCGAATCCCCACATGGGTACGATGTGTGAAGCCCATTTCTGGTGTCCCCCGCCGTGATGTTGCTGGAATATTGCTGAAAGCGGCGTAAAACCAAATTCAGTCAGTCAGTCAGTCCTGTCATCATATTCTGGCGTAATAGGAAAGCAGTTAAGCCGACATGTCTTTATATATTGACTATATAAAATCGGGTAAACAACAAAACTTTGCAATTGGTACACGTTTACAAAAACTGTTCATATCTGACTGCAAATGTATAAACTATGTCTTCAACTGCTTTCATGTAGTGGTTATCGTTATTTATTGTTGAGATTAATGTATAAATAAACATCTGGGGTACAGCTACTCGACGTTTAACATGAGAAATCGAAGTGTATGGACACCATAGGGATTAGTCAATGTTTCGCCGAAAGAGGGAAATGAACTTTCCTGGTACCTATCTCACTAAAGATAGGTCAAGTGTGTATTTTTTAATATTGTGGATTATTGAAATTACAATCTCTTTGATAAATAATATGTTGCTAATATCTAACACAATAGCCATGCAATGTACAAATGCATTTACCGACGTTGATTCCCCGAAAAAAGAGTTGTTTTTAGATACACAGCTGGAATAAAATTCCAAAAGGAACCTGCATTGGTACATGTATCAATTTCTAGCACTAAGCCAATCTAGATAGCTTAGTATTTCAAAAATTAAGATTTCACAATAACAGACCGATGCGTTTATGTTAGTTGAAAACAATTCCGTTCTGTGGAAGTTACAACCGCTTATATATATGAGATATTGTTCAAAATGCTTTTAAACGAAACTCGGTCAGTCACTATACCAAAATGCTACTTTGAATCAATAGCGAAGTTTAAATACCTAGATATCTTCATGTACACTGCAGTCTCTAAAACGCCACTTACATATACACTGAGACCCATTAGAAAAATCCCATATCCACTCTAAACCCTCTATCAGTCTTACAACAACTTGTCTACTACATAATGGGTAGGTTAAAAAGCACACTAAAGTACAGTTATCTGACATAGTGAACGCACATGTGCACATATTTTCTCAATACAAAACATATTTGCCAATACATTGCATACTCCTCTAATAAAACATTTAGAAAGTTACACAAATCGATATTGAACTTATCAAAATATCAATAAACCCCCTTCAGGGTTACATATTGTAAATTGAGAACAAGCTAACCAATAGGATTTTATCATGTATAGCTATTAACGCAACGTAATACAAACAGTACAATGACGTCACGCTGAACAATGACATTTATGTGATGTCAAGTTGTGTATCAACCTTTCACTGACTTCTCATGCAACACATTGTTAATTACTAACAGCCACCCTCGCTGTTCCTAGATATACCATTTAGACAGTGTGATTCAATAAATTAGTTCCGCCACATGGTTTAATGTCTGTAATATTTGAAATAATTCGCTGGAGCTAATGGATTATACATGTTCTGGGTTGCGTTGCGAAGTGATCTCTACCACAAATGATCATTAACTGTCATCAGTTAATCGCGCATATAATAATATCATGTGAAATACTTAATATACATTGACCGGGAAACGCGCATAAAGATTATAACTTCGATGCCCAATTGGTGTTAAGTTTACACTCCGATTAAAGAGAAAAGAGAAAAAAAAGAATTTAAAGAAAATAAAACAACCCGAAAACCCCGCAATGGTGGTTACAATACTTTACATTAATCTTAATTAAATTACATTTCCTGAGTTAGACGTATTCCATATTGTACTACTGCTGAAGTGTATATTTTATTTTTAACTGATACAGTCTCATACAATGATGTTAATATCTTTGATAGAGTTAATATCGATCACATTGGACATATTCGTTTTCTTATGAAACTGGAAAGCAATTTCCACGTTATTTGTCCCATGTCTTGGGTACGTTTCACTGAAATTATTCAGCTAACTAAGGTACCTTTCAAAATCGTCACGCCAGGGCCTCATGATAATGCGAGAAACACTGCTATTTGTAACCCTGTAGAATCAAACCCGTAACGATCAGGGTAATAATTCTATTTGGTATTCAGCCCATGCTTGTTGAGTGAGTGAGTAAGCCGTAAAATCTAACCTACTCACTTAGGTCGAAAATAGTGTGAGTAAGTTTAGATTTACGCCGCTTTTAGCAATATTCCATTAATATCACGGCGGAGGACACCACATGGGCTTCACACATTGTACCTATGTGGGGAATCGTGTTGGTGATGACTTTTATGGAGAAGCATGTACATTGTGAATGACCCCCTTCCCCCAAAATTATGTACAAGGTAAGTGACTCCCCCTGCATGTCATGTACAGAATAACCCCCCTTCCCATACTTTTTAGGCATAATGTTTTATGTAAAAATTGTTATCCCCCATAGTACATGTGATCGAGCCGTGATCACATTTTTGCACGTGGTCACAAAGTGATCATGCGCCATTTTCCATTATGACAATGCTCGCCCCCAACACGTCACAAGCTACCTTCCTGAGAGCTCAGAACATAATGCTGCGGCCTTCAAGGTTACCGGATCTTAATTCAGTTGATCATCTGGGGGATGAACGAACGTCAACATCAACCAAAGCCACAGAATCTGCATCAATTACGCTACAATCTTCACGGAGAATGGCCTGCCATTCCAGAAGGTGTCATTTTTCTCAGTTCCAGGAACTGGTTCACTTGACTTTACAACTGCTGTGCATGAAACTGCAACGCAAGGAGTACGTGCAAATATTATTCCGTTAGAGTTTAGCAGACTGCTTTATGTGAAATCAGTCGAAACACAGTTTATAAAATAATAACCTAAACTCACAATTCAAACTTAGGTGTAAATGATCTGACATCACTTCTTCGTGAGACAAGGGAACATGTCCTTCGCGGGTAGGACCTAATTGGTCTTCTTTGATGGTGTCATCGTTAATCTTCTATGACATTTAACCATTAGTTCACTGCGTATCATACAAATAACTGGACACGACGTCATTAAATACTTATGAGGTGACGAGTCTCTTACAATCCCGTATTTCAACATTTTCTCTGAAAAATACCCTTTAGTTAATACAAAGCAAATACGTAGGTCGGTAGTGTGAAATATATATGCTTAGGGATTTAAGTTAAGAGGTAATCTACTCGGGATTGATAATCAGGTAATTCTGTAGATATGAAGCCGCCGACACCTTTCGTTATGGTCTGGAATTCATGCAAATCACAATCATGCTGTGACTTTGTTCACACGAGTGAGCGAGTGAATATCTATAACTATCCATATCCTTATGGGGGTATAACTTTGTTAAATGTGTAAACAAAATCAACAAAACCCTATCTACAGATTCGAGTGAGTGAGTGAGTTGAGTTTTAAACCGATTTTAGCAATATTCCAGCAATATCGCGGCTGGGGACACCAGAAATGGGCTTCACACATTGTATCCATTTGGGGAATCGAACCCGAGTCTTCGGCGTGACTAGCGAACGCTTTAACCACTAGGCCACCGCCCCAACAGATTCGAGGTATCGCGCCCAATCGAGAACAACCTGCGATGGCAGGTCAATTGTTCACTTGAATAACACAGGAAATTATGGATTACAGGATTTATGAATTGCGTCATCAACTATTTATAACCATTTTGGAAGCAGAATTTCAGGCGTAAGAAAACCTTTGAGCAAGAGTAGCGTGACCTGTTTAAAATGTTTGTTGGAAAGAGCATGCACGATTGTAACTCCTAAGTTTTGAAAAAGTCAGTGCTGGAATATTCCTCGACTTGAAGAACGTTATGAAAAGGTGAAAAGGCGACTATCTTCATTGTTTTTAAGGCTCTGTATTCAACAGACATCCGACGCAGGCTTCTTTACAGCTCCGACTCTTCTTTTAGTTAGGTTTTTTTCATATACTGGTTTTACGTGTTCTTTTTACGGTCTCGTGATTGTCATATTGTCAGAATACTCATTTTGCCTATACTCTAAAAACAAACAAACTCAATGTAAAGGTTATATATAAGCATGTCGGCAAAAAAGTTATGGGCATGGCTTGGGGACATAATATTCGGTTGTCAGATATTTTAAAGTCGGTGTCTATTTGGAGCATGTTGGCAAGTTTCAATTTCTGAACAAGCGAATCCTGTTACGGGATACATATTCCTTTGGCATCCAATACCGAATACACGGGTCATCTCTTGGACAGCTCTTGGATGTTTTACAGAATATTTCCTGTACACACTTCAGAGCAGATTGTGAAATGACGTTTGTTGAAATGAATTTACTCATAGATTTCAGTTATATAATGGAACGGTTCGCATGCAATAGGTTACATGTTTTATAACACTACCCATAAAGTTAGAATGTGTGTTGATCGTGCTATTGACTTTTCAATAATTGGACACGTTCACTTTGACTTCTCAATGCTGATTGGTCTCTATAGCCAAGATACATCACAGGCTTCCATTCACTGTTGGAAAAATACGATATGACGTTATGCATTGTCCGTGAGTTCACATGCTGTCATCTGAAAATGGAGTGCTTTCAGTGAAGTTCATCTGTAGGTTGGACATTTCCATTCTTCATTTTCTCTTTTGAAATGTCATTGAATAATACATTAGAATAACAACACGACATTGCGAATTATCTGGTTCTCATCTATGGATACAGTAAGTTGATCCCCAAAGACGTGGATTAAAACCATTTATTCAGTCGGGACAAATAATGCTGGGGTCCTCTTTGTCTAATCATATCTGGCCCTAACATATATTATTTACAATTTGTGTGTTAAATTGTTCTGCATTTGCCGTAGAGATCATTTCTAGGATTGGTTTCATGTTATACAAACATTCGTTTAGAATATTACTGCTAATATATAACTAATTATGAAGAAGCGCCTTCTATCCCGCTCAGGCAGAACGGGGGCGGTTGGGTAGCCTAGTGGTAAAAGCGTTCGCTCGTCACACTGAAGACCTGGGTTCGATTCCCCCACATGGGTACAATGTGTGAAGCCCATTCCTTGCGTTCTCCACAGTGATATTGCTGGAGTATTGCTTAAAGCGGCGTAAAACTAAACTCACTCACTCAGGCAGAACGGTGTAAACTTCTGGAACACATAGCACCAAACCAACAATAGTCTATTTGTATCACCTTCATGCATATTTCAAATAGTATCACCTTGCTTTGCACAAAGTAAAACCAGGGATGTTTCTCGGGGCATTGCACAACGGATCTTTGTTTCTCTGAATATATAGAATTAATCAAAATAGCTAGAACGACTGGGATAAATACAGAAAATGATCGCCTCAGTAGTGTTATTTTATTGCAGCTTCGATGTATATTATACGTATGTATGTTTGTTGATAAATATGTGTGTGAGTGAGTGAGTGAGTGAGTGAGTTTGGTTTTAGCAATATTCCAGCAAATATCACGGCTGGGGACACCAGAAATGGGCTTCACAGATTGTACCCATGTGGGGAATCGAACTCGGGTCATCGGCGTGACGTGCGGACGCTTTAACCACTAGGCTACCCCACCGCCCCTGATAAGTATGTAAGTGATGGGAAGTGGTATAAGTGTTTTAGCTTGTTTGCCGTTTAATGCCACAAAGGTATTTTCCACCCATATGACGTCAGTGAATAATTAAGTCTTGACCAGACAATCCAGTAACTGGCTTTACGAACATGGGAAATGGGTTGGTTGGTGGGTTTGTTGTTTAACGCCACACTCAGCAATATTCAATCTATATGGCTACGGTCTGTAAATAATCGAGTCTGGACCAGATAATCCAATGATCAACATCATGAGCATCGATCTACGCAATTGGGATACGATGACCTGTGTTAACCAAGTCAGCGAGCCTGACCACCCGATCCCGTTAGTCGCTTCTTACGACAAGTATGGGTTACTGAAGACCAGTTCTAACCCGGATGTTCACGGTTTGGCAAAATGGGATACGATGACATGCATCGCCCAATCACCAGCTTGACAACCCCTTAGTCCCCGAAGGGGCTGTGGACCACTTCTAACCCTAGGTTAACGCGCACCGAAGGTTGTAGCGCCATACTTCCTGATCATGTGTGCTTTATAAAAGTGCTAAACATGTGAAACCTGCAGTACTCCGGTTTTCCCTCCTCACACACCAGAATACTTTCCAATGCGGCCTTAAACTCAACTCACCCATTCATTGTATAGAATTACATGACGACTTATTTCAAAGATGTATTGATTTCCCTACCTAAAGTCGAATGTTCTTTAACCTATATAGAGGTCGAGATTGGAGCTTGCCTATCTCTCTGAACAAATGTTAAAGAAAGCTTGAATGACGTTTATGGTCTGTCCATATCAAACCATTTGAAAGATGTCTTACTTACGACTCTCAGAGGAGCAGAACCAATGCCGGTTTAACTGACACAAGTTCAGATTAACTGACGTTCCATTGCATAGACGTAAAGCATGGTGGTAGTACGGTTAGCACTATATGTCACACTCATGCCAGTCCACTGAACACAAGGTGACAAGCAGATAGAGCGTCTATCTGTGATGTATACAATAACTGACGTGCACTACACTGCGCTAGTGATGTTCCTACGCCAGCTTCAGCAACATCAACATCAACAAAGGTGAGTGATGCCGTCGTATGTTAACCCCAGATCGATATCCTGTATCCAGTACATACGCGGATACAGGAGTGTGGGATTGTGAGTGTATGCGTGCGTGCGTGCGTGCGTGCGTGGTAGGGTGGTTTGGACTGGTGCGCATAAGGGATGTTATGTGATAAAAAATCACATTTGTTCTTTTTGCGAGCATATATTTTCTATTTTTTCCTTCACTGCTCCTCTCCTCTTTCTCCGCATCTATGTATCAGTATTGCAACTTGTTCAGAGGTACGTGAAGATCTTCTTTAGAATTGGTTTTCAGCAACCCATGGTTGCCATGAGAGACGACTAACGGGATCGAGTGGTCAGGCTCGCTGACTTGGTTGACACATGCCATCGGTTCCCAATGGCGTAGATCGATGGTAATAATGTAGATCACTTGATTGTCTGGTCTAGACTCAGTTATTTTTACAGACCGACGACATATAGCTGGAATATGACTGAGTGAGGCGTTAAACCACAAACAAACAAACAAACACATTTGTTCAGTGTCGCAGTTCTACTTCAAGAATTGGCATGTATGACAAGTGCCGTTTATGAGAACAGCTGTGAAATTGTCAGACATGTCAACTGGTCGACATTCAGGCTTTTATATGCTAATACAGAGTAAAACAGTGTAACTGTCATCATTTTCAACGTTTGTGGAGCTTTCATTAATCCCTGTATTGGGTTCACGCGTATGCACTCAAAACCAACCGAAATAACAAATAAAAACTAATAATACAATAACATAAAACAAAACATCAGAACACACACACACACACACACGCGCACACACGCACACACACACGCACACACGCACACACGCACGCGCACACACGCACGCACGCACTCACAAAATAAATACAATAAAGATATAAGAAAATAAAATGAATAGAAATTACACGTAAAAGGACGCGACTTTACTAGTAGACAATACCTGAAATATTACCTGTAACCTGTAATATTAACTGTAGTACATGACGGCAAGATATACATCACAACAAGTCCTTTTATTTCGTGAATATATAATCCCACTTGACACTTGCTTATGCATAAACAGTCTTTTTAAAAAAAGCATTTGTTCTATTTTGAAGTAAGGCTGACATTTGTGTTAATTGGAATGAAACAAACATCCTGATTTGTGAGTCATCAAAAAGTCCCGACGTCGCAATCGGCCATCTAGTCTTTCAATCTTGAAACCAAAAAAGCAACTGTGACTCTCGAAATTGAGAACCTTGGACTGCATCATCATCTCCTTCCTCATGTACATCTACAACCACGGCTGTCAGTGGGGGCTCAGTTAGTTATATTACACCAGTGAAGCTGAACAAGTTACAAAGAGCGCATGGAATTGTGTCTAAGACTCGATGTGTTTTCTTTATTATTTTTTGCTTTATTTGTTCAAAAGAACTAAACAAAACAGCTACACAGTTACATCTTCACCAGTGTAATGACATCCCATGACGCCGTTTTAAACATTGGTTAAAGTCACTTCAGTGTTAGGAAATCCGAAACATGTCACTTGACATCTGACTGGGTGTTCGTCTTATGGTTTTAATGACGGTGTTAAGTTGATTCTATTCTCTTCCTGCGAGAAGCCTCGTCTATCTAACGTGTGATCAACTCGAAAGATTTTTAAAATGACCAACCTGAGTGTTTTCACGATGGGTGAGTGAGTGAGTGAGTGTTTGCTGACTCTGTACCCTTGTGGGTTTATCACAGCGTTGCACTTCAGTGATGATAAAAACCCAACCGTGGCATGTCAGCGGCGTTAATTACAGTAAATACGGATGTGATGACAGGCTAAATACATGTGCCATTATCAGGATGTGTGAATGTATGAGCAGCGGACCCTGCAACTGAGGAAAGGAAATTAAAATATGTCGGTTTCGAGTGGATTGAAGTAGAACTACATGTATTTAAATTGAAAATGCTATCAGTCAGATTTACCGTCATTCAAGCATTTAATCGTTTGATTCATACGTTTTTAATAAGTAGATAACGAGCATGCTTGTCTTTGTTATTTGCATCACCCAAAGATGTATGCTACAGCAAACAGAACAAGTGATAAATTTACTGCTGCGAATGAAACGTAATTACATGGAAAGACAATTGTTTGAAGGTATGTCGACAATCAACAGTCATAAGAAACGCACCTGGCACATTTAAATGGGATACAACACAAGAATGGATTTCGTAATCAAGCTCACACGCGGCCATAAGTGTGTCCACCTTGTGCATGGATGCATGTCTGGCACCTTCGCCTCACTGAGGCCGCTAAACGTCTGTGAAAGTCCTGGTTAAGATCATTCCAAATACGAGGAAGGATTTGTCCGGGTTCCTGCCAAATTGTTGCAGGATTCGGATGACGTTGTAAACGTCTCTCCATTTCGTCCCAGACGTGTTCAGTTAGTGACAAATCAAGGGGTTGAGCGGGGTATGGTAATACATTAACATTGTTCTGATTAAGATTCTGTTGTACATTTTGAAACAAAGGGCCTGGCGTTATCGTCACATATATCACAAATAACGTCACAGCAATCACGTTCCCCTCCATCACAATCATTGTCGTCCTTGCTGCAACTGTAGCCCCCAGTTCATTACACCTAAAGCGCCTTTGAGCAGGACTCATCTGGATATTGGCGCTATATAAATCTCTATATATTATTTTTATTATTATTATTATTATTATTATTATTATTATTATTATCCAGACCGTGACTTAAGAAGTAAAAGAAGTGAACATTTCTGGAAAAATGTTCATGAGAGATAGTGAACCTCCCCTGTACAAATCAGCAAACTTGTGTGTCATAACAGATCTAGACCATCTGTGTGTGCAGGAAAAGAAGACAACAGGTGTTTGCGTCAACTCTTTGAGAAGATTTCTTGATGGCATCAACACGTTAATCACATCCTCAGGGGGAGTAGACAAAACTTAAGCTTGTCTAGAAAATATTTACACTTTGATGTGATATAGTTTGCGACTAAATTAAGTTTGCAATTTAACAAAGTGAGTGAGGCGGTTAGGTTTATCACTAAACAACAGGTCTCTTACATCAATACATTTGAACAGTTACTTCGTACGGGAAAAAAGCATTAAGTGATGTTAAATGTTAATGAATGCAAGTCTACTCCAAGGGTAAAAGACATACGTGTAGTTCATGAAACAAAATAAAACAGCCAAAATATAGTACAATCAGTTTGTTCCTGGAAGCGAGATAACATTAGATACATTGACAAACACTCTACTAACGTGTTTAGACTAATCCATGCAGGAACTACGATCACTTTTCGAAAGACAAAACCCAGTTTCTGTTCCAATTTTGGGACGAATGTAGAACCTAATTAGCTCTGGACAATAATCGTTGGATGCCCGGTTAAAAAAACGGCAGGGTAGCCTAGCTAGTGGTTAAAGCTTTCGCTCGTCACGGTGAGACCCGGGTTCGATTCCCCACGCGCGTACACGCTCACTTCTGGTGTCAGCCAAACTCCCACCACCCCAACACGAATAGTTTGAAAATTGCCAAAAGCGGCGTACGCATTCACTGCATGGGTTGAGAGTGTTTGAAGCAAATAAAAAAAGCTTAGACACTGAAAGAGTCGTAAAATCTAATCTACTCACTCATGACGCTAATGGAGATAGCGTTCTTGTAGGGAGGTCTTCTCGGGAATACAAAACAATTACAATGAATAGTGATTGTATTGCACACATGCATTCGCCATGACTATTACCTATATAATGTATTAAAGCTTCTCCTCTGTATCCCAGTATTGACACAACACACCTTATTATATAACGCACTCTTTGGTGGCAGATGTAAGTAGTGAGTGAGTCAGTGAGTTTAGTTTTACGCCGCACTCAGCAATATTCCAGCTATTTGGCGGCGGTCTGTAAATAATCGAGTCTGGACCAGACAATCCAGTGATCAACAGCATGAACATCGATCTGCGCGATTGGGAACCGATGACATGTGTCAACCAAGCCAGCGAGCCTGACCACCCGATCCCGTTTGTCGCCTCTTACGACTGACTGAGTTTTGGTTTTACGCCGCTTTAAGCAATATTCCAGCAACATCGCGGCGGGGGACACCAAAATGGGCTTCACACATTGTACCCATGTGGGGTCGCCTCTTACGACAAGCATGGGTTATTGAAGGTTCATTCTAACCCGGACCTTCACGGGTAGATGTAAGTAGTGAATATTGCCATTGCTAGTATTATAATTAGAATGTATTTCATGTATCTTTATGTTTTAAGCATTAACAGATCCAAAGAATGACGTGTGAGTGAGTGATTTTAGTTTAGCAATATTCCAGCAATATCTCGGAGAGGGACACCAGAAATGGGCTTCACACATTGTACCCACAAACAATGACTATCTGAACTGACCGGCCACGCTAACCAGCGCAGTTAACTCTTTGTCTCAGTGCATGTAGTCTGCAGACACTCCTTACAGACACGTTGCCAGCAAACCATTTTAAGCAGATAATACGTTGCCGCATCGTGGTAGACTGGACACCCTAGTATCGTCCACAGGGATGGAATATAAAGAATATTATACCTTCATAAATGTTTCTTGGCGAAATAAGCGTCTGGCACCAGTAGTGTGTGTGTGTGTTTGTACGTCGACTGTGCGCAATTTGCGCCTGTAGATATTTTGTGACGTCAGACTTAGAGAACTGGTTCAGTTACGTAATCGTGACATCATACACCAACTGCTACGGCTGTTTAACCATTTGTTTTCTGTTTAACACCACATTCAATAATATTTCAGCTGTATGACGGCGGTTTGTTAATAATAGTCTCGACCAGACAATCCAGTGATAGACATCATGAGCATCGATCTACGCAACTGAGATACAGTAATATGTGTCAACCAAATCAGCTAGCCTGACCTCCCGATCCCGTTAGTCGCCTCTTACAACAAGCATGAATTAGTGAAGACCATTTCTAACCCGTATTGTGACAAGTTGTTCAATAGTAGATTGTATAGTTAAATTCTGAAATTAAAAGGCACAGGTGAAAATAATTTTCACGTTTAGTATTCAGCTATAACAGAGCAAATCAACCAATTTACTTATGCAAATAATGTTTCAAGACTGGTCTCGCTTCTTATTACCTGGAAGTACGCACATATTATGCATCTTAGTAATGTAAATAAAGGGCACACGATGATCTTTAGAATCTTAATCTGTTTGACGTGTTGTGCCTTTCGCCATGCCTCGGATGTGTACACTGACTTACGTCAGTTTGAGTACCACTTAACACTAGACGTTTTACAAGCAATAAATTTCATTTTTTTTAGAAACGCTCTGGCACCTCAGTCTGTAATGTTTGCTGAAGGAAATCCAATTTCAGTAATTCTAACCCTATGCTGTTATCTATTGTCAAATCCTTGCTGCGTAAATCTTGAGCTGATGGCCTGTCAAGATGTACCGCACACCTAGTCGGTCGGATCGGAGTTCCTCCCTCAATCTCGTCTCGCCCATCTGATCGACAAGGGCGTCATCGTGTTTTGTGAGAAAACTAGCGCTGTTTGGAGAATAGACCTTGCCTTTGAACCATATTGCTGTTGACACGTGGACTTGTAAATGAAGTTTTAGAGCTCCTAACATCACCAGATCAAACGAGCCTAATGAAGTGTGCAAACAGCCACGTTCATTCACAATTGCGCGGAGTAATATGTTGAAGTGATGTGGCAGACCATTCTAATCGATAAATCAAAGAGCGTAAAGGTTCCGAGTGTCACACTGCACACACGTTGTTAATCACTCAAGCGCGTTTCTTTATCCTGTACAAGTAATGATCTTGATCTTTTCTCTTTTACCAGAACCGGGAGGGCTGGAATAAAAATAAGTGCAATGTGGTTTTTAGTGTTTTAGATGTTCCGAGCCATTGGATATGTTGTTATCTGCTTGAATCTTACCTCAGCAGAGCGGAAGGTTAGCTGGTTCGAAACAGTTCACAAGATATTAACAATCATTCAAGACAGAATGAGGACATACATTATGTTTTAATAGCTTGTATTTATTATAATGAGACTTAGGAGTAAGTATTATACATCGATAAGTCAAGGGATACTGGTTTGTTCTTGGTGGATCATGCAATATTCCACATCCCCAATTATCCATTGATTTACGCTTGCTTATTTCCTTTGCTGCTCGGGAGGAAAATCAGGAAAACGTTTTTCATTAAAAGAAAGAATGTTTGTACATCTGGTTCCATTGTGTGAACATTTTGTGGCTTAAGTGTGAAGTTACAGTGGCATCTCGAAGATTGACTTCGTTCAACGATCTTCCAGACGAGGCTTCAATAATGGCTCGAGGTCATTTTCACTTATGGAACTTTGCCGACAAAACCAGGCATCCTGTTAATGCTAGTTATACTTCAACTCCTAGTCCTGCTGCTGCTGCTGCTACTACTACTACTACTACTACTACTACTACTGCTGCTACTACTACTACTGCTGCTGCTGCTGCTACTACTACTACTACTACTACTACTACTACTACTACTACAACTACTACTGCCGATTCGTTTTAGATCACTTGGCTAGATTTCTCAAGGGTTAGTAAAGGGTTGCTATAAAAGTGTTCTCGGTTCGTGGGCTGAAATGAACAGAAAAAAAATATGTTAAACGTAAAAAGAAGAGAAACAGAAATCAAACGGATACATCTTTTTTGCTATAAGATCCTACTTGACTAAATAACGGAACTATTATGGAGTACAAATTCGGTATATAGAGAATCTCACCCGAGTGTCTTTTGATATCAAATATACCACCACGAGTTGTTATAGTAACAAATATCCGAGGCTTGCCGAGGATATTTTTACTTTTATCAACGAGTGTTGATATATTTGATATCAGAAGACACGAGGGTGAGATTCTATTTATCATAAAAAATCACTCTTCATTAGTTTTCAATGAAAATTGTACATCTCTGAACACAGTACTGCCATTAGGTTTGCAGTGCAGCGATGTCATAACATTGTGACGTCAACAAGTTCATGACGTCATAGCATTGTCAGGCATTGTACAAAATCTACTGTCAAAACGATATCTCCTAGGAGATATCGTCTGATCTACAACACAAGCGATATCTACTGTGGAACACAGTTTTGGATGATAAATATATATATTTATTCCACATTAATGAACTTCGCACAGCAAGCAATTGAATAGAACGGCTATTTAATAAACAGTCATTCGATATCTGACGTTTTAGCACCTAATCCGACAAAATCGATGACAGTACATATAGACTGATTTATTCGTTGTTGTTTAACGCCTCACGAGGAAATATCCGAGCTATATGGCAGCGTTATAAATATTCGAGTGTTAACAATCAAGTGATTGACATCATGAACATGGATCTACTCACTTCGGGTCTGCACGGCTTGGGACAGGCTTTTGCAAGGGTCTTACTGCAGTAAATGGTTCAGTCAATAGAACAGGTTCTCAAACAGGAGAGCTGAATGGCTGCATTTAATTGTTACAACTACATCACATTTTAGAACTATTCTGTTCTAAAACAACACATTCCATTCCATATTTAACCTTACACATAACTTCACTTACAATATGTCCATCATCTCAGTATATTCAAATTAACATAATACCATTAATATGTGTATCAAGGTTTACTTATATTCGCCCTGTTTTCCTCTTTAGTCAGTCACCCGTGAAGATCCGGGTTAGAATTGATCTTCAGCAACCCGTGCTTGTAAGAGGCGACTAACGGAGTCGAGTGGTCAGGCTCGATGACTTGGTTGACACATGCCACCGTATCCCAATTGCGTAGATCGATGTTCATGCTGTTGATCCCTGAATTGTCTGGTCCAGACTCAATTATATACAGACCACGCCATTTAGCTGGAATATTGCTGAGTGCGGCGTAAAACTAAACTCACTCACTCTTTGGTCAGTCAATAGTCCAGGCTTGTGAGATGACCCTCAGGGAGATGTGCCGACTGTTTAATTCGCCAAATAAATACTGTGAAGTTGGTTGGTTTAACGTCGCACTCAGCAATCTTCCAGCTATATAAATTGCCTGGTCCAGCTCTGTAAATAATCGAGTCTGTACCTGACCACCCGATCACGTTAGTCTCCCCTTACGACAAGCATGGGTTGCTGAAGACCAATTCTAACCCGGATCTTCACGGATCACTGTAAAGCGAAGTGAAAAAAAATTGCATAACCGATCAACGCTGCGGTCAACCCTCGCAAAACTTCCTTCACACTCACTCACTCCCTAACTTTCTCACAACTATAGATACACGTGTTACATGCAAGCGTTATTAGTTTAGGGATATTGAATTATGATGTGACATTATGATATTTGCAGATTTTTCTTCATGATTTATTGGAAGATAAACATTATTCCGATATATTCACAGTCCTGTGAGTGGGTGAGTCAATACTGTTTTGGCCAACCCTTCAGGTATTCCATTCAAGACACGCTCAGGAGCCATTCATGGGATGCAGGACATCATCCCTCCCAATCCCACATCTCCCTTGCAGCAATTGGCATTGACGTACGCAAACCATATTAATAATTTATTTGATTTCATGTTTTCAAAATACAAGATTTACTTCAGTAATCTCTCATTGACAAACACACAATACATCTCCAATCATGTTCTATCATTTGTTAGATTTCAAGTCCATAGTGGTCCATACCGTCTTTAAAAACCTGTGACACCTTCCCCAGAAGGCTGAATAAAGGATCTATAATACCAGCAATATACGTTAAGGTTTAAGAATAATCGACCCAGGTCTTCAGCAGCTAGCGCATTGACCACTTGCCCTCTGAACAGATACGTATAAGAAAAATATAGAGAAAGTATGTAAATATACTCATGCCAATAATTAAAAAAAATGAAGGGGGTGACAACCATTATTGGCATGAGTATATAGGAATAAAGAACAGACGTGACACTGGAAGTGTACGTGGTTTCAAATAACTAGACAGAAACCATCTGTTATGTCATTTGTCACTAAATTGTTCATTCAGAATACTTTCATAAGCAGTTGACTGTTTGTTGATAGGCGCCGTTACTCTACGAATAATGCTACCTCAGTGTATCACTACAAACAAAAGAGTTGAACTGTACGACTGACGATCGTCTTCCATACGCGCTTCTGGGACATCTTTAAATGATCTGTCTCATTCGAATTCTTATGATTGTCTAATTTTCCAAAGACTCATCCTGTTGACATGCTTAGCAGATGTGGAGACGAGGCTCGTGGGAGGGGGAGGTGGAGAGTTTTCGCCTCTACACTGGAGAATTCCCCGGCCTTCCTTATCGATGATATGATTAGCGGAGACTGACTCTCCGCAGTCCTCTGGGCTTGTCAATGCACGAGGTTGATTAATGAGCCCCCCGCAAGTTTTATCTCTTTAAAAGGAGCTCTCACTTGAAGCTCGGCCGTTGCACAGGGAAAGGCGAACAGGGTTGCGGGCCTTTTGGAACTTTTATGCTTAAAGACTAGGAAGCTTGAGAAAAACGGATCACCTCTCTTCACCTTTACACCTGTTACTAAAGCCCGAACAAGAAGCATGTAAGTTAAGTCTTCTTCGTCTCAGAGCTTCGTTCCGTATCATACATGTATTATTGGGCGTTTGATGTCTTGTGTGTCTTTTTTAATATAACTGAAATGTGTTCTTATGAATTGATTTCCCGGACAGGTAGTTTTAAATACCTGTATCAGGTGTGCTTTGAGCATTTTAAAGTAACGAAGGTATTGCCGATGGATTGTTAACCCATACTGAATTTCTGACAAGGGTTTTCTGTATATTATTTGTAGCTAATTGTAGCATGTTAACAAAGTAGATATACAGTTGTATCCTGTCTGTAATCTACCTATTGTATTAAACAGTTGGTATACTCAGTGAGATCAAATAAATTGTAAAAGAACTTGAGATGTTTGACCGTCATATGCTCGGCCATTTCAAAACTTGTATGGTCGACCTCAGAGGATTTTGGTGATGCGCGATAGTGTATCAAGATATAACTTTAAAAATTACATGTAGTTTTCGCACTTCCATTTTGAATGGCGCTTACTATATATTTGGGTGAAAACTATTTAAATAGGGCGCCATCACTAGGTCAGCATCCCTTTTCGTGATCAATCGGTGTCATAATTCATTTACAGCTATATATTCATGTTAATTCACCAGTTTTGATTTTGCGCAGTATGGAATTTGTTTGAGAGCTACTCGAGACTAAGTGTCCTGCCTTTGACGTTTTCAATTTGTATATTAAAAATCGAATGACATTTCAGTAAATATTGTGCATCATGACCCGTGAAGTGGATCGTAATTTTGTGTGCAGGTTATTCATAGTCATGCCTGTGCGTCTTACTAATGTGTTCATTGTTAAAATCGGCTTAAAACTAAACTCACCCACTACTAATGTGTTCAAGAAGAACTGATGGTTCATTTGTCTTATCAAGACCTTATATGGAAACAATCCCATGAAATTTTTTTTATAAGTTCGTCAATATATGGTTTTAGCATTATGTGATATGAAGTTACTTATAACATATATAATGTGCAATTCCTTAGTGTGCAATACTACTTCCAAAACTGAAGGAGTAAGATTAGTTTCTTTGTTGTTAATACCTCAAAAATGTATATACCTTCTGAAAGCAGTCCGTAAATAATTGAACGTGGGATTCGCCACGATATGGCTTAGATATTGCCGATGTGACGTTAAATATTAACTCACTCACTCACTCAACTGAACGTGGGCCAGATAATCATATGATTGATGTCATGAGCTTCTATCCTAACATTGGGATATGGTGACATGCAGTCAACCAATTCACCAACCCTGACCACCTTAATAATTTCTAGGGACCTATTCTATCCCTAAAGCCATCTGCAATGATTTGGTGAAAGAGTCTGCGCATTAGAGTGAGTGAGTGAGTTCAAATTTAACGTTACATGGGCAATATTTAAGCCATATCGTGACGACCTGTGCATTAGAACTGATCAGGATAATTTGAAGCTTTTCCAGTAAAATTAATTTTACGTATAAAGGTTAAAGGCATAAAACCGTAACCATCGTTGTTTTAAAAAATGTCTTTAAAATTCTATAAAAACGTTAAGAAAATAGAAAACACATTACAAATTCTGATGTCGCCCCTTGTTATTGAATATATTATTTATTTATATGCTCCGCGCATACACTTCCACAGAAAACACTTTGGACATTTTAAAGATGTTGTAAGTGGAATAGTAACCCTTGAACACTTGCGTCAGGATGACCTGTTCTCGTGCATCATAAGGCTATAAAATACGTTCGTGGCTCTGTAGCTGTGAGTCGCGATCTTATTTGCGATAGAGCCTATTTGTCTCTACATGCCTCCGAAACAGAGTCTGTTGTTTAACACCTCTGAAATGGAGCCTGTTACATACACACCTCTTCAGTAGAGCCTATTTATGTCTACATACGTCTGAAATAGAGGGTATTGATCTCCAGATACCTCTGAAATAGAGTCTGTTTTGCCCACCTAGCTCTGAAACCGAACCTATAGTTGTCTATATAATACTATCTCAGCAATAGAGTTCTTGTCCGCATACGTCTGCAGTACAGCCTATTGTTTGTCCAAAAGCTCTGGACACAGTGCCTATGGGTTGACCCAATTGTTTGTAGTTTTGTCCCCTTAAAAGAAAAACCAGAACACGTACTTCTTACCGATACAAATATATCAAAGGTGGTTGGCACGCATGCAATAACCGTAATTCGTTCTGATAAGCTCGTGTGCTCACCTTGAATATCGATTTTGTGAAATAATTTTCAAGCAGCTTAACTAAGGTTCCAAACAACAAACCAGCAAAAAACGGAATTCTTCGTGCGTTCCTCCAACACGAAACTAACACAACTTGGTATAGCTGAAGTAAAAATGTAACAGCTGAAGTATCACTGGAAATTGATTGGACTCACCAAATTACTCGTACAAAGACTATCAAAACGCTACTGGACTTGAAGTAGTGGTCAAAACATGGCAAACATTCTAAAATAGACAAATACACCCGCGCCAAATACATAAGTATTGAATGTCTTTTCATTTTTTTTTCATTTTCAGAAATCATCAAACATGTGCATACTTTCTTTGCCATCAGTATATCTGTTACAATCGCAAAACGCTACATTATGTAAACAAAATACAGTACTGATGTCTAATGTGCATATACTCATATTTCCTTGTGGATCTGTTGAATAAAACATTAACAGATGTCATGTGTGATCCATTATTAAGAATATGTTAAATGGAGTGTCCTGAATACTTGAGTATTGATCCATTGAAAGAGTGTATGTGTGCAGTCATAAACCTCACACACGACAACTGTTTGTGATGCATTTAGGCATTTTGGAGGAAGATCCTCATTCCTGTACAATTCCTACATCTCCAGCGATATGTATAACGGGATCTGCAATAACTCCCTGTGGGTATCTTTGGTGAATAAAGCCTTTTTGAACACTAAATAATTAACATATCTTTCAGGTTATACCGTAATTTTCATGTGTGTATGCATGTAGATTTGAAATTGTTATGGAAATCACATTGGGGCCTTTTCCAAATTTGACTCATCATTAAAACAATGTTTGACGCAATTCCCTTATTTGGATTGTACGTTCAGGTGATTTATATATGCTTATGACATAGTCTGAATGGCACAGTGATCTACGTTTTGGGAAGTTTTCTCTTAGGATTTTGGAAATGCCATTTTTGCGTTCCAGCCTGTTTGAATGTCTACTATAAGATATATTGAATGACATAACCAGGCCATAGACGGTAAAACATTGACTGAAAAGTTCAGTTCTAAGCAAAACGGAACTTAATAAAATGAACAGTCTCTTGTGTACCTCAGCAGTTGTTGAATTTGAACCCCCAAAGCTGGAACTGATTGTCTATTGCACGACATGAAGTGGAAATTCAAGATTAGAAAATCGATAATGTCAATCAGAAAAAATCCAGCAACTCACATATTTTGGTAACTGAATATTTATGCGCTGCTGCCATTTTAACAAATTCAACACATCAATTTTCAAACTTAAACAGAATAATATTTCCGTGTGCCTATTTATTACTTTGAAACTGAAGACCAAGTGATAAGAGTTTTTAATGAAGGCTATATGGTGATGTCAAAGGTGTGCGAACCATTACGACTTATAATAACTATTGTGAAGACAAGTCTTTTAAGTACTTCAAGCTCAAAAGGTGGTTAACTTCTTAAGTCTTGTTCCTAACCTCTCCGAAAGTAACGCAATATTTGGATGCATCTTTCTTTTGTTCATAGTTGTTTCATCTATATTGTATGAGGAAAGGTCCCCACGCAGGCATCTGCCCATTTGGCTAACCTCTTTACGTTTAAGTAAGCATAGAACGTCAGTGCAAAATAAACCCCAGTCTTGACTATCCTCAGAAACACATTCAGTTTTGTCCATAGGGAAAACTAGCTGTGAACTTATATGAATGGATCACGGATTATCAGTGACGACACCAGGTTTTCGCGAACAGGGCAACATGTCCTGCCCAACCGGTAGCATCCGCCTTTCAAAAAAGTTGTCTTAGAATAGAAGCGAAAAAACCCTGTCCATGAAACGATTCCGACATCCTAAGTTCCTTGTACGATTCCGACAACATCCTAAGTTCCTTGTTAGATTCCAACATCCTAAGTTCATTATACGATTCCAACATCCTAAGTTCCTTGCATTATTCCGACATCATAAGTTTGTTTGTACGATTCCGACAACATCCTAAGTTCCTTGTATGATTCCGACATCATAAGTTCTTTGTACGATTCCGACAACATCATACGTTCCTTGTTCGATTCCAACACCCTAAGTTCCTTGTATGATTTCGACATCCTAAGTTCCTTGTATGATTCCAACATCCTAAGTTCCTAGTATCATTCCAACATCAGAAGTTCCTTGTTCGATTCCGACATCATAAGTTCTTTGTACGATTCCGACAACATCATACGTTCCTTGTTCGATACCAACAACATAAGTCCCTTGTACTATTCCGACATTCTACGTTCCTTGTACGATTCCGACTGCATCATAAGTTATCTGTACGATTCCGACTGCATCATAAGTCCCTTGTACTATTCCGACATCCTAAGTTCCTTGTACGATTCCGACTGCATCATAAGTTATTTGTACGATTCCGACTGCATCATAAGTTATTTGTACGATTCTGACTGCATCATAAGTTATTTGTACGATTCTGACATCATAAGTTCCTTGTACGATTCCGACATCCTAAGTTCTTTGTATGATTCCGACTGCATCATAAGTTCCTTGTACGATTCCGACATCCTAAGTTCTTTGTACGATTCCGACAACATAAGTCCCTTGTACAATTCCGACATCCTAAGTTCCTTGTACGATTCCGACTGCATCATAAGTTATTTGTACGATTTCAACAACATCATAAGTTCCTTGTAATATTCCAACAACACTATACGTTCCTTATACGATTCCGACAACATCCTAAGTTCCTTGTACGATTCGAACAACATCATAAGTTCCTGAACGATTCCGACAACAACATACGTTCCTTGTATGATTCCAACAACACCATACCTTCCTTGTACGAATCCGATTACATCATAAGTTACTTGTACGATTCTGACAACATCCTAAGATACTTGTACGATTCCGACAACATCATAAGTTCCTTGAACGATTCCGACAAAAACATACGTTCCTTGCACAATTCCGACTAAATCAGAAGTAACTTGTTCCTTGTAAGATTACGATTCCGACAAAATCATAACCAAAGTCAAAGTTTCAGCTGAAAACATCGGGATCATAAGGCAAAAGACAAACAGGAAATTGCATCTGAAACGATGATCCATTAAATTAGGAATGTCCTCCACTTGTCAAGTATGTAACGTTTTGAAAGGCCTTGATTACTGTATCAAAACATTTTAACCAGATTCACATGACTCTTTTGAAATCATCATAGAAAACCATGCTCGATTGCTCCTGAAAATTTGTAAACTGCAGACATGAAAGGTTTGAGCTGCCGGAATTTAGTTCGACTTTAAGATGAAGTCGACTGTTGGAAGGTTGACGCTGTCATTTTTGGACGATATATGATATCACATGATTACATCAATAACCGCTGGCGTCCATAGAAAAGAGCATAACTGAGGCTGGTCTCCCCGTTTCTTGCGCAGGTGGGTTAATCAGTGAACGGAATTCAATCCAGCCTTTCTTTATGCATAAAGAAACAAATGAGCAAAGGCAGGATCATAATTCACCTCCACAGGGATTCCAGCTTCTTGCAAATGCGTATTGTAAAGAATTATTGTCAAATAAAGACAACATGAGACGTGAAACTCATGTAGGTTACAGCCTCTCTAGGTATATTATTTATTGTTACGACAAACATTATATGTCATAACATTTCTTGAATATTCCCACGGAATTGCTCTCAGAGAAAGGCGCTAATATGACAACTTTGCTTACATCAAAGGCCTGTTTCTTTAGTTTCTCGGTCAAAACATCATTAATATAGATCAATCAAACCTCTTTTAATTATTAACGAGTGTCTTCGCATTAGAGTGTCTCATTCAGATGGAATCCCAAGGGAAGTTATTATCTGTCATATTATTGCACCGACCCGTGTCTGTAGTATTGAGGCCTGTTACTAGCATTGGGTGTGAATGTGTTCAACTGTCTCACAGGCAAGGAGGTCCATGTGTATGAATGGAAAGAATCATTCTTCACCCACACGAAACTCTTGTAAATACTTCACATAACTTTAATGGATATTGCCCTGGGCATATTTACAATAGTTAATAATTACCTCACTGTTACTGTAAAATGTAAAGTTTTTATTGAGTTTATAAAAGTTTAAATTTTTCCATTTAAATAATTAAGAATAGACTAGCATTTAAAAGAGTAACATCAATTCAAAATGACTAAAAACTTTCTTAACTGAAATTTGTGAAAGCATGCATGAAACTAACCCTGACAATGAGCAGATACCTTAACCCAGGCGTCGCTTTACTGTTATAAAGATAAACCTACTTAGTATAGGTTGCCGTCCTTATGTACTTCAGTATGGCCTTCAGCATCTAGAACATAACACGTCTCTCTCTGAGTATCAACACGGGGAATTGGGTAATATGTGTAAATAGATTATAGTGATGACTTGTCAACCACTTTGTCCAGAACGTCCTCATGGTACGTCCTCGAAGGACGTACCAATCGATAAAGTGTCACAGGGAGGAAGGCGTTTGCCTGTAGGGCTGTTTTCAGATTATCCCGGTATAAAGGTTTATCTCTTAGCTCATTTATACAAGAACACTTATAAACAGGAAACATGCTGTAAGCTAGGCATATATGAACACAAATGTTTATTGACTCCTAATTTGTAACAAAATATGTTCAAAGACTGTAATATAAACATGGAAACGTGTTAATAGATCGGCAAATAAAGAAGTATAAATGTTTGTGGCTTAGCATATAAACAACAGCTCATGTTGGTAGACTTAAATAAGATGTTGGTAGACATCGTTTGTGGACGGGTTCACAAGTAATCGTGAGTGAATGAGTTTATTTTTACGCCGCCTTTAGCAATATTCCAGCCATATCACGGCGGGGGACACCAGAAATGGGCTTCATACATTATACCGATGTTGAGAATCGAACTCGGGCCTTTGGAGTGACGAGTGAACGCTTTAACCACAAGGCTACTCCACCGCCCCATCTTGTTGGTAGACTGGTAAATGTTCATTTCTGGGTAGTCGTAAATAAACAGGTCGTTTGTAGACTGCCAAATAGACCAATACACATACTATTAGACTGGTAAATAGACATAGACACATGTTGGTAAACTGGAAAATAAACAAGTACACAATGTGGTCGACTGGTAAATACACACAACATATGTTGATAGACGAATACGTAAACAGGTACACATATATATAAACGTAAATAGATACATGTACACATATTTATAAACTAGTACATATACAACGACACATATAGGTAAACCACATAAAAACAAGTACACGGGTAAACTGGTAAATACAGAAGTACACATGTTGGTAAAAATGAACCCGATATATGTAGCCATGTTTTTCAGTTTCATATCTAAAATGACATTTCAAGAAATTTTTAACGTCAGAGTAAACGAAAGACATCAACATTTCTATTTATAATTCTTGATGTACAATCTCAAAACAAAGATATAATAAAGTGTACTTTGTTTCAAATATGACAGCTAGTCCCCAAAATTGCAATATCCTAGTGAATCGCATAGTAATCTATAATTTGTATGTAACATTGAGTCAGAAAATATTAAAACAAACTATGCATATAATACATACAGATGGATGAACATGAAAACCACATTGGTATTTTAAACCAGCGTAACAAAGTGCAAAACCAAATTGAATGGTCTTGTATTTTTGTTCTTTGGTATATAAAGGCAATTGGAATGTGCGAAACTGCTCCCAATACTGAAATAGCATGTCCTCCCGCAAATTTGTTTGCAAAGTAATTAGACGGTACTATACCCTACGGACTTCCACGACTCACGTTAGAGCAATATTTCCATAAACAGCATTATCCAAGGGACATAATTATACACATTTACGAAAGTATTCCCTCTAATGAGATGTATTGCTTTTCGTGGTAGTAATTGATTGATGTCAGGTGTTGGTGCATATGTTTAAATTAATTGTTTGCTTTTCAGATAATGAAGTTGGCCGAGATCGTTCTCTGTATAACCACTGTCCTTCTTTTGACCTTCACAACCGGAAATGGAGCACCTCAGTGGAGGCCTCAAGGACGATTTGGAAAGAGGGTACAAAACAACTTGCCACTTCTTATAAACGAAGGTAGGTGTTGATCTGAATTATTAAACAACAAGCAGTCTGGCAGTCATAGATTGGCATGTGCTATAGCAGTATTACTAAATAATTACCTAACATTCCCCTATTTGGCACAGATCATTTGCTTACCGCGGACACCTTATACCCAGTTACCAGCTTTAAAGACAACCCAAGACTGTGTTACATGTATGTACTGTCCAGGGACGAAAGGTCCAGTTACATTTAATCCACGCAAACTGGAATGAAGTTGTTGCCGTGTTGAGAGGTGATGTACTGGAACATGACGTTTGTCACGATTCCAAAATATCCACAGCACCATTTACAGCATTGAACACCTTTGAAAGTAGTGATTGGGTCTTTTATAACAAAAGTGGACAATAGCATCATAAAGCGTTTACAACTGACAAAGAGAGTGAAAGTGTTCTTTCGTTCTAAACGAATTTTTATCATCACATTTAACACATTGATTAAATTACTGGCCTATTTTGTTTGTGTTTTTTTCAAAAGGAAAATCTTAGCTTTGTGGCAACAAGAACAGTATGCCATTATTTTACACAGTGATATAAATACGGAAACAATTTCATTCCCACATGCGTTCTTTGGATTTCAAATGAATCTCCACATTTTATGTTAAAGTTAAATGAATTCAAATAATAACCTGTATCATATACAAGTTAACCCTCTGGTCAAGCATCTCCATCGGTTGCTTGACGTAACCTGAATTTCTCTGCGAGACTTGTGTTCCCATAATATATATCTAAACCTTTTATGTTGATGTAGCATCTACACCAGACTGTCTCCACCAAACATTATTGTTCGGGACTAAATGTAATTTACTAATAAATTAACAACGGATGTTTTCTTGTCTCGTATATATTACTTTCCTTAAGTCAGCACAGTGATTAATTCTAAAAATAGATGATTTCTTCAGAAAAAATCTTAGTAGATTTCCCACATGTGAGCTCACAGGGTGATCAGGTCAGTTAATTGAGACTAGGTAATTAATAAGGCTCTAATACTTAATTATAATCAATAACGAATCATAACAGATGATGTAGAGTTTCTGACCACCTGCCGGTACAGGAGGACGAAAGTCCAGAAACCAACAGGGGTTATGATATCATTATCGACCAATATTCCACTCATTATGAAGTAATTACATACGGGTATTAGCTGCGTCTCGTGCAAGGGACCCGTGAACTAAGGAATATTTTGTCCAACACATGACATTTACCCATTGAAAATGATGAAAAGAGCAAGATCAGTGGCAAGTATATTCCATACTCGGCCATTATTTATAAATCTTATTAAACAGAATCCAAATCCCATTTTATCTATTCAAACGAACACATTTTGTTTTATAAAAGCCGAATGTAGAGACAGAATGGAGGGTTTTTGCTTTGCAGCGGTTTTCGCTTTGCAACGCCTTGTATAACAAAGTTGGCGTTCAAGAAAGGGTGGCAATGGGCTAGAAGATTCCGTCTAGCAAGGTTTGGAGAAATCAGTTAAACCTTCAACCATGACACACATGACAGATCTTAAATTATAAACCTTAAACGACTCGTACTTAAACATGTATACTGAACAACATATAGCGAGATATATGTTAACGTAATAATGAAGCAACAAATGCACTTATCGTTACATGTCATGGTTATAACATTCAAACCCTTAGAAATACTTTCCTGACGTTTTTGATAGACATGGGATTTAGCTAAGGAACTGATTAAGCTCAAGATAGATCACTGATGTGATAGCCTTCAATATCGGTCAATACCAATATCCACTGACTTATCCCCGTGAGCTAGAAAAAAGGATGTGACACCCGGTGTTTGAGAATAGGTGAAGACTATTCTGTCCGACCGATGGCAGCTGTCAACAATGGACACAGAGGAAATCAAGTGTTCTTTAAAAGAATAACGGGAATATATGGCACAAATGGGGAATTACATCGAACGTCATTCTTGTCACTGATGCTCCAGGGGCGGTTGGGTAGCCTAGTGGTTAAAGCGTTCTCTCGTCACGCCGATGACCCGGGTTCGAGTCCCCACATGGGTACAATGTGTGAAGCCCATTTCTGGTGTCCACCATAGTTACTCACTCGCTCACTAATGCACCAAAAGTGGAAACGTCTTCCACACGTCTTGCATGCAACTTCTTGAAAGCTTCCATGAGACTTGTGTGTTGCGACCCTGCTCAAACAACGTTTGATTAAGAATTGCACAATGTTGCAATTTATGAAGAAAGAACATGCTGGATTATCTTAAATCCAGACACAAAAGGCTGGAATATAACTCGATATGTAGCAAAGTTGACTGTGGGAAAGTTTTATTCATCCCTCTTCTGACACAGTCGTGTCGTTTATGTCAGTTGACGCCTTTACCAAAATATCCGTAACTGCTGTAACGTCGTAACGACCTTAAACGAAAGACGATGGGAAACCCTCTATATTGCTACGGCATGATTTTTGACACTGACATTGTTGTACGGCCTTTGCGAACACAACATTAAAGTTTTTTAGTCGTGCATTGGTGCATTGTGCATCTTAGAAACAAACGCATATATATGCTGAATCAGGTATTTGTTTGACACTGACATTGTTGTACGGCCTTTGCGAACACAACATTAAAGTTTTTTTAGTCGTGCATTGTACATCTTAGAAAAAACGCATACATATGCTGAATCAGGTATTTGTTTGACACTGACATTGTTGTACGGCCTTTGCGAACACAACATTAAAGTTTTTTTAGTCGTGCATTGTGCATCTTAGAAAAAACGCATACATATGCTGAATCAGGCATTTGTCAACGTAAAGCAAAAAAACACAACAAAAAACAACAACAAAAAAACAAACAAAAAAACCCCGCTGCCACGTTCGTGAGGAACGTATTGTCAGAACGACTGAGACGTCGGTTTTGTCTTCTCGTATTAGATTTTATCATGTTTTCACGTAATTGCGAGTGCAGTAAAAACTGAATCATGAGCAAGATGTCTGTTTTGTGACTTCACGATTTACTCCTACTAAAGATCTTGAAAGTCTGGAAACGAACATTACATCCATACAAGATAAAAACAACATTTGACCCATCACAAAAGTCTATGAACGAACCATGCTTTTATGTTTTTTCACTCCTGTCAAACACATTGCTCCTTTAGAAAAACAAAGCATTTTTCATAATTACATGTCAAACATAAGGTCATGAAAGTCGGGAAAAGAATACAAAATACGCCATGCGAGTGAGTGAGTGAGTATGGATTTACGCCACAATTGGCAATACTCCAGCAATATCGAGGACACCAGAAATGAGCGTCACGCATTGGACCCATGTCGGGAATCAGCATAACGAGCGGACGTTTTACCTATAAGGCTACCCGACCACACCCGCAATGCGATTATTGTTGAAAGTTCATACACTTAGCTAGATTGAACATCCTACCTGTTTCTTTTCAATGGTATAGCAGTTTAGCGACCCAGTTGACAAAGAGATGACTCGAGTAGTTTGATTCTCCATGTTCTCCATTCTTCATAGGCTCGTTATTCCTGATTTCCCCTACCCAGGTGCTTGTCAATGTTGGGTCTGACCTTACTCACTCACACAGCAGACATAATGCTTTCGGCGTCCCCACTTTAGAACAATCTTCACACTCTCAAAAACACAACTCAAACATGGATGAAATTATATAAAAAGTCCATGTCGTGTCGCAGTTCCACACCTCTGTTAGTGTAATGTTGTGCGGTGTAGTATATTCCTAGTGTTAGTGTCCTGTAGTGAAGTATATTCCTATTGTTAGTGTCCTGTAGTGTAGTACATTCCTAGTGTTAGTGTACTGGGCTCTAGCATATTCCTAGAGATAATGTTGTGCGGTGCATTAACTCCTAGCTTGGGGATATGCGTCCAGTGTAACAGTTAAAACATAAAGAGGACAACAAGACAACAAGACGGAATTGTTCTACACTTGGTAACAGCTTAAACGACCCACCTGAATAACTTTATTAAGATGAAAGCGACAAATCCTGTGTCCCTTAATCATTAATCTTTGCACTATTCCAACAACATCAAGAACACGTGTTCATCTATCAACTATCAAATTCTGATGATAGCAGCAGGCATTCAAACATGGTTCAGATAACGGCTCAGGAATCCGTTATATGACCACATTATTTAGAAACGTTTACATAGAAATGTGTGTGAGAATCGTACGTGAGTGTGAGATTCGGTAATTGGCAGTATACAGATCTAGATATAAACATGTGTCTACTTTCGTTTTTAGGAGGAAGCTAAAATTAACTTGCTGGGTAATTTGATCATGCAGGAGGGACTCAAATTCGAGCTATGCAATTAAAATTATATAATACTGGTCCTTTTGATCATATTCTAATCATACAATCTTAAATAATATAACCATTTTATTCAGCTGGAAATGTTGACTAGTGTCGTTCATCTGTTTCATCTAAGAAGAGTGCTTTACAAAATCAATATTCAGGATTAAGCATACACCCATCAGCAATTTGCTTCTTGATCCTGACCCAGAAACAATACCAAGATTCAAAGGCTAATTATAACACACATTTTGATGGACATGTCATTAAATAATTCATGTGCATTTTGGGCCAATATTGGTTGTTCAGACATTCTTGGCACCAGTCACGGTCCGGGTTCAGTAATTTATGTTCATTGACATGAAAACCAGCGCTCCTTTGTGGACCTCAGGGATTACCTATTACAATAATGAAACAGTAGTGTGATACAATAGACAGGTTGCAAGACGGATGGCTTTTAAATTCTAAAATATCAACTTTGTCTTTATGTCAAGCAATATTTTAGCAGCTAAAGCATTTGATATGTTCATTTTTTTAAGTTTGACATGTTCGTTTGGAAATGTTCAAAGAGCGTCATACTAAGTTTGCTAAAAAATGATCACGGTAAAAACATGATAGGTCGCGGGTAAGATTTCTAAAGGTTATTTGGTATTAATTTGGAGGGCATTTCCTAATAAAAGACATCAGTGACTGAATGATACCCTACGCAATTCCCCATTTTGACAAGGCCATATGAACAATTGCCGTGGCTTTGCAAGTGTCTGTACGGGTGCCACTGGTTGGGATGGATACACTCTTATTACCATGAACACTTGGTATCACTACTATCTAATAGTTTTTTAAAATATATGAAAAGGCAACTTCAGATTAACCAATTTCGATTATCACCCGAACCGTTTTCCAATAGGAGAGTAAAAGGCAAAATGTGAACGGATCACTGAAAATCAGTTTTGACATTAGGTGTTCGCGAAAATGTTAATCATGTCCTCCTTTACACAATTTCCATAAGGAGTACGTGCTCGCTTTTGGCGACCCCTGTTCGGCATTATTCTTGCCAAAGTCGGCTGTATGTGAACAAACAGTTCTTGATCAGACAGCCCAGTGATAGAGAGACTGGACAAGACAAACCACTGACTCGAAAACTTCGTTGCTGATGACGCGTCGACATATAAACAAAACATTGATCTCGTTTTACAATGGAAAGAGACATCAAACCCCTTTGATTGGCCAAATTGGAATATGCATCTCAATCATAACTTTGATCCTTGAATATATTCAGGCAATATGCAAGGAACAAACATGGCTGTCATTGATAAAACAAACCATTGACAGCATGTGTCATTGTTATGTTTTTACGGTTTCGAGCCATTCCTTAACACACTTTTCCTTTAACGCTTTGACATATATTTTTTCCCCATCGAACGCTATGGAAATGCATTTGTGTGGTTGTTTAAGAGAAATACCCATGACGATTAAACAACATGGAGGTAGTACATAAGTCGAACATTATCACTCCTGGCTGAGCGTGCTAGTGACGTAGCCTCCGCCGTCTACAACACCAGAGAGAAAAGAACGATATTGTACATTTAATCGTTTCTTTTGATACTCACACAACATGGTTGAACGTCGATATGGCAAATACAATGTTTGCCTTTCACGTTTCCTCCCCGAAGTACTTTTCTGAATAACCGCACGATAAAGACATTGAATCTGTCAATAACGGTAATAGGGAATTAGTCAGTAATCGCGATAACGTTTAGTCCGACAAAACGGGACCATTGTTCAGACAAAAATGAACAGAAGCGTGAAATTCAAAATGGTGGACACATGCTAAGTTTCCGATCTGCTGGAGCAAACTTCCGGTTGGCGGTGGGCTCGCTGATTTCGTTCAACATTTCGACAAAACAATACCAAAACAATCGTATGGCAAGGAAAGCAGAACGAAATACCACCCGGAGCAACATGTTTCAGTGAGAGGAATAGATTTCTCAAAGACACGGATGAAGGGTATGACGTCATTCGAGGCAGCAAACACGAGGAGCTACGAAAATAGCCGGAAGTGGTCGATCTGTGTGTTTAGTTGGGCGATTCTGTTTAGAGCAACGCCGTGTAGTTAAGCACATTCGATCTACTCAACTTCGAGACACATTTCACACAGGATGGACCGAGACAATAGTGTATGCAAAAATGTACTTCGTAAGAATTCGTTTGACGACAAATGGAGCTTTATCGAGTGAGATATAATTACATATATTCAATCTACCCTCCTACAACAGACATTTCACACAGGAAGGAATCAGACAAAGGAAGAAATGGTAACCCAATTAAAGGTTTGGAATAATCACTTGAGTGAAAAAAGCGCCATTTCATGTGAAAAGAGTTATGTCAATCATACCTTAACGCGGATTTTCTCTTCAACGTGAAAACCGTACAAACGTATTGATGCTGGTAATGCCCATGGGACACGTCACTATTTGAAAAAATATGGATATGCTAAAATAGCAGAAACAATACTCCTCATGCATTTGAATGGTTGTTTTATGATCAAATTTCTAAAAAGAATATCAAAGGAATCAATGAACGTACAAAAATGGTGAAGGTGAGGAGAAATTGGGTTTAACGTCGTATTTAAGAATATTTCGCTCATATGACGACGTGCATGCGTGTGTTTGTGTATGTGCGGCTGCTTGTACTAGTCCAGACTTAAGCTGGTTTTATAGTGCTAGCCCACTGAGATACCATGCCGCGGTGAAGCATGAATACCCGACTCAGACACATTATACTGACTCCGAGCCGACCAGTCCTTGTTGTACCCATTAATGCCGAGCGCCAGGCAGGGACCAACAAGTACCATATTTTAACGTATTTTGGTATGACGCGACCGGGGATCTCAGGGCGGACGCTCTAACCACTACACCACGGAGGTGGAAAATGTACATCTTCATCAATGACACCCACTGGGTTTAATTTCAACAAACATGTGTTTTTTCGGTTCATCACTACGGTATTTAAAAATTTCACGATTTTCATTCAATTCAAACCGCCCATTGGGGTGAAGGCCCAAAGCACCTCATAATTAGCGTGATGACCAAAGATGGCATCAGGAAAACTTGCTGAAGGTATCCGTTATATAAAAATCTTGACGATCTTGATCTCCGTTATTTATTTGCATTCAATTATTCGGGAAAAAAAGTGTTAAAAATTCTAATTCTAATTCAGGGAGACAAAACCATAAGAGCGGAATGTTAGTCTCAAGTGCGGAATGGCTGACGTCTTTTCAACAGTATATGCATACATTTCCGCGAAATTTGTTGGCCAGAAAATGAAACATTACTGACTCCGGTAAGACGTTTAATGTCTGTGACAGCAGTTGACGAGAGATAACCTTTAAAAGAACTCTTAGGATAACCTTTAAGCTTCGAATACTATCATCCTGGTTCCTGAGTCCTAGCGTATTTGAATTGTCAATTTGACATCGATCAAATCCTGTTACATATCACAGAGATGAAATATTTCATATCCCACTCAATCGACGGTAACCCAAAGCAATAGAATAATCATTGCGTTTCTTTAGTCCTGAAGATAAACGTCAAACTTATAGATAAACGTGCACTTACACAAAGACGCTTTCAACACACGCGTCCATAACCACCGTAATAACTGTAGACTACTTTGATCAAGTTAATGTCGTACTGTGATTGTGCAGTGACCTTCCTTATAGACATTTTTATAACGTCATCACTTCAGGTGTGACATTGTTTAGTTACAGCTGTCAACGTTAGAAAGGGATATAGATCTCTCGCGTACTTTCGCATGGCCGATGTAATGTTGATATTAAAGTAATACGTTGGACGTGTGTTTGTGGATTATGCACAGGAGTGGCTTGATGTGCTGAACAAGAAAGAGGTTCTGAATAAGTGAAGTGTTGTAGTGAAATTAATTGATGTACTAAAATTGTCGTATTGTACAGAATTTTGGGGATGTACCACAAAAGCGTAGTGATGGATGTACTAATTTAAATGAAGTGTTGTACTGACAAAAATGAAGTGCTGTACACAAATTGATGGATTTGCTGGATTAAATGAAGACTAGTGTTATATTGACAAAAATGAAGTACTGTACACAAACTGTTGGATGCGCTTAAAACATAGAAGCAGTGTCCTGAAATTGATAGGTACAATGGAAATATGGAGGATTGTACTAAAATTGATAGATGTACATTAAAATGAACTTAAAACATTGAAGAGGAGAAGTGAAATTGATAGATGTACTGAATAAATGTAGTTTGCACTAAAGATAATGGTTGTACTGAAAAATGAACTGTTTTACCTAACATTATGTATGTATTGAATTAAATGAAGTGTTGTACTGAATTTGACATGTTGTATGAGTGTGTGTAAAAAGAACTAAAAACAATCACGCAACAACAAAATTATTACGTGGTCGACCCCTTACCAAATCGTACTCATAAATACGGTGTTGTGATACCTGACCCAAGTGGAGCGTGAGAGAGAGCTCAGCTAGAGATTGGTACTCTACATACATACATGAAGCTTCATTTTAATGATTTACATTTCAACTGGTGTTTGTTTTTGCAGATTCATCAAACCACTCCCCCGAGCCTGCTTCTTCATCGTATGAGATTCCTATAGAAAAACTAGAGACACGCAGTGACGGCAGTGTTCTCAGGCTTCTCGACAGACTCTGCACGGAGTCCAATGTCCCTGGCTTCAGGAAATGTTTGTGGTATGTCATATCTCTCACCTTCTCAATGGAACGTGATTCCCTTACAGGTGTTCTCACGCGTGTCACATGGATGCAAACACCTTCAAGTGGTACACACGCACCAAAAGCAACAGTTAATTTGTTAATATTATTTTTACACATTTTCGTTTCTTTCGTTTTATTCTGCCGTCATATCACTTAGTCATACAGGTGATAAGGAGTAACATTTGTTTTGTTGACAAACAACAAATAATAAACAAACGTCAACATCGAAATTGGAATGAATATGTTAGTAAAAAATCACATCTTTTGTAAAGCGTACTGTATGAAGATAACCGAAATAATATGGAAATGGAAACCATATGGGAAGATATTTCAGAATCCACAAAGTGAAAAACTACTGCTGGCGAGATAATGAAAAAACATACGCACTGACATTTGAACCCGCGAATTTTATGTGTTCGGTCAGTCCATAATAAAGGCAAATGTTTTCCTAATTTAGAGTTGCTGGGTGTCGTTGGGCAACAATTACTGAAAACTGGGTAAGTAATGGCAGAGTTACCTGGGGAGCAGTAAATGGTTACCATTTTCTTAAACACCTCATGTTTTTACTGATTTTCATCACTATTTCGCAATTTACGCCCAATTGAATCGGTTTCTGTTTATAATGGAGGGAAAATCTCGCTTTTGACATTTCTATTCTGAAAGACAATTCATGTCGGACAAACACACGGATGACTGGTATCTGGGCAGTAAAAAACACAGCTAATCGTTTACAATGAGTGACTGAAGTGAACGGCCATATTGGTCATGTCGAATCGACATGGCGCATTGAACTCAGCGAGCTGCCCGTCAGACACTACGACGCCCCCTGTTCTATGGAAATGGACTCTTCCGGAACACGCCAAAAAGACCCTAGTACGAAAACCCGGTGTTCACGCCAATTTTCCCGCCATCTATAGTATCACGCAGAATGTAACGAGGTGTGACGTCACGTCCGTGATGCGCCACCATGGTCTGCATGGTCTGTGAACGTGATGGATGCAACTCGATAAAAATCAAAACCACTTACGTAAAATGTAGTCTTCTCGAAGTCTTGTCCTTTATTTATCACTATTTCTGCTTTTATACCTAATGGTAAGAGACGGCACCATCCTTTTATTGTTCCCGTCACGGGCAAAGACCTATTAACGTTACTGTCTCACTCCTAACCTTCAGTGCAAAGGGTTAAAAGTCTAGACAATGTTTTGTTGCCTTTACGACTATTGTGAACGGTCGACTGCAAATGTGTCTATGGATATGTTCTTGGCTTGTTCCACGAAAATGTAAGGAAAAGAAACAAAACCCCTCCTACATACATAGGTTGGTTTTATGCGCCATTTTGTAATATCCTAGCAATATCATAGCGGACGACACCGGAAATTGACCAAACCCATTGTACCAGTGAGGAGAATTGAACCGTGGCTTCGGTGTGAAGGACGAACGTTTTATCTACCTGGGTACCTCATTACCTAGGTAATCGTGATAAATTATTGAAAGCACAGTATGATCTACGGTTCCGAGCATATCGTAAGAACGTGTTTATGAATTACTTCAATAGTCATAACATTAGGTGTTCGCGAAACACAAACACCGACAGAACAAATATTGTTACACAATACATATCAAAATGAAGCAAAACACGCTTTATATTTTAAATTTGTATTTAATGATTATCATGTAAGGAACATCTTAAAGCAGAGCTTTAAGCAGAAAACAAACATGAAAATAAACATGGTTAATGCTTTGAAGATACAAATTTGCAGAGAAACAAGGTTTCAAATTTTCACCAAAGCAACCAGTTCTTGCAGCGAACTATTGGTCCAGCTAGAGTTATTAATTGTTTTCAATTGGCACTGCAAGACTTGGATGTTGCCTGAAACTGGTTATAACTCAAAAGCTTATTCCATAGTGTGGGTATTATTCCACAAATATACAGAAACAACCCACGTAGAAAATCATTCGTCAATCTCCTCCGTGGCACGTTAAAGAATATGTCGATGGATGGTTTCACACTAATAGAAAATCCCACGTCTCGTTGTCTTCTCGTTTGAGAACTTCAAATGACAAGCGCTCAATATGGATTCCATCGTCGTGTTTAAAACTTCATATTTGTCTACAGGCTTTTCTTGCGCTGATCACATTGGCGTAGACAGGAGATTGTCAAGGGAGCATCGTTTTGACCAAATTACATTACAGGTCCAAATACGATACTTTTCATATTCAACAACCGGTCTAGGGAGCCTTCCTTGCCTCCGTTGTTCCCCAATGACGGATTATTTGCGACGTGTTATGAATAACAAGTTCTCCCTTGTGTGTTGGGAAACGTGCCGACACACATACCAATATGCCCATCCTGTCCTTTATAGTCCAACAGATTTATTCCGACTAAAGATGTGGGTGACAATTAAATAATGACTGCACCCTTGAGGGTAATGGCGACTTCCTTTGAGATGCGATATTAGTCTTCTGTCAACGTTTACATCGTTCTCTTGTCAACTACACCTCCTCGTCAATATTCACGTTTGACCATTTGATGCTCATCGGATTGATGTAATTCTATTTGGACAACTGCGGAACATTTGCGTATTAAATCCTGAGCAAAGATAACTTTGGGATTGCAAACCAGATTAAGCCTACGGTCACGGGAAGCTATGAACCTCTGTAGAATATTGAGATTATTTCTTAATGAATCTGCAACTGAGGTGAAGGATTACAAAGTTTGTTGAGAATTACAGTACTGATAGCAACACAAACACGTTCAAGGGTGCGAAGCATTTGTGAACACTGCCAAACTTTCTCTGTGAGAATATGACGACAGTGCGTTTGTTTTTGCGCATGTCTATACGTACCGTAGCCGTTTCTTGTTCTTTTTTAAGAAACATTTGTCCGTCTCGTGTGTTACGTCATCACACGAGTGGGTGGGTGAGTGCTATGTTTCGCCGCAGCTATTCACGGTGAATCAAAGAAAGGAGCTAACTTAGTGATTAAAATTAACAAAATGATCACAATGAGGTTTAAATCCTTTAAATCCAGCATTTTGTGGTGGAGGATTTTCTTCTTGCAACCGATTTACAAGTATATATACAGTCATCAAGAATAGATGGATCGCCATATTGTATATTTGAACTTGACATTAACATGTATATCAACAGCAGACTTGAGAAAAGTTAATCGTTGAATACTCCATCGGGGCATGTTGTTTCGAGTCTGTCATTAGTGTCTAGTTTAGAACGCCTTTTATTTTTTCAGTTAGAGATGATAATGTGTTACACATGTATTTGCACCTACATTTCATACCTACCACTGAACATGTATATCAACAGCAATCTGAAGAATGGAATTGTTAAATCTTCATCGGTGCACTATATTTCGAGACCGCTTCTGTCATTAGTGTCTTGTTAAGCATGCGTGCTATTTATTCAATCAGGAAGGGAATATATTTTGCATATATCTTTGCACCTACATGTGATATTTACCAAGTCTTCTTAACGGTTGTGAGAGATTAGAATCTGACTGGTTCAAAATTTAGGTAAATGAATTGGACCTTTCACTGCGTATGAATACTTTCCTATATCAGCATATTTGTTTCTCAATCCTCAAGTTAGAACAAACCAGTGCCATTCAGCTTAGGAGAACGGATACCACAACATTTTGGGTTTGATCAATACCTATCAGCACAATTTCAATTTAGTTTTTTTTTCACAGTACTGTTTACCCAATCTGTTTGAGTATTCGATGCCCGGAAATTTAAAATATAAAACCTTTCGCAAACGCCGTGGGTGCAGAATTAAATTTCCTGGTTTCATGATTATAATCTGAATACACATCTTGCCGCGGTTAGCTGCGAGACTGCTGGTGTGGCGTTAAGCAAAATATTCTCAAAATGCACATACCGATTCCTGTAATTGTCGTTCTTTCGAATCTAGACCCGGTTAGAATTGATCTTCAGTAACCCATGCTTGTCGTAAGAGGCGACTAACGGGATCGGGTTGGCCAGGCTCGCTGACTTGGTTGACACATGTCACTGTATCCCAATTGCATAGATCGATGCTCATGCTGTTGATCACTGGACTGTCTGGTCCAGACTCGATTAGTAACTGGAATATTGCTGCGTGGGGCGTAAAACTAAACTAACTCATACTCACTGTCATGTCTACATCGTTCTCATTTTTTTCCGTTTCCAGGAACAAACGCAAGTAAGATGCTGAGTCAGCGACCATAGCTGCGACCGGAAGGGAAAGACCCCATTGTTTCAAGCCATCACAAGCTCTACCCCTATGACGTAGGCCTGACGTCATCCTTATGCGATGTTTACGTCACTCCTCTCTGACAGTCACCTTCATGAACTATATTCAGACGCGAATGATCCTTCAAAGACACTACAATTCAGCTATTGTAAATTTGTGATAATATTTATATCTCAGGAGAAACTGCACCAACATTACAAGGTCGTCCATTAAATAACTCAGTCGAAGATACATCTAATGTCCGATCCGCAGGATGATCATTTGATCGTGTGCTGGCATGTAGTGTTAACGTTGGATGACGGTATATACATCTATCACAAGACGTTACCACACCGACGTGCTTCAGTTAAGGAAACAAAGATTCCTGTAAGGAATTTGTTTCGGAGCTGAATGTGACGCTATTAGATTCTGACCCCATACGATTTCAATGGAATTTTCACACAAGAATGGTAATGTAGATAACACTGATATAGACCATATCTGCCACGTTTACCTTTCCGCCAGATTAACGCTACATGCCACGTACACGACAGTACCTATTGCCCAGCCAGGTTTTGATCGGATATGTTGCCCAGTTGAGCTCAACCAGATGTGATCATGTGACCAAGTGATCCCCTCTGTTTCACAGTGTTCATTTGACAATAAACATGTGATGGATGGTTCCGTGTTCCTTCGTGTATGTTATCAACAAGCTGTCATGTGACTGTGTTTGTTTGTTTGTTGTTGAACGCCGCACTCAGCAATATTCAAGCTATATGGAAGCGGTCTGTAAATAAGCGAGTCTGGACCAGACAATCCAGTGATCAACAGTGTGAGCAGCGCCTGAGAGTGAGCTCAGGGCTGGTTAGTTGGTTTGTTGGTTGACATGTGTCAACCAAGTCAACGAGCCCGACCACCCGATCCCGTTGGTCGCCCCTTACGACACGCATGGGTTACTGAAGACCAATTCTTACCCGGATCTACACGGGTCGTGAGATGAGGGAGGCGTGGGCAGAGAGTGACTAAGAGGGGGAGGCGTTAGCAGTGTGTGCAGCAAGATTATACTTGTCTTACAGTACCCAGACGCCAGAGCACACACAGTTATACAATGATCTGCTGCAGCTAGCACTATCATACTTATACCACAGTATTCAGTAGCTACCATGACCATACTTATGCCACAGTATTCAGTAGCTACCATATCATACTTATACCACAGTAACCGGTAGCAAGTATGGTCATACTTACACTGTAGTATCCAGTAGCCCCCACGACCATACGTATGCCACAGTATTCGTAGCATGCACGACAGCGACAGATATGTTTATACTGTATGATACAAACACACAATACCAAGGGGAAACGATCTTCATGTACCTTCATATGATTGTACCTTCATATGATTTCTGTCAAAAGTCTGTTGGTTTGCGAGTTACCTAACAAATATGACGGGTGCCCATATTTTATCTCAAATCAGCATTTCTTCTGTGAGGCGACAAGATGACTGAGAAGGAACTGACAGTTTGTAAACTTGTGTCAGAAGTCACACGATCATTTTGATTCCACCAGTTTTCAAAAAGACATGCATTGGTGAGCGCATGAGATGATTCGTGGGAAAGTAGTCTAGTAGGTGCGGCAGCGTATAAGATGTTGAATTGTAAAGTAGGCGAGTGAGAGTATGAGAAGTTGCAAGGTTAATGGACGAGTGGGCAAGTGAGCCTTCAGTAGAAACTAGTGATTGACAACATGAACATCAACTTACACAGTTGGGATATGACGACATGCATCAACCAGGTCAGCGAGTTTGACCACCCGATCCCGTTAGTTGCCTCATACGTGAAGTATGGGTTGTTAAAAATCCATTCTAACCCGGACACGATCTGACATATGAGGAAGTCATGGTATGTGTCCGCGGCAGCAACTGTTGTATCCATTGAATATCACTGAAACCCATATCCCTCACTAATGCTTCTCACCACTAAATTAGCTTTCTTCGTATAACTAACCTGTTTATTAATCACAATACAAATGAGTGAGTGAGTTTAGTTTTACGCCGCACTCAGCAATATTCCAGCTGTTTGGCAGCTATCTGTAAATAATCGAGTCTGGACCAGTGATCAACATCATGAGCATCGATCAACGCTCTTGGGAACCGATGACATGTGTCAACCAAGTCAGCGAGCCTGACCACCTCACAAGACAAATGGCTACGTCAACAACACCAAACCTGCACATACAACTCATGAAAATCTTCTGTCGACACTGTTGGAAATGTGATACGTCCGCAGTATGTGAGTAAGTGAGTGAGTTTAGTTTTACGACACATTTGGCAATATTCCAGCAATATCACTGCGGTGGAGACCAGAAATGGGCTTCACACATTGTGCCCATGTGTGGAGTCGAACCCGGACTTTGGCCCGTAATATGTAGACAACCAGTAGTGTTCGAAAGGGATAACACCCTCAATAACTGCACCTGATCATTAAAGGACTGTGTCATATACCTAGATTGTAGATATATCAAATATGAAAAATATTTATTTGTAGACCAAGTGACCTACATTTTTATCAGACTACAATTTTGTCATAACATTTAACAACATTCTAATAACCATGATCCATTTGCCCAACAATCTCGGTGCTGTACAGTCTCGGTCATGTTTTCGTTTCGGGATACCATTCCATTACGCTAGGTGTATAATGTATCAAATGTAAAACCACTATCAAATCAAGAATCCTCTTGTGGGAAATATATTCTCAACGTATTGACATGCCATGTCAAGCAGTTCGGTATTTGTGAAGCAATCCGTAAGAAAACAACTTTTTAGTGTTGACACAGTCTCAGTCGGGATCACTGAGATAGCTAATCAGGGCGGAATATAGTTAGACGTGTGCGAACTGGTTCCTTCACCAAATAAAATGCAAGAATATTTTTCAATTCCTTGTACATGTTCACAGATCTCGCTTTTGGCCATATTCTCAAGGTCCGAGGCCCCGTTTATTCCACTGATTCTTCAAACTGACATTCCTTTCTCAAATGAACCATTTTTGTGATATGCCGTTGTGACACCATGTAGTGTCCCCGAACAAAACATTTCATATCCAACAACTCATGACGGAGTCCCGCATCATGGCCTGTAATGTGTATGGCGCCCCGGAGTCTCACATCATACCCTTTAACAACCTGGACGACAACCTGGAGCATCGCATCATGACTTATAAAACGTACAGGGACCCGGTACCCCGCAGCTTGGCCTGTAACGTGTATGACGACTCGGTGCCTCGCATCATGGCCTGTAAAGTGTGTGACGACCGGGTAACTCGCAGCTTGGCCTGTAAAGTGTATGACGACCCGGTGCCTCGCATCATGGCCTATAACGTGTGTGAAGACCCGGTGCCTTGCATCATGGCCTGTAACGTGTGTGAAGACCTGGTGCTTCGCATCATGGCCTGTAACGTGTGTGAAGACCCGGTGCCTCCCATCATGGCCTGTAACGTGTGTGAAGACCTGGTGTCTCGCATCATGGCCTGTAACGTGTGTGAAGACCCGGTGCCTCCCATCATGGCCTGTAACGTGTGTGAAGACCCGGTGCCTCGCATCATGGCCTGTAAAGTGTATGACGACCCGGTGCCTCGCATCATGGCCTGTAACGTGTGTGAAGACCCGGTGCTTCGCATCATGGCCTGTAACGTGACACGACCCGGTGCTTCGCATCATGGCCTGTAACGTGTGTGAAGATCCGGTGCCTCCCATCATGGCCTGTAACGTGTGTGAAGACCTGGTGCTTCGCATCATGGCCTGTAACGTGACACGACCCGGTGCTTCGCATCATGGCCTGTAACGTGTGTGAAGACCCGGTGCCTCGCATCATGACCTGTAACGTATGACGACCTTTTGCCTCGCATCATGGCCTGTAAGGTGTAACGACCTGGTGCCTCGCATCATGGCCTGTAACGTGTGTGACGACCCAGTGCTTCGCATCATGGCCTGTAACGTGTGAAGACCCGGTGCCTCGCATCATGGCCTGTAACGTGTGTGACGACCCGGTGCCTCGCATCATGGCCTGTAACGTGTGTGACGACCCGGTGCCTCGCATCATGGCCTGTAACGTGTGTGACGACCCGGTGCCCCGCATCATTGCCTGTAACGTGTGTGGCGACCCAGTGCTTCGCATCATGGCCTGTAACGTGTGAAGACCCGGTGCCTCGCATCATGGCCTGTAACGTGTGTGAAGACCCGGTGCCTCGCATCATGGCCTGTAACGTGTGTGACTACCCGGTGCCTCGCATCATGGCCTGTAACGTGTGACGACCCGGTGCCTCGCATCATGGCCTGTAACGTGTGTGACGACCCGGTGCCTCGCATCATGGCCTGTAACGTGTGTGAAGACCCGGTGCCTCGCATCATGGCCTGTAACGTGTGTGACGACCCGCTGCCTCGCATCATGGCCTGTAACGTGTGAAGACCTGGTGCCTCGCATCATGGCCTGTAACGTGTGTGACGACCCGCTGCCTCGCATCATGGCCTGTAACGTGTGACACGACCCGGTGCCTCCCATCATGGCCTGTAACGTGTGTGACTACCCGGTGCCTCGCATCATGGCCTGTAACGTGTGACGACCCGGTGCCTCGCATCATGGCCTGTAACGTGTGTGACGACCCGCTGCCTCGCATCATGGCCTGTAACGTGCGTGACGACCCGGTGCCTCGCATCATGTTTGTAACGTGTGTGAAGACCCGGTGCCTCGCATCATGGCCTGTAACGTGTGTGAAGACCCGGTGCCTCGCATCATGGCCTGTAACGTGTGTGAAGACCCGGTGCCTCGCATCATGGCCTGTAACGTGTGTGAAGACCCGGTGCCTCGCATCATGGCCTGTAACGTGTGGGAAGACCCGGTGCCTCGCATCATGGCCTGTAACGTGTGTGACGACCCGGTGCCTCGCATCTTGGCCTGTAATGTGAGACGACCCGGTGCCTCGCATCTTGGCATGTAACGTGAGACGACCCGGTGCCTCGCATCATGGCCTGTAACGTGTGTGAAGACCTGGTGCCTCGCATCATGGCCTGTAACGTGTGTGAAGACCTGGTGCCTCGCATCATGGCCTGTAACGTGTGACGACCTGGTGCCTCGCATCATGGCCTGTAACGTGTAACGACCTGGTGCCTCGCATCATGGCCTGTAACGTGTTATATCGACCCGGTGCCTCGCATCATGGCCTGTAACGTGTTATATCGACCCGGTGCCTCGCATCATGGCCTGTAACGTGTGACGACCCAGTGCCTCGCATCATGGCCTGTAACGTGTGTGACGACCTGGTGCCTCGCATCATGGCCTGTAAGGTGAAACGAATGGGCAAAGATGACGTGTGCATATGACGTTACTATTTACCTCACACCCGAAAATAAGGCGTAAGGTTTCGCGCCAAGATAGTATGGGAATTGTGCCGAGAAACTGAAAACATAAAAGTTGTTTTTTCTTATAAAATGTTTGTTTATACAATTCTGCATTTATCATACAAACGATGAACAAAACTAAAATGCAATAGATGGCCATAGACACATCACATTCATAAGGACAATGAAACTGTCATAAACACAACCTAATAATAACGGCCTAATAATAATAACAGTAGCAACGAAACAACTATTGACAAAGACGCAGCGTAATAATAACATACTAATACGCAGCTAGTAACTGATTAGACAAATAACAATAGGATATAAAAAGGATAGATTATGAAAAACTCTTATAAAACATTTCCTTTATGGTTGTATCATTCGTTCTTTAGGACAGACAACTTGGTAAAGGGATGCAAGTGACATTTCGTTATAGGTCCGCATATGAGCCATGTTATTCCATGGGAGATCACATTAGTGTTAAAAGATACCGAGACTTCAATGATGTTATTATATTAGTTTATGAAATAGAAAAATGAAAATTTCCGAAGACGAAAAACACACGCACAAAAATAAACACCGTAAAGATCAAGTTTCACGGGTAATTTCAAAGACTTCTAAAAATATTGAATTTCATTTCCCATTACGGCGTCTGAGTTAAAACCACAAACATGACGGAAATAAAAATGTGATATACACGATCGAGCCACACCATCCACTGACAAGATGTTTGTCGTCATTGCATAACCATCATTTTATATACTGAGAGAAACAAATAAAGGATCACAGGAAAATTCAAGAGTTCCTTTATTATTTTCCAATTTTCATCACCAGTTTTGAATAGCGCTGTGCTGATGAAAACTGGAAAATAATAAAGGAACTCTTGAATTTTCCTGTGATCCTTTATTTGTTTCTCTCAGTATATTTGGAATCACAATCACATATTAACTGTTTCGAGTGGGAAGTGACTCGTCCTGAGCAGCAAACAGAAAGCCTTCTGTTTCACTTTTCAGGCCAACCGACTTCATCCAAGCAAAGATTCTGGGGGGGCAACAGTACTTTCCAATACACGTCACATAAACTCGAAGTTGTGGTCGTTAAAAGAGCCTTTTCTGTTTCGATGTGCCACTTCCATTGGTTGACACTTATTTCTGTACCATCAGCTAGTATTGAACCATCAACAAAATTAACAATGACATTGAAATTCTGTCTTACATCCTTGTTATATAAACAAACTGTGGAGTGCCTTGTGTTCACCAAGAGCCTTGAGATGCTTCACGGGAGAACCATCTGACAAATAAATGTGTGCAACAGAGCATAATATAATTCTGCAACAATATTAATACATAACGCCATTTAGAAAGTGATCAAATGTAACACATGTTATATTTGGGATTACACTTTCTCAGTACAGTACAGTACGATATCATTAAAATATTGACACAGTTCACTATTTGTTACGAGGGAGGAGTGCAGAGAAATGGACAGCCAGGTGTTAGAGAAGCACGTGCACAGTGCCGACAAAGTTATTGATTCATTAACCTGTGCTGTGCCGTCTCCATCCTTTCTCGCACACCTGGCTGTCCCTTTTTCTGCACTCCTCCCTCGTAACAAATAGTGAACTGTGTCAATATTTTAATGATGGTTTGTTAAACAACCTTTTTATTTTTATGACATAAATTCTGCAAAAACCTCACAGAGTTGGTCTGACGTTTTGATTATGATCAGTGTTTCATTGAGTATTTTATGTTTATTAGTTTTCTAGTTAGATTGCAATTCATCGGTCCGCTTTTGAGCCAAACGGACTATAACAACACTTTGTTTGCTACATAGAGTAATGTTTCGGTGCAGATTCTTACACTGTTATCAAGCTAAGATAACGGTGTAAAGAACCGACACCGAAACGTCACTCTAGGCAATAAACAAGCTGTTATTCATAAAGTCGAATGCTTCGTTATTGACTCAGCAACTTCTAGAATGCCAATAAACAATTAGAGTCAACACCTGACACCTGTTCCGTGTAAAATCAACACAAACAGAGTAAATGAGATGATTCTGTCAATCAGTAGATCAAATAATTAAGTTGATGAGGCGAGTTTGCCCGAGGGTATACAATACTCTACTGATATCATAAAAGGACACTATCTAAGTACACGGCATTGTCGAACCCCTTGTCATCATGGAAATTAAATGAGTGTTAATTAATTAATCAATTAATCAGCATCCGGTACAGTGAGTTTCCCTAATTGTTAATGTTGGTGCATATCGACACTCCTTTACACAGATCTTCATTTTATTGACCATTTCAGACACTATAAGCGATTAGAGGAGCAGGTATTTATTATTCGTGATATCGTTTGCGTGTATTTTCATTGCCGTGACAAAATATCTCTTTAGTCGCCGGTTAAATCACAATTGAAGAGTCTGACTGAACTGATCTCAGAAAAATAATCAAGAATTAGTCCCTTTGAAACAGATAAATACACTCTCGTGGTAACGTTAGGATATGATAACACAGTGGCGAAAGTGCGGACTTGGTAGTTTACTGGGGCGTTCGCTCTTCACGCCGAAGATCCGGGTTCGATTCCCCACATGGGTACAATGTGTGAAGCCCATTTCTGGTGTCCCCCGCCGTGATATTGCTGGAATATTGCTAAAAGCGGCGTAAACCTAAAATCACTCACTCACTCACTGGTTGTCTACTACAGACATTGCTACCTAGCATCTGAATCTGAGGTGGACTTTATTCAGTGAGAGGTTTGGGTTTAACGCCGCTTTCGGTAGTATTAGTGTAAACATATTTTAGTCAAAATAAATTGAACTAGGATTGGTAAACAAGCCATAATGGCTTATCTGAATACCTCTCCATTTCATTGATACATGAATAAAACAAATATTAAATAATATGCAGCATGATAGGAAAGCAAGCAACCTGCGTATTGAACATCATCAATCATTTATCAAACCTATGCGAATTTATTATGAAAGTATGGACAGATTTTAGTATAAAAGTTTATTTTTGTTTGGATTACCATTTAGGACAGAATTTAAATTATGTCCATGTTCGTAAAAATACATGTGATATCTGATGTTGGAATAATTAGGACAAGTAAAGAAGTAATGTAAAGCATCCTCATAGTGACCACAGGAACAGAATGGATCAGCTGAAATGTGCTGTTCAAACATGTGCGCTTTCAAATCATTGCACCCAAGTCTGAAGCGTGAGTGGATAATTTGGCAGAAACGTGTACCAAAGTATTTGTTTCGGTAATATTATTGCGTGTCTTCTTGAAGGCGTACATCTCAGACGTTTACCTAATTGTGAAAGCAGCGACCAAAGACATGGTGATCAGAAACCTCGGAACAAGATGAGGACGCACCGGGGCTCGAACCCATAATGGTTTCTGGCACCTGTTACCAACAAGTCTGGAAATCGAAATACGACGCTATAGACAACCTGTGTTCCTATCCCTGTGTTCTCAGCAAATATGTAAACTGCATCCATTAGAATATATGTCATGAAAGGACACTAGTGACTGAGTGAGTGAGTTGGATTTAAGGTTGCGTTAAACAGTATTCCGGTTTAACAAGGGAGGGAAACTCCTAGGTGAATGAGGTCTTAGAGGATTACCACTTTGTGGAAGCACTAAGGCACAGGCACGGTACTGACAAACCTAGAAACGTAATAGCATCGAACCAGGACTGTAACCCTGAATCACAGGTGTCTGGCATGCCAAAGGGACGAAACTCTGCGACTGCTTAGCCTACTGGGCCACCGGTGTCATCTGAACGGACAGTGACGTACTTAAAGGGGAGTGAGTGAGATTAGTTTTAAGCCGCATTCAGCACTATTCTAGCAATATGGCGGCGGTCTGTAAATAATCGACTCTGGACAAGACAATTCAGTGATCAACAGCATGAACATCGATCTGCGGAATTGGGAACCGATGACATGTGTCAACCAAGCCAGCGAGCCTGACCACCCGATCCCGTTAGTAGCCTCTTACGACAAACATGGGTTACTGAAGGATCATTCTAACCCTGACCTTCACGGGTACTTAAAGAGGAAGGTTTTAACTACGTCCTTGCTTCCATACGTATAGTGACAGTAGTGATCCTGAGTGAGTGAGTGAGTGAGTGAGTTGAGTGGCAAAATCATTAATCACGTGTTTGAGGTATGGTCAGATTGTCATTTGATCACCCGTCCCTAACCAACCCAAAGACAGTGACCCTTGCTCCTCGGTTCATAAACCATGAAATCATGCCTACCATAACTAATAATTTAAGTTAATTTAACAAGATAATTTAAATGGTCAAATAAATCATTCAAGATTTAAGATTTCACATCATTCACTATACAGGCAAGAATGTCAACCAAGTCTGAGCAAATGTCCAACTGCATCGAGGAACTCCATGTTTGTCATCCCTCCTGCACGCAGTCTCTCTTGCAGACGCATCAGCCTGTTCTCAGTTTACAGAGTATGTAAACAAGTTTGGACATTTTTACAGGACGAATTGTTAGTTCTAGCTTGTGCAAATAACTAATCATTCCTTTGCAAATTACGATATCCAGAGGCATTCGACCAAGTTCTCCATATAACATAAACCTTGGAGTGGAGTTTCTTAATTCAGTTGCCAATTTCAGAAACTTTAGATGAACTTTTTCAGCAGCAGCTTAGCTAAATTTGTGTATCCCCAGACTTCACACCCATAACGTAGTATTGGTACAATCATCACATCAAAAGCTTTCAATATACAGTCGAGGCGTAAATATATGTTACGAGCTCGTTTCAGTAATAAAAACATAGCCTTAGTTGCACTATTTAATAGTTGTTTTATAGCGTTGTTCATTTTCCTGTTTCTATGAAAATTAATACCAAGATAGGTATAAGAATCAACTTGTTCTATTTCATGATTACCAAGAGAATAAGAGTATTTAGATTTAGATGCGAGACCTCCGCCAAATATGACGATTTAAGTTTTTGAGACGTTAACATTAAGCTTCCATTGTTGACAATAACTCGCGAAGCTACCTAAAGTATTTTGTAAAAGAACTGCCTTGTCACTCATTAGTACAGTGTCGTCAGCATATAACAATAACGGAAACTTAATACATTGGTCTATAGAATTATCTACTTTAAAGTTGATGGTTATACTCTCAAAACCATAAGATAGTAGGAATTCTTCTAAATCGTTTATAAAAATTGAAAACAGTAGTGGTGAAATGTTTTCTCGTTGTCTTACTTCAGAGTGACAGAAGAAATAGTCCGAGTAGAATTAAAAAAAGTTAACACATGATTTAATATTATTATACATGCACAGAATTTCTTTCTTAGACTTCTCAAGTATACGTGTAAGTACATTGTGAAAACACATTTGGAGAACCCAGTGATTAAGTAAGCCTGTCAGCATTCTGATCAAAGTATTTCTGTACAAATGTGAAAACCATCTCGTTAGTATATGGGACAGGTTCATTATATCATAGGGTAAGACAGTCACGCCTGATTGGTTTGTCTGACAATTGGGATGTATGACTCTTGGGACGTCTAACTTTTGGGAGTAAACCAAATAAAGAACAGATCCAGGAATTACCCATGATAATTTAACAGGTTAATTTGCAGGAAACTTTGAAATTAGAGGATTTTAACTAAATCATTACCGTCACTCCCATGCTGGCAACTCCGTGCGACAAAATCCCTGAGTAATTCAGGTTACAGAATTTGTCCAATAATATGTTTGAAAAAAAATGCAATTCCAAAAGAACCCACATACTAACAATGGTTTTCTTATCTAAAGCCAGTCCCCTGTTTGATAGACATGGCATGGAATGCACTGATAGATGAAACTCAATCCCGGAAGTTGGACGTGTGTCACTGAATTGTCACGACACTGTGTCACTGTTCGATCACGGTTTATTCAGGGTTGAATGATAGTAGTGTTGCAAACTTTTTTAGAGCGGTTCCCTTGAGTGAAAGTGAGGTCAGTAGAACACAGGAATGTGTGTGGTTTAATCTGACATATATTCAGTTTTAAAATATCCCCAACATTTTACCTCCTTTACTCTTTATGGAATCGATTGCTCTTCAGCGAGGATACTATCATACATATCAATATTACATTTTCATCTACATATTTAAGTGAGTGCATGTGAAGGAGGTTGTGAGAGGTTGAACGCAGCGTGGATCTGTGATTCACTTCGCTTTACAGGGATCTGTGAAGGTCTGGGTTAGAATTGGTCTTCGACAACCCGTGCTTTTCATAAGACTGACTGACTGACTGAGTTTGGTTTTACGCCGCTTTTAGCAATATTCCAGCAACATCACGGCGGGGACACCAGAAATGGGCTTCACACATTGTACCCATGTGGGGATTCGGACCCAGGTCCTCGGCGTGACGAGCCAACCCATGCTACCCCGCCGCCCCGCTTTTCATAAGAGGCGACTAACGGGTTGATCACTGGATTGTCTTTTCCAGACTCGATGATTTACAGACCGCCGCCATATAGCTGGAATATTTCTGAATGCGGCATTTAACTACAAACAAACATTTAAAAAGTACGTTGAGGTGGAAGACTAACACTCACAAGTAAAAATGCTCGTACCTTTCTATTTGAATAACATAATTGTTTGGTGCATAATGTCAAAAATACAAACGGAGTTCCCATACATAGCTGGTTCAATCGTTTTGGGTCCAGATTTCATAGATTTGAATCTTGAATTGGCACCATTTTTCATCCTTGGTTTCTTATCATAGGCGGATCCAGAGGGTGTGTGTGCAGGGGTGTGTGCACAGCCCCTTTGTCGTGTAAGTTTATGAAATGACCATTGAAACTTGAGTGAAAATGAAGTGTGCACCCCCACTTCTCAATAGTGTGCAACCCCTACCCCACCCCACCCCTTTCTCAAAGAGCTGTATCCGCCCCTGGTTATAGGCTTGCTAAGTTCCCGCCATCTCCGTTATCCATGATGGCGGTAGAGGTGTGGGGACGTAATCAGGTCAAGAAGACTTCCCTAGCTTTCTATGTTGATCTGTTGACCAGGCTCAGTAGTATTTCATTGCTGCGAGTTTGGTGTTATGAACACACATTCACTGAATTTTCCATTTTGAAATCGAACATATCTGTGTCTCGTGGCAGTAATATCTATTGTAGAACATTGATATCACTGCATTACACTCTGTGTGTTACGATTCAATAAATTATGCTAGTTACCCTATTTAGATTAGGAAACATGACTGGCTTAAAAACGTCTAGAAAGTTCCGGAATTTTCATGGTCGCACCTGGAATGTTACAGAATGTTCCAAATGGAAATTCTGGAAACAAACTCAAGACAAGCGATTGTGTGAAGGTCACTTTTAACCCTGGACTCTCAGCCTGGGCCTATTTTGTAAGCTTGACCAATCTTGCAGCTTGATGAATGTCATTACTGTCTGTTTCTTTTTCTATCAAACTAGCCCCGATTTGTACTGCCATTCAATTGTGCTCACATTCTATTTTGTACTGTCGTTGTATTCCTTTGCACCAATCTGTATTACATGTATTTATTTAACACAATTGTTTCAGTTAAATATTTCTTTCAGTTCATCACTACTAAATGCCTTCCAAGAACCTAAGTTTTCTTATTTGTTTGTCGGTCTCTCATAGAAATGTTTTACTGGCAGATTTCTGGTTGATGCTTTAAGATGGAATTCGACACGTGTGAGCTGATTGCTGTGTTAAACGAAACACACACAAGACTTACATACGCACGCACACACACGTACGCCCGTCATATACGCAAGTCACACACTCAAACATTATGTTCACACTCACCACCAGCGTAGCGCCCGCTGTCTACAGTAGCTGACTTACCGTGATTTAACTGAAACACCGTGGATTCAAACCCTCATTCGATGTCAGGATTAGATTATTGCCTTAGCGTTACATCTTCGCTTAGTTACTATATAAACAAATCAGCACCTACGTGTCTCTAAACAGTAATTAATTGTTGATGATTTCACTCGACGGTAAAACATTATAAAAAGAAACAGCAACCGAAGCAGTTCTACAAACGCCCTCAGTTTATGTGTTTTTTAGAATTCTGCAACACAGATCGATAACACTAACAGAGTCGTTATTTACTTTGTCTTTTTTATTTTCATTGTTCACTTATCACATGTGGCGATTCTTACAGAATCAACCCCGAGAGTTTGTGTAACAGATCAGTCTTTAGATATTTACCTAAACTTTGAACAATGTCTGTTCAGGGTTGGCGAAACAGCGGCCGAGGTATAATACAACCCGGATGTAACCTGCATTGCGTGACGACAGCCAATTATCGAAGCCGTCTCCGGGCTGTCGCCCAATCGGAAGGGGAGGTAAAAGCTACAAGGGCGCTGTCAAAATTAAAACCGGAAAGATAGCGAAAGCGCACCAATCTTCTCTGTCACAGCTTTACGGACATAAAACTACCGAATTAGCTCTGATTGAGGGAGATTTCCGATTGGCGAGAAAGGATTGCAAACTTTGATGGTACTTTTATTGAGCTCCCCTCCCCACTTGGTGTTAGAAGAGATAACGAGGCACTCATGCTGAATTTTCGCTAAAACTTTAGATAAAGATTTTAATACACCTTTGTACTTCCGGGGTCACGACAAATCCGCATTTTCAGAACACGGATAGTCTAAGGGGCCAAATTGAGGCGATGTTAAGTGGAAGGTAATTAACGATTGCTGACGTCAGTAGTGTGCCATTATGATATTATATTGAAGGATGTGGTCAACAGCGTGTAACCAGTTGATTGCAAGTTATTAGAACGTCCCTAAGCCTCTATTGACACTCTTGCGTTGGGAACAAAGACCCACTTAAGATAAAATGTACCACTGGGTTTTACAGAGAGTACTTTGCATTTACTTATCATTGATTACTCTGGCATGATTACTCAAGTACTTGAGTATTTGAAAATGAGACAGGGTAATACAAGTTTAAATCTAAGCTATTGAGGTTGAAAATGTTCATAAAAGTGGTTTGTTTTGTTGTTTTTGTTTTGTAACGCCGCACACATCCATTTCCTCAATATGATGGCAATGTGGAAATCACCGAGTCTGAACTTGATACATGTAATAATATATATTATTCATTTTTTGCTGTTTTATTAATAATTTTGTTTATAACCTGAAATAACTTTGTTGATTTAATGGGGCAGTACGTCGACGGTTCTGTGTTCTAATTTCAGGATGTGACGTCACATCTTTAGTTTACTAAACTGAGGAGTATCACATAGGATTTCTACAAAATTGAAAATCTTGAAATTGTGCACACTGATCAACTGACCGAAGCAATGATAATGATAATCATAATATAGCGCCATGGTGGTGGAATATGGAACTTTATAAATGAAATTTTAGAATAAATAATTATTCAAAATTTCATGGTCGGATTCAATGTTCTTTACGGCCGTCGTAGACTAACGCTTAGTCCCTGAATATATGCAATTTTGATAGTAACAAATAAACCCATTTAAATTGAACAAGAGCCCCAGTGAGTTGGGAGATTCAGGACCTGGGGAAAGCTAGACTTGCTTCATTTATGGCTTTAGCATTGCAGGGAGGGCTAGGTAGTAGGGAAAATAATGTTGTTCAGGGAACGTGAGACAGACTACGGCCGTCGTTGTATGGCGTTATGGCCAACAGCCGTGATATTGCTGAAATATTGCTAAAAGCGGCGTAAAACCAAATTTCACTCACTCACTCACTTTTTTATGTAAATTGTGTTAGGGGAACTACGGAAAGAGCAACACATGCTCTTGCTTGGTGTCATGACTGGATATAGTAATGGATTACAACTGCGTATAACAATATTATGGATTACTTTTATAGACAGACAGACAGGCAGAATTAGTTTATTATAGTGTCACATGTTAAATTATGTTACGACAGTATAAGAATTTAAAATAATGTTTAACATCCGGCCATATCTTGGCTTATGAGACACTAGCATTTAAAACATATTTATAACACATAGGTTAAAAACAAAGGTGTGGTATAAAATGGGTAAAATAATACCCGGGAAAGGGATATAGCAGAGGGAGGCGGAAGTTAAATAAATATTTGGCGTTTAAAAAACATATCTCGGACATTTACTGCAGTGCGTTTGATATTTTGGGTTTTTTTGTCACTCATGGTTTTAACAAATAGGTCTGAGGGGTCGCTGTAAATATATGTTTCTTTAATGTCGTATCTGTTGTCTTCATTAGTGAACATTCGGAGAGGAAATGAATTTCATTTGTTAGCGGGCCGTATTGCCGTATAGGTTTAAGGCGTCGCGTATTGCCTTTGCAAGTGATAGGATCCGCTGATCATGGGTTCGAATCCAAGAGTCAAAATTGTGAACATTGGTTTGTTCATCACTAAAATCGTCTTGATCGTGGATATATTGAAAACTACTCCTATGGTCTAAGCTTTTCAATATCAGTCGGGTCACAAGGGAATAGGTTTCAGACATATTTAACCTATGTGGGGAATCGAACTGGGGATGTCTGCGTTACATGCAAATGCTCTACCTACATGGCTATGTCATTGCCCTAAGCCGATCTTGAGCCTCCATCTGTCTTGTTCATACATTGTCCATAACATTGACTGTACCCAGTAATCAGCAAGTATAACTCAAGTCTTTGGAAGTTGACGTAAAGAGGCTGTCCAGTCTCGCATGGCACAGTCATGATTGTTTGTTTGGATGTACATTATATGTGTACACGTCTCTCCTTCACACCCATAATGTGTCACATGACAGATCTGTCACGTGTGAACCTGACACTCCACGTGACACAGGTGATGCTTCCGGCAGTTCTCACCATTAACAACAGGAAGAGCTGGCACTGTGTGTTGCCATTTTTAACTACTACAAAACAGACATCGACCATGCTTAATGTACACATGACATGGTGAATAAAGGCCATGATGATTAATAGATATATATCGGGACATTTATAGAATTGACAAGTGTTCCCCGAGATGAGCAGGAATGAAAAACACTTCACTGTCTTATATCCAATCTTGTGGCACACGTTCCCAAACAAAAGAACCAAATCACGTCACGTCATGTCACGTCACGTCACGTCATGTATTTTTTCTACTTTTTGCAAAATTTAACATTCGAATCTCCTTAATATGTTTTGAAAAAGATGCTTGAACTTCACAATATGTTTCTTGCTTCAAGATACGGTCCAGGCTCTCTGCCATAGACTTTTAAACTGATTAAAATAGCACAAAATAGTCTATCAATAGCTTCAAGCCATATTTCAACAATTCACTTCTTTACATAAAAGAGAGGTCTGTCCAAAGTGAGCCAAATGTTCATAATAATGGATTGGTCATGGATAAAGGTTAGTTTTAAAATAGACAAAACGCTTACAATAGTCATATCTCAAAATGTCTGTTATAACCGGATTGGCTGTTTCACAAGAATGTGTTTATGAATCACCATGAAAGTGATGAGGTCAGGTGTTAGCGAAAAGTTGAGCGTTTCCTATCAAATTGGTAGCATAGTCATAAACACACGCAAAGGCAAGTCATTTGTTCACTTAGAAAAATCAAGGAAACGTATCCTACAAGAGGAAAGCGAATTGCTTTCGAATATATGTCTGGTGATTGATACGTCAAATTCTGACGTTCACCTATTTAAAAAAATGTCAGCAAGATTTTGAATTTTTCATTCGTCAAATGTAAAATATGTATGATTTACAGTACGTATGTTGATCGTCCCATACTGCCTATCCCATTGTTATAGACCTTGACAATACTGAAAGTTGATATTCGTAAACGTTCCAAACTGAGTTCATTGTGCACGGGATGTCCATATCAGAGAGACGTGTTTCTAACAAGTGAGTCAGTCAGTATGATTTTACGCCGCTTTTAGCAATATTCCAGCAATATCACGGCTGGGGACACCAGAAACGGGTTTCACACATTGTACCCATATGGGGAATCGAACCCGGGTCTTCGGCGTGACGAGCGGACGCTTTAACAATCAGGGTACCAGCCCCTTCTAACAAGTGACACAATGGACCAAGCTGTAGGATGAACCTGTCAGATAATCCCAAGATCCTTGTGTTTTATACATGGATCAAGGTGGAGATAACATTCCCCGCCGTGACGTCGTGCTCGTCGAGTGATGAACATACGCACCTGGCCGTGGCTGGTATATGGATATACTCATCAACATACATATATATACAAAACATAATTTAACCCAGCATAAATACAACAGTTTCTTGATATCTGTCATCTGTTTAAGTGTGTACCATCGCTCATACTGCGCATGCCATAAATTTGACATCTTGTGACACTATGATAAACACATTTTTCCAAATATTTGCATACACAATTTGAATAATTGAAAAATAGAATTAATTTGCCGAACAATGTTTTAAATAGACCGTATAAAACCTAAACTGAAGGATAGATATCTAGATCTACTTGTGCCCGAGGAAAGTTTCGACATGGATGGCGTAAGGTGAGTTCGTAAGATCGGCGTAAGGTGAGTTCGCAAGATCGGCGTAAGGTGAGTTCGCAAGATCGGCGTAAGGTGAGTTCGCAAGATCGGCGTAAGGTGTGTTCGCAAGATCGTCGTGGCGGTGGGGTAGCCTAGTGGTTAAAGCGTCAGCTCTTCACACTGAAGACCCAGGTTCGATTCCCCACATGGGTACAATGTGTGAAGCCCATTTCTGGTGTCCCCTGTCATGATATTGCTGGAATATTGTTATAAGTGGTGTAAAAAAACCATACTCACTCACAAACATTGTAACATTTTGTAGAAACTAGAAAGAAAGATGAGTTGATTGAATATTTCATAACTTATGGAGCAGTAATTGTTTTATTTGTTTTACTTTTAAATTGGTGAATGAAGTGAATTAATCATTGCTGTTAATTGAGAAAATATTTTTTTAACCATTCACCTTTTAAAATAAGGTAAATTTATCAGAAAGAGGACTTTATGTCTTTGGGTTGAGTTACGATCTTAAGCGACACACTTTGTGTTGTGTACCCTAGCTGCGGTAGGATCCGGTGATCTCAGATTCGCATACCAGATACGCTGTTATTATGATTCTTGGTGTGGTAGCACCATGCTCGTTGCTTTCATCAAAGTTGTAAACGTCTAAGATACGCATCACTTTGGACTCCGTTACACATGTGATATAACCGGAGTACCTTTCAAAGCGACCCGTGAAGATCCGTGAAGATCAGTAACCATTGCTTGTAAAAGGCGACTAACGGGATCGTGTGATCAGGCACGCTCACTTGGTTGACACATGTCATCGTATCCCAAATGCACACATCGATGCTCATGCTGTTGATCACTGGATTGTCTGGTCCAGACTCAATTATTTATAGACCGCCACCATATAGCTGAAATATTGCTGAGTGCGGCGTAAAAGTAAACTCACTCACTCAATCACCTTTCAAAGCATCGTTATACACAACTACAAGCCCAAACACACTGTAAAGTGTTTGGTAAACATCTCACATAAATAATATGCAAACATATACGAACGTCTCAAAATACAAGATGTGTTTAAAGTCAAAGCATAACGTCAGTAGAGCAAGCAAATATACTTTGGATGATAAGATCACATATGTATATTGGCAATATTCAATATTCAGACATGATAGAACCGCACTCATCTTTTCTACACTAACTAAACTAAAAAGTCCACGTTTAGAAAAACGACATGTGTATGCATGTTAATGACTCGAGAAGTAACACAATAAACATCCTCCATTTATTCAGTCCATTAACACTGGTTTGGAAATGAGTCGGCTATATGTTTGCACACCAAGATGATACAAGTAGCAGGCCTAGACCTTTGATCATATAATATTCACGTCTCTTGTTGTGGTCGGTACATGTGTATACAGACACGGTATTGATCGACGATATTTCAGGTGAGGTTCTAAAACACGAGTGTCTACATAATGATGATGGTTGCCAAAATTAAACAAACGAACAATGTCGAATAATAATGTTCGGTTGAAACATGTATTAATCGTGTCTGCTTAATCCATATTTGATATACATGCATGTTCGTGAATTGATTCCTATCTACAGCAAATACCATGGTCGATCAGACACATTTTACCGGAAAGATCACATTTGAAAATTTGATTTAACCAAAGACTTACAAACTTTTTTCAAAAGTTTTTAGGCTGAAAACTGTCGACGAAACAATGCAAACGTACGGTCCCAGACACATGTGTGATGTTCGTAGCACCAGTGATCATGAATAACCATTTCTTGTTTGTTGACGTATTTGTCAGATTCAAACATGGGCTATACTTTTGTTTGAAGTTTAGATGTAATATTCAGGGGCTGAAACCACCATTGGTTTTGTTACGTTGTATATTACTGGTTATCTGCAGTTGGTTATCAAAGTTTTTGTAACTTTGTATTTTTCCACAATTTTAGCAACCCCTGTAGCATGATGTCTACCCATGTCCTGGTCACCCTGTGTCTGGCCACGTGGTGTTGCCTGGCAACCGCCTACCGAGGGGTGAGTTCCCATCAACCAAACGTTGCATTTTCAAAGAAATGGGTGTCTCCATGATATATTACATTTGAGTTAAGTGTAGATTTCTCCTTGTTTTGGTTGTAAAGTTTACATTATTAACATTTACAAAATATAACCACACCAACTTTAGGGGAAAGACGTACTGAAAATTTGGTTTTAGGGCTTTTTGGAAATGTTTTAAACTACCTGAACATGTGAAAGTCTACATGTGGAATTGTTATAGGTACAATATTATATAGGTAACGCCAGTGCAAACATATGGAACAAAAACTTCCGTGTTACATGCGTGCTCCTATATTTTCCCCCTGAAATTATTTTTGATCGGCCTTTCCATAGAACAAACATTCAGGAATCAGTCATTAAAAAGATCTTACAACTTTCATTAAACATTTTGGATTCTCCGTATATTGACTATTTTCAGTGAACCTGAGCGCCTAATAGCCTCCCCTTGTGGTTAATCAAATACATGTATGTAAATGCTGTCAGTTTCTGCTGTTTTATAACAAACAATAAAGTTCTCCTGATGCTAAAAGCTTCAGATGATTAATAAAGCTGTGGTAGACTGAGATTCAGAAAAATGTACAGTATATGCATGCATCTATGAAGTATGATATTAGAACTACATGACGTCATCGCCACTTTGGGCGGTGGGGTAACCTAGTGGTTAAAGTGTTCGCTCGTCACGCCGAAGACCCGGGTTCGATTCCCTACATGGGTAAAATGTGTGAAGCCCATTTCTGGTGTCCCCCCGCCGTAATATTGCTGGAATATTGCTAAAAGCGGTGTAAAACTAGACTCACTCACTCACTCACTCACTCATCGCTACTTAGTCGCGATCTATGCCCAACTGATTACGGTATTGTATAAAGTTTTATGATCACTGAAACGATTTTGTCTATGTTCATAATATATCGTATTATAGAATAATAAGGACGCGTTATATCTGATTACTGATGGAGACAAAATTTATGTCTGCATATTGCTTCAGGTACGTGTCAAACCTATGTATACATTCCGACATGTGTTATATCGTCATAATGACAAGGAATACCTGACTACTGATGCAGATACGCTGTACCTACATAGTGATGTAGAGGCACGTCCTAAATTTGATCACACATTTAAAACTGAATGCAAAACTACTCAGGTTTATAAGTCGGGTTTGTTTTTCGGTATTTGTTAAAATTACCATAAAAACATGCCTCTTACTATTGAGTCAAGCGCGAGTAAAATCCTTTATTATCACGCTATCCACATGTACATATACCTTTCTTTTGCATGAGGGGGGATGTGTACGTATGTGTGTGTATGTGTGCAAGTGTCTAAGTGAGTGAGTGGGTGAGTATGGTTTTACGCCGCTTTTAGCAATATTCCAGCAATATCACTGCGTGGGACACCAGTAATGGGCTTCACACAATGTACCCATGTGGGGAATCGAACCCGGGTCTTCGGCGTGACGAGCGAACGCTTTAACCACTAGGCTACCCCACCGCCCCTGTCTAAGCGTGTGTGTGAGGGTGTGTACGTACGTATGTATGTATAGCGTGATCTATATATGCGCGCGCGTGTGTGTGTGTGCGCGCGCGTGTATGAGGGAGTGCATGTATGTATGTTTAGCATGATTTATAAACGTGTGTGTACGTGTGAGTGTGAGTGTGAGTGTGAGTGTGAGTGTGAAATCAGCGACATCCGAGTTGGATTTTCTGATCAGGAACCAGTCTATTGAACAAACGAAGTGCCAAGAAATGACATGCATTCTTACAGCAGAACATACCTATTTATAATCATATCAATGCGGGAGACACCAGAAATGGGCTTTACACATTCTACCCATGGGGAATCGAACCTCGGTCTTCGACGTGACGAGCGAACGCTTTAACCACTAGGCTACCCCATACCCTCACGAGCGACAGTGAGGTGAGGTGAAATTAGGTTTAACGTCGTGCTTGAGAATATTTCGCTCATATGACGACGTGCATGCGTGTGTGTGTGTGTGTGTGTGCGCGCGCGCGCGTGTGTGTGTGCATGTGCGGCTGCTTGTACTAGCCCAGACTTAAGCAGGTTTTATAGTGCTAGCCCACTGATATACCATGCCGCAGTGAAGTGAGGTAAGGTGAAATTGGGTTTAACGTCGTGCTTGAGAATATTTCGCTCATATGACGACGTGCATGCGTGTATGTGCATGCGTGTGTGTGTGCATGCGTGTGTGTGTGTGTGTGTACCTGCTTGTACTAGCCCAGACTAAAGCTGGTTTTATAGTCTAGCCCACTGAGATACCATGCCGCAGTGAAGCATGAATACCTCACTCAGACACATTATACTGATTCCGAGCCGACCAGTCCTTGTTGTACCCATTAATGCCGAGCGCCAGGCAGGGACCAACAAGTACCATATTTTAACGTATTTTGGTATGACGCGGTCGGGGATCCGAAATGTTAAGGCGCGGTGACAGTACAGTCTTGAATTAAAGAAACAATAAATGATAAATCATGAATCCTGTCATGATAAATAATGTGAGTCATTATAATTGTGTTCATTGTTGTACCTTCTCTTTCAGCTGACCGTCCACACTCCTCGAACCGATTTGCCATTATCTTTGAGTCGGCAAGCTGTTGTGTCATCATCGGGACTGGACATGCCTTTAACTGGTCTCGACTGTGATGACTCTGTTGGTGCAAGGGACTTTGGCATGAGAATGAATTTGAACATCATCGGTGACAGGGAAGATGAGGATGAGGATGATTTGTCAGGAATGGACTGGAACACTTATACAGATAATATAACCGGCGTTTTGCATGGTTGGGAAGCCTTGGCGCCATTCAATAATGTCAATGATATAAACCATGTGCTTACTCAAGAAGGAATATTGTCAAACCTTGATTCAGGGCTTTCTGGCAGAACAGTTTCGGCAGGCTCAGGGACACTTGGTGGTGTAAATGATATTACAAGAGAACTGGGTTCATCCAGCAACACTGGGGTTGGCTCTGTTAGGGCTACAGGTCCACAGAATCCGAGCGTCCGTGGATTTGGAGGCGCCTCTATCGCAGGAAACAGTGGAGGAGATTCAGCTGAAGAAGACAGAAGTACCTCTTCTGGTGGTATATCTTCTATTGAAGACTCTTCTTCCAACAACCTTAACATCAATGATAACAGCAGAATATCTTCCTTGGCAGAAGCATTCCAACTCTTTGTAATGGCTTATCAGGAGAGACAGGGAGGGAGTTCCACACAGGCTGTTACCATACCTGATTCAACTCTTCTGAAGCAGATGGTAAAGGATTTCTATTCTGCACAACAAGCGTCACTGTCGACCATGACGCCCCCAACAGCACAGGGAACTGCTGGTTTGGTAGAAATACATGGAACAGACAGTCACAATAGCGATGCTGCAGTGTCGAATTTACAGAGTAATGTCTTTCCGAGGTACCAGTTTGCCTTTTCGAGATACAGTTTTCTCTGGAGCTGTGGAGGCAGGGAGACTGCATGACAATACTGTTGGATCAATTGCTGATTTTAAGAACAGGGTTAATTTGTTGGCAGACAAACTGGCATCAGATGCTGGTATAAACCCAGTACCTGACAGCAATGTCGGATTTAGTACGTTCGGCTCAAGAGGTAATGGTGGGTTGAGGTCAAATAATGTCAACTTCCATGCCGTGACGTCACAATCTGACGGTCTCTCTTCCACGGGAGTGTCAATGAGTACAAACATAGATGGACAGGTTAATGGTGGCACTGTCATGGTTGGACCATCGGCTAATTTGGTCACAGGGTCGGTGAACACCGTTGGGTGGGTACCAGGTGGTGGAAGGCCTCAAGCGGAACATTCCAGTGCTGATCTTCAACGTCTTAGGAGTAACCCGAATTTTCAACAGAGTGGTCAAGCATATGACTTTGGCTTTAAAACCAACAGATTATTGGACAGTGCATTATTTTCGAGGGTAATGGCAGCTGGAAATGACGCGATACCATCAGGGGAACAAGGTAGTAACACTGCATCACCAGAATCACATTTTAGCAGGAGGTTGACAAATACAGTTAGGTCGATCATTAATGACATCAGTGTCCCCAACCCTGCAGTGCAACCATCCATTGGTGTAGATCTTAACACTGCAGGTTCCATCCGTCATATCTTGGCAAACCCTTTACTATTTACTTCCGCGTCTAGTGCGTCTAGTGTTTCCGGTGTTGCTGGCGTAAGATCAAATACAGGTATCACAGATCAGGGTGAGTCAAATGAGGGAGGTACCCTCAACACTGCTGTCAGTAGCTCCAAGTCAAATCTTCCAGATCAGGGTCAGTCTAATGCGGGAGGTACCCTCAACAGTGCTGTCGATAGCTCCAGTACTGCACTTTTAGATCACGGTCTGTTTGATACTACAGGTACCTTTAACCCTGTTGTCGGTACCTCCAGCACAACACTTCTAGATCAAGGAGAGTTTATTGCGAGAAGTGCCCTTAACCCTGTTGTGGGTAGCTCCAGGTCAACACTTCTACATGAGGGACAGTCTAGCGCTGTTGATAGTTCAAGGACCACACTTCTAGATCAAGGTCAGTCTAATGCGAGAGGCACCCTTAACACAGGTGCGGGTAGCTCCAGTACTGCACTTTTAGATCACGGTCTGTTTGATACTACAGGTACCTTTAACCCTGTTGTCGGTACCTCCAGCACAACACTTCTAGATCAAGGTCAGTTTATTTGCGAGGTACTGCCCTTAACACTGGTGTGGGTATATCAAGTTCAGCACTTTCAGATCAAGGTCAGTCTAATGCGAGAGGTACCCTTAACACCGGCGCAGGTAGCTCCAGTTCAACACTTCTAGATCAGGGTCAGTTTGATGTCGAGGCACTGCCCAAACACTGCTGTTAGTATATCCAGCACTTTCAGATCAAAACTCCCAGATCAAGTCAGTCACACGCGGAAGAAACATTTAACACTACCTCCAGTTCAACACTTTCAGATCAAGGTCAGTTTATTGCGAGAAGTGCCCTTAACACTGGTGTGGGTATATCAAGTTCAACACTTCAGATCAAGGTCAGTTTATTGCGAGAAGTACCCTTAACACTGGTGTGGGTAGCCAAGTTCAGCACTTCCAGATCAAGGTCAGTTTATTGCGAGAACTGCCCTTAACACAGGTGCAGGTAGCTCCAGTTCAACACTTCTAGATCAAGGTCAGTTTATTGCGAGAACTGCCCTTAACACTGGTGTGGGTATATCAAGTTCAGCACTTTCAGATCAAGGTCAGTTTATTGCGAGAGGTACCCTTAACACAGGCGCAGGTAGCTCCAGTTCAACACTTCCAGATCAAGGTCAGTTTATTGCGAGAACTGCCCTTAACACTGGTGTGGGTATATCAAGTTCAACACTTTCAGATCAAGGTCAGTTTATTGCGAGAAGTACCCTTAACACTGGTGTGGGTATATCAAGTTCAGCACTTCCAGATCAAGGTCAGTTTATTGCGAGAAGCTCCAACACTTCAAGCTCCAAGTTCAACACTTCCAGATCAAGGTCAGTTTATTGCGAGAAGTGCCCTTAACACTGGTGTGGGTATATCAAGTTCAGCACTTTCAGATCAAGGTCAGTTTATTGCGAGAGGTACCCTTAACACAGGCGCAGGTAGCTCCAGTTCAACACTTCCAGATCAAGGTCAGTTTATTGCGAGAACTGCCCTTAACACTGGTGTGGGTATCTCCAGTTCAACACTTCTAGATCAACGTCAGTTTATTGCGAGAAGTGCCCTTAACACAGGTGCCGGTAGCTCCAGTTCAACACTTCTAGATCAGGGTCAGTCTGATGTCGGAGGCACTATCAACACTGCTGTTAGTAGCTCCATGTCAAAATTCCCAGATCAGAGTCAGTCACATGCGGAAGGAACATTTAACACTGTGGCCGGTAGCTCCAGTTCAACACTTTCAGATCAAGGCCAGTCTGATTCTAGAGGCATCCTTAACACTGCTAGTGGGAGAACAAGTACAGTCTCTGCGGATCAGGGTTACACTGGGGGTAGTCGTAACATTGCCGGTAGGCATACGGGAAATGATTCAGGATATGATAACAGACTAAGGTCAAATTCAGTCAGAATAGGTCAAGGTACCTCTGTCACAGCTTATGGTCGTCTAGGATCACATACCACAGTCGACATTGGCAACGCAGAAGGAGGAGGTGTGTCAGGTAATGGATATTTAGACAATAACCAATACCAAAAAGGTGCATCGTTCCAAGATACTACTACAACATCTCTTGGAAGATCCCACCCAATTTCGAATCCTATCAATACCGGAAGTCCTACTATCAAAACGAGCCAGGGCATGACTGTAAAAAGTCCAACAGAGACAATTCCTCAGAACATAAATATGTTTTCTTCCGACTCCGCCAGAGATCAGTCTACCATTAATGTTGAAATCTTCAGTGACAGTCATGGCAATTTATTTAGACTCTTCAGGATCCCTAGTTCAACATCAGGGTCAGCCTTCATCACAAGCGTTGACAGACAAGGCATAGATGCACATTCTAACAGAATCACCAGCATATTGTCGGCATCTTCAACGCCTTCATCTTCTGCCGCAAGTAATCATGGCACAATGACGCAAATGTCTACAGCAGCAGAACCTGTGTCAGGTACAAACCAAGTCGACAGTCTAACGTCCTCAAACCGCGTAGCTCAGAACAAAGAACCACAGACACGACCAGACACCGATCTCACCATTGACAGCACAGTGCCTCAAGGAACAGGCCGTAATGACATCGTGTCCTCTTTTCAAACGGCCAATAATGTTTCTGTCGGTGATGCTCCAGTGAATGGCTAATTGTCTCAATCGCCAAGCCAAGGAACTAACACACAATCACAGGCAATATTAATTTCCTCCAGCCACATTGACAGTACCAGCTATACCCAACCAGTGTTCCCTTCAAACAGCAATTAAGTTGGAACTAGTAATGGCAGCCTCATGTTGGTCGCATCCCTCTGAGCTTTGTCCTCACCACCTCCCAAGGCCTCACTGCCAGGCTGGAGTCGAACACACGTGCGGTCCACGCAACAGGAAGATTGGTTGGGTCAGAACAGTTCCTTGTGAGCCTCCAAGGCAGTTCAAATCTCCTAGGGATAGGAAGCAACCTACCCATTGGAAATATCAGAATTACATGTCTAGAAATGCATATCAGAATAAGTTGATCTCTTTGGTATTGCTAGATTTACTTATATACCATGCACACTTGCACACATGCACACACGCACACACGCACACACCTACACACACGCTTTATGGTTATTAAGGAAGTAGGGCTTGGTACATGTACTTCTTATATTCATAAAAAGTATATTCAATTGAACTACCGGACTAAAGACAGTATACAGTCTCGAAAATTGGATTTGATCAACTAATTTCTAAATTCAGTTCAACACCAGACTTAAATGCAGCTATGACACAAGAATGTAACATATCACCATTGATTAACCGTTTCTTCTTTGCTCCATGTTTAATTCGACGTCAAATATGGCTGTATACTTTCTTTTGCCGGCCAGTATATGTGAGATGGCCCTCATATCGCTACATTATTTAGTAATTATAAGAAATAAATTTTTTTATACATAACTAAAAGCATTTAAAAATGTTAACAACTAAAAATATTTTCGAATCTGTATATAGACACCGTAACAAAACTGGGAATGTCTTGATATATGTATTTTTTATACTTTTTTTTCAGAGCCCATACCTAGTTGTGACATCTACAAGTTATGTATACTGTATACACCTGTGTAAAATACTAGCCTTGTAACCAGATGTCAATGTTTGTAATATGCTAATAACAATTTATACAATATCGCAAATATCAATGTGTTAGAAATATGTGGAAGGAAACGTGTTACGAGAAATAAAACGTTTTGTTACGTATTTCCTCGTCTTTACCTAGATACTTACACAGACAGCTGTTGATATGTGGCTTTCGTTACCCAACACTTCAAACGTGTGCATCAGCCGAAGCACAGAGTGCATGCAGTCTAAAATTAATTGATCAATACTCAGCACACTTCATTCAGAGTGAGTGAGTTTAGTTTTTACGCCGCTTTTAGCGATATTCCAGCAATATCACGGCGAGGGACACAAGAAAGGGGCTTCACACATTGTGTCCAAAAGGGGAATCGAACCCGGTGTGACGAGGGAACACTTTTACCACAAGGCTACCCCACCGCCCCACTTTATTCAGATTTCTTGATACATGAATCGTGATTTAATATCTAAACCCACATTAAAGAAAAATACATAAAGAGTTATTGTGGCACACTACACAATATAAGAACCCATGTAGACACATAGTACATCGGATAATGTAGCTGACGTCATTTTATAAAGTGTATTTTAACTTCATGTGTGTCCGAAACCGTCACAAGGAATGTTCTGTGACTTGATGAAGCTCACGTAAAAGGAAATCAAATTGTCGACTTACAAGATTCGAATATGAAATTTGTAAAAGTATACTCATGCCAATAATGGTTGTCACCCCTCCCACACCCCACCCCCACCTCACACCCCACCCCACACCCCCTCTCCAATTAAAAAAATCACAACCATTATTGTATGAGTATATTTTGCACAACACAAGTTGGGTAGTAATTATCACTGTTGTATAGATGAACACGGTCTACTTGTAGAGGCATGTCAACGGGCAGGTATGTAAAACGTAAAATTTGTATAATAAAGTAGTGCGGTCTCGACAAGTGAGTGAGTATGGTTTTAAGGAATACACTCTTGTGGCTAAAGCGCGAACAACAGAAAAAGGAAAAGAGAGACCTGGTCCTGTACCGTCATTGTCTATACTAGACATTCAGTTGTCTGATATAAGTTCCTTATCAAATATACATTTGGTATCAAACTAAACGAGATCGTAGTAGCCCCATTCAACTTTACAACATGGCTTTCAAGGGAACGGAAACATATTCAGTTTTATGGTTCAACATAACATTTCATTTTAAAGCTATGATTCAATTTAATAGACACGTGAACACAGGAAGAACATATCTTAATATATGAGCCAGATACTAGACAATGAACTCAAAACAAAGCAATACACTATAAAGATGTGTACTTACATATATAATTAGCCACTGTAACTAGCACACAAATCGAACGATAATTACACACTGTAACTATACAACTACCTAGCCAATGTAACAAAAGCCTGGGACTAAAACATATAACATCATAATAGTTGCAATCACACTACAAACTCCAATCACACGCTGTGCCAATATAGTGTAACTACGCATTGCAATCAAATCATGCAACAAAGTACAGTAACAAGATACATTATACGTTAACTACACTCTGTAACTACACCTTGAAACAAAATACTGTAACTCAACACTGTAACTACACCTTGCAACAAAATACTGTAACTCAACACTGCAACTACAGCTTGTAAGAACATAATATAACTAAACACTGCAACTACAGCTTGTAAGAACATACTGTAACTAAACACTGCAACTACAGCTTGTAAGAACATACTGTAACTAAACACTGCAACTACAGCTTGTAAGAACATACTGTAACTAAACACTGCAACTACAGCTTGTAAGAACATCTGTAGCTAAACACTGCAACTACAGCTTGTAAGAACATACTGTAACTGTACAGCTTGTAAGAACATAATGTAACTAAACACTGCAACTACAGCTTGTAAGAACATACAGAACAGAAGCATAACTACAGCTTGTAAGAACAGAATATAACTAAGCACTGCAACTACAGCTTGTAAGAGTGAGTGAGTGAGTTTAGTTTACGCCGCACTTAGCAATATTCCAGCTATATGGCGGCGGTCTGTAAATAATCGAGTCTGGACCAGACAATCCAGTGATCAACAGCATGAGCATCGATCTGCGCAATTGGGAACCGATGACATGTGTCAACCAAGTCAGCGAGCCTGACCTCCCTAATCCCGTTAGTCGCCTCTTACGACAAGCATGGGTTACTGAAGATCAATTCTAACCCGGATCTTCACGGGTCTACAGCTTGTAAGAACATACTGTAACTACATACTGCCACTGCACCCTGTAACAAAATGCTGCAACCTCAAGCTGCACATACACCTGGGAACAACATACTGCAAAAAAACACTACAGCAATATATTGTATGTACACAGTGCATAATGCACCCCTCTTTGCGCCCCCCTCTTCATCTTCTATCATTAAAAGTCATGTTTATTTTACAGTTGTTAACCTCCCACTCAGCTGTTACCAACTTGCTCGAGTGCCATTTGAGTAATGATCTATCAGCTGACTCTTTATTTATACCTCCCATTGAATCCTCAACAACGCCATAAACTAATTTCCCGGCGCAAGTACCTACTCCAACCATTACAATTACGTAACTGATGACGCAAACATGATATACGGGATGCACCCAAGGACCCACGCCATCAGGAGACATGTTGTTAGATGCACTTCACATGTATGCACATGGCGTCAGCAAATATTGCATTATCACTTGGCCACTGCAAGACCTTTGTGAGCATGTTCTTGACCACCTGAGTAGTCCTTGTAGATCTGTATCTTGTGCCAATTGTAACTTGGCTACTCTGCGTCATGACCAAGTGGTCATCGCGGGGTCAGCGTGGCCGGGCGGTGAGGACGTTAGTAGCTGCCATGAAGTGTACATGGATATATGTGTGTGTTGTGTTGATGGGACTCAACCCTACTGGTGTAGGGGACAAGCAAACGGTAAGATGGCGGTGAAATATTACCGGTACTTAAATTGTTTTAGTACATCTATTGAATCAGAGAAGGGTTATTCCCGTGATGCTTTACTTACAAAAACGTAAAATGTATACCTTTTTAAACCAAATCGCGACAGTTTGGCCTTTCTTCAAGGAAAGCTATCCGAGGCTGTCGCCATCTCAAATGAGTCCGGTTTGGGCAACATGAAAGCTGCAACACGGGCGGTGACACCATGAACTATTTTGTTTGTTTGCTGTGTTACGCCACACTGGGCAATATTCCAGCTACATGAATATGGCGGAGGTATGTGAATACCCGTCTCTGGATCAGACAATCCAGTGAATGATATCATGAGCATCGATCTACCCAATTGAAATATGATAACATGTGTCAACCAAGTCAGCGAGCCTGACCACCCGATCCCGTTTGTCGCCTTTTACTACAAGTATGGGTTCCTGAAGACCAATCAACCATGACCTGACTTCAGGAAGGATTTCCACATGTTGCTTCGAACCGGTTCTGTGTGCTCTAAGCATTGCGTCTACCACTAGATTGTCTCATCGAAACTAATTAAAAATATTTGTTTCATGTAATTGTACATGAACAGGATTGGTCAACAAGCTATAAATATCCCATGTAGAACCGCTCTGGAAAACCGGAAATACGAAAGTATACGCATGGGAAATGTGTGAGAATTGTGTTAATGCTTAGCTAATATAATGCACAGAAACATTTAAAATAGTCTTATAGTTATTACGTAATATTTTAATAATTTCCATTAGTCCCAAGTGCTTGTGATTTTCTGCGTCTTAGATGGTCAAACTGTTCAAAAATAGATCATGCTTAATACTGTTATTTACTTTTCTGCTGAACTGTATTGTTTCTTTTTGCTAGGAATAACCGTTATCTTTCATTTCACGGCCCAATTTGAGTCATTGTTTAAGCAAGCGGCAGGTGTATTACGGTCACCAATAACCAAATATAACGATGTGTCATCTACAAATAATCGAAAATTACTATCAGTATAATCGTAGACTGACTGACTGAGTTTGGTTTTACGCCGCTTTTTGCAATATTCCAGCAACATCACGGCGGGGGACACCAGAAATGGGCTTCACACATTGTGCCCATGTGGGGATTCGAACCCGGGTCTTCGGCGTGACGAGCCAACGCTTTAACCACTAGGCTACCCCACCGCCCCGTATAATCGTAGACTACAATATAATTTTTGTTATGTAATGAATATTAGAGGTCCTAATACTGAACCCTGAGGTACACCAGCAAGTGTTGGTGTAGGACTATAAGTGTGCCAAACATTTATTACTCGCAGGCTCTATTGTATTTGCAATTGTAGTAGATTACTTGAATGCCATAAGATGTAAGTTGTTTTTAAATATCAATGTAAAGCAATGGGTATCACTTCTAAATGCTCCTAAATGCCATTCAAAGAATTTGATATTGTTATGCTTTAAAATGCTTTTGTTTATGACTGGCTGACTTATTTAGATGTAGTCAAAGCGTCACGCGCACACGTGTATTGTACGCACCCCGCCCCTCGTGCACCCAACTCTATCGTGGGTTCGAATCCCAGTTCGCCCTGTTTATGTGTCCAGGTTTATCAACACCATAAACGTTTTAGTCCTGAAACACTTCAGCTTGTTTCCAACATAAAGCTTGTAATATAAATACTGATATCAAAGCGGCTCTAAACCCAACTCACTCACTCATTCGGTGTGTTCTACAGCTGTAAAATCATGCAGCACAGGTTGGCACTTCTACGAAGACCAATGCTACTCCTATTTCTTGACAACCTTACCGTGGATGGCCGCTGGAAAAGTGTGCAATAAACATGGCGGCCAGCTCGTCACCATCTTGGAAGAGGAAACACAGATCTTCCTCGGGGGTAAGAGTTGTACTGTGATTTGTGAAAAATAGACTAAAAACATGAAAATCCTGTTTGGTAACACATTATTTTTGTGAACCGCGGGCAAAAGAACGTATACATCCATGTTTGGTGTTGGCTACAGATGAAATAAACCAGGCATTATTGTTCAATGTTGATGTAACACATTAACTTGTTGCGCCTAATGGTTGCAAGAGTTGTATGATGCCCTGTGAGTTGAGATTGAAAATACGATGTGCCGGCGGGGTTTGACATCCAATGTTCGAGGGAAAACAAAGCGCCTTTAAGCAGTTGAGCTGGATATTGGCGTTATAAAATATTAGTATGAATGAATGAATGTAAGTGGTGCGCGGGTCACGGTTGTGTTTCGGCGACTGTTTCAGCCTAGTGACATCTTTTATAAGAAAGTTTACTCCTTTTTGCACGGGAGTTTAAGAGCAGCAACCTCGAACGCAACAAAATTACTAGACTGAAAACAGTTGCCGAAACACGGCAGACGTGACTGTATACTTTAGTGGGCGTGCGTGCGTGCGTGCGTGCGTGCATGCGTGTGCATGTCTGTCTGTCTGTGCACTTGTATGGACTAATGTCGATTTTATGGTGATAGGCCACTGACCAGGAAATAACATGCTGCAGTTGATAATTACTTCTTAGATTCCCTATTTGTGTACCGAGAGTATTATTATATATGATAATAGGCTTGCTCGTCACGCCGAAGGCCCGGGTTCGATTCCCCACATGGGTACAATGTCAGAAGCCCATTTCTGGTGTACCCCGCCGTGATATTGCTGGAATATTGCTAAAAGCGTCGTAAAACCCAACTCACTCACTCACTCTTGATATATCGTTTTTCACACTAATGCTGAACGCCAGGCAGGGTAACAATAAGTACCACCTTAAAACATTTTTCGTATGACGTGGCCGGAGATCCCGTCCACGACCTTCGCTCTCCGAACAGATGCTCTGTCCACGAGATCATGATATAATATGAATATGGGACGTCATTGTCTTTGCTAGGAATGCTGAAGTACTCCGATAGCGACTACTGGCTAGGTCTTCATTACGATGATACTGAACGACAATGGCGTTGGAGAGGCGGCGACTATGTTGTAAGTAGACTTTTACACGAATTATATGCTGAATGTTCTTGGGACCATCACCAGTCAATGTCTGCTAGTCGTGTGTTCGAATCCTAGATTTACTGATTCTCATAGACTTCACAAAACTGGCATACGATTACTACCAACGGCCCATGAAACTTAAACCGGGATATAACTGAAATACGTCATTCGTATATAGGGCGCTTCAGTGAGAGTACGTTCTCGAAAGTTCTGCTTTGTGTTGAGAAAAGTTGTATAATTAAAGCGTGCCAGAAAGGTCCAGTTTAAATCCCGGTTTTTCCGATTTCTTGGTTTGTCTACACCATACCCGTGATTGTACGTTTCACAAAAGTAGAGAAGTCTTAGACCTGTACTGGGACGAGTAGCACTACGATGACCGTAACGCCAATACTGTATCATCGTAGACTTAAGTTCGCTTTGTGTCACGGACCTTGTCATTTCCTTGCAGACCGACTACAGCAACTGGGTATCGTTGTCTAAACCACGCCAGAACGACGACAAGACTGTGACGTGTGGGTATATGATTGGACGGCTACGGCCATACCAGTCAGGAAGTGTTGGTATGTGGAGCCAGACTAACTGCGACACCAGGAAACGATTCATTTGTCAAAAGCCACCGAGTAAGTTGATGAAAACACAAACATGAGTTTACTCCCAGTATCAATCACGGGATTGTTTGGTTTGATTGGTTGGTTTGTTGTTTAACAGCAATATTCCAGCTATATGGCAGCGGTCTATAAATAATCTAGACCAGACAATCCAGTGATCAACATCATGAGCATCCATCTCCGCATTTAGGATACGATGACATGTGTCAACCAAGTCAGAGAGCCAGACCACCCAATCCCGTTGAACATTAGACTCATGGTTCGAACACTGCTAATCACAGCAAACAAACAGATTATGTTAACACTATATCTGCAGTCGAGTAGAAAGTTGATCCTATTCATCTTGTCTGGAATAATACTAACAACGGCGTAAAAATCATATTCACATATACAGTGAGTGAGTTTAGTTTGACGCCGCACTCAGCAATAGTCCAGCTATATGGCGGCGGTCTGTAAATAAATGAGTCTGGACCAGACAATCCAGTGATCAACAGCATGAGCATCGATCTGCGCAATTGGGAACCGATGACATGTGTCAACCAGGCCAGCGCGCCTGACCACCCGATCCCGTTAGTCGCCTCTTACGACAAGCATGGGTTACTGACGATCATCATGCTAACCCGGAACTTCACGGGTACATATATACAGTTATTCATTGCGCTTCGGTTCGTTTCACTAAAACTTGGTTGAAGGTAAAAGTGCTGTGTCAATGGTCTTAGACCTGGTTGTAGAGATCCTATAGAGATCATTCAACACCCGGTGTCAGTGTGCAATCGTAGGTTTCTGTACATTCGAATGTCGTGATTCATCATTCTAACATCCCTGTTTCTTTCCAGCATTACACAAATATACATGTGATGACGGCTGGTTTCTTCACGACAACGTGTGTTTCCATGGTTACCAGAAACCGCAGTCTTGGGGTGTTGCTCGAAAACTGTGTAGAAAGACGCACAGTAATGGGGATCTGTTGACGATCGGCACCCAGGACCTGCAACATATAATAAACAGTAATGCCAATATGTATATATCCGTGCATGAATGTGTCTGAAGGTACCCATGAAGCCAAAATTGAAATTGAATGTTGTGCATGCATTAATGATTTTATGTTTTACACTTTTACAGACAGAATACTTTCATGTCATCATTTGCACTCATAAAATAAACATTTTCGAACGTTCAACCCTCAGCAATGCGTGATTTCTACACACGAAAATACCTAATTTCCAACTCTAGGAAAGATAATTCCAGGTGAGGAAATGTCTACAAAGATGTTGTCATGTTTGGAGAGTTAGGGCCTGTCTTGAAGAGGTTAGGGTTTCTTTGACCTTTAAGTGATCAAGGCATATCTAAACACCGTCGATTTTAGGTTGTTTGCACCCATAAACTACATCGTCGGCATGTTGATTCATTTGTCACATTGTGCATCGTCCTTCCTTTCTCGTATCAACAATCACCACTACTTGACACTTCTTTCAATTTCTATCATCGTCTGTTATTTTCGCATATCCACTACTTTTTGGGAGTATATAATACAAATTAGGCAACGGGAATTTTGATTCAAAGTCAACCCAGTATGTTCATATAACATTTTTGTAAATCCGTCTCCCAACTGTTCCTTTCAGAGCTCCTTTCAAAATAGTGTTACTAAGCATTGTTTCAGCCATCTACTTAATCCTTAAATCAAGTGATGTAAAAGTGGGTATTAGCTTGACCGTATCCTGCTGTGTGATTTAAAAAAAAAATTTATTAGCATTAGGACACATGTTACACATGCGATACATAAGTACATTTACAAAGAGAGTTGTTACACTGCTTCTAGGTGAATCCAAATATATCTGTGATTCAGGTGCTATAGTGGAGCGGCGGGTCAACTACTGGACTGGACTTCACTACGACAGAAGCTCGAAGGATTGGATCTGGCTGGACATTGGCAAGGTGAAGTAGCTCAAGATGCATGCTCACCAATCTGGAACACGAAATGAGGCACTCTCGCTTTCTGTTATGTTTCGAGTCTTAGAAGCAAGCTTAAAAATGAGAGATTTTGCCACAATATCGGGATATTTCATTCTAGCATTCTTAGCTTGTTCCCTGGTCGAGATTGTGAGAACGTGTCTCACAACATTCTATCAACAAGTATGCTCAAAGTCAGAAGTAACTAATCATGAGATTACTAGAAGCACAAAACCGTTTTCATTTATGCTGAATATGGACCCAGTAGGCGCAGTTGTATTGCTCATGAGGTTTATCAAAGTGAAAACGTATCAGACCTGCATTACTCCGGGCTTTCCTCCCACATTAACCTGACACACCGTCATCAATTTTGTTCAGAGCCGTGTTAAACAAACGAAATCAGCCATCTTAAGTTTTAACAGTGCGTTTTTCCTTTGAGTGTCGTTGCCATGTCGTTATCATAACTAACCGTTATGGACCCTGGTAGAACTGGTCCTATATACCCCATGCTCTTGGGCACTCGGAATTCAATGGTGACCGATTAGTTAATATATGCCACGTAATCCTCAGCGTTATCGTAAACATTTGATGAAGCTTACAGTTCCATTTTATCTTGAGCACGAATAATATTAGACACTGCTTACGACGGCGAAAATAACATGCTTTCATATAAAGTCCTTGGTGCAACCGACGCGGTTGGTTAATGCTCCAGGGCCTAGATTTTCTAAGCTCTCTTAGCGCTAAGGTAGCCTTAAGTGCCATACATTAACATTAACTTACGACTATCTTAGCGCTAAGAGAGCTTCGAAAATATAGGCCAAGTATTCTAAAATGCGTCCGATTTAATTATCTTTATTTTTCTATGAGAAGACAACTTCTCAGACCTACCCTTCTTCTTTGGTGTATCCCTCAGCCGGACTACAGCAACTGGGCTCCGTCTCTACCTGACAGCTCTAGACGTCAGCGGGGGCAAGAATGCATGTATTTGATTGGTGGATTAAAACACCGGTTCTACAACCAGGAACCGCTGCTTTTAGGGATGTGGGATCATGGAATGTGTGAATCAAACCTGTACTTCTTCTGCCAGAAACCTGCAAGTATGTTAATTTGTTAAAGAAGTTGTGTAAATACCCATCCGAGGCCTATACCCATGCATGGATTCGAACCCTTCACTTTGTAATTCTCATTCGTACCCATACATGAATAAATAACAACATAAATATGATACATGATCCATTTTCTACACAGACACAAATAAATAATTCTTTGAACTTGGTTGATACATGATATGTCATCCAGCACTGGGGTTATCGATGTTTATAACGTGGATCGGGCCGCCTCCGTGGTGTAGTGGTTAGAGCGTCCGCCCGTAGAGCGGAAGGTCGTGGGTTCGATCCCCGACCGCGTCATACCAAAACACGTTACAATATGGTACTTGTTGGTCCCTGCCTGGCGCTCGGCATTAATGGGTACAACAAGGACTGGTCGGCTCGGAGTCAGTATAATGTGTCTGAGTGGGGTATTCATGCTTCACTGCGGCATGGTTTCTCAGTGGGCTAGCACTATAAAACCAGCTTCAGTCTGGGCTAGTACAAGCAGCCGCTCATACACATACACACGCATGCACGTCGTCATATGCGCGAAATATTCTCAAGCACGACGTTAAACCCAATTTCACCTCACCTATAACGCGGATCACAGGACTCTCTGGTCCAGACCCAAATATATGCCGTCCGCTGTCAGATGGTTGGAACATTGCTGAGTGAGGCGATAAACACCAAACAAAAACAAACTGATTTTCCGACATGACCAGCTTATACAGATATACAGATCCCACTTTTAGGGATCATTTCTATAGCATACATCGCCATGACTTCAGGTAAAACTGACTGTCTACCAAACCACGAAAAACGTTTTTCCGAAAGGTCCGTAAATTCATTTCACTTATGAAAAATGTTAGATGCCAGAATCATATATACTTAAAACCCTTTTCATGCATACATCACTTTCAAAACATATTTTATGCGTAAAGCCTGATAACACTCCTTTTGGCCCTCGTGATTCGTATTATTTTAGAAAATAACCTCGCATCTTTCAATTTAAGAAAAGGCTTAAATGTTTGCTGACGTTAGAGCTTTACGGGATGCGTTTCTTAAGTATTTGAACACGAGTATTTATTAACTAAGCTAATTCTCTCAGAAGATGAAGATAACAGTTACTTATTTTATAACATTTACCTTCGCCCACAGACTATCTCTTCGGTAGATTCTCTTTTGAAATATTAAAATCGACCTGTTCACTAATTTAGCCATTTTCATGTGTTTCTGTATCATGCCAGAAGTTAAAAAACAAAACTTAAAGAGCAACAATGTCTTTTAAACATGTTCTTTGATTTTAACGCCAATGTTTCAAATTTATAAATTTTACATTCCCAGTGATAAAAATGGCGATTACCGCACATCGTCCTTTTGGGTACTACATGTATTTTGGTTAACATTATTGATTGGAAAGAAAATATAATAGAACACCAGTTGAATGATCTCAGGTGATTGCTCATTATTAATATGATTATTGAATTTTTGCAGGTATGAAGGAACTGCCACAGTTAGACACGCAGCCAAGACTGACTGAGGGACCCGTTAGGTCTACAACCCCTACCCCAAGAGCACACAACACAACCGGGGTGGCAAGGAAGGCCCCTGCTGAAGTGTCTCCGGGTTCCGATCAGAAGAGTACCAAGGTCGTCACAAATGTAAAATGTAATATTATGATAGGTATATTGAAATCAGTCATGGGATAAGTGCAAACGCTGCTATCAGTTTTTAATCATACCAAATCCTATCTCGTTGTACTTATTCTGATCAGAACGGTCTTATTTCTTCTTTAACATATTTTTGTTACTTGAGAACGACATTTTGCTAAATATCGGTATTTCCGGACAAAAGAATTGTTTGGAGTAAACAAGTTTCACTATATACACTTTCAAAAAGAACGCTTAGGTGTTTTTGAGAATATTGGACTCATGTAGCTGCGCCAAAAAATCCAAAACAACAATTATACTATTTCTGTCCAAAACGTCATCCTTGTGTGATCGTAAACAGCTTCAGCGCAAAAACTTTCTTGTTTTAGAAGTGTTTGAAGAAATATTCGCCGAAACGTCACCAAGAAAAGCGGAAAAGCAAACGGTATCGATCACAATAAAAAGGCAAGCGTTGTGTTTAATTTTGTCATTCGTTTTTGCCTGGAAAAGAGGAAATCATCATGCCACGACTGAGTGCGGCCAATCGAAACATCGCCATAGGCCGCCTTGAAGCTGGGGAGCTGTAGTCTGCAGTTGCCCGACTTTTCAACGTTCATCAGAGCTCCATATCTCACCTTTTTGGATCCTTTCCTGCTGACCAATTCCGCCCAAGAGTTACCACCAAGCCCATCACCACTACATCCGGATTGCTCACTTGCGTCATCGTTTTGCCACAGCCGTGGAGACTGCACAACAATTCTTGGTTTGAGAAGAATTTGCAACCTAACTGTCAGGAATCGATTGTGTGAAGTGGGGATTCGACCAAGAAGGCCAGTAGTCGCCCCTGTTTTGAGAGACTTCCTTTGGCGCAATCGCTTGCGGTGGTGTCGTAGAGTCCGGAACTGGAACCTTAGAAACTGGAGGCGAGCCTGGTTCAGTGATAAATCACGATTTCTTCTTCACCGCCGAGATGGAAGACAGCGTGTTCACCGCCGGAGAAATGAACGTTTTGCCTCTAATTGCATACGACAGGTCGACAGATTCGGAGGAGAGTGTCATGGTGTGAGGTGAGATATCCAGCACACAAAGGTCTGATTTAGTGGTGGTTCTGGGGAATTTGACAGCATATCGGTACATTAACGAAGTCCTTGCTCATCACATGCTTCCGATTATGGACTGACAGAGGGAGCTGTTCCAGAATGACAACGCTACTTCACATACAGCACGCGTCACGGTCTTTTACCTTGCCAATTCTAACGTCAATGTCTTGCCATGACCCTCTCGGTCACCAGATCTAAACCCGATAGAATACCTATGGGATGAACTCGATCGACATTTACGTCAACGTCAAAACACGCCCCAGACACTTCTAGAACTTGTCATCGCATTGCAGGAAGAGTGGGGGAAGAATTCCACAAGAGCACCTTCGTCGACTTATACAGTCTGTGCCGAGACGGAGCCGAGCAGTAATTGCTGCCAATGGTGGCCATACAATGTACTGACTTTGACGCTATCTTGTGGACTCAAGTAAACAGAAACACAATAATAAAGACTGCTGTTGTTTCGGCGATCTCTTTGCCTATAGACGTGTGAATTTTCACCTTTTGACTATTGGAATTACTTGAAATATTTGGTATTAAACTAACGCAATAAATTCGTTTAAAAGTGGCTTATTCGTTTCTTTGTTTGAAGAGTGTATTAAACCATCAAAGTTACTGAAAATATGTTTGTAAGCTTTTATGTAATGATGTTATGAACTGCTATGAACGGATATTCAATAAAAGCTATATCATATTCATTGTTTAATTAATGGGGTTGACATCAATATCAAACGCAAGATTCATGTATTTTATTGATGATGTTCCCCAGATATGGTGTCCAGTGTAGGCGGAGGAGTGGCGGTCGTTGCGGCGCTCGTGAGCAGCATAATAATCATAACAATATACTTACAAAGGTAATCAATTTCACCTTTATTCAATCTAAAGCGACACTATCTGACAGATCAGTATAATTGGTCAGTACATAAGGACTAATGTTCAAACGTTATATATGACTCAGTATCTTGTCATGTCAGTAACTTGAAACAGGTAGTGATTTGAAAACCGACGATTGTACGTATATGGAATTACTGCAGAATTTGTTCAACGTTGTTACATTTGTCTTCGGTGTGGTTGTCGGGAGTTGAGAATGTTAGAGTAGATTCCCTCTACTGCCTCCTATCCACTATGTTTAAGTTTCAATAAATGTCTTGCAGTTATGACCCCCAGACCAACTTAAGTACTATATTGCTATCTGAGGGCTACACAAAGACCGCGATCTAGACAACCAGTTGTAGGACTTCCATTATGTGGAAACCACGGTGGGTAAGTGGGTCAGATTGCGGTCTTTGCGTAGTGGCGATTCTGTGACAAGCTGTGGGTTTAGGGATGGGAATGGGAATGGGACCAACTCTCAAAAGTTCTAGAATGACGGTAATGACGGATATGATACATGCTACCATATTGCAGTGTAACATTCTTTCCGAAGTGAGAAAATTACAGAGAGTTACATTTTCAGGAACGGATTTGGATGTTTGGCGTCGAAAACATCGGAAGCTTGTAAAACCCTCAGAACATGTCCAACTCCGACGACAGTGAATACGCAACCATCAGCGACATCATGGAACGACATGAACCTCACCAAGGACCACCCGTCGACAATGTTGACAGTACCAATGGAAACTGCTTTGATGGCAAAATGGGCGTCAAGGTGACTAGGATTTCGAAGACGATAGACGATGACAGTAAAGTTGGCATCATTGACAAAAGATCTCTGAAAACGAAGGGCGTCTCTCGCAAGCACGAGTTAACCAAGAGAAGTAGGGATTCATTGAGTGCTCGGCATAACGTTGCTAGAAGTACATACGGTGGACAGGTTCTGGAGCCAAGCTTTTCTGAACTCTGTGATAAAGAGGAAGAGGAAGAAGATGTCTTGTTCGGACTTGACCAAGGACAGTCGATACCCAATAGTTATTACCTGTATCCATGTCAGGAGGAAACGACTTGTGAACCTTGTACACTTTACGACTTTGCGGAGTCGTTTGGACAACAAGCGGTAGCTGCTGTCGATGGTTCTTCTGGTGGGACATTGAGTGTCAGGGACCTTACATATGCATATGAACAGATGATACAATGTACAGATAATGAGTATTTGGATCTCTCTGAGGACCAGGATGGTGGTTACGAGAAGCCAGTTGACCATCAGGCAGAGACGTATCTGGATCTGTGTGGGGAGGAGGACCGGAGTATTCAGCCATCGTCAGCATGATCAACTCGTATGTTGTGACAGGACTTTCAGGTCGGTCTGGGTCCTGTGTGTGTCTATATGGGCAAGACACCCACTTTAAAAATCTTGAGCACTTGTCTTTCAAAGATTTCTATGGATATGCCAGCTACATATATATCTAAGGACAATTACATATTTTTCCATGGATACGTCACCTACATATTTGTCTATGGACCTGCTACCAACATAATTACTTCGGGACATACCACCTTCATACATATCCATGCACATGGCACCTGTATGTATATCTATGGACGATTTTACCAATTCATTTCCCATGGACATGGCACCTACAAAATGCGTCTGTTGACATGCCAATTATGTGTATTTCATAGATGTATCACCTGCAGGTATCTCTATGGACAAGTGATATTCAAATATGGACAAGTGTTTACACAATTGTGAATAGTTAGTAGTATCGTTTCCGATGTTTATTTGGCATGTACCTTTTCATGGAAAAACTTCTTTGGTCTTGATGGACGTCGTCCGTATTCTCATGGGTTGATGTTTTGGGTGGCACACATGGTTGTGTCAACAGCTAAAACTGTCTTGTACTGTACAGTATACACATGTCAAACCCAGGTCATTAAATGAAACATCTTAAAACATGTGGCTTGTTTGTTGTTGGTTAATGTAAGGTAAATCCACGAGATGACAACATTCTGATGTTGAAGCAGTGGCATGACAATGATACATAAGGTCATTCACATGCAGTATTGTGTCACATGACTGTCAGTATGGAGCTGCTCCTCGGTGGTCGTGGCGGAAAATATTACTTCAGAACGTTGCTAGAATGTTTTACCTCCCCTCCACGTCATTTTATCCAGCGTTTCTAGTGCGAGAGTGGATGGTGTGTGGTGAGGTGAAATGAGGTTGAATGTCGGTTGAGTTCGAGATTATTGCACTGTGATGTACATGTACATACACGTCTGTGTGGCTGATCTTACTAGTCCAGGTTCATGACGGTTCTATAGTATTAGCCTAGTCCGCATTTCACCCCTTCCACGAAAGGCAGGGTAACAATATGTACCATCTGTCTGATGCATTTAGTTCAACGCCCCATTAAACTGTTAAGTATTGATTTGTATAATGGCGTGTTAGCACATTGTTTCAGGAGGGCGCTGAATGATGTCGTTTACCATTACCTGGGTACCAGAGGTACCGAGGATCTTAATCAGGAAGAATCGTATCAGATGGTGCTTGTCGATTGCATATCTAGACGTACACATTGTTTGTGCGTCACAATCGTCACAGTCGTCACTTTTACGTCACAATCAAAACACTTTTCAAAATAGTTACGCATTTTCTTGGAAAATAATCCCAGAGCTCAATGTGTGTACTTTCTTCTGTGCCTCAGTGTATTTCATGTAAAAGTAACAACACACAGATCAGTGTCAACCATCTTTATTGATAACAACCCTGGACGGGAAGAGAGTGAAAACAGCCATATAACAATAACAGACCATTTGTTTTGGTATTACAAACACATTGGTGAAGTGCCTCAGACAAATATACAATGAGTTAGTGTTATAAACAGTTCAGGGATCACTCAAGACAAGTTCCCATGGATAGCAACTTTTTTACAACTGGGAGTGTTTCGTTTATCCACTAGAACTTGTCCTTATTGAGCACAACATAGTCTTTTATCCCACAATTAATAATTTCTTGAACTGGATACATGAATTACAACATGTTATAATTAAAATCCAATGTATCCGCTTCGATAATGTTTTTGGATTACAGCAAAGGTATCTGTCATGTCGGTGCCAATTTTGGAATCGAAATATTTCGGTAACACACTTCGAGCCAGCAAAACATTGGCGATAATGATGTCACCATTTAATGGCGTGAAGACAATGATACCAGACATAGCAAATCAGAATGACAAAATGAACTAAAGCCATTGTCAAAAAGAGACGTCAGTATAGAAAATATAACATTCAACACCTCTCATGGCATCATGATGCCATTCATATAAACTTGGATAAGCTTTGCAAGATAAATTGCGTGAACGAATGTACGAGGTTGAATAATAATATATTCTGGGCCTAACATAAAATGAATTGCATGATTCATGAGTCTCCGAAAATTCCTGCTAATTTTACCGCCACAGCGAAACAATTTTCTCGGTGGACTCAAGGTTTTATATAATCTTCAACATCATGTCATGTCCTCAAGTAAATATTGCATTATTACGCATGTCCATCATAGCTCAGAACGTATCTATACATGTGTATGTATGATCTTCTACCGTGGTATAAACACACAGCACCATTTTCTATAATAGTAGACTTGAAACATTCAAACTGATGTTTCCCTTCAGTGATGCTTGATGTCAAGATGTCAAGATGCTGTTGCAAAACCTTTCATGCAATTTATATAGTTACGTAAATAAAAGAGTTACAATGACTTCGTTTTATCACATTCAAACCCCCAAAGATATATGACATACTTGCTGTCTCCATCGTATGACTCGCTTTTTCGTCAAATTCAAGTTAAACAATTTATGGTGGACAGATATTGATAACATGTCATCACGAAATACACCCACAACAGTGGTTCAGTGAGTGGGTGGGTGGCTGAGGTAACACCGCTTACAATAATATGTCAGTTATATCACGGGTTGTTAGAGCATTCTGGAAATCCCACACTGATGATCAGGTTTCAGACATGCATGACTTGAGTAGGACAGACAGGAATTCAAACCCTAACCAGCTGATCCTGTAACAGATAAGGGACACAACTCTGTTCCCTGCGTGTGTTATTCGCCAGTGGCACTGAATACAATCATGTACATATGAAGAAACTCTTTGTTGACATGTACATATATTGGGAATGTATTATATGAAACATCTATACCACAGTTCATCTTTGACGGTTTTCTTTATATAATCAGTTTATGGCAATATCCGGTCTGTTTGTCTTGTAACACGTGTGTCATACCCTGCTATATACATATGAATATGTCAGTCGTGATGTCATACACATTGCAGTACACATGATTTCATACATAAAAACTCTGTACATCGCAACATAAAAATTATTAAGAATGTCACATTCTGTCTTTACAAAAATACAACAATGTTGGTTAAGGTATCACAGATTCCTGTATATGTATACTGTTTCACATCAAATGAAAACTTAACCCATTCATGTAGAACCTTTCTGGGTTAAAACATCCGGATTAACATACTATACGAGATTACGTTACCATGGATACGGTGTCTCTTAGAATTTGTATATACACCTGGAACTACTGGTATGTAGAACATCACAATTTTTGCTTTTTTGTTTTGTCGTGTTAAATTTATCTTCCAAAGATCTACATTTGGCATTCATCTCATTTTGGCAGATTTCCAACATACCACCTATAAGTCTGTTGTAGAAGAATATGTTCTTATGGGTGGTCTTAAATACAACGTCATAATTCTCTCTGAAGAAGAAATTGAAATGGTACTGAAACACCAGAACACCAGAACAGTCACAAAAATGTTTTAGATAATCTAGTTAAATATCTGTATTGCAGCACGAATGTAACACTGTGAACTGAAACATTCGTTTATTTTTAGAAAATTAACACAAAAACAAGCCTATTTTAAAGTAAAATAAATACACAGTAAAATGCGATAAACGTTTTTCCAATTGTATGAATGATCTTATTGTCAATAGCTTTGGGTGTCCTTATTTACGATGTGATTTTAAAAATGTAAATAAAGTATTTTCTATTTATGCACCAAATTGATCACTGTAAAAATATTCGCACTGATATGTAGCTTTTCGTACATTGCTACAGGGGCATGCAGGACAGGTTTGTGTGGGTAGCATTGCCAACTCTAGCTAACCCCTGTAACTTTTAGAAGTGGAAACATGTATAGAAATGTAAGAATTGTTTGCTGATTATTTGAATGTGTGTTCAGCTAAAGGCACAGCAAGGTCCAGGGAAGGTAACTCTTTATGAAATCCGTCTTTGCCCTTCAGGAAATATGTAACAACCGTTCCTTTGCCCTGAAAGAATAAGAGTTCATTTATAACAACAACCTGTCTATTACACTAAAGGGCTCTCTTCTTTAAAACTCTAAAACACAAACTGCCGGGTAAGAGAAAGCATACACTTGAAAATTGGATTTAACCTATAACTTACAAATGTCAATAAACGTAAGGCCGACAACTGTGTCAGGAACCTCAAACTAAAAAGGTCCAAAATGTTTCACTATTTTTAGCCTCGTATTTGCTTTGGTAATGAAATTACTTTCGTTCGTGTACAACATTCACAAGGGCGTGTTTTGTTTGAGCTGCGTTTACCAATGTTCATATTGTAAATAATAAATATCTCGCCGCGGAGGAGGAGCACAAATCAGGAGGACCACGATATAGTGCGTGACGACCAACACGCCAGCCATTACAGGTAATCAGTATCGACGCTCACGGTTACCAAATATTTTCAAGAACGTTAACGCTTTTTATAGAAAGTATACGCCGCTCAATGTGATTCATGAAATGCGCGAAATAAGGATCGGTCCCCCGCTTTTGGATACCTTCTTTTTTGTTCATGTTTATTCTTTAACGCCGAACTCTGCAATATTCCAATTCCAGTTCTATCACGACGGCGGGTAAATAATCAAATCTGGACCAAACAGATCAGTGATCGATTGATTTGGTTTGGTTTATTTGTTGTTTAACGCCGCAATATTCCAGCTGTTTGGCGCTCCAGTGATTGACATCATGAGCATCGAACATTTGGGAAATGGTGACATGCATCAAACACGTCAGCGAGTCTTACCCCATGATCCCGTCAGTCGCATGGGTCGCCTGAAGACCAATTCTACCCCGGATTTTCACGGGTACGGTTATAGATCCATGTCTATATTGCAATAAACATTAATCAGTGAGTTAGATAGGTTTTTTAACGCCGCTTGCGGCATTGTTCCTGTTATACCTGGCGTGTCTGCTTAAATACGGGAGGAAATGCCGAAGTGCAGCGGTTCTCAGAGGCGTGCCAGTGCCTTGTAATTCATAGGGGCGGTGGGGTAGCCTAGTGGTTAAAGCGTTGGCTCGTCACGCCGAAGACCCGGGTTCGATTCCCCACATGGGCACAATGTGTTAAGCCCATTTCTGGTATCCCCCCCGCCGTGATATTGCTGGAATATTGCTAAGAGCGGCGTAAAACTAAACTCAGTCAGTGTAATTCATAAGCTAGATACGACCCAGGTTTCCAACACGAGTATTGGCTTCTAACGAGCCCAAGGGACGCAACTCTACACAGGTGCTACTCAGGTGTGCTCGTGAGGCACCTCAGAATATATGGACACATGTGCCCCAACATGAACAGAAAACATCGATTACAATTCAGAGATCCCATTGAAATGTTCGAGATACAGGTATGTTTGATAACACGTTGTAAAAGTGATGTCTCCTTTGGTACTATCTTACAAATAGGAACAATCATCTTTAATTCTTTAATCTTTAATACTTGCGCCTCTTTTGTAAACTTTTAACCAATAAGGCCTGGTACCATACACGTAATTCCGTTTTAGGGTACAGAAGCCACAGAAGAATGCACTGCTATGAAACGGGGCCGTGGCATCTCAATAGACTTAAAAGACCTCTGATGACACACTAACCTTCATGACCACCTCTCCCCGGAGCTCCACGTGGAACCCCCAGCTTGTCCAGCACCAACTTGCATTCGGGACTCACGTGGATCCGCAGAGCTGCAACATGCAAAGACAATGTGCAAATAATGATCACTCTTCGAAATATATTAGACCTGTGAAGATCCTGGTTAGAATTGATCTTCAGTAACCCATGCCTATCGTAAGAGGCCACTAACGGGATCAGGTGGTCAGACTCGCTGACCTGGTTGACACATGTCATCGTATCCCAATTGGGTAGATCGATCCTCATTATGTAAATGACTGGATTGTCTCGTGGAGACTCGATTATATGCAGACCGCTGGAAATCTGGAATATTGCTGAGTGCGGCGTTAAACAATGCGCAAACAATTAATATATACCCGAACTATATCAAATGCATCTGCTAGCTGGTACTATCTATACACAAAACACGTATTTAAGCACCCCTGTATTCTTGTAATACCCCTGTATCCTCCTCATACCCCCTGTCAGCCTCCTGATCCTCTAAAGGGGCAGTCTACGCAATTCGTCGTGAAGACCAGCTTCCAGTTGGGCCAGGTTCTGTACAGGAGGATCCCTTTGTTGCACACGACGACCAATCATGTCCCAGATATGTTCCAAAGGGTTAAGATCGGGGCTCATTCAATCAGTAAGATATGTCAGGGGATGCTTAACTAGGTTCTTTGTGTATATTATCTATATATGCACTCCCATGATGTACACGAGGCACGGTTGTATGTTATGATGTACAGTGAAACCTTATTAATCCGGACCTCATTTAATAGTTTTCGGAACGATTAGAGCTGACCTTATCTATGTGTTCTAATGCTCGTTAATTTGGAAAGTTGTTATACAGGTCGATTTCACTTAGATAAGTGCCGTCCGGATTAACGAGGTTTCGTTGTACATGTTTCACTGTAAGGGAAAATGATTGAGAGCGTGGCATGGATACCTAGACCGGAAGACTCCATCCTAGAGGCGTAGTTCACTGTGTCCCCGAACAGGCAGTATCTCGGCATCTTCAGTCCCACAACACCGGCCACGACTGGACCTACGTACACAAAGAAGCACCTCATTAGTTGCACCTTACGTCCCATAGTTTGGTAAATACAGGGACCGGTTCCACAAAGCCATCTTAGTGCTACGGGCGTTGTTGTCGTGTCAACGAAATGACGAATGTGAATGACGAAGGGACAAGGAAAAGCCCAGAAACGTTGTGTATACAACAAAGAAGAAGTCTACATCCATAATATTTGTCTTATACTTGAATATAATAATAATAATAATAATAATAATAATAATAATAACAAGGGGGAGGAGTTATTGAGCATCTTGTGGAAGATCAGGCCTACACCTATCTTGGCATGCAAGTTCGAGACAAGTTCCAGAATGCCCAGATTCAAGACAAACTTCGGGCCGAGTACAAATCTCGTTTAAAGAAAATCTGGAGCTCAGAGCTAAATGCTCGAAACAAGGTCAAAGCCACCAATACTTTTGCTGTGCCAGTCCTTTCCTTTTCCTTTGGTGTAGTTGATTGGACAAAACAAGACATCCAGAGTCTTGACCGTCTGACCAGAAGGATCATGTCTGATAACAGAGCCCACCACCCTCGTTCCTCTCTTAACCGTTTATACATGCCAATCAATTCTGGAGGTCGGGGTTTGATTAATGTGGAGGCTTTTCATGATAGAATTTTATTGTGTACTTTTGCACATATTTATTTATCGGATGATCCTCTAGTGATGCATGTGAAGACTCATGATGAAAGCAAGGAATTCCACAGCTATTTTAAGCGTGCCAAGGTTGTTGGACAGAATCTGAGATTTGAGGTTGATTTTGTTGATGGCGATGTACTGCTGGACGGTACAGTGATGGGAGTAAACCAGGTGAAGTCCTTCACCAAGTCTGCCCAGAGTCGGTCTTTTGTGGAGAAGCTTTCTGAGAAGCCATTGCATCGTGTGTACATGCAGTGTGTTGAACAGAATAGCAATCCCACCGACTCCTTCGCCTGGATGAAGTCGGCTGGTCTTCCTTTTTGCTGCTCAGGACCAGTCACTTCCCACTCTCAATCGCCTAAATGTGATTCTTAAAGAAAATATCAATATGAAATGTCGACTTTGCAATGAATTCACGGAGACTGTCCAACACCTTGTCAGTGGATGCCCTTCCTTGGCACAAACATCATATCTTAAACGACATGATGGCATGGCTCGTTGCTTTTACTACCGTCTCCGCCATGCCTGTGGCTTTGACTCCGAGGTCCATCCATGGTACGACCCTGAACATGTCCAGGGCGTCATGGAAAATGATGCTTTCAAACTTCTGTGGAATAGGCCCATATACAGCCTCAGAAGAATTCCAGCCAACAAACCTGATCTTGTCCTTTTTGATAAAGCCAATGAATTTATTTATATCATTGAATTTTCTGTCCCTTTTGACAATAAAGTGATTTGCAAGATTCAGGAAAAGCATGATAAATATGCGGACCTCGCCTTTGAAATGTCTCGCTTGCATCCCAAGAACACTGTCGCCAGGCTCCCCATTGTTCTCGGTGCCCTTGGTTTGGTACCTCCTGATCTCTCGGCGCAGATCAGGAGAGTGCCCGGGTTCTCCACCGGGAGTACAGCCCTTCTGACACTCTGGGTAATGCAGAAGGCTGCAGTGTTGGGGAGCCTTCATATTCTCCGGAAAGTTCTTGGTGGGTTCGACTAGGCAGCGTTTCCTGGGAGAAGTCCCATTCGCTGTCTGGGCTGCGTGTAGAGGGGGCAAGGGCCCTGAGCTGATGATGAGCCTTACCAGCCTGACTGTGCCAGGATCACCCGAACCCTCTCTGCTGCATACTATCTTTAATCTGTAAAATAATAATAATAATGTGTCCATTTATAAAGCGCCAAACTCCACACCAGGTATGCTCATAGCGCTAGCTATTAACTTCTATATGCCTCTCAAGAACCTTGTTGGGACTGTTGTAAGTCTTGCCAAAAGCGTGATATCTGTGATCGTCTTAGCGTTAAGGCTGTTGTGACTCGATCGTCTTAGAATGTATTTCTATATTGGTGTAACGGAGCTACAGCTGCCTCACGCTACTACTGTTATAAGTGTGTTGTAATGTGTAGGGGTTCAGTTATGAATGTTGTAGCTTCACGAAGCGATGTAAGCTAAATGATAAGGTATGGGAATTATCATCAGTTCCTTAGTTTAAGACTGTCGTTCGTAAACTATGCGATATCGTCTTGGTGGCACGATTGCTACGACAGAGCCTAGGGCCCCGTTCCACAAAGCTGTCTTAAAGCTAAGGTGACCCTTAACGCCCTTGCTTAAACAGCGTCATCCGGTTATCGTGACGCTAAGATTACTTTGAGTAGCGAAGTCCAGATCCAGTGTCTTAACCACAGCCTGACTGTGATATTTTGACCCTTCTTCAGTGTAAAGTACAACCACGTACCCCAAACTGCTTTAAGTTAAGACAGAAGGATTTGTATATCTAGATTGACTGATGTTAAAGTGTTAAAGCTGTGTTACAGTGAAGTTTTGAACTCATTCACTAAACTATAACTGTTAATGGTACTGTTACTCTTCAGCATCATTGCTGAGTGATGGACAAAGTCAGCACCCTACCGCTGTGGATGCCAATCCGCAACTGCAGCTGTTTTTCAGGTATGTGTCTTATAGTGAAGTGTTTCACAGAGCTCAGCAAATCCAGCGCCATCATAGCCACCTCTCCAGCATGCCGCATTCCGTTAGAAACCGGAAGTCCGCTCACCACCATGTAGGCATCGCCAATAGTTTCCACCTGGAACCAAAAACATATGTGTTTGAATGAGTGAGTGAGTGAGTGAAATTTAGCGATGCCGTGACAATATCACAGACGGTGGCACCAGAAATAGTTTTCACAACATTGTGAACATTTAGGAAATCGCTAAGAGAATGCTTTAATTGCTAGGATACCCGTCTGCTACCGATGGAGAAGTGAGTGAGGTGGTATGGCATAGTCAATAAGACTCATTATAGTTGTTGTTAGTTTGCGTGACAAATACAGTCAAACGTGTTTGTGTCGAAGATGAAAGGACCTACCAAAATACTTCGACGTTTCCGATGTTCGACACAAACCCAAAATGGTGAGTAAATAAGGAATACTCAGAGACCAGGCTTTTACATTGAGACAAGAATACCTGCGACACACCGATGTTTGACTGTATTTTGCTAAAGTGAGTTTAGGCCCATAACCAAACTTATTCTGACAACTTCAAATATTCACCAAGGATAAACCCTTTCCCAACATTGATCTCAGAAAAAGTCAACTTTACTTACTTTGGTGCTTTTGGAAGAATCTGAACCAAATGCCCTGAAAATAGCCCTAAGCTCCCTGTCTATTATGTTCCTTTAAGCGTTTCCCTTAATTGCACTATGATTACAGTGAAGACAGCTGGATGAAACACAAACATGCTGAGTAAAATAATAACATTAATGGGCCGACCTACTCAAGTGTAACTTAGTTCGAGGGCGAGTTGGTGCTGTTCTAGTTCACCACAACCTGATCAGATTACAAAAACACACAACAAAACAGTTTCCATAAGAGTAGTCACAGAACGGATCCAATTAAGTCTCAAGGCCAGAAATGTTTAATGTTTTCACATAGTCCAATGGTTGATGTTTCCACACAAGGACCATATTTATAACGTTTTTACCAAAATGATTGTTGATGAATTTTTTTAACCAAACAAAAAGTATATAAAAAAATCCATATGAAACCTCTTTCAAACACATCAGATGTGTATAACAATGGCATGCTAGGAATTGATTTAGGAACATGCAACATATTAGCACTAATCGTGATTATTGAATCTGATGTCATGTTTATCTTACTCCCGAGAGCATCATTAGACCCCATTATGTACAGGTTTACAGTGGGCTCATGTGTACTAATGCATTTACACAGTGTGTCTTTCCGCTCTATTTGTAACATGTCATTCGGTCAATTGATTGATTGACTGTCAAGAATGTTATTTAATTTTAGATACTACGAAAGCCTAATGGTTCCACATCGGCAGTATAAATCTATTTTTAAAATCGAAATTCCTCATTATTTCATTTAGAGAATATTTCTTCGAAGTTTTCGTTGCTTCTTTCATATTCGCGTTATTTATATTATTTTTTTCAAAGTTTCTATTTGTTTCGTTATTTCGAATATTTTCTCATAACTATGATTATTTTCTCGTTCGTATGTTTAATAAATACTCGAACATTTCAGACAATACTCGAAAATATTCAATTAATGATCGAACCTACTAAGAAAAATGAAGAATGTTAACTGCGGAAAAAACAGCAACAAAAACAACATTTCTGTAGTTTTTCACTAACTCATGCCGCAAATAAAAACATGAAAACAACACTTAGTATAGAAAAATAGGTGTAGCCAAAATTAAACTCCTTGGCTACTTCCATAAGAAATGATGTTATTGCAGTAACTATATTTTCGTTCTGTCTACACAAGTCACCTTCCAACTATACCTCATTATCTAACGTATAAATCCGTGTATGCAACATACTTCTGTCTACCTGTAAACAAGGATGCAGACAAGGTGACCCAATACCAGCCCACTTTTTATCGATTTTGACAATTTCCCTACCCAGCTCGGCCTGATGACAATTATAAACCGTGTGCGCCAGGAAATGACCAATCACCTTTATGTGACGAAACAAATTCGATATGGCATTAAAGGAAACAGAGCGGTGAAAATCGATACTACTTACAGAATAATTGATAACATTAGACAAGAACCATTGGTATTGGTTTTGATTGTGCAGGAGTAATTTCTAAATTAAGCCGTCGAAACATTTGTCATCCGATATCAGCATAAATCATCGTCGACGTCATTGTGAAATTCGCGGCGATTAATATTATTTACATTGTACATGTTAATTGCTGGTAAAGTGGTGATCCCTGTTTAACCATGTATAATAGATGTTCCATATAGAAAATATATAATGTCAACACCCCAGAGGATAATCAGTCCCAGAACAGGTCCATAAGGCGTGAAAAGCAAAAACGTGGTGAGAAATATTTGAATCGATCCCTTTAAATCAGTGATGACACTAGGCGTTCGCTAAAAGGGGAAAACGTTTCAATATTTTTCTAACCGAAAAACATTGGATCGATATTGTCTAGTACTTAGTCCCAATTTGTTTCGGATTTTGTTGGTGTATTTTATATTAAAATGAGCTAATGAGGCTGGAGTTTTCTCCGGGAATATGTATACCTCATGAAATAGGTTATATTGTGCTAGTATTGTTTGCTGATAACTTCTTTGAGTGGCATTTTAGAAGTTGGGAAGTACAATATAGAACAAACTTTATGGATAACAACTTCTTTTTATTCGTGAGTGCGACGTTTCGATTAAGATTCTTGTACCGTTGTCAAGCATAATGGAACATGAAGAAGGGGGAACTATATATATGCTGGATGTAACAATGTAACAAAGAAAACAACATAATTAACATAATTGGCGAGGCAGAAAGCTGATGAAGCCAGAGAGTAGGCAAAGGACAGGCGTGGAAGCCAATGATGTACAAATAATAATGAGATGTTTATACAGCAGAGTTTATACAGTAGATTGGGCTTGGTGGATGAGTGCATCATAAGCGGATGGAAATGAAATATCCTTGGTCTCGGTTGATGGTGGGCTTTTGGCGTTTGATGTGGATGGCTTCGGTGAGCTTGCGTTTAGTGAAGTCTGTTTGTTTGTTAGAGAGAATGGTGATGTCAGACCACTCTATTTGATGATTGGGGCTTGCTTTGATGTGGTCGGAAATGGCTGATTTGCTGTCGGAATTGGTAACAGAGGTCTGATGTTCTTTCACTCGGGTGTTGATGGGTCGGGACGTTTCGCCTATGTAGCTCTGCCCACAATCACAGTTTATTTTATAGATGACACATTTTGGGTTGTTGTTCTTTACGGTGTCGGGTAGCAGTTTGCTGATGATATTGTATAGTGTTCCATTAAAATCTTTCCGGTTTGCAAAAACTGCTGACTCACGGCCAAGTGTAAAGTTCTTATTTTCCAGGAAGGGTGTTATTTTCTCTGAACATGGACATTTATCATTCAAGATTAGATCAGAAATATATGGGATAAATGACAAAAGCAGCCATACCTATTTATTAATTAGTTAAGCAAAATAAATGATAATGGTTATTACCTGTTTTGGGTATGGCGAGGAAATTTGGCAAATGAAATATTCATACACTATATTTTAAAATGTTCCTGTGTTATAAAGAAAGGCTTCTTATAAGGTTGATCTTGGCGAGTCTGGTTGTCTAGCTCTGTTTGTAGCTAGCCAATTCGGGTACTTCAGTATTTGATAAAATTATTTTAAATGGAATCATGACGTAATCCCTAGCAAGGGTATTAATTCATTATTATTATCATTATAGCAACTTGGTTTAAACATATTTATTTCCAAAAGAGGAACCGGATTGGTAAACAAGCAGTATGGTGCTTATATGAATACCGCTCCGGAATACAGATATATTATAGATATAATAATCGTACGGAGAAAAACATGATATTAACAAACGATAAACAATAGCTTTCTTGAAATGTAACTATCATAAACTGTAATATAGCCGCTTTTAATGTTAGAACCATTAGTGTCGGAAAATACTTAATAGTAAGTGCAATTTCGTTTTTATATTACAACACAAATCTGCCTGACAGTTCAATGAAAGAATGGATAGATTCTAATAATTCAAGATTACCTTTAGTAGATCCATGAGCGTGACCGTATAGTATTGTTTTGATGTCATATCCTTTAGTATAGAAGTGCATTTTATGTCTTATGTCAGTGTAATTAGCGCACGAAAAGAAATAGTGAATTGGATCTTCGTAACAGTAGCCACAAGAACAAGAGGGATTTGAAGATATAAATCGTTGATATTTATGTGCGTTTAAATCGCTGCAACCGAGCCTGAGGCGTGAATGGATAATCTGATAGCAACTTGACGGTAATGGTAATATAATTGGCATTAAGATGTACGATATGTGCTATTTTTTACTGACCTGCCAATGTCTGGCTTGAACAAAGGTGTCCAAGACGGAATATATATATTCATGTTTAAAACGGCCTCAATCAATATGTACATCAAACATTTTAACGGATTATACATGTATTAAGCCTTATTTGTAACTAAAAGATAAAGCAAAAATCAGGGCACGCTAATAATATTCATAAAATGCCAGTTATTTGCTATTAAAGGGACGTAGGAGATATTATAGATATTAAACCTCACATGAAAACCACTCTGACACCTCAATTATGCTATGGGCCACTTGCCATTACATTTTCACTCTCTTACTTTTTAAAACTTATCTAAAATCCTGAAAAGGCATTAATGATTGTTCCAGAAAATTACGTTCCAAACCCGTTGTTTAGAATGAAAATAATAACTATCTATTTCTACAGGAATAGACTAATGCGAAAATAATAAAACCGAGGACTGTGAAGAAAGAGTGTGAAAAGGTCGAAGAATCAATCAAAATACCGTATTTGAACTGACACTCGCAGAACAAAGCATACAATAAAACCTGTTTTCATTTCCGAGAAATCATTAATACCTTCTGGCATGTAAATATTCCACTTGAAAAGGCGTGTTCGTTATTTGGGGACAATATATAAGACAACGTCCGACTGCACTCAACATTGCCGACGACCAAAGTCTGATTGAACTATTGTAGATGAACATTGAAGTAGATCATAAATGATAGAAACTGGGTTAACAAAATAGAGTCCTATTAGGGATTTTATACAAAGCTATTCCGCTTCATTAACGGGGATACTCTTTGTCGCCTTTATATTGAAAAATAATTATCAGTACAATAGACTGTAGAATCTGCTAACAACACATAAACAAATTATGGATAACTTTACAATGACATAAGTAGGTCAATATTTTTTTATGATGACATTATTTCCTGTTTTAATATAAAAAGTTATATACTATTAATTTATCTAATCTTCAAGAAGATATAGGTTGAAATGATATCACGGATAATCGATTTCCCAGAAACATTTCCATTAATATAAATAAACTAAATCTCCACAGAATAAATGATCGACAATATTTTCAAATAATTTCTTTGTGAAAACGTCAATACACTTAACCCGGTACATTGCTTTCACGTATCTCTTGATAAATATGTCGTCAAATGTATTATGTTTTAATTCAAAACTGAAATGTAATATCCCCTTAAAGAACAGGGTGAATTTTATACACTGAAAGATTTATCTTCCTCAAACCAATAAACATGATAAATTTTGATGTTGTTGAGGAGATCAGTATATATATTTTAAATATATACACAACAAAAAAACTATTATACTCTTAACATGTACACAATATAGACGACCGTTGATGAAATACAAAACTTAATTAAATTCCACAAACCGTCATCATGCGTTTAGCAGAGATTTCTTATAATAAGTTTTGACTCAAGGCCAAAAGGGATTATACCGTACCTTGTACACGTCATAGGTGTCGATGATGTTGTCAAAGCAGGTGTAAAGATCGTTCAGGAAGTTGACAACCTTCAAAGACAAAATACAATTCGTCGTTTAGACTTGTTGATTTTTCAAAATGTTGGATTAAACAAACACAGCAAGGTTATGTTAATACCGCCCCCTCTTCCAGACTACAGTTGACTACGGGAGTTGACTTCGTTATGTCCGTAGTCCGTTAAACGCACTTCGACTAAGACATACAGAAAATGGTCGGAACCAGACGCTGTTCGACATATCCACCAGTTCTGTATCAGTCTATTCGTTTTAAACGTAGTTTGACAAGAAACTTGGTTTGACTAAGCAGATCACTTTTGCAGAACAGACAGTAGGTACACAGCTGCACACTATCCAGTTGTACAAATTGGCAATAGATTTTATGAGACACAAAAAGAGGGGGGCGAGTTCTAGAGATGGAATACAACATGTTGATTAAAAGTCAATCTGGTCCTCTTTGTTGTTATGATGAGTAGAAGAAAAATATTTCTTGTATGGAATTGTTTTTGGTTTAGGTTTGTTGTTTTACGCTGCACCCAGCAATATTCCAGCTATATGGTGGCGGTCTGTAAATAATCGAATCTGGACCAGACAACCCAGTGATCAACAGCATGAGCATCAATCTTGGGTTACGATGACATGAGTCAACCAAGCCAGCGAGCCTGACCACCCGAACTCGTTCTTCGCCTCTTACGACAAGCTTGGGAGAACTGAAGACCAATTCTAACCTGGATCTTCACGGGTTTCGAAAGGAATGAGAACAGATATTCGTCGACAGAGATTAAACAATAATATACTTTTTATGCACATTGTGTGAGTAACGCATGTTAGCAGTAGGCGAAATCATGCGTATTTCTCGCTCACGAACACCTGATGTGACCCTTATTTTCAATGGTCTGTTCATAGGTGTGCCGTTATTTAAGTTTTTGCCACAAGTGGAATCAAATTCGGCAGAAAATTGAGACTGGTGATCTGGCGTTCGACGTCTACTGTTCACAATTTTGATTTGCTCACTTGAGGAACCGTTATCGTTAATAGCAGTTTCCCAAAACACGTGATAATGTGATAACCACCGCGACCACAAAAATTCCACCATTTACACTCATCACAGGGATGCACATGGTCCGGGGTCTAAACTATGAGTTGTCCGACCTTTTCGGTCCATTTTGTTGGTTAGGCGGCTGACTTTGTATGCTGGCACTCACTCACTCACTCCACGCTGTAAGTTATAACATTTTCATTTATTTGGAAGACAAAGAAACAGCAAAGGAACAAACAGACAAAAAATTTGGTACAGAATAGTTTACAAACCTGGTACGGTGTGCTACTGGCTGCAAGTGCGGTGAATCCTACGATGTCTGAAAAGAAAATGGTGACGGAGCCGAAAGATTCCGGTTCGACATTCTTCCCCTTCTTCAGGTTCTCGGCGACAGATCTAAGAGTCGAGAATAAGAGTCATCATGTAACGATACAGAGACATCACTGGTTGCTGCAGTTCTGATTGGAGAATCGAGAAATGCCGAATGTATATGAAGTTATGTCTAAAGTACCAAAGAGAAAATAGAAATGTTTCGTCTCATTTGCAAACGTTTACACATCAACGCCAGGCAGTAGGAGTAAAAGTCACGCACTACATTCCCATGTCCGAAGCATCTTGATTTACCTGAATAACATTCTACACAACTGTGTAAATCACCTAGATCTAACTCCACAGAGCTTTGTGACTCACATAGATAACATTCTATACAGCATTGTGACTCACCTGGATAACATTCAATACAGCCATGTGACTCACCTGGATAACATTCTGTACATCCTTGTGACTCACCTGGATAACATTCTTTACAGCCATGTGACTCACTAGGATAGCATACTATACAGCCATGAGACTCATCTGGATAACATTCTGTACATCCATGAGACTCACCTGGATAACATTCTTTACAGCCATGTGACTCACCTCTGGATACACTGTGTAAATCAGATCCTGGATACATTCTACATGACTCTATACCTGGATAACCATGTGACTCACCTGGATAACATTCTATACATCCTTGTGACTCACCTGGATAACATTCTGTACATCCTTGTGACTCACCTGGATAACATTCTGTACAGCCATGAGACTCACCTGGATAACATTCTATACAGCCATGAGACTCACCTGGATAACATTCTGTACAGCGATGTGACTCACCTGGATAACATTCTGTACATCCTTGTGACTCACCTGGATAAAACTCTGTACATCCATGAGACTCACCTGGATAACATTCTGTACAGCCATGTGACTCACCTGGATAAAACTCTGTACATCCATGAGACTCACCTGGATAACATTCTGTACATCCATGAGACTCACCTGGATAACATTCACCTGGATAACATTCTATACAGCGATGTGACTCACCTGGATAACATTCTGTACATCCTTGTGACTCACCTGGATAAAATTCTGTACATCCTTGTGACTCACCTGGATAACATTCTGTACATCCTTGTGACTTACCTGGATAACATTCTGTACATCCATGTGACTCACCTGGATAACATTCTGCACATCCTTGTGACTCACCTGGATAACATTCTGTACATCCTTGTGACTCACCTGGATAACATTCTTTACAGCCATGTGACTCACCTGGATAACATTGTACAATGCTCTGAGACTAACACTCTTCGCAACAGCATGACACCTGGTTATGCACTTCACTGTGACTGAACCTTATAACATTCTACACGAAACAATGACTCACCTGGGCAACATTCTACACAGCAACTCCTCGGTCTTCTTCTTCTCTTCCTCCAGCTGGTTGGTCCTCTCATCAACCAACTCCTCCAGATGGTCCGCGTAGTTGGATAACATATGTACCATCTGGTCCACCAGACTCACCACCCTGAAACATGTCGATCTTGTGCTGTACAAAGGAGCATCCATGGCCGGTGGTTTACATGAGTACTGAGTTGGTTTGAGTGTGTGCGTGTGCGTGCGTGCGTGCGTGCGTGCGTTAGTTTTAGTGGCCATTTGTGCGTGAGTGTCAATGTTAGTATGGAAGTAGGTGTATGTGTGTGTTCGTGTGTGTGAATGAGAGTGTTGGTAGGAGTTGAGTTGTGTTGATACGTTTGTACCACAAATCAATTCCCAAAATATTAAAGTGTCGGTAATAATAATAATACAGTGTGTTAATGGGTGCATGTGCGTGCGTGCGTGAGATAAGTACATGACACTTACTTTCCCTTATTGAGTTTCTTCAGGCTGTATTCTATGGTGGAGAAGTTGGGTCTAAATGCAGGAATCTCCTCCCAGCATATCCTCATGAGGTCCAGCATGGCGTCAGGAGCATCCCCACCCTCCACCACCGGTCTGTAGGGGGGGTGCTCTGTCGTCTTCACACGAGACACTATATCTGGAAGTAGGAAACGCAGTTGTAACTGTAGCGAGGTACACTCAAGACATATGGTTATTGTGTACATTTTGGTCAATTTCGTCTCATACCACATTGACTGTACGACACATGACTTGTGATGGTGGATATCGTCTCACGCCTTATATCATCTTATACTACAGTGAGAGTATGACACATGAACTGTGTTGGTGGATATCATCTTATACTACAGTGAGAGTATTACACATGACCTGTGTTGATGGGGGATATCATCTTATACTACAGCGAGTGTATGACACATGACCTGTGTAGATGGATATCGTCTCATACCACATTGACTCTGCAACACGTGTATTGGATATCATCTTATATGACAGTGAGTGTATGACACATGACCTATGTTGATGGATATCGTCTTATACTACAGTGAGTGTATGACACATGACCTGTGTTGGTGGATATCATCTTATGCTACAGTGAGTGTATGACACATGACCTGTGTTGGTGGATATCGTCTTATACTACAGTGAAGGTATGACACATGACCTGTGTTGGTGGATATCATCTTATGCAACAGTGATTGTATGACACATGACCTGTGTTGGTGGATATCGTCTTATACTACAATGAGTGTATGACACATGACTTGTGTTGGTGGATATCGTCTTATACTACAGTGAGTGTATGACACATGACCTGTGTTGGTGGATATCGTCTTATACTACAGTGAGTGTATGACACATGACCTGTGTTGGTGGATATCGTCTTATACTACAGTGAGTGTATGACACATGACCTGTGTTGGAGGATATCGTCTTATACTATAGTGAGTGTATGACACATGACCTGTGTTGGTGGATATCGTCTTATACTATAGTGAGTGTATGACACATGACCTGTGTTGGTGGATATCGTCTTATACTACAGTGAGTGTATGACACATGACCTGTGTTGGTGGATATCGTCTTATACTACAGTGAGTGTATGACACATGGCCTATGTTGGTGGATATCGTCTTATACTACAGTGAGTGTATGGCACATGACCTGTGTTGGTGGATATCGTCTTATACTACAGTGAGTGTATGACACATGATCTGTGTTGGTGGATATCGTCTTATTCTATAGTGAGTGTATGACACATGACCTGTGTTGGTGGATATCGTCTTATACTACAGTGAGTGTATGACACATGACCTGTGTTGGTGGATATCGTCTTATACTATAGTGAGTGTATGACACATGACCTGTGTTGGTGGATATCGTCTTATACTACAGTAAGTATATGACACATGACCTGTGTTTTTGGATATCGTCTTATGCTACAATGGCTGTGCGACACATAGTGTTCGGGGCATATATAGTCTCATATTTTAACAGATCCCTTGAGATACATGCGCTTTTAAGTGACATTACCTTTTGGGTTCAACTGAGAATCTCCATAGGGCCCAGTCCTTAGAATAAGTTCTTGGAGCACTATCCCAAAAGAGAATGTATCGCCTTTTTTGCTGCCCTTCGGAAATTCTTCAGGATCCCTAAGTATTTCAGGGGCAGTCCACAATTTCTCTGAAAATAGCGTTAATATACTATGGTTAATATATATTATATATTATATATAAATATATACACGTAAAAATGATCATATTCTTCAAAACGTCCATTGATTTCCGTCAGACATTTCGGTGGCGTTTCAAGTAGCTAGCAGTGATACATGGTGGAATGAAAAACGACATTTAACATGTCGACATATTGATAATAGTGTATGGTGTTTTCCTACAAAATCAGTTGAGTTATGTCGCCTTCAGTGATCCGGTCCTGGACATGACGGGCGAACACTTTCCCCACTAGGCTACCCATCCGACCCGGCCTCCTCTGAAGTCTATTGGATATAAAGCTGAGGTCGTTGTTACAACACCCATGGTTGTCCATAGAATAACATTGCATGGAACAAATAAATAGTATAACATTTCCACAACGTACAATGCAACCTCGACAAGGTGTTATACTTATGATTTACCGAAACGTAAAATATCCCAGGACGCACAGTACGACGTTACAAAGACGTAACTACAACGTTGTGACGTGAATATAACGTATCACAATGTCAGCCCACAAACATGTGATATCGTTGTCTGGACCTAACATCATAACACTGTGGCGATGTAGAATAACACGTAAAACACGTAAGCACAACGGCACATGTGATGGCCCTAAATGTTACTCTCGCCGGTAGAGTGAGTGAGTGAGTTTAGTTTTACGCCGCACTCAGCAATAGTCCAACTATATGGCGCGGTCTGTAAATAATCGAGTCTGGAGCAGACAATCCAGTGATCAACAGCATGAGCATCGAACTGCGCAATTTGGAACCGATAACATGTGTAAATCAAGCCAGCGAGCCTGACCACCCGATCCCGTTAGTCGCCTCTTACGACAAGCATGGGTTACTGAAGGTTCATTCTAACCCGGACCTTCACGGGTCTCGCCGGTAGACGTACAGAAACGTATGACGTGAATAGTCAATCCATTCAAAGAATAAAGACATAAATCAAGGTTTTACGACATTTACCACACTTATTAATCCCCGGTGCCCACTTACGGTAAAATTCTGCGTGCTCCCCATCCTTGTTAGAACGTTCTCCCTCCCGGAAGTAAGGCATGGCCATATCCGCTATCCGGCATGACCAGTGTCCGTCCACGAGGATGTTGCTAGTCTTGAGACGGCCGTGACATTCCACAGGAGAGTGATGGAGGTAGATCATGCCCTAAACATGGGCATCAAGTCTTTATATCACTGACATATGTATCAATGGAAGACAGGGTTATATCAATGTTTTCTTAATCTGTGTAGGCACCATACGTGGATTTCATCAGAATGATATACGTTTGAGACAGATGATTTCCGGTTTTCCACCATCATGAAGGGATCAACCTCTGTTGACTGTCAAATGTTGTACCGAGCACTGATCTAATAATGCCTCCCTCACGTGATCAGACATTTGTCACGTGTCTATCTCACGTGGTACCGAACAATCTTCTTTTGTCCATCTCAGATGTTCTAACACTGGTCTAAGGTATATCTGAAGTTGTACCAAGAACTTGTCTACTGACTGTCTCATGTGGTACCGAACAATAGTTGTGTTCTATTGTCCATCTCAGATGTTCTGACACTGGTCTAATGTATATCTGAAGTTGTACCGTGAACTGGTCTATTGACTGTCTCACGTGGTACCGAACAATGTTCTATTGTCAATTTCACGTGATCTGACACGGGTATAAGGCATATCTGAAGCTGTACCAAGAACTGGTCTATTGACTGTCTCACGTCAGTCTCTATCACTATTTTCTGCCACATGTTGTACCTGGAATTGATACGTAATTTTCGATTAAATGATCAGACATTGACACAACCTCCGTAACCCTTGGCAACCAGCAATGAGCGTACCTTCACTATATCAGAGGCAAAGGAGAACTTGAAAATCCAGTCCAGTTTGATACGTTCGTTGTGCAAGACGTCCTCGAGACTCCCTTTTGGGCAGTACATCCAAACCAGACACAGCTTCATCGGCTCCATGCACACACCAACCAGTTGGTTTATATTGGGGTGTTTCAGGTTTCGTATCTGTAACCAACAAACAAATTGAGTTTGATCGAACTGACAAGTGTCAGATCTGGTATCTAGGACGTTATGGCATTTATACGTTCAGACACAGAACCGGTTTCATCCTTCACACCGTCACACAGGTATCTATTGTGCAACTGGGTAGTGGTGATGCGTCCGTGGAATCTTTCCAGTCCCAACTGAAAACTTTCCTTTTTAAACAAGCTTCTGAACTTTAATCCTTTCTTCAATCACTCTATCTTTAGCGCAAAAATTGCCTTATCTTTGATTTCTGCGCTATACAAGAAATGTTACTATTATTATTATTAAGAAGCTCTACAGTCCTGGATTCGATTCATAAATCCGTAGCCAAATCAATTATCTGAGTTCTCCGAAATGTTACTGATTTAAGACGGACAAACTGATATTGTTTCTGAATGTATGGGGCAAGTTGCAATTCGTAGTGTACACCTTCGTGTAACCGATCTTTAGGGGTAAATGATAATATTTCGGTTTGGTGTGGGAAAGGACAACAAGTGTCAGTGTTTCCCGTCGTGGAACTGGTGTAAGACATCTCTGTCAATGCTGTCCTGGGTGAAGGCTAGAATTTTCTCGCAGCCCAGCACATGACGAGTGCTAACTGTGTGACTACTTACTCGGTTTATCTCCTGAATAACGTCCTTGGTTAGGGCCACGTAAGACTTGTGGATGGTCTTCAAGGCCACTATTTGACCATCGTAAAGTGCAGTCCTGGAGAATATCTGACCTCCTCTGGAGTCAACTGTCGTACCACTGTCGACTGAGGGAACAGATAGCTTGGACCCGTGCATCCCAAATGTTGCCTGGAAATACCAACAGCCTGTACAAGACGTCCATATACACACGGAGGTGAGGTGTGGTGAAATGGGGTTTAAATATACACAACAAGCGACGTTCATGCACATATGTGTGTGTGTGTGTGTGTGTGTGTGTGTGTGTGTGTGTGTGGGGGGGAGTATGTATGCCTTTATGTATGCCTTTATGTGTCTGTTTACATAGTTTATGTATGTGTGAGAGAGAGAGTATGTGAGAGATGAGAGAGAGAGAGAGAGAGAGAGAGAGAGAGAGAGAGAGAGAGAGAGAGAGAGAGAGAGAGAGAGAGAGAGAGAGAGAGAGAGAGAGAGAGACTGTTTATACCGTTTTTATGGGGACCAGATTTTCCATAGTACTAGCCAACGGATATCGATATCGAACACAGCGTGTTAACTCCTTGTTTATCCCCTTAAAGCCAAGCTCCAGGCAGGGAAACAACAGATCCCATCATAACATATATTTGTATGACGTAGATCGAAATACCGACCTCCCGGGGGACGCTCTACCCATTATGCAAATCAGAACAGACAATATTACCTGTTAAGTTATGATCAAGTAATAAAATATAGTAATGTTTATATTCTGTCCCAAAATAAATCCCAAATATCCACTCATACACAGCTCGAATATTGAAAGGTCGGTACATAATGTTTAACATCAGAATTCAATAAACCAATCAATATTTGAAACCGGCGATAGGCCGATGCATATCTGCTATTACTTCTATTCAGTCTTTGATTATAATTTAATATTGACAGTGGGTGGATCTATTTTCCCGCAACACACTTTACTTATCATGCTTCCGTGGAAGGATCGGATGCCTTGTTTAACGGTCAGCTGGTCGGATGGGATCCTCCAGTCCAGTCTCTGCAGGTCAGCCTGTGCAATCCGGCGTCTGGAGAAAGCGGACACTACTATTAACATTCACCAGATTCAGTTCACCCAAATGATGATTCATAGATTGAGTGTGACACAAATTTCGTTATGTGCTCCATGGGAAGTATACCGTTCAAGAAGCCGTATTATGCTCCAGAATATTTACAGACACATTACCATGTGATTTCACTGATAACAGCAACGTGAAACCTAGCTCGCTCACTCACACACTCACTCACTCACTCACGCACTCACTCGCTCACTCACGCACTCACTAACTCACTCACTCACAACGTGACCTTTCCCATTCACCCATCGCAAATAGAAAGTTGGGTTACGCACAGAGACGGGGTGAAATGTTTAGCAATATAACCCCCAAAGTTCTGTGGTTTGTCTGTTTGTAGTTTAACGCCGCGCTCAGCAATATTCCAGCTATATGGCGGCGGTTTGTAAATAACAGAGTCTGGACCAGAAAATCCAGTGATCAACAGTATGAGGATCGATCAACACAATTGGATACGCTGACATGTGTCAACCAAATCTGCGAGCCTGACCACTCCATCCCGTTAGTCGCCTCTTACAACGATGGGTTGCTGAAGATCAATTCTAATCCTGATCTTCACGGGTGTCACAATTATTGTAGGGCACAGCAGGTGCCATGTATTGTTCGGGTTTTCGGCTTGACGAGCAGCCAGGTGACACCACCGTCCCTTAATGAGAGAATCTTACTTGCTGATGATGATCCCAGCAACGATGATGATGACAAGGGCGCCGCAGATGCCGCCGACACTGCCCAGGATGATGGCAATAGCTGTCAAGAGAGTTCAACAAGCATCAGAATGTTGACTCCAAAGACATAATACCACATTAACGTTTAGCCGTGACAGAATGTATTTTAACTGTTCGAGATGTGAGGCAGTATATTAGTGAGTGAGTGAGTTTAGTTTTACGCCGCTTGTAGCAATGTTCCAGCAATATCACGACGGGGGACACCAGAAATGGGCTGCCTACATGGGTACAATGTGTCGAACCCGAAGGCGTGACGAGAAAACGCTTTAACCACTTGGCTACCCGACGGCCCCCATCAGTATATTAAAGAGGGTCTTTCAGAATAAAATGTATATATTGAAGTTAACATGGCGCACACACGCTTTTCGAAATTCTAACATGACGAAAGGGAAGCAAAATAGAGTAATGTATGTAATGAACACGCTTAAAACGAACTGATGGATATAACGAACCATTTCATGCTTGTTGTACATTATAGTCCAAATGTTTATTGCGAACTATGGCTATAGCGAATTAAAAATAGTGGTCCCTTTGAGTTCGTAAATGTATTTATTTTGAGGAACAAGAAGTTTCGGAGTATTTTCTCACTCCTTTAGTATGTAAATGAAAAACTAGGAAGCAGATAGCTATGTAAGTACATGTGAAACAACATCAGTGATAGATAACAATGGTGGGGACTTAACAAGGGAAGACAGTATATAATTCGTGTGCTGATTGGTAATGGCGGTGAATAAATAGAAGCCAGTGGTTAATCCAAGCGCAAATAATCCTGGTAGGAGATCTAGCACTGTAAGGTAATAAACAAAGAGGGAGAGATAATAGCACTCGTAATTTAATGTACTTCAACAGGTTTTGTGAGTGGTGAGTATATATGATGGGTTCCTGTCAATTTCAAACTGCAGTTGTTTTGTTTCTTAACTGACACCACTATCACTAACACGTGATCATTAATATATTGACCTGGTCAGTTTATGGTCCAGCCTAGAGGGCCCATGACCCACGGCACTGGAAAGACCAGTGGACAACAAATTACTGACCAGCTAAATATGATCTAGGCGCCTTGGTCCAAATCGGTATGAATAACACAGTTACGCATTCATAGCAAACAGCAGAAAAATATCTTTAATTATTATTCCCTTTAATCTATTTCAATCGGAACATATCCGGTTAATTATAAAATTATTATGCTATCCACTATAAGAAACTGATTAATGATAGATATCTGGAGAATGTCGTCCTATATGATTCATTCGAGATATATAATTTCTTCGAGATACACATGGTGTGCTGCAAATGTAATGCCAAGAGCTCGGCAGTTCAAGCGGGGAATATAAGCAATATACTTTACATGTTGGCAGGGCACATTGACTTACTAAACATTTAATAAAAAATACATACATCCTGATGGGTCATACATTATATAACGTTAAAACTAATAATTAAATATCTAATAAAATGAGTACATAAAACTGAGCATGTTTGCGGTTAATTTTGCTAAAGACAGAACTGAAAAACACAAAAACTCCGGTAATATAATTTGAGGTACGAACATCTCTACCCTTTAATGTTTGTTTATGAACTACATTTTAATTTCTAAGTTTGTCTATGTAACTGAATACAGTAACATGTATCTCAAACAGAATCAGTAATATTAAAATCACAAAACTGTTATCGATATCGATTTATGGTCCAAACACTTAAATCATTTGCATTTGATTCAGATCACAACAGTGCCATTTGTGCTTGGAGTATTGACTTTGTAACTAAATACAATAACAAGTGTCGTAAACCAAGAATCCAAACAGTTTACGAACAAGATAACGTCCAGTAGTCCAGACACTGTGTACACAGAGTAGCGTAAATGTCATGGCATTGTTTTATACGACATACTTGGGAGTATGTCACGGGGAACTGAACACGAGTCATGTAGACAACCTTGGAACCTATTTTACTCATATTTCGGCGGAGAATATTTTATGCGGCCATTTTGGCGTCTTCGGGCAGACCTTAAGACTCTATTAATTGTTAAGTCGTGTCAGTTGTGCATTACGTTGTCCACCGGTTTCGAGGATCAAAGGTTAATGCAGCCTCAATATCAGTTTTTGTTCCCCGAAATCAATCCCGAAGGTCGCTTGAAACATAAACAAACAGGGTAAATTATGCGAGAGTTATTCCCCCTAGAACCTTCCATTCGGAAACTAACGTGTCTGTCCGGAGAATGGCGTCTAACATAATTAGATCGAGATACAAAAATGCGGTTGGTATGTTGCAAATGTAATGCCAAGAGTTAGGTAGTTCGAGCCGGAACAAACGAATTGTATCTTATATAATGGTACATTGAAAATAATAAAATGGGTCTCAATTCTTAGATGAACAGGGATGTCAACATGTGTCTCCAGATACTCGTATGATGCTTCATATAAGTAATATGATCAATATTATCATTTGGAAAGATTTATACATTTTCGTATCTTCTGCCCTTCATGGTGCTTCGTGGCATTTGGGTAACCTAGTGGTTAAAGCATCCACTCATTACGCCGAAGACCCGGGTTCGATTCCCCACATGGAAACAATGCGTAAAGCCCAATTGTGGTGTCCCCAGCGTGATATTGCTGGAATATTGTTAAACGCGGCGCAAAATTAAACTCACTCACTCATGGTGATTGACATTCTGTTCTGTAAACCCGCCCTTTTGATCTCGTTGAACTTAATGCATATTTGAAAAACATATGTTTGTGTGTATGTGTGTTTGGTTGGAGGGGTACCTTGGGTGGATCAGACAAATGACGTGTAAAGACAGCGTGGTCAGCGTTGAGAAGAAATGACCCTGTCTTTGACATTGCATGGTTGTACCTGGACTAAACGTTACCGTCAGTATGTGTACATACTGGAGGAATCGTACTTACTGTTGTCGGGGCAGTGTTCGTTCTCCCAGCCACATGCAGGTTGTCCTGAGGGTGGCGTCTTCGTTCCTCCGGGCCATACCACTGTGCTGTTAAGAACATAGAACCCGCGACCCCTGGAATGGAACACACAAGGACGTCACAGCTTCAGATGGTTAAGCTTACACGCATATTCTCAAAACCTCTAACACCTAAAGCCCATTCTTGATAATTTAGCTGGGTTTAACTTCACAAGATGACTTCTGGATGTTGATGCGTTCTTGCAAAGGGCCAGATGGTGATATACACTTACCCAACATTGGTTCTGGATGTTGATGTGTTCAGGCAAAAGAGCCAGACTGTGATAAACACTAACCTAACATTGGTTCTGACCATTGATGTGTTCAGGCAAAGGGCCAGACTGTGATATGCACTTACCTAACATTGGTTCTGCGTGTTGATGTGTTCAGGCAAAGGGCCAGATGGTGGTATACACTTACCTAACATTGGTTCTGACAACTGATGTGTTCAGACAAAGAGCCAGATTGTGGTAAATACTTACTCAACATTTGTTCTATCCATTAATGTGTTCAGGCAGCGGACTAGTTTGTGGTATACACTTACTCAACATTTGTTCTATCCATTGATGTGTTCAGGCAGTGGACCTGTTTGTGGTATACACTTACTCAACATTGGTTCTGAACATGGATGTGTTCAGGCAGCGGACTAGTTTGTGGTATACACTTACTCAACATTGGTTCTGAACATGGATGTGTTCAGGCAGCGGACTAGTTTGTGGTATACACTTACTCAACATTGGTTCTGAACATGGATGTGTTCAGGCAGCGGACTAGTTTGTGGTATACACTTACTCAACATTGGTTCTGAACATGGATGTGTTCAGGCAAAGAGCCAGACGGTAGTATACACTCACCCAAGACGACTTCTGGCTGTCGGTGTGTACCGGTCATTGACCAGATTGTGGAGCATATAACCTGCAAGCCGACTTCCGTCCGTCAGTATCTGTAACGTACCGCTAATACCTAAGAAGATCAATGTGATATATGTACTTACAATGGGTGTATGTTATATATTTAAGTATGAATGATAATATTTCAGTTATATCGAGGCGTACGAAAAGTCAAAATGACGTAGGTGGAATTGTTTCATGACCTTAGGCACAACCCGTACAATTATATTATTATCAACATTATTTTCGAGAAAAACCTTCACCAAAAATGGACTCGAAATGAAGTTTTGAATTGTCTGTAGCCTCCTCTCGGGCTGTTATAATTTTCGTGTGCGTGTGTGTGTGTTGGGGTGGGGTGGGGCGTGTCTGTGTGTGTCTGTGTGTGTGTACTTTCTGCCCAATTTATTCTGCGAACTCAAATAACTGATAGATCTATAGCAAGCTTACACAATATATGTCATTATTGTCATGTATCTAGATAGAGTTACTCCTCTGTGCGTGTATTGTTTAATAACAGTTTTTCATGTTGGTGTCACCTGTGACAACATCATTTTTTAATATTTAAGAAAATTATATCATTACCTTCAAAACTTTGAAGACGCAATGATTTAAGACCTCGCTTGTTTTCATCAACTAGTGATTATATATACATTATGTTTGCATAACATAGTTAAGGAGGGAGGAAAATAATTTGTTCATCAATGTATTGTTCTGTGGATATTATATCAATTATCTCCCTCAGTGTTTCATTAGGCATCTGGAACTTCAATCTATAAGCAAGGGATACTGTCAGGTCAAGGTCAGAACACGTGCCACTTAACAACCCCCGGACTCGATATATCGACTGTTATTCATGAGACGTTATTTTCTTATCAACATTGACAAATGATGACATAGATTTAGTGGTAAGTAGTGGTTGGTTTGACGGTAGTTTCCGCATCTTTTGTCGTTTTGACACACTCCAAATATTGACATAATCATCTGATGATGTGTCAAGATTCGATTGACGTTTCATAAACCATCGGTTCCAAGGTCATAACAAGCTTGAGGCTGTTCGTGTCACCCGGCAAATAGCTATAGACTATATAAGCTACACATTTCTATGATGACACCTAATTGTTAAACATTCTCGGCCCAAAACACAATGTCAACAGTATTTTTATTTTCTTCTATTTTCAGTGTATGTGGATTGGCTGTGTGAAGTAGAATGTCTTCGAGAGACTCATCCATATTTAGGCCACATTGAAGAGGAAATCCAAACAAAACCAATGCACCACTTTCAACAACCTTATCTCGTGAAGACAACTGTTTAAAACCAATGGTTGGTCTTGGCATGGACGATATTTTATGGAGGCAAAACCTGACTGGGAAATGACTGACTGACTGACTGAGTTTGGTTTTACGCCGCTTTTGGCAATATTCCAGCAACATCACGGTGGGGGACACCAGAAATGGGCTTCACACATTGTACCCATGTGGGGATTCGAACCCGGGTCTTCGGTGTGACGAGCCAACACTTTAACCATTAAGCTACCCCACCGCCCCGACTGGGCAAAGAAAGTACACCAATGTTTGAAAGTGGTTAAAATATAAACAGGGAGAAATGATTATTCAAAAGTGATGTTTTTGATAGGGGTATAATGCTTATGTTTGGGACCTCACCTTGGTGTGTTTCGGCAACCGTTTTAAGTCAATAATTATAATATCATAAGATTAGTTATTTATACAGCGCCTTTTTCCCGTCCACGAAAGTCTGCTCAAAGGCGTTTTTGCGGGGAAAAGGGTATTCAGTTGCATGCAGATAGTTCCTGATTGTGTCTGAGGTTGTCTGAAAGGAAATCCCAGAGTATTGGACCAGCTTTTGAGAAGGTCAGGTAACATTTTCATAACCTTTGTTATTTTGAGGATAACGTATGGTGAAATAGTAGTAGGTAAATAATATGACTATCTTTGTAGCAACCGTTGCCCCGTCTGCTTCATCCATGACGTCGTATAGGAAATAGCTCACCTGATAGGACGACCCCGTACATATGATCTGCCACTGAGACGCCATCGTCTATGGCTGCGCCGTCGGCCAGGCTGCTGTTGAGAGCTGCAGCATACAGGTATATAGCGTCCGCTAGTAGTGCCAGGTGTATGCCGTGCTGTACAAACAAGGTGTATTGTTAATCTTTCGTTAAAGCATTGAATATATAGTCTTGAGACTTGCAGTGAGCGAATGATTTCCATTGCGTATGATGGTTGGTTGGTTGGCCGCACTCAGCAATATTCTACGTATGTGGCGGCGGTCTGTAAATAATGGAGTCTGGACAAGACAACCCAGTGATGAACAATATGAGCATCGATCTACGCTACTGGGATACGATGACATGTGTCAAACATGCGTGTGTGTGTGTGTGTGTGTGTGTGTGTGTGTGTGTGTGTGTGTGAACGCGTTTTTGTACGTTTATGTTTTACGCACATCCTTCCTCGAACACTCGGCAATTGGATAGTTTCATAGGCTCATCATCAAGAGTACAATCTGTAAAGCCTCTACCCGGTGTCCTAGGTCGTGATATTGATGAAATGGGCCTAAAAGTGGCTTAGAACCTCACTCACTCACTTATACAATGAGTATGGCGTTGTTAAGCTACATAATGTAACATGGTTTACCCCTGGTGCAGTGTTGACAACATCTCTGAAAACAAAGATTCAAACCCATGCAGCACCGTAGACCACTATACCATCCCTGTATTATCTCACACGAGACGATACTCACTTCATAATGACCCCCTTCAGTTCCTACAACGGTAGTGCTCTCCATCTCAAGCAGGAACGACTTGAACACCTCACTCTCCGGCTCAACGTCTATCGTTATATCGAGTAAACCTGGACAAAAATATGACCAACATGACAATTTTACCCGCACAGAGTTGGGGATGGTTTGTTGCTTAAAGCCACGGTCAGCAATATTCTAACTATATGGCGGCGGTCTGTAAGTAATCGAATCGGGACCAGACAATCCAGTGACCAACAGCATGAGCATCGATCTGCGCAATTGGGATACGATGACACGTGTCGAGCAAGTCAGCGAGCCTGACCACCCGATCACGTTAGTCGCCTCTTACGACAAGCGTGGGTTGCTGGAGACCAATTCTAACCTGGATCTTCACGGGTCCCAGCACAGAGAAACATGTTTACTCGTGTATCAGATAGTCATCAGTCCCTTTTCACCGGATGATCACTGTCGGGAACCCCATCACATGTAGACACAATTAACCCATGTGACTGTGACTCTGACACCCGAATTAGGATGTTAAATTTCCAACCATTATGACGATGTCACACTGTAATTGTTGGAGTTGATTCTAAGCCTGGAATTTATTCTGAATGTGCATCGTAATAAGTAACTGACCCAGACATAGATCATTATGCAGAACTAACAATGAATTTAATAAATTTATATCTGCCTTAATACTAAGTCAAGTACAGTTCTCAAATCTTTGCACGTTCATTTCATTGAAAGCTTAATACCTGTTGAAGTGGTTCAGAATTGTTACTATTGAAAGCAAAGGATAGGGAATCAACTGGCATATTCTCTTTAATGGTTCTGCTGATAATGGCCTATCCACTGGATGTTAGGAAGAAGATAGATACTTGGAAGATGGCCCCACTTCTCTTGTACAGATCACTCAATTGTAGTTATTTCATTTGCACTGTTGTGTAAGCTGTACCGCAAACATCACAATGAAATAAATTGGAAATTCGAGAGTTTAACATTAACCAATATTTCACTAATCTCGACATACAAATTCATTAAATGCTTTACAACCCAACTGTCTCACCATAAACTTTCCGTCACCACTACAACACAACCGTCTCACCATTACGTTTTTCTCCCTTACAAACCATCCACATAACCACAATGTTTTCTTCACTACAACAACCCATCCCGGCAACCATCTCACCACTAACTTTTTCTTACGTACAATCCAACCACCTCACCACAATGTTTCGTCACTATAACACAACAACCACCTCACCACAATGTTTTCGTCACTATAACACAACAACCATCTCACCAAAATGTTTTCGTCACTATAACACAACATCCACCTCGCCACAATGTTTTCGTCACTATAACACAACCACCTCACCACAATGTTTTCGTCACTATAACACAACAACCATCTCACCACAATGTTTTCGTCACTATAACACAACAACCACCTCACCACAATGTTTTCGTCACTATAACACAACAACCATCTCACCACAATGTTTTCGTCACTATAACGTCACCACAATGTTTTCGTCACTAACACAACAACCATCTCACCACAATGTTTTCGTTATAACACAACAACCACGTCGTCACTATAACACAACAATGTTTTCCACTCAACAACCACCTCACCACAATGTTTTCGTCACTATAACACAACAACCACCTCACCACAATGTTTTCGTCACTATAACACAACAACCACCTCACCACAATGTTTTCGTCACTATAACACAACAACCACCTCACCACAATGTTTTCGTCACTATAACACAACAACCACCTCACCACAATGTTTTCGTCACTATAACACAACAACCACCTCACCACAATGTTTTCGTCACTATAACACAACAACCACCTCACCACAATGTTTTCGTCACTATAACACAACAACCATCACCGCAATGTTTTCACCATAACACAACAACCATGTCACCACAATGTTTCGTCACTATAACACAACAACCACCTCACCACAATGTTTTCGTCACTATAACACAACAACCACCTCACCACAATGTTTTCGTCACTATAACACAACAACCATCTCACCATTAAGTGTTTTGTCTCCTACATGCATTGTCAGGTTGTCGCTCTTCTGAGCTCTGTTACCGTAGTCGATGGCCAGGAAGGCGTACTCCCCCGTCATCAGCCCTGCCTCCTCCGCCGCCATCATCAGTCGGATGATCTCGTCGCCATAGGCACACAGGATGAAGACTGCAGAGGAGAGTATAATACATACAATAATAATGACATGTTAACAGTTGTAGACGATGCCAGTTCGTTTCAGTATTACAAATGTTTGTGCTGGCTTGGTCAATGTTCTCCTTTGTTTCGTGCTAGAGTGTACTGGTCGCGGGTTCGTAGCCCCGATTCACTGCGTTTATGATACTTGGTCCATATTATAGACAGGTGTCATGAGACTGTTTTGGCTTTCATTCCACCTTAAGTTGATAGGCAATGATGCAACTAAAATTATCTTTAAAGCAGCGTTAGCCCAGACACTGACTCGTCTGATGGTGATGGTGATGGTAATGATCATGATCGTCTAATGGTGATGGTGATGATCATGATCATGACGACGACGAGGAGAAGCAGAGAAAGGAGGAGAAGAAGAAGAAGAAAGAGGAAGAGGACCACAACGATGGTCGTTATCATTATCATCATGATCATCGTGAGGGTTACGCTGACTGGAGTGTCATTATAATGGTAGTAATGCTGATAGCACTAAAGGACGAGCTACCTCGAGTTTCCTTGGCTTCTTCTGAGATTTTCTGTACCATGGCGTCGCTGGTATTTTCATACACGATCCAGTGCCGAACATGAAGTCCTTGTTCCAGGAACTTGAACTGTAAGACGAACATAAGTACATAAATACAAGAGTGAGTTAGGAGATGTAGATTGTATCCTAGTTGCACCAAGGAGTGTCAGTTTAATATTGGAAGAAGCCCCACAGGGATATGGTCTCCGACCCCAAAATGGCGCTGTCAGACCCAGGAAGATCCCACGTTCATCAGTTCCTGATGTCTATAAGGGAAGCAAATCTGCATGGTGAATTGCGCTTTGGACAAGAGTAGAAATGATATATATTCTTTACTCACGTAAATCTCTTAATTTTAGAACAGTCATGTTATCCAATGGATCGCCAACTTTGACAAGTGGATGTCAGTGTACAACGACGATGTAGATCGTTGTTCATAATATCAATCACAGGATTGTTTGACGTAGACACCATTATTGCCTCCCTAACCTGTGCCACCATTTTACACCTCTTTTAGTAATATTCCAGCCATATCACGGCAGCGAACAGCAGAAAAGGACTTAACACACTGTACCCACGTGGGGAATCGAACCCGGGTCTTCAGCGTGTCGTGGGGACGATTTAAATAGGCTACCCCCGCGCCCCGGGCCGTGCCAGAAGCCAAGGGTGCGGGTAACGCCTGACCTCATATCTCATGTGGGAAGTTGACGACATGCATTGAGGAACGGAAACTAGCTTGTGGGTCAGGTTCGAACCCGGGTTTCACCTAGATTCTGTTGCTAGGTTTGTCAGCAACAGGGGGCTACCCCTAAGGGGAAAACGTCTCAGACAAGCATCACTTCTGGCTTGACCAGTATCGAACTAACACTTTGGATTATCGCTGCAATAGTGTTCCCAGCGGCGTTAACCCACACCCAATCATGCCATGATAACGTTTGACGTCATTACATCACAAATGACGTTATGCTCCGAGTTCTCGGGTCAAGATATCAGAGCCGATATCAATATTTTCCATTTCCTTCAGGTGCCCTCTTATCTCCAGTTAAATCTTTACGATTACTGCCAGGTCTTTGAACTAACGTCGCTACTAGAGAACGCACGTTACGTGACGTCATACGACGGTTTTCCGTTACACAATCATCTCGTGGCCGCTCTTTAATTACTGCTCAAATGCCATAATGGATTCCGCAGCACACAAACTTTATTGTCCTGAGTTCACTCACAAAACACACATGGATGGGGAAAAAATTAAATCAGGCATTCTAATTTTCGATTTTTATAACACCATTAATAAACTTGCAAAAGACAGTCACAAAGTCTGGAAAAACTCTAAAAATGTCTATTGTTTATTTTAAAGGTGAATTAATTCTCTGTCTGGGGCGACACAAAGATAACACGCCCGTAACTGATAGTGCTGTTAATGATGCGACGTCATTATCTGAATGTCTGCTGGGTTGATCTTTTGATCTCTGACTTGGTGCTATTGACTCATAGAACGCGGTCCGTTTTAGTACTCCGATAATCCAAGCAGGCCCGTTTGCAGTCGGGGTGCAATTATTGACACAGTCTGGGAATGGCATTGTAAATGATGGAATAGGAGATCGTGAGCAGAGATATAACTGTTGTAAGTGCTTGTAAATGCCACTCAAAGTTTTCGTTAGAAGCTCCATTTCTTTCAATTATTTATATAATGCATCTGTGTACTGACAAAAATAGACTATCAGTGTAGTTATTTTGAGTACAATGGACTTGTACATGAAGTACGTTTGCTGCACTTATATGCGACACTATTAAAAAGATGTGAGTGTTTGTTTGCTGTGGAACGCTGTACTCAGCAGTATTCTAGCTTTGAGACCGCTTAAATAGTCTACCCGCACCGAGTAACCTACACGTGTTAGAAACATTAATACACTTAATTGTGTAATTTACATGTCCTGGAGACAATCCAAAACATAAACCCGTACAACAGCAGTGGTACGGTGCTGGCAAACTTTGAAACACAATCACAGCGATTCGGGATTCGAACACTCACGGATCTTTGACCAAGGGACGCAACTCTGCAAGGCGAACATCGACGCTTTGACGACCGGGCCACCCGTACGCTGACAAAACTTCCTGATTGGATATTAAACGCTGAGTGTGTTATCTTATTGCTATCCCATTACAAACAGCCGGTAAATGACCTGTATGCACCCATCCACAATTCAGTGGCATTTACGGTGACTAACAGGAACCATTCAGGAATTATATCATAATATTATTAATTGCTTAAATATTCGGACACCAGACTAAACTGAGAAACAAAGGATGATATACCAGTCTTATATTTGATTTTAAGTTAAAGGATATATGCAGTAAAAATCTTAAATCAACTAATTTATTAAGCATGTAAAACAAATATCTTGAAAATGAAATGTGTATGTAAAGTCAACGTTTGTAACCAGAAACCTTAAAAAACTATTTGTGTTCCGGAAACGACACTATATCCCCAAAATGTAGTCACAACTCACGGACTTCCACTTTTAAGAATAAAATTTTAATTAAAACTTAATTAAAAATTTTAATTTCAATAATGAAATAAACATAATACACAACAGTTGATGTGTATTTAGACATCCTATATATGAACATCAATAAATTTGTATTTCAGAACAAATTTACAACATATGGCACGGACAATTCGCTGGCATATCTAATTTTTTACCCAGTTTCTTTCTTTCATAAAAATACCTGCCACAGTTTACTTTTTACAAAATATTTACGTGAGATGATAATTAGATACTATTTGGCTTAATCAAATTATTCAATAGTTCTTTCACTTTTCAATGACACGAAACATTAAACCCAATATACATTTCCGCCCCTGTTAATTATCGGTTTGGTTGTTTCCTCCAACAAGGAGATTTGTCAAATTATTTTTTCTTTTCAATTACAAGCAGTCGAAGTTATCACCGATGACTACTCTCTGCACGATACATATTACTCATTCTCTATTAAGGGCGTCAGCTCTCAGTCACAAGTACTCAATCTCTTCATTGAAAAAATCATATCATTGGGGTTCAGCAAGGTCTTCGCAACCAGGCGTGTAGCAAGCCATTTTTTTCGTGTAAGCCAGATAGGTTGCAAAGCTTTACATTTAAATAGTATTGCGGGCTTATCCAACCTTTTTAGCAACAATCATGTGTACGCCCGGGCTTTATAATGGTAGCTTCGCCCCTGGCCATGTCAACCATCTACAGAGTGGACAACACAATGGGAAGTTGTCTCGGGTTATGTGTACGATAAAAGCGCCAAACTCTCCCCACATACATAGGACATGTCAGTAACATCAGAGTCGATAAATAATTCCGACATTATCATGTTTGTTTGTTGTTAAACGCCGCACTCAGCAATATTCCAGCTATATGGCGGCAGTCTGTAAATAATCGAGTCTGGACCAGACAGTTCAGTGATCAACAGCATGAGCATCGATCTTCGAAATTGGGACGCGATGACACTGCTTGTGGTTGTTTAACGGTCTGACATTAACTGAATTCAGTCAAGGCAATCCACATTGATCATTGGTGTCCTCCCATTTGTGAGAACTCCCAGTTGTGAGACACATTAATTATGGTTCAGTGCACATAGGTGGTGTTTCCACATCCCTACAATGAAAGTGGGATCAGCCCAGCCCAGTACCCACAGGAGGCATAGTTCATTGAATATTTTATTTATTCAGAAGAATATGTAATTATGATAACACATTTTTATTGACTATTATAGAGTTTGAAAGTCATTTTGGTTTAAACATATTTTATTATTATTTATGAAAATGAATTGGGATTGGTGAAGTATTACTGTTTATGTTAACACCGCTCCCATGCAACATAAAATATAAATTGAAATGGAGGATGTGATGTCATCGATATTGACTATTGCATAAATATATTTTTAAGTACATATACATGTAAATATATACAGATTACATCAAATACAACTATTCTCTAAGTAGTCATAATTAGACACTTTCAGTTGTGTGTGTCTAACAATCTATTGTAGGAATATAAATCAATCACGAGAAGGTTGAGTTAATTTCAGTATTTCCCTGTGAAAATTTGAAGGTTGTGTCTTGATGATATAATCGTGGACGGATTCAACTATTTTCTGGTTTACACAAGGAGTAAATTCTTTGTTTCCGTTCAAAAAATTATCCAGGTTATAACGGGTAGTTGATATCCACAAGAGCAACATGCACTGTCTATTAAATGTCTGTTATACTTATCGGCGTTTGGGTCGCTAGATCCGAGCCTGAGGCAGCAATGAACGTTTTGACAAAAACAAGAGCCATAATTAAGATCAATATAAATCTTGTTTTCGTTTTTTTTGTAATTAGGTTTTAATATTCTTTGAGACTGAATGACTCTTTGGAATTTGGTAGGGCATTCCATAAATTTATTGTGTCGGGTAGAAAGGGTTTGGCATAAGGGGCATTTCGACTGTAAATTTCAGTGTTGTTTCAGAGTTATTTCTTAAACTATAGCTTGTAGTTTCGGAGACGGAGTAAATCTCAGTAGGTAAATTAATTTCTCTTTGATCACAAAGTTACCTACACAAAGTGTTTAATTATCAAAGACATTTACCTGAGTATGTTAATCAATTTATCTTATAAAGTTTCATTAAGTTACCTCCACAAGATTCAGTTACATAACAAATCAGTAATTAGCTAGGGTGAATCCATTCTATCAGACAGGGGAGTATGGTGTGTTTTCGTTGTTAATTACCTACTCCACTGTCTCATAACTGGGAGTCTCACAACTGGGAGTTCTCACAAATGGGAGTAGACCAGATAATTCGATCTGCACAATTTAGACACGATGGTCTGACAAACAAGTCAGCGAGACTGACCACCTGCACCCGATCCCGTTAGTCGCCTCTTACGACAAGCATGGGTTGCTGAAAATCAATTCTAACCCGGATCTTCGCGGATCCGACTGTAGCATGAGTATGTGGTTATGAATTACAATCAATTCGCGAAAAGGTGAGCGACTGATACTCCATGTATGGTGAAAAAACCTGGAACTGCATCGGACATAATTTTCGTCACTGACAAAGGATGGGCTCTGATAGCCTTGTTTGGTCTCATGCAACATTTTTTGTGCTTAGGAAAACTTTGAAGTAATAGTATAACTGACAGACTTGTTCCAGTGATAAAATCTTGCTGTTTTCTTATAACATTTAAGTGCGTTTAAACACACAACACGATGATCATATGCAGGCGAGGTACAAGGAGCGTAAAGGGCTGATTCCTCAAACTGAGAGTGTGAAGCCCATTTCGGGTGTCCCCCGCCGTGATATTCCTGGAATATTGCTAAAAGCGGCGTAAAACTAAACTCACCCACTCACTCAAACTGAGACATCACTGTCTGTTCCTTAAATTTAGTTCCTGTTCCAAAGGTCAATGACCCTATCTTAACGACTGGTCACGGTGAAGCCACTTGTTCTGCTGACCAATATTTTTGAATGTATATATCACGCGATGTTCTCACGAAAATACTTCCTTATCACGCAGATCCTTACACGTGAGGTTGAACTTAGCTATCAAGCATTGCTGAACAGACAATATATATGCGTGTGCGTGCGTGCGTGCGTGCGTGCGTGCGTGTATACGTGCGTGTGATTGGACCGCACCCATGTCCACTTGTTTGCCCCAAGGCACTCCAACCCCCTCAATCATTTAATAGCACATGTCGAAAACACGACCTACAAAGTGGCTCTGCCTGTCAGCTTTAAACAAGAACTCTTCCATCACAAAAATAAATATTCTCCGCCAGGAAATTAAAGGATGTTCATGAGATATCATCAAGGGACTGCACGCTTTATTCTCCTTCAGCACGCTAACAAACACTGTATCTTTTTAATGAAGCCGAGAATACGATCTTCTGAAAACCATTTATAATATTTTACAATAATGATGTATTTGATATAAACTTTTTAACGTGCATGTTGAAGTCTTAAGTGTATATGTGCTCCTTCTATTTCTAAAGCTTCTTCATCAATGTTGAAATGACTGCTGAGTCAAGAAATATGTAAGAAAATGTCTCAAAACAATCTCCTGTTTAAGATAAGGTGAAAATTGCAATTCCATTATATTGTGTTAGCGGTAAAGTCCTTTTAAAATATTATTTTCGAAAGAATTTATTGACCCCTTGGCCTAATTAGTCATAGTTTGCTCTACTAAGAACAGATGGTCGGTGTTCGACCCTCGCATTCGACCTGATTATTGTGATTTGTCAGCACCACTGTGAAAAGCCTGACTTACTTCGGGATTTCCTCAAACGCCCAGGTGACAGGTGTTGTTTCAAACGGCGCAATACTTGTGTATAAGAATACGAATTCACAGTACGAATTTTCCTATTCAGCATATGAGGGCACGTCTGACCACGTCTGCGGAAGATTTGTCTCCCCTGTGTGGGTTCGACCCACGGTACGATTATGTACCCGATTATGAACCCTTATTCGTGTATTTTTCCAAAGTTGTACACGTTTGAGATTCCCATTCCTTCGGGAGTTTCTCCCATATTAAACATACACGCCTTTATACAACAAGAATAATGTTATAAGCTGCACTCGCACACTATCCAATTGCGTTCAACGATTTATCAATGGTTTGACGATACCTACATCAGAATCTAATTAAGAGCTTTTCTCAGAGTTAGTTGTACATAAAAATCTATACACCAACCATCTTAACACACACTGTGTTTAATACATTGTCAAAACATCAATTGTTTCGATAAAGGGAATATGTATTTGTCTTAAGCAAGTATATATTACGTATTACATTAGGATGTGTTCGGTTAAAACACGAACACGAAATACCTCTCAGTACCAATATATATGGATCAAACGCAACACAGCCGATATTGAGATCTACAATGGCTACATCAACAGGCTGTCAGTATGTACCCCTAGTGTTTGTCTTAGACATAGAAACACGCGGTATTAAGTGCACGTGAACTAAACGTAAATTAAGCGTGAAGTAATTAACATCCCTTTCCCCTTCCGACGATGTGAAAGTCGATGAGTGATATATAATTCGGGGTCATTGGTCAAGCGGTCAAGCACCTACTGTCTGAACATGAGTTGATGCGCGTACTCAAAGGTTACCGTCAAGCTTATGTACTGTTCGGAAGGTGCCGTGAATGTCTGGGTGGAACTGAGATTCGTGAAGCCATGCTTGTCGTGAGGCAGGTTGTCAGGCTCACTCACTTGGGTGATGCATGTCATCGGATGTCAGTCGTGTGGATTAGTTCTCATGATGTCAATCACTGGATTGTCGGGTCCGGACTTAAATATTTACACACTGTCATATCTCTAGAATACTGCCTAACAAGAAACAAAAAACATACAAATAGAGATAAAAACCTGGTTGTGAGTTTAACTATTAGCCGCTGCTGGATTTGTTCCAGCCATCTCGGAGTAGTCTAGTGGTTAAAGCGTTCGCTCGCCACGCCGAAGACCCGGGTTCGATTCCCGAAATGTGTACAATGAATGATGCCTATTTCTGATGTCCCCTTCCGTGTTATTGCTGGATATCCGTGAAGGTCCGGGTTAGAATATTGATCTCCAGTAACCCATGCTTGTTGTAAGAGGCGACTAAAGGGATCGGGTGGGCAGAATCGCTGACTTGGTTGACATATGTCATTGGTTCCCAATTGTGCAGATCGATGCTCATGCTGTTGATCACTGGATTGTCTGGTCCAGACTCGATTATTTACAGACCGCCGCCATATAGCTGGAATATTGCTGAGTGCGGCGTAAAACTCACTCACTCACTGTTATTGCTGGAATATTGCTAAACGTGGTGTAAAACTAAACTCACTCACTCACTCCAACTATCTCGAGACCCAAGACAAACAGATATAAGCTTCGAAAGTGACGATCCACAGCTTAAATTAATTCTAATGACATACCTAACACGTGTAATATAGTCACTCACGTGTTTGTGGTATAAACGATCGCTATATAGTGGCAATAATCATAAACGCATCATTATTTTCAGCTTATCACGCCTCGGTATAAATACAATTGACATTTCGATTTCCTAAACTTCATTCAAGATATAGATTCATACTCGCTTTCATACAAAATAGATATTATGAACTGGGTGTGTTTCTGAACCTCACGCCTCGGTATAAATACATTTCGATTTCCTAAACTTCATTCAAGATAGATTCATACTCGCTTTCATACAAAATAGATATTATGAACTGGGTGTGTTTCTGAACCGTAAGTGTCATACGTCATGAATAAATTATGATCTATTCAGAATACGTATATATACAAGGAAGGACGCAAGGTTAATAACATCTTTATCATATAAGGTCATTTTCACAACGATCGATGTTTAAAGATTACATATACTCTAGGGGGGTACAAATAAATAAATCACTAATTGGCATCGTTATAAATGAAACCCCGTCATTAAAACTACTCATTTCGATCTTTAATTAACTTAAATCGACTTTTTGACAACAGTGCACAATTCTCACCCGCGAACGAAAGTTCAACCAATCAGAGCGGCGCGTCTCTGTGACGTCATGTGAGGAATAGCTATGAGGGCCGATGTAGAATTCATGTACATTTCAGGGGGTAAATTATCTTGTTTACGTGACAACTGTTGTGAAAAATGAAAGCTATATGTTCTCACAATCTACTGTCATTTAATTTTGTCTCCTGCTTTGCCTAGTTTCCGAGTTACAACTTGTTTTCATAGACGACTCTGTCAAAATCGCTTGGTGCCTTATTTGTTCGAGCCAGGCGCTAGTGATAGTGAAAACGATGATCAGCCTCGCTCATCACGGTTACGGTTAATTTCTTCAACCTAAACAGTGCGACATTAGGAAGGATGCATGAATGAATGAATTTAGTGTTCCGCATAAGACTAACCACAAATCTTTCATATGTAATGGTTAAAAGAGTTAAAAAACCAAAGTTTATTTGTTCTTTAAAGGGTAGTTTCAGTCAATGATGTAACTGTAGAAAGCGTCAATGAATACATTGTGTGAGTGAACCGCCATATTCATCAAATAGTACCTAGTGTTGTACAGCCATTCTTGTTTGAGGAAACGCACCTGGAAAATCCAACCTGTACTGTTGACAACAAATAAGATTTGATTAATTAAGCAGGTACTGCATCGATGTATTAGTCGCACGTCGCACCCGATACCTTCTTTACTGGACTATTACATCAAATCCATAACGCTATCAATTATAACAGAAACATGATTTACAAAATAATCCATAATGTGGATCATGTTTAATGTTAGATAAACATGTCAATGTGGATGCTTGGAGTGAAACAGAATACAGGCCACTACAATCGATATACATAGTTCGATCTATATATACACTGTACTGTATGCATACTGATGATCCGGTTACGAGAAAATGCTATTGTGATCAACCTTCGAAATAATCGCCGACCCGGAGGCCCAGCGCCTTTTGTTATTGTATCGGGCCGGCAGTTTCAAATATGTGCAGGCCCTCGTGGCCTTCAGTAAATTATCTGTCGGTTTTTTTCAACTGGAATCATTCCCATAATTGTTTTCTGTATTAACGTTGGGGAATCATCCATGACCTATCATGTTACTCTAACTTACAGTTTCACTTCCTGGTATGTCAGCGCTTTGCGCATAGAAATGTCAACACCAGTTTTTAACAAATAAAAACATCTCTCTGCCCCATAGGCTTTGTTAATTGATTTTGTAGAAACTGTGTGAAACTGTGTACAGTGTAGTCTGTTTGTTTTTATTAGTTTGACTTAAACAAAATGGGCCAGGAGATTTCATTCAGGCGGCAGCAGGCCCTGGTGGCCAACTGGCAAATTAAAGTATTGCAAACACTGATCGTGATGCAAATTTTGATCCGAGATTAGTCACATGGGCTGTGGTTGAAGAAATATCTGCCAGTCACGTATTGATGAAGAAATTAAATACACAAGCATCCTCATCCTTGATTCGGCATTTCCATATGTTACACTCACACTGTCCCTCTCTTAGAAGGCTGCTTTCTGTCACAATAACACTGTCCGTTACAAATTTTTTAATTCTAAATCATTAAAAATAATATGCAAAGCATACATATTATGAAACAAAGAGAGTAACGGACAATGGTTGTCTGAGTGTATCTGAAACTTGATGTGATATTATACACGTGTTGCACATGCGTGTAAGGGGAACTGGGGGAACTGGAACACCTGCAGCATCTGCCCTAATGCAGTGACCATGCTTCGGCTTAATGAGTTCATTGTGTTTGTTGGTGTGAATGTAACAGGTAAGTTCTCACAGTTAGCGTGAACACCACTGGATACAATGTGGCATGCATTGAGGATTAAGTACACACGTGTGATCACCACCTACCAAACAATAACATCAGTCTGAATCAGTGTTCATTAACTGTATAGTGTAGTGTCAAGGCAAATTAACGCATATTGTATCCATTAATTTCATCTCACATTGAACCCGTTTGTATTGTGTGTTCAGTCGCATAAACGGTAAGAAGGGGCAGATGAAACTTGATATGATTATTTTAACAATAGAAATGTTGTGTTTCTAAGGATATTTATTTCATAATGAAATGGACTGGCAAATAAGTCATTTCCTTATCTTAATGACAGGTTACAGAGGAATGTGTACAATAACAAAATGACATGTGACGCTTTGTTTTAAAATATCGATTTACGTGGTGTAGGTTCATGTTGTTTCAACGTCTGATTTAATTTCGTGTTGGTCATGTTATTTTTTGTTTGCTACAAGTTCAAACTAATAAATTGTAACGCCTGATCTAGGTTCGTGGTGGTCGTGTTATGTTATGTTTAATTTGCTTTAACACATGTTATATTTGGGATTACACTTTCTCAGTAAAGTACAGATTCTAGTACTTGTCGAATTGTTACGGTGCTTGGCGCTCTGAACAAAGGAGGTAAAACAAAGACTAGTCGGCTCTCAGTGGGCTAGCACGATATAACCTGCACGACCAGGGGCAACTACACTGTATGAGGGCAATAATCGTGAACGCTATGTAATCCCCATTTCACAACACCCCATCCCGATGTCGTTAGAAATGTAGAGTCCATATCTCGGTTTAAGCAATTGATTTGCAGAGAAATTAAGCTTTCTTCAAATTTATGTCTCTGTAGTGCTTCTCACACTGTGGCTCCATACTAGTGAAGTACACGCTTGCTGTTTATTCATACTATTTTATTGATAGGTTGGTTGTATATTCATTCAACAGTACTTGCAGTTTCCGTCAGGGATGCGTACTTAGTCCTTTATTATTTTTAGACCATTTTCACCGAGGTATCACACAATAGTTACTTCTATTATCGACAGACATTATTCTTATTTCAGATACTTCTAGAGGTGTACAAAAGCACATTAACATTTTTATGATAGGCATGTGGAGGACATTCCAAATGTGAAGCATCAGTGCCCAAAATGATTTCCAATACAACTGCTACAATACGTTCCAGAGTTTGGCTTTCAGTCGGACAATTGACTTGCACTTGCGTGTGTTTGTAACGATTGCCACCGATAGAGCTTGATACGCTCATAATCTTTGCGAACACCTGGCATTGTCACAATTTGAGAGTAATAATAAAGCACATGCCCCTGCTATAGCCGGGCAGAATAGCCTCTGCTTTTAGCAGCGATCTCACGTGATTATGGAATAGTTTTTAGCATATATTATTAATGTTGATTTCAGTTATAGTATTCAGTACACATGCACTTTTAGCTTTCAGCTGCTGATAGTTTTCCTTTGCCTCATCCTGATTATAATCTCACGTGATTATGGAATAGTTTTTAGCATATATTATTAATGTTGATTTCAGTTATAGTATTCAGTACACATGCACTTTTAGCTTTCAGCTGCTGATAGTTTTCCTTTGCCTCATCCTGATTATGATAAAATAAATTACGCATTTTCTGTTAAATTCAAGCTAACACTGTACATAAGTGAACACCAAAATGTTCCATTGTAGAAAGTAAGAAGAATCACAGACTAATGTTTACAATGAACCACCGTAACCAACAATCAGATGAAACAGACCGGAACAAGACTCAGAAAACACCTTGGACAAAAAAGGGTTCCCTCTAAAATCATCCCTAAAAGGGAAGTTATCGGTTTAAGGAGGTACCTATGGAATTTTGTTGCGTTGTTATCATATTTTACTAGCACCAATTTGATAGCTCTATCGTAAGCGTTGTTTTCAGTAAAATAAGTGTAATGTGTAAATAAGTGTAATGTGTAACTCGCACCTATAAAGCAAAACGGGTAAATCATATAAGTAAACTACGGAAATAACGAACACGTGTACAACAAACTCACGGACACGAACTGGGTTTGTTCGCACCATTTGTTCTATTAATTCTATACATGCGTATAATGAACGGAAATCAGTAGTTCCTTTGAGTTCGTTACAACCGTAGTTTACTGCATCAGATTCTCGAGGATTTGGTCGTGGTTTGATTGCCATATTTGTTTTGAAAAGCTCTTGAATTACCGTCATTAATCACCTATAAATATTAAGCACCTTCAAGAGGAAACCAAATATCAGATCCCGTTACATAGATAATTGTACAGTCAGCTGGTCAAACAGTACCGAAAATTGACACACACGGTACAAGTCTTCATGACCCTTCTTTATCTTTTAGACAGATAGTTCATCTGTACACGCGTCATAGTCAGTGGTACCCTGGAAACAATTTATGATTGATGATGGTCAGAAATAGTCCCAATAGGTGTTTACTTAGGCATTTATCAATACGTGTTCATTGTTGTAGGCTCTTGGTGTATTGGCGGACCGATGGTGTGTGTCGTGTTGCGCTGTCATCCATCACTGAAATGTCGGGTTACAGAAGCGACCGGTCCAGCACTTAGTATTAATCACATTGTCTTTACCTGGCTAATAACTTCATTGTAATATATACCTTTGCTTTCATTCTGCCTTCCCTGTAACGACTGATTAAACAACCGTTCAATTTGTACAGGACGCATCACAGCCTAATACTAGCGCCATATTTGATTGCGGAAGCAATTTCTACCGTGGTTCTCTTTTACGTGGAGAGAAAGCCAGGTAAACGCTTCTGCGGATTTATTCGCCAATTACGCATTCGTAAATTGTTGGAACGACATAAGTGCAAAAGAATCAGGAATATGGATCCCATTTACGGTCAACTGCTTTGGTGGAATCTCCGTGCAGACTGACCACGGTTTATTGCCGGTTCCCAGATCAGAATTAAGACCCGGATGTTCTGTTGGTAATACGAAAATGACAATTGAAAACAAATCACGGAAAGTTGGGTTTTTTCACCACTGTTGACGTAGGTGTGCATGTTTCGACGTAATTGTCGAGACACAAATAATTTGCTTCTGTTTGCGTTTGGCAAGGCTATGGGAAGATGTTAGTTTACATGGACATAACGTGTGCCTATTGGGTGATGAGAGCCATGACATCAGATATAACTGGTGTTATCAATGTTTCCAAATATTTTAGGGGCGGTGGGGTAGCCTAATGGTTAAAGCGTTGGCTCGTAACGCCGAAGACCCGGGTTCGAATCCCCACATGGATATAATGTGAGAAGCCCATTTCTGGTGTCCCCCGCCGTGATGTTGCTGGAATATTGCTAAAAGCGGCGTAATACCAAACTCAGTCAGTCAGTCAGTCCAAATATTTTACAACACGGTTAAGACACGCCGGGACCATCCGGGAGAGAAACAATTGATTCAACAGGGAAAAAGATTCTGCGCCTCTGCCTGCCTTCTCAAAATCTCTTAAAGATACGAAAGGTTTATGGGGGACTAAAGAACGTAACATACCCGTGACGATCCTGATTAGAATTGAACTCATGCTTGTCGTAAGAGGAGACTAGCGGGATCGGGTGGTCAGACTCGCTGACTTGGCACATGTCATCGTGTCCTGATTACAAAGGTCGATGCTCATGTTGTTAATGATTGGGTTGTCAGGACAACACTCGATTATTGACAGATTGTCGTCATATAGCTGGAATATTGCTGAGTGCGGCGTTAAACAACAAACAAATAAACAAAGTCGACCCATGCAGCCGACAACATACACATGCTGAAACCATCCAGCCCCTGACACCATTGCGAGCAATACTCGACTCGAAAGTCGAGATGTTGTTATACGAAGAAGTATCTGTGGTGTAAGGTGACACATATATCAGACAGATCACAAAACAGACAACCAATCCACGTTTTAGTTGACAGAGGACAGAAGTGAGTTATTCAACCCTGATTCGCAGCAAGAGTTTAACACGTGTATATGTTACTGGTGCTGGGAAGCGGTTGTAACGCATAAGCAGACCCTATGTGATATACTTGACCCTGTGGTAACCTTCTGGTTCCTCAGTCCTACCTGACACTGTTTGAGGTTGTTTAACGGTCTGTCATCAATTAAATTCATTCAAGAAAATCCAGATTGCGATAATACAATATGCACAATTTAGACACGATGGCGTCTGACAAACAAGTCGGCACGCCTGACCAGTCGATAGTTAGTCGGATCATACGACAAGCATGGGTTCCTAATCCGGATCTTCACTGATCCCACAAGAAATCACTGGTTATATACCATGTGTGGCATCACGTCAAAATAGGCCTCAGTGCATCATATCGAGATGACATGACAGTTTGAGTGCAAGACCTTCTACACCCAACCTTATCGTAGGTTGTATATTTCTAAGGAAGCTGAGATTGCAGTTTGAGTGTGTTTGAGCCATTAACCGGAGTATCAATAATAGAACGGCGTGAGTATTTATATGTAGGTCTGGATGTTATTATATAAATGTGTATTCATGATTATTAATGATTCGATAACAAAGGTTCATACCTACCTCGAATTCGGCTACTGCCTCCACCCAGACGCTCTCCTGGCCGCTGACCAGGGTCAGTCTTGACCAACTGAAATGGAGCATCGTCTCCAACAGGAACGTCGACATGCCTGTATACGTGCCCGTGGTCCTGAGGAAGGTTGGATAGTGTTCCTTATTTGACAGCACGTCACTCTCACAGCCGAAACTGACAAGGGGGATTCCCCACTTCCCGGCCAGCCGGCCCGTAGACAGACACACGTCATTACAAGAAGGCCCTGTGGACAAACATGCTTTTTTAAATAGATGTCATGCTTAAGGTTTGCACTTTTACTGATCACAAGGACCTCGTGAAGATCCCTGTATCCAGCATTTTGTTTGTTTGCTGAATAAAGCAGCACTCAGCAATATCCCAGTTAATTCTATATGATGTCGGATTGTAAATAAAACAAGTCAATCCAGTGATTGGAGTCAATCATCGATCTACGCAACTGGGATACAATGGCATGCATCTTGTGAGAAGCATGGGTTGCTGGAAACAAATTGTATACCGTATCTTCAATGGTATGGTCTTCGAGAATCCATGCTCGGTGACTAGCCAGATGTTTTGAGATGCATGTTGTCGCTATTATATTGCGTGGATGTTCATGCTCCTAATCACTTGATTGTCTTTGCAACCACCACCACTAACAACAACGACGACGACGACGACAAACTGATTACAAGGTTTACACGTTCACTGGACGTGGAGGACAGTCTCGAATAACGGAAGGACCAGTGATTTGCTGTATAAGACAAAGAGCAATATAACAGCCATATTATGTCAGTTTGTGAAGCATTGATGTAGATATATGGAGGGCCAAGTTGTTGACGCACTTCCTCGGTTCGCCGAAGACATAGGTTAGAATTTTAAAATAGAGTGTGTGAATCCCTTTCTCGGTTTTCATAGTGAGTGAGTGAGTGAGTATGGTTTTACGCCGTTTTTAGCAATATTCCACCAATATCACGGCGGGGGACACCACAAATGGGCTTCACACATTGTGCCCATGTGGGGAATCGAACCCGGGTCTTCGGCGTGACGAGCGAACGCTTTAACCACTAGGCTACCCCACCGCCCCTCGGTTTTCATAGACGTAATACTAGTGGATTTATACGAACTGGCGCAAAATCCATATGAACAAATTTTGTTGTCAGTTGCGCATTGTATATATATGTAGGGGAACCATTTGGCCTGATAAAAAAATGATCATCAGCAAGAACAACGTCGGTGCATGGGAGCCACTTCATCGCTTAACAGATATAGTTTATCATTCAAGGCGTCCCCTGTTCTCAACCCAATAAGGGCGGTGGGTAGCCTAGTGGTTAAAGCCTTCTCTCATTATGGCGAAGACCTGGTTCGGTTCACTACATGGGTACAATGTGTGAAGCCCATTTCTTGTGTCTCCCGCTGTGATTTTACTGGAACAATGCTAAAAGCGGCGTATAAACCACACTCTCCCACTCAACACATAGGCAACATATTTATAATACATTATGTATATGTTGTGTCACTATACCGCTATCATGCACTTTGCAAATAGATTCTAACATGACTGACAACTCACCATACCATTAAGCCACATAAACGTTATTTCACTTTGACTCCTACCCAAGTTCTTCTTGATCTTATCAAAGCTTTGAAAACATGACACCAAGATGATGCCAAGTAAACATGCATTTCAGTTATTTGAACGTATAATCAATCACGAACTGACAGAATATATTTCGTTTATGTTTATGAAGCACTTAAAACACATGAAAAAACAGATCACATGGGTATAGATTACAGCGACCTTTTAAGTTTTAAGGAAGTCTGGTTTTCTTGAATGCAAACTTTGAAATATATAAAAATGGAATGCATAAATGCTGGGTTCCAGCATCATAGCTACGACACATTCGTGAGTGAGTGAGTTTAGTTGAGAGAGTTTGGGTGATTGAGTTTTCGTGAGTGAGTGAGTGAGTTGAAATAGTGTAAGATAGCTCTGGTTTCAGGAATTCGTTAGGTTGTGACTTATGGAGTATGTTTTTTCCGGCCATTTGCATAAATATTCCAGCAATATATAAGTGGAGGAAACCATGAAAATACTTCGATCATAGCATCGATCGTGCCAGTCAAACCTGGATTTGTGGCGTGACGAGCGAACACCTTAACCTCAGGACTACCCCATCTCCTGATAGAGAAGTGTTACTGGATAGTGATGGCTCGGAGTGAGTGAGTGAGTGAGTTTAGTTTTACGCCGCTTTTAGCAATATTCCCGCAATATCACGGCGGGGGACACCAGAAATGGGCTTCACATATTGTACCCATGTGGGGAATCGAACCCGGGCCTTTGGCGTGAATAGCGAACACTAGGCTACCCCACCGCCCGTGGTGTCTCGGAGATATCGGAAATTCAATACGCCCTAACCAGGGTATCGGGAATTTCAGCGAGTATCCATCAAATCAACCGGATATAATTATACACGTGGGGTATCACATTGCCGCTAGCTTTCCGACATCTTGACGCAAATGCAATTTCCAAGGAAAACATGCACCTGACTGAATCCCCGATTCTATACAAATATCGTTTCTCTGTTAATGGCGGGTATTGATTCTATATGATCACGCATTCTGAAAAGGTATCGTTCCGAATCTGCTTGCATTTCTAAACTAGGATGTCGCAACTGTGATTTACATCTGGGATTCATATCTGGGAACCGAATGTACTGCCAATTTAATTGATGCTAGGTTAGACGGGTACAGTGAAATTTCCAGGTAAATTGTACTGGTTGCAAAGTCTGCGGATAAACGTCTCAAAGGTCAGCTAAATGTCTCTTCAAATATGTAGAAAGGCATTGTGGGTAGAGCCTCGGTCTGGTTTGTTTGTTTGTTTGTTGTTTAATACCGCACTCAGCAATATTCCAGCTATCTGGCGGCGGTCTGTAAATAATCGACTCTGGACAAGAAAGCCCAGTGATCAACATCATGAGCATCGATCTACGCAGTTGGGAACCGATGACATGTGTCTTCCAAGTCAGTGAGCCTGACGGCCACAACCCGTTAGTCGCCTCTTACAACAAGCATGGGTTACTGAAGATCAATATTCTAACCCGGATTTTCACAGGTACAGTTTCAAGTAAATGTGCAAGTGTTTAATTAGTCACGAAGACAAACAAAATCATCTCTTATCGCTCTTGCCGCCATAGCAAGCAACAGCAGTGATAATTGTTACCAATTGTTCCCATATTTAGGCCCACGCGAAATTTAGCCCATTGGCTAAAATATGTTATTTTTCGTATTTAAGCTCATGGGCTTAAAATTGGATTTAATGTTTGGGTGTTTAGAGTGACGTCCCTTTTCAAACGCATGGCGAACCTCGACGTTTTTAACTTTAGTGGTGCCTCTGTGAGGTTATCACGTTTACAGAACATTTTAGACACCGGTTACATGGCAGTTATTAGTGACAGAAATTGATCATCTTAACCCCTATGATGTGCATGCAGTTAAACTGAACCATGTGGTCATTCAATTTTAAATTTATAGACCAGTTTCCTGATAAAAGAGTTTTAAAATAACCCCGATTCTTTTATTTTATCAACATATTGCGCATTTTCGAACTTAAGCCCTGGGCTTAAATATGGTTAAAATATTTTTATCACTAGAACAGTGATTTCCCGTATTTAAGCCCGGGGCCTAAATACGGGAATTCCCAGTAGTGACTACGAGTTACTTTGTGTTAACATATTCCAGGACTATCACAGAAGGGTGTAACAGGACAGGGAAACCGAAATGGCAGAAGGGGCGAAAAGCAAAGAATTTAACCACATGACCACCATATGAATATTTACTCAATGGAAACCGTATTATTCATATAAATTACTATATTTATTAGACTATTGCTCCTGTACCTTTAATCGTAGCAGTAACATTTCTACGCACTTACAATAGTACAAATACGATATTCTCTAAGCGTAAATAGGTTTCAGTTGACAGAGGCTTCCGGTAACCGCTATTACCACACCGTTTGACTTCGTAATATAATATTGTGCATGTTTTCCCGTCGCATTTGCCTTCAAAGTAATAATTACATGAATCGCTTGGTCATTATGTAATTTTCTTCCATTTCCAAGATTAGTTTTAGTCAACTGGAACACGTGTGTCGCCAGGTTATTGAGGACAACAATATCTGTCTGTCTGAAGCTATATCTGATGTTGTGATACATTAAAACGGCATTTGACATGAATCACTTCAGTTAGCTACGGCGGTCAGGTAACCATGTTCCTCAAGTCACTTACATCATTGACGACATGATGTATTACGCTAAAGGTTGAAACTGTTCACTGAACCGTGAATAAGGCTTTTTTTACCATCAACATTTTCGATCTCCAATCACGGCCTCTTGCTTGGAATCCAAGCAAACAATCATTTGATACTAAACATCTTTACCAATCGAAAAGCCGCGACGTTGCACTTCCTCACCCCAATATGTCGTTTAAGACGTTGTAATTACAGTTCCGGTAGATTACTCAACGATGTTCACTCCGCATGTCACGAAATACGAATAACTCGATTTCTTATGATTGCATCGCTAATTGTATTTGTTAGGTTGTTGCTTAACGCCGCACACAGCAATATTCCAGCTCTGAATGGTCGAGCCTGGATGAGACGTCTAAATCTGGTGATTGACATCATAAGTATCGATCAACTCAACTGGGATACGATGACATACATCAACCAACTCAACGATTCTGACCACCAATACCATTCATCGATTCTCACCAGTGTAGGATACTGCAGGCCAATTCTGACTCGGATCATCACGTCTTTATTGACCGCACTCCGAATTGTCATTAGAAGAATTGTCACTGGTCTACAAATCAGTAGATCCATATATGTCTTTCGTGGTAAATCGATACCAAGCTAAATAAAACGATACATAAAACCCGGCGTTAAATATTTAATATTAGGTACCGGTCGTTAGTTGTTGTTTCTTTGTGAGCAATGGTTCACATCTAACCATAAGGTTTAGTAACACAGTCATCGTTGTAAGTGCCGGGTCATCAACCATTATTGGTTCCAGAGACGTATACTGGTTATAAATGGCACACGGGGATACCATGTGAAGTAATCGACACTTGAAGCTCATGGCTTGTCGATTAAAACTAACTGGCATGTACATATGAAACGTAAACACCAGAAAATACTCAGTCTCAAATATCTGGCGAAATAGATTCCATTAGTCGTAAAAGGCAAATGGTTGTGAAACTTGATCAGTGGTCCACTGAAATCAGTATGACACGAACCCGTGAAGATCCGGGTTAGAATTGATCTTCAGTAACCCATGCTTGTAGTAAGAGGCGACTAACGGGATCGGGTGGTAAGGCTTGGTGTCCTGTGGCCGTATGCATATGTCGGGCGTAAATTCTATTCCGGGCGTAAGTAAAATGTGCGCCCGGACGTAACGTTAACCGGTATGCACATAGTAGATGTAGTTAAAGTTACGCCAGTCGTAGCGCTCTATATTTACGCCACCTACCCAGCAGGCGTAAGCCAGGCGTAGCCTTGTAATGGCGGCACAGGATGCCGAGTTTTTTATCAGGCGCACATTTTCAAAAGTTTTTAAAAGTGAACGTTGTGCGAGAATATTGCGCTCGCGTGGTCCTGGATCTGCGTACGGCTATAAAATTACACAGAAATGTAGAATATTTCATTTCATATCCGTTGGTATAAATATAAGTGCGACTACCTCGGCGGTTTGAGAAATAGACATTGCTAAATGTTGTCTAAAATTTTGTTACGCGTTAAGAAACTGTCAATTTCTCCGCTTTTTGTCGTGCACCGATAAAAGCACTCTGCTACGATTTTTTTAATTTGGCATCTTTACAGAAAGTGTGAGCGAAGAAAATACAGCCTGATATCTGAACGACATAAGTGTATATGAATTGGGTTTATGTGCTAATGCATAACGTTAGACGCTCAACATTAAAAATGACTCGCAATAAGTGTCAAAAATGGATTTTCTTCTATGACGTCAACTGACGACAGAGAGGTCATACACGTATAAAAGATAAGGGGGCATAACTGAGTTATTAACGGAGTACTAGCCATATCTTCAAATGTAATGAAATTACTGATAATAATACAACATTTTAGTTGACGTCATGGCTTGTTATATGCATTTTGCGACGTCGGAAAAAGACGACATTGGTTTGCTGATTAGTATATATCTTACCTAAATTCCATTAATTGTATGAAAGGTCTCGGCTTCTATGTCTGAATTTAACACTCTTTAGACCAAACATAAAATGAATGATTTTACCAATTAAATAGTGTCCTGAATATATCAACAATTAGACGGTTTGACTGCGTATTTTTATTGTGAGCAACACGCGCACCTGTTTGGCATCAATTTAACGTAAATGAAAAATAATATTTCACAACACCCAAATATTTTGCAGTTATGGCTACGTGTGCCAATTTCTTATGTAAATATTATTCAAACAATCAAAAACTTTCAAAGAATTAAAAACGCCTACCCTATATCCAGGTATAATATGGTATTGAACAAGGCTAAATGTATACTGAAAATAGTTTGATGAAAAATATCTGAACGATACGCAAAGTATACATCATAATACTGAAAGTGTAATCGGAAGGCTAGGGCGATTGTGTTTACACTTGTTCAACCGACCTTCACCTCAAAGAAATTGTCTAACATGTACAACAATGTTGACGTATGACATCACTACCACCGACCGATTACTTATAAAATGGCGGCCACGCTGACAAGGGTACACAGGATTTTGCGAGGACCCTTCCCTTGATTCAGGGATCGTTTGTACATAAATATGAGATGTAAGTAATCAGAATGATTCTGACTATATGTGTATTGTTATATGTTTTATCGCTTCGTTGTAAGTAAGAGAAGAAGCCAGAAATGCTGATAAAAACCTTTGTCGTTCTGGGGCAGTCATGGCGTCACGCTGCACGGACACTTCGACAATTTCTTATGAAATATCAAATGATTGCATTGCTTCTTTTTTTTAATTTCCCGTTTCTTGCTACGATACTCTTTCCATGCATATTCTAAAGCTATTGAGCCATTGCAAGCAATGAATAGACGGTTGCATGTCGGAAAATTTCAGAAAATGCTACGTAGTATAAAATCGGAATTTTTCTTTCTTTACAAGCGCAGCCTTTCGAGCACAGCGTTCGTTTGGACTTTTGATACTCAATATCTTTCGTTTCATTTTATCCAGACAGTTGATATTGGTGACAAAGACCATTAGTAATATGATTCTAAAATGTATGGGGAATTCAGTGATGCATTTGTCGCAGGTAAATGTGATATACACGTGATGAAATTGGCGTCTCATTACCGTCCTCCGCGAAACGTGATTTTGTAAACACTATTTCATGAAAACCTGATATCAGTGATAATTAATATGCTATTTTTGAAATTCAATACATCTGAGTAGTAATTATCCGATTTGAACATTTGAAAACATACACCAAATAACGTTGTGAATCGTGATTTCGTAATGTGTCAAATATGGCGACATTTATGGTGAAGCCCATTTTGAAAGTCCATGTTATTTCTCCATCAGGATCCATCGGTAAAGTTGGATTTTCTCGGTTTTCTTTGGCTTTCCATGATTACGGTTGCAAGGGATGTACCGCGAAGTTGTTTCGCGCCTTTTACCGGTGGTTTAAAAACGTTCGAAAATCTAAAAATAGCACACCGCGCCTTGACGTAAATCCGTTAAGCCGGGCGTAGTAACGTCTAGGCTTAACCGACGTTGTGCATGACGTGTAAGAGGAGGGCGCTGCTAAGCCCGACGTAGTGTGTTACGCCTGACGTTAGCTACGCCCAACATGTGCATACGGCCACTGGTTGACACAATTGCGTAGATCGATGCTCACGATGTTGATCACTAGATTTTCTGATCCAGACTCGATTATTTACAGACCACCGCCATATAGCTGGAATATTACTGAGTAACAGTGATCATACAGTGTTGGCCACAGAGTAACCTTTTTTAGTTACATGATGGCGTGTCAGATAAAAGCAGACCGGAAATCCCACGCATACAGCTTCCCATAATCAATTAACACTCATATGCGGCTATCAAACGAATTTAATTCAACCACCACATTTCCCCAGATACCTAATGAGTCTTGGCATGCAACCTTATGTCATTTCAGCAGACCAGCCGCATCATCCTTGTCTTGGTTTCTAATGGTTACCATAAATATCTACTTTGACATTGATATATCTTCGGGCTATACTATTACCAAATGAATCAATTCTATATAGGGCGACAGAAAGCCAATAGTCAGTGATATGGAACGATATTTCAGCTGTTCTTTGTCGGTGAGTAAGTTGGGTTTTATGCCGCTTTTTGCAATATTCCAGCAATATCACGGCGGGGGACACCAGAAATGTGCGTCACTTTGTATCCATGTGGGAAATCGAACCCGGGTCTTTGGAATGTGTTAGGGTCAATCAACAGCTTCAATATTCTGTTTTAACGTAAATAATAACACTGCTATCATAGATTACAAAGATAACGTTATCGGTTAAATATAATTACATTTCAAGATGTCATGACGGGGAACAAGAGGTTGACCGCATGAGCATCGAATGACACCCAGTCTCGTTCCACTTTGTATCCCATAAATATTAGGCCTACTGGTTCCATTTCCTACATGGTAATAACATGTGTGGGTCATTTCTGGTGCCCAGTGAGCATATATTGTGGGGAAAATATTGATGAAAGCTGCTTAAAGGGATACTCACTAAATTTCTCTTTTAGTTATATCCAATTAGGTGGCGGTGGGGGTAGCCTACTGGTTAAAGCAAAGACCCGGGTTCGATTCCCCACATGGGTACAATGCGTGAAGCCCATATCTGGCGCCCCTGCCGTGGTATTGCTGGACTATTGCTAAAGGCGGCGTAAAACTAAACTCACTCACTCACTTTATCCCCTTGGGTTTGGTTTGTTTGTTGTTTAACGCCCCACTCAGCCATATTCTACATTTATTACCCACGTGGTCAACGTATGGGTAATTGCATATTAATCCCGTACGTCACACGAGTGTCATATCGCGTTGACCTGTGTCGTAACGACTTGACCTGAAATTCTAACGATTTGATTGGATAACCGATGACCTCTCAATTAGGTCACATTCTGACGTAACTATTTTTTTCATTCATAACAAACACGTGAATTCATTCATTCTACAACTTAAATGCATTGTGGGAATGTAAACATTGCGAACGTTGCCGTGTCGCTGTTTAATTGTGAGTCGAACTGAGACATTATATCCGTCGAAAAACATAAACGCAATGTTTCCACCAGTGATGTTAGCCGAATGAAGCAACTGGAAACCAAGAAACGAGGTGCAACGGAGTAGTTTACTGTAGGAGGCTGTACGAGGCGATTACAACAGACATGCATCGTGACGTCGGTTACCATGGCAGTGACGTCATTAGTGTGACGTCATGCAAAATATTGTACTACAGTACAAAACTCTTCCGCAACCTCTTTATGAAACCGGTTTCGGTTTGAAACCAAAAACATAACAAAAATACGCTATTTTGTCAATTTAAATGCATGTAAGACGTGGGTAATAAATAAAATACCACACTCGGTCTCATTACATACGAATTATACGAAACTCGTGACCTTCCTATGTTATCTGACCTCGCTTTCGCTCGGTCAGATACCATAGGAAGGACACTCGTTTCGTATAATTCGTATGTAATGAGACCTCGTGTAGTATTCTCTATATACTACCCATCAAAAGTTTAGACTCACTAGTGTAAATTTAGCCAGTTACTTCAGTCAACTAGATCGTGCAAAATATTCCATACTGTTTAAAGGTACTGTTTACACATGAACTGATGTATTGTAAAACACATTCGTAACGTTGGAAGATTATTGTCGTGAGTTCAATAAATGAAGAAACTCAGTAAAAATGGCGAATTCTTAACAAAACTTTACAAAACTTATCAAAACCAAAACGCAGCTGTTCATATGCATGATATTTGCACATGCTTTTCAGCAATGAATTGCATAATCCTCATGCAATTCATCTGCATTAGGTATGCAGTTGGTTCCCCCCAAGTTAGTGGAGAAATTCATCTTCGATGTAACCACATATATATACATAACAAACAGTGAGTGCTTTAAGTGAGTTTAAACCTTTGATGGGTAGTATATGTGGTCGCGGTCTGTAAATAATCGACTATGGACAAGAAAATCCAGTGATCATCGTCATGAACATCGATCTACGCAATTGGGATACGATAACATGTATCAACCAAGTCAGCGAGTCTGACCACCCGATCCCGTTAGTCGTTTCTTACGATAAGCAACTGAAGACCAATTCTAACCCGGATTTTCACCGAAGTTTTCACCCGAGTTTTATCCGCTTGGGACTCTGTTGTAGTAATATTTTAATCGGTTTGATTTACGTGGTGAACAGGTGAAGGGATACGGGTCTTAACCTGTGCGGATAGTGTGTCGGGCAAAATGAACCTGAATTGTAACCCATGGTCCCTGGTATGTTTCATATCAGCAACTTCGAAGACTGGCCCTCAACGTGCCTCTGAATTTTCTAATTGTTGAGTGAGTGAGTTTAGTTTAAGACTACGTTTAGCAATAATCCAGCAATATTACCGCAGTGGACACCAGAAACGGGCTTCACACATTGTACACACGTGGGGAATCAAACACCGGTCTTCGGCGTGACGAGCGAACGCTTTAACCGCTAGGCCCTAAATGATGAGAATGTATATCAATGGTACGTACCTATAAAAGCATGGGTGTTCTCGAAGGCAATGGTCCTGTGGGTAACCATTTCCACGAACTCAAAAAGCCCATGTCCAACATCGCAGGTTGTGTCCTCCACGATGAACGAGAAGGTGATGTTCTTCTCTCGTAGTGCGGTGAAGTTGGCGTCGTAGTTGATGCGGTCGATGGAGATGTTGACGGCGGTGTAAATTTCGGGTCCCATTCTCTTTGGACCCGTTATTGGCACTAGGATTCCAAGGTTAATGACGTTTGGGAACACTGACGGTACCATGGCGACAGATACCAAAAGTACAAGAATCTGAGCCATTTAGAATGACATGGATGAAATATAACTAAAAATGATATCTATCGTTGTAGTAGTCTCCGATGTAGCAGTTGTAGTAGTCTCCCATGTCCACTGTCTTCGTGACTGACTGGACACACTGATATTGTTCAATGACATTTGATAATGTCTCCACAGTTGTACGACATATCCATTATCGGGTATATTTTTAGACACACTGACTGGACATTGTCCAATATATCCCAGTACACCACAGCCGGTCCGGACGGTAGCCCTAAGCGAATTCCGACAAACCTATTCCTAGAGAACCCTATCTAATCAGATTCCCCAACTCAGTAAGGCATTAGGTATGAGCCATTTGCAAGTTAGAAAACTATGCTAGAGACCCACCTACCATTTGTTCTGTGACAAGTGAGATCAATACAGCATCACTGCCATTGACCCGGGGGTCATCTCAGAACATCCATTATTTTCAACCAATAGAACATCTGCTTTCAATTTCCATATAACTGTTTGTCATTATTGACATTTGTTTGAGTAGTTGAAAGACGCCCGGGCTGATTTGTTTTATTTAATTGCAAGAAACTCTTATTGTCTATTAAGTAGTCATATGTTACATGAGACAAAGATATTGATGCATTAATGGAATATATATATATGAATTAAAGGAAAAGGCCGAACATGCTCTTGTATTTCAAAGCTTAAAATATCGAAGAGTTATTTTATTATGTTTTCCATCTAAAAACTCTAAAAAGTCCCATTAATGGTACATATAATATCTGATAAACTCTTTTAAGTTCTTGATTCTGTAGCTCTTACGAAAGCTGCATTAACGTCGTTTTAAACTATGTTCAATTTTAAATTCAATTAAATCTCCAGTTCACTTTTTTCATCGTATGAAGTTGCTGGTTCGGGACAAAATGAGAATTATTTCTCAAAGTAGTTGCTGATGGAATTAAAACGTGTGTTTTTTCTTTTGGATTACATTATCTCAGTAAGTACAGATTCTATTACTTTTGTTGGATTGAGTCCCATCTGGAATTCGAACCCACGAACCCACACCCTCAGAATCAGGCACCTAGCCACCGACCATCTGAAATCACCAAAGCCATTTGTGATTCCTGTGTAAAATCGCAGTTGATTTCATCTAAACGATCTGCTCCGAGTTTAAAAGTCCCGACGAAATTCGATCTGGATTCACAAATATTAAGCTGCAGTAAAGTCTGTTCAACAAGATCCCGTATTCATCCAGTACAAAACTTACTTGAAGAACAAAACAGTTTCATCGACATCCATTCGTTGACTGAAATATCCCATGATGATCAGCTGTTGTAACAGACGAATACGCTGATGTCACAATATTCGGCCCTCGGAGTATTTCCTGCATGTATTGAGTACATCCATTAGCGTGGTCAGCCCGGCCCTTGTCGGTCAGTAAGTATCCTAAATGTGTTACCCTGTTACTACTGATCACGTGGTACTTGTATAGCGATAATCACAAGTCCCACTAGCCAATTAGGTATTGGATTTACCGCTTCACTTGTTTCTATTCCAGTGCATGCGCTCTGCGTGTCTGGGAACAGGTGATACTATATGAAGAGTACAGTCATTCACATGCAAGCCTCAGGTTTTTCTATCATGATGTACTGGTTTACGATCCTCCCAAAAATATCATATATTCTTAAACTTTTTCGTATTAACGTCGGGGTTTATAATTATGTTGCTTATTTCTGCTGAAACCAATTCTATATTATCCAATACAATTATTGTTTTTTCAAATACTTACAGCGGGTGAGTGAGTATAGTTTTACGCCGCTTTTAGCAATATTCCAGCAATATCACGGCTGGGGACACCAGAATTGGGCTTCATACAAAATACTAGATTCACAGCTACTCCTAAAATGTGGAATTTAAAGATTGTTTAAATATATAATGCCAAAGGACAAAAAGGAGATTTCTAATTATTTTCTCATCCTAAAACCTATATTCTTACAAATACATCACTAAACAAACACTCTGATTGTTTTAATTCTTATTCTGATCACCGACAAAAGGTTTTGATAAAATTCGGCATCCGACTAATACGAAACGAAACTCGTATGACGACGTAGTACAATCAATTGCGGCATTGATAACATCTATCACGACACTGGCATACAACAGCAAATCCCACTATTACAACATACCAAGTATATCACACTTTCAATCTCATTATCACATTCTGTGCTTTAAGGGTAGCCGTACATGCGGTAACACAGTAACGTCAATCACTTAGGTTTCCACAGTCCTCTGTTGATCGTGCCGATAGTGTTGTGTGAATGAGACCATCTTTGGGATTAATACGTTAGATGGTGAACGACCTTTGTTTATACACCGTCATAGTTGGCGATCTGCCTACGGGGGTAATTTACACGTCGACAACAATGACCACTTCTTGTCGTTAAGTACAGACACCTCGTGACTAAACAGCATCAGCGAAGCGATCAGGGTTTAGCGCAGTCATTGTGGAGCGTTGTCGCAGGGATGATTTTCACCGGTTCGGATTAACGTGGTCGGCTGTCGGCGTCAAAGCTCTTAGTCGTTTCTCAGAGTGTAGCTGAAATAACAAAGAGTCTATGAGATATCATTATTGATATTATTCCTGAATTGATCACATTTCAAGTCTCGCATCGTGGATGTAATGACATTTTCGGTATGCATGCGGGTCGTTTGTGTTTCAACTTCAAGCAGTGATTGTGTGATGAATCATGCATGAATATGCTGAATGCTGTACGCTGGGGAAATGATTAATTAATTCCATTTATTTGAATCTTCATCGCATCTTTTCGCATTAATATATATGGAAATATGCAACTTCTCATCAATTCAATGTTGTGTCTGTAAATGGGAAAATCTATACAGTTCTAAGATTGTAAAATGATAATGGGTATTCTTAGACATTCTATTGGAAACCGACGTTTTGGACTATGAAAGGAATCACAGACTTGTAGAAAATATTCACATGTATTCCGTGTATCAAATACACTCATAGCGCTTGCAGATACAGTAGAATGGGTTTTAGACAGACAGACACGCAGACAGACAGATTGTATTCGACAGACAGAATTGGTCTTCAGTAACCAATGCTTGTCGTAAGAGGCGACTAACGGGATCGGGTTGTCAGGCTCGCTGACTTGGCTGACACATGCGTAGATCGATGCTCATGCTGTTGATCACTGGATTATCTGGTCCAGACTCGATTATTTACAGACCGCTGCCATATAGATGGAATATTGCTGAGTGTGGAGTTAAACAAGAAGGTTATCATTATCAGTTATCTCAGCCTGCACATTCTATCAATATGCAGAGATATATTCAGAAAATAGTATGATTTGATCGTATACGATACATAACAAACCTTCGTTGATTCTAAATATAATAATTCTCTGGTATATAGGCTAACCGTAAACTCACAGGTTTTGGACAGCTAAGCAACACAAGACATTCATCATAAGACAATCTTCAAATTATTAACAAACATTAATGAAGACTTAGTATTTCTAACTTGAGACCAACTGTACGTTTGAATTTTTGCCATCCCTTCTAAACTCTGACGGACTTCGACGTAATGAAAGTATTTTGATGCAATTTAGATATAATTTTGGTTGAAGAAAGGTTTAGATGCTACAATAGAAAAATATGAACATCCCAAACGTCTTGTCCTTTACATGCACAAACAACGTATTTCACACAACCCAATTAAGACACCTTACAGTAACATACGTCTGTCAAATGTAACTCAACAGTGTTTACAAGCATGCATATTCTGTGGTAATCTTGTTAAGATAATCCGATGCTATTAAATCCGCTGGTAGGTGTAGATACAAGGATACAAGGATACGGACCGTAATCTAGTGATAGGTGTAGATATACATGTGATATGGACCAAAATCCACTGGAAGGTGTAGATATACATGTGTGATATGGACCAAAATCCACTGGTAGGTGTAGATATACATGTGGACCATAATGCACTGGTAGGTGTAGATATACATGTAGACCATAATGCACTAGTAGGTGTAGATATAAATGTGGACCATAATGCACTGGTAGGTGTAGATATACATGTGGACCATAATGCACTGGTAGGTGTAGATATACATGTGGACCATAATGCACTGGTAGGTGTAGATATACATGTAGACCATAATGCACTAGTAGGTGTAGATATAAATGTGGACCATAATGCACTGGTAGGTGTAGATATACATGTGGACCATAATGCACTGGTAGGTGTAGATATACATGTGGACCATAATGCACTGGTAGGTGTAGATATACATGTGGACCATAATGCACTGGTAGGTGTAGATATACATGTGGACCATAATGCACTGGTAGGTGTAGATATACATGTGGACCATAATGCACTGGTAGGTGTAGATATACATGTAGACCATAATGCACTGATAGGTGTAGATATACATGTGGACCATAATGCCACTGGTAGTGTAGATATACATAATAATGCACTGGTAGGTGTAGATATACATGTGGACCATAATGCACTGGTAGGTGTAGATATACATGTGGACCATAATGCACTGGTAGGTGTAGATATACATGTGGACCATAATGCACTGGTAGGTGTAGATATACATGTGGACCATAATGCACTGGTAGGTGTAGATATACATGTGGACCATAATGCACTGGTAGGTGTAGATATACATGTGGACCATAATGCACTGGTAGGTGTAGATATACATGTGGACCATAATGCACTGGTAGGTGTAGATATACATGTGGACCATAATGCACTAGTAGGTGTAGATATAAATGTGGACCATAATGCACTGGTAGGTGTAGATATACATGTGGACCATAATGCACTGGTAGGTGTAGATATACATGTGGACCATAATCCACTGATAGGTAGATAGATATACATGTGGACCATAATCCACTGGTAGGTGTAGATATACATGTGGACCATAATCCACTGGTAGGTGTAGATATACATGTGGACCATAATCCACTGGTAGGTGTAGATATACATGTGGACCATAATGCACTGGTAGGTGTAGATATACATGTGATATGGACCAAAATCCACTGGTAGGTGTAGATATACATGTGGACCATAATGCACTGGTAGGTGTAGATATACATGTGGACCATAATCCACTGGTAGGTGTAGATATACATGTGGACCATAATCCACTGGTAGGTGTAGATATACATGTGGACATGTAGGTGTACCATAATGCACTAATCCACTGGGGTGTAGATATACATGTGGACCATAATGCCACTGGTAGGTGTAGATATACATGTGGACCATAATCCACCGGTAGGTGTAGACCATGTGGACCATAATCCACTGGTAGGTGTAGATATACATGTGGACCATAATCCATAATGCACTGGTAGGTGTAGATATACATGTGGACCATAATGCACTGGTAGGGTAGGTGTAGATATACATGTGGACCATAATGCACTGGTAGGTGTAGATATACATGTGGACCATAATCCACTGGTAGGTGTAGACATATACATGTGGACCATAATCCACTGGTAGGTGTAGATATACATGTGGACCATAATGCACTGGTAGGTGTAGATATACATGTGGACCACCATAATGCCACTGGTAGGTGTAGATATACATGTGACCATAATCCACTGGTAGGTGTAGATATACATAATCCACTGGTAGGTGTAGATATACATGTGACCATAATCCACTGGTAGGTGTAGATATACATGTGGACCATAATCCACTGGTAGGTGTAGATATACATGTGTGTACCATAATCCACTGGTAGGTGTAGATATACATGTGGACCATAATCCACTAATCCACTGGTAGGTGTAGATATACATGTGGACCATAATCCACTGGTAGGTGTATAATACATGTGACGGACGATAATCCACTGGTAGGTGTAGATATACATGTGGACCATAATGCACTGGTAGGTGTAGATATACATGTGGACCATAATGCACTGGTAGGTGTAGATATACATGTGGACCATAATCCACTGGTAGGTGTAGATATACATGTGGACCATAATCCACTGGTAGGTGTAGATATACATGTGGACCATAATGCATAATGCACCATAATCCACTGGTAGGTGTAGATATACATGTGGACCATAATCCACTGGTAGGTGTAGATATACATGTGGACCATAATGTGTGTAGACCATAAATCCACTGATAGGTAGATATACATGTGGACCATAATCCACTGGTAGGTGTAGATATACATGTAGATATACATGTGGACCATAATCCACTGGTAGGTGTAGATATACATGTGGACCATAATCCACTGGTAGGTGTAGATATACATGTGGACCATAATCCACTGGTAGGTGTAGATATACATGTGGACCATAATCCACTGGTAGGTGTAGATATACATGTAGACCATAATCCACTGGTAGGTGTAGATATACATGTGTAATCCACTGGTAGGTGTAGATATACATGTGGACCATAATCCACTGGTAGGTGTAGATATACATGTGGACCATAATCCACTGATAGGTGTAGATATACATGTAGACCATAATCCACTGGTAGGTGTAGATATACATGTGGACCATAATCCACTGGTAGGTGTAGATATACATGTGAACCATAATCCACTGGTAGGTGTAGATATACATGTGGACCATAATCCACTGATAGGTGTAGATAGATATACATGTGGACCATAATCCACTGATAGGTGTAGATATACATGTGGACCATAATCCACTGGTAGGTGTAGATATACATGTGAACCATAATCCACTGGTAGGTGTAGATATACATGTGGACCATAATCCACTGATAGGTGTAGATATACATGTAGACCATAATCCACTGATAGGTGTAGATATACATGTGGACCATAATCCACTGGTAGGTGTAGATATACGAGGGTACGCACCATAATCCAGGATTGAATAGTTTTGGGTTCAAGCTTTAATGAAAATTACAAAATGTAGTGTTCATAATTTAAATCATTTCGTTAATTGTATTTCCCCCTGAAATATTTACAGTGTTTTAAATCAGAGGTTGTGAAGGCCGGTTGCCTATGTATATACATAAACCTTTTCTGCCCAAAAAGTCAAGGTTATACCTCAATATATATAAAGCACTCCAGCATCGTCTAGGTCTACAAACCATATGCCATAGGCATACCACTGACTTTGGAACCATCTATATTAACAGATACAGCCTATGTTTACAATATGTATATAAAATATTGACTTCACATTATCAATATACAATGTCTGCAAACATCATCAAATCATTAGTGAACTATATCAACAATATTCCTTGATTAGTTTCATCAGTGGTATACCATATCTTCTATTGCTATAGTGCTTGGAAGTTCATCGATGTACTTTAGAAAATAAAACTAACATGGTTCTTACACAGACCCTGCAATCCGCGTGTGTTTTGTTTCAACAAAGAGTGAGTAAGTTAAGATTTAAAGTCACATCGGCAATATTTCAGCCATATCGTGACTAAAACTAGTTCTAAATTTATAATACATACATATAATATATAAAACCCTGTCAACGAAGGACAGTAAAACCACTAGATTATCACAGATTGAGTTAAAACTAGCTAGCATATATCTTAAAAGTAGAAAATTATTTCTGGACAATACAATGTAAAATTGGGCTATAGATCGCCAACAACTGAAGGTAGATCACCATACTAGGGACCATGGGGACTTACAGTGCCTTTGCTACCTGCATGGACCCTAGTTGGATTTACACCATCCCTTCAGCCGCTGGCGATTGTAGGACAAGTTTAGCCGAAATTTAAAGGAACAAATATACTACGTTTAAAAATCGGGTAAGCAAAAATTTAACTTTGAAAGTTTTGGGACTTACATACCCTCTCAGGAGGACAATAATTGTACGCTACTTCAACCCCCTTTGAGGGTACAGCCACTAACAATCTCAGTTACTAATCTAAACTACCAATAATAAAATATGTATCTATTTACAAATCAGTTAACAAGCCTATTTTTTTTAAAAAGGCAATAATTAAATGAGAACTTATATTACTAAAAAGATCCTTCATAGTTTGTGATTTGAAATAGATATCCCTTGTGATGGAATATTCGTTTCAACAAAGAACAAAATGAGGGATGGAGTGGGTGGTGTTGGTGTTTGTTTCGGGAGGGGGAGGAGGGAGTGGGTGGGGGTGGTTATGTGAGGAATGGAACCGGTGAGTAATTTTGCCTTAAGCTAAGAAATGTTTTATCAGTCATTGGATATCCGAAACAAGGACGGACAAAACCATTCACATCTTTATAAGAATTATCTGCTTATAGATACACTAGTTATTCGCGTCATTGTTTTATAATCACATGCTTGTTGGTAGCTATCAAACAGTCATTATAGAACTGCTTGGTACATCCTTTCAGATAGCAAATATCTTCTTCATCATTCTGGAGTTCATTGAAGCAAAACAAATTCACCGTCAGGTATTTCTTACATAAATCTCACAAAAATCGTTTGTACCATTGTGTAAATGACAATACATTATTAAACACAAGGGAATTCATTTTATAAGTGAAAGCGCATTAGTACGGATTATCCGGGAAATAGTGCGAAAAGAACAGCTAATCATATCGATAAACAATTACTTTTGTTTTGATCCTAAGAATCAATTGTTTCCCTGTGTTCGGATTACGAACTTCCATTACGGACTCGTATGATGTCTTGTTTCGTTATAAGAACACACTGGAACTTCAGCTTATTTCAAGGGCAAGATTCGGTTTCAAGGAAGTAAATATTTTAATCAACCGTCTCTGGTTCGTAAGTAATCAGCATGAGATACCAGGAGAAGGTACACTGATATACGTACAGGGGTATCTAAACTTGGAGTTAAGAGAATAATACATTGCCTCCAATTATGTTGCACAATCAGGTTTTGTTTGATAGAATTTCTGTTCTCATTGGCAAAGTCAAAGCAAGGTAATTTGGCCAAGAAGTTGAAGTTAAGCTTCAGGTGTATCGATGATATAATGATTGGCCAATGACCATCCCTTTCGCTGAATCCTCAACCCGAACTAGAAGCTTAGGAGACTGCATGGTCCGTTTCAAATTTTGATCCATGGGTAATGATTCAGAGGGACAAAATACTCTCCACAAGACTGTATGACATCAAGTTCCCAACAGTTTACTCAGGGGCGGATACAGCTTTTTGAGAAGGTGTGTGTGTGTGTGTGTGAGAGAGAGAGAGAGAGAGAGAGAGAGAGAGAGAGAGAGAGAGAGAGAGAGAGAGAGAGAGAGAGAGAGAGAGAGAGAGAGTGTGTGTGTGTGTGTGTGTGTGTGTGTGTGAGTGTGAGTGTGTGTGTGAGGAGAGGGAGATACCCCCTTCCCCCCTCCTCTGGATCCGCCTATGCTACTTGAGGTCATTTGTTTCCAGCAATATTCCTACAGTTTCAACCTGTGGTGTTTACATTTCACAATTTTTAGTTCCACCGAGCTTACCTTTTAACCAAGATTTTAATGCCCCTCTAGTCCATATACAACTACTGTACAGGTTACAACATCCAGATTTTCAATAAAGATAAAACACCATTATGGTAGACATACTGTGGACATTTTCAAATTTGAACATCAGTGACCAAATTTATGTCCGAGGCAATTTCCTGTTTTTCGTTGTAACACATGTTCTAGTGTGCTTTCTTTTAGCGATTAATTGCCCAGCCTTGGAAAGTATTTATGACGAAGAGGATACGCTCACCTTTCCGCGATAATCTGTTTCATAGTAATTCATAAGCACGTGCTCATGATATTTTGTGGTTGAATCTACGTGTGGCAGAGATTTCTTATTGGTGTGAAAAGGATTTCATCGCTTCTATTTGATTTGACGTTCGACAACTTAGATACAATATATCTATAAAAACATTTGTTAAAACAATCTTCGTTATACTGTAATACCAAAGTTTGTTTACAGATTTCTATACCATTGTAGACGGCAAGACTGACCAGGATCTCGAGGATATTAATGGAAGCACCAATTATGATGTTTTCATACCATGACACATTTTCATAAATCCAATGTAAAAGTAAACCGCTATATGTTTGTGTATGTTAAAAAGACATAAACAGGTGGAACAGAACTCTTGTCTTTGTCGGTCGATGCTTCATGTGCACAATGTATGACGCCCTTTTTCCATTCTTGTCATGACAAGGTAATTTCAAACATATAAAACATTAAATTATTTTAATCTGTGTTATTGTTTAAAGGATTTTGTACATATGGTTAATATACTGAGAAGTTCTGTACGATCATGCATATGTGTCAAATAAATTTACAGAAATAGGACGTAACCAGATCCATGTCTGTCTGACATGGAGAGTTGTGGAAAACATCCTAAATTATGAATATATGTTTGCTTGATAAATCCAATAATACTTATTCCAGCAAATAGATCTCAGCTATTAAAACTATTCTCACAACAGGATTTGCTGATTGTTCGAAAAAAATCCATCCCCATGTTTACCAATGTGTTTTAAACCATGCTTAAGACATATTGACGAGAACAACAGTTAAAAGGAAATGTCACTTTTGTTCAAACAACGTAACAAAATATCAATTTTCTAGCATGTACGAAATCCTTTAATGTTTGAGTTGGTGAAATTATTGGAACGAAAGATACACTTATCATTTAGAAATTATCATTGTTATGTAAATCCTTTATCGATCCCTTTAGCTAAATATTGAACCCAATACCGTTATGTATTTGTAGCCATTGATCTATTAACGCTCTATATGCTATGGCCTCCAGCTGAGAGACATATAGTACAAATCAGATGGTATGTAACATCTTCCAGAAATAGATACAGCACTGTATTGTCTCGCTCTGGTGTGTACAGTGTGGTATGTTAGTATTGACACATGATCCAGATCCACCATGCCGGATTTTAGAGGCTGCAAATATTTACGTATGATGCATATCAGGTATTGGATATCTATACATACGTCACAATCACTAGCAATCTCATATCATTGTTTATAGTCGTTGGCTCAATTACAAACCAGCGTCGTGTAAGAAAACGTGATACATTTTCTTTTCTTTTTTGGTAAAAACACAAAATGACGTTATTTCACATTTCAACATTTCTTAATCCATGAAACAAGTCTAATTAATGATAAAGTCAAATTATACACATCCTGTGGTTAAAGCCATTAGTCAGATTAATCAAGGTGTATGTGTTCAATGTCATCCTTGAAATGCATTTAGAAGTTGGACGAACATGTATACATGAAGGAGCAAGAATTAGCTCAGAAACGACGTGTAAAGAATGAAAGGAGTTGTTAGCCTTATACCGGGTCGTGTATTCATGTCATCCAGTGTATGTTGACTGTTAAACCTAGAGCTGTTGAAGATAACACCCTTCATTCCCACCCCTCCACAGGAACAGACTTCACGTATGGATCACCGAAATGCTGTGACGATACCAGGTGTTCACACATACACACACACACACATACAGATACACATGCACACACATATATACATACACATAGAGAGAGCTACATACACATACACACAGATACATACACCCATACATACACAGATACACAGGTACATACACATACACACAGATGCAGACATACACTCAAACGCACACACATACACACACAGATACGTACACACATACACAGAGAGAGAGATACACAGACACAAACACACACAGATACACAGGCACCCACACATACGCACAGATACAGACACACACAGACGCATACACACACATACACACGCATGACATGACTCAACGAGTGAACGCATTAACTATACGCTACACAGGAGGTAAGGGTGTGTATGACAGGGATGTTCAATAAACACTGATTAATTATTCTTATATATAGGACACGAACGTAAAAGCTTACATCATAGTACTTTCGTAAGTAATCTACATCTGTACATATACTTGCTAGCGAATTAATATGACTGTCAAACTACACACACACACACACATATAATATATAGCCATATGTGTTAAATTGGCTGGCATGTGTTTCTCAGGTTACATGTGATGAGAGTGAAAAGTGAACAAATATGTGTCTGTCTTTTAAATTAAAATTGATCAGCGTCAATGAAATAATCACATTGCATCCAACTATTTACATTACCTATTTTAATGCTGAACTTGGGCGGGTAATGTTTAAGTTACCCTTAATGGCACCGTATTTGCTTAAGACAATTTAATTTAAGACATCATCAAGTCTGCACCAGAGAATTCCGTGATAAGAGTCTGGATTGTACTTTCATTGAACTGCACCCTCCCAGCCTGCTTAGCAGGAACAATTGATATCTGTCCATGGTTTGATAAATAAATACCTTGTATTGATGTATTATCAATTCAGCTCCGTACTCAGAAACATAAACACAAAAGCGCCCAAAGCTGCAATTATTATTGCTCAACCATTCATTTGCTGCCAAATGATCACTTGTATGTTTCGAATTTTGTCAACGTGTTAACAGTCTCTAATATATCACCTGGCACAGGCCCTTGACAAAAAGCAACAACTGTAATGATTCAATCCATACCGACAATAAGCATTTTGGTAATTGACAATAAGTACACTGTCCACGTCGTGGCGTGTGGCTAATATAAAAGTACCTACTAGAGGTCAAGGGCAAGCGCTTATTAGGAAACAAACAAACAAATTGCACCTGTTAAGGAGCCACCAAGTGTAATTGGTTCATCTGTGATGGCCGCACCTCCAATCTTCTGCATCCTGGCTGTCCGAAAAGTGGAGGGAAATTAGCTAGGTTCATGAAAGAAAGATGCGGTTTAGAATAACATGTCGAACGGAGATTCTAACCCGTCGATTACTTCATAGCGTGTCAAAACAGATAATTCTGGTGTATTTCAACTCTGAGATGCTAACCCACATTTAAGATTCAGAGACATTTTCAGGAAATGAATTATCTATGAAATGGAAATTGTCACGGCCATTATCACGTTCCTGTCTCGATTGGGAACCACTTGCTGAAAGGACCATAATGTAACAAAGATGATGATGCCAAACTTTCTCTATACAATATCAGACTACGTACGTATATCATTTGACCTGTGGAGTTTTAGTGATTCGTATTTAGTTTTCATAAACAAAATTTAACACGGACGGTGCCGATTTTTTTTCCCCAACTTATAGCATTCAACAAATTGTATTACTCGTAGAAGGAAATTTGCACGTTGCTGACATTCTTCGTGGGTTACATTTGGTGTAAAAGGCACTAAAATTTGAAAATTTGATATCAATAATTTGCGTTTAAACTGTATTTCCCATTCTGGTATCAAACTGTAACCGAATACACAGTGTCAAGGTTGTAGACATGTGTGCATGCACCTTCGGGCCAGCGACAACGAATGGCCTTCACCTATGACGGGCATTTCCGGTTGTACCGGATGTGCACACCCAGTTCAACATCAGTACTACTGCTGTTATTATCCTTGATGTTTCAACGATTTCTGGTGTCGTGCGTTTTCACCGTTTAAACGGTGCCCTTAATATTGACAATTAAACTCCGTTAGGAATGTGGAAAGTGGCTTTAACAATTACATTAAATGACTATCGAATATACAGAATGTCCTTCGTAACACCTCCAAACGCTTTCAGTGAAAGTTGTCAGGCATCAGGGATACAAATTATGTTAACATTCCAGGGTAGAACATTGAGTTACGCGCTATCGATCAATTAACGCAAGAAGATTAAAACTTCTATTACATTGGGAAAAGTCTACAACACGACTGTAGGAGCGTTTAAAAACTGGGGCGGTGTGTGTGTGTGTGTGTGTGTGCGCGTGCGTGCGTGCGTGCGTGCGTGCGTGCGTGCGTTGGGGGTGGAAATAGACGCCAAGCCAAATCACAAGACTGAAAAGCTCAGTATTAAATCTCTTTGGGCATTTTTTGACAATATTTTCCTTATTCAAAAATTGCTCCATGTCATTTGGAGGGTGGGTCGTGCATTTTCGTTGTGAAAATTCGTTGATTAAATATCATTTCGGTTGGAAATAGGGGCTACCCACACCAACAATCCATACACCATACGCACATTCACACTCCTCCACCCCACCCCGACACCTGCTTCCAAGCACATTGTGTCAAATTAAGTATGTGTTTGACATGTTATAAATTAAGGTTTATTAAGCCTGCAATGATGTCCGGTTTCGTGTCCTCACAATCAACCCTGAAAGTCCCCTTTGTGCATATTATTGTCTGCCATGCATTATGAAGGATCGATGAGGACAAGTGGTAAGACCATTCAAACGTATGTCCGTGATCTCACTTAAATTACATGTATGTGATCAGCGAAGGCTATTTTAAGCATATATATTGTTGGACACGCCATTACCATTGTGAAAACATATATTGGTAAGATACGATGAAAATTTAAATTTTGCCTGACAAATACGGCGTTTATTTAAATTAAATTTTTATGTATTTTTTTTATCAACGACGCTATCTTCTGTTTATTTTCCATTATTTATCCCCACCTCCATTAGCTTCGTCCCCTATAGTAGAGGTGAAATTAGTGAACGATTTGTATTTCATCTGTACAGTCAATATAATTTACAATGGAAATTGTGTTTATACTAGCCACACGTGCATTTCGTTACAACAACGTCACAAACAACGAGTGGCAGTTTGTTTGCTGGGTGTATATATACATAATTTGGGTTGCTAATAAGCATTCTTAAAAAAACGTATATCAACACATATTTCTGCCTTTTAAGAACACTTAATGGCTCCAAATGCGCTCTAGCGTGTTAACAGTGTGTTGTAATGTAACAATTGTATCCATCACGTCAAGGCTAAAACAGCATCAGTATATCTGGCGGTGCTTCAACTCACACTGTACCCATGTTTTGTGTGCTAAATATGTGTCATTAACATCGACAAAACATTTTCTATAATCAAACAAAATATTTGCTGGAAGAATTTTTTTTTCAAATTCCAACTTTATCATGAACATGTGTTTCATGCAAAAGAAAGTCAACTGTCCTTCTGAAAAGAATAAACACATGAGCATGTTCAAGTCAAATTAGGAAAGAGAAACAGCCATAGCCATTTATCACTGGCATACAGCTTTTTTAATCTAATACAGTGGAATGGACAAGTTTTCGAGTCAAACCAAAAGTCAATGTTCAAAAGTTTTCAGATATCTTAATGATATCTCAGTTAAGTTAATGTATTCATGCTGACATATAATTGAAAGGTTAATTGATGCTTCTCAACTGGCCATCAATCTGTTTATGTTGGGCAGATTTTGCACGTAGACTGGCTAGGTGGGAACGGGATAATTTTATTGCAGTGAATACAACTACTGCATAATACATATAAGCAATCCTGAGTGGACCAGCCAAACCAGTGATTGATATTATGAGCAATTTGTTACGTGATCAGATTGCAATGACACCTTATAGATTACGACACCACTGAAGTCCATCATATATTTGTAAGTACTTATTCTATCCCCGACGTCCCCTGAATAAACACCCACAACGTGTTTGGGACTACATCATGTTTAAATTTAAAACACAAATGTTTTTTATCAAGGCCTCATCTTTGGACATTTGAATCCTCACACCAGTAAAACGACAACCGGAAACAAGCTAACTTCCTGACAGAAGGAAATGGAACAAGTAGACACATATTGGTTACCTTTGAAATGTCTTGACTTCCCGTGGTATCGACAGTGATGGAATCGTAGCTTCAATATGGAATCCACTGTGTGCAGTTACGGCACTTATTAGTGAGGTTAGTGAGTATTTATATACTTCCCATATTCAAGAAATATTACGAAACAGCAGTTACAAACGACAGGGGGCAGAAATACTACTACTACTAAGAACAATAAGGACTGTTCAAAACCTTGTCAGTGGAAGTCCTTCCTTGGCACAAACAGCATATCTTAAACGACATGATGACATGGATCGTTGCTGCTACTACCGTCTACCCCGGGGCGTCGTGGAAATGTATTGTAATATTTTCTGGAATAAGTATGCTTGCTCCTTCATCAGGTGTCGCTGACTTTGAAGGATCAAGCTTACACTCCGAAACGTCGTGTTATTTACAATAAAGAAGTTGAAATCCATAAATCTTGCTATTTTTAAGTCATCATGGTGTTTGCGGAAACAAACTCACGCGAGAAGTGACCTTGTTCTGCCACTATGCTACATCATTTCCATGACAAAGAAACATGACTAGACAAAATCATATCTGAATTAGTATTGGCAGCCAGCACCAAGACAAACGCATAACCTGATTCCCAAGATGATTACGTGTCTTACATTCATGTCAGTTTGAAGCTGCCGTTTTGTTTTGTAGTTTAACGCCGCACTCAGCATCATTTGTGGTATACACGGTAGTCTATAAATAGTTTTGTTTGGACGGCACAGTCCAGTGACTGACATCATGAGCATCGATCTACTCAGATGGCATATGATGACATGGAGACGTGCACGCTTGAACCCATGTTACACTGTCTAGGACTTCATTTAACAGATACATTCGTTCATGTAAGGTAATATCTGTTTAGGACTGACAGTGTATTATTTTCAGTTCATTGGGGCATGAACAGAAAAATCAATGTGCATACATATTTTATTGACTGTATTGTCGTCACACACGCAGATTCGTACAAAATCGGATTTTCGATTCATACTTAAATGAACGCACAATGAATTTATAATGACATTCTGTGTAGTTAGATCAAAAACAATTGTATAAAAGAATGCCGAAACACGAAGAAAAACATACTGACGAATCAGGTGATGCTTAAAATTACGCGCATAATTTGACACTCCAACAAAGTCATTAGCCAATCACAGGAGAGCACCACCAAAACAAAGTTCATGGTGTAAAAAATACCAACCGATTCTGCAGACCCTGCACTATGTCGTTTCCTTCCTTTTCAGCGTCAGGTCTGGAAAGTTGTTTAGGACGATAATTGAGGTAAGCCATTGACTGTAATTGGCTTTCCCCAACTTTCCCGTATAAGTGAAGACCCGTGAAGATCCGGGTCAGAATTGGCCTTCAGCAACCGTAAGAGACGACTGACGGGATCGGGACTTGGCTGACACATGTCATCGTATCCCAATTGCATCGATGGATGTTCATGTTGATCACTGGATTGTCTGGTCATAACTTGATTATTTACAGACCGTCGCCATATAGCTGGAATATGGCTGAGAGCGGCGTTAACCAATAAACAAACACACCCGATGAATGAAAGGAGTTCGTTTTGAGAGCGTAGCTTAACATTTTACATTCTATGGTAGAAGAATTCTGTAACAAGTGGCCAGTCCAGAATGCAGGATTTAAACGAACACAGCGGAAATGTAGTTATTGACATGTGAATATGATCTTTTTGTTCCCAGGTTTATGAAGCACTGAGTCATGTTACAGCCGCATCAATCTGCCAATAAGTTGACATGGCTACAAAATGGGTCACGAGGTCTGCAACTCCCATATATAAAAAATATGTAATCAGGAACATCGTCTAGACACTCTCTGGGACAGTAAGTCCGATAACATTCGCGACCAACCCGTGTTTTTCCGGGACAAGCCGAATAGTGACTCGTGTCTTCATGGAGGTTACGGAGAGGGGCGAGTGGTAACGAATGGTCCGATAACTCACACGCCCATAGCTCGTGCCCAGTGAAATGGTACACTGGAGCTGCTCTGTGAAATGGTACACTGGAGCTGCTCTGTGAAATGGTACACGAGCGTAAGTGGCAGTGTCAGTGCAAAAGGGGCAAGGTATGCTTAATCATCATTGCACTGTTGATGATTTTAGCTGCTGACATTCTGTGGAACACAATCTTGACTGATAACGATGCTTCCAGATATGTGTATGCCCTTAATTGTATTTTATCTCCCTTACTTTACTACCAGTGTTTATCGACTTTGATTCCATATTGCTTGTATATGTTCTATTTGTATCCTTTGACCTAACAAGAAAAATCAGTTCAAACATTTGTCTTCCCATATTAAGATTTTTCTTTCACTGTAATTTTACGACAGGGATCGCATACCCGGGGGTTAACGCAGGTGATTTAATGTCTGTCAAAAATGCAAGAATGCTACCTGCGTGTATGACAAACTATCTAGCCGGGAGTCGGTTCACAAGTAGACATGGTATGATCTGTCTGCTGGTTCATGACCCTATGCGTGTAAACAAAGGAGCAAAGCATTTAAATCTAATCCAGTTCATTTACTCGGATGCGCTGACACTAGAGAGTCCTCACCAGTGTCCAAATATGTAACGACTGATTCGACTGCTGTTGTGTGATACCGTCTTTTTGCATTGTTCTTTAGTTGTCTAAACATGGTCGACATATTTCTGCCACAAATTATGTAGTTTGTTCCTTTTGGAATGAACTGAAACGGTCAGTGAAATATTTTCACGTTCATCTGTCCACAGTTTATCCTAACAATGGGAGACAATTCGAAACAAAGTGTTCTATAAGACATGGTTTGGTCTGTTGGTGTGATTCAGTAATATGAAAGGGTTGTCTCGTTTCGGACGATGTCTCGAGCATTCTTCAACAGCATGTTTGAGAACAAACACACAAACACACACAAACACACACACAAACACACACACACACACACACACACACACACACACACACAAACACACACACACACACAACACACAACACACACACACACACAACACACACACACACACACACACACACACACACACACCGGTGAAGTAGGCGTGACCCAAGGTCTTGCACCCTACCGACATGTTTGACACATATTCTGTCAGTGTTGACAGACATTCAGTCATCTGATGTTACCCCCCATGACCCTTGTCATGGAATAACATGATAGGAAAAATATTTGATTTAGTATGACAACCTAAACCTGATTTTCTATCCAGGTCAAAGGATGGCAATAGCATATATATTTCCTCATCCTGTATAAACATACCCAGGCGAATTTAATCGCCCCAAAGGGAGTGCAAAAACAACAGTAAATACGAGAAATATCAGTAAAATTATTCTGTCAGTATGAGAAATATAAACACACAAACACGCACACATACACAAACGCACAAACATACAAACAAACACATATAAACAGTTACTACACGCCCACATCCAATAAAGTGTTTCGTCAATTGTCAAAACGATTTCAAACGATGTTATCTTAAGATTCTGAATGAAAATTCAGCCTATGCGTTTAATGTAAACCGGAAGCTTACCTTAACGTGGGACCCAGACTGGTGACATAACAAGGAAATTTGCAGGTTCTTGAAAATGTCAGTGTGTTTTTGTACACCTGAACCGCGCCTCGTTCTTGAATGCCCTGCACGCGATAGTACAGGTCGTGTTCCGAACTACATCACTGTCCTGCCCAGAATTATATCACTTAATCACAGTCGTGAACATTACCCACTGTCATGGCCTTAAAACGAACTCTCTCTGGTGTTTCGATTTTCACGAAATCTTCGCACAGTTATACCGTTAGATGGGAGTGTCTTCTCTGAGGTCCGCGCCAGCTGTACGTCGCGTGCCGTAGGAACGCTGTTTAGAGATTTCTTCCTGTAATTAATGGTATAATCAATAGCAGGTCCAAAATGGGATTCGCTAACATTTAGAGCATGTGGATGGACAGGTTGTCTCTCGTGAAACGCCCGGGGATAACAGTCCCTTTAATTGATCGGAACACAATAACCTGTAACATGTCTAGTAACCCGGGTCGAAAACATGGTAAGACAACCTGTAATGGGTATCAGTTACTGTGTGATCGATGTAGGTTGACAATCAAACTTACTTCAACCATGAAGGACATTGTGTCCTGGGGAATATATCCAATGAAATGGATCACATGGAGGTAATTTTCGGAAATGACTGGTATTGGGTATCAGGTAATAATATTAATGATCCATTTTGTTATTTGTGTCTACCTGTCGTCAAACGATTTCCTTTATGGTGTGATGATGTTTAATAATTATTTTTTTAAGAACGAGGAGTTTGTGCTTAATTTTATCGCACATTTACAATGGTTGAGTATGTATTTTAACGCTTAGTGGTTCGGTAAATACATTCCGAAGTATCTAGAACTAATACAACTTGTTTAGACAATACCACTCTTAAAGGACTTTACAATCAAACAAACATAAAAATAATCTGCTTTGTAGATTGTGTTTGGCATGTATTTAACATGATCAATGGTGATATCTATTACACGTTGTAATAACGCCTTGGACCACAGGATTGTTTTGGACAATGCAGTTGTGCCCATTAACCACTTTACTTCACAATTGTTCACACTCTGCATATCATTATCACATGTCCTGCGCGTTCAGGATATTTGCCTGTCTCTGCCTGATTTAATATGAAACCAAGGTGTTATTATTACTTCGTTACCGGGTACACATACAAACATTAGTAAATATTGTATGGAATTTAAATTATGTGAAAAACATCACAGCCCTTGCTGAGTCTGTTATTACATTTGGTCTGGATAAATGGGTTTTTTTAAAATTCATATATCCGACGAGATTTTCCAATAAAAATGTAATTTGCAATTGCTTTCATCTTATAATCAACAAACCGATCCTAAGACCAAACTAACATCTCTGCTTGGTATGTTTCATTTAACTATTTAATATTGCATTGTACATTTTTCGAATACAGAATTGACTTGCTTTGCATGTGTTTTTGATGAGCAGGATATGCTAACCTTGTCGCAACCTCCTGTCATGAACACTTTTTATATCATGATTCTTAAACACATGGTTATGATATAAGTGTTATTCCGGTTTTATATATATCCTACATTGTTAGTTTTGTATAATATCAGATTCTCGTGTACAAAAACAAAACAAGGTCATAACCCTTCGAGCTGTATTTCATTTGATCAATGGAGAATATCTAGTCACTTTGATGTCTATAGTGATATGTTTCCTAGTTGTGATTTTGATCATAACTCTATGGTGTAGATCATCCGGTCAGTGAGGCAGTTTGATCATAACCTTTCGATGTGTCGATCTTCCATTTAATGATTTGTTTAGGTATATCAAACGAGTTGCAGATCATCCGGTTAATAATTCAGTTTGGTCACCAATCGGACGGAGGGGTAGCCTAGTGGTTAATTATAAAGCGCTCGTTCGTCACGCTGAAGACCCGGGTTCGATTCCCAACATGGGTACAATGTGTAAAGCCATTTCTGGTGTCGCCCGCCGTGATATTGCTGGCATATTGCTAAAAGCGGCGTAAAACTATACTAACTCACTCCATACTACACACTACCGCAATGAATATGCATGCATTCTATTTAACCATATGCAGTCTGACAGTGCGATACACATGTAAAAAATCTAGACAAAAGAAGACAATACAACAATACAAGGCCATACATTTCTTGAACGAAATTAAGGGTTCTTAGGAAAGAAAGTAGATAATTTTCAGCTTAGAAATACTGAGAAGTTAATAATTTCGTACTGTTGTTACAAATAATCTCCCAGGCGTTTCCTTAACCACTGGCGCTGATCATACGCCACAGACAAATATACCGTCATAGGAGTCTATTATAGACCTGTGTCTGCTATATTGGAGAATGATTGCCAGTAATGTTCTAGGTCTGCATATCATTAATATAGATGGACACATATTGTTCCCTTTGTTTACCGAGCCTAGACTTATAACGATACTGAATAGCGTTTTGATCTTACAATATCTGACTAGCTGACGTCGATCTACTTGACTTATGTTTTAACAATAAGCTACCAGCTATGTCAATGCCTATAGAAGGCTAAAATGGTACTTCTGACGATGTTCATGTAAATTAATATGCACAGGTTTACATTGATAAAATCTGTTTGATCTGATTTGATCACATGAAGTGTAAAATTTTGTTAAGATCTTCTAAAATATTGGGGAATGAATTATGAATCTTTGAAATGTGTGAGAACATTTTAGAAAAAATTGTAATTTGAATGCCATCAACACTTACCCTTAAAATTAAAATATTAATAAAAAAACATTTCTACCACCTTGGACAAGGTCGTGGATTGACTTATGGGTGTGTCAAATCATTTGACAATGCAAAATGAAACTCTGCCAATAAATTTACGAAAGATGTGTTTTAAAACATTGTAGGAACAGAAATAATTTCAGAAAACTACATTTAATCCTCACGCAAAATAAACACTTCTCATTCTCTAAACTTTGAAATTATGAAATGATATTTCATCTTGCGCTGTATTTAGCGAAAACTAAACTTTGTGAAAATTAGCAAACCTCGGGACTAGATGCGGAGAGCCAATATGATAATATGTAAGTCATAAGCAGCATTTACTGCTGAAACTTTCTACCTGTCGAAGGGAGTATTAACCAGAAAATAAATAAAAAAGCCAAAAAACCCTACAAATCCCTTTCTATAAGCTCAAGAAGTATCTGTTCAAAGGGCGACGGGGTAGCCTAGTGGTTAAAGCTTTCGCTCGCCACGCGGGAGGCCTGGGTTCAATTTCCCACATGGGTACAATGTGTGAAACCCATTTCTGGTGCCGCGATATTTCTGGACTATGCTAAAAGCGGCGTTAAAACATACTCACTCATTCCGATCACGCTAAGTGAGTTGGTGTAATATCTCTGGACGGTTTTCAACGATTAGTTTCGATCTTTATTTTATGCTACATGTAACTATGATCGTACAGTACGTGAAATCACCGAACCTTGCCGTACCGTTGACTCGATTCGGTTAAGCAGATTGGAGGTCGTTGCCTTTCCTGATAACAACGCATTGGAGACACGGCTTTAAGTAGTAATACAGATACTACTATGTTGTTGTAAGAGGCAACGGGATCTCGGGACCTTGAGTGACCCGATAGGGTGTACGTGCTCCGGTCCAGTTATGTACTGTCCACAGTGACAAAGCTCAAATATTGCTGACGTCAGCGATAGCCATACGCTTTGGATGAAGCGACAGCCGTATTGTATTCGTCGGGTTGTTAACAATTTAAAAGCACAGAAAATGACCACGCACTTTCTTAATCTTCATATCATTCCACAGGGAATTTAGAGTATGTTACACTGGTAAAGACAGTGAGTGAGTATTTTAGCAATATTCCAGCAATATCACGGCGGGGGACACCAGAAATGGGCTTCACACATTGTACCATGTGGGGAATCGAACCCGGGTCTTCGGCGTGATGAGCGAACGCTTTAACCACCAGGCTACCCCACCGCCTCCTGGTAAAGACAGTATCAGCAATATCACCATCCTCATAATCGAGTGTGTTTGTTGTCAGTAACGCCGCGCTCTACATGACGGTGGTCTGTAAACAATGGCGAGTGGACCAGACAGTCCAGTGATTGACATCATGAGCATCGTTCTACGTAATTTGGATACGATGACATGTGCCAACGCAGTCAGCCACCCTGGCCATCCGACCCCTTTAGTCGCCTACTACGACAAGCATGGGTGGTGGTGGTGGTGGAATTGGGTTTAAGGTCGTGCTTGAGAATATTTCGCTCATATGACGACGTGCATGCGTGTGTATGTGTATGTGCAGCTGCTTGTACTAGCCCAGACTGAAGCTGGTTTTATAGTGCTAGCCCACTGAGATACCATGCCGCAGTGAAGCATGAATACCCCACTCAGACACATTATTCTGACTCCAAGCCAACCAGTCCTTGTTGTACCCATTAATGCCGAGCGCCAGGCAGGAACCAACAAGTACCATATTTTAACATCTTTTGGTATGACGCGATCGGGGATCGAACCCGCGACCTTCCGCACTCCGGGCGGACGCTCTAACCACTACACCACGGAGGCGGTCGACAAGCATGGACCAGTTCTATCATCATCAGCACCAAGAGTAATGTTGTTGCTGTTGCTGTTGCAGCAGCGGCAGAGGCAACAACGACATTACTATTACATGTGTGATAATTTCTATTTTTCCCACGATCAACTGAAAAAAAAATCAGAGCAGGAAGAGATTGTAGATAAAGATTTTCGTAAATTCGGTCGATAGAGCCTGTCTACTGTCACCTATTGTCTCCGTGGTGTTTACAGTACCTGGGATATAGGCACTTATAACATCGATATTCTCTCGTTAATAATAGTTCGTTCAGAGACCAGAATACGAGTTTACATATGCAGACTGTGAAAACAGATTATCATTAATGATCCTGAAGAGGCTTTTGTTCTGACAATTACTGCCCATGTAATTGTTGTTTGTCATAGCGATCTGACAGTTGCGGGTTTACACAACCTTCGAGGAATAACGGGACAAGGTGCACGCTTCGATTGTATACACATCATTCTACCCACAGTCACGAACACGCAACACACATTGTGTGTAAATATACGTTTTACTCTTCTAAAGTAGAGATATTAACACGAATAGAATTTTTTAAAATTAGAAAAAGTTAATAATTCACGTAGGACACTACGTCACAAAGTGTACTCTATGAAAAAGTATGTCGGCTGTATACACATCATTCTACTGGTGGTTGATATAATGAGCACCGGTCAATGCTAAAGGGGAAGAAGAAAACGGAAAACCAGTTCCTTCAGTCACGTCCGATCGTCAACCAGCTGGTTATACCACGCTCACCCTTACACTCCTTATTGTGCGCCACGTAATGTTTGAGCTGTTGAGGGTTTGGCAATCAGTTGTAACTCACAATGGGTGTTGATGGTTTTCTTGGGGTATTTAGTATGATTGCTCCCTTGGATAAAAGAAAGTATTCATTCGAAACCTTTTTGATTTGAGCTGGAAATCACAAACGTTATGAACAAGTTACCAGGCTGAAATAAAGTCACCATAGAATTTGTTTCGTCGTTGCTTGCTATGGCCGCAATCAAATATGGGAGTATACATGCTTTTGTGCACCAGTCTGTTACCTGTACACGTGCTCAGAAGGCTTTTGCGGATTGCTTTATAGACTATTTGATTTGCATCCGTCAAGCGCTTCATCCCTGTCTAAGTCAAACACAGATACAGGAGCACATAAAGAGATACGGATGCTGAGGACTCAAGGAACTCATGCAATGTACATTTGACATGTAACATAAAGTAATGTACAAAAGAAAGTACACACCTGGTGCTTTTGGATTACTTTCCAAAGAGCGACGTAAACTGTGAAAAGAGTTTTTACAGTGATACATAAGTCGCAGACTTTCCTAATATGTTGCCAAAACACCACAGATATCGTGCCCAATTGCGAAGTTGCCAGTCAAAATATTTTCAAATAATCCCAAAACACCAGGTGTGTACTTTCTTTTGTACGTCAGTTTATGTTATATTTGGGATTACACTTTCTCAGTAAAGCACAGATCCCAGAACTTCGTTGGGTTGAGTCCCATCCAGGATTCCAACCCATACCCTCAGAGTCAGGCACCTAATCAGCAGCACACCAAGTCAGCCACCTAACCCGCTCAGCTACCGCTGCTTCCACTAGAATCTGTTCTTTACTGAGTAAGTGTCATCCTAGTCTCTCTCACAGTCCCTGAATCACAATATGTTCCCTACTGCCTTGCCCTCCCTGCAATGTAGTCTCTCTCACAGTCCCTGAATCACAATATGTTCCCTACTGCCTTGCCCTCCCTGCAATGTAGTCTCTCTCACAGTCCCTGAATCACAATATGTTCCCTACTGCCTTGCCCTCCCTGCAATGTAGTCTCTCTCACAGTCCCTGAATCACAATATGTTCCCTACTGCCTTGCCTCCCTGCAATGTAGTCTCTCCAGTCCCTGAATCACATTCCCTACTGCCTTGCCCTCCCTGCAATGTAGTCTCTCTCTTGATCCCTGAATCACAATATGTTCCCTACTGCCTTGCCCTCCCTGCAATGTAGTCTCTCTCAGTCCCTGAATCACAATATGTTCCCTACTGCCTTGCCCTCCCTGCAATGTAGTCTCTCTCCAGTCCCTGAATCACAATATGTTTCCCTACTGCCTTGCCCTCCCTGCAATGTAGTCTCTCTCACAGTCCCTGAATCACAATATGTTCCCTACTGCCTTGCCCTCCCTGCAATGTAGTCTCTCTCACAGTCCCTGAATCACAATATGTTCCCTACTGCCTTGCCCTCCCTGCAATGTAGTCTCTCTCGCAGTCCCTGAATCACAATATTTTCCCTACTGCCTTGCCCTCCCTGCAATGTAGTCTCTCACAGTCCCTGAATCACAATATTTTCCCTACTGCCTTGCCCTCCCTGCAATGTAGTCTCTCTCACAGTCCCTGAATCACAATATGTTCCCTACTGCCTAGCCCTCTCCTGCAATGTAGTCTCTCTCAATGTAGTCAGTCCCTGAATCACAATATTTTCCCTACTGCCTTGCCCTCCCTGCAATGTAGTCTCTCTCACAGTCCCTGAATCACAATATGTTCCCTACTGCCTTGCCCTCCCTGCAATGTAGTCTCTCTCGCAGTCCCTGAATCACAATATTTTCCCTACTGCCTTGCCCTCCCTGCAATGTAGTCTCTCTCACAGTCCCTGAATCACAATATGTTCCCTACTGCCTTGCCCTCCCTGCAATGTAGTCTCTCTCACAGTCCCTGAATCACAATATTTTCCCTACTGCCTTGCCCTCCCTGCAATGTAGTCTCTCTCACAGTCCCTGAATCACAATATTTTCCCTACTGCCTTGCCCTCCCTGCAATGTAGTCTCTCTCACAGTCCCTGAATCACAATATGTTCCCTACTGCCTTGCCCTCCCTGCAATGTAGTCTCTCTCACAGTCCCTGAATCACAATATGTTCCCTACTGCCTTGCCCTCCCTGCAATGTAGTCTCTCTCACAGTCCCTGAATCACAATATGTTCCCTACTGCCTTGCCCTCCCTGCAATGTAGTCTCTCTCACAGTCCCTGAATCACAATATTTTCCCTACTGCCTTGCCCTCCCTGCAATGTTAAAGCTCTAAATGAAGCAAGTCTAGATTTCCCCAAACACACTGGGGCTCCTTTTCAATTTAAATGGGTATAGTTCTTACTATTTAAATTATATATATTCAGTGACTGAGCGTTAGTCTAGTGTAATCCCAAATATAACATATGCTACATTTGACCACTTTCTAAATGGCACTGTGTATGCACACATTTGACACTTGGCGCAATGTGACAACGGGGTCGCCGTCGGTGTTGGTTTGTTTTGACGTGTTCTTTTACATGCAGCTTATAAGCATTAAATCGTGACTTCAAAATGGATTAGTTGAACGAAAACCTGCACGAATTTGTTTCCATCACTTCAGCTACCAACACGCACGCCATGCCATTTATTAATAAGTGTGTTTGTTTAGACCTGGTATGAAATTCATGCACCACAAGTACAGGGCCTATCATAGCTATTGCACGAACCGGAACCCGGAACGGGAAACGGAACCTTTTGATCATAACTTGATCAGTCACGAACATCACTTCCTGGTTTTCAACTAACGGCTATCTGATTCAGATTAGGTGTCATCTAGTTCAATCGTATCTGGTTGACAACAGGATTCTGCGTTTATAATAGACTGACCCGTGAAGGTACGGGTTAGAATATTGATCTTCAGTAACCCATGCTTGTCGTAAGAGGCGACTAACGGGATCGGGTGGTCAGGTTCGCTGACTTGGTTGACACACGTCATCGGTTCCCCATTGCGCAGATCGATGCTCATGCTGTTGATCACTGGATTGTCTGGTCCAGACTCGATTATTTACAGACCGCCGCCATATAGCTTGAATATTGCTGAGTGCGGCGTAAAACTAAACTCACTCACTCATAATAGACTGAGTATGTGAGTTGCCTAAACTCTGCTTTGATTTGTTTGTTTGTTTGTTTGCTTGTTGTTTAACGTTTCACTTCATATTCCAGCTGTATGACGCAAGTATATACTATAGTCTGTTTGCAGTGAAAAAGTACCGATGAATTTCACTTTAAACAAAATAGTAAATCAAATAAAGTGAAATTAAGATTGCGAATCCTCATAATTTTACCTTGCCAATTGAACATTTGAATCTCAGAATGTTATTCATCTTAGGATAAAAGTTGTTTAACAAACGACCCTAAATTCAAATCACGATTATTGGTTTGTATTACAAGGGGGTAAGCGCAGTAGTTGGAACACTGAAACAAATGCAGTACGTGATGAGCGTTAACTTAGACCAACCCTACTTGTTCTCGGTGTTTCATTTGATGTGCATACACCCTTGTAATACAAACCAATAATAATATTTGTATCTATGATCGTTTGTTAAACAACTTTTATCCTAAGTTTAATACAATTCTGATATTTAAATGTTCAGTTGGCAAGGTAAAATTATGAGGATTCGCAATCTTAATTTCACTTTATTCGATTAACTTTCTTGTATAAAGTGAAATTCATCGGACTAAAGACGAACCATGGATTGACACCATGAGCATAGACTGACGTAATTCAGGCCTACCCATGACAACCTGCTTAGAGCCAAACTACGGAATACATACAGATATCATATCGAAACAGATATATGTTACACATAAGATACAGATATATGCTACACATAAGATACAGTGTCCATAAAATAGACATCATAATGATTAAAACTCGCGCACACGGCTTGTCGCACTATGAGATTTACTTTCGGGGGCCAAAGGAATTCTGTACACGTCAGTTGCCCAAACCAATAAATCATACAATGAAACGGTTGTGTCGAAGTTGAAAGAACACTCTCGAGTTATCCGAAGTTCGACACAACCCCAAAGTGATGACTAAAGGGGAATACTCATGGGTCAAGCTTTTACTTCGAGACAAATGTCAGTTCGACACATCAGAGTTCGACACAACGGCGTTTGACACTATCTCGCAATCAGTCATTTGAGAAACTTTATATACAGTACTCTGTGTGTTTCGTTTAACCACAGGCAAACTGTAGCAACAGAGAGAAAATGACCAGTCGCTCGCATATTGAAAGACTGGTCATTTTCTCTCTGCTGCGCACCTCTATTTGCTCTAGAGTTTACCTGTGGTTTAACAAAACCGCCTTTATGATGTGCCATCCGATGCCAGTTCATGTTTTATCCCCTGCATGCTGAACACAAGGCAGGGAAACAACAATCACCACACCCCTGATGCCGGATCGAACCACCTTTCCTCTCTCCTCTCACGGGGACGGACAGCGTGTTAATGTTTTTCTCGATACATTGGCTGAGCGACGTTGTTTAGCTGTGACATCATTTTCCAAATTAAAGTCAAAATAAATTAATCCTAATCGTGAGTAGAACTCATTAAAACTTTATATAGGACATACAATTACAAATGTAGTGCGATACACACAGTCCATGGTTTGACAGAGCAACAGGTTTTTCGAGATCAAGTGGATTTAATTACTCGATGGGTAAACGGTACTCTGGGGATGTCGACCGACTGGATGTAACGGTAAATTAAGTATTATTGGGTTGTGCACGATAGAGGAAAAAAAATAGACGTACTTCTATGTTCAGTATAACACAGATGATAGCTGTTCAAAGAGCATCCTTAATAAAGACATTAAGACAAACGCCCTTAAATAGGTTTTGTACATCATGTCATTAGGTGACAATTATGTAGTTGAGCAGTACATTAATGGGTCTTCCTCTCACATCACACACACAGACACAATAGGAGAGCTGTGGCCTTAAAGGTCACATAAACCCTAGGGGGTACAAATACATAAATCACTAACTGGCATCGTTATAAATGAAACCCCGTCATTAAAACTACTCATTTCGACCTTTAATTGACTTAAATCGACCTTTTTGACAACAGTGCACAATTCTCACCCGCGAACGAAATTTCAACCAATCAGAGCGGCGCGCCTCTGTGACGTCATATGAGGAATAGCTTTGAGAGCCGATGCAGAATTCATCTACATTTTAGGGGGTAAATTATCGTGTTTACAGGCTTGTATAAACCTGAAATCGTGACAATTGTTTTGGAAAATGAAAGCTATATGTTCTCACAATCTACTGTCATTTAATTTTGTCTCCTGCTTTGCCTAGTTTCCGAGTTACAACTTGTTTTCATAGACGATTCTGTCAAAATCGATTGGTGTCGTTAGGCCCTATTTGTATAATGACTGATCAAATTGATCCCATTTCTGTGTTGTTTTACCTCGATATTTAATCATGTCATGTAAAATCTGTTTGTATTCTCAAAACAGTGTCGGCCCATAAGTTTTCACATGCAATACAGCAATTAATACTCCCTCGTTGTAACCCGTGTTAGGTGGTATAAACCTACACATGTTATTTGTCATCATTCACTTGATGGTCAGTTAATGAATTTACAACAGGTATAATTAGTGGTAACACCCTTAGATTACCCGACAAAGGTTCCCATTTGGCATTTCTTGTGTCTGGAGTAAATATTCAACATTATAAACATCGATCAAAGGATTAACCGATAACACGCTGATTGATTAATTACTTTTATCTTACACAGCGGAATTGTCAAAAGGTAGTGTTTATGTATGTAGATTTACTAATCTATACTGAATACACTCTGTCGTGTCGGTGTCTGCGTAAAAACAACGTCCTTCTTTCAAAGGATTAACCGGCAATACATTGATTGATTGCCCATTATTGGCTAACTAAATTACTGTTTTTTTAAAGAAAGGCGGACATTATGCAATTAGTTGCCAGGTGTGCTATCTTGGGTGACCAATGAGACTATACACCAATACCTGAAAAGATTTATCACTTTTTCGTATATTAAACTGTTAAAAGACACATCATTTGGAACAGTTTTGTGGATATTGATGGATACATTCCTCGAACAAGGTAATGGCCTGATATTGTTCCTATAACTTTAATCTGTTTTAATTTTAATATTTGCATTTTGTTTTATTCATTTGTCGTAGCATTCAACAGAATCATTGTTTTCGCCGTGAAGTGTAATGAGACAGACAACATGCACTAGGGTGTGTGTGCGAATTATGATTCACATTGGCAAACTATAAAATGTCTAGATATTACAGTTCTGTTATAAATTCACTATAAGTATCAGCAGATCGTCTGCTTTTTATTTAGTTTCAAAATTCATACAAGTGTGATAATAAACTAATTAGGATTATAAGACCAAATATAAAGACGCACATTGACTAGTATCTACATACTGGTGAGTGGACATTAACCATGGGAATGTAGCAAGAAATTTATCGCGCAGTATTGTGACTTCGACCCCACCTCGCTTCCGTGGAAGAAATCGTTATGTTATAAGTTGTGTCATGCAAAATCCGTTTGGTTATGATTCCAATACATATTTAACAACGAGTAGAAAGTAGTCTTGATTTTCTAACTTGATGAAAACAAACTATAATCTCATTAATTCTAACAGATTTTTTATTTTTAAAAATGGCGGCGCCCTGTCGGGAACATCCGCCAGTCTGAGGATAAATGGTATTTAGGTTTGTTTTCACCGAGTTACAAAAATCAAAACTACTTTCTACTGGTAATAAAATATGTATTTTATTGATATTAATAGGATTTTGCATGACATAGCGTATATCATAACAATTTCTCTCGTGGCAGCGAGGTGGATGTCAATATAATACTACTTACAATATTATTATTACTTCGACCACAACCTCACTTCCGAGGAAGAAATCGTTATGTTACAAGTTGTGTCATAGAAAATCTTTATGGTCATCAATCATATGCATATTTTACTAAAACTAGTAAGTAGTTTTGATTCTTTAACTTCCGTGAAGCGATCTGAACACAAGTAAGATATCGTTTCAGGCTTCCACAACGCTCGCTTCGCACTCACAAACATAACCCATTTAGCACGAACTGCGGGGTCCTGTGGAAATCTGTGCATGGGGACACCATCGCCCGACCCCTAGGAGCAATTGACGACAAAGCAACGATTCGGCATGTCGTCGTTGATGTCGAGAAATCATCAAAATGATGAGCGTGCTACACATTTTCTATACAACTAACTGAAAATCGTTCCTCATATGACGTCACTGCAGCGCTCTGGCGACAGAGTTACGTAACCTGTCTGTGGTTTCGTTGGCGGGCGAGAGGGAAGCAGGCGACTTTTTTGGCCACTTTTAATCGCTCGGTATTAATTAACCACAAGTTTTTAAAGAATAAATTTGGTGTTCCGCATAAGACTAACCATAAGACTTTCATATGTAATGGTTAAAAGAGTAACAAAAAACAAAGTTTAGTGGTTCTTTAATGGCTGAATGGGTTCAAAGTAACACAAAATGATTAATGATTACTATAAAACACGTAAAATAAATATCATATGTAGCAAAAAAGTTATTTTAGCCGTGGGAATGAGGTCATATTAACAAGATCATCATCATCATCATCATCATTACATCATCAGCAGCAGCAGCAGCGTTGTTGTTGGTAGTGGTAGGAGGTGTGTTTGTTTGTGTGTTTGTGGTGAACACTTCATGTCATCCTTGTTTCTTGGTTATGTTTGTTGTTTATCGCCGCACTATTCCAGCTATATGGCGTGGTATGTAAATAACAGTCTGGACCAGACAATCCACTGATCAACAGCATGAACATAAATCTACGCACTTGGCATATGGTGACATGTGTTAACCAAGTCAGCCAATCTGACCACCCGATCCCGTGAGGTCGTAGTAGTAGAAGTAGAGGTAGTAGTAAAGTAGTATTAGTACTAAGAAGTAGTATAAGTAGTAGCAGTAGTAGTAGCAGGAGTTGTGTGAGTTTAGTTTTACGCCGCACTCAAGTTGTAGTAGGAAGTATTAATAGTAATAGTAGTAAGAAGTAAAGTAGTAAAGTAGTAGTAGTAGTAGTAGTAGTAGCTGTAGTTGTAGCAGTAGTAGTAGCTGTAGTTGTAGCAGTAGTAGTATTTGTAGTAGTAGCTGTAGTTGTAGTAAAGTAGTAGCAGTAGTAGTAGCTGTAGTAGTAGTAGTAAAGTAGTAGCAGGAGTAGTAGCTGTAGTTGTAGCAGTAGTAGTAAAGTAGTAGTAGCTGTAGTAGTGGTTGTAGCAGTAGTAAGCAGTAAATTGTAGTTGTAGTAGTAGTAGTAGTAGTAAGTAGTAGCAGTAGTAGTAGCTGTAGTTGTAGCAGTAAAGTAGTAGTAGTAGCTGTAGTGGTAGCAGTAGTAGTAGCTGTAGTTGTAGCAGTAGTAGTAAAGTAGCAGTAGTAGCTGTAGTAGTAGTAGTAAAGTAGTAGTAGTAGCAGTAGTAGCTATAGCAGTAGTAGTAATGTAGTAGCAGTAGTAGTAGCTGTAGTTGTAGTAGTAGTAGTAAAGTAGTAGCAGTAGTAGTAGCTGTAGTTGTAGCAGTAGTAGTAAAGTAGTAGCTGTAGTTGTAGCAGTAGTGGTAAAGTAGTAGCAGTAGTAGTAGTAGTAGTGGTAAAGTAGTAGCAGTAGTAGTAGTGTAGTAGTAGTAATGGTAAAGTAGTAGGAGTAGTAGTAGCTGTAGTTGTAGTAGTAAAGTAGTAGCAGTAGTAGTAGCTGTAGTTGTAGCAGTTGTAGTAAAATAGTAGTAGCTGTAGTAGTAGTTGTAGCAGTAGTAAGCAGTAAATTGTAGTTGTAGTAGTAGCAATAAAGTAGTAGTAGTAGCAGTAGCAGTAGCTGTAGTTGTAGTAGTAAAGTAGTGGTAGTAGTAGCTGTAGTTATAGCAGTAGTTAGCAGTAAATTGTAGTTGTAGTAGTAGTAATAAAGTAGTAGTAGCTGTAGTTGTAGTAGTAGTAGCAGTAGTAGTAGTAGTAAAGCAGTAGTAGTAGCTGTAGTGGTAGCAGTAGTAGTAATGTAGTAGCAGTAGCTGTAGTTGTAGTAGTAAAGTAGTAGCAGTAGTAGTAGCTGTAGTTGTAGTAGTAGTAATAAAGTAGTAGTAGTAGTAGTAGCTGTAGTTGTAGCAGTAGTAGTAAAGTAGTAGCAGTAGTAGTAGCTGTAGTTGTAGTAGTAGTAGTAAAGTAGTAGCAGTAGTAGTAGCTGTAGTTGTAGCAGTAGTAGTAAAGTAGTAGCAGTAGTAGTAGCTGTAGTTGTAGTAGTAGTAGTAGTAGCTGTAGTTGTAGCAGTAGTGGTAAAGTAGTAGTAAAGTAGTAGCTGTAGTTGTAGCAGTAGTGGTAAAGTAGTAGCTGTAGTTGTAGTAGTAAAGTAGTAGCAGTAGTAGTAGCTGTAGTAGTAGTTGTAGCAGTAGTAAGCAGTAAATTGTAGTTGTAGTAGTAGCAATAAAGTAGTAGTAGCAGCAGTAGCAGTAGCTGTAGTTGTAGTAGTAAAGTAGTGGTAGTAGTAGCTGTAGTTGTAGCAGTAGTGAGCAGTAAATTGTAGTTGTAGTAGTAGTAATAAAGTAGTAGTAGCTGTAGTTGTAGCTGTAGTAGTAGCAGTAGTTGTAGTAGTAGTAGTAGTAGTAGTAGTAGTAGTAGTAGTAGTAGTAGTAGTAGTAGTAGTAGTAGTAGTAAAAGTAGTAGTAGTTGTAGCAGTAGTCCGAACCCTTATTAGAGCGTCCACCCGGAGAGCGAAAGGTCGCGGGTTTGATCCTCGACCGCGTCATACCAAAACACGTTTAAATATGGTACTTGTTGGTCCTTGCCTGGCACTCGGCATTAATGGGTACAACGACTGGTCGGCTCGGAGTCAGTATAATGTGTCTGAGTTGGGTATTCATGCTTCACTGCGGCATGGTATCTCAGTGGGCTGGCACTATAAAACCAGCTTCAGTCTGGGCTAGTACAAGGCGCCGCACATACACACACATACACACGCATGCACGTCGTCATATGAGCGAAATATTCTCAAGCACGACGTTTAATCCAATTTCACCTCACCTTTATGATGAAGTGCATCAAGTTTGTTTTGTCCCCTGGATTGTCTCCCTTTGTGAATTAACTCAAATATCACTTTAAGTGTACTGGAGACACACAGCAAGGGATACAAGTCTTGCAGTACAAGGATGACATTGCATGGTGACACAACGTGCGACAAAACAGATACTAAGACTTCACTGAGTATTACTTTAATGATGTACAGAATATATACTGCGAAAAAACAGAAAGTATACAACCATGTTTGAAGGTATATTAACAGGAAACAAACGAGAACTAGTTATTCGACGAAGATGAGTCACGTTTTCACTGTTTCATACTTTTGCAGTTTCTTCGCAATTTTTTATACCTAGTACCAATTTATTCACGTATATTTTGGGGTCAAATCAAATTTCCAAGTGTTTACTGTAATCAGTTTATTTAACTTAACAATAAATATTATTTTGCTACGTCCACTGATCTGTACATGACATACTCAAGAAAGCAGGACGAACTGAAATGTATGTTTCGGAGTGACGTTCGATAAAGCTGTCTTAGTACTAACGTGATCGTAAATCGCTTCAGCATTGTCACGGGGGAGGTGGTGTAGTCTAGTGGTTACAGCGTTCGCTCGTAACCCGAGTTCGATTTTTTTCCCCACATGGGTACAGTGTGTGAAGTCCGTTACAGTTTCCCCTGCCGTGATATTGCTGTAATATTGCTAAAAGCGGCGTTAAACTATACACACTCACTCAACATTGTCCTGTAGTCGTCACAGTGCTAAGATCGTTTTGTGGTCAGCTGCTGGTTACGATTTTACGAACACTTCCGGCACTTTACTGATTTCCCTGGAATTCTTCACAACTGTATGACATGCCCGACCCTGTCACTCCTCGGGACGTCATACGCAGGGACATTAACCCCTCTGTCCCCACCCCCAACGTTAGCATCAACCCCGTGGGCAACACTTAAAGGGCTACCACGCCGAGGTGTATCGTACTGTAGACCGGTGTTCTCGCGCTCACTGTAGCTGACTTGAACAGGAAAACAGGTTGTGTCTGTGCTTCGATAGCCACCTTCATCGTTGACGACTTCAACCTCTGCAACATCAACACACTTCCTCGTGGACCTCGGGGTATCATATGCGGCAGTTTGCGACTCACTTTGATCTGCATGTGATCCAATGTGATCATAATCATCGAGTGGGCGTGTCGAGTTGCCTCTGTTACCTGTAACATCGTAGTCTGTGGCTCCAGCTCCGCCCAGCTGTGCTGCATGGCTATATATAGCCTGGCTGCTGGGCTGGCCACGCCCACCAATACCTAACTCCGCGTTGTAGGGGATCTGGTACGCATCCTCTTCTGCAGCAAAAGAGTCAGGGGATGCAGGAATCGTGGTAGAATCTCTCACTTCAGAATACTCCACGTCAGTAGACTCTCGTCTGAGACGTTTCACATCTACTCTTGCCTTCTCATGCTTCACTTTTGTGACCCTCTTGCTTTTCAGTCTGCTGAAAAATGTTCATGGATGTTGATGATCATCTAAGAAGTTCAAATATTAACAAATATAGGATACTGGTATTTGGCAATATGTTTCAAATAACAGGAGTATCTCATCGAGCGACCTGACAAAATTGACACTTTCACGAACGAGTGCAAAACCATTTGTATCATGACACAACACAAACATGTTATTTAACAACAAAAGCCAAATGTTATATTTATGTTGTATTACTTATACTTAACAAACACATCGAAGTCTGACACGATGATAACCTAGAATGAAATAAATTCAAGCAAATAAAGCTGCTTCACCTGATTGAAATATGGGTTTCAGATGACTACATTGTTTGTTTCCAATTACTCTAGGTATTCGGATTTAACCTATGTAACCAATCACATGATTTTGGTCAGTTCTACTTTTCAGTCATATAACGGAGAGTCAGTTTAAGTTGAGTAATTCCCTAAAGGGAGAATGTCTCAAACGTCCATCACTGTGCTGAAACCCTTGGCCAATGCCATGAATTATGATCAGGGCAAAACTTGACTCAGGAAGAGGGAAGAGAAGAAAATGTACAAGAAACGTAAAAAGGAAGAATACATGAAATCAACAGAGAAACAACGAAGCTGAAAAACACAATGGAAAAATAGAAGACAAATAGAGAAAGAGTACAGGAAACCTAGAGGAGTAAACAAAGTAAACTGAAAAACGAAAACACAGAAGACAACAATAGGAGTGAGTGAGTGAGCTTAGTTTTACGCCGCTTTTAGCATATTCCAGCAATATCACGGCGGGGGACACCAGAAATGGGCTTCAGACATTGTACCCATGTGGGGAATCGAACCCTGGTCCTCAGCGTGACGAGCGAACGCTTTAACCACTAGGCTACCCCATCGCCCAACGACAATAATTAAAAAGCAAAGGAGAAGAAGACACAGAAGTACAAAACAAGAACAAGACGAAAGCATAGCAATTATTGTACACATAATATAATTTCCCTGGAAGCTGAAAACCTACCGTCTGCAACATCCAGCCGTGGCGGCGATTATGATGATGAGAGCCGCTGCAGCCCCAGCCACCCCTGTGGGTAGTGCCCAGCCAAAACCCTCACCCTCGGGACTCCCGGGACTATTGGTGTCTGCAAAAAACAGGGGAAGCAGAGAGCTAGGATTTTAAACAGATCGAAATCCCAGGTGTATACAAAACAAAACAACCACGACGTATGTTTCGCTGTTTCCTTAGCTGTTTCCTTGATGAATAGCGCCATACGCATACTCCAACCAACTGTTCTCAGTTCCTGGGAACCATTTAGACTGTAAATGATAGCTGGGTTACATCAGATATTGACAATGTCGTCTATTATTCCTTGATACTGATGTAATATGTTTAGGATTGTACACCAGAATCTTGAAAATATCCGTACTTGTTAACGTCATTCGACGTCATTTCATGTCCTGTTTGTTTCTCTGAATTACTCACATTTCGTTTTTGTTTTCGTTCCTTCTACGTATATAGTTGTCATTTAATTATTTCTTGAGGGTCCAAAATGTACGTTAAATTGAAGTTTGAATACGTTCCTGGCTACGGTTAATGGTAACAGATTGATGGATTCTGTGAAAAATATGGGGTGTTGCGATTCTTTTTTCCATGTGTATAGTGTTTGTTGCTTTTCATTGGTTTGTCGTTACATGACAGGTGGTGTCGCTGCGAGGTTAAATCTGAACTTGCTCAGTGATAAAGGGTTCATTGTTACCATACCTGTTAAACATATGTATCTCAATGGCTTGGAACAGTCTTGATTCTCGACACGAACTGAACTTCCTCGTTTCCTCACCGACAGACAACGGTAGGGTAGTGAAGCGTTCGTAATACCCTGTGTCACCGCTTTACCTGCAAGTATAGTGGGTGAATTCAGTTTTAGGCCGCTTGTACTAATATCCCAGAAAAATCCTACGACAGGGCATCAAAAGCGGACTTTACACATTGTACCGATGTTGGTACTCGAGCCCGGCTTTCAGGGTAACGAGAGCAAACGATTTGACCACTGAGCTACCAAACTATCCCTGGTAGGTATGGGAGTGGGCTGGTGTTTACAATTTTAACAATATGCCAGCAATATCACGGCGGGGGAAATCAGAAATGGGCTTCACACATTGTACGGGGGAATCGAACCCGGGCCTTCGCCATGACGAGCGTACGCTTTAACCACAAGGCTACCCTACCACCCCTTTTATGTGGATTGAGACACTGTTGATATATACTCATGCCAATAATGGTTGTCACCCCCCTCCCCACCCCAACCCCACACACCCTCACACACCCACCCCACACCCCCACTCCAATTAAAAAAATTGAAAGGGGTGACAATCATTATTGGCATGAGTATATATTTAATTGAATATACTTGGGGAAATGCACAACAAACTCGATTAATCATTAAGAATGTAGCTCTGAATCGTTTTCTAAAAGTAATTGGACCCTAACATGAACAATGTTGACCTGAGACGGTTTAGTAATGCTCGGACAGAGCATACCACATTTCTATTTGATAGTTGATGTACAGAACGTTTGATCTCTAAGTAGTGTGCATTTCAAGCTTAATACCAACTGAAACAAACCTTTCACGTCAGATTAATAGAAGTCTTACCTAACTCACATCAACGTATGTTTCGTGTTTCTTCACTTGTTTCTATACTAGATGAATAACACCATACTCTAAGTCAATCTAAACATTCTACCTTCATGGGATCCAATTCCGTCGGCAGCTAATGGACATAGAAGTTCACAGTTTGGATGACTCTTTGAATAATTTATTGTTGCTCTTGTTTCTAATTATTCGCCAAGAATGAAAACAGCCTGTTGTCAAATAAATTCAAATACATGTATAAAATAAAATTTTAAAAAGCGATTGGGTATTTTATTTCTCGTTTCTCGTCTATTCTGAATGTATTCAAAACCTTACGTTCTAAACCATTATTCTATTTGTTGTTCAATGTGCAGCGTTAAAAACTTCATTAAAACAGATTGTCCACGCATCCTTCGCAACTATTCAAGGTTTTATGCTTGTAAAAGTAATTGATAGAAGGAAATGCATTGACGGGGACATGTGTGAACCATTGGTGTAAAAACAATCGATATGGTTTGATGAGTTGCTTCCCTTCGTTGTGCCAGGATCCTCAGCGATGATGATCAATGTAAGTCAGCATCATACCCACGTTCTTGGACTCCTGTGAAAGCGTTCGCGACCATTCGATATTTTACAAATCAGTGATATAACTGAGATACTTTTCAAAGTGGGGTTTTAAACAAGGTCCTCTTGATCGACACTGAAAACAGCTAAAAGACATTAAACTTTACCTGTGATCCATATCCAGGAAAAGCTTCTCCGAAGTCCTATCCAATAGCGACCTGCTTGAAGGGAATTCCTTCTCCCTCGCACTTGAAGAAGTTCCCCTTTACACGTTTCTCTTGCTTGTTGGCGTGTAGATGGGGCGATAATTGCATCCATAGGCACTGATGTAAATCAAAGTGGTAAGTGTTCTTGCATTGCCTAACCATGTATATACTACCTGAACCCCATACCATAAGCTATATCTATATCCTGCACAAATGCATTAAACAAATGCAGATAGATCTTGTCAGCAACATACTCGTAATCGTTAATAACGTGACGTTCAACCCCGATTTACTCCCGTCCTTCCCCTGTATGTCCTGCTAACACGCCCAAGTATAACAGAAATACACGTGGAGTGAGTGAGTGAGTTAGTTGGGTTTTTTGTTTTGTTTTTGTTTGTTTAACTGTTGGTTGTTGTTTTTTGTTTTCTTGTGTGTTTTTTTGTTTGCTTTAATGTTTGTTTTGTTTTGTTTTGTTGTTTTGTTTGCTGGTTTTGTTGTTGTTTTCGTGTGTGTTTTTTTGTTTGTTGTTGTTTTTGGGTGTGTGTGTGTGTTTGGCTGCTTTTAGCAATAATACGGCGGGGGGACACCAGAAATGGGCGTCATACATTGTGGGGAATCGAACTCTTTCAATGAAAACCCCTCTACACGACCCCATCTACGCACCAACCAGTGGAAGTCATGTCCAGTTCATGACGTCTATCGACCAGAGCCTCTAAAATGATTGTAAGAGCCCACAAACCATCAGTGACTGTTAATTTCAGACGGGGCTTGAAATATAAGATTATGTTTATTGATTATAATTTCTTTAGTTTATTCAGACATCTTACCACTGACATCCTGCGACGTGGAGCCACACAATGCCATCCAGGTGTCAGTCTGACTGTCCGTTGTGGCTATACGCAAGGGTTGGGAGCCGCCATTGATCTCCAGGAGTCCCCAAACGTACCGGAAATCGTTTTGTCTGGCCTGACGGAATTTTTCCAACTGTGATAGCTCTAAAACAGCACATTTGATATCTTACATAATTCCAAATTTAGTGAAGGGGTTGCATCATTTCCAAAAATAATAATTTTGGTCAAATTGTCCTGCTCTATGTGACTTGAAACAACATTAACTCCTTATCACTGCATGTGACTTGCAACAGCATTCTCTCCTTATAACTACATGTAACTTGAAACAGCATTCACTCCTTATTGCTCTATGTGACTTGAAACAACATTCACTTCTTATTGCTCTATGTGACTTGAAACAACATCACTCCTTATTGTTCTATGTGACTGAAACAACATTCACTCCTTATTGCTCTATGTGACTTGAAACAACATTCACTACTTATTGTTCTATGTGACTTGAAACAACATTCACTCCTTATTGCTCTATGTGACTTGAAACAACATTTACTCATTATCACTGCATGTGACTTGAAACAGCTTTCACACCTTATTGCTCTATGTGACTTGAAACAACATTCACGCCGTATTGCTCTATGTGACTTGAAACAACATTCACTCCTTATTGCTCTATGTGACTTAAAACAGCATTCACTCCTTATTGTTCTATGTGACTTGAAACAACATTCACTCCTTATTGTTCTATGTGACTTGAAACATCATTCACTCCTTATTGCTCCATGTGATTTGAAACAGCATTCACTCCTTATTGCTGCATGTGACTTGAAACAACATTCACTCCTTATTGCTCTATGTGACTTGAAACAACATTCACACCTCATTGCTCTATGTGACTTGAAACAACATTCACACCTTATTGCTCTATGTGACTTGAAACAACATTCACTCCTTATTGCTCTATGTGACTTGAAACAACATTCACGCCGTATTGCTCTATGTGACTTGAAACAATATTCACTCCTTATTGCTCTATGTGACTTGAAACAACATTCACTCCTTATTGCTCTATGTGACTTGAAACAACATTCACACCTTATTGCTCTATGTGACTTGAAACAACATTCACTCCTTATTGCTCTATGTGACTTGAAACAGCATTCACTCCTTATTGCTCTATGTGACTTGAAACAACATTCACTCCTTATTGCTCAATGTGACTTGAAACAACATTCACTCCTTATTGCTCTATGTGACTTGAAACAACATTCACTCCTTATCACCGCATATGACTTGAAACAACATTCACACCTTATTGCTCTATGTGACTTAAGACAAAATTTCAATCCTTATTGCTCTATGTGACTTGAAACAGCGTTCACTCCTCATTGCTCTATGTGACTTGAAACAGCGTTCACTCCTTATTGCTCTATGTGACTTGAAACAGCATTCACTCCTTATTGCTCTATGTAACTTGAAACAACATTCACTCCTTATTGTTCTATGTGACTTGAAACAACATTCACACCTTATTGCTCTATGTGACTTGAAACAACATTCACTCCTTATTATTCTATGTGACTTGAAACAACATTCACTCCTTATTGCGCTATGTGACTTGAAACAGCATTCATTCCTTATTGTTCTGTGTGACTTCAAATAACATACACGCCTTATTGCTCTATGTGACTTGAAACATCATTCGCTCCTTATTGCTCTATGTGACTTGAAACAGCATTCACTTCTAATTGCTCTATGTGACTTGAAACAGCATTCACTCCTTATTGTTCTTTGTGACTTGAAACAGCATTCACTTCTTATTGTTCTTTGTGACTTGAAACAACATTCACTCCTTATTGCTCTATGTGACTTGAAACAACATTCACTCCTTATTGCTCTATGTGACTTGAAACAACATTCACTCCTTATTGCGCTATGTGACTTGAAACAGCATTCATTCCTTATTGTTCTGTGTGACTTGAAACAACATTCACACCTTATTGCTCTATGTGACTTGAAACAACATTCGCTCCGTATTGCTCTATGTGACTTGAAACAACATTCACACCTTATTGCTCTATGTGACTTGAAACAGCATTCACTCCTTATTGCTCTATGTGACTTGAAACAACATTCACTCCTTATTGCTCTATGTGACTTGAAACAGCATTCACTCCTATTGGTTCCTGTAGCCTGAAACATACTATCACTATATACAGAGTATCCGTCAGGGTCCCCACATCTCTCCTCTATGTTGCCCGGGCAGAGTAAGCTCGATATGCTGCTGTCCACAGGCGTTGGGTCGTCTCTCAGACAAACACATTCAGTGTCCTGTAAAGAAGAGAAACAATGACTGAAGCTAAAACATAAACTGCACAGGCCGTTGATATAAAAATAGCATTTGTGGTAATACGGAACACTAGGCAATTGATATGATACATAAAAGAGAAGAACCATTTGGTACAATTTGCGGAAAGTTCGAAGTTTTGTTTCAAGACGTTCTTAAAAACATCCTGTGAACAATACTACTGGTTCAAGTTGTGACATCTTCGCGAGACATTGCCAGATGTCCAGACAATGATTACAATCTTCATATCGCCCCTCTTTTCTTCAGACAAAAAACATATATTGAAACAGTGAAACTATAACCCGTCTCTAACAGAAATGTAAGTCCCTAATGAGTTTTAGGTCTAAATTTAAATTAAAAATACTGAAAAAAATACCCACAGAGAGTATCATTTTTTTAGTTCCTATTATACGGGTTCGAGAAGCTGGCGCTCACTGTTACCTTGAGTGCAACATACATCGAGTTGCAGAAGGTGAAGCAGGTGAAGGCCTGGTTGTCTTCATAGTGTGTGGTTCTGATCTTCCTGATGTTGGATGAGGAGATGTAGCCTATGTAAGGGTACAGACGATCTGGTCGGAATATAGAATATGCTGGATATAACAACACTGTCAGGCTTTGAGAGGAATAGTTTCAATACTGCTCGGAAGAGATCGTATTTGTCAGCAAAGACTAATAACAAAAACACATTCTAAATATTTCTTCCTGTGACAGGACCGTGTGACACCCCGACTTGCCACCATATACTTTGATGTTTCACAACACCTACCCTGTGTACCCTCCCAGTATCGGGATTGTGTGACAACCCTGACCTACCCTGTGTGCCCTCCCAGTATCGGGATTGTGTGACAACCCTGACCTACCCTGTGTACCCTCGCAGTACCAGGACACTGTGACGACCCTGACCTACCCTGTGTACCCTCCCAGTACCAGGACACTGTGACAACCCTGACCTACCCTGTGTACCCTCCCAGTACCAGGACACTGTGACAACCCTGACCTACCCTCTGTACCCTCCCAGTACCAGGACACTGTGAGAACTCTGACCTGCCCTGTGTACCCTCCCAGTACCAGGACTGTGTGACAACCCTGACCCTGTCCCAGTAGGACTGTGTGACAACTCTGACCTACCCTGTGTACCCTCCCACCAGGACTATGTGACAACCCTGACCTACCCTGTGTACCCTCCTCCTCCCAGTACCAGGACTGTGTGACAACCCTGACCTACCCTGTGTACCCTCCCAGTACCAGGACTGTGTGACAACCCTGACCCTGTGTACCTTCTCTCTGTACCCTCCCTCCCAATACCAGGACTGTATACCAGGACTGTGACAACCCTGACTGTGTGACAACCCCTGTGTACCCTCCCAGTACCAGGACTATGTGACCCTGTGTACCTCCCAATACCTGACTGTGTGACAACCCCTGTGTACCCTACCAGTGACAACCCTGACCCTGTGTGCAACCAGGACTGACCTACCCTGTGTGTGCCCCTCCCAGTACCAGGACTGGGTGACAACCCTGACCTACCCCTCTGTACCCTCCCAGTACCAGGACTGTGTGACAACCCTGACCTACCCTGTGTGCCTCCCAATCCTGTGTGACAACCCTACCAGGTGACTGTGTGACAACCCTGACCTACCCTGTGTGCCTTCCCAATACCAGGACTGGGTGACAACCCTGACCTCCCACCCTGTGACACACCCTACCCTGTGTGACAACCCTGACCTACCCTGTGTGCCCTCCCAATACCAGGACTGTGTGACAACCCTGACCTACCCTTGTGTACCCTCCCACTCCTGTGTGACAGCTCCCACCAGGACTGGGTGTGACCCTTCCAATACCAGGACTGTGTGACAACCCTGACTCTACCCTGTGTACCCTCCCAATACCAGGACTGGTGTGACTGTGCCTTCCCAATACCAGGACTGTGACAACCCTGACCTACCCTGTGTACCCTCCCAATACCAGGACTGGGTGACAACCCTGACCTTCCCAATACTACCCTGTGTGACCTCCCAATACCAGGACTGTGTGACAACCCTGACCTACCCTGTGTACCCTCCCAATACCAGGACTGTGTGACAACCCTGACCTACCCTGTGTGCCTTCCCAATACCAGGACTGTGTGACAACCCTGACCTACCCTATGTGCCTTCCCAATACCAGGTCTGTATGACAACCCTGACCTACCCTGTGTGCCTTCCCAATACCAGGTCTGTGTGACAACCCTGACCTACCCTGTGTGCCCTCCCAGTACCAGGACGGTGTGACAACCGTGCCACCGACCCAATAGGGTGTATCTTCCTCCAGTCTGCCAGCAAGACTCCCCACAGTGTCTCCCGATGCCTCAACGTACAGATGACCACCAAGTCTCCTGCATGTAGATTCTGACGTCGCCCATGACAGCGTCTGGTTCATCTCAGACACTAGTACATCTGAACCAATATCTTTCTCAGTCACCCAGAAACCTTCAACAGAATACTCTATTGTCTATATTTATCAATTTGTAACATGTTTCACATTCCAAAACGTCTGCCTTATGTTGCCAGAATGAACCAAATCGCGATCGCTGATGAGATAACGCGACATTTTGACTATTTCATGCATTCCTCCTTTAGTTAGTCACATTTTTTTGTTTTTAGGCGACGACGTCACAGCGTGACAGTGTCTGTTCTAGAAGTCCATATGTACCGGCGATAAGGCATATTATAAAGACAAACTTTATGGATGCTGACTAAAGCAAGAATACATGAATTAGTCAAAATGTCGCGTTGATACCTGCTTGACAACGATACAAGGATCTGTATCGAAACGTCGCATCACCTGAATAAAGACGTTGTTCATCCATAAAATTTGTCCTTATCTGACTCTCCAACTTCTAAAAATGCCTCTCAACAGTATATAAGGCATATTACTAACAGTAATAATAAACATTATCGCTCAAGAGTGCTAGTATCTACCACGCCTTCATTAAGATAAACACGTTTATCCATAGAACGATCTCCCTTGTGCATCACGCTAACAAGACGATTAATGAAGTTGAGAACAATCATACCAACAATATTGACGGTACATCGATGTACGTGATGTACATGTGGTCATTACTTGAAGATTATAAACAAATCAGTACATACCTTTTCCATATACTGACGAGAGGAGCAGAATAGCTAGCGTCATGTATGTAAGGTAATCCATTGTCATAATAGGACATGACGCATACTGAAGTCCTTCCTAGCCGAGGAAGCAGCGTGGATGATGACAAGGGGTAAACAACCTACATTATCATGCGAATCGTGGATGGTTTAAACGTTACCCATGTTAACTCTATTTGGGATTATACTGAGAACTGACACTATAGTGACAGACTGTTTTCAGCCTGGGCTACACATTAAACATGGAGTCGTACCATAGGATGATCTAACGTTGCTTCTGGTTGTCATATCCGGCTGATCTGAAGAAGGACATGTGTATGTGAATCCGTGATGATGAAAAGTGAACCCCTGTTAATCTGGACAAAGTCGTCTCTATTGAAATCTACTGTGTAATGGAAAGATATTTTTATATCCTTTAACAAATGGTACTAGTAACAATCGCGTGTTGACTGTCCGGATTAGCAATGTCCGGTATAAATAGGTTTCATTGTGTGATGGGAACGGGTCTAAGGCGAGACACAAAGTGAACATGTACATTTATCCAGAGTATATATAGTATCTTGACTGTCCATGATTTCTTTAACGTTCTCGGCTGACTGCGAGAAACGGAAATGAATTCAGCGTTGTTGTCAATTGCCGGATAAATACTAGGATGACGTCACTCTTCTACTTCCGGTATATGAAACTGTACGTCCTAATACTTCTTAGACAACGCTCCGCCCTGATGAGTACTCAATCGATGAATGCGCGACATCGTCGAAATCAGAACGTATTCAGCTAGCTTAAACCGACGGGTTGTTGTCAGTTTTGATGTACTAAAATGTTAAATGTGATCTTAGACATTCATCACTTTGGCTAAACCAAGCACGGGCAGGGTGCTGAATCAGTCAGTCTGGGTGAAGGTGGTGAAATTGGGTTTAAGGTCGTGCTTGAGAATATTTCGCTCATATGACGACGTGCATGCGTGTGTATGTGTGGCTGCTTGTACTAGCCCAGATTTTTATAGTGCTAGCCAATTGAGATACCATTCCGCAGTGAAGCATGAATACCCCACTCAGACACATTATACTGACTCCGAGCCGACCAGTCCTTGTTGTACCCATTAATGTCGAGCGCCAGGCAGGGACCAACAAGTACCATATTTTAACATCTTTTGGTATGACGCAGTCGGGGATCGAACCCGCGACCTTCCGCTCTCCGGGCGGACGCTCTAACCACTACACCACACAGGCGGTCAAGTCAGTCTGGGGCTCGAACCACTGAGTGTCCGACAATCCCAAGGGACGCAACACTGCAGTAGCCCTTCTACAGAGGTTGCGACGACACCATTTAATTAAACCATTTAAATAAACTAGGATTTAACGTAGTATTGAAGATAATTGCAATGTATTTGCCCGGTTGGTTAGTTTAGGGAGAGAGTTATACATTCTTCTCCGAACCAGCCAGACCATGTATCATGTTTTGGTGCCAAGCGCCATTCAGACAAACAATCTCTGAGCGTTTTGTGATAAGACGGACCGAATCGAACAACCAACCTTCTGGGCCGAGAGACTCCATACAAGACCAAGGTCAGAGATCGAACAAGTGACCAAGTGACCAGGACAGGAATCGAACAAGCGACCTTCTGGGCCGACACACCTTCTGGGCCGACAAACTCCCTACAAGACCAAGGTCGGGGATCGAACAACTGACCTTCTGGGCCGACACACTCCCTACAAGACCAAGGTCGAGGAATCGAAATCAACCTTCAACAGGGGATCGAACAAGCGACCTTCTGGGCCGACACACTCCCTACAAGACCAAGGTCGGGGATCGAACAAGTGACCTTCTGGGCCGACACACTCCCTACAAGACCAAGGTCGGGGATCGAACAAGCGACCTTCTGGGCCGACACACTCCCTACAAGACCAAGGTCGGGGATCGAACAACTGACCTTCTGGGCATACACGACACACTCCCTACAAGACCAAGGTCGGGGATCGAACAAGCGACCTTCTGGGCGACACACTCCCTACAAGACCAAGGTCAGGAATCAAACAATCAACCTTCTGGGCCGACACACTCCCTACAAGACCAAGGTCAGGAATCGATCCTTCTGGGCCGACCTCCTCCCTAAACAATCAACCTTCTGGGCCGACACACTCCCTACAAGACCAAGACAGTGATCGAACAAGTGACCTTCTGGGCCGACACACTCCCTACAAGACCAAGGTCGGGGAATCGAACAATCAACCTTCTGGGCGACACACTCCCTACAAGACCAAGGTCGGTGATCTTCTGGGCCGACAAAGTACAAGACCTTCTGGGCTGACACACACCTTCCCTACAAGACCAAGGTCAGGAATCGAACAATCAACCTTCTGGGCCGACACACTCCCTACAAGACCAAGGTCAGGGATCGAACAAGTGACCTTCTGGGCGAACAATCACTCCCCATACAAGACCAAGGTCAGGGAATCGAACAATCAACCTTCTGGGCCGACACACTCCCTACAAGACCAAGGTCAATCAACCTTCTGGGCCGACGATCCCCTACAAGAACAATGACCTTCTGGGCATACACACTCCCTACAAGACCAAGGTCAGGAATCAAACAATCAACCTTCTGGGCCGACACACTCCCTACAAGACCAAGGTCGGGTGATCGAACAATCAACCTTCTGGGCGACCTCCCTACAAGACCAAGGTCAGGAATCAAACAATCAACCTTCTGGGCAACACCACAGGACCAAGGTCAGGATCCGAGACAATCAACCTTCTGGGCGACACACTCCCTACAAGACCAAGGTCAGGAATCAAACAATCAACCTTCTGGGCCGACACACTCCCTACAAGACCAAGGTCGGGGGATGATCCTGGGCCGACAAAGCGACCTTCTGGGGCCGACACACTCCCTACAAGACCAAGGTCAGGGATCGAACAATCACCTTCTGGGCCGACACACTCCCTACAAGACCAAGGTCGGGGATCGAACAAGCGACCTTCTGGGCCGACACACTCCCTACAAGACCAAGGTCGGGGATCGAACAAGTGACCTTCTGGGCCGACACACTCCCTACAAGACCAAGGTCGGGGATCGAACAAGCGACCTTCTGGGCCGACACACTCCCTACAAGACCAAGGTCAGGGGATCGAACAAGTGACCTTCTGACCTTCTGGGCCGACACACTCCCTACAAGACCAAGGTCGGGGATCGAACAACTGACCTTCTGGGCCGACACACTCCATACAAGACCAAGGTCAGGGGATCGAACAAGCGACCTTCTGGGCCGACACACTCCATACAAGACCAAGGAAGAGTTGGAGTTTGCATAAGATACACATTTTAGTCATCTTGACAAGCATGGTATAAGTGTTGGAGATATCCTTGCTAAGACATACTTGCCGTTAGTTGAAAAATGAACATATTTTACAGAAAGATATGTTTAAAAAAAATATAATCATAACATATAATGAAAAGACTTGGTTCAAACCAAAGAATCGACCTGATTATAACTGGTAGTATGTCAGTGGCACATCTTTCAAGTTTTGGAACCCATTATTTAACAGTGTACTGGAGTCCAAAATGGAGACAAGCATATGCTACTTGCAACTCATTCTTCCTCAGAGTTTACTGGAATCCAAAGATGATGGTTGTGCTTTATTGTGACTGGCTACAAGTACAAGTAAATCACTAACAACACAACCCATACAGATAGAATAGATCTTTATTCGGGAATAAATAATGTGATATTAATCTCCATCATGTAGCCATCTTTGGAGGCATGGCAACAGTGGGCTTGTCACTATATAATTCATTACCAGTTATTCCATATTCCCACAAAAGTCAACTAGCCACTGGATTACTAGACCTTTGAACAAATCACTTAATTTCAAATGCAACAAAAAATGTTTTCAATTATTTTAGTTTCAAATTGTCTTCAGCTGATGGTGTTATTCTTGTCAAAGGACATCAGGAATTGACATCATGGTAAGCCAAAGGGATGCAGCTCTGCACAACAAATTGCAGGGCCTTAGATTACTAGCCCTACCAAGCCCATTACGAGGTGAACACCATTTAATATTCTCAGGGCATTGGATTTCCTGACACAGAACGCTTTTGTCAATGAATTTTCTTTTAAATCATATTTCAACCTACATGTTTTTCCAGTAATCCAGTGAACCATTTTCTTTACATGCAGGCAACTGCAAATGCATATTTTGCTGCATATCACTAACGAATTTGAAATAAAAATATTTTGAGTCCCCTCCCTCTGTGAGGAAGGATAACAATATATGAATGAACAACTTCTTTATTGCTGTTTCGAGTGTAGGTGCAACATTTTGATGTAGGTTCTAACAACGTTATCAAGCAAGTGATGAACAGCATAAGGATGGAGGAGCATATACACAAGTTAGAGCAGATGTTTTACAGTACAATGGGGATAGGAAAGCATTCACATATGCCCTTGTCTTGTTATTGTGTCTGGCTTCCTAATCCCCTTGTTGTTATTGTGTCTGACTTCCTACTTGCCATTGCACTGTACAAACATCTGCTCTAACTTGTATATATGCTCCTTCATCCTTATGCTGTTCATCACTTGCTTGATAACGGTGTTAGAACCTACACCGAAACGTCGCACTCACAGCAATAAAGAAGTTGTTCATCCATATATTGTTATCCTTCCTTACTGCCCCAACTTCTAAATGCCTCTCAAAGAAGTTCCCCTCTCTCTGTGCTTGGTCTGGTGTAACATGTTCATTGGAAATAATACCATAATCCATGACATGAGTGAGTGAGTTTAATTTTCACGCCACACTCAGCGATATTCCAGCTATTTGGCAGCGGTCTGTAAATAATCAAGTCTGGACCAACAATCCAGTGATCAACAGCATGAGCACCCGATCCGTTAATTAAGCCTCTTCACGACAAGCATAGTTGCCTTTTGTGGAAAGCATGGGTTGCTGAAGACATATTCTACCCGGATCTTCACGGGTCACCATGACATGAAAACTATAACATTCATTAACCAAACAAGGCACATATGGGTGGTATACTATGGAGAAAATAAGTGAAACAGTACAAATAGATGCACCTTGCTATCCATGGAATAACAAGAAACTTTGAAAAATAGTTGCATACTCAGTCAATAATGAATCCCTTTTTAAGTACATGGAAAATTTCTAACTTGTCAATCATTATTAATCAGACACACCCACCTCAAATTCAACCAATCACAAGTGAACACACCTTCGTCCTTCAGCCATAACTGCTCAGACAAACCACAGATTTAATCAATCTTACGACAAGCACGGGTTACTAAGGACCAATTCTTCACGGGTGTGTCGTAAAAGACGACTAACCTGATCGGGTGACTAGGTTGATACGTCATCATATCCCAATTGCATAGATCAATGCTCATGATGTTGACCACTGGATCAAGACTCGTTTATTTACAGACTGCCACCATGTAGCTGGAATATTGCTGAGTGCGGTGTTAAACGACAAACAAACAAACAAAACTATGATAGTGTCCCCAGATGACGCCATCTTCTCAGCAGTTTAATGAATACAAAACTATCTCACTCAACTTCAAATATATATTCTTTCATTCAAATATATGCAACACTGATAACAAATCTTTGAAGTCAACAGTATGCACTGTGTCAATATCACTTTAAAATATGAGGAGTATTCATGTAAATTACACAAAATATATCACCATAATCCAACTATTTTGCATACACAGTATGCAAATGAACTGTAAACATCCAACAGTATGAACCACTTTGTCTGTAAAAAGACAATATGTTGAAATACATTGCACTTAATGTACCGAAGACATTTCTGTGAGATCATCCAATGTGCCACACTTCGAACAGCATAAGACTGACTGACTGAGTTCGGTTTTACGCGGCTTTTAGCAATATTCCAGCAACATCACGGTGGGGGACACCAGGAATTGGCTTCACACATTGTACCCATGTGGGGATTCGAACCCAGGTCTTCGGCGTGACGAGCCAACGCTTTAACCACTAGACTATCCCACCACCCCGAACAGCATAAGAGCAGAAGCTACTCAAAACAATATATATAAACATTTTCTCCTTCGTGCAAAATACTCAAACATCTGGACCCAAAATGTATGTAGTGTTATTTAACTACACTGAATAAACCAAGACACAGGGATTTACATGGAGTCCTGTATTTGAGTGTCCCTGGTACTCATACTCTTAATTTTCAAGGGTCCTGGACAACAAAATGGGGGTCCCAGACACTTAAATATTATTATTAATACTGTTATTGTATTGTGTATCATCATCATGACATTGTTACAGTCTAGTAGCAAACTCGGTGATAACTCATTGTTACTTGATTGGAATTTTTACAAAAAGTATTTGGACTTTTTCTGGGTCCCTGTGGACGCGCTGATAATTCTGTTGCGTCCATTGTCAATTTTTATACGTATAGGACGCAGGAATTCGCGTCCTGCAAATCTCTGCAAGAATATGCTCAAAGATAATCAAGAAAATGTGTACGTGAACTGACATGACACACATTTGCTGTAGCCACAGAGTTATGAAGGATCCCATGTTATGTACCCCTTGGCAGGAAAAAAAGATTTTGATATTCTAAAAATTTATATTTTCAATATTTTTGTCATTTCTGGGTATTGGGAAATTCTGAATTCAAATTCAATTAAGACATTTTACTTTTAGGCAATTTGGGCCAAATATTGGCCCTGAGCTGGTGTAGACAAATCATATACCAAAGACACTTCACAGTGCATAAGCCTAAAACCAAAAACATTCGCTAACTTGAACTATGATGAAGGAAGGTGGTTGTGTTTAGTGGTCAGAAACTGGTATGTTTTGCCTTATTGGCTATTTGTTTTTTCGTACGAGTGTGTGTTACTGATGCCAGAAATCAAAACAACTTCGAACAAATATCATCAGTACACCATTAAAAATATTATTCATGTTTGTAAGTTTCATCATAAATTACTTGGAGCTTAGAGATCAAATTGAAAGGTACCGTGATTAGATAAGGTAGTTGTTAGTCACAGAGCACCTGCATACTAACTGGTCTCAGAGCACCTGCATACTAACTAGTCACAGAGCACCTGCATACTAACTAGTCACAGAGCATCTGCATACTAACTAGTCACAGAGCACCTGCATACTAACTAGTCACAGAGCACCTGCATACTAACTAGTCACAGAGCACCTGCATACTAACTAGTCACAGAGCATCTGCATACTAACTAGTCACAGAGCATCTGCATACTAACTAGTCACAGAGCACCTGCATACTAACTAGTCACAGAGCATCTGCATACTAACTAGTCACAGAGCATCTGCATACTAACTAGTCACAGAGCATCTGCATACTAACTAGTCACAGAGCATCTGCATACTAACTAGTCACAGAGCACCTGCATACTAACTAGTCACAGAGCACCTGCATACTAACTGGTCACAGAGCATCTGCATACTAACTAGTCACAGAGCACCTGCATACTAACTAGTCACAGAGCATCTGCATACTAACTAGTCACAGAGCATCTGCATACTAACTAGTCACACCTGCATACTAACTAGTCACAGAGCATCTGCATACTAACTAGTCACAGAGCATCTGCATACTAACTAGTCACAGAGCATCTGCATACTAACTAGTCACAGAGCATCTGCATACTAACTAGTCACAGAGCATCTGCATACTAACTAGTCACAGAGCATCTGCATACTAACTAGTCACAGAGCACCTGCATACTAACTAGTCACAGAGCACCTGCATACTAACTAGTCACAGAGCATCTGCATACTAACTAGTCACAGAGCATCTGCATACTAACTAGTCACAGAGCATCTGCATACTAACTAGTCACAGAGCATCTGCATACTAACTAGTCACAGAGCACCTGCATACTAACTAGTCACAGAGCATCTGCATACTAACTAGTCACAGAGCATCTGCATACACAACTAGTCACAGAGCACCTGCATACTAACTAGTCACAGAGCACCTGCATACTAACTAGTCACAGAGCATCTGCATACTAACTAGTCACAGAGCACCTGCATACTAACTAGTCACAGAGCATCTGCATACTAACTAGTCACAGAGCATCTGCATACTAACTAGTCACAGAGCATCTGCTCACTAACTAGTCACAGAGCATCTGCATACTAACTAGTCACAGAGCACCTACACATTAACTAGATGTATTGGTAGAGCATAGAGACACTTTAGGATTCATGTAGTCCACTTCATCCCACAACGGAAACTTGAAGACAACATCTGATGTAAGCTTGTCTACGATTGGCTGGAGCAGTGTAAACAGCAAGTGAGAGCCTGTCTGTGATAGGTGGAGACCATCACAAAGCATGTTCTTCCATTCCTGCAAATACAGAAACATTCAAAGAAAAATTACTTTAAAAACTACAAATCAATTGCCTATTAAAATATGCCAAATAGAAAAGCTGAAAAGGGAAAAATATAAAGGCATGAATATGGCAGCTGTATTGAACATCAAAATTAACGACAGTATTTTTAACACTTAAATATTGTAAACACAGAGATTAAACAATATATGACACTGACATGATGAATTAACATCATGTAAATTATGTGAAATATAATGGTTGCAAAAGGGCCCAGAATTCCAACAATATCGAAAATGAAATAAAATCTTCATTTTTTACTTATACGTCATATAAAATATAAATAACTATGTCAAAGTAATTTAGCTATAGTATGGTAAATATAGGTAGGATTTTTAACATTAGGCTGTTCTGGTAGTTATAATATGAAAAATACTTTGCTCTAAATAATGATGTCACACTTCAATTTTCTGGAGGTGGTTGATTCATAAATCAAGTAATAATATTATTTTTATACTGCTTCAAGTTCGACTCCTCTAACACAGTTACCTCTGATTTCATCACGGCCTTGTACAGGTCCACACACTGGGTACCGCAGTCACTGGCAACCTTAGCACAGACCTTGGCATACAGCTCTGTCAGCGTGTTGGACTTGCTCATCGGTTTACCTGGGCACGAGACAAATGCCATGGGAGACATTAGAAAGGAGTGTTTGTTTCCCACAGTCAGCAAAATTGAGCTAAATCACTATCAATCTGTGTGTGTATAATGGAGTTGAAAACATACCTGGCATATTATGTAACCTATAAGGGTACGCATCATTGTTTCGACAGGCATGCTCACAATAACTGAGAAGTAATCTCTCTGTATCAAACTTATTTCCATAGTGACCTGGACCAAATCAGCTGTTTGAGAGGCAGTTATAATCCCTGAACTATACTCAGAGGCAAACAATATTTTGACATGGAACTTTTTCATTGGTAATGTTGTAATGAATTTTTGGACACAGCAAAAGAGTGTATAAAAATGGTTAAAGAAACATAAACAAGCATTTGTTTGAATTGAAAGAAATTTACAAGAAGCATCATGTATATGTAAATGGCCAGCAAAGTTCACTTTAAAAGGTCAGACAAACAGACACTTATCATTTCCACTCAATGCAGTCTAAGGAAGTGTAACAGTCAGAAAAAGACATCTTTTCTGGAACAAGTTTGACATGCCACTCCTCTGGGGAACATGACAACATGACAGATGGCAGGCTTTGGTACCTCACAGCATGATGTTTCTCCTTGATTCAATGTCCATTGAAACATCATCTGGCACTTATGGCAATGTAATGTCAAAACAAGTTTAGGCCGTCCCCACTGTGGACAGAGCCAGAAACAGCCATACATCTAGACCAATGGATTTGAACATCGTACCTCCAACACAGATTCACCCCATCAACCCTTACAATCCATGACAATAGAGGTGTAACTGCGAAAACAGTTTGATGACGACTATTTGTCTATGGCATCCGTGCAAAATGTATAAGATAAAATGACTTGATGTTTACGATGTCATCCGAATCCTCCAAGAACTCCGCCAAGTCCTTCTTCAGATATGAAATGATCTTCCCAGGACTTTCATCAACATTTAGAGACCTCAATGAGGTGAAGGTGCCATTCATGCACAAGGTGGACAAACTCGCAACGGACCGTGCAAACTTGATTGTGGCTCATTTGCATATGACAATAGTGCTTGTCTTAAGGGCTGTTGATCATTATCTTATCGTGAAACATTTGTCTTTCCATGTCATTTGTGGCAGTAAAATTTAACACTGATTTTGTTTGATGTTTGTGTTACAGTAATGTTTGCCAATGACTATATATTATATTCTCTGCTCTGCTCTTTCTAGAATACAAAAGCCCTCAGAAAAAATCTCTTGATTCAACTCGAACACAAATATTATTAGTCCCTGGATCTCCTATCTCACTTGGTTTCCTTTCCAATTTAAAAGGAGTCTGTGAGATGTGGTTATTGAAACTGAAAACTTTCACTGACCTATCAAGATCAAATAATTTTCAACACCATGGAAGATTTTGAAAACAATATTTTGAACAATATCTCAATCGAAACACACGGTGTCCTTTAATGCCGAATGAACAACAGGTGAAAGTCGTATATGTATGTCACAGTTGTATGTGTATATTCCACACACGTTTTGTGTATGTCACATCTGGTTGTGTATATCAGAGTTGTATGTCACAGCTATATGTCGTATATCAGTCACTGTCATGTGTTTATGTCACATTCATCAAAGGATGATTCCACAGTGTAATTCTCGCATCTCAGTCTGATTCAGCATGCAGGCAAATTATGTGCCATATTACTTGAATGTTGAATTTAATATAAGCCCCTCTCTTCTCTCTCTCAATTTTCTCACTCACTCACCAACCAGTGTGAATTAAAGCATGTAATCTATAGTCATGTAATCTATATATATTTATATATTTTAAATATATGATATTTATGCAATCGTCAGTATCGATGACGTCAAATCCTCCATTTTCACGTTGTATTATATGTTGCATGGGAGCGGTGTTAATATAAGCAGTAATGCTTGTTCACCAATCCCAATTGATCTTCATGAATAAAAATATGTTTAAATCAATTAAAGCATGTGGGGATTGTGGATCACACATTGATGAATGTGAAAGGCCATTGGTGAATTAGTTTCTCTATCTATCTCTGAGCAGCATAATGTTTGTTGTACTGACTTTACACCAGTTGTAACAGTGTTCTGCCAAGTTCATCTGCCAAGTTCTGGTAAGTTCTGGTAAGTTCTGCTAAGTTGCTCTTACTGACTTGCATCATATTATCATGGAATAATAATTCATACGAAAATTCATTATTATTATAACCACTACAAGCCGATATATTAGGATTGAGATATTAGGAAAATATAAATATAGAATATTAGTTTCATCATGTATCAGTAATAGCTTAGAGAAAGACTCCAGTCAAAAGTAGTAAAACTCATCTCACAGACATACTAATGAAAAGGTATAAGTTACTGGCTGCACAGTTTCACAGATGTTCAAGATAAATCCTAGCCTAAGGTTTCAAGGACTCAAACCTTTCAGTGGGACAAAGTAATGTCTAGGCACGATTTAATGAACTGCTTTTGATAAAGTAAACATGTCATCACCTCCATTAAAATTATATTGTGCAAACACTTTAAATCAGGGTCATTAAGCCATCTATTGTAACACCATAACCACCCAAGCAACATGTCAGCACAATTAGCTACAGTTAAATTAGGAAGCTTCCAGGACATGTGTCAACACAATTAGTGCCAGTTGAAACAGGTTAGTAGAGTTAAAGTACTCTCCCTGTCCTGGTCATTTCATTTGTAGGACACACCCCATACCGCATATTCTGTATTTCATTGGTTAGTATAGGGAACACCCATTTTGTATCATTCTAGCGAATCATAATCTTTTTATTGTTTCAATTTTAGATAAATAGTCACCAACTCCATTTGTTCGTCAGTAGGGTTTAGATCTCAACACAGGTCAGCTCTAGCCCTCAGCCCAGAGGGTTGTACCGACTCTCTGTGGCCACCCCATGTTATTCCGTTCTTGTAAATAAAATTGTGATTAGCTTCTTGTGACTTGCGGACTCTTAGCTGAGTTAATTCCCAAAGCAGACCAACCGCGTCAGTTAGATAAGGGGTTTCACGGAACCATCACTTAGACCCAAGACCCTTATCATAATAATATCAACAAATTGCCACAAATAATTGATGATAACATCCTACATTGTTCATGATGCCATTTGTCTAGGTGATGTCATTCAAAGAATACAGCTGATATCTCTTGCCCCACAAAACCCTCATTTTTTTCTACATTTTCATAACAACAGACAATGGGTGGTAATATACATCTAACCTAGTAGAAACAATAATTTTTGTGAATGTTGGGATTGAAGTTCAATTTCAGAGGATCTTTAAAAGACAAGCTGCTAAACATCTGCAGTAGATGAATTCATATTGCCTGAAAACACATGGCAAATAGGGGATGGAGAATACCTTTCTTCTTGCATTCTTCTCCCCAGGCGTTCTCATCACATGGTGGCGGAGTGATGAGGGATGATTCTCTCTCTGGATGCCGATAGACTGCAGGGGAAACAACAGCTGGGTCAGCAAACAGGTGGATGAGCTAACAGGTCGATCAGCTAACAGGTGGATCAGGTAACAGGTGGGTCAGCAAACAGGGTGGATCGACAAACAGGTGGATGAACAAACAAGTGGATTGACAAACAGGTGGATGAACAAACAAGGTGGATTGACAAACAGGTGGATGAACAAACAGGGTGGATCGACAACCAGGTGGGTCAACAAACATGGTGGATCGACAAACAGGTGGGTTAACAAACAGGGTGGATCGACAACCAGGTGGGTCAACAAGCGGGTGGGTCAACAAACAGTTGAGTCAGCCAACAGGTGAATCAACAAACAGGTGGATCAGCTAACATATGAGTCAGCCAACAGGTAGATCAACAAACAGGTGGATCAGCTAACAGTTGGAGTCAGCCAACAGGTAGATCAACAAACAGGTGGATCAGCTAAAAGGCGAGTCAGCATACAGGTAGATCAACAAACAAACAGCGTACCTCAGCAAACAGGTCAGTCAGCATGGTGGGCAAGTATTCACAAAGCATGCGCTTCAGTGGCGAAAGGTGCCTGGATCGATCCGACTTGTGACGGGTGTAAAACCTTGGAGCTAACATTACTTGTAGGATCTTTCAGTGTTGTCACAACTAGTGTGCAGTACACAACCCTGTGCACTTAAAAGAACCCACTCATCCGGCGGTAGGTGACTAGATGGTGGACTCATCACGAACACTTGCAGACACCTAGTCACTGGTATAGTAGCGTGCAGTATCATTGGACAAAATAGTGTGACTATGTGCAGCTGCAAATGGGTACCTTGCGAGGATGAGGCTTTGTGATAACTAGCTGCCTAACAGGCTGCATGAGTTGAATACTCCCCAGGGGAGTTGAGATGGTTAAAATAATGCCAGTAAAAGAGACATCCATTGATCAAGGGAATACTCCAAAGCCTTGAGTATGTACTTGTTAACTGTGGATATGTGAGCTATATAAATATCCTATCATCATCATCATCATCATCATCATCATCATCAACAGATGGATTGACAAAACGAGGTGGACCAGCAACCAGGTGGATCAACTCAACAACCAGGTGGATCAACTCAACAAACAGTTTCAACTCAGCAAACAGGTGGATCCAACTCAGCAAAGCAGGTGGATCAACTCAACAAACAGTTTCAACTCAACAAACAGGTGGATCAACTCAACAACCAGGTGGATCAAATCAACAACCATGTGGATCAAATCAACAAGCAGGTGGATCAAGCTCAGCAACCAGTTGGATCAACTCAACAAGCAGGTGGATCAACTCAACAAACAGGTGGATCAACTCAACAACCAGGTGGATCAAATCAACAGCCAGGTGGATCAACTCAGCAACCAGTTGGATCAAATCCAACAACCAGGTGGATCAACTCAGCAAGCAGTTGGATCAACTCCAGCAACCAGTTGGATCAACTCAGCAAGCAGGTGGATCAACTCAACAACCAGTTGGATCAACTCAGCAACCAGGTGGATCAACTCAGCAACCAGTTGGATCAACTCAGCAAGCAGGTGATCAACTCAACAGCCAGGTGGATCAACTCAACAACCAGTTGGATCAACTCAACAACCAGGTGATCAACTCCAGCAAGCAGGTGGATCAACTCAGCAACCAGTTGGATCAACTCAACAACCAGTTGGATCAACTCAACAAGCAGGTGGATCAACTCAACAAGCAGGAGGATCAACTCAACAAACCAGGTGGATCAACTCAACAAACAGGTGGATCAACTCAACAAAGCAGGTGATCAACTCAACAAGCAGGTGGATCAACTCAACAAATCCAGTTGGATCAACTCAACAACCAGGTGGATCAACTCAGCAGCCAGGTGGATCAACTCAAACAAGCAGGTGGATCAAATCAACAACCAGGTGGATCAGCTCAACAACCAGTTGGATCAGCTCAACAAACAGGTGGATCAACTCAACAAGCAGGTGGATCAACTCAACAACCAGGTGGATCAACCTCAACAACCAGTTGGATCCACTCAACAAGCAGGGTGGATCAACTCAACAACCAGGTGATCAACTCAACAAGCAGGTGGATCAAATCAACAAAGCAGGTGGATCAACTCAACAAGCAGGTGGATCAACTCAACAAACAGGTGGATCAACTCAACAACCAGTTGGATCAACTCAACAACCAGGTGGATCAACTCAACAAGCAGGTGGATCAAATCAACAACCAGGTGGATCAACTCAACAACCAGGTGGATCAAATCAACAAACAGGTGGATCAACTCAGCAACCAGGTGGATCAAATCAACAACCAGGTGGATCAACTCAACAACCAGTTGGATCAACTCATCGCAAGCAGGTGGATCAACTCAACAACCAGGTGATCAACTCAGCAACCAGGTGGATCAAATCAACAAACCAGGTGGATCAACTCAACAACCAGGTGGATCAAATCAACAAACAGGTGGATCAACTCAACAACCAGTTGGATCAACTCAGCAAGCAGGTGGATCAACTCAGCAAGCTATAAGTGATCAACTCAACAACCAGGTGGATCAACTCAGCAAATCGAACCAGTTGGATCAACTCAGCAAGCAGGTGGATCAAATCAGCAACCAGGTGGATCAACTCAACAACCAGGTGGATCAAATCAACAAACAGGTGGATCAACTCAAACAACCAGTTGGATCAACTCAGCAAGCAGGTGGATCAACTCAACAAGCAGGTGATCAACTCAACAACCAGGTGGATCAACTCAACAACCAGTTGGATCAACTCAACAACCAGGTGGATCAACTCAACAACCAGGTGGATCAAATCAACAACCAGGTGGATCAACTCAACAACCAGTTGGATCAACTCAACAAGCAGGTGGGATCAACTCAACAGCCAGGTGATCAAATCAACAACCAGGTGGATCAACTCAACAACTTCAGTTGGATCAACTCAACAACCAAGGTGATCAACTCAACAAGCAGGTGGATCAAATCAACAACCAGGTGGATCAACTCAACAAACCAGGTGGATCAACTCCAGCAGCAAGCAGGTGGATCAACTCAACAACCAGTTGGATCAACTCAACAAGCAGGTGGATCAACTCAACAACCAGGTGATCAAGCCAACAACCAGGTGGATCAAATCAACAAGCAGGTGGATCAACTCAACAACCAGGTGGATCAACTCAACAAGCAGGTGGATCAAATCAACAAGCAGGTGGATCAACTCAACAGCCAGGTGGATCAACTCAACAAGCAGGTGGATCAAATCAACAACCAGGTGGATCAACTCAACAAACAGGTGGATCAACTCAACAAGCAGGTGGATCAAATCAACAACCAGGTGGATCAACTCAACAACCAGTTGGATCAACTCAACAACCAGGTGGATCAACTCCAACAAGCAGGTGGATCAACTCAACAACCAGGTGGATCAACTCAACAAGCAGGTGGATCAACTCAACAACCAGTTGGATCAACTCAACAAGCCAGGTGGATCAGCTCAACAACCAGGTGATCAACATCAACAAGCAGAAGGATCAACTCAACAACCAGTTGGATCAACTCAACAACCAGGTGATCTCAACTCAACAACCAGGTGGATCAGAAACAGGAAGAGGGGATGAAGAGGAACAAGAAAGAAGATTGTGATGAGTGCCTTGAACATTTTGTATTTCGTGGTAAATGCTACCAAACTTTAATTTTTTGTGTCATAATAATGAGAAATATGTTAAATAATAATGAAGATATCATTATCAATATAAGTCTGCCCTTCAAAGGGAGATAACTACTGACCTGCAAATATGCCACCATCTCTATCAGGTCTTCTGTATAGTCTTTGAGGGCACATGCTGTGTGGGGTTCAGGTCTCCATCATTGGAATCATTAGCACCAAGGAAGATGGTGACAGCAGCTACACTTGCAGCATCATCAGCTGCTGAGGAGATCTGGGGCAGCACAAACTTGCACCACCTGGCATTGTAGCGGGAGAAACCACGATTTATCACATCACATTTCCTGAAAACAGGAAATTATTAGTATCATAAGTCATTTATCATTCACAACAACCAAAGGACAAGGAATTTTAGACTTTACAGAGGAACTTGGTTACATTTTGGAAGTTCTTAGAATTTGGCGGCAGCCAATGTTTATAAGGGTGATATAAATATCACTGGTTATGCCACCTGAAGCACATAGGTTGTTTCTGCTGCTGACCCATACTTCATTAAAGAGGGGCACACGAATAATTTTATCCTCTGCAATTTACTGTGCAGGGTTGTGTCCCTTAGGCACACCAGAGTGAATGAGTGTAGTTTTACCCGCTTTTAGCAATATCCCAGCAATATCATGGCGGGGACACCAGAAATGGGCTTCACACATTGTGCCCATGTGGGGAATCAAACCTGGGCATTTGGTGCCTTTTAACCACTAGGCTACTCCCACTGACCCTGCAGGGTTGTGCAGGAAACCTGTGATCATGAGTTTGCCAAAGAGGTAAACATGTAAGACCTGTTTGATGGCTTTCATTCAACCGTGGATACAACCGAGTACTGTTAGAAGTGGGGGTACAATATGCTGTCCATTTCTGGTGTCCCCCGTCGTGATATTGCTGGAATATTGCTAAACGCAATATAAAACTAAACTTCACTCACTCACTCACTCACCTCACTCAAGCTTGTGGCAGTGTTACAGATGATCAATGGGTCTGGCCTTCCTGGCTGAAACTATACTGAAACTAAAAATATACAGTTGATGCCATTAACCTACACAGATTTATTTCTGTTTGAAATAAGCCATTTTCCAATATGATATGTCACTGTGTAATGATACAGATTCAATGTGGCACCCAACCTGTTATCATTTTGTGTGCTCAGGATTAATTGCCATTAAATCTCTGATTAACTTTAAGCTCAGGATCAAAAGTACAAACCAACATGCTATCATCAACCTTATGATCCGGATAAGTGCACTTTTTTTTCCTGCTATCAACTTTTGATCAGGATTAAGTGCAACTTTTGCTGCTATCAATTTTGTGATATGAAGTATGTTCCACTTAATTTGTTAGCAACTAAAGTGAGGATTATGTTCCACATAATTTGCTAGAAACTTAGTGCTCAGGATTATGTTCCATTAACTTGTTAGCAACTTAGGGCTCAGGATTATGTTCCACTCAACTTGTTAACAAAATAGTGCTCAGGATTATGTTCCACTCAACTTGTTAACAAAATAGTGCTCAGGATTTTGTTCCACTGAACTTGTTAACAACATAGTGCTCAGGATTATGTTCCACCTAATGTCTTATCAAGTTAGTGCTCAGAATTATGTTCCACTCAACTTGTTAGCGAGATAGTGCTCATAAATATGTTCCACTCAATTTGATAGCAGCTACCTGATATTCAAGCAATTATCAGTTTAGCGATCTAGATTGTAAGAGCCTTACTATGTACACAGGGTGCGATTTCAAGGGTTTTCAGCAACCTGGCTTATAGGTTTGGCTGCCCCATCAACATATTTGTTGCACCATAAAATACAGGGATGGAAATAACTTTAAAATTGCTAGTGTACTCCGGTACAGTGGCACATGTAAAATCACTTGCCCTGATAATTTTTCCACTATATCAGTCCACTTTTTCTTGTTGATTTTTTAAATAAACAACATAATTAACATTGGAAAGTCAACTGGACACCAGTACAGTGTGATATACAAATTTGCTTGCCCGACAGAAAAAAGACACTGGACTCGGACGTCGGGCAATGGTTATTTCCACCCTGAAATAATGTTAATGATTCTAAAACATAACATAAATACTTGTTTATCAATTTTCATAACAAGTCCTCAGTATCAGATACATTCAACAGAACCTGACTCCTTAATGATAAATGATGAATGATTCTATTTCAGTTTTGTATTACCTTTATTTAAAAATCTCAATTATATGATTACTGCTATATTAATAATTTATGAGTACACAAATGTTTTTGCTTAAACAAGTCACGTGGAGAAAAAAGTGTTAATTACAGTCACTTACTTCCCAATTAAAACACACAATGACAGCTGTTGGAGGATTTATTGTTAACAGACATTTTTAACATGCACCAGTGCTGGTTGTAAATAGCGAAATTGCACCCAGGTATAGATAGTTGGTTATACAAGGCAAAAAGGCTACCCTAGGTAAATAATAACAGAATTAAGTGATTTGCCCTTTTCAAACTTTTCATAGGCATATACAGGCAAGCAATGGAAATATAATTGGGATATGGTGAAAACATTTTAGTACTTTACTCCGAGCGATAAAAATATTCACAAGATAATAATAGGAATGGCTTTATTTTTTGCATTTGAAACTTCCAGGTTGTCCTTAGTTTTTTAGATGATTGTTTATCATTTGGAATGTCTAGTTTTTAATCTACTATTCATAGTATGTTGCTGACATTGTAGGACCATTTAGGACTGATTATTACCAACATAATAGTTATAATGACTCTACAGCTGGCATATTATCAATGTCACACTAAATTATATCTCACTACTTGAGATAAGCTGCTGTAAGGCTGAAATACTGTCAGCGTGACACCAAATTAAAACTGACTTTAGATAACATTAACAGTCCATTTCCACAGAAATACTGATAAAGTCATATATTGTGTAAATGCTAGCCCTGGTTTTTTTAAACATTTCATCTAAGGGCAAGAAAAAATGTATCTAAATGAAAAAATAATACCAATAGCACACCTTCAAAGAAGTAGTGCATGAAATTAACCTTTGAGAGAGCTCTAAAATTGACAATGGGCCTAACAAAATATATTAAGCGTCTAATAAAGTGACAATACGTTATCACTGAGTTTGCTACTAGCTGGGTTATGGTATTATTTGCAATTTAATTACTGTAACAATGTGATGATCATGATGCACAATATAATAACAGTATTAATAATAATATTTAAGTGACTGGAACCCCCATTTTGTTGTCTAGGGCCCCTGAAAATTAAGAGTATGAGTCCTAGGGACCCATAAATACAGGACTCCATGTAAATCCCTGGTGTTGTGGTGGTTTTACAATAAGTTATCTATTCACTGTTCATCATTTTTTATTTGTTTATCTTTTCATTCACTCATCATTTTCAATCAGTTTCTTTATCTGCCACCACTTGGGGCTACAGATAGAAGATTCGGCCAATCTGCACTGGATTTATAGTACACTAGTACACACTTATAACTGGGCAACAATACATAAAATATTTTATAACGATTGTATACCCTCCAGCCTCTTATCTATGCTGTGTCATACACTCTGTCAAATAATAGGCCCTTATAAGAAGCCAGATCTCCAACAGAGGTAATGTATACAATGACAGGGTGATATGATATTAGTTAAACAATGCATAATAGGTACATATGCAAGGTACCATTTTGACTACTTGTTGTAAGGCTGTGTCTTCTGGCCCTAGACATTCATGACACATGGGTTAGTGTTTGTGAATAAACCAATAAGTACATGTCATCTGTAGAGGGCATCAAGGAAAAGTGGTTCCCCAGCATTACCACCGTACAGTGTGAGTAGGGAAGACATATTTCTGTGTGTGCGTTTGTGTGTGGGGTGTGTGTGCATGTGTGTGTAGAGTGTGTGCATAGGGAGTCTGCATGTGAGGTGAGGTGAAATTGGGTTTAACGTCGTGCTTGAGAATATTTCGCTCATATGACGACGTGTATCAGTGTGTATGTGTATGTGCGGCTGCTTGTACTAGCCCAGACTTAAGCTGGTTTTATAGTGCTAGCTCACTGAGATACCATGCCGCAGTGAAGCATGAATACCCCACTCAGACACAGTATACTGACTCCGAGCCGACCAGTCCTTGTTGTACCCGTTAATGCCGAGAGCCAGGCAGGGACCAACAAGTACCATATTTTAACGTCTTTTGGTATGACGCGGTCGGGGATCGAACCCGCGACCTTCCGTTCTCCGGGCGGACGCTCTAATGCATGCGTTAGGGGGGCTCATTGTGTGTGAGTGTGTGGGCATGCTTTAGTGGGTATGTTTGTGTGTGTGTGCATGCATGCTTTTGTGTGTGTTTGTGTGAGTGACTAGAGAGAGGGAGGAGCTACATGGGAGACTGCTCTGTATGCCTCACCAAACTGAAGATTACTAAAATCACAATGAAAATTAAACCAGTGTGTTGTTATTTTCAAATGAATGTGAAGAGATTTATCTTCCCCATATAGTACCAAATTGTTCAAATTGATGATTTGTTAAGTGACCCTACTTGCATCATCCCCCAACCCCTCTTCATCCCCAGCCATAATTATGAATGGTCCCTAATTGTAACATTGGGTTTCTTGCTTGGTTACTTGGTTACTTGCTTTATAGTTTAACACCACACTCAGCAATATTCCAACTATATGACAGCGGTCTGTAAATCAAGTCTGGACCAGACAATCCAGTGATCAACAGCATGAACATCGATTTGGGATACAGTGACATGTGCGTAGAACCTCTATTTGTGGAATGACCCACAGAACCAAGTCCACGAGCCTGACCACCCGATACCCACAGCTAGGCATGGGTTGCTGAAGATCAATTCTAACCCATATCTTCACGGTTGATTTGTTGTACAACACCAGAATGAACTTCCATCATTCACTTAGTTCAAGATCAGTTGTGCTGCAGATATGCGCAGACAAAGCATTTCATTAGAGGTCAGGTTTTGCTTCATGTCTTTTGGTATCCTTCAATGACTATCTATAATTAATCTATAATTAATGAGCTTGGTGAGAACTCAATTCATTGATGTGTGTCTAATGCAAAATGGCCGACACTACAATATTTTTACAGTTCCACGCCTCCCTGATTCGTGCTATACCAATATATTAGTTTTCGCGTGAAATAAACACACTGCATCTGTTTATTTATTTCGACGTCATACCAAAGGTAATACGTGACTTATTCAATTCAACACAATTTTAGCACATTTCAGTTGCTAATACCAAAGTGTGAATGGTTAATAAGATGGAGTTTATCAAACTAGAACAAGTTTACATGTATTTATACAACCGCCTTATCTGACCAGTACTATTAGTAGCCTATTTCCATAGCGATCAAAGCAAGCCGACACATGTACACACAGTAACCGAATTGTCACAGGTGTGTGGTGGTTACCTGTGTAATAGAATCTCCAAACAGAAATATCTTCGGCCATGTCAACTTGTTATTCATCCTTGTAATTTCACAATTAGCTGGATTTGCAAACTGTAAAAGTACTAAAATATCAAAATTCAGAGCATGTATGTTTAGTAATTAGAGTTACCCGCCCCTTGTTGACGCGAATAGAGTTTGAAAGCTTTTACGGAACTTCACGCACCTTGTGCACAATCGCTGTCAAAATGTGTGCCTCTAAAAGAATATTGTTTTGCGCTTTTGTCATTCAGATATATTCAATTTTTGTATTGAGACTCACACCTGTTCTGTGATATTGCTTCCGAAACAGGTTTATTTCCTAACTACATATATTTACATAGATCTATTGGGGCGGTAGGATAGACTAGCTATTATATTAGTCCATTTCCGATATCCCCCGCCGTGATATTGCTGGAACATTTCTAAAAAGCGTCGTAAAACCATACTCACATAGATCAATGTTGAAAGAACACTGAGGAAATATCTGAGAGGAAATTGTCTATTTTCTGTTAATGAGAGCACGTAAAGTGGGTGAGTGGGTTTTAGGCTGTTTTTTAACAGAAGTTCAGTTTTATGGCATCGTTGAAGGAAATTATGTCAAACTAACTTTGTCAAAACTGACGCAACAAAACCTAGGAGAGAAGGTGTAAACCAAGGGTAATTATGTGGGGGAGTTTCGTCTGAGAGCCTACAGTGGCTACGACCAGTCAATCTTGTTACGACATCCACTAAGAATCTCGCATCTATTGGTCTCAGACACCACAGTTCTCTGTACAGTATGGTGGCTGATTAGGGTCATCGCTTTCTCGCCTTAAAATTCGGAGGCGAGAAAGCGAGAAAGCCATATCACGAGACGAGAAAGCGATAACACGAGACGAGAAAGCGATAGCACGAGACGAGAAAGCGCTAATTAAGAACTGGCTTCCCTTGTTATTTTATCACTGTTTGTTTATCACTGTACGTCTTTAGCTTTCTGTTTCCTAGTTTCTAGTCTCTTCATTCACTCAATGGAGGATAAGAATATACTTCTTGCATCGTGTTATACAAATACAGAAGTTTACGCCCATAACTTCTCTTAAATACCTTTAGGTATTTTATGAGTCCTGTTTTATGAGCTCTGTTTTTCACTGGGCTAAGCTACACATTTGCCTACTCCCCATGTTACCCCTGGAGATTTGGGTTAGATTGGTCTTCAGCAACACATGCTTGTCGTAAAAGGTGACTAACGGAATCGGGTGGTCAGGCTCGCTGACTTGGTTGGTTGACAATGTCGTCGTAACCCAACTCCGTAGCGTTTTTTGCTCATAATGTTGATCACTGTATTGTCTAGTCCATACTCGAATATTTACAGATCGCCGCCATATAGCTGTAATATTGCTGAGTGCTGCGTAAAATTAAACTCACTCACTCACTGCTGTGTCGGAGCTGCTGATTTAGTTGACACTTGTCATCGTAGATTGCTACTCGTGATGTCATGAATCACATGCTTGTCTGACCCAGACTTGATTATTTACAGAGTGCCGTTATATAACTGGAATATTGCTGCATTAGACAACAAACAAAACACAACATTCCATCAGAAATTCTTGATGTATATATAAGGTATCGATAAATATTTATGATGTTCAATCTGTATAAAGGTTAAGAGAAATGTTTATGAATAAACATACATTGTCAGTATAGAACAAACTTTATGGTTAACAACTTCTTTTTATTCGTGAGTGCGACGTTTCGATACAGATTATTGTACCTTTGTCAAGCGGCTTTACAACGGTACAGTAATCTGTATCGAAACGTCGCACTGACGAATAAAAAGAAGTTGTTATCCATAAAGTTTGTTCTATATTGTCCTTCCCAACTTCTAAAATGCCACTCAAAGAAGATACATTGTCAGGCAAAAGAATGTATTCGTCACATTTCACCCTGCTCATTTCTGTGGACTAAAGGGGCGATGGGGGAGGAGCCTTGTGGTTAAGGCGTTCATTCGTCACGCTGAAGACCCGGGTTCGATTCCCCACATGGGTACATTGTGTGAAACCCATTTCTGGTTTCCCCCGCCGTGATTCTGCTGGAATATTGCTAAAAGCGGCGTAAAACCAACTCATTCACTGTGTCCTAAATATCATTATTGACATGATGAATTTAAAATCTCTAATATCCGTTTACGGTACCAAATACATCACCATCGAACAACCATTTCCATTTGTTTCATGGGGCGGTGGGGTAGCCTAGTGGTTAAAGCATCCACTCGTCACGCCGAAGACCCGGGTTCGATTCCCCACATGGGTACAATGTTTGAAGCCCATTCCTGTTGTCCCCTGCTGTGACATTGCTGGAATATTGCTAAAAGCGGCGTAAAACATACTCACTCACTTACTCAATTGTGTGCCATCATCAAACATCGAGGTTAACTCTCGTTTGTCTAGCAGTGTTTATCCGCGTTGCAATGTATTAATTGAATTAAGTAAATATTTGCTTCAACCATTATTTAAAACATCGTCCAATATAGCACACCGTTATTAATGATCAAAGAAAACAACCCAAGGTGCTATCTATACATTGTAACGTGTCTGTATTGTATTGAACCCAGAAGGTGTGTCCAGCCTCGGTAACAGCAGTGCCTATACCCAGAGATTATTACACGAGACTGTGTGGCACACTGAGCCAGGTCAAAACTTGAACTCTGACCCGATCTAGGTGGTCAAACTATCTCCAATATTAGAAACCAATTTAAGGTAGGTAGCCATGCGCTCTTTATTTATAGTCATCAGTAATAGGGTGGGTGGGGGTGTTTGATTCCCCACATGTGTACAATGTGTGAAGCCCATTTCTGGTGTCCACCGCCGTGATGTTGCTGGAATATCACTTGGCTACCCCACCGCCCCAGGAAAGTACTCCGGGATCGGGTGGCCAGGCTCGCTGACTTGGTTGACACATGCCATCGGTTCCCAATTGCGTAGATCGTGCTGGAATATTGCTAAGTGTGGCGTAAAACTAAACTCGCCCACTCACTCACCAGAAAGTACTTAAGTGTAGGACATGCTATATTTGAGATTACACTTTTTCTAAGTTAAGTACAGGTTCTAGTACTTTTGGGGTTGAGTCCCGAGCGTGATTCGAACCCACACTCTCAGAGTTATTTGTTTAATCACCAGCAAACAAAATCTGCGATCGTACCCACTAAGCCACATCGGCTTCCATTAAAACGAAAGCCTGACGACTGATAGTCTAGATATTAAGTACATCTGAATTTTACTGAGAAAGTACAATCCCAAATGTAACGTGTTATAACCTGATCATGTTAAAAACGGATTGATACCGTTCTGTAAAAAATTAATGCTGGTCTGCTTTAATAGCAACAAATTCATATTTTGACAGTGAGTGACAAACTATTCTATCTCTAACAATAAAATCCCTCTTGACCCCCTCTCTCTCATGTTTCCCCTATAGTGACAACAACACGGGTCGGTCATGCAACAACGACATTTTGTATATTGCCATGGATAAATTTGAACAGAGCTTTAATAACTAATAGATTAATGCACAACCGAGAACAAGTATATTGGAGCATTGTGATTGTTAGTAGTTATTAGTAAGGTAGGTGTAACATAATATAGAGTGTGGTCGATCGTTGATACATCTGTCACGTTGTCTGTCATACTCCTGTCAAAACTGCATAACCAACAGTAGTGGCTTCAGTGTGGAGTGTGGGAACCTCCGGCAAAGGAGAAATCTGGTCTCCAGCAAGCCTCGGTGAGTTCATAATTTAGCAAACATCACTGAGAGTACCTTCTTGAGTTAAATCATTCCTCATAATTCCTTGCCACAAACACTGTGTTGATATGACAGCTGTTTTCAGAATACACGTGTAGTACCATGTGATCATGGCCCCATGATTTGTGATCTTCAAGGAGGTTACTTGTTGTATGTCGTGGTTTGTGAATAGAGGTTACTTGCTGTATATCATGGTTTGTGAACAGAGGCTACTTGCTTTATGTCCTGGTTTGTGAACAGAGGTTACTTGCTGTATGTCGTGGTTTGTGAATAGAGGTTACATGCTGTATGTCGTGATTTGTGAACAGAGGTTACTTGCTGTATGTCGTGGTTTGTGAATAGAGGTTACATGCTGTATGTCGTGGTTTGTGAACAGAGGTTACTTGCTGTATGTCGTGGTTTGTGAATAGAGGTTACATGCTGTATGTCGTGGTTTGTGAACAGAGGTTACTTGCTGTATGTCGTGGTTTGTGAATAGAGGTTACTTGCTGTATGTCGTGGTTTGTGAACAGAGGTTACTTGCTGTATGTCGTGGTTTGTGAACAGAGGTTACATGCTGTGTATGTCGTGGTTTGTGAACAGAGGTTACTTGCTGTATGTCGTGGTTTGTGAACAGAGGTTACTTGCTGTATGTCGTGGTTTGTGAACAGAGGTTACTTGCTGTATGTCGTGGTTTGTGAACAGAGGTTACTGCTTTGTGAACAGTATGTCGGTTTGTGAACAGATGTCGGCAGAGGTTACTTGCTGTATGTCGTTTTGTGAACTGAGGTTACTTGCTGTATGTCGTGGTTTGTGAACAGAGGTTACTTGCTGTATGTCGTTTTGTGAACAGAGGTTACTTGCTGTATGTCGTGGTTTGTGAATAGAGGTTACTTGCTGTATGTCGTGGTTTGTGAACAGAGGTTACTTGCTGTATGTCGTGGTTTGTGAATAGAGGTTACATGCTGTATGTCGTGGTTTGTGAACAGAGGTTACTTGCTGTATGTCGTGGTTTGTGAATAGAGGTTACATGCTGTATGTCGTGGTTTGTGAACAGAGGTTACATGCTGTATGTCGTGGTTTGTGAACAGAGGTTACTTGCTGTATGTCGTGGTTTGTGAACAGAGGTTACTTGCTGTATGTCGTGGTTTGTGAACAGAGGTTACATGCTGTTTGTGAACAGAGGTTATGTCGTGGTTTGTGAATAGAGGTTACTTGCTGTATGTCGTGGTTTGTGAACAGAGGTTACTTGCTGTATGTCGTGGTTTGTGAATAGAGGTTACATGCTGTATGTCGTGGTTTGTGAACAGAGGTTACTTGCTGTATGTCGTGGTTTGTGAACAGAGGTTACTTGCTGTATGTCGTGGTTTGTGAACAGAGGTTACTTGCTGTATGTCGTGGTTTGTGAATAGAGGTTACTTGCTGTATGTCGTGGTTTGTGAACAGAGGTTACTTGCTGTATGTCGTGGTTTGTGAACAGAGGTTACTTGCTGTATGTCGTGGTTTGTGAACAGAGGTTACTTGCTGTATGTCGTGGTTTGTGAACAGAGGTTACATGCTGTATGTCGTGGTTTATGTCGTGAATAGAGGTTATACATGCTGTATGTCGTGGTTTGTGAACAGAGGTTACTTGCTGTATGTCGTGGTTTGTGAACAGAGGTTACTTGCTGTATGTCGTGGTTTGTGAACAGAGGTTACATGCTGTATGTCATGGTTTGTGAATAGAGGTTACTTGCTGTATGTCATGGTTTGTGAATAGAGGTTACTTGCTGTATGTCGTGGTTTGTGAATAGAGGTTACTTGCTGTATGTCGTGGTTTGTGAATAGAGGTTACATGCTGTATGTCGTGGTTTGTGAACAGAGGTTACATGCTGTATGTCGTGGTTTGTGAACAGAGGTTACTTGCTGTATGTCGTGGTTTGTGAACAGAGGTTACTTGCTGTATGTCGTGGTTTGTGAACAGAGGTTACTTGCTGTATGTCGTGGTTTGTGAACAGAGGTTACTTGCTGTATGTCGTGGTTTGTGAACAGAGGTTACTTGCTGTATGTCGTGGTTTGTGAACAGAGGTTACTTGCTGTATGTCGTGGTTTGTGAATAGAGGTTACTTGCTGTATGTCGTGGTTTGTGAACAGAGGTTACTTGCTGTATGTCGTGGTTTGTGAACAGAGGTTACTTGCTGTATGTCGTGGTTTGTGAACAGAGGTTACTTGCTGTATGTCGTGGTTTGTGAACAGAGGTTACTTGCTGTATGTCGTGGTTTGTGAACAGAGGTTACATGCTGTATGTCGTGGTTTGTGAACAGAGGTTACTTGCTGTATGTCGTGGTTTGTGAACAGAGGTTACTTGCTGTATGTCGTGGTTTGTGAACAGAGGTTACTTGCTGTATGTCGTGGTTTGTGAACAGAGGTTACTTGCTGTATGTCATCGTGGTTTGTGAACAGAGGTTACTTGCTGTATGTCGTGGTTTGTGAACAGAGGTTACTTGCTGTATGTCGTGGTTTGTGAACAGAGGTTACTTGCTGTATGTCGTGGTTTGTGAACAGAGGTTACTTGCTGTATGTCGTGGTTTGTGAACAGAGGTTACTTGCTGTATGTCGTGGTTTGTGAACAGAGGTTACTTGCTGTATGTCGTGGTTTGTGAACAGAGGTTACTTGCTGTATGTCGTGGTTTGTGAACAGAGGTTACTTGCTGTATGTCGTGGTTTGTGAACAGAGGTTACTTGCTGTATGTCGTGGTTTGTGAACAGAGGTTACTTGCTGTATGTCGTGGTTTGTGAATAGAGGTTACTTGCTGTATGTCATGGTTTGTGAATAGAGGTTACTTGCTGTATGTCATGGTTTGTGAATAGAGGTTACTTGCTGTATGTCGTGGTTTGTGAACAGAGGTTACTTGCTGTATGTCGTGGTTTGTGAACAGAGGTTACTTGCTGTATGTCGTGGTTTGTGAACAGAGGTTACTTGCTGTATGTCGTGGTTTGTGAACAGAGGTTACTTGCTGTATGTCGTGGTTTGTGAACAGAGGTTACTTGCTGTATGTCGTGGTTTGTGAACAGAGGTTACTTGCTGTATGTCGTGGTTTGTGAACAGAGGTTACTTGCTGTATGTCGTGGTTTGTGAACAGAGGTTACTTGCTGTATGTCGTGGTTTGTGAACAGAGGTTACTTGCTGTATGTCGTGGTTTGTGAACAGAGGTTACTTGCTGTATGTCGTGGTTTGTGAATAGAGGTTACTTGCTGTATGTCGTGGTTTGTGAACAGAGGTTACTTGCTGTATGTCGTGGTTTGTGAACAGAGGTTACTTGCTGTATGTCGTGGTTTGTGAACAGAGGTTACTTGCTGTATGTCGTGGTTTGTGTGAACAGAGGTTACTTGCTGTATGTCGTGGTTTGTGAACAGAGGTTACTTGCTGTATGTCGTGGTTTGTGAACAGAGGTTACTTTGTATGTCTGTATGTCGCTGTATGTTTTGTGAACAGAGGTTACTTGCTGTATGTCGTGGTTTGTGAACAGAGGTTACTTGCTGTATGTCGTGGTTTGTGAACAGAGGTTACTTGCTGTATGTCGTGGTTTGTGAACAGAGGTTACTTGCTGTATGTCGTGGTTTGTGAACAGAGGTTACTTGCTGTATGTCGTGGTTTGTGAACAGAGGTTACTTGCTGTATGTCGTGGTTTGTGAACAGAGGTTACTTGCTGTATGTCGTGGTTTGTGAACAGAGGTTACTTGCTGTATGTCGTGGTTTGTGAACAGAGGTTACTTGCTGTATGTCGTGGTTTGTGAACAGAGGTTACTTGCTGTATGTCGTGGTTTGTGAACAGAGGTTACTTGCTGTATGTCGTTTTGTGAACAGAGGTTACTTGCTGTATGTCGTGGTTTGTGAACAGAGGTTACTTGCTTGTATGTCGTGGTTTGTGAACAGAGGTTACTTGCTGTATGTCGTGGTTTGTGAACAGAGGTTACTTGCTGTATGTCGTGGTTTGTGAACAGAGGTTACTTGCTGTATGTCATGGTTTGTGAACAGAGGTTACTTGCTGTATGTCATGGTTTGTGAACAGAGGTTACTTGCTGTATGTCGTGGTTTGTGAATAGAGGTTACTTGCTGTATGTCGTGGTTTGTGAACAGGCTACTTGCTTTATGTCGTGGTTTGTGAACAGAGGTTACTTGCTGTATGTCGTGGTTTGTGAACAGAGGTTACATGCTGTATGTCGTGGTTTTTGTGAACAGAGGTTACTTGCTGTATGTCGTGGTTTGTGAACAGAGGTTACTTGCTGTATGTGGTTTTGTGAACAGAGGTTACTTGCTGTATGTCGTGGTTTGTGAACAGAGGTTACTTGCTGTATGTCGTGGTTTGTGAACAGAGGTTACTTGCTGTATGTCGTGGTTTGTGAATAGAGGTTACTTGCTGTATGTCGTGGTTTGTGAACAGAGGTTACTTGCTGTATGTCGTGGTTTGTGAACAGAGGTTACTTGCTGTATGTCGTGGTTTGTGAACAGAGGTTACTTGCTGTATGTCGTGGTTTGTGAATAGAGGTTACTTGCTGTATGTCGTGGTTTGTGAACAGAGGTTACTTGCTGTATGTCGTGGTTTGTGAACAGAGGTTACTTGCTGTATGTCGTGGTTTGTGAACAGAGGTTACTTGCTGTATGTCGTGGTTTGTGAACAGAGGTTACTTGCTGTATGTCGTGGTTTGTGAACAGAGGTTACTTGCTGTATGTCGTGGTTTGTGAACAGAGGCTACTTGCTGTATGTCGTGGTTTATGAACAGAGGTTACTTGCTGTATGTCGTGGTTTGTGAACAGAGGTTACTTGCTGTATGTCGTGGTTTGTGAACAGAGGCTACTTGTTGTATGTCGTGGTTTGTGAAGAGAGGCTACTTGCTGTATGTCGTGGTTTGTGAACAGAGGCTACTTCCTGTATGTCGTGGTTTGTGAACAACGGCTACTTCCTGTATGTCGTGGTTTCTGAACAGAGGTTATACATGCTGTATGTCGTGGTTTGTGGACAGAGGCTACTTGCTTTATGTCGTGGTTTGTGAACAGAGGCTACTTGCTTTATGTCGTGGTTTGTGAAAGGAGGCTACTTACTGTATGTCGTGGTTTGTGAACAGAGGCTACTTGCTATATGTTGTTGTTAGTGAACAGAGACTACTTGCGACATGTCGTGTTTTTGAAAGGAGGCTACATGCTGTATGTCGCGGTTAGTGAACTTAGCTTACTTGCTTTATGTCGTTGTTTATAAGTTGTATATGATAGTGGGTACATCTTTACGATTTAACTATCTACGCAAATAGTAGCTTACGTTGACATGCATCAACCAAGACCACCCGATCCGGTTAGTGGCACATACGACTATCATGGGTTGCTGAAGACAAATCGGGATCTTTATGGGTCGTACATGTAGGAGATAACTGAACATAGCGTACCTGGAGGTGTGTATTGATAAATTAATAATTTCCTAAAGGTGCTCTGGCTCACTGACGCATGTTATCGTATCTTAACTGCGTTGATCGGTGCTCATGGTGTCGATCACTGGACAAGATGGTCCAGACACTATTATGCATAGATCGCTGTTCTAAAGCTGGAATTATAATATGCGGAGTGCCACTTTAAATATGAACTGTTTGATAACTGAGCATATCGTACATCACTTTAAAGAGGTGAGGTGAGGTGAGGTGAAATTGGGTTTAACGTCGTGCTTGAGAATATTTCGCTCATATGACGACGTGCATGCGTGTGTATGTGTATGTGCGGCTGCTTGTACTAGTCCAGACTGAAGCTGGTTTTATAGTGCTAGCCCACTGAGATACCATGCCGCAGTGAAGCATGAATACCCCATTTAGACACATTATACTGACTCCGAGCCGACCAGTCCTTGTTGTACCCATTAATGCCGAGCGCCAGGCAGGGACCAACAAGTACCATATTTTTACGTCTTTTGGTATGACGCGGTCGGAGATCGAACCCACGGCCTTCCGCTCTCCGGGCGGACGCTCTAACCACTACACCACGGAGGCGGTCTCACTTTAAAGATGTAAACAAAGTAACAAAGAAAGATTTACGGGCTTTCACACTGCTACATTCACATCCCTATCTGGACATGTTTAGTGAATTCAATACTATACATTTTAAACTAGCTTTTCTGTACTTTAGACGTCCTGTTCTATTTATAGCATCACGACGGTCGCCGGCTTACTGCGCGGGATCCTTCAGTCACTGTACATGTGCCCGCGGCATACTGTGTTTGTTTGTCAGAAGTGAACATGTTATGAATTTACAAGGGCCTGGCCCTAAATTCAAACAACACACTTCTACCAACAGACTCTCTCCCTTTGGTGTTAGGTAAGTTCAAATTGATAAGAAAGGGAAATTATATCGACTTGTTTCTTAACACCTAATGCTATCGTATTCCAGCTATGAAGACGGCTTGAAAATAATTCAGTTTAGACACCAAATGGCGTTTCCGAAACACTATTTGTTGAATAGGTGAGCTTGAATTGAATGTTTGAATTTCTGTGGGGTCGTTGACATCCCCGGCAATGTTTTGTGTACCGCCTGACAGTTTCTTTTTTGTGAAACATTTCTTCTTTACAACTGCAGCCCGATTCATTCACAGGCACGACCCTTTAGAGACCTATTAAATTCTTTAAATTGTATTCGCTGCAGAGCTGTTTCATTAGAGTTCATTCACAAATCCATGACTCACGGTGATGTGAAGGAACGTTGTGAAACAGTAGTTCCATCATTCTGTATCCCCTATCTGTGAAGCTTAATTATATCCTGTTACGTGCATCATAAAATACATTTACACGTGTGTACGCGGGTGGAACGTAAAAAAACCCTTTCTAAAATGTTGCATCAACATGCGTGTCTGAACACAATGACGCACTTTGAACTAGGTTAGGCTGCCCTTTAGAGCACAGCGATCTCGCATGACAGAAGTCACCTGCCGCCTGTAACGAGTTTGCAACAATAAATCTTAACTCATGAAGGCTTAAAGGGTTTTCATAGAGTGACAAGGTGATCACGTCGCAGTCAGCCACGTCTACGATATCAGGTCAAGGTACGTACATCGTTAATAGTAGTAAACATGTTCGCGGGGTATTAGTGGTGATAGAATAAGCACATATGTAAACTGGAAGTTACATAGTTTCAATATCAGGGTTCTCCTTGAGCTCATGTTGCATCAGTCTGACCACGTGACCGACAGGGGTCACCTGGCTGGTCTCAGTTCACGACCCCAACAATCAGCGGTTTAACGTCGAACTCAACAATATTCCAGCTACATGGCGACCGTCTGTCGATCTAAGCCCCTGCCGGATCCAGGATTTTGGAGAAGTGGGGCTGCACATAAAACATGAAGTCCAAAGGTTAGGGTGGAAAGGGTGTGTGTGGTTGAGTGTCATTTCGCCATTACTACTAAGCCAACACGTTATGGTGTATTGACTGCGGTTAGTAAGCATGACTGATTCTGTCACCCCTTGCAGTAAAATAGACCCCTAGTGTACAGTACACAACCCTGTGCACTTTAAAGAACCGACGAATCCGTTGGTATATGACCAGATGGTGGCCACATGAATACGTGCAAACACCTAGTTGCCGGTACAATAACGTGCAGTAAACTTGGACAAAGTACTGTGACTATGTGTCCCAGTCCACCCAGCTGTGAATGGGTACCTCGTAATGATGGGAAATCCACAATAACTCCGTGCCTAGTGGCTGCAAGAGTTGTATGATCCCCAGGGAGTTGAGATTGATATCCAATGATCGAGGGAAAAAGTTGCGTGGATATGTGCGCTATATAAATATCCTATAAAATAATAACTACTCAGAGATTCTGTATCTTCTCCCCATTTGGACCATCATTCATCACCTCTAGCCAGGCAGCCTGGCAAACCTTTAGTCAATGTGTGACAGCTTGCCTCCTGACAGTCAGACGGTAAGGGTGACCAACATGTAAGACCTGCTGACCTCCTCGCTCGTACATAACAAGCTCTGCTCTCTGAAGTGCCATTTTGACTAATCATAATTTGGAAATATTAACGTAAATACCATTTGCATAGTACTTATTTACTTAATCCCCCTGAGAAGTAGATTAAAATGTGTAAATCCAACAGATAGTTCTAACTAATTTGCTTCTCACTTTATTGCTGCGATAACAGCATATTGTTTCTTAAAGAAACATCATCATTTTCTTTGCAAGCACACTGTTTCATGTTAACAATTCAGTTCAGTTATAGGATCTTTCTAATGCTCTTGAAATATATTCTCAGACGAGCTAATTATTTTCAAACGGGGGTTTATGCTGTCCCTATTCGCCTACAGAACTTAGTGAAGGCGAAATGGGATGTAGGCGAAATGAGAACCACATGGCCATCCTATCCCACCGGGTACCCATTCACGATGGGTGAACATAGGTAATTTTGAAACAAATTCACTTGCCTAAGGTGAGACCACATGTGTCACATGTGCTTCATTGTGAGGCAGGGCTGAAGTCCTAGAAACTGTCAGGAGCTAGGCTGCCAAACATGGTCACCCACTCGTGACCTATGCACATATACGATTTAATTTGTCGTTTTTTGTGTATCCAGTTCTTGTGTATTTTGTTTATATAATATATGTAATGGTGAGGTATTAATAAAAGCAAAGGTTTGCTTGTTTACGAAACCAGATTATTTTGGAATAAAGATATGTTTAAACCATTTTCCGTGAACAATGTTGCTTAACTTCAACTGATTTGAGACCCGGGCTCAATGCATAAGAACACACACCGCCACCTTTACGTTGAGACCGCTGATAAATAATTTTTCGGAACTTGTCGAAGGGTCCTTTTTAATAATGTGATTTTCTGTTTCGTATAGTCAGTTACGAAATTCATAACAAAAAACCCCACATGAAACGTGGATATTTTCAAATGCATAGAAGTTTCATTAACAAAGCGCCTTTGAGCAGCTGAGCCGGAAATTGTCATAGATAATAATATTGAAATTCTCCAAAGGCATTTAGAAGTTGGGGTAGTAATACAAGACAAATTTAATGGATAACAACTGCTTGGTTTATTTTTCACAACGTTTCTGGGCTAGTGCTTGCCCCTTCTTCAGGTGAATGGTGATAGTGAACAGTACAGTATATATATATATATATATATATGTACAGGAAGCCTTGTTCAATATCACCATTATTCACCTGAAGAAGGGGCAAGAACTAGCCCAGAAACGTTGTGAAATATAAACCAAGAAGTTATTATCCATAAGATTTGTCTTGTATGATAATAATATTGTCACGAATTTCATAAACCCCCCCTCTCCACCTTTTTGTCCTGAAAGTTTATTAAATGACCATTGAAACGGGTGAAAATAAACTATGCTTTCTCAAAAAGCTGTATCAGCCCCTGGTCATTTGTAATGCGCTTGATTCCACAACACTTGGCCCTGCTCTGAGCACTAACATCCGACAGTCAGTACCGAAGAAAGAGGAATGTCTTTAGGTGAGATTTAAAGGCGAGAGAGTTGGAGCAGATTTAATGTCTGTAGGGAAAGAGTTCCACAGGAAAGTAGCTGAATGTTTGAAGGATCTATGACCGAAAGTTTTGAGTATATGGAGGCACAACAAGAAGTGATTGGTCAGCAGATCTGAGATTCCTCTGTCAAACGTAGGGTGAGACAAGGGCTTGGAGATAGAGTGGAGCAGTTCCATTAGTGCTTGGTAGGTTAGGGTTAAAATCTTAAACTCTGATTCTCAACTAGTGCAGGGACTTCAATCCAGGCTGGATATGACTTGTTAGTTTTGTGCGGGTGACAATCCTGGCGGCGGTGTTCTGCAGCTTCTGCAGTCTGTGAAGTTGGTCGTTGGTAATACCAATCAAGAGACTGTTGAACTAGTCTAACCACGACAACACCAAGGATCTCATCAGTGTAGCTGTGGTGTTTCTGATGCATCGGTGTCTCATCGATGACTACTGTTCGAATTCCATCATGGCACGACCATTATTTATTATTGCATTACTGTATTAGTGCGGTGGTACATGTGTTTGCCCGTCGAACTCATCCAGTGTTCGATTCCCGTTATGAATTTATCTGATATTTATTACCCAAGTTATTAAATATAGTCCAACGGATAGCCCAGTAGAAAGGCATTATTTCGTCTGTGATACCCACCCTGTGTACTTCCCGTCATGGGCTTCTGTGTCCTTTGAGAACGTTAGTGGTAAACACGAGTGCTTCATACACCTTCCACGTGCATTAACATATACAGAGGCTTTGCATTAGCATTTATAATATACCCAGATCCTAGAGAATATATTAAAACAGAGTCCAATAAACAATCGAGTCTAGATTACAATGGGCCCCTTTGGGTTACATATTGCTCTTTAAAAATATATATATATATAAGGTATATATTAAAAAGAGCAATATTAGAATATAACCCTACATACATACATACATACATACATACATACATACATACATACATACATACATACATATAAAACGGGAATACATAACCCATTATATATATATATATATATATATATATAGAGAGAGAGAGAGAGAGAGAGAGAGAGAGATTAGTATTGCTTGTGTTTAATGTCAGTCGATATTAATAACTACGTGTCCGTATCTTATTACAGGCTCAAGACAAAAGTGGTGTGATTATTCATCCAAGCCGAATGTCTGTGCTCTGAAGTGAACGGGGTATCTCTCGGTCGTAGGCGATACCTTAATCGTAATCACGGTGAGCAGAAGCAAAACGTTTTCCACCTACGCCCGTCATTGACATGCCCGTAATGATCGTAGGTGATAATCCGTAGCCACCACCAGCGCACCTGAATACTTGAACTCATTGAAGTGTGGATCTTCAAATGTGAATATTTATCTTACGTGGAGAACAAAAGGCTCACTAAGTTACTGATTACAGAAGTGAATGTAAAGATGGGGCTGAGACAACTATTGTCCGAGAGCAAACTGTTGGTTCACTTCCTGGTGTGTTGTTTTGGCATCGCTTCCTGGGTGGACATCAATGGGGTGTGGGTGGAGCTGCCCCTCCTGGTGACCACCCTGCCGGAGGGTTGGACCCTTCCGTCCTACATCATCATCATCAGTCAGGTGGCTAACATTGGACCAATCACATTCGCCGTTCTGGTTTACTGTTACAAAGACGCCAAACTGGAAAACCCCGTATCGGCGCTCATTATTGGTGAGTAATAGCTCCTTGGTTCGTTACTGTTGTTCCATCGTTCGTTACTGCGTCTCCACGGTTCGTTACTACACAGTTATGGTTCTTTGTCTAAGTGTTACGGGCTGTTTTAAATAGAATTCAGACTTGTTATGTTCAAGCTGTGTGCCAAACAACGTTTATTATGTACATCTAGCAATCAATTAACATAAACAATTTAATTAAATGAACTTAGGATATACATGCTTATGACAAACACCACTGCGGTCTTTGCTCCAACGAGTTGACGGGCCGTGGGGTAGCCTAGTGGTATAAACGTTCGCTCGTCACGCCAAAGGCCTGGATTCGATTCGCCACAAGAGTAAAATGCGTGAAACCCATTTCTGATGTACCCCGTCATGATATTGCTGGAATATTGTTTAGAGCGGCGTAAAAATAAACTCCAAAGTGTTGACAAGCCATGAAAGGCTGTTCAAAGCGGCATGTAACCCGACTCAAAAGCTCAGTAAAACTGAATGAGTTTTAGATGTTATTGCTTCTAATAAAGACACATCTGTTTCAGTGATAGGCATGGCCTCCTGTATGCTGCTGGCGTTCTTCTGGAAGGAGACGACGGTAGTTGCAGGAGAACCTCACTCCACAGCCCTGCTCGCCCTCAACTTGGTCCTGGCTCTGGTGGACTGCACCTCGTCCCTTGCCTTCCTGGCCTTCATGGCGAGCCTGAAGCCACACTATCTACCCACCTTCTTCATCGGGGAGGGCCTCAGTGGACTGATACCGGGCCTGACAGCTCTAGGCCAAGGTGCCGGAAGTATCAGTTGCGCAAACGGAAGTCACGTGTCGTCCAACTTCACAAACGGGACCTGGTACAACGAGACGGTCGCGTCTTCGTATCCGGTGTTCGGAACTCCCCGCTTTTCGGTCCAAGTCTTCTTTTTTATTTTATTTGGTCTCATGGTCCTGTCGTTGATGTCGTTTATTCTCCTGAACTATCTTCCTTACTGCAAGAGCGAACGGGTTGCGAAATACGTGTTAGAGATCAACACTGTTAATGAAGAGAGTCGTAAGAACGCATATACTGCGTGCAATCCCATATATGAGTCTGACAAGTTCAAAGGAGAGACGTCACAGCAGTCAGTCACAACGAAAACCCCGAACAAAGTGATATCTCCACGCCGACCTTCTGTTTCCTCCTTGCCCAAACAATCCTCATTAATATGCTCATCACCAGCTTCCTTCTGTCAGTGCAATCGTACACCAGCATCCCCTACGGCCTTGACACCTACCACCTCGTGGCCATCATCACTAACATCGCCAACCCCGTCGCTTGTTTTTTCAGTCTCGCGTTGCCTGTCACGGGCACCATCGCCATCTCCATCCTCAGCTTCAGCGGGACCGGCTTCGGCATCTATCTGATTGTCGTGGCTGCCATGAGCCCGCATCCTCCTCTGTACGACGTCGAGGCAGGGGGAGCCATTGTGGTAATTAATACGAGGATTGATGGATGGATGGATGGATGGGTGGGTGGGTGGGTGGGTGGGTGAGTGAGTGTGGAATGCGTGAGTGGAAATCTAAAGAGTGAGTGAGTGAGTGTATCACCGTGAGTGGTGTTAGTCCAGTGGAGTGAGTACGTTGAGTGAGTGAGGAGTGCGAGTCTTGAGATCCAAGGGTAATTTACAGGAATGCGAGTCTTGGAAATCTTGCTTTCAAGAGAATTACAGTAATCTGTATCACCGTGAGTCGTGTTATGGAAGAATACAAGTTACCTTCTTGGGGAAACACAAACACACACAAAAGGTGGGGAAAGACCATTGCTTAAAATTGATGGTATCTGCTGTGCAGAGTTGCATCCCTTTTCTTTGACAAAAAATGTCATTGGCAAGATTCAGGAAAAGCATGATAAATATGCGGACCTCGCCTTTGAAATGTCTCGCTTGCATCCCAAGTACACTGTCGCCAGGTTCCCCATTGTTCTCGGTGCCCTTGGTTTGGTACCTCCTGATCTCTTGGCGCAGATCAGGAGAGTGCCCGGGTTCTCCACTGGGAGTACAGCCCTTCTGACACTCTGGGTAATGCAGAAGGCTGCAGTGTTGGGGAGCCTTCATATTCTCCGGAAAGTTCTTGGTGGGTTTGACTAGGCAGCGTTTCCTGGGAGAAGTCCCATTCGCTGTCTGGGCTGCGTGTAGAGGGGGCGAGGACCCTGAGCTGATGATGAGCCTTACCAGTCTGACTGTGCCAGGATCACCCGAACCCTCTCTGCTGCATACTATCTTTAATCTGTAAAACATACTGTGGGTATTTATATAGCGCTACATCCAGGTACTAATACCCGCTCATGGCGCTACAATACTATAGGAGAAAGAGTCAGGATACCGCTGTGCAGAGTTGCATCCCTTTTCTGTGTCAGGATACCCTTGTAAACAAGTAATCTGCCACACCGTGATAGAAAATAATTAGCGGTCAAAGCCTTTTCAAAGTGCAGCCAAACTTTCCCAGTACATTGATCTCATCCAAAAATATTATTGCTAATATTGTTTTGAATGTCTTCCAATTTGTTTTCAGATAACATCGTGGGCAATGGCGTCCTTCCTTCTTACCTACGCTAAAGTGTCCATTGCTGGTCGACTGAGACAGGGTGGACGCCAACCGCTGATATGGTACGGAGCCTTTACCCAAACTGGGGCGCTGATAGGCGCCATCGCCGCCTTCCTGGTCGTCAACATCTTCAAGCTTCTACAGGACGCTCCTTACTGCTGACGTGTGCGTGTGCGTGAGTGTGTGCGTTTACGTACAGGCCGATTAAGACGCGACGATTATCTGCACACAGGGGCTTGTGACGCAAAAAACAAAATGGCATCAAGGTATATATTGTCACGGACCTCGGCTTCGCACAGAATAAAAGGACTACATTTAGTCATTGTAGTGGTAAGACCCGGTCAGTGAAAACATAAACCGTATATCCTCCAATAAGCGCCTGGTGGCTTATTTTTTCAACGGAGTTCCAGAACTTGCGCTTATTAGAGGCCCGGCGCTTTTGCGCTTACTGGAAGTGTTAGTAAGCTGCTTTACTCCCGGCGCTTACTAGAGGCCCGGCGCTTATTAGGGTATCTTCCCATAAGACAGACCTCCCAAAAGACAGACCGCTTAAAACAACACATTTTATGGTTGGTTGCATAAGGCTTAATGAAGCTGTACCCTTGATAATAATGGTATGTGTCCAGATGAAAAGACAACATTAGGTATTAACTATAGTTTTATCAATTCATGTAATGAATTATGATTTTTAAATTGAGACATATTGCATCAACATATATGTACATCAACATTTATTTGCCAGATCACATTTACTTGTGAATATTATCAAAAACAATAATTTATATATACATGTACCTATCAAGTATATGAGACCAAGCACCATAATATTTTACATCACATGTTTGTCAGTGTACAGATAACACTTATTAGAAAGTCACTTGAACATCATCATTTTTCCTTTCACCTTGCTCTTGGCATACAGGTCATCTGGAAGGTTGATCGGAAAAAGTCACGGAACAAAAGTCATGGGAAAATTAACTATTATAAAACATGTTTATACTGAATTTTATAAATACTATTTCACTTTCATTTTCAGTAATAAATACATCCTGTTCTCCAGTTATTTGCAAAAACTAATTCAACAACATGTAAATAAGCTTATTGAGGACCAGCTTGGTATCTTCATGATTGTTGATATTGCAAAAAACTTTGAATGTGTTTGACCAGTATTGTAAAGAATGGAAACATAGTGTGAATTTAGATGTCAGTGATGAACTTCACTTTTTATTATACTGTCCAGCACTAAATGCCCTCAGAAATCAATTTCTTCCCCAATGTTTCTGTAAACATCTTACTATTGAAAAATGTGTTTATCTAATGAAATGTGATTATTCACCACCTAACTCTAAAGTTGCCAAATTTATCAAAACTGGACTTTGCTCAATATTTCAATATGTATCAATATGCTGTATGTTCCCTGTGTCACTACATGTGATTTTTTTACAATAAAAATTTCGGTTCTATTCTGTTCTGTTCAGTAAAAGGATTAGTAATATGTTTTGAGAAGGGCACAGGAGATAGGAGTGTGTTGTTACTATACTCTGTAGTGACTCTGGGTCAGCTCACTACTTAAATAGGGGTGGACAGCATGGCTCTGCTAATTAGTGTACTCATTGAGTCTGTCTTATGGGAGGTCTGTCTTTTGGGAGGTTTGTCATTTGGGAGTGAAATACGGTACCTTGTTTACAGTCGTTTCTGGCGTCACAATTTCCTGACAGTGTGTATCTACACCGAGTTTCGGAAACCAGAAGACGTCATTGGTTTGAAATGCCATGAATTTCACGATTTTCATCATATATTCAAACAAACTATTTGCGGCATTTGTTGACATGTGTTGAGGGACTTGAATCACATGAACACTTTCCCCTATCATTCTATATGTGTTTATATATAGTATGTATTCAATAATCAAACCTGTGGCTGGCTAGAATCAGTTGTTCAGCGGACACACTCAACGTCGCACGCGACGCCGGAAGGAGTGTCGAGTACGCACAAACGTTCAGAATGGACGCAGAAAAATAAATATTACTTCCCGTGGGGTGCAAATAAAATTCATTATATCATTTCCTTGACAAGAAATATAGTGAGCTAGTGAGTATGGTTTTACGCAATATTCCAGCAATGTCACGGCGGGGAACACCAGAAAATGGGCTTCACACACTGTACCTACGTGGGGTATCGAACTCGGGTCTTCGGCGTGACGAGCGAACGTTTTAACGACTAGGCTACCCCGCCGCCCTCGACAAGAAATATAAGATTCCTGTGGTTAAAATATTGAATAGTCTTACCTAACAGAACACCATTTCATTACTTGCAGGACTCTCATATTTCCTGCAAGGTCCCTTGAAATTTACCACAGCAATCAATAACCTTGCCATATGATGACCGCATGAATATATTCGATCCAACAAAATACTCAATATTCATGACCTATTCCGACATGTGCAGAAGTACTAATGTCCTTGAATATACACCTACATAAATGCAAACAATACTGAAGTCAGTTCTTAAATGTTTCTTGTGAAATAGAATATATAAGCGTAATGCCCAGAAACAGGTCTAACATGTAGAACTTGTCTAAATCCAAAAAAGAGAGAGGAATATTATACCGAACAGATTGTTGTGATGTATTAAAAAGTATTAACAAAAGAAATGCATTCTTCACATCAACATGACTATGATATACATGTACTACACAATTTTAAGTTTTGTTTGACGGGAGACTTTTGTTCCAAAAAAGATACTGTAAACTAGCACAACGGAGAAAAAAACCCGAAATGATCATGACTTCCTAACCAGGACATTGGTTTCTTGGACCCTGTCATAGTCTGTCATACACCATGAAGCAAATATATCCAAGAAAGCCCACGCAAGTCTAGAAAAAATGGATTGAAGAAACCAGCGAAAAGGCAGCACTTGCTTGTCAACACGCACGCACGCACACAGTTTGCTGTATATCCACGGGATTTCATTCTGCACTGGGATAGCTTCACCTGTTTCAATGAATGAACAGACCCAAGGTCACAAATCAGTTTTTAAAGTTAAGCAACATGGCTCACGGAGAGTTCTTGGATGGGTGACCATGTTTGGCAGCTTGACTTTAAAGGACTTCAGCCCTGTCCCACAAGGAAGCACGTGGCAAGTGCGTTTGTTGTATTGGAATCAGTTGTTCAGAGACATTAAGTTTTATCAAGTTGAGTGCAACTCGCTGCTCACAGTAATTTTGGTATCAGGGGGAATAACTCTAATTAGGGACGTTATGAGCGGAAGTTGAAGGTTGAGAGAAAACCCCGCGGTCTGCGTCAAGTGATAGTTCTGAAGGTTTGTTTTGCTGAAAAAGGCAGGTTAAAGTCTGTATTCGCCAGGAATGGTTCGCTTAACGTTTCAAATCACTTTAATCTATTACTCGCGAATGTTATGCTTGAGTTTCATCGCAGTTACATCTAATTTTCATGAGTGCTTCATCACGTCGCAACTGACTTTCATCTGTGTTGGAACTGTTTTGTAACAGTGGAGTTCTGGATTAAACAATTGAGACTTCGAGTTGATATTCCATTAATACGAAGAGGCTAAGCCACACACCCACATCGCAAAACAATACATTTGTTTAACATTGCCTCTGTTCACCCAGCAGAAAATGGGTACCTGGTAGGATGTCTATGATTACACAATGCCATTTAGAAATGGTGGGATGTCATGAATATTAACCTTCTACCGCCAGCTTGGGTTATCCAGGGTAATAATGTCCATTATATTGTACGCTCTTAAAGCATGCCCTTGCGATTGATGCTCATGCCGTTGATCACTGAATTGTCTGGTTCAGACTCAATTATAGACCACTGCCATATAGCTGGAATATTGCCGAGTGCTATGTTAAACAATAAACAAAGCATACATTGGCGTCACAAATTGGACCCATGTGTGGAATTGAACCCCACATGCCACTTTAACCACTATGCTACCCTACTGACCCACCGTCAGGAAGTTTTACATAAAGATACACATCAATAGCCATGACGCTGGTAAGATGCTGATGTTAACATATATACGTAATTAACGACCACGACGAAACTTTGTCATTCTATGACATTCTATACATAAAGATATGAAATAACTGTGATGTTCTCAATGTCCTGCGCATGTTTCAATACACTTGTTTGGATTGTAGTCATGAGGATGCCAAGATGACTGACTGACTGAGTTTGGCTTTACGCTGCTTTTAGCAATATTCCAGCAACATCACGGCGGGGGACACCAGAAATGGGCTTCACACGTTGTACCCATGTGGGGATTCGAACCAGGGTCTTCAGCGTGACGATGCCAAGATGAAGTCTCATCCTCAGCAAGATCATTTGGAGTGACTGAGTGAATGAGTGAGTATGGTTTAATGCCACTTCTAGCAATATTCCAGCAATATCAGAGTGGGGGACACCAGAAATGGGTTTCACACTGAGGAATATGAGGAATCGAACCCGGGTCTTCAGCATGATGAGCAAAGACTTTAACCACTAGGCTACCCCACCTCCCGAAGATCATCTAGAAGTCGAGACACTACCTTATGACTCTGCATTGACAAACAAAAAAATCAAGATGTACACATTTACAATTTATTTTTTTCATTGGGTTTTATATGCATAAAATTATCCCACAAATATACAGTTATCCATAGTCACCATGTACATTACGAGTCATCAACACCTAGCAACAATCATTCAAAACAAACAGTTTGTAATTAGCAACATGCTAAAATAACAGACATTAGAGTGCTAGCTTGCTGATCCTTGCATGATTTGAGAAATTTCATCAAACCAATCTACATATCTTAAAGTCAGGACTAGGAAAATGATCACCATCAAAGGGCTGTAACGATTCACTTCATTGTAATATGATATATATCATGATAGTAAAAGTGAATACTTATCTGAATAGTATGTTTGTCATTTGATAATATCTGGATAGTAAGGGCACTATGAAACATCTTGATTGTAAGCTTGCAATGTGTTCTTAATGGTTAGTTTGCAATGCGACACCTCAATGCTAAGGTTGCAGTGACTCCTGAGTGAGACACGTATATCTATGATATGCTTGCCCTTCCCGATATGATGCATGGAAAATGTTATGGACACAAATTCCATCATTCAATAAGCTGAAGTAGAAATGACTCAAAACAACAGCTTGAGACCTGTTTTACGTACCAGTAGAAGCATTTTACAAAAAAGCCTGTCTTTTTACATGTTGCTTTTTACACACAAGCATATGACTTTCTACTGACACATGATCATAAGTATCGTGATGCCAGTACACTGAATCAGTGAATCGTTACATCCCCAATTAGCTTCACACTGAACGAGAGGACAGCACAGATACACGGCTAGTTACTACAAAATGGAGCAAATCAACTGAATCAACTTACAACTTTATCAGGATATAATTATGATGTTATCAATGAAAACAATACTGAACCCTGTGAGCGCAGAATGAAGAATGGTGATGCTTTTGATTAAAGTTGTTTTGAAATACTTCTGAACCATAGCTCAAACTGGAGGTCCCTCCCCTCACCTGGTGGAAATCTTGGAAAGCCACTTTCAACAATATTTCAATCAAGTATATAAGGAGTCTACACCCTCAAAGTTGGAGGCAATGTCAAAGCAATTAATGTCACTAGACTCTGTCGGCTTTGGTAGAACGCTGTAACATAAGTACCCTGTTTCATGGCCTGAGTTACAAGAACTTCAGCATTGAACACTAATTTGGTTTTCAAGGTGTGCGCAAAAGCAGCATCTACATCAACACTCCTGTATCAATGCTAATTGGGGCTGTACACACCACGTCACCACGACCATACTTCGACACTATGTCACCATGACCTTACTTTGACACTATGTCACCATGACCTTACTTCAACACTAGGGTGGTACAAGAAGCTTCCCTGGTGGAGGATGAACAAAGTCAATAATATTTTAATTATGACTTTTGTGGAATGATTTACAGATACCGAAATATGAAGAAAATAAATGCTTACAAGCTATCAGAAGTTGATCTGAACAAACGCCCCCTAACTCAATAAATCTGCTTATAGCATTAATAACTATTACCAATATGGTCCTTGGCCATACTACTCAACTTTAGCTAAGGATCAAAGTAGTCACTCTCAAAGGTGTGGGCCTTAGCAAACATTGAGTAGTATACGAACAGTATGAAGTCACAATGTGGCCACATCCCTATAAAACATACCAGAACTGGTAACAGGCAGATGGAGCTTGTCAAGGTAATCTGCATATATGACACAAATATCTCAGAAAAATGTTTCTAACAATAAAATATACATTCACAACAAAAACAAGCAAACTGCTTGAAGAAGAACCTATTTGCTAACCTGAGATTTGTGGCTACCATGACATGAAAAGTAATAGCTGACTTGATTTGGAAGAACTTTTCAATAGAGCTGGCAGTCTCCAGGCTTTCCACTAAGTGTCCTGTGAGAGTGTAATTCTAGTTTGGTGTTAAACTGGGTACATGTATACCATAAGTGGATATCGAAGTCCAACAATGGACTTGGCACAAAGCAGAAATGTCTTCTGATTACCGACAGACTTGTTGCTTATAGTTATTAATACTAACCTAAGAAAGGGACATTACTGCTATGAAGATTCACAAAAATATCTCCTGAAATAATCATGATCCATAATTGTTTTGGCAAGAATATATCAAGAAGAGTGAATGCAAGATAAAAGAACCCAAAGAAGGCGGCTATGGCATTTGTCACTTCTTTGAAACCAGCAAGCACTGTAACATGCAGATAAACCAAGGATCATAACCAGAGCGTATCTGGGATTCGAACTCATGATCAGAGGATCATCCCTAAAAAGGGGCGTAACTCTGCAAAGTGAAGTCTAGTCACTGAGCCAACAGGGCCATCCATTCCCCCTATACCTTTGAACACTCTCTGTAAGCAAGTCTGAGTAAGCACACCCTGACAGCAGAGATCAATTTACATGACGTCAGTGCTTCAGGCAGGTACCAAAGTCAATAACTAATACCTGGAGAATCCACAAAAGATTTGCTCTTCCATATTCATATCAGCTGCATCAGTGCACATGGTTGAACGCATGTATTCCTGTTATACTGTAGGACTTTTGTTAATTACCTACCCCATTCTGCCTAAAACAATTCAAATTGATCTCATTCATGTTTTTAGCATGTACAGAAAGTCTCAAGTGTCTAAGGTCCTCATGCAATGCAATATCAAATGAGACACCAGCTCAGTATTTCAATCTGATCATTGTAAACCAAAAATGATGATAGGAACATCCTCGTCTCAACATGTGGAAGTGCAATCATTAAGGTAAGTTACTCTCCTTAACAGACAGGTGTCTTGTTTACTGAGCGATCAATGCCATAATGGTACAACCAGGTAGTCAACAAATCATGTTAAAAGGGCTTTTGGGGGATCAGCTTCAAACAGCTGCTACCATGAGGGCTTGTATTTATTACATGTAATTAAAATGGGATCTCTCATATCACCAGGTAGGGCTCCAAAAGACTAGTCATTGCTGAGCATGAAACACAGCATACATCTCAGAGAAAAATAAATCTTGAATAAGGAACATGCTTCTAAAATGTCACCTCAAAAGATGTTTGAAAGAGTAGCGAAAGCATTGGACTGACGATACATGAAAGCAAATTGACAGTCTTGAATCAGTCCCAATACCACATACTCTGTTATTGCTCTGGAAGTGTGGTCAGGGGATTTCAACTCAAGGCATAGATGGACAGGAAGATGGCACTATGCTGAAGCACTGATGCCGTACAGACAGGACATGAGAAGGATGATCAACTGATACAACAGCGGCTAGCATGAGGCTTTGAGATGTGGTCAGGTTCTGCAGAGGTGTGAGAGCTTGTTATTTTCTTATGACCATAATGTAAGATGAAAAGATGTCAGCACCATTGGCATAGAATTCACAGAAAAATAACAGCTATCTTACCAGGAAACTACTGTAAAATTAATAAATTTGGGTTCTAAAATTTGTTTTTGACAAGTCTTCATGCCATGAGTTTTAAGACAGAGGACCAAATTGATAGATTACATAGTAGGAGTTGGCCTCCTTCACAATCAGACTGCTAGTGGAGATTAAGCTTAGCACTTTCACATCTCAACAACCACAACTAAATCTCAGGTCCAGAATATCTCTCTCGATATCTGGCCATTGTAACAATGATCCGTGTAAAGGGAGGTTACTCTGGAGCAATATCCTCCAAAGGGAGACCACTCACCCATCATATACACACACACATTCATATAATACACCCACACTGACAATCATAACATTATCTTCACCACTGATGACAAACTGATCTGTTCGTGGTGTTTGACCCTCATAATTGAAGGGCAGGTAACACCCTGCAGAGTCCCAAAGAGTTATGTTTTCTTGGATTTCTTCACGCCGCCTTTTTTCACAACGGGCTTGTACTTGATTGATCCAGGTCTTTTCTTATTTGTCTGAAAGGGAAGTGGAAAAATATTAGTAAAGATATAAGAAATTTTCTCAAGACGTTACAATATCAGGAATTTATTATTATTTTTATTTATTATTGACATGATTATTTATGACATTGTTATGGTGAATATGGTTTCATATTGGTTCTTGAGACATTCAAGCTATATTTGCAGGTACGGGTGTACCCAGTTGTTGGATGCTCGATAATTCTCAGGGCAGAGCTCTGTCCTTAGGCACACAAGAAGCCTGCAAGCTAGGATCAAATACAACTCTGTCTCAATCTTGTTTCTAAGGTTGTCAGCACTAGGGCTTTTCTCCAACATGAAGCTGACATGCTGTGTTATTACTGTAATACTGTTCAAAGAAGTGATAAGCCCAACTCATTCAGTCACTCAGCCATCTCATGACAGGCACAGAAGAAGGCCCTAAACAAATGGTTTCCAAGTGAGACTCTGAACCAGGTTCCATCAATCTGACTGAACTGAGTGAATGAACGATGAGACAGTATCATGAGACATCTGACATGGATTTAGACACTAGAGAGAGTGAATGAGTGAGGTTTGATTTCAAGCCACTTTTAGCAATATTCCAGCAATGTCACTGTCTGGGACACCAGAAATGGGCTTCACACATTGTACCCATGTGGGGAATCGAACCTGGGATTTTGGTGTGACAGGCGAACACCTTAACCACTACGCTACCCCTCTGCCCCTTTAGACATTAGAGGTGAGGTGAGGTGAAATTGGGTTTAACGTCGTGCTTGAGAATATTTCGCTCATATGACGATGTGCATGTGTGTGTGTATGTATATGTGCGGCTGCTTGTACTAGCCCAGACTTTAGCTGGTTTTATAGTGCTGGCCCACTGAGATACCATGCCGCAGTGAAGCATGAATACCCCACTCAGACACGTTATACTGACTCCGAGACGACCAGTCCTCGTTGTACCCATTAATGCCGAGTGCCAGGCAGGGACCAACAAGTACCATATTTTAACGTCTTTTGGTATGACGCAGTCGGGGATCGAACCCGCGACCTTCCGCTCTCCGGGCGGATGCTCTAACCACTACACCACGGAGGCGGTTATTTAGACATTAAAACTGACCATACTGAAATCACCATGCAGAAAACAAGGTTACACAGTTTCTAAACAACAATGCTGGTTCTAACGGCGACCAAATCAATCCTGGTGGTCTGTATTGGTGACTTGTTGATAGTGTGTCCTAATACACTATCATCATGCATAACTGCTCACTACATCAATCACAGGATTGTCTTTGTCTGAATTTTTACAGGCTCCTGCAAAACAAACATGTGGTGCAACCAAAGGAGGCATCTGTCAAGACTTCAGTAACTCACCTTTTTATTCTTCTTGCGTGCAGTCTTCTTCACGGGTATGTGTGGTTTCTTGACAATTTCCCGGTTGTCCAGGTCCTTGACCTTGTAGATGCGGACCAGCCAGTGTTCCGTGGTGTAGGCCTCTTCCAGGTGGGTCAGATCAAATTCCTTGTTCCCGATCTCAACTCCACGTGTTCGGTCAAATCCAGCAGGGGTTCGGAAGTCAAGCTGTTAACAGACACCTCACAGATAAAACCGTATTGGTTACTAATAATCACATTCACTTATCTGCTTGATATGGATACAGATACTCTATGGCCACACACAGATACATATCAAAGAGATATCAATCGGAGTTACCAGTGGGTTGAACTGTGTAATTCATTGTGAAAAAAGAGTAATGATGCAGGTTTTGACTTTGTCCTGTTTGTTAAGCCAAGATATAAGTGAAACCTGTGAAGATCCAGGTCTTCAGCAGTCTTCATGCTTGTCATAAGAAACAAATAACGGAATCGGGTGGTCAAGCTTGGATGACATTGTATCCCTATCGTGTAGATTGATGTTCATGCTGTTGATCACTGGATTGTCTGGTGCAGACTTGATTATTTACAGACTGCCTCCACATAACTGGAATATTGCTGAATGCGGCATTCAACAACAAGCAAAAGGAACCCTCCAAATCTAGATGTAATTGTAGATGTAGATTGTACCCATGTGGGGAATAGAACCCTGGTTTTCGGCATGATAAGCGAACGCTTAAACCACTAGGCTAGCCCACCACCCCTGTGTAAGTTGAAAACATAGCTGATATAGATCAGCTGTTCCCCTGTTGAATGCTTCATATGTCACTGATGTGACAGCATTTTGGTCTGTGATATTCTATACACTTTAAAATTCCTTTACTTGCAAGACGACACAATTTTGGGGAGAACAGGTGTAAATGTGTAATTTAAGGCTTAGGAAGTTGACAACTGGTAATGCATTCATCATGTTTCAAAATATTCAAATAAGTCATGGAATAATGTGTAGGGTGATACACTCTACTGGCAAACAAGGATAAGTTAGACCACCGCAGAGAACACGTTTACGAGAAGTGGGCGGTGCACAGCAATGAGCAAACCCATTTGGTTTGTGAAAGGTAAAACAGATGTAGGCTAGTGCACATGCATTACATGATGATGAAATTGATTCCGCACGTAGCTGCACACGCCTTGCTCATAAGACTCTCACAACAGTGTAGCAATTCGCACTACACTTGATCGCGGACAACCTGGGGCTCCTTCGCTAACGATGGCAATGGGGGGCAATCATACATGCTAATACGGGTCAATTGTCAGGTCGGTGCTCAACTTATCCTGGTTTGCCACCACTGGCCATATCCTGAAGTGGTGGTGGTGAAATTGGGTTTAACGTCGTGCTTGAGAATATTTCGCTCATATGACGACGTGCATGCGTATGTGTGTGTATGTGCGGCTGCTTGTACTAGCCCAGACGTAAGCTGGTTCTATAGTGCTAGCCCACTGTGATACCATGCCGCAGTGAAGCATGAATACCCCACTCAGACACATTATACTGACTCCGAGCCGACCAGTCCTTGATGTACCCATTAATGCCGAGCGCCAGGCAGGGACCAACAAGTACCATATTTTAACGTCTTTTGGTATGACGCAGTCGGGGATCGAACCCTCAACCTTCCGCACTCCGGGCGGACGCTCTAACCACTACACCACGGAGGCGGTCATATCCTGAAGTAACCACATGTGTAGCAATGCATGGCACACTCAGTAAAGTCTCCCCATCCCCTCCCAAGACCCTGAGCTCACCTGCAGCTGTCCGAATCTGTAGTAAGACAGCTTGTACATAAGACAGTTGAGCAGAGTAGACGAGCCGGCCGAGTCCACACGGAACTCCCCCTGTGGCGTGAAGTAGTCAGACTCCTGGAACACAATCACCAGCACGTCACATATCTGTCGCTGCAGCTCTGTGGTGATGCTACTTACATCATGGTATCAAACAAGTTGTTCAGGAGCTAGGAGTGAGTGATTGAGTTTAGACTTATGCCGCTTTTTGGCAATATTTCCAGCAATATCACGGCAGGGGACATCAGAAATGGGCTTCACACATTGTACCCATGTGGGGAATCGAACCCAGGTCTTCAGCATGACAAGCCAATGCTTTAACCACTTGGCTACCCAACCGCCCCTCAGGAGCTAGGAGCAACATAATGTTATGATTATGTAACAAACCATTAGATATGGATTAATCATCTAATCAACCAAGCAAGCTTTTTGGAATATCTTTTTCAAAAATTGTTTCCAAGCCCCAACTGAAGGCTGATCTTAATTACCATGCTTCTTTTATGCATGTCAAAAAGTTGGCCTCTGTGGGTCCCTTACCCTGATATCTTTGGGATGCTCTCCCTCTGCAATCCTGACCATCCACAAAAACTTGTTGATATCGTCCCCAGAGTAGCCGATGACTCCACCAAAAATGACCAGCACATAATCGACATCCAGACTACATGATGTCATACGCAGCAGTTTCATTGGACGACATAGCCTTGCCAACCTGGAACCAACATAATTACTTTACACGGAGATTGGGGATAATATGTCATCAGCATGACATGTTTGACCACCAATAAAGTCATGTTTGATACTGATCGTGCAAATATAATGATCCAGAAAATCTAATTTTAGTGAAAGCCTATAGCAGGAAATCACAAATTTATTTATCTTACAACTTACCACGGTTACATGACTGTTATTCCAAATGTTATCCACCACAGCAATTTGAAACACTTACCAAGGCTATGTGACTGTTATTCCACGTGTTGTTATCCACTAACGTCGTTCTGTTCCCCATGCCTGCTATCTGGTAGCCGTAGTCCCACCAGGACATCACCCGTGCCTTATCGTGTGTGTTCTGACGCAGCCAGTAGTATGCTTCACGGAAATCATCCAGAATCGTGCGGCTCCTGACAAACAAGTGACAATAACAAATCTTGAGATATGTTGTTGAGTCAATGAATCATTCAGTATGGGTCAGCATATGAAATACTCTCACTATCAACCATTTGGCAAAGGAGTGAGTATGGTTTCATGTTGCTTTTAGCAATATTCCAGCAATATCACAGCGGGGACACCAGAAATGGCCCTAACACATTGTGGGGAATCGAACCCAGGTCTTCAGCGTGACGAGCGGACGCTTCAACTTAGGCTACCCCACTGCCCATTTTGCAAGAGAGTGAGCGTGTTCAGTTTTACGCCGCTTTTAGCAATATTCCAGCTATATCACGGCGGGGGACACCAGAAATGGGCTTCACACATTGTACCCATGTGGGGAATCGAACTCGGGTCTTCGGCATGATGACCACTACGCTACCCCCCCACCGCCCATTTTGAAAGAGAACAAATAGTGACAAATGATCATAATCCTGGCATGGAAGTCAGAAGTCACAGAGGTCTCAGATGGTTACTACTTTGGTGAAAGCCACAAGGACATGAATGGTGCCAACAATCCTTGAAACAAACAGGTAAACCACGATTCAAATCCTACGATCACTTATTTCTGGTGTACCCAAGGGAGGCAACTCTGCAAGTGTTTTCTTTCTGTTGTTTAGTGCTCCACTCCGCAATATTACAGCTATATGGTGGCCTGGACTTGTGGCGCCTTAAACAAATGGGCCACCCTGCTGGTTGTAATGAAAGGACGTACCCTCCCTGTCCGTATGACGCTAACACAATGCTGGGGCTGGAGTAGGCACTGCTGGTTACCCAGGTACAGTGGACAGCAAATAGCATCAGCATCATCAACATTGCGATGACAATGACACTTTTGATGTTCATGCCGACAGACTCTTCATCCTTGGGTTTGTCCTCCTTCACCTTCTTTGTCTTCCCCACCTGAATGTGACGATAAATGACAAATTTATTATGGTATAGATGAAACAAAACATAAGGATACTACATATATCTTAGTAGCTGACTTCAAACAGAACGCACATAGGTTTTCATTGATCTTCGCAACTGGGATATGACGTGTCAACCAAGAAAGCAAGCCAGACACCCTGATCCTGTCAGTCGCCTCTTACGACAAGCATAGGATGCTGAAGACCAATTCTAACCAGAATCTTCGTGGGTTAAATACCCACCAGCTATGTCAGACCTATTCAACCCTGAAATCTTTGAGGGAGACAAGCATAGCGTATAAGGTAAATATTATCCCGAAGAAACCCAAGGTGCTCTCTAACCTCTTTTGAGAAATGTACATGAAGCATGATTTCTTCTGTTTGTTCAACACCACACTCAGAAACATTCCAGTCAGGTGATGGCAGTTTCGAACAAATTGCGATTGAACAAGACAGTTCAATACAAGAGACCCTGAGCATCCATCAATACAATAGGGACAGGACGATATGCATCAATCACATGAGTGAGATGGACTGACTGATTCTATATGTCGCCTCTATGACAAGCACTGGATGCCAAAGAACAGTCTAACCAGAACTGGTTACAAGCATATGATCAAACATATCTGAGTGTAAATTCAGGCAGAAACTTCAGAGATGACCTTAACCTTGTCGTACAGCCGGTCGTTTTTGTTTTCCTGGTTTTCCTCTGAAGTGGATCTGTGCGACTTCGGAGTGTCATCTTTCAAGTAGATCTCGAACGTTTTAGAGAATGCAATAGCTGCAAGGACGCACACGATAGGGGTTAGCGTGAGCATCAGCCGCACCATCACGCCAGCGAAGTAGCTGGCAAATATTGCGTATAACACCACTGGAAGAGAAAGCAGGACAAAATGAAACATATGTGAATTAAGAAAGACTATCAAAAAGTTTGGCATGCTTGGGTACTTAAGTCTGTCCCCCTTCCCCCTCCGAATCACCGTGGAGATAATGGAGTACTGTAGGCAGGTCACAACCCCTGGAACTAAGACAAAAGCAAGGGGTACCTTATCTTTTATCAGCTGGAGTTGTGTTCTATGCCGCTTTTAGCATATTCCAACAATATCACTGCGGGGGACACCAGAAATGCACTTCACACACTGTACCAATGTGGGGAATCGAACCCGGACCTTCAGTGTGACGAGCAACGTTTTAACCACTAGGATACCCCACTGCCCCACAAGTTTAAGATCTAACGTGAGTACTGTCGGTCCATTTTAACTTTGAATCTCCTAGATAGACAAGCATAGCATACTGGGGACCTATTCCACGTGAACATTCCAAGACAAGCATCAGATACTGGGAAGGTATTCCACAAAGGATCCCAAGACAAGGTTTGGATACTGAGGAACAGGTTTACCGCAGAAATCCCCAGAAGTAGAGACTGGACTCACCAAACACTCTCTCGTCATTGATGTTCTTGATGCAGTACCACACCCCTGCCGGGAAGGCGCACACCAGGATGTGGAGATCAAAGAAGAAAGACACCCACGTCGTAGGCTGATGCTCCGACACAGAAGCAATTATAGGAATGTGGATTTTAGCATAACCGGTGTCCCATAGTGAGTAGAACCGCCCACTCCAAGGAGCTATATAACCTGAAACACACATTATCCAATATACTGTACATGTGCCCTCTACATCCTGGCAGTCAATCACCTTATGGAGGGTTAACTATGTACTCCAAAACATATTCTTCATCATTATAAGGAATTATTGACATCCTTAAATTTTCTTCTACACACTACACATGCTTCAAGTTAACAAAGAAACAGTTAAAAGCTTTACTGCAGAAATTTTTACTCTTCCTAATTGTAAACATTTATTTGTTGCCATATGCTTTAATACATGACAACTGTCTGTACATAACCGAGTCTGGGCTAGGCAATCCTGTGATTGGTAACTCAGGAGGTGGAACTGTTGAGTGCAGGGTTAAACAACAAACACACATATAATATTCCCCTTTAGTTAATCAGGGATGGATCAGCGGTGGATACATCAACAGTGGATACACACTTACCTGCCCAGGTAAGTCCAACGACTCCCACAAACACCAGGGCTGCGGCAGTTGTCGCAGCAAAGAAAAAGAAGTATTTGAATTCAGACTTGGTCATCATAGTCTGCAGGTACCGGATGATAGAGTAGGCATTGAGCAGCACAAACACACCTGTAATTAGGAACATAAACATACCTGCAATTAGGAACACAAATACACCTGCACTTTGAAACACAGGCAAGGTAACAACAAGTACCATATTTAAATGTCTTCTAGTACATCATGTCTGGGGTTTCGCACCACCAATCTGAAACTCCCTGACAGATACGCTGTCAATGTTGTTTGATGCCACTTTCAACAATACTTCCATTCTATGGCAACCTAAATGGCACTGGTCTTTGTTTACCAGTGTGGTGAAGCACACAAGCATGGCCATTGTGCAGGAATTCCTAGAAACATAATCAAGACCAATCTGTCAACCTAACCCAGGATTATGGAGCACACTAAGGGGAAGTAACTCTTTACAGTGAATTGATGTATCACAGATACTCTCCAGGCTTTCACAAAAGTAGCATGACTAACAATACTCCACTAGCAAGTACTGCACAAAGTGATCATTGCGCAGAGATGATTTAACCTCCAGATAATGCATTGTGCAATGTAATGTCAGTTTGAGCAAAAGCCACATTAATGATTAAGCAAAGTCACATATTTAGATTTGCCCAACACAGCCAATATGAGCAGTTGAGCCCTACCTGCTGCTGCCATGTGCTCGCTGGTTCTGATTGGCTGGAAGCCGACAAATGGGACTTGCATGGAGAGGATGAGACCCACAATAAAAAAACTGGAATATGCTGAAACAGTAAACACAGACAATTAAAAACATGCACATTAAAAAACTGAAATTAGACAAATACAGTAAGCAGAATACAAGTGCATGTATATTGGCCATCTTATTTTCTTAATACAATGCTGAATTTCATTTCATATTCAATCAAAATTGCTTCTGTAAATGGCCATGGTAAATTTCAAAAATTTGCAGTGACAAGCATCTATTACATTTCCAGTTTTAGTTATCAGTCCAAACATGTCAAAAATAACTTTGAAACGTCATTCATAAAGAAGCAAGTTTTTGACAACGACTTAGCCTGCACTGGTTTCACCATGGGGAGATAAGCATGGAATACACTGACTGCAAATACACTGACCACTGGTGTGGTTAGTTGCTTGGTTGGTTTTCATGTTTAATGCCGCACTGAGCAATATTCAAGCTATATGGCGACAGTCCGTAAATAATCGGGTCTGGACCAGACAATCCAGAGATCAACATCATGAGCATCAATCTACGCAATTGGGATACGATGAAGTCAGCAAGCCTGACCACCCGATCCCCTTAGTCGCCTCTTACAACGAGCATGGATTACTGGAGGCCAGTTCTAACCCTGATCTTTACGTGTTCTAGGTGTCCTGGCACCAACCTGTGTATATTCTTGTAGAGTACCGCCCCATCAACAGCAGCACGAAGACATGGAGTGGGATTAGGTTGATGATAAAAACATAGCCACCCCATGCTGACACCTGCAACATCCAAGTACACGTCACACGATACATTCACACAGGAAAAAATATCTTTAACGAATATACACCTGAATCATTGAGGAAACAGGTGAAACAATGTTTGTTGTTGAAAACCTAATTCTTTCATCTTACTAAGTTACTTATTATGGTAATGTCATGGGATGTCATGATTTGACAATCTCCCGAATCCAAAACGACACAAATAGGAATACTTTGTTCATGATACAATATTCAAGCTTTATGGCAGCAGTCTGTAGAGAATTGAATCTGGACCAGACAATCAAGTGATCAGATAAATATCAGTTCTTGAGTTCTTGACTTGCGGACGCTGTTTACTTACCATATAAAAATAAGACACTGCTGTGCAAATGGCCCAGAATAACGTCCCTGTTTTAACAGCTTTAATCTGCAAACAAATGAAGCATAAGTCTGTGAGTGAGTGAATGAGTTTAGTTTCACGTCGCTTTTAGCAATAATCCAGCAATATCACGGCAGGGGACAACAAAAATGGACCTGTAATTTGAAAAGATGCAAGCCATCTTCAAAGACCAACCTGATGCAGCTTGATGACTTTCACCATGTGTGTTTAGCTGCTCATACTAGTCTGGACTTGCATTGGTTTTATAGTGCTTGTTTCACTGACATTCATGCTACAGTCTAACATCAACAACCCCCACACGGACAGTTTGCCGACTCCTACTAACCAGTCCAGTTTTATCGATTACTGCGGAGCAGCTCAACAACAAGCACCTCCAGAGTATCGTACTACCAACCTTCTGCTACCTCAGTCCAATTTGATAAGGCGATCGTAGCGCTAAGGTGATCGTAATTCCCATACCTTAACATAAACTTACGACAATCATACCGCTATGATCGCTTTGTGAAAGGGGCCCTGGGCTCTATACACAAAACCAAGTACAAAACGACAATCACAATGGCTCCATGCCAATCACAGCAACATTCATACTGAATATTATTTTATTTGAACATGGTAAACTGCTCCTTTAACCACAGCTCCATGAGGCTGCCATACAGACTTAGTAACAATCTTCCAGCTTCAAACCTCACAAACCCATATAAAATATCAAAAAGGAGTGATTAAATATTAAACTTCACAAAGGGATATAACTCTGACATATTTCAGTCTTAAGCAGTAGTAATAAGTTGGTGATTAGTTACACACATGCAACACTCATATCCCCTGAAATTGGTGTCTGCTATTCCAGGAAACAACCATGGCCCCAGATAACAAAAGCTGTCTGTTCAAAAAGACTGACTCAAACACTGCTAGCTGACCTGTAATTTCAGCAATCTAAGGATGTGATGTTGCTATGTAAAGATCACCAGAAACAATGGGACGCCACTTCTTCAATGATAACAGGATTAGGTTTTAAACCTTCAAGAAACTAATGGGCAGATTGGTTGGTATGATTCCCAGAGAGGTGAGACATGCAGTGTTCACGAATGGTGCTTCAAAGTAACCGGACATTTGCATTGAAATTATTAACAAACATAAGACTTATAAACAGCAAACAAGTGACACATGTCACATATAACAACTTCAGTCAAAGTCATTGTGAAATATACAGTCGGACACTGGGGCCAGCAGGTTGTAGACTTCTATCAGACCTTTGGCGAATCTGCCGGATTTGTCAGAGGGTCAGACGCTATTCGTGAACACTGGACATGCACACTAATCCATAACCATGATAAAAAATAATAATGGCTGCCTTTAGCATGATGCTCAACATAATAGAAATAAACGTTTAGTATTCTATAAAAAGACGTGGACTCACCCATAAGAAATACGTAAACATGAGGGCAAAAATGGCAATGCCCTCATTATCGTAACTCCCCGCCACTGACCGGCTAATGTAACCAGGAACTGAAACACAACAATACGTGAGTGAGTGAGTGAGTTTAGTTTTACGCCACACTCAGCAATATTCCAGCTATATGGCGGAGGTCTGTAAATAATCGAGTCAGGACCAGACAATCCAGTGATCAATCAATACACAAGTAAGTCAACAGGTCAATGAGAGTCAAACTCACTACAAGCCAGAAATTATAACATTGCTGCCATTTTTCCAGGTTTTCATCGCATTTAGATATAGTTAGTTAGCATGGTTTTAACGCCACTTGTACCCATGTGGGAATTGAACCCTGACCCAGGTGTGACAACCAAACGCGTTAACAACTTGGCTACCCCACTGCCCCTCATTGAGACATAGAACATTTCCTTGTACTTACCAATAGCAATGAAGCAAGCTGCAAACAGCCCTGCCCCAGCATTCCATACTTCTTTGGTGAAGAAATACACAGCAAGTGCAGTAAGGCCACTGAAACAAGCATGCATCTTTCCAATATCTATCAAGTCATAGCAACTTGGATATTTAACACAAAAAAAGATAAAAACAAAAACACATAAATTAAAACAAAACAAGCTGTTATCTAGCAATGTAATGTTACTAAATGCATAAAATTAGAGAAAGAAATACCTGCTTATTTCTTCTGTAAATTATGCCAAGGCTGCAGATAAGGGCCGTATTGGCGTATGTACGGATAAAAAATATGCACGATACGGTAGGAAATAATTTTGAAAACGTAGCAGATACGCACCACAGCAATGGTGTATGGTCTTAGAATCATTTACAGATGTATTTATCTGCAAAAAAGTATTGTTTTATTGTTCATTGACCTGTTTACATAATAGTAGCAATGTTGTGGTGCATATATATTCCATTAATTTCCATTCAGTACTCGAAATGTACTTTTAAGGTTTTCCAGTACTCCTATAGTGAAATAATAAGGAGTATGTACTCCTGATGTTGAAAAATTATCTGGAGCCCTGTATGCGTCAGAACAGTGAGCTTTGCCTGTGCTGTGCTGTACTGTGCTGTACTGTGCTCTGCTGTGCTGACTTACCTAAATATGGGAGCTAGGAACACGCATATATCCCGGATGTGGACAGGGATGTTGAGAGCATTGAGGACCCAGTATATGGAGCCTGACGTCACCATCAGCCCGGGATACACCTGCAACACAACAACGTACGTACATCGTAACATACAGCTAAACAATACAGCTGCACATACACCATCACACAACACATTGGTCGTACATACATCTTAACACCATCAATTGCACATACACCATCACACAACACATTGGTCGTACATACATAGTAACACCATCAATTGCACATACACCATCACACAACACATTGGTCGTACATACATCGTAACACCATCAATTGTACATACACCATCACACAACACATTGGTCGTACATACATCGTAACACCATCAATTGTACATACACCATCACAAAACACATTGGTCATACATACATCATAACACATTAACTGCACATACACCATCACACAACACATTGGTCATACATACATCGTAACACGTCAATCGCACATACACCATCACACAACACATTGGTCGTACATACATCGTAACACATTAACCGCACATACACCATCACACAACACATTGGTCGTACATATCGCAACACATTAACCACACATACACCATCACACAATACATTGGTTGTTCATACATCGTACGATAAATGAATTTATCATAACACAACACAGATATATAGATATAGCAACACAAGACAGTCAACACATACATAATACATCAGTTGATATACATAGTAACAAAATACATCTGCGGTTAGGGCTGGCTATCAACGTAGGTGAGGTAAAATAGGGTTTTACTTCGTACTTGAGAATATTTCGCTCATATGACGACGTGGATGCGTGTGTATGTGTATGTGTATGTGCGGCTGCTTGTACTAGCCCAGACAGAAGCTGGTTTTTTAGTGCTAGCCCAATGAGAAACCATGTCGCAGTGAAGCATGAATTCTCCACTCAGACACATTATACTGACTCTGAGCCGACCAGTCCTTGTTGTAGCCATTAATGCAGAACGCCAGGCAGGGACCAACAAGTACCATATTTTAACGTCTTTTGGTATGACACAACCGGGGATTGAACCCGCAACCTTCCGCTCTCCGGATATCAACATAGATGATAGAGATCGATAATTGTTAACTAAATATTGATCGCCTATCGATAAACATCGGAGACATAACTGAGCAAAAATGTCAAAAAATGACCAAAAGAAACGAATATATTTCACATCACTGGTCAGTGGCGACATGGCTTTACATGGATTATTAACAAAACAATGTCAATAATATTAGCAATAATCATTACTATTTTTGCCACAACATTTCCGATTAGTGATTATTTTAGACACCCCAATCTGTGGTACACAGCAACAAAACAGATCAGTGATTCACATTGGTTACATCCATCGCAACACTCCTTGGTTGTAATATACACAGGCAACCATCAGACAGTATACAATCCAACCAGCACACAAATGTTATCGTTGTGGAAGATTATGTGTCAGTTTACTGAAGGTGAGTCTGAAAATAACATTCAAAAGTTCAAGTCTTCCTCAAACACTAAGGCCATGTGGATACCATGCTATAGTGTGTAGTCACAAGGCGTGCGTCAAATACACCTTGAGGTGAATTGCATGTTTTATAAATACAGTCATCCCTCGCAATAACGCTCTTCGCGATACCGCGGATTCGGTTAAACCGCGGGGTAATCCGTGGCTCCCATAAAAAAAAGTTGCCCAGTGATCACACATATTCACGTCATCAAAAATAGCACATCAACAAATCCGCTGTTGAGCTCTGGTTAATCACGTAGTAAACTAGTGAAATTCAGTGCGGATTGCAATTAACAGTGTTTATCGTATATATCCATGTTTTTTCAGATGCTTAAAACATGCAGCGTCTTTTTCAATAATAATTGATGAACAGCGAAACATCATAATAACTGTATCATAAAGACATGATTATCAGCCGAGTACTTACAACGTTTGCTATGATGCAACACACCGCGTAATTGCGCGGGTATACACCGCCATCCGAGAATGTATGATGTCAGAAAACACATTTTATTTGATTAAATTCAATCCCATTTTCATTCATTAAAACTGTTTACAATAACAACGGAGAAAAATGGCATTACCTCATTCCATACAACACCCGCTTACCACATTCGTGAGGGTCCGTTTTTCGCGCCTACTGCGAGAGCACCAATTTCACATTTTTCTCAGCAATCACGAACAGATTACAGCCTTGTCATCCATTGACCCGCGTTATTGACTCGTTGAAGTCATATTTGACAATTAATTGCCAACATTTTGTTTTACAATCAAAGTGGCGCGTGCAGCGGGGAAGTCAGCGGTGACTTGTCAAACTGTCTCCCTCGTAAAATGTATCCAGCCAGGTAACCCAAAGTGCTTAGCAATGCTTATCATTATGTTAAATATGTTAAGTAGAAAACATGCATTATACTTATCACGATAGCAATATATAAGATCTCTGTTAGAATAACTGCTTGATATATCAATTATTCTGATAATGGAATAGAAATTCTTGGATGTTATATTTTTCGGATCGTTTTAAATGAATCACCGGTACATTGGACCAAAACATCGATGTGTGCCCAGCTGATTGCTATTTCGGCTTAGTTGAATAACAGGTAGCGTGACAGGAACAACTATTGAATTATCATGTCTTGTGATGTTTGATTGCAAGTTTCATGTACATACATCTTTTTTTTTTTTACAAAGTTTTGGTTTTTTTCACCTCCAACAGTACGATATAGTTTTGACTGGGCACAATACACGAAATAGCAGTTTTGTTATGTCCATGGAAAATACGATTTTACTTGGCCTTTGTTCCGCGTTATGTAATCGTTACTTATAACGCGGGTGTCTAATAACGCGGGGGGTCATCCATGGACCCCAAGACCCGCGTTATGGCGAGGGATGCCTGTACAGGGCAACAAATACAAATATTTGTTCAAGAAATATATTTATTATAAAAACAAAAATAAAAATAATAAACATTTCATTTAATTACTTAGGTGGCAACATTTCAATGATAATTTTTGTAATGATAAAAACCCAATACACTGCAACCATGCCACTCATACCTAACGACAGTAAAATAATCATCTATTGCAAAATGACACTACTGCATGGCTTGCATATATTCCATTTTGCATATCTCACTGTGATAAATAACAGATGAGTACCAAGTACAAAAAACACTCTTTTTATAATAATAGTAAATACTGACCACAAATAACCACTGACGACCACAAACAACAAATTAAATTCATGGCCGGATATGGTTCGATTCACTGAATACGCAAGTGCATCGTAACAGTACCAGTACTAACCATTCTTACAACAGACAAGACTGACTGAGTTTGGTTTTACGCGGCTTTTAGCAATATTCCAGCAACATCACGGCGGGGGACACCAGAAATGAGCTTCACATTGTACCCATGTGGGGATTCGAACCCGGGTCTTCGGCGTGACAAGCCAACGCTTTAACCACTAGGCTACCCCACCGCCCTACAACAGACAAGAGGATACTGAATAATATTGTCATATTGTAGCATGTGCTTACCGTGCCTCCAACAATACGGCCCAGTGGGTACCATGCTCTGTCATCGAACCAGTTGAGGAAGTTATAGAATCCATTGGTTACCATGTAGTGGGTTGAACGATAGTTGAACCTGAAACACAGTAAGCAAACACATGATCCATCGTTGTCTTGAAATTAAGTTTGAAATGTTCATTGGCATTCTTCACATACACAGTTCTGCAGCCAGGATTTCCTTGGAAGGTGCCAATTGGCCCCAACCTTTAAAAAATGTCGGCCAATAACCAAAAGTGAAAAAAAACTCTGTACATCAACTCGAGCTCCGTACAGCGAAACGAGGTCTTTACAATGATTCATATTACAGTTTTGTCTGCAAATAGACGTACTAGCAATGTGAAGTGCTTAGGAAGCCTTGTTTCAGAAGTTCCAATAATTTGATTTTGGTGGTGTTGTACTGCTGTCAGAGACGTTCAATTGTTCTTACAGAACTATTGAAGTCATTGGCGATGACAGTAGCACATTGACTACGTACAGACGTCCGATGGACAGTTGACGTTGATCCCTTGTTAACCTCGGCATAGCTGCTGCAGTCAGGAAACCACTGAAGGATTGGCAGTCAAGCTGGGAATTTATACCCTGTATGCACACGAGATGCACGTGCAGTGTGCTTTCAATGTTACGTTTGGTTGAGCTGTTCCTTGTCCAAAAACAGTGAAGCGTTTTGAAACCATCCAAAAAGTTGATGTGTTGTACAAACTTATCATTTAGTCTTCGAATCATGTTTTCTAAATGTTTTCAGCCATCAAGTGACTAGTTAATCAAAATACATCATTGATACCAAATCCATAATCTCAAAAATACGTTTCTTTTGCCTTTCAGTATATATAAACATGTAGATTATAAATTTGTGCCATTGTTGCCGCATACATCATATGTGTGTGTGTGGGGGGTGTGTTGTTGTTGTTGTTGTTCTTGTTCAGGGGGTTCGAAACAACAATGAAGATTTGTTTTTGCGTTGGCAGAGCCAATGGTGGGATTGAGCCTCCAGACCCCACACCCACCCCTTTCAAAATTTCTCGATCCGCCCATGTGACCAACAGCAAATATTGGCATTAATTCCTGCCCTGATTTGTCATATTTGTAGTTTTCAAAACTGTAATTTACGTTGAGCTTTTCAAAGCTGGTTATCATTTCAATGGTAACAGGAACATTACAGACAAAAAGGATTTAATGCACGGTTTAAATTATCATGATTATTCATCATAAATTGCCGTTTGAAGTGATGAACTTTAGAAAAATCTACTGCTCAGATCAACATGCTCAATATCATGAATACTGTATAACAAATAACAATAGAAAGTGCTGAACTGTAGAAAATGAGGATATAAAACTATATATATTAATTACCTTGAATATTTTAACTTAACATTCAGACTTTGTAAAATTACCATTTTTGCACAAAATAACAAAATAAAATAGATAAGCGTGGTGACACACAAGTCCCTGTGCTCTCGTAGCATTCATTTACACTTTATGCATACATTTCTAACGTTTATAAGTCTATGAATGCAATTCTTATAAATAAAGACGTCCAGTTTCAACAGGCTATTTAATTAACTGTGAAGATTCAGGTAAGAACTGGCCCCATGCTTCTCGTAGTATGTGATGAGCGGAATCAGGTACTCAAGCTTGATGACACATGTAATTGTTTCCCATTTGCATAGATCAATGCTCATGCTGTTGATCACTTGATTTTCTGGTCCAGACTCCATTATTTACAGAGCCCTGCGAAAATTCTGGAACATTGCTGGGTACTGCGTTAAACAACAAGCAAAAAGGAAAAAAAGAAAAACTTGCTTAATTGCTAACAGTAACACACACATTCAAAAACTGTACACAATACAAAATCAGTAATGTCATATGATATAGTGCCATTATACAACACAAGCCCCACCTTCTCTACTAACGGTCAATCAGGAATCTGCCAACTGGGATTATTGAACAAGGCCTTAACAAAATTTGGCTTATGAAAACAAACAAAAACTTGTGTGGTTAGGCAATCAAATGCCACAAAATCATTTCTAATTCATTTGTCCAGGAACAAATTCCCAATTTCGATATTCCATATCCTTGTATCAAGCTTACTCACGTTGGTTTTGCTGATCATTGTCCTATCTGAACTCTCACAATGATCTGGTAATCTGGGGTAACAAGAAATATTATTTCACGTGACGTGTAGGAATTAATGCGTGCATTTGATGTGTGACATTCTGATACCACAAGCCATTCAGACACGAGACGATTTGTTATATATTCTGACGATTCCTGCCACGGACAAGATAAATGTCACATGGCATCGCAAACCAATGTTGAATATTGCACGGCATCATCTATATGGATCACACAGCTTTATGTTACATCTGTGAAAGTTGCCACATGAAACATTTTGTGTGTCCTTAACGTTAATTGTCAACCATGAATGTGTCCCCGCATATCAGGTTTTAATCTTCATATCATCTCTCAGACTCAGCTGAGCTGAAGGCGTCCTTGACCTCATTTGTCCAGCTTCTTGGCAGAGCACAGATGAAAGAATATTGATAAAAAAAATAGCATGCATGGTAGATAGGTAACAAAACTTTAATTTTCTTGCAGTTTCTTCAGAAAAGCAGAGCTCTAACAACAAGCGAGTAGTGTGCCCATGTGGGGAATCTAACCCGGGTCTTCGGTGTGATGAGCTGAACACTTTAACCACAAGGCCACCTCACCGTCCCACTTCAGAAAAGAAGTAAAGAAGAAGACAGACAAACATTAATTTTCATGGCCTTTTAGGTTAATTTCCACAAGAATCATTTAGGAAGGAATATAAACAAAAATTGCAAATAATTGTTTAAAATGAGTATCCTTAATGGGGATGTGTATGCGGGACAATTTGTACTGCAATATATATTTGTATTATTTTACACAAAGAAATATACTTCATTCTGAGTTAAAGTGTTTGATTGTGACTGAAACTGTTTCTGCAGATACTATATTCCAAAAAAGCATATAACGATGTCAAAGTCAACTTGCTCTGATCCAAATCAGTTATTTGGCTAGAAATAATTTTGCTAAAAAATACAAATGCACATCTACCACAAGTAGAAAGTAATGACAACTTCAGCCAGACATCTGAAATTATTTTGTCATCATTCACCAATAGAGAGACGAAAGAGATACAAGATTGTTGAACTCAAACAACATGATTTAGCTGTAGCACCATGCTATTATCGAACTTGAATCTAACTTTACTTGATTACGTATGGAAAATAAATTGCCTCTAGTGATAAGCATTGAAGTTGAATTTGGCTCAACATGAAGTTCTGGTTCAACATGTTCAGAGAAAATCGTTTTTCCAAATTTCCTTAACATCTACCAGCGTCAAATGTCTTCCAGGATTCTAACAATGTCTAGAATCTCCTTGGAACCAACAGTTCAGCTCATGGATCTTTAAAACATAACACATGAACTACAGTGAAGGTGAATATGTGAGTGAGTGTGTACGGTTTTACACCGCTTTAAGCAATATTCCAGAAATATCACGGATGGGACACCAGGAATGGGCTTCACATATTGTGCCAATGTGGGGAATCGAAACCGGGCCTTTGGCGGGACGAGTGAATGCGTTATCCACTAGGCTACACCACCATCCCTGAAGTTGAATGAAGTCAGGTGAGCTATGAACATACGCAATATATATGATTGTGAATTCTTTGAATAATGTGGACCAAAGTTATAATTATTGGTAACTGCCAGTTGTCTGTGGTCTGTGTTTGCCGCGATTAGGACCCCATCGCAGAGGGATTGACTTATGCACAAAACATACCATTTTGAAACTGATTTTAAGGGTCAAGTTTGGGGGGCGTCTTATCCATGGGGTCGTCTTATAGACGGTAATATACGGTAATGAAAGAAGAAGCATCATGGCCATATTAATAATGTGACATTCAACATTCCAACTGAAATACCAATAATACAAGCCAAAGCTGTGAGATGAGCTAAGAACATACAGAAAGATGACATGTCATGCCCATGTTAATACGGGACACTTGAAACTCCTACTGCAATACCAATCACACAAGCCGTAGCTGTGGGGTGAGCTAAGAACATACAGAAAGATGACACGTCATGGCCATATCAATCACGGGACACTTAACAATCATCCTGAATCACCCGTCATACCAGCCGTAGCTCACAGCATGCCATTGATTCACCTTCTCCCACAGGACAGTAACACATGACTGAACTTAACAACACTGATGCTGCCATTACCGTCATTACATGTCTCCCATGGGGATCCCCTGAAGAAACAATGTGGCACGCAGGACCAATTCATCACTCTACCATCTACATGCTGTCATAGACTGGTTCAGGCTCCAGCCAATCACACAATGGAGCAATGTATTATAAATCAGAGAAACACATTCCAGCCATTGCAACTTTGGATACAGAAAAGTGCTTTTTTCTGTCAATGTGCTAAAATCAAGGATATGAAATATTCATGAGTATTTTTCCAATACCTGCAATAAAATGGTAATCGATTCTTCCATTCTTTCAGCTTGACACATGAAGTTAGTGTTGGGCAGTATGAAGAATGTCAGGGTCAAAGAGTCTAACACTATTGTGTAAGGCCAGCTTTTTTATCATATAAAATGAATATTTTAACTACAATTTATTAAATAAAACATTGAACTTTTTAATTCCTTGGAATCTAGGAGTGAGTGTGTTTAATTTTACGACACTTTTAGCAATATTCCGGCAGCATCACGACAGGGGATACCAGAAATGGTCTTTACACACTGTACCCATGTGGGGAATCGAACACAGGTCTTCGGCATCATGGGTGAACGCTTTAACCACTAGGCTACCCCGCCGACAATGGTATCTAACAAGAAATCCTAGTTTTGAGTCTGGTGTTTGACTTCCGCATGTCAAATGGATATATTTCCAAACCAAGACCAACAATTCCCCCCCATCAAACATTATACATTACAAAACAAGAGTATACAGTGGAGATAGGCCGTGAATATTAACACACTGTTAGGAATCATCCATAAGCTTCCGAGGCCAATAAACAATGTTTAAGACTCAACTGAGAGCGTAATTATAAACAAGTCTTTGTTTCCAAAATTATCATCAGACGTCTGGCGATGGGATTACCCTGTTGAGGTGTAGAATCATAATGACTACAAACGATTGTGTGTATTGTGAATCTTGTGACTACCGATCCAACAGTAACGGTCAACTGACATCACAAAAACCTTCAGAAATGTTAGAATCATGCCATGCCTTCTCCTGCCTCAAATATTTTCACTTTCATTTTTGCATAAGCAGACGTCAACACTGATCTAGATTTGCAGTAACTTGTGTAAAATATTTGAAAAAATAACCCACATTATTCAATTTAATACTTCATACAAATAAGCATGAAGAAATAAAAAAGCAATAGTATTGCTATAACAATGTTATGAGTAAGAATGAGTAATTATGCAATGTAGCCTTTTCTTTCTGCATAGCTGCTCTAATTCACATATCTTTAATGCCTATCGAATGCTGGCATTTCACGATCTGCTCTGGAGTGAGTAATGTATTTAACAAAGTTGCAATGTCTAATTTACTGTAACTCACGCTGATATATTGATAGAGTGCTTAAACGGTGTGTTTCAAACTTGGGGTAGTACATGAACAAATAAGATAACACTCACTCACTCACTCACTCTGAGGGATAAAAATTAAGAGACTAAACCCAGGGGAGTTAAAATCTGTATTGATGTCAAGTGTTTAAACGATGTGTTTATTGTAGGCATGTTTGTTGCTTAATACCAAAAGACAATTAAAAAAAATGATCAAAAATATATTTTGAAAAAAAACAAAAACAAACCCAACCAATCCCCAACAACAACAAGTGTTTGCCACTAATATGGCAATGTCCCCGGCCCCTAAAGAAAAACGAAATATTTACATATTTACTACTTTTTGTATTTTTGTCAGATAAAAGATGCCTGAAAAGGCTGGTGTCTGTATAATCACCCAATGATTAGGCTGTCAACATAATTGAAGACACTGGGTACAATAGTTCATGAGATATTGCGTTAACAAGAGTTTGAAAAGTGTGACCTTGAAAATAGGTCAAGGTCAACAAAATCGACTAGTGTCTGCATAATCCCCTAATGTAGGCTGTCACCAAATTTGAAGACAATAGTTCATGAGCTATCGCGTTAACAAGAGTGGTCAAAGTGGCATGGTGACCTTGAAGATAATGGTCAAGGTCACCCAAATCGACTGGGGTCTGCGTAACCCTCCAGTGTAGGCTGTCACCAAATTTGAAGACATTGGGTACAACAGTTCATGAGATATCGTGTTAACAAGAATTGGGACGGACAGACGCTGCTGAAAACATAGTCCCCCGTCCCCCCCGTTGCAGCAGGGGACAATAAGAACCTCAACAACTTCTAGATTTGACTCCAAATAACCTTTACCATCTGTTCACCCAATGACAGTAAAGTAAAAAAAACAACACAGATATTGATTTGTATAATAGCTGCCGTGTAATATTATCCTCCTATTCATGTACAAGACAGCAAACATTACTTGGAGAGAATTGCAATTCTTTCTTGTTAAAAACATCAAATTTTCTTTTCTACAGCTTAGAAACAGCATGATCTGGATGCTCAATGTATCATAAATGATAGTAAGTTTAGACCTGAAACAATGTTCACATTATTTCCTTACTAAGACTCCACTTCTAACAGAAATGGTTTATTGTGTATACAACACATTACCTTCTTTGAGAGGCATTTTAGAAGTTGTATGGGTGAAGGAAAACCATGTTCTATGGAAAGTCAACTTCTTTATTGCAATGAGTGTGACGTTTTGGTATAGGTACTAACACTGTGTCCATGGTACCATCGCACCAACCATGAGCAATCTTAAGGCTCAGTTGCAGGATTTTCTCACTTCCTGTAACGTGCCTTACAGGCAATTAGAAACAAAGCCCCAGCTCATGGACAAAATCCGTCAGCACAAAAAGCCAATCCAGTACATCACTGACAAACTAGCTGCAAAACAAGGCCACATAGTTCTGCGTACACCAGTACGCACTGTGTGCACAACTCCATCGAGCTGATCTGGGGTAAATGTAAGAATTTTATTGCTCGCAATGATACCACATTCATGCTTTCAGACATTAAAGAGCTTGTGTATGCTTCTTTTGCGAGAATTATCCCAGAAGTGTGGCAAAAGGCTGAAGACCGTCTTCTCAAAATCGAGGACAAATACCATCTGTGGGACAGCGTTAACATCAGCCAAGTTGCACCTGTTCCGTTAGAGTCCTCAACCAGCAGTGATACTGACACTTGATATTTTGAGACGGTCCCTGACATGTACTGCCCGTGCGTTACATAACACTGTCACCCTGTCTGCCTGCCAGGTGGGTCACAGTATACTAGTAGTTTGTTTCTTTGAAGTGTTTCTACCATGGAATTTTTTGTAAGTTTTTCAATATTTTACGAGTAATCATTATGATTAGGGAATGGTACATCGTGATTACTCATATGCCACATTAGGTCGAAGTGGTATGAATGATTATATATGAGTTTTGAATCTGAAAGATCAACCATTATCAAATAATTGCCAAAAAGCATTTTCCAAACATTTCTGGCCTTACTTTAGTACCTACACCGAAAACACCACACTCATTGCAATAAAGAAGTTGACTATCCATAGAACTTGGTTTTCCAACAGGATACCTTCAACGGAATAAACTGGATTTGTTAGTACAGCTTACACAAGCTAGCATGCAGTTATGAACCATGTAGGAATAATGCCAGACTCTAATTGATTGGCATCAGTCGGATCATATTAAAGGCTGTAAGCCTCCTGTGGAATCCGCATACTCGTGCCATGCTGCCTGTATGTGTGGAGAACTGCTGAATGTTGAAAAGGGCACGAGTCTTTTGGAGAGTGAGAGGTTAACTGACTGGCTAGTTCAGTGAGTGGTTGACAGGTCGGTGGAGTTAGTGATAGCGGTTGACTGATGGTTGACTGAATGGTTGAGTTTGTGTGTCTTGTGTGTTTGGTTGAGTCAGTGAGTGGTGAACTGTTTGTTTTGTGTTTGTTTAATGCTGCACTCAACAATTTTCAGCCATATGGTGGTTATCTGTAAATAATTGAGTCTGGACCAGACAATTCAGTGATCAACAGCATGAGCATTGATTAACTGTTTGTTTGTGGATTGTTTACTTAACTGGTTAGTTGGGTGAGTGAGTGACTAGTTTGTTGAGTCACTGAGTGGATTTAGAAAGTCAAATAAACTACAGTCGTAAACTTCTCAATGATTGACTGATTTGAAAGGGTGCATGAGTGAACGATTGGTTGAAAGAGTGATTGTGTGAGAAAGCATGTTTGACTGACTGTTTCATTTTGTGAACAAATGAATGACAGATCCAGTGACTTCCCAAATAACTAACTGAGCTGTTGACAGATTTGTTGGGTTGGTATGCTCCAGTTAACTGTCTGTGATCAGGCAGTCACGCGAATGAGTGACCCCCTCTCAGGTAGTCACTTGTACTCGTAACGTGGGACCGCCTCGTTTACACGTTACATCCTCTACTGGTTAGGGAGTTAGCAAGTGAGCAGTTGATTGTGTGACTGTGAGTGCATTGTTGACTGAATGAGTGAGTGGTTGAGAGACTCCACTGTGGCTCAACAGGATATGTCGTCAACAGTAACAATGGTTTCAACACCAGCACCTTATCATGTACTTATCAACAGTTTCAAATATTTTTATAAATAAACTAAATTTTCAAAATGTGTATAAATAGGAAGAATGAATGTACTGTTATTGAACAGTCTGAAATACAAAACAGTTAAATTTACCTGCACAAAGTTGTTGCAGCTTTGAGTCTTCAAAAGGACATTCATCATTTTGATAATTCAAGATGGCTACCTGGAAGCCATATTGAAACTACAATTACAATGCCTTGTACAAACCTGAGCCCCTACCACTGGTACCAGTAACAAACATCCACACAAAATGTCAGCAGAAGCCAGCTAAGTGATGAAATTATTTCAGAGAAGAAGTCGTAAATGAAAAAGTTTAAGAACACTGACAACTTGCAACAACATAATCTCTCTTGACCTTTCAGGCTAGTTGAGATAACGATGAGTCCAAACGGACTAAGCTTTTCTTGTAATGTTGACTATTAATCTGGTACCCTATGGGCAATCAGATGATTTATAATGTGCTGTCCTTATAATTTTGACACAAGGGAAAGTCTTGATCCGAATCTGGAAAGTCAGCTACTATAGGTGAAGGGAGCCCCCCAAAATGCTGGACTCGTCATGTTATTTCATGCCATGTGGGCTATTATTAAACTGATCAGGATCAGTGTGACTCAATACTAGCAATTTCATGGGCTTTACAAAACTGGTTGTAATTAATACAACGCAAAATTATGGAGCATGAAAACGTCTTGACACAATCATCTCAATGAATTGGGAAGTCTTGAGATGCTAGCAGAAATTTCTGGGATGCATCAATATTGAGACACTGATAGAAATGTTTAACAGGAATCATTAATTTGACTTGGGGCCGAGTTGATAAAATGTCAATCAGCAATTTGCCCTTTCAAATGAGCAACAGATGACAAAACATTAATACCACGTGCACTTTGTCCTTTACAAATAGATGAGACTGCCCTACAATTACGGCAATGACAACAGTACAAAAAAACATCAAAATATACACATATCACATGCTTCTTTGTGAGAAAACACATCACATAATGATCCAGATTTGTTGTTTGTTTGTTGTTTAACACCACTCTCAGCAATATTCCAGCTATATGGTGGCAGGCTGTAAATAATCCAGTCTGGACCAGACAATCTAGTGATCAACATCCTAAGCATCATTTTAAGCAAGTGGGGTACAATGACCACCCGATCCCATTGGTCGCCTCTCACAACAAGCATGGGTTACTGAAAACCAATTCTAACCCGGATCTTCACGGGTTAATGATATAGAACTCTGAGCAATAACATATATGGAATCTAATTAATGTACATTATTATGTCTATCATATTAACATTATACAAGACATTTTATACTACATGTGCATTAACCATATTAACACAGACAAAAGAAGATACCTTATTTTCAATTATATGTATGTATTTCAGATACTCAACATCGTTGTTTCAATCAAGATACTCTGTACCACCGTGTTTATTTGAAGCCAAGCAAATATTCTAGAAAGATGGGACAAGTGTTAGACATTCCAGATACTCTGACACTCTAACATTAGACAGTGTGAGACATTCCAGATACTCTGACACTCTAACATTAGACAGTGTTAGAAATGGCCATTCTAACTGTATTCACTTGTCTAGATCTAAAACAAACTTATATTGAGTACAGCCTGCATATTGATAGCACCAATCCATTCTTACCATTACCAGGCATGCATAGAAGTAAGTGACTAGTATTACGCTTTTGTCCCTGAACAGACACAACAAATAATAAATGAAAGCATTATCAATTCTGACATCAACCTAGGTCTTCAAATACTTGTCCGTAGTCCGAGCCTTGTATATGGTCGTCTTCAGTCAAGTAAACTTTACTTATAAACACACATACATGAACACTGAGATCAAGACAAAATGGTGACAAGAGACAGGGTCAGGCTGGTAGTGAGTGATTTTGGTTTTATGCCACTTTTATCATTATTTCAAAAATATTACGACAGGGGAGACCAAATATGGGCTTCACAACAGGTAAGTAGACTCGCACGTTTTTGGCACAGACTGTGCTATAGATACAAAATCACTGCAAGGTGGTGTGAAATAAAGCTTACTTGCATTGATTATTCCACTGTTGTTGATTTACACTTAATACATATGTAACCCAAAATACACTTAATACATGTGAATCTCCTGCTAAATCCTGTGATGTTAGAATATATATATACATAAGGTAATTGAGTCTGAGCATGGTATAATCTGGTGCATGGTATAATCTGGAGCATGATATAATCTGTAGCACACTGCAATCTGTATTTAGATTGTTTTATAGACAAAATGATCATGGATGAGTGTTATATCTACGTACATCTCTGCAGTAGCCATCTTATTCTTAGTTACTATGGTTACAGTATCCGTCCTCCATTTCTGCACGATTCTTAACAGCTTGAATGGTATAAAGCTCAAAAACTGCATTCCTATTTTATTTTTTTATTTGAATGTAAAGTCACTTTCGATGAATTAATTCTACATTTTTCCTAAATGGTTAATTAGCGACAAGGAAGTACATGCTATATGTTTACAAATACAGGATTTGCATAAGATTGAGACTAAGTGTTCTGCGAATCCAATATACATTAGCAGACTTTCTATAAAATATTGAAAAGACTATATTAAACGATGACCAAATGAGGGTGAAATATGAATAATTGCTAATTAATATCAGATTTCCCATTGTTGGTATGGTACATGCTGAATTCACATGGACCAGTGGAGGTTTCTGTGCTATAACATCGCACATTAAGACCTATCATATTCACTGGAAGTTCTGTCAGGGGTCCTGTGATCTGAAGCAATTCATTAATGTGACTAAATATTTGATTGTCCACTTCGTCGCAGTGTTGGTGATAAGTACAGGCGTTCTCGAACATTAACTTTTTTTAACCCGGTCAGATCTAAGCACTTGAATTAATGCCTGAAAACACTTCTCATTGAATAAATGCAACTGCTTGAACTCGTGTGAACGCAAAAACATGAATCACAAAGACGGAAGTGTTTACAAATTGTGCATCACAAACATAACTGAGGATAGATGGGTAAGCACGCTTCCTTGCAAAACTCACCATGGGTCGAACTCGTGGATAATGCTTTCAAATCGAATGACAGCGAACAGTCTAGAACTAAAACCACCAAGCCAGGCAAGTGCAAGGATGAAGAAAGTGAGCAGACTCTTCCAGCCACCGGGGTTCCACATGGCAGAACGAATGTCTGTTTTCACAGCCATGCCGGTGTCCGCCATCTTGCAGTTTCGCTACACGTCATACAGCCACCATCCAATCAAAACACGGCACGCAGCTGCACTCCGTCGTCGCAACAATCATGTGAACACCGACTGCTTTGTATGATATATCGACTCAACGTCTGGCCAGCGGCGAAATATATCAAACAGCGTTCATCCTCTACCCTTACAATAATGCTCTGAATGAAATTATTAAGCTTGAAACATTTACTTAAATTAAAAAACAACATTAATTGCACTCTATAAAGGTTCGTTCGCATTTTCTCTTGGGTCATTGCAATCTTACCAGTCGTGAGGCTCACATCGTGAATTTTAAGAACATAGAAAGGTAATTTCAGAAAATGTACCCGAAAGAAGATTCTCATGTACATTGTTTCTTTGTTAACGTAACACGCTAATTCAGTATTTTTTTAACTTTCTCTTATTTCTAGAAATAATATTTGTTAACGCTTCGACCTTTTATGTATTGATCGAGCGATGACTTAAAACGTAAAACACAATTATACGCGACACCTATAACCTTTCAACGTCTGAAACAGCAAAGAACGACAAAGAAAACACACACAAACACACAAAATTAAAAACAATAAGATTGCTATCCACTACTACTTGCTATGTTTGTGAAACATAATCTTTGAATGTTTTTTTTTGGTCGATATATTTCTCTTTGAAGACTCAACTAGAACTTGTGGGGCCAGCACAGGGACCATAACATAATCAATATTTCACGTATATCGGGCTATATAGCTGGGCACTTTTATATATGTTGATGTGTGTGTGCGTGCGTGCGCACACACGTGTGTGTAAAAGAGTGAGCATTAAGGCACAGTATTTGACAACAAAACATAATATATTCATGAACTCTTTGAATGCCTTAAGGACATGATACAACTTCTATATTATGAGGAACAAAAGGTTTCCTTTCGTAGTATGTGTTTATTCCCTCATCGGGTGAACGGAGACGAGAGCAGAGCACATATTAAATGTATATATAATAACAAAAAAAACCAAGGAAATAGCAAAAGTGGAATCAAAAAAATACTTAGCCCTGTGTGATACTGGTGATAGCGACGGACAAATGGTGAGTGAGTGAGTTGGGTTTTACGCCGCTATAAGCAATATTCCAGCAATATCACGGCAGGGTATTATATATTATATAAATGGACTTCACACATTGTATCGAACCCGGTTCTTCGGCGTGACGATCGAACGCTTTAACCACTGAGCCACCCCACCGTACTCCCGATGACCATGGGAGCCAGGAATTGGAGATAACACTAACTGGAGATAATATTATAACAAAAGCACGATATGGTGTAACCAGCACTGACTATCAACAGTAGGCAAATGGAATCTAGCCGGATTAATAGCCTAGATAAGGTAAGTTAAATAATAAGTCCTGAGGACTAGGCAGTTATGTTCCCTGTTTAATGATAATAATAATAATGAAATGTCGCGTCTGTAATGAATTCACAGAGACTGTCCAACACCTTGTCAGTGGATGCCCTTCTTTGGCACAAACATCATATCTAAAACGACATGATGGCATGGCTCGTTGCTTTTACTACCGTCTCCGCTATTTCTGTGGCTTTGACTCCGGGGTCCATCCATGGTACGACCCTGAACATGTCCAGGGCGTCATGGAAAATGATGCTTTCAAACCTCTATGGAATAGGCCCCATATACTGCCTCAGAAGAATTCCTGCCAACAAACCTGATCTTGTCCTTTTTGATAAAGCCAATGAATTTATTTATATCATTGAATTTTCTGTCCCTTTGACAAAAATGTCATTGGCAAGATTCAGGAAAAGCATGATAAATATGCAGACCTCACCTTTGAAATGTCTCGCTTGCATCCCAAGTACACTGTCGTCAGGCTCCCCATTGTTCTCGGTGCCCTTGGTTTGGTACCTCCTGAACTCTTGGCGCAGATCAAGAGAGTGCCCGGGTTTCCACCGGGAACACAGCCCTTCTGACACCCTGGGTAATGCAGAAGGCTGCAGTGTTGGGGAGCTTTCATATTCTCCGGAAAGTTCTTGGTGGGTTCGACTAGGCAGCGTTTCCTGGGAGAAGTCCCATTCGCTGTCTGGGCTGCGTGTAGAGGGGGCGAGGACCCTGAGCTGATGATGAGCCTTACCAGCCTGACTGTGCCAGGATCACCCGAACCCTCTCTGCTGCATACTATCTTTTATCTGTAAAACATAATAATAATATGTGCATTTCTACAGCGCATCTATTCACACAATAGTATGCTCTGTGCGCTTCTCAGACAAGGTGATTGTTAAAGAAATGTCTTTTGAAAGAGATAAGTCTTTAGATTATTTTTGAAGGAAGGCACGGTTTCAACCATTTTGTGGATGCAGGCAGCTCATTCCATAAGGTTGAGGCAGCGTAGGCAAAGGATCTTTTACCAAATGTGACTGTCTTATACTTTGGAACTGTGAACAGATGCTTGTGCTGTGATCGAAGAGATCTAGATGGAGAGTATGTGTGCAGAAGTTCTTGCAGGTAAGATGGAGCCAGATCGTGGAAGCACTTGTAAGCAGTCAGAAGAATTTTGAAGTCTATGCGAGGAGCTACAGGGAGCCAATGGAGGTCTTTCAGTAATGGCGTTATATGGTCAAACGTTGAAGATTTGAAGATAATTCTTGCAGCAGAGTTCTGAATGGCTTGAAGTCTTTCTATCTGGTCTTTGCTGATATTAACAAAGAGGCTATTGCAGTAGTCTATTCTGGATAGAATCATCGCAACGGTAAGTTTGACAGTCGAATCTTTGTTGAGATATGGCCTGAGTTTTCCAATGTAACGTAGATGGTAATTAGCTGTCTGACATACACGTGTTACGTGGAGATTCATCATCAGCTGCTGGTCCAGCCAAACTCCAAGCTTTCGTACTGTTTCTGAGGGTTGAATGGCTGCACCTTCTATGTTCAGATGTCCATATATCACCACAGGCTTTAATGAGTTTTTTTAGGGCCAAATAGAATCACTTCTGTCCGGTCCTGGTTTAGTTTGAGCATGTGAGAACTCATCCATTTCTTTACGGTTTGTGGAGGGTCTTGTATGCATCTTCTTGGCTTGCTGCTGGCGCACATGTCATTGGCTCGTAGATGGGTCTTGATGGTTCTAATGATATCATAGTTTTTATTGATGAGGCAGGAAATCGGATGATTGACAGGATCTTGGTTTTGACTGCGAAGGCCTAAGTTTAAATCTGTGCTGGGAGCACTTGAGGGTCTTGTTTGTGGGGAATATTGTGCATGGTAACTGTTGAGAGATGAGGAAGTCTATAGATGGTTCAGTTCACACCCAAGGGCATCGAATGGCCAGTAGATTTGCCTCGTCGGGTGAATGGCTTGTTTATCTGGGGATAGTAGCAGTGTTTGTTGTGGATGTAGTGGTCTGTGTATGTTGGTTCGTGGTACTCTGCTCTAGTTTGAAGGAACACGTCCAGGAAGGGTAGGCATTGGTAGTTTTCTGACTCCAGAGAAGTGGATTCTCCGGTGCTGTGATTTGTTAGGAGCTGTGCGGTGGGCTCTGGGGAGCTGGGGCTGGTGATTGTGTCGTCTACTTTCAACAAAGACAGAACAGATGCCATTTCACATCTGCCAACCAACATAGAAACGCGGTTAACTCTTCCTAAAAGAAAACATCGATATTTTCTATACATCTCTTTAACGCTTTGCATATCTCATCATCTGTATATGACTTATGTAGAAAACGACAAATACACCGAAAAGAGAGAGGAGTAAAGTTTAGTGGTACAACATGATGGTTCGTAAGTTCAACGAACAGCAATGGACTGAAAATGTCCAAATGGAACATTTGATGCATCTGTCGTCATCTTCTCGTGGCAAGGTCTGCTAGCCTATATCAAAGTGAAAACAAGATTTTGGATATTGGCCAGTGGACAATTTTGCCTCAGAAAGATCCTTTATTGAGAACTCCAAGGGTTTCACAGGAAGATAAACAGAGTGTGTTAACCTGTGGATGTCGAACACCAGGTTGGAGCAACAATATTGTGTTAACGTCTTCAGCAGAGGTTCCCCCTTTCCCCGCTCAACACAGTCTGACTGCCCACATACGTAATTTCGCTATGCAATCATACGAGCAAGCTGCACACGAGGTATAACCTCTTGATTAGGTTGATTAGGTGCAGATATGCAACCTGGCATATGTGCTTACGTACGTATGTAATTGCGTCCTTAGCCACAGTTTACATACCTTTATAATTTACGTTTAAGTGTAATTGCATTCATATGAGCAGAGGTTAAGTGTATACTTTTCTCCCCGATAATATTATAAATCTAAGTGAATGCATCACGTATTTCAATGGAACAAAGTCCATACAACATATCAACATGGTAACATGGAATACGGCATGGAATACTACACCTCAAAGTGTATACATAACGTATCACTATAGAACAAAGTATATACATAACGTATCACTACAGAACAAAGTGTATACATCGCGTATCACTATAGAACAAAGTATATACATCGCGTATCACTGCAGAACAAAGTGGATACATAACGTATCACTGTAGAACAAAGTGTATACATAACGTATCACTATGTACGAAGGTGTATACATCGCGTATCACTATGTACGAAAGTGTATACATTACGTATCACTATGTACGAAAGCGTATACATTACGTATCACTATGTACGAAAGTGTATGCATCGCGTATCACTATGTACGAAAGCGTATACATTACGTATCACTATGTGCAAAAGTGTATACATCGCCTATCACTATGTACGAAAGTGTATACATCGCGTATCACTATGTACGAAAGTGTATACATCACCTATCACTATGAACGAAAGTGTATATGTATTCCGAAAATAATCTGTAAACTCATGGCTGACATATGAGTATTCATGTTGAAATATGAAGGCTATGAAGACAATGTTATTGCATCGTATAAAAGAATGTCTTTGTTCGAAGTTTTCTTTCTTTGAAGCAGAATAAAAACCTTTTTTTGGTATTCTGATTCTGATAAACATAATTCTATTTTGCGAAATGTCAGCGTCACACATAATATTGTCGAGGGCAAAGGTAGTCCAGAGGTCGCGTGAGGGCAACTCAGTTGTTTGTGTCCCTTAGGTAACTGAAATCTATGATCGTCAGTTTCACCAACATGGACCTGAAGACTGAGGAGGTGGTGGTGTGGCCTAGTGGTTAAATCGTTCGCTCGTCACGCCGAAGGCCCGGGTTCGATTCCCCATGTGGGCACAATGTGTGAAGCCCTTTTCTGGTATCCCCCGTCGTGATATTGCTGGAATATTGCTAAAAGCGGGGTAGAACCATACTATCTCAGTCACTAACTGAAGACTGAATCCCCTGGGTTTGCTAAAATGTTACAGGTCACATGCAACCAAAAAATCAAACATAATTAAAACACAGTTATCACTTATTCATGACATATAATATACATTGCTGGTTATGAAAAAACATATAAACAAAATTATAAGCGTACAATCGCAAATCAAAAGTGCAATATTGTGTACTTCGGTTTAGTTCCCAAGAAACGAAGCAGCCGGGATACCGAACCCAGTCAGAGCGGGTGGGTGTGCACTCAAGTGTAACGGCTTGTTCATTTGCAGATGCTCATTGTGTGTGTATATATAGAGATGTTGGGTTTTGTAAATACATGCTCATTTTTTGTGTATAACATTTTGCAATCAACAGACATCATAACATGTCATGTGTTCAAGTATCACACCTGCCTGTCTGTGTAATTACATAATGTGACAGAGACCGAACTCGGCCATAAATAAATGCATTTTGTTTATGGTGTATAGCCTGATTGGTGTTAAGTTCAAATTGCATGTGGTCAGTGATAGCAGCTGTGTACTGAATATTGTCATTAGCAGACAGGCAGGCAGACACATAGGTGTCAATAAAACAAGACATTGAGTTTTGTCTGTGACAACGACATATCTATATCACAGTTAGAAATTCGGTCAACGCTAAATAATGACATTGCTTTTAAGTATCGAACTGAGAAAGTGACTCGGTAAGAAGAACGTGTGGTGAAATAGACAAATGAAATTATATAAACAGTTAATTTACTGTCATAACATATAAAAAGCTCGCGCCTGTGAGATATCAACAAAACATTAGAAAAATAGCTCACACCAAAGCCTTTACAGAGTATTCACCGGACAACCCGCTTCCAAGCTGCGCGAACCTATTTCACTGCGCACATGCTATGAGCGCAGCCCAGCTGTTGAAACCCGTTTTCCCCAGAAAAGTCGGGGGAAATTTAGTGAAACGTTTGAACTCCGATTTCGCGCGGTTTTTTTTATTGGGTTATTTTTCAACTGTGTAAGTTGAATTTGCATTTTTGACGATTTGTTTCGGTAAGTCCATACCGAAAGGTATCAGAATCTGCAAAGTTGTGTTTTACGTTGCATGTGACCTTTAAGCAGTTGTTAAGAATCGTTCTTTTACCGGCAGTCGTGCTATAGCCTGAATGGCCATGGTGTAAACCATAATGTCAACAATCACTCTCTTCCTTACATAACACAATTCCTTTGATTAAGATGTACTGTATCATTCAACAAACCATCGGCGGATCCAGAGGGGTGGTGGTTTCGAACAAAACCCTTCAAAATTCGTGGATCCGCCCATGCAAACTGTTGGAACCCTCGAACGTCTGCAGTAAGAAAATGATGGCACGGTTAACATGCGCGCATCTACGTGTCGTCATCCGTTTCAGAAAGTGCAGTGAGAGAGGTTCCCTGTTTGGTATTTAACCATGCTGTGATATGCGATCCGACCTAACTGGTGTGTCTTAATGTCAAGCGTTATGTGCAGCTAACAAGGAGTGGGCAATTACATTCGGCTCCTGCTGCTCAAGGTGGACCGTGGCTGTACAACTCTTTAATGACCTATGGCCCTGTTCATACAGCGGGCAGGTCACATTTCAGGTCAACTCCGTAATGTCAGTAGCGGAGGCATGTGACATGGCTGACCACGTTCGCCAGCTTGACCCCTAGTATGTCAATTAAAAAAAAAGGTTGGCCATGTTGCGACGCTTAAGCTAAGGTATAAACTTGCACAAGTCTCTAAGGTAATAACTGATAGTTTAAATAATAATTTCTGAAAAACAAATAAAACTAACATATTGTCCCTCTAACAGACTGACATCCTTCCGCTTATCTAGACCAGACTGAGTTACTATACATTCATGGGGTCAGAATTCAGTACAGCCTTGGAGCAAGGCTAGATCACTACAACATGTAGTGTCTTCTCAGCCAGGAGACTTTGTTAGACACACCTGCGCCCGGCACTGAACAGGTATTAGCTAGGATGTGGCTATAAACCTTCCATCGACAGGCTACTTTAATTGTATACTCCCCGAGGAGCTGAGAATGAAAACCGAGTGCACGCAGATCCATGTACCTGAGTAATAATGCAGATCTGTCATGGTCTAAGCGCATTTGAGCAGTTATTAATTGGAAACTGCGCTGAGAAAATTTATAATTAAATTATTTTGTAATTAATGTGCCCGCCCTGATGTTGCTGGAATATTGCTAAAAGCGGCGTAAAACCAAACTCAGTCAGTCAGTCAGTGTAATTAATGTGAAGTACATCCATACTGGATATAAGTCACTAAATCTTTTGCGACATGCCATGTGCTCCGAGAGTTATTGAGACTAAAATGACTTTAAACTGATATTTAGAATTTAGCAAGGATGGTCCAAGAAGAATTTTCGCTGAATTCCGGTCATAGTTTTGTTATCTTTTCTTCGTTTATCAGTCACTGTGTGCATTTGTTTTGTACAAAGATTATGTAAAGGGGGATGAAAGTGTTATATATTTTCAAAAAATATCATAGTGGGGAAGAATCATGGTTAAAAGCGTTCGCTCGTCAAGTACCGGTTCGATTCCCGCCATGAGGTACAATGTGTGAAGCGCTTTCCTGGTGTCCCCGCCATGGTATTGCTGAAAGGGGCGTAAAGTCTTACTCACTAATCATCCTCACTACCATCAAATCTTTTACTCTTGATTCATTCTGATGATTTTGGTGTCTAAAGTGTGATAGGTGAATGTTTGTTTCATTTGTTGCTGAAGGGATCCGACCATTGTTTCATATGGTGCTGAAGGGATCCGACCATTGTTCCATATGATGTTGCAGGGATCCGACCATTGTTCCATATGATGTTGCAGGGATCCAACCATTGTTTCATATGGTGCTGAAGGGATCCGACCATTGTTCCATATGGTGCTTGTTTCAAGGGATCCGACCATTGTTTCATGGTGCTGAAGGGATCCGTTGCAGGATCCGACCATTGTTTCATATGATGCTGCAGGGATCCGACCATTGTTTCATATGATGCAGGATGCTGAAGGATCCGACCATTGTTTCATATGATGTTGCAGGATCCGACCATTGTTTCATATGTTGCTGGATCCGGATCCGACCATTGTTTCATATGATGTTGCAGGGATCCGACCATTGTTTCATATGATGCTGGAGGATCCGACCATTGTTTCATATGTTGCTGCAGGATCCGACCATTGTTTCATATGATGCTGCTGTAGGGATCCGACCATTGTTTCATATGATGCTGCAGGATCCGACCATTGTTTCATATGTTGCTGCAGGGATCCGACCATTGTTTCATATGATGCTGCAGGGATCCGACCATTGTTTGTTGCTGCAGGGATATGTTGTTGCAGGGGGATCCGACCATTGTTTCATATGTTGCTGCAGGGATCCGACCATTGTTTCATTGCTGCAGGGATCCGACCATTGTGTTATATATGATGTTGCAGGGATCCGACCATTGTTTCATATGGTGATGCTGCAGGGATCCGACCATTGTTTCATATGATGCTGCAGGGATCCGACCATTGTTTCAGGGATCCGACCATTGTTTCATGATGTTGCAGGATCCGACCATTGTTTCATATGGTGCATGCTGAAGGGATCCGACCATTGTTTGATGCTGCTGCGGGGATCCGACCATTGTTTCATATGATGCTGCAGGATCCGACCATTGTTTCATATGATGCTGCAGGGATCCGACCATTGTTTCATATGATGTTGCAGCCGCAGGATCCGACCATTGTTTCATATGATGCTGCAGGGATCCGACCATTGTTTCACATATGCTGCAGGGATCCGACCATTGTTTCATATGATGTTGCAGGGATCCGACCATTGTTTCATATGTTTCAGGCTGCTGGGATCCGACCATTGTTTCATATGGTGTTGCAGGGATCCGACCATTGTTTCATATGGCTGCAGGATCCGACCATTGTTTCATATGATGATGTTGCAGGGATCCGACCATTGTTTCATATGGTGCTGCAGGGATCCGATGCATATGATGCTGGGATCCGACCATTGTTTCATATGGTGCTGCAGGGATCCGACCATTGTTTCATATGATGTTGCAGGGATCCGACCATTGTTTCATATGATGTTGCAGGGATCCGACCATTGTTTCATATGGTGCTGCAGGGATCCGACCATTGTTTCATATGATGCTGCAGGGATCCGACCATTGTTTCATATGATGTTGCAGGGATCCGACCATTGTTTCATATGGTGCTGCAGGGATCCGACCATTGTTTCATATGATGCTGCAGGGATCCGACCATTGTTTCATATGTTGCTGCAGGGATCCGACCATTGTTTCATATGATGCTGCAGGGATCCGACCATTGTTTCATATGATGCTGCAGGGATCCGACCATTGTTTCACATGTTGCTGCAGGGATCCGACCATTGTTTCATATGATGCTGCAGGGATCCGACCATTGTTTCATAATGGTGCTGCAGGGATCCGACCATTGTTTCATATGGTGCTGCAGGGATCCGACCATTGTTTCATAATGGTGCTGCAGGGATCCGACCATTGTTTCATATGATGCTGCAGGGATCCGACCATTGTTTCATATGGTGCTGCAGGGATCCGACCATTGTTTCATATGATGCTGCAGGGATCCGACCATTGTTTCATATGGTGCTGCAGGGATCCGACCATTGTTTCATAATTGTGCTGCAGGGATCCGACCATTGTTCATATGGTGTTGCAGGGATCCGACCATTGTTTCATATGTTGCTGCAGGGATCCGACCATTGTTTCATATGGTGCTGCAGGGATCCGACCATTGTTTCATATGATGCTGCAGGGATCCGACCATTGTTTCATATGATGCTGCAGGGATCCGACCATTGTTTCATATGATGCTGCAGGGATCCGACCATTGTTTCATATGATGCTGCAGGGATCCGACCATTGTTTCACATGGTGCTGCAGGGATCCGACCATTGTTTCATATGGTGCTGCAGGGATCCGACCATTGTTTCATAATTTGTTGTAGGGATCCGACCATTGTTTCATATGATGTTACAGGGATGTAACCATTCTTTCATAAGTTGCTGCAGGTATCTGACCATTGTTTTATATGTTGCTGCAGAGATCCTACACGTAATTTCAAAGGTTGCTACGTGGCGGAAACACATTGCTTCATGTCTATAATACAAGATATTTTTTACTAAAATCGAAATTACATTGAAACCACTATTTAAACTCCATGAATGAGACAAAACCTCAAACACTAAATCAACAATAATGTTTGAGATTTTACTTTATTGATCAAACTACAATACAGTTCAAAATGACACTGTGTACAGCCGTAAATGTAAGCAATTAGAACATGTCATATACAGCTGGAAAATGTTAATCAGCTTTAATTTCATGTAATGAACAAAACACGATTGGGATCATAGATACTAGTTGTTTTGGCAGTGAAAGACTGAGTACATAGAACCATATCCCAATAAATAGTTCATAATCCCTAACTTCTTTCGTTCAGCATATATCGCTAACCTTCGAGATTACGTAACACGTTATGTTTGGGATTTCAAAATTATCACAGTCATGTGTTACACCTGACCACTTTCTAAACGGCAAAGTGTATTCATAGCTTCGAGATTACCATATGTGAATATCTGTGTGACACTGATCTTTAGGGCATCATCAAGTACCGGGTCACGTGATTTGAGAGGATGAAGAGAGAAATACTGTCGCGTTCAAGATTACTGGACTTATCTAGCGTGGCTATCTTCTCTTGTCCGGACTGAAGTCGGTTTTATGGAGCAATCTCACGAAACAGCATGCCGTTATTTACCATCACTACCTAACTCAGAACACATGCATTGACTCCGAGACGATCCGTCGTTGTTGTATAATCACTAGCGTATACAGATAAGATACAGCCAGGGCATCGAACCCACGACTCTCCGGGCAAACGCTCTATCCATTCAACCACCAATACGGCCATTATTGTAAAGAACTGACTGAGAGTTTGGTTTTACGCCGCTTTTAGCAATATTCCAGCAACATCACGGCGGGGGACACCAGAAATGGGCTTCACACATTGTACCCATGTGGGGATTCGAACCCGGGTCTTCGGCGTGACGAGCCAACGCTTTAACCATTAGGCTACCCCATCGCCCCTTATTGTAAAGAAGCAGAGGACGCGGTCGAACGATAGTCAAATAGTGAGTAACAAGAGGAAAGTGATCCACATATTGTACCTAGGTGGGGAATCGAACCCGTGTCTTCGGCGTGACGAGCGAACGCTTTAACCGCTAGACTACCTCATTGTCCCTGTAGTCAAATAGCATGTACCCTGTAACAGTTACACATTGATGCTCATAAGATAGCTGATTTCGGTTTCTGTATTTCAAAACTTTAACATGAATGTAAAGTGAGTTTAAAATGTCATGTATCGTAAGAATTAAACATTCTTAACCTTATCCCATAATTTACTTATATCTACCAGATTTACATGAAACAAGACAGTGTATCGTTAGAGCATTATTATGGATAGATGTGGAATGAGTGAGTGAGCGAGTATGGTTTTACGCCGCTTTTACCAATATCCCAGCAAAATCACGGCGGTGGACATCAGAAATGGGCTTCACACATTGTAACCATGTGGGGAATCGAACCCGGATCTTCGGCGTGACGTACGAACGCTTTAACCACTGTGCTACCCCACTGCTCCAGATTTGGAAAGATTTAGAAAGTGGATTCTGCCGTGTTTCAGGTATGTAACAGCGTGGCAGTCTTCATCTTGTAAACCACCCGATACTGTAGTATTTCGTGAACGTTCATCTCTCTGTCGTGTAGCTGTCCGACCAATGATTATAAACAGAACCGACGGGATGCGGATCCTGGCATGGAATGACTGAATAGTAAAATTCTTCACTCGAATATGCAGTGAACATTAATATCAAACATGAAAAAAATAAAATACTACGAGATTCTAAAGCTAAAGACATTATGAAAGTACAAACACAAAAAACGTTCCCCTAAAAGTAGAAAGAAAATAAACATAAAAGCTTACAAAGAAGAGGTATTGTGAAATGTGGATAGTCCAAATTATAAGACTCTTTCAAACATCAGCTTGATAGTCTAAGAGTTTCTTATGTAAATAACGTTTGCAAAAGGGAACAATTATATTCGTCCAAGGATAGGTGTTCTTTCATCGAGGGTGGGTTGAATGCGCTGGGTGGGTTGATACTGCCGTGAACGGCCTAGCAAAGCTGCAAATTTCAGAATGAGGCACACTGCCGCTACCCCAAGCAGCACCGCACAGAAGATGGAGCTCGATTCCAGGGGGTCCCAGTTCTTGCCAATGACGCCGATAAGAGCGACGACAACGACGAGGTAAGGCGTAAAGACGTAGCGAGAATATTTATCCAAGACTGAAAGGTCAAGCGAGACGAAGACGACGACTTCCACGGAGAGGAGGCTGAGAGCAATAAGGGCGGTTGTGGACGAGTCAAGGGGGTTGTCCAGCTTGTACTGAAGCACTGCTCCCAAGTTGAGAAGCGTTGCTATGGTAACCCAGGCGGCATATATTCCAAGGCCATTCTGAACCATGTATCTCACCAGATAGACCTCGTACATTCTTCCTTGTTCCATCAGATTCGTGAGATTAATGTACAGGAACCAGTACGAGATTCCGATGCAAATGTAAAGAGTGACCGATGTTCCCAAGAGGAGGAACACTGATGCGGTTATATATTCCCTATCCCACAGGAACAGCCAGACTCCATTTGAAATCATGTTGAGGAGGTAGGTGATGAAGTAACCGGCCGGAAGTAGAGTAGGATTCGCGTATACCGGTCCATACGGGGAACTCCGGCAAATGGAAACGAGGCTGTAGATGATCCATACGAACTGCCAGAGGTAGATCACTCCCCAGATTGCGAACGTTGCACCTGCCGGAGTGATCTCCAGATTGTAGATGGCGGAGACGTTTGAGATGCCGTGAATAAACAAACCTGGAAAGATAAAAAAAAAGATTCTTGCAATGATATTTCTCAAAATTACTGGTCATCAAGCAGATTTACCTCAAACGCAGATTTTACATTCACTTTTAAGAAACAAATATTCTAGAGTGAGTGAGTGAGTGAGTTTAGTTTTACGCCGCACTCAGCAATATTCCAGCTATATGGCGGCGGTCTGTAAATAATCGAGTCTGGACCAGACAATCCAGTGATCAACAGCATGAGCATCGATCTGCACAATTGGAAACCGATGACATGTGTCAACCAAGTCAGCGAAACTGACCACCCGATCCCCGTTAGTCGCCTCTTACGACAAGATAGTCGCCTTTTTATGGCAAGCACATGGGTTGCTGAAGACCTATTCTACCCCGGATCTTCACGGGTCCAAATATTCTAGAAGCAGGTGTACCCCCGCGAGGTATCCAGGCTTGAATTTGTTCCCATCAGCTGGTCGTAACAGGCGACCAAGTGGATCGGATGGTGAGGAAACCTGTGTGTGTATTCGCTACTTCAGATTTCGTTAGGGGCGGTAGGGTAGCCTAATGGTTAAAGCGGTCGCTCTTCACCCGGGTTCGGGTCCCTACATGGGTACAATGTGTGAAGCTCATTTATGGTGTCCCCGGCCGTTATATTGCTGGATTATTGCTAAAAGCAGCGTAAAACTAAACTCATTCACTCAGATTTCGTTATTGTGGGTATGGACTGTGTTGGTATGTCTACAGTGAGTGAGTGAGTGAGATCTTGCCGCTTTTAGCAATATTCCAGCCTTATCACGGAGGGGGACACCAGAAATGGGCTTCACACATTGTACCCATGTGGGGAATCGAACCCGGGTCTTCAGCGTACAGATCAGAGTGGCAACATTCCAGCAATATCATGGAGGGGGACACATAGTCTGTCTCACAGTCCCTGAACAATATTATTTTCCCTACTGCCAAGCCCCATCTGCAGTGCTAAAGCCCTAAATAAAGCAAGTCTAGATTTCCTCAGGTTCAGGAATCTGAGTCTCTGGTCTCCCTGGGGCTCCTTTTCAATTTAAATGGGCTTGTTTGTTACTATCAAATTATATATATTCAGAGACTAAGTGTTAGTCTAGGGACACACTAAGAAATAGGCTTCCCAAGTACTCGAGTCTTCTGCCTGACGAGCAAACGCTGTAACCATGCACCAGGCTAGCCTAGCCCCTCTACAGATCAGTGTCAGTGAAAGAGAGGGCGTTTTTAATTGTAACAGTGATGCAGGACGGGACATACACCATCAATAATAACAGGTTTGGTGCCAGGTTCATGAGGTTGTAGAATCATAAATAATAATTCTGGCGATTCCAGAATTCTAACCCACGACAAACGGATATTGGCAACCAAGGGACGCAACCCTTTACAGCAGGACGCCTAAACCAGCACTACAGGTGTTTGTGGCGTGTTTATATAAACGATTATTGACCTAAAATAGTTTCGGAGGAAACAATATTTATATGAGAAAATATTTCACCAACTTCCTGTGGAAATATTATGCTTGGGGAAAAAATTCAATGGACATAATTTTATTACTTTACATGGAAAGAATCTCCAGTGAGAATTAACTATCTTGTTACATTTACCTCCACTGTTTTGGGGGTCTGCGGCGAGGTAGTTAAGAACGAGGAGTCCCACGAAGACAAGGGCGTTGATGAGGATGAGGACCAGGAGGCAAACATTTTGTTGCCCCTTCATGACTGCGATCTTGAAGGCTGCAACATCAAGAATTGTAATTACAGTATGAATACAGGATATCTTGCTAATTACTCACGGCTATACTGTCAGCACGCCATACTATTATGATAACACTCACAAATAAAACGTGAAATACTGTTACCGCAATGCCAGTAATCAGTAATTGAATACATGGGTGAATACTGAAACTAATTTCTGAACTCTTAACTGCTACTACACGTGAAAATCCGGGTCATCAGCAACCCACACATGTTGTGAAAGGCGACTAGCGAGATGCTGGTTCACACATGTCATCGTATTCCAATTGCGTAGATCGATGCTCATGATGTTGATCACTGGATCGTCTGGTCCAGCCTCGTTTATTTACAGACCGCAGCTATATAGCTGGAATATTGCTGTGTGCGGCGTTAAACTGCAAAACGTGACACGCATTGTCAGTACCAACTAGTGGTGGTCGGATTAATTGAAATAATCGAAGATTGGTCGCAGTGACTAAACGACCAAGCAATCGATCATGTTTTCTCATAATCGAACTCAAACAATTCTGGAACACTTGTTGCATTAACAATGTCTTTCACACGGTTGGTTTTGCCTGGTACATTTCATGAGCACTACAGGCTCGTCCAAGTCATGATTGAATTTATCTTTAAGACCCCCAAGAAATTTATGTTCCTAACATACTAGTCATCCTTTAAAGATAAGCAATTTGAAAAAAACCCCCAAAAAACACGAACCAAAGAACTACATGTTTTTTCTTTATGTTTTGTGCAAACAAACATAACCAGGAAAATCTGATAAATGACGCTAACCAATTATTTTCGATGATTGATCGGTTGTAATGAACCAATCATCAATTATGAGATTTTAACCAATTCCCAACACTAGTAGCAACTATAACGACTGCTGCAACTGCAGTGTTGTAACTCACAACAACAATGTGGATGTTTTCTACTATACATTGAATACTGCAGCTGTACGTAATAAGTTATTACTGCTGAAGTTGGCAAGTCATGCCGAAGACCCGGGTTCGATTCCCCACATGGGTCCAATGAGTGAAGCCCATTTCTGGTGTCTCTCGCCGTGATATTGCTGGAATTTTCACTCACTTACTCACTCACTATTACGCTGAAATCAATTCAGTTGACTCAAACATCTTGGAATATAAGTCTTAAAATATGTCTGCTTCATATTTTGGACAAAAACAGCAAATAAATGTCATAAGCCTTACTAGAGACTATAGGCGTGCCTTTAGAAATGGTTGTAGGCGCCACAGGTCGGTTATCTGGACACAGGGATCAAACTGCATGTACACCGGTCATATACAAAAGATTTTCATGTCTGAGCGTACACCGCACCTAGATTGTAGATTATCATAAAATTAGAACACAGGGGTTACAAATGTTAACCACATGCCTGGTGTTCCAAAAGGAAAATGTTTCTTGTATACCTCGAATTGGACCCGAGATCCGAAACTGCGCAGTCGGCAATCGTAACAACAACGGTTGGGTCCCATCTCTGGCGATCGGCAGTCAACACCTTTTCGTTTCCAGTGTCATCTAGTTATGACACGTCCTACCTGTGTCTTTAATATATACATTGGTACTTCCACCATCAATAAAAAGAATATGAGGTAATTCCACGACACTCACCTGATATCTGTAACGCTCAGCCCGTTGACTTCCCATACAATCTCTACTAGCCCAGACCGGTGCTTTGCTAAAACGCGTCACGTGACTTGTGAACCCTCGTTTCATAAGTGGCCCATTTAACTTCCTTACATAACAGAAGCGCTTTATTACATAAATTATATGAATGTCTGTGCTGCTTCCCGTGAAAAGTATCTCACGTGAAAAATGTCTCGTATTTTTCTTTTGTAGAAGAAAACGTAAATTTTGTACAAAGGCCACTTTTCATATCAAACAATAAATACATACAACGTGGTGGTTAGAAAGCTGTACAAATGAGGGATATAGTATCACATCAATGAGGAAACGAAAGATAAAGTTTTGTTGACATATTTTCAACACTTAATTAAGGTCGTCGAGTCTTCAGCATTGAGTGTACACATGATTTAAGAGTATTGTTTTAAACTGCATGTGGGGTAGCCTATATAGTGGTTAAAGCGTTCGCTCGTCACACCGAAGACACGGGTTCGATTCCCCATATGGGTAGTATGTGTTAAGCCCATTTCTGGTGTATGCTCCGCAGTGATATTGCTGGAATATTGCTATTTAAAAGCGGCATAAAACCATACTCACTCACTTAAACTGCATGTACGAAAAATATGTCAACTTCAAATCATAATAAATAGGGCATTTAAGAGTAAAATGAAATTTATCTTCACTGACATTATAATAACAAATTCTCAAATCTTTAACAATATACTCTCTTCTACCAATATTTTTCATTATTTGTATTTCATTTATTCTTAACAATGTTAACATGCGCCCAAGATCCTTTGATGTACGTTCGATACATACGGTTACATGGAGAAAGTAGACTTTGAAGATGCATAAATATCTAAATTCGAGTGATTACTAATCTTTGAAAACTATGTCGGAAAATTGCAAATCTTTAATTTGAAAGTTCACTGATAAACATGTCTGGTGTATCTGAAATGCATGTGGACATGTACCGTAGGACCTAACAAACAAGCATTACATTTGTCGATGTTAATGCCATGACTCACTCAACAGGTGTTGTACAACAGCGACGCCGCATCGTACTTACATTGTCAGGTGACATTTAATATTTCATTAATGATTAATATAATTTTTTAAGCTATGAAGCAATATTGTTCCACTTATCTCTGTGAAATATAACGGCAATAATAGCACGTTTTCTTCCTGCATAAGTGGTTCATGCAAACCATGGTAATAATAAGCGGAAATATTAATATGAAAACCTATTGAAACTATATTTATTACCGAAACACCTGTCCGTGAAATCATCTAAAAATATGATATCATGTGGACAGCCGTGTAACTATGTAAATGAAGTCAATGTCTAGGTTTTAAACATACCTCAATGGAGTTTCCGAGTGGATACCCGTGAAGATCGGGTTTAGAATTGATCTTCAGCAACCCATGCTTGATAAGAGGCGACTAACCGGATCGGGGATCAAGCCCATTGACTTGCTCATCGTATCCCATTTGCGTAGATCGATGCGCATGCTGTTGATCACTGGATTCTCTGGTCCAGACTCGATTAATAGCTGGAATATTGCTGACTGTGACGTAAAACTAAACTCACTCACTCACACCGAGTGGGAATAGATCACCAGACACCTGGTATATCGATCACAGGATTTCTCCTCCAGACGTAGGTGGAATATTGCCGAGTGCCTCGTTAAATAAAAAAAAACAACTTTAAATTGCATTTGAAGCCGCTTTTGACAATATTTCAGCAATGTCCCAGTACCACGCGAATTAACATCTTGATTTACACCGTGGGCTGTAGAAACCCGTGGAGCGTCGTCACCGTTCAGTTGATAATCAAGTCTGGACCAGACAATCTAGTGATTGACATTATGGGCTACCATCCCCGCCAACAACCAAGTAACCGAGCCAGACCATCCGATCCCCAAGTCGTGTGTGTGTGTGTGTAACCTAGTGTAACCTAAATGTAAGTACAATGAAAACACAACCTGCCCACTGAACAAAATATATAATACATTTTAATAATTTACAATATTCGAATATGGACCCGGACGATTGAAGTAGTCGACGGCTCTGACGCGGTAGTAGCCACGAACAACGTCGTCAGGGTCACCGTCTGCAATGTAATCATTTCGTTACACATGAATATACGTGAGACTAAATTTTGTCAACACAGTTGCATCTTGTCGTGACATTATAAATAAATAAATAAATAAATAAATAAATAAATAAATAAATAAATAAATAAATAAATAAATAAATAAATAAATAAATAAATAAATAAATAAATAAATAAATAAATAAATAGAATGAATGATTGATAGATAAATAAATAATAAATAGACAAATAAATAAACAAATAAATAAATAAATAAATAAATAAATATATAAAAAAGTAAAGTGTCAGTTATGTTAAAATATATATGTATATATGTTCAGTTCCAGTCACTGAAGTGGTGGGTCAGCCAATTGTTGAAGCGTTCACTTGTTTCACCGAAGGTCGGGATCTATTCCCTAATGGGCACACTGTGTGAAGCCCGTTTCTGTTGTCCGTCCATGTGACTAAGCTGGAATATTGCTAAAGCTGTGTAAAACTTATACATAATTACGTGTTTCAGCTTAAAATTACTGGTATTTGTATTACCAGTTACATACCAGTTCATTGTCTTACATACTGACGCCTGGTTTACATTTAAAAACCAAAGCATAACACGGACAATAAGAATGTTACGGCTACATATCCTCACGTGGTTTAGGATCAGGGGAGACAACTAGTGTCGTCACTATGGTGGCATCCTGATTGACCCGCACAAATGGACCCGCCTCTTGTTTTGAGTACTCCACTTCATACGTAGCGATACACCTGTATGGAATGATGACAAAATACATGGTGTAATATCAAGCACGATGGATGCACTATTATCTGGACGGCGGGCGTAGCCGAGTGCTTAAAGCGTTCGCTCATTACTCCGGGTTCGATTCCCCACGTGGGTACAATGTGTGAAGCCCATTTATTGTGTTCCCTGCTGTGATATTAATGAAATATTGCTGGGAGCGGCGTAAACCTATCTCACTGACTCTCTTCTCTTTTACTCGTGGCAGATGTTGTTTATCATACTAACAGTACATTAATATTATTTTATCATAACTAATAACATCAATACACGAGCGTTGCCAGTTGCTTCCGAGGTTCTACAAAGGAAATACTTTAAATGAAACTCAATGCTGTCTCATCACAATAAAAACATCGACATCAGCTGCAGAGACGGAATGGTGTAACGATAAGAAATGCTACTTTTATAAATCATAGCCCAGTGGTGAACGTGTTGATTTCCCGTGTTCGAATCCCTCCATGGATACAATGTTAGAAATCTATTATTTTCTGGTGTCCCCAGAATTACATTACATTGCTGTAATGTCACTAACAGCGGCGTAAAACTACACTCACTACTTGTTCACTGAATCCCATGCATATAATTGTTCGCCTACAATTTGGTTAAGTTAACGTGGCCTGGCTGTCTATGTCGAATGTCTTGCGTGAGTAAACAGTCCATATCATCGTTTGGATTTAACATCCGACACGAGCGACATCTGCTGGTTTGTTCAGTGACAGCCTGGACTTGCTACAACAGATGTAGTGCACAGCTTTGTATCCCACTGTGAACTTGAATTCAGCTCAGGGCAGATGTTTAAAGGATGACAATTATATGTCGTATGTATGGGACTTTCGTGGATGTTGACGGCAATTGATAAACATAAGAGTGTGGTTGGATGTTTATAAACATGATAGCTTTCTGGGATTCGAACCTGTGATTATTGCGAAAACTTAAGGTATGCTTAAAACTGAGGTTACATGGTGCTGTATCACCGCAATACGTACTCTACCCACCCACCCCTAACACACACACACTACCACCACCACCACCACCAACAACAACAACAACAACAACAACAACCCACATCACACTTCCTTCCACCCATTCTCCCAGTACCACGTCTAACACCATCAACATCCCCCCCCCCTTCCAACTCACACATACAGACACACACACATCACGCCACACATTCAACACGACCATCACACACGCAACAAACAGACACTTGTACATGCATACACACGCATGCACGCACGCACACACACCTCGAGACTTACTTTGTCTTTATGGCTTCGTCTGACCAAACTACCTGTACTTGTCCAGCGGTGATCTCAATAAACCGGACACCAGTCACCTAAGACAACAAAGTATGTAAAGTATGAGTGAGTGAGTGAGTTTAGTTTTATGCCGCACTCAGCAATATTCCAGCTATATGGCGGCGGTCTGTAAATAATCGAGTCTGGACCAGACAATCCAGTGATCAACAGCATGAGCATCGATCTGCGTAATTGGGAACCGATGACATGTGTCAACCAAGTCAGCGAGCCTGACCACCCGATCCCGTTAGTCGCCTCTTACGACAAGCATAGTCGCCTTTTGTGACAAGCATGGGTTGCTGAAGACCTATTCTACCCTGGATCTTCACGGGTCTGTAAAGTATGAATTATGAGTCGTCATAAATAACGTCTGGCAGTTTCTTCAATAACAGAACAAATAGACTGAAGAAAAATGACACCCTTGAAACATTCACTCCAATTAATTAAGACAATAATAAATTAACACGTCACAATTTCATTCTGGAACCCCCAAAGTCCAGAAACTCTGTGGCCAGTTTCTGACACAGGATTTGACAAACTTCAACACGTTATTATGAAAGCCATTTGCTAAGGAAGTGAAAAAACACAAAACAACCCCCATTTTTTCGAAACTCAAAATTGAAATTACCTCACCAGTGTATAGTGTTATAAATTATTCTAATAAAGAGAGTAAGGCCTGTCGAAGCTTAACCGTGCTAGGGATATTTTTATACTTATCGTTAAGGTCATGCGTTAAGGAAAATCTTTGTGTTTATACGTTTAGGAATTAATTTGACAATACTTGGCCTATATTAGCGCCCTAGGGGACCCAGAGACAGACACTGACTGATCACTATGGATATATGTGGTTGAAGGTCAACTAGGAGACACTTTGTTCTGCAAGACTGGTCGTGCGTGTACCCACACAACATACATGAGTAAATTCGCGAATAGAGGGACACGGGTGGTAGAGTGGTTTCAGGCGCGGCAACTCACTGCACATATTGAGTTACGTCCCTTGGGCACGCAGGATACCTATTACTGTGCTTGCGAATCACTGTTCCACCTTTACATCAAAGTAATTGTGTTTTGTTTTATAACAGATATTCTTATCTGTTATTATCAATGACATCATCAAACACTGATAAATGCAAAAGACGCCCATTCGGTGCACATCAAATCTTTACATTCCTACAAATATATTCCCATCAACCAGGAGACTGACCTGTGGCTACCTCAGTCTACCACTGCTGGTTGAACGTGATTTCAGGGGCGGTGGGATAGCCCAGTGGTTAAAACGTTGGCTCGTCACGCCGTAGACCAGGGTTCGATTCCCCACATGGGTACAGTATGTGAAGCCCATTTCTGGCGTCTCCGCTGGAATATTGTTAAAGGCGGCGTTAAACTATATTCACTCAACCATTCGATGAACATGATTTCTGGTGGTTTGTGATCTGACCTGTTCGGGAGGGTGCTTCGACTTGCCACACAAGTGCAGCACCACAACTGTGTCGGTGAGGATTTGGAAGCCCGGAGGTAGCAGCACGGTGGTCGCATTGCGGGGGACGTAGGCATTCATGGGTACCACATTCTGCAATGGTAGACACTAGCTCGATCACCCTGTACCGACACCATATAATTTCATTCTGTAACACACCCTAGAGTGTCAAGCCAGACTATTGTTAAACTAGGTATGGGCATTGAACGTCTTCGCGCAATTGAAACAGATGAAAATCAGCGTTTGGTGGGGTAATGATGATATTTATGGAGAAGCATGTACAATGTGAATGATCCTCTCTATAATTTACATACAAAGTAAGTCCCCTCCCTCCCCCCATGCATGTCATGTACAGCATCAATCAACCCACTCCCCCGGCCCTTTCCATAAATTGTAACCTATAATGTTGTAATATTTATGTGTACAAAACTGATGACCCCCGACCTCCCCAGAACAAAACGGGTGACCCCCCTCCCGCACCTAAAATAAAAATCATCTTCATGACATTTAAACAAACAAAAATAAATGCATGCAACAAAATACATAATAAACCCAACCATGTCTTGATTCATCGGTAATGGTTTGCTGTGAGGGTGTATAAGAAAGGGAGGCAACTCTTGCTATCTTAATATCCACGTCATCCGTGGTTGAAACGTTTCACAAGATGGTAAAAAAATAAAATAATGCCGATCTCAGTAATTAACCTGAATTTTTATCAGGCGACGGTGTGTGGTGTGGTGTGGTGTGGTGTGGTGTGGTGTGGTGTGGTGTGGTGTGGTGTGGTGTGGTGTGGTGTGGTGTGGTGTGGTTTGTGGAGTGGTCTGTGGTGTGGTGTGGTCTGTGGTGTGGTGTGTGTGTGGTGTGGTGTGTGTGTGGTGTGTTGTGGTGTGTGGTGTGTGTGTGGTGTGTGTGTGTGTGGTGTGTTGTGGTCTGTGGTGTGGTGTGATGTTGTGTGGTGTGGTCTATGGTGTGTGTGTGGTGTGATGGTGTGTGGTGTGGTCTGTGTGGTGTGATGTGTGGTGCGGTGTGATGTGTGTCTGTGGTGTGGTGTGGTGTGTGTGTGATGTGTGTCTGTGGTCTGTGGTGTGGTGTGTGGTGTGATGTGTGTCTGTGGTGTGGTGTGTGAGGGGGCGGTGGTGTGGTGTGGTGTGTGTCTGTGGTGTGGTGTGTCTGTGGTGTGTGTGTGGTGTGGTCTGTGGTGTGGTGTGATGTGTGTCTGTGGTGTGGTGTGATCTGTGGTGTGTGTGTGTGGTGTGGTCTGGTGTGGTGTGGTCTGTTTGGTGTGATGTGCGTCTGTGGTGAGGTGTGATGTGTGTCGTGTGGTTTGTGTGGTGTGATGTGTGTCTGTGGTGCGGTGTGGTCTGCGTGTGGTTTGTGTGGTGTGATGTGTGGTGTGGTGCCGTGTGGTCTGTGTGTGGTGTGGTGTTGTGTGTGTGTGGTGTGGTGTGATGTGTGTCTGTGGTTTTGTGTGTGTGTGAGGCGCGGTGTGGTCTGTGGCGTGGTGTGGTGGTGGTGTGTGTGAGGCGTGGTGTGGTGTGTGTGGTGTGATGTGTGTCTGTGGTGTGGTCTGTGACGTGGTGTGTGTGTGTGGTGTGATGTGGTCTGTGGTGTGGCGTGGTGTGGTGTGTGTGTGTGTGTGTGTGTGTGGTGTGGTGTGGTGTGGTGTGGTGTTATGTGGCGATGTATTCTTACCCCTTCTTGTCGAAGCCGCCGGAACTGATCGAGGGTGGGGAAGTCGGTGGAGTTGAACAGCCCTGTCCAGACGCCGTAGGGGTCTACCGTTAGGGGGCTCACCCCGTACATCATCAACCGCAAATCTACAAATAGGTTTTGGTTTCATGCTCAGCCTCATTAAATCTGTCCATATTAATTTCTGACTCATATCTCCCGCCCGTCCTGATTTGTCATTCCGACGTAAAATAATAAAATATCTCAATTTCCCTCGATACTGTGGACATTTATGACCCGATGTGATATAAAAACATAAAAAAACCCAGGTCAACTTGCTTTTTCTCCATCTACATTTTCTACGTGAAGAGATTTGAGCTATATTATACAACTCCACCACCTGTGTACAAGTCTAGCTCACGAATGTTCCGTGTAGTTGTCACTTGTACCTTCATTGTCAGGGGGCGGTCTGATGTTCCATGTGAGATCCAGAAGACCCCAGTCTTCGCCATGTCCGATATCACAACTGTTGTAGACAAAGAACGCCGACTGCCAGCTGAAAAATAACATAAAAGCAATAACACCAGGTAACTTTACACAATAGAACAATAGTACATCACGTCACACAGCAGCACAGTAGTACATCACGTCACACAATGGCAACACTATATATCATGTCACATAACAGCACAGTAGTACATCACGATACACAGTGACAACAGTACATCACGTCACACAACAGCACAGTAGTACATCACGATACACAGTGACAACAGTACATCACGTCACACAACAGCACAGTAGTACATCACGTCACACAATGACAACAGTACATCACGTCACACAGCAGCACAGTAGTACATCACGTCACACAGTGACAACAGTACATCACGTCACACAACACAACAGCACAGTAGTACATCACGTCACAATGACAACAGTACATCACGTCACACAGCACATCACAGCACAGTAGTACACGTCACACAACAGCACAGTAGTACATCATCACGTCACAGTGACACAGCAGCACAGTAGTACATCACGTCACACAACAGCACAGTAGTACATCACGATACACAGTGACAACAGTACATCACGTCACACAGCAGCACAGTAGTACATCACGATACACAGCGGCACAGTAGTACATCACGTCACACAACAGCACAGTAGTACATCACGTACACAGTGACAGCACATAACAGCACAGTATACACGTCACACAGCACACAGTAGTACATCACGTTACACAACAGCACAGTAGTACATCACGTCACATAACAGCACAGTAGTACATCACGTCACACAGCAGCACAGTAGTACATCACGTCACACAGCAGCACAGTAGTACATCACGTCACACAGCAGCACAGTAGTACATCACGTCACACAATGGCAACACTATATATCATGTCACATAACAGCACAGTAGTACATCACGATACACAGTGACAACAGTACATCACGTCACACAACAGCACAGTAGTACATCACGTCACACAACAGATTAGTAGTACATCACGTCACACAATGACAACAGTACATCACGTCACACAACAGCACAGTAGTACATCAAGTCGCACAACAGATTAGTAGTACATCACGATACACAGTGACAACAGTACATCACGTCACATAACAGCACAGTAGTACATCACGATACACAGTGACAACAGTACATCACGTCACACAACAGATTAGTAGTACATCACGTCACACAACAGATTAGTAGTACATCACGTCACACAACAGATTAGTAAGACATCACGATTTGTAGTAAATTCATTAGTGAATGTGTAGGTTTAATGATCTATAAAAAAAGAAGAGGATATTGTATGAATGCTCATGACATAGTATCAATTAAGGAAAATAAACCCAAATCCACTTTCAAGCATGGCTACCCGCCGTCGCCGCATGTAGAACGCAACGTCACAGAAGAAACGTGACGTCATAGCAATGTTCATGACGTCACGTCAAAGTGATATTTTACCCTTGGACAACGTATGAAAAATATGAACCCCGATATTTTCGCCTTCGTAAGTAATAAAATGAGTTATATCACGGAAAACATTATACGCCAGTGCAAAAGAGAGAAAAGGGAATTTACAAAATCATTCTTGGCCATCTTCATGTCTCTTCTCTGAAACAAATTTCTTTTGGTGTCAAGGGACCATAGCTATATAAAATATCTTCATGGACCAGGCGTTCAGGAAACGGTAAGCAAGTCAAGTCTCACTGTTAGCATTCGCCATTCGCATTTATCGGCAAACTTGTACCCCTTCCCTGCCTCGACTAACATCTAATCTAAGACATTGGAGGATATATTATTTATATATGTATAGCGCACATATCCATGCAACCAGTACATGCTCAAGGCGCTGGTATTTTTTCCCTCGATCATTGAATGTCAATCTCAACGGCACATCGTATTATCAATCTCAACTCCCCGGGGATCATCCAACTCTTGCAGCCACTAGGCATACCGAGTTATTGCGGCTTTCTCATCCTAACGAGGTACCCATTTACAGCTGGGTGGACTGGGACACATAGTCACAGTACTTTGTCCAGTTTTACTGCACGCTGGTGTACCTGCAACTAGGTGTTTGCACGTGTTCATGTGGATTCATGTGGCCACCATCTGGTCATATACCAACGGATTCATGGGTTCTTCTAAGTGCACAGGAGGTTCTAGTCCATCCAGTGACTTGAGGTAAGGGGCAGAGGATTAGCTGTGTACTGGACCATGTATTTTGTTGTTTTAGTGTGTAGAAGTTTTGGTATGCAGAAGTTTTGGCAGGACACCGCACAGGGTTGTGTACTGTGCTCTAGGGGTTGTGACAACACTGAAAGAGTCCGCACACAAAGTTGACTGCACGGTTTTTACACCCGGTCACAGGTGGGCTCGATCCCGATCAAGCTCGCTGGATCAGAACCCTGTCGCCTTGGACAGCTCGCCCACCATGCCCGCATGAACATTTTTTACAGAAAAAATGTTCGAATTCACATTCACATTCACAAGGAGCAGAGGTACTTTCTTCATTTTCAGCCGAATACTGCGTTAATAAAGACTTGCATATTCTATACTTGCATGAGATTATTTGTATCAGGGTCTGTGTGACAGACAATCAGGTGATCGATGGCCTGGAAAACACCGATATTTTCTGTTACAACTCCTTGTAGAACTGCAGACGTCATATAATAGTACAATTATTGTACGCCAAGTCACACAATATACTATTAGCGTGCGTTTCTGGCCGAACTTTGGAACGGAAAGAAGAGACATAAATATCCGGAAAATCCGCGAACCGGTCTAAACCACATTGGTACGTCACCCTACACAGAGAAATACAATAGTACATCACGTCAGAGAATAACACAAAAATACATCACGTCAGAAAATGCTACAAAAGTACATCACGTCACACAATAGCTTAATAGTACATCACGTCAGAAAATACAAAACTAGTTCATCAAGTCTTATTAATTCTCAATTATGGATCACGTCATGTAATTCTAAGCCACAGTGTGCACGCAAGCAGTGCTCCACAGACCGTTTACGTTGTTCCACTCCAAGAGAACACACGTGTTAATGTGATGAAGTTCACAAAAACTAAATCAAGTGTCTATTATCATCGACAATACCTGTTCAATATCCGTAATTCACGTTGCTGACAACGCACCGGATACGGGAGATTCCTCCATAGATTATGTGGGAGTTGTCTACAGCAGACAACGACAACTTAATCAAGTAAATGGAACAGTGTGGTTTGTTTATCAATCCGGCTGGGGACAGAAGGGATTGTGAAGGATTACAAAGTCCTATGTTATTTTCCGCGTGACGTGACACCAGAACGGACGCACCCGTTATCTGAAGACTCACCAATCAGAGGACTTATCATCTTCTGGCTCGTGCAGCGTCGCAAAACCGCCATAGTGACTCATGTTGGAGACAGGACCACCGGACATAGCTAGGATGTAATATTGGGTTTTTACGGTCAAGTCACAATATTCAAGTTGTTTTCACAAGGGATCCACCTTTAAAAATATTATGTAGATAACATAATGTTTAAAGCGTGCGCTCGTCACGCCGCAGACCCGGTTCAATTAACCACATGGGTACAATGTGTGAAGCCCATTTCTGGTGTCCCCCGCCTTGATGTTGCTGGAATATTGCTAAAAGCGGCGTAAAACCAAACTCATTCACTATTCACAAGGGGCAAACGATTTAGTGATATTGGGAAAGTCTAATGGTTAAGGCTTTACCTCGTCACACCAAAGACCCGGGCTCGACTTTCCACATGGTTAGAATGTGTGAAGCTAAAAGTTTGGTGTCCCCAGCTATGATTTTGCTGGAATATTGCTAAAAGCGGCGTAAAACCAAACTCATTCACTATTCACAAGGGGCAAACGATTAAGTGATATTGGGAAAGTCTAATGGTTAAAGCTTTACCTCGTCACACCAAAGACACAGGCTAGATTCTCCACATCGGTATCCCAAGCTATGATTTTGCTGGAATATTGATAAAAACGGCGTAAAACCATTGTCATTCACTCACTATGGCAACTTACTCTTTGCTTCAAGATGAACCAGCTTGTCTCCCAGGAAGGACATGGCTGCCATTGTTGCGTAGATAGGTTTTGGTATAAACGTCACGTAAGGTGTTTTTGTGTTATTCATTTGAAATCTCGCCAACAGGGTGCGCTGGGTAAACTGGTGTGGGTAGTAACTAAGGAAGCCGTTGTCGTTGCTAAGGAGTGTATACTTCAAATCAGAGCTAGCATTTGCTCTGAAGAGGTTCTCGTGCTGCCCAATTATCTGAAAAACGCCAAGTCGGACCAAACAGTGTCGCATACGGGATAAAGCGTTTGGTCGTTACACCGAGGGTAGCATACGGGATAAAGCGTTTGGTCGTTACACCAGGGTAGCAAACGGGATAAAGAGTTTGGTCGTTACGCCAGGGTAGCATACGGGATAAAGATTTTGGTCGTTACACCAGGGTAGCATACGGGATAAAGCGTTTGTCCGTTACGCCAGGGTAGCATACGGGATAAAGAGGTTGGTCGTTACGCCAGGGTAGCATACGGGATAAAGCGTTTGGTCGTTACACCAGGGTAGCATACGGGATAAAGAGTTTGGTCGTTACGCCAGGGTAGTATAAGGGACAAAGCGTTTGTCCGTTACGCCAGGGTAGCATACGGGATAAAGCATTTGGTCGTTACACCAGGGTAGCATACGGGATAAAGCGTTTGTCGTTACGCCAGGGTAGCATACGGGATAAAGCGTTTGGTCGTTACACCGGGGTAGCATACGGGATAAAGCGTTTGGTCGTTACATCAGGGTAGCATACGGGATATAGAGTTTGGTCGTTACGCCAGGGTAGTATAAGGGATAAAGCGTTTGTCCGTTACGCCAGGGTAGCATACGGGATAAAGCGTTTGGTCGTTACACGAGGGTAGCATACGGGATAAAGCGTTTGTCGTTACACCAGGGTAGCATACGGGATAAAGCGTTTGGTCGTTACGCCAGGGTAGCATACGGAATAAAGCGCTTGGTCGTTACACCAGGGTAGCATACGAGATAAAGCGTTTGGTCGTTACGCCAGGGTAGCATACGGGATAAAGCGTTTGGTCGTTACGCCAGGGTAGCATACGGGCAAAAGAGTTTCCCAACATGGTCAAAGTTTTGTGTGTCAAGCTAATTTGTCGTGTTCCGCACTATGCCATTTCAGAAGGTGGCATAATTCTCAATGCTATTAGGGTACACCTCAATTAATGTTAAGATTAGATTAAGCCACTTCAAGCGCATGTCCGTCACATATCTACCATTAATCCTCAGTATTATATTACAGTACACAATAACAGTAAATCTAAATAAGCATTTACTGTGCATTCCCTTACATTTTTTCTAAGGTATTGGGGGCTGTGGGGCAGCCTAGTGGTTAAAGCGTTCGCTTGTCACGCCGACGACCCGGGTTCGATTCCCCACATGGGTACAATGTGTGAAGCCCATTTCTGGTGTCCCCCGTGATATTGCTGGAATATTGTTAAAAGCGGTGTAAACCTAAAGCTACTCACTCACTCTAAGGTATTTTTAGCGAATTTTTCAACTTTGGACATTCCATATTCGGAAAAATTCATGCTTTACCTTTGCAGCAATGGCGGCATATCCGGAATTCGCCCTCCACTTCTGGTCTTTGTTCCAACCTCCGAGTGGGTCGGACTCACTGGAAACAGACAAGCCTTATCCTGATAGCATGATCACTGGTCGTTTGGAGACTTTAAAATGCATTGAAATAGTTTGTGTCTGCGATAGTCCATATAAGATATAATGATAATTTCGTTTGAATTCTGCCATTGATGTGATATCTATACCGGAATCTGAAACCCTGCAAGCCCCCTCTGGATCCGCCTATGTGAATGAGATCTGTATTTGCTGGATGTGTCAGACGAAGAAGTTCATACACACACTACTAGCTGTTTACTTACTCGTTGTAGAAAGGTGTGTTCACCAGACTGGGGTACTTCTGTCGGAGGTAGGAGTGTATGTCCAGCTCCGCATTCACGATGTTCTCCGCCACATAGCGTCCCTGTAGGTATGAGGGAAGCCGTTACCGTTAGAAGAATAAAATAACGCACTATGGTCCGTTAAGAAGAATATAATAACGCACTATGACAAGCTAGTGTAGGGAAAGCCGTTACCGTTAGAGGAATAAACTAACGCACTAGACCCGCTGGTGTAGTGGAATGCGTTACCGTTAGAGGAATAAACTGAGGCACTAGACCAGCTGGTGTAGTGGAAAGGCGTTACCGTTAGAGGAATAAACTGAGGCACTAGAGCAGCTGGTGTAGTGGAAAGGCGTTACCATTAGAGGAATAAACTAACGCACTAGAGAAGCTAGTGTAAGGGAAGGCGCTGGTGTAGTGGAAAGGCGTTACCATTAGAGGAATAAACTAACGCACTAGAGAAGCTAGTGTAAGGGAAGGCGTTACCGTTGGAGGAATAAACTGACGCACTAGACAAGGTGGTGTAAGGGAAGGAGTTACCGTTAGAAGAATATAATAACGCACTAGACAAGCTAGTGTAGGGAAAACCGTTACCGTTAGAGGAATAAACTAACGCACTAGACCCGATGGTGTAGTGGAATGCGTTACCGTTAGAGGAATAAACTGACGCACTAGACCAGCTGGTGTAGTGGAAAGGCGTTACCGTTAGAGGAATAAACTGAGGCACTAGAGCAGCTGGTGTAGTGGAAAGGCGTTACCATTAGAGGAATAAACTAACGCACTAGAGAAGCTAGTGTAAGGGAAGGCGTTACCGTAGAGGTATAAACTAACGCGCTAGACCAGCTGGTGTTATCAGACGGAAATATCAGCAAGATAGGGAATCTTCTCTTCAGTTTGCCTTCCAGTCTGTGTCGCCATTTCACGTTTTACATTCGTAAGGTTCGGCAGATCCTTAAACGACGTAAAAGAAATTCTGACCACTAACAATATACCTTTCTGTGCATCGAGATGTAGTCAAGTCTTATCCCTGTCTCTCCTGTGAAGTAGTTTATACCGGAAGTGACGTGTTTAAACAACGCATCATCATAGGTGTCGGTCTCGTTGTTGTCGTCACATCCGCCTCCAGGGCCACCGAAGATCAACGATTGGCTGGCAGCTTTCAGTCCTTCTGAGCATGCGTCATAGTAGTTCAAGTAACCTTAAAAATAATAGCATTACATCCCATAATTTCACCTTTAAAGAAAAAGTAAAATGCAATTATTTAAACACACGAACACTGTAAGTCGACAAATAACTTGCTCCCCGAAGTAGTCCGTATAATATGTTCATGTTAACATGTTATAGCGTTCTTTATTCAACGGGGGTTGGGGGTGTTAGCCCTGTGGTTAATGCGTTTGCTCGTGTCGGAAGAAGACTGATTCTACCCGCACAAATCAGTCTCGCTGCATGCCTGTTGATGCATGGGAACTTTATATATTTGGTATTCATTTTGTATGAATATCAGAAAAATTCCCTCAGATATAACAATTTTCTCTTCCTTTGTGTTTCTTTTATTTGCAGAGGGAAGGTAGCATATAATAATCTTTCTGTCTCTGTCTGTCTCTTTCTTTCTCACTCTCTCTCTCTCACGCGCACGCACACATACCTTGTTTTGTCATCAGCTCATAAAACACTCCACAATCCGGTTCGTTCCACGACTCAAAGTTCCAAGTTTTCACATACTCCAATCCATATATACCTGTAGATATATTCAAACAACAGTTACGAGTGTATCACTGTATCAAGGAGCAAGAAATAATTACTGCATTTCGAAGACAAATTTATATGATTGGAACTTAATCGCCACACATGTACTTGAGACTGTAACTACTTGTTTTACTCATTTTTAAGGCCGCCAAACCATGACCAGTTTTGATTTTCATGTCTATTTACGACTATTGAATACGATTAAAACAAACAAAGTTTAATTTCACGGTGATATTTTTGGTACACTTACAGAATACCGGATACCTACCAGCCATATTGTTTAGTGTGACGTCACCCTAACCCTAAACCTTACCCTAACCCTTACGACCTAACCCTTAAAAAACAAACAAAGTTTAAACTCGCGTGCTTTCAAAGATGGCGGAAGGTATCCGGTATTCTGTAATCTTACCATATTTTTTATCGATAGTGTACGTTGTTTAATACCTAATGTTATATGTTTATAATCCCAAATATATGATATGTTATAAATGTACGACAATCCTTTACGATAAAAATGTGACTCATCTTATGTTTACGACAATTTTTGTCGGTGTTTTACTTTATTTATTATATAGCGGCCATATCATTTTCTAGTCCCGTTCCGGGATCGAACAACGGACCTTCTAATCGGACGTCGGACGACTTGTCCACATGACAAAAGAGGTTAACCCCGTCCGGATGCTGACAAGGTAAGGATGTCAGTAATGGGATGGCTTCACGCCCAGCTACACCTATTCTCCACGAGACCACACACACCTATGTATCTGGTTGCTGTCTGTTGGACGAGGTCTCGCCACCAATACACCTGCGTCTTGTTCTCGAAGTCGGTGAAGAAGGAGGAAGGGTTGCCCATGATCTCAAACCCAGGCTTCAGACCGTTCTCGTGGAGCAGTTCCACCATGGTGTCCAGGTTGCTAAAGTTGTACGCTGGACCCTCGGCTGCAACACTGGTCGGTTAGGAAGGGAGTCACAATTCAACGCATTGACGATATTGCCTCGAAACCACGAGTTCAGTTTTGTTCTAAGCTTCAATGAATCAGTTGAATCAGCTGTTCCATAGTACCATCACAATCTATTAATTTATTTGTTACAGCATTTGTGCTATTGGACATTGATTCTTTTTCTGATAATGTGTTTTTGAGGGATATGTACGGGAAAGAGTGACAACTAAACGTTTGCGTCAGTTACGTGAGCCAGAAGCATGATCGCTATTCCGAAGAACAATTCGCCTTGTTTCTAAGTTTGTCACAGTTGTACCATTGTTCATGGGTTTTACAAAGTCGTAATGATTCGTGTTAACCCGGGCACAATGGTTCCATTGTTCGTTGGTTTACCAAATCGTAACCAGGGCATCATTGACAAATTGATGCATGTATGTTTGTTTTTTATCGCCGCACTCAATAATAACCACCCGATCCCGTTAGTCGCCGCTTACGACAAGCAAGGGTTGCTAAAGACCAATTCCAACCTGGATAATCACAGGTATACACAGTGATGTAAGGCACCGCAGTTCGATGTGTATAGTTTGCGTCTCTGTCAGAAAACTATGATCATGGAATATCATGGGCACAAAGCCAGGTTGAAGAACTAAAGAAGCTGAGAAAATGGGTGCCTAAATCAGCCACCGCCATTTCTACAGACTACGAGACCTTGAACTTCAGCACCCGCGTTATTCTTTTAACCTGGTTCTGGAACTTGTTTCAGCTCGAACGATGACGCATAACATCTGAACAAATCTTTTGGACAGCAAAGATAAAGACTGATGTAATATCCCTCCAACATCTTTCGGAAAATGTATATTAACGTGAAAAGAAGTTCTGTTGAAAAACAAAATAATCTTTTCATGGTTTACCCTGACCAACAACCAATTTCTGCTTACTAATTTCAAGAGTCTGTACGTGAAATACGAGGGTCCTATGAAGTGATGAAATGATGTAGTAGCCTAGATCTGTACTGTAAAATATAATTATTACTTTTTTTACAAGAACTTTATATTTCCTGTCACGAATTTTGAACAGTCAGCGATATTGTGCGTTCCAGGGGACACAATATATGTAATTTTCTGGGTCCATTTTATACATTTGTGCGTATTAGACGCCCTTTCTGCGTCGCGTAAAATCCTGATCTTATTAATGTTTTGTATCAAGTAGAGCTCGGAAGATATCGGTGATCAGATGGTTGTTCCACTCACCTCTGTACCGTGATGAGCTCCAGCAGCCAGTGGATCCTGACCTGCTCTATAGCCCGGTGTGGCAGGGCTCCTATGAAGGCCAGGTTCTGTCGCATGTCTGGACTCAGCAAGAAGTCAGCTGCCTTGTCGTGTGGATCTGGGGGGCTGTCATTTCAATAAGTGAGTGAGTTTATTTTCACACTGCTTTTAGCAATATTCCAGTAATATCACGGCGGGGGACACAAAAATGGGCTTCACAAATTGTATCCATGTGGGGAAATCGAATCCCGTGACGAGCGAACGCTTCAACCATAAGGCTACGACACTACATGAATTGGAGTTGTTTATATTCCAAATTGGGAATTGTTGCTGGCGCCTGTCTAGATTATTTCTGATCTAGATTATTCCGCGAGTATATTCTTTCGCACTTCGCACTTATAACATAACTGTTTTACTCAATAAGACTATGGTTTAACCATTGTCCTTTATCATTGAAGGTCACGAAGGCGGTCAAAATGGGTCAATGAGTCGTGAAACAATAAGATACTGAATGTGTACACACGTACATGTACTTTAGTGATTAATCGATGTATTGTTGAATCATTGGTCCAGTCATTACATGCGACTAGAGAAATGTTTGATGATCTACCAAGATTTGTAACAGAACTCGAAAGACGTTCACAAATGAAGGGCATTTTTGCACAATCTGATTGACCACCGTCCGCTCGTTACTAGGTCGTTTGTTGCCGATCCCAACGGCGATCTTTAGCTACCGCAAACCAGTGGCCGATGTGATGAGCACTGACGACTCAAACACATATTCAGTGACGTCACATTAACACACAATGATCATTCGTTTTTTTAACCATTCACAACGGCACGTCATAGCTTTATCGTTATCATACCCTGTTCACAAGCACTGGATATTGCAATTCAACACTGAATGGACATCTGACTCACCACAAGCCCGTACTTCTCCAGAAATGGTCCAGAGTTCCAACATCATCCCAGGAGTTAAAGCTGAAGATAAAATCCCCCGCCTCCTCCACACAGTCGGAGTGAGTCGCCTTCAGCAGGGAGAGAAACATCAGAAAAAAGAGAACCGCCATGTTGAAACTGACGGACCAGTTTCTTATCTATGTCAGATGTCTTATCTTACTCGCCAGTGTTGACAAGTGTTGCCCGTTCGCTGAATGATTACAGTGGACAAAATTCATAAAACCACAATACTGACACAGTTGAGACCAAAATCGAAGCTTCTTATTGGTGAAAAGACGGATTACATCATGCGACGGTCAGTCGAATTGTTTCAGTTGACAATGACATTGACAATGACAATATTTCAGACCAGAAGTTTTGAGACTCTCCCTGTGCCCGCAATACATTTTAGCTGTTCTGGTTATTGTGCTTACACCATTGTTACAACAGTCAATAACACACCAAGATTTACATGATCGTTTGTGAAACAACATTTCCTTTTCTTCATACCAATGTCTGAAATTATAGTGAGGGTTTGGTGTGGACAAATGACTAACTTTCGATTTGGTGATTTCGAATGTATAATATATACAGAACCCCAAAAGAAACGTCGCCTTCCAAATCAAATGCAAAATTTTGTTCTTACAGGTGGTGTTTTTATTGTGATTGTACCCTTTTGCTAACATGTTTTTCAATCGAAATTGACAGTTATTACCAGCATCAGTGTGTTTCTGATGAAAAAGACATATGGACCAAACGCACCGAAAAAGGCAGACGTGGCAAAAGGTTCCGCATCACATTCGTGAAAATAAAATATGCACATGCATGCTGTGACACCCTACCAATGAAAGCGAGTCCCAAACTCGCTTGTAATCATTTTCGTTTTGACACAATCACCATGCCACGACTTACGAGAGATCAGAGGAACCACGTCTGGGGACGACTGCAAGTTGCCCAGACTGCACAATCATTTTAATGTTCATGTTAGGGCAATCTACTGACTGCAGGAGTGGTATCAGGTCACTAACAGCATCCAAGACGTCCGCGCAGTGGGCGACCTTCAGTAACATCACAACGTCAAGACCGACAGATTGTGCGCAACCATCTGCATGATCGCTTCCCCAGAGCGAAGGAAACAGCACGGCACACCACTGGGACTAACAACAGACCCATCAGTGCCGATTCAGTGCGTCGAAGTTTAATTTACGCGGAAGTAACCTCTGCTGTGACAGACCAGCAGTCCTGTCCTCACCGCTCATCACCGCCAAAACCGACTAAAAATGGGCAACTACCTATCAACATTGGCGTTATCAACAATGGAGAACTTTGCTTTTATCTCATGAAAGCCGATATTGTATTTCGACAGTCGATGGCAGAGTGAGAGTATGGTGAAGGTGTGGGGAACTGTTTTCCAATGAGTGTTTTGTTGAAAGAGACACGTGGGGTGGTCCAAGCATCATGGTGTGGGGTGCAATCGGTCTGGACCAGTTAGTTGACACCGTGGTGTTCCAGAATCTTGGTCCAGGATGAGGAAATGACGTGACAGCTGCTCCCTATTTCCACCAAGCCATGTACCACATTTTGGACGTTACAGAAATCACATCTTCCAGCAAGACAACGCACGTGCCCACACTGCCAGAGCAACATTGGACTTCCTAAGACAACATTGTATCCACACTTTACAATAGCCTGCACTCAGTCCGGATTTAAGTCTAATAGAACACCTTTGGGCCAAGATTCAAAGAAAACTGAATGACCTCCAACCAAGGCCGACAACGGCGGCAGGACTCGATGATGCATTTCGTAGAGTATGGACCCAAGTGCCTATGGCCTTCATCAACCGGCTAATTCATCCCATGAACAGACAATGCAACGCTTTCATCGATGCCCGTGAGGCCACACACAATACTGACATTGGGGTATCTTAATGGTACCATTTTTGGTGATTATGCTTGTGTGAACTCTAAATGTGATTCCCGAAAATGTATTAACAATAATTGTCAAATTTGAACTCAATCCTCCGTTTTGATTGTTAATTAGAGTGAATTAAAATGTGTGCTTTTTCGAAACCGCTATGGGTGCGACATTTCTTTTGTGGTTCAGTATATTTGCCATTTCATCGGTACGATGTTGCGTCAAACGGACTATACACACAGTCCGTGTACTGGATAACAACATAATAACTAAATAAATAGTCTATTTTGCTCCTATGATTCAATGCTGAAGTATACATGTTCAGTGGTGAATGGCTATTTGACTTTACTGTTATGTGTGGTAATCAGCGTTATATAATTTATCATGTTTTTACACAGGATTCAGCAACACTCCAACTAGTGACAGCGGTGTGATATGTGTACATGTGTAACGAGATATGGTCAGTCAGTAAGATGCTTTAAGCTTTTGTTACACCAGGTCATATCAGATTCAGTGAAAGCCGAAATGACGCTGACCCCAGTTATCAATCCGCCGATAAGGTATAAAGTTCACAACAGTGCAGAGGGAACAACTTTGACAACACTCCGAAAAGTCAAAATGCATTACAGCTGATGTATGCTCGACTCCTACCATGTAAAACTATAGTTGGTCTTATTCATAGGCTGATCCAGAGGGGGGGTGGGGTGGGGTGGGGTGGGTGGTGTGCAGGGGTGCGCACCCCACCTTTTCTCATAGTGTGTCCCCTTTTTCTCTCAAAACGCTGTATCCGCCCCTGTTATTGGATTCTTTGTTGTTTAACGCCACACTCCAGCTATTTGGCGGAGGTCTGGAAATAATCGAGTCTGGACCAGACAATCCAGTGATCAACAGCATGGACATCGGTGTACGCAACTTGGACACGATGACATGTGTCAACCAAGTCGGCAAGCCGTTCCCGTTAGTCACCTCTTACGACAAGCATGTGTTGCTGAAGACCAATTCTGTCTGGACCAGACAATCCAGTGATCAACAGCATAGACATCGGTGTACGCAACTTGGACACGATGACATGTGTCAACCAAGTCAGCAAGCCGATCCCGTTAGTCACCTCTTACGACAAGCATGTGTTGCTGAAGACCAATTCTAACCCGGATCTTGACGAGTGATTACAGTGTTGGTGTGTCCGGCAAATATTATAGGTCTATGATACGTGATATTGAACCGACATCCTTCATCACTACACTACACTTCCATCTTGGACAGCCATATTGTATACATTACCACATAACGTGTCAAGATGACCCAAAGTACATTGCAAGAATATATGTTCATACAAAACGTGTTATATAAAATGTTGGGATTGTGTACCAAACGATATGTCGGTGAAGTCATTTCCTTTCAGGTGAAATACACACCCACTGAAAACTGAGACATCACTGCAGCTTAGTGTACAGGAACTTCACATGAATCCTGAAGCTTTTCTATGACTGGAAAATAGCACAGATTCTTTCCGGCTGTTTGATATTTGTAGATGCATGTATTGTGTTTGTGTGGCTTTATAAATAAGCCAGATCAAAAGAAAACACTTCAGCAAACCTAAAACATCGCTAAGCCGTTACGCATTAATCGTTAAAATTGATCTGGATCATTTTCTACAAAGGTAGATATTCTATACACGACAAACTCCATGCAGCTGAAGGAAAGTAAATTTAGTGCTTGTTGTCATTTGATGATAATGTAACACGAAACAGAAAGTATTTCAGTGGGGACTCGCATATAATAAGAGGGAACAATAGAGAGATGGGCTACATTTTCTGATGGAACAATAGAGAGATGGGCTACATTTTCTGATGGAACAATACAGAGATGGGCTACATATTCTGATGGAACAATACAGAGATGGGCTACATATTCTGATGGAAGAACATGCAAGAATACAAAGCAACATTAAGACAGACCACTCCTTGATAATATACGACTGACAAAAAATAAGGGACCCTATGAAATAATAGTGAAGCTTATTGCAATATCATGACAATGTAAGACAAGAAGAGAAAGACATTATCTCAGTTGGGACTCAGATACAGTAAGAGGGAACAATACATAGTTGGGTTACATATTCTGATGGAACAACGTTCAAGTTAGGCAATACATACATGACACCTTGGAGACATACTGTTGATAATAACATATGGTTTCCCACCATTCCCCTTGCAGAACTCATTGAACTCATTGGACGAAAAAAATACCCAGATACGCTAAACAGCACGATCATGTCAGTATAGTTTTGGGATTACCTGGAATAACTGGGATTGGAATAACCTTTTATTACTTGACAGGAATGCCAGTTGGTACATGCGCTGATGTTATGCTATATACTAGTGACTACCGTAATCTGAGTGAGTGAGAGAGTGAGTTTAGTTTGACGCCGCACTCAGCAATATTCCAGCTATATGGCGGCCGTAATCTGATGCTGTAAATACTGGAACCTATTTGTTGTACCCTCACGCTCGTTAATCAATGTACTTTGTACATTCATTGTATCTCTTTACTATGATCTATTTCTTATCATTGAGGTTAAACAAAAATACGATTAAACGGAAGTTCGATTTAAGATAGACAAGTATCACCTGACGGTTCTTTGTCATCGTAAGAGAGAGGCGTGGGCAGTCCGACGTATGAATGACCAAGGATGTATAATTTACGGTTCGTCATGTTGTGTAAAACTCCACCTACTCACGCGTACTCAACGGGGTATACTGTTCTTGAAATGCAGAACAGCGTCGATACACTGGTGCTAAAATAAGGGCACATGGCCCTGTTGATAATTGTAAATATACACATGGAAACAAATAAGGGAACACATGAAAAGACATGTGTTCCTTTATGCTTTTCCTGCTTTTCACTCACAGTGCAATACAAAACATGCGAAGAAACCTGGAAAAGAATATAGGAACACTTTTGCATTTATGTATTCCCGTATCTGTTTTCATGAGTATAATCGCCTGTTCCTGTTGTAGCTCTGTGTAATCCAGTGTTTATCGTTTATTCCATTGTATTCGGTCGTATTCCATTGTATTCCCTTTGATTCCCTGTATTTCATCATATTCCATTGTATCACATTGTATTCCGAAGGCTCAAGCTTGCCACACATTTTGTTTCATGTTTTCACTGCAACGGGTCAGGACCTAGATTACTATTGTTCGCAGATGAATTGCCTGAGCAATTTGCCGTCATCACCCTTCCACTTGCCGGATGGGATGATCATCGAGATACCTTTGGCTTTGTAGGGAGGTTCATTGGGCGCCCACGGTGGGTTCATGATCGTAGTTCCGTCCAACCACTTCATAACGCCACTGTCCAGTTCAGCCCCGATATAGAACTCAGCAGAAATACCTGCAGACAGAATTACTGGAATGTTACTGAAAGCTACAGCAGGCCTTCGCAGACCAATAGCGTAAACCATCATTTTGTCATAGCAGCACGACCATTACAGATGTAATTAGACCTGAATGAAAGTGTCACTCAACAGTCACAATGCCCATATCATAATAGGATGACATGCTGAATGAAAATGGCGGATCGGGACCGGTAGTTTTTTTATCCACAATCTGCACATGGTATTGACTCCAGCCTCTAACGATTTGACCTCAAGTTCAAGTCTGTCTTGAGAGATCCGTTTCCAAACTTCCGGTGACCATTGTTGACAGTGGTTACTGGAAAATGGAGATATGGATCCAGGCCGATATTCTAGTCCAAACATTGATTACACAACCGTCTCGTTTTTGCTGACTGGGTTCCGTCCTATTGCGCAACTTAGTACAATAACCAGTCCACAATTTTGAGACCAATTCATTCAACTGGATACATAAATATTAATTAGTATTATTTGATACATCTTACCACTTGTATATTGCGACACTACGCTCCTTCTAATCCTTGCAAACACGTCGTGCAGCGTGCTCTGTCGTACAGCGTGCTCTGACAAACGGAAATCTGGAAATCGTGGAAATCTCAAAACGAGGCTCTGCCGCTAGAAAGGTTTGGCGGTCTGGTACGGACTTGATATTATATTGATTACATGTTACAAAACTACGACCTCATCAAACAGGGGCAGTCTTTGACGTCTTAGTTAAGGTCATGCAGCCTACACCTCGCCATATAATATAGAAAAACTATGTTATTAAAGTTTAAAATTAAAATTAACTTGTTAATACCATTTTCTTGTGAAACAAGGAATTGGAATTCAGTGTAACCATAGTTGTTTGCGGTGTCTCTTTCACTTTCACATGAGAAAATTCGGATAGGCTAAAAAGTAAGTCATGGTCTGAATTGGTAAATGAGACTCATGTTTCGGTTTGTGCTGATTAAGTGACGAGTGACAGTCTACGAATCATATTAATTATGGTGGACTAGCACGTCACTGTACATGGCAATTGAAGGCTGTGACTGTGACTGTGGTCTAAGGACAGTCTTTGGCCCCGTTTAGAACCGTCAGTCTGAGTCACTACGAACTATGGAGTACTGCCAATTCCATACACTTACAGAAACAACGGATAACGACTTAATGAGGGTTTGGGGGGACAAATGTTTATAATGTGACGTGGATTTTGGCCTGTGTTATAACGTTTCTATTTGCTGCAAGACAAGCATGACACGGAAAATGTATAGACTAACGCTTAGACTCTGAATATATATAAAACTTTGATTGTAACAAATAAACACATTGAAATTGAGAAGGAGCCCCAGGAAGACCAGAGATTCAGAACCTGGAGAAATCTAGACTTGCTTGATTTAGGGCTTTACCATTGCAGGGGGAGCTCGGCTGTAGGGAAAATGATATGGTTCAGGGACTGTGAGACAGACTAATAAAACCTACTGCACCTCATTCATAAGAAACATTACTGTTCTGTTGTCTTCCAGACACGGATGAGACACATTATTGGTCAACTGACATCAAGCAAATACAAGATGCAGGAAACTACGTTTATAACGAACACGCGAACGAACTGACGGATATAACGAACTGCTTTTGTCCAGACCACCTGCATATTTTAGTCGAGATTAGTGTAAGGAACTGACTAGAATTAGTTGTCCTTTTGAGATCGTGATAACAGTACGTTACTGTATATAATACGGGTCAACTTCAAGACAAGCAAAACAGACATTACTGTTATCTTCAATACAGGACTGTAAGTCGATCATCTGTATTTACCTGCATTACTCAAGTGGTCAGTGATGTAGCTCTGTTTGGCTGTGGTGTTCAGGTAAATCAGATGAGTACCATCTTCCTCGCAATTGTCTTTAGCATCCTTCCAAGTTAACCCATCACTGCTAACTCGGAAGGTCAATTGGATGCTTGGGACGTTGATAAATCCATCGCCTAACACTGCAAGACACAATGGTTTTCGTAGTCATTTGGAAACGGTGAAACGAAATATGTTTATGTCAACTTAAACAATTGAAAGCATAATATAAGACCTCAGTTGACCCAATGTTTGGTCAACGTTGGTCCAAATAACGTTGAACCAACGTTGACCTAAAGTCTGAAACTCATGATATACAGTGATTATTCGCCGAGTGTGTTTCGGTATCATGAATAATTATGTACAATTATTAAATGTATTTTGCGAGCCATTGTAGGTTCATGGTATATGCTAGTATATGATATACATGAAACCCACGAGGGTAATACTCTCTTTATCAGTAATTAGTATGTCTGTAGTTCTTAAAGAGGCATGTCGGTCAGTGAAGTGCCATGTCTGTGTACACAATTATATACATGTTGGGGAACCTAATTGAGAACGTTAGTCACTAGTTTTGTGTGTGTTTATTTTAGCAAGCAAACATTGAATCAATGTATCGATCTTCAAAATAGTTCCTAATTGCTATCGGATACCAAGTAAATCGCACGGATAACACTCTCTATTGTATGATAACATGATTACGATCTAACCATTGGCCGTTGCCGCCGTTGTTGCAGTCGATGTTGTTGTGACCAATGCTGTCGTTTCCGGAGGTGTTGTAGTAGTTGCTGTTGTGGCTTCAGTTGTGATCACATCCGCCGTGGAAGTGAGTTCTGGTGTAGCCTCATCGTCGTCTGTTGAACTGATAGGTGCTACCGCTGGATTCGTAATATCTTCTGTCGTAGTTTTAGATGTTGCTGTCGTAGATGACATCGTGGCCTTCTTCTCGGCTACATATGAAGACACGTAATGCACGTGTCCCGGTGCGGCCTGGGAGGTGGACGCCGTGTACGCACGCATCTTATTCAGACAGCAGGACATGCCCGGCTTGTACACGAACACGCTGTGACATAGCTTGAGGCTCGAGCAGTCCTTCAGGCACTCCGTCACGGTGGTGACGTCATGGCATGATATCATGTGTGACATCACGGTGCGGTCATCTAGTTCGTAATCGCGTTTCCATTCAAATTCTTCAATAGAAACAACGCTGATCCTACAAAACACGTGTTGAGGCAGTAAGTAGATGAAACACTTAAAACAGAATACTCTGAATCAGCAATTTATGGAAATTTCATGATAAACTCTTTTCTCCCATGACAAAGGAATGTAAGACGTATGTATGCTTCCTTTGTTTCCAAATGAGGAAAATGCATGACATCGTGAATTTTGACATGAGAAAGATACAAATTATTTTGAAAATTGTACACCTTCGTATGTGATCTTTCTCATTTTAGCATTTGCTAAAACGGAATACGGCTAATGTTAGCACTCGCAACGAATGAGTTGAGTGAGTTGAAACGATTTTTCAAAATTTCAAGCAAGAAATAAGAGTAAATTTGATAATTTGTTTATCAGGTTCTATAGAAAATAGCAGTATGTCGGTAACGAAATCTTAAACTCTCCCCCCAACTTCAAAAACAAGTACTTACCATAGAGAAGCCGTTAAAAGAAGATGACTGCAAAGTGTATCAATGAAGCAGTACAACATATTCAGTGTACAGCCCTCAGCTGCTCAGTGATGTTCCAGGTAAATTGTGTTGACGACAGGGTAATATAAAACATTAAACACTGAACGTCTCATGACTACAGCTAGTCTCCAGATAACAACATAGTTTGACGAACAATAAAAGTAATGATCAATCGCGGCCATCCTCTCGAGCTTGCATGACAGCTCTCCCTGCACAGGAACCAGTGCGCTTATCGGCTGGTTGGGGAGAAATGTCAATGACACAAATGAATTGATGCTTCTAAAACCGTACAAAGACGCTTCCTGGACAAAGGAACAAACAACATCCCCTCTTCAGAATCTCACCGGAACATGCTTGTACCCATTCCAGGAAGGATTTGTTTTAAGGGCTGGAGTTACATATTGATTAAATGCTGCAGTGTTATCGTTACAAAAGCATTTAAGAGTGAGAAAAGGTTTATTCAGTAAAATGGAGATTCGCACCACCAAAACACTGTTACGGATCGAGAAGTATAAATATTATGATCGTTTGTCTGAAGATCGACCACCTATGCAAAACAATTGCAGACCTGGAACGGTTGATGATGATTTGAACATCTACCCATTCACGAGCATGAGACAGTTTGTCCCAAATTAAGTAAAACGTCAAAGATATGTGGTGATATGAAATATATAAGCCCCTTTAGTCCATATTTCTCTGAAGTGAGTGAGTGAGTTTAGTTGCCGCACTCAGCAATAGTCCAGCTATATGGCGGCGGTCTGTATATAATCAAGTCTGGACCAGACAATCCAGTGATCAACATCGATCTACGCAATTGGTATCCGATGATCCGATCCCATTAGTCACCTCTCACGACAAGCATGGGCTACTGAAGATGAATTCTAACCCGGACATTCACGGATGTTTTGTCTGAAGGTTTTTGTATAAACTGACCTTCATCGTCAGTAACATGAACCTTTTTTAATCTTTAAATTGGACAATTTCTACATTGCCCTTAATTACTTATTCCCACCTCATTCTATCAATGGATAATATACAAAATGGAAAATAAGAATCACACCACAAAACATTTTAACCCCCATATAGCCATTAATATTTACATCATAATTATGTTCGTAAGATTATTTTAACCTTTAGAGCTCACCATACATTGATTTAGATATGTTCTTGCAACGATTTAGGTCGACCACGAGTGACAACTCAAATAGAGAATACAGCCCTTCTCAGAATCACAAGGATCCATCCATTCATGGCAAGTGGCGTGTTAAACACAGAGTTGCTTCCATTTTGTCCTTTGTCCAAAAGAACTGTCCGAACTTTCATAAAATGTATGGAGCCGGGCGATCTATCCGTTGTTATCCCTAACGCACAAAGCAGCACGACTAGCCTGGTGTTGGCAATACTTCGCCCGATGAATGATTTATGTCAGGACAACCTGCCACATACACCCATAACGCTACCATGCCGGTATTCTTCAAAACAATGTAAATACTATTGAAAAGATAATCTGAAAATGGTTGACATTCACTATGTTACAAAATTTGTCACTGCATGCTGAGGTTTCCAGAAGAATTGTCCAGAAAGTATAAACCTCGACCACACCCTGTCCCCCGATAAAACACTACATAACATCCTCTAGGCTAGGTGGATTGGTAAACGTTGCACGTCAACTCTTTGTTCGCAATCAACATCGAGGTTACTTATATAACATAAAATATGTATACACTGTTATCTGTGACCGGTTTTAATCGTTAAGAAGCGACCACTGTTCGATGCTTTGTTTCATTTTTCTTAATTTTTCATCTGTTAATGATGTAAACATCCGTAAACTACTTGCATGTTCCATGGTGATGCATTGGTATACATAAATCATGAAAGAGTCACTGAAAATGAGGTAAACCATTTTAACACTATAAATACAAATTGTTCACAACTTGCTAGGCAGATAACGTAATAACATTCATCTTCGAGAATAAAAACAAGCATTGGGACATTATTTTAAATTATAATAGATTGACAATAATGAAACTGTGTGCACGCCTATTGCACAAGACTCTGCAGATCATGTTCTTCAAAGCACTAATATACTCAGCGGCAGAAAAGACGTCAGTGCGAATTCAAAATTAGATAGGCACTGAAATCAAATCATTACAGAAATGGAAACATTTTTTTGTGTACAATATATTGACACATCAATGAATAACTCAATACAATTTCAAGACATTAATTACGTGAACGTTTGCAGTCCATTCAGACTCTTGACTTCAGTATCTAGTGTAACAACCACGAGCGGCAATAACTGCAGCACAGCGTCTATGCATGGAGTGCACCAATCGATTGATGAAGGCCACTGACACCTTGAATCACACAATCAAGGCCCGGCGCAATAAATCGGCTGTGTTCGGCCTTGGTATGGCATTATTCAGTCTCCTCTGAATTTCGTCCCAAAGATGTTCAACTGTGTTTAAATCAGGACTAAGGGCTGGCCACTGCATAATGTTGTCACCGTTCTGTTGTAGGAAGTCCCGTGTAGCTCTGGCAGTATGGGCCCGGGCGTTATCATGCTGGAAAATGTTGTTCCGGTCCGGGTCTGATAGCATGGTCGATGTAGCGCCCCGCTGTCGTGCCGCCTCCTCTCCCTAGACCAATGTTCCGGAACACCACAGGACCCACTCTCAGGTTCAGGCCTATTATACCCCATACCATGATGCGTGCACCTCCCCATGAGTCTCTTTCCATACCACATTGGTCTGAGTAACGCTGGCCACGTCGTTGCCATATTCTTGTACTGCCATCTGCAGTTGATACGCAGTAACGACTCTCATCTGTGAACATAACAGTTCTCCATTGCCTGTATCGCCAGTTTTGTTGTTGTAGGGCAAACTGTAGACGTTCACGTCGATGACGAGGGGTGAGGATAGGTCCACGGTAAGGTCTACGGCAATGGAGGTTCCCGCTGTTTAGACGTAGGCGTACTGTATCAGTAATGATTGGTCTTCCGTGTGTTCCCTCTGTCTGTTTCGGATGCCTGCATGAAGGGATTCTGTAAATGCTGTCGCACAACATGACGGTCTTGTCGTCTTGTGGTCACCCTTGATCTGCCAGTACGGGGGCGATCATTTGTGGTGCTGGTGGCCCGGAAACGTTGCTGCAGCCTTTAGATGGTCCAACGCTGACCTGGAAGTGATTGGCAACTGCTTGTGCAGTGTGGCCAGCTTCAATTCTCCCTAACGCCTGGTTCCTCTGAGCTGTCGTGAGTCGCGGCATCCTGCTGACGTTGTAATGTGAATGTTTCAACCAGGTTTGGGGGTGCAGTTTATAGTGCTGGTCCTTGTGAACAGCACTTGCAGCATGAGTTGCATGAAAAACATGGAGAACACCGTACCATCTCCGAGATCAAGTTGCGTTTTTGAGACCATTTCCTGGGTTCCATTCTGAGTTTGGGAAGAAAAGGCTTTGCTCAGGTAAAGTTGGAGATGTTGTAAAAACTATACCATCAAAACAATAAATGAGTTTACAGTTATCGGTTTCTGCGAAGGAAAATTCCAAACTGACGTGTCTTTTGCTGCTTATTATATTATAACCCCTGGCAAGTGATGAGTATACGTTCCAATTTCATTTTCACCCCTTGGGAGTATGTAACATAAGCTGCCTGTGGGGCTCTAGAAGGCCAACATCCACATCAAGTCGTTGTGCAGTAGAGCATGGGTACACAGCGTCACCGTAATAAACAAAATAAATGAAGTCATTGGCCAATACCCAAAGGCTTGAAACCGAAAAGAACGGTGAATAAATACTTGACAATGGAATTCATTTTTAGCACACACAGTTGTTGCCATTAGGACTCATGGTCATAAAATACAGTTATGCTCAAAACAGCTCGATAACGTAAGCATAGTTGTGGATTTAAGCATCACTTGGAAACGGCGCTAGTTGATTACATTTTATTACCTGACAGGAATGCCGGTTTGTACATGCGCTAATGTAATGTTATCCTCCGTAAAATACAACGGTGACAACGTAAATACTTGAACCTATTAGTTGTGCCTAAACGATCACTGTACTTTGTATTTCATAGTATCACTTTACTACTATCTACGTCTGTTCATTGCCGTTGATTTAAAAATTCGAATAAACCGAGTTATCCAGTGTCACCTTACTGTTCCTTTGTCACTGTAACATAAGGGCGTGTCACATCGCGGTTTGAATGACTTAGGCTGTGTATCGTACAGGTCGCCATGCGGCGTAAAACAGCACCTACCCACGGGTTAAATTGGCTACAGGTCGCCGATGCGGCGTAAAACAACACCTACCCACGGGGGTATACTGTTGTAAATGTAATACAGAACAGCGTCGATACACTGGTGAATATATAAGTTTACATAACATACACGTTAAAGGCAAGACTTTTATTGATGTCAACTTCTTTATTGTGAAGTATATTCTCACTCCTTCATCACCTGATGAAGGATACTTCGAAACGTCGTGTCCATCACAATAACGAAGTTGACATCAATAAAATTCTTGCCTTTAACACGACGTTTCGAAGTATATTCTTATCCCTTCATTCTTGCTTTTATGTGTGTCACTTCTATATGCCATTCAAAGACTCAACATACACGTTGTGGCATTGTTTTACATTGTATTCCTGCGAATTCCTGAGTCTTCCTTTTGTAGTTGTTGGTAATCCAGTCTATTGTATTACCCTTTATCATTGTATTCCTTGGTATTCAGTCGCTTTCCACTGTAATCACGTTTGATTCCCTGCTTTCCATAATATTGCTGCATATTTCATTATGTGGCATTGTATTCCGATGTGTGCCATGTATTTCTCGAATGAAGGCTCAAGCTTGTCACAGATTCTGTCCATTGCAACGGATCAGGACCTGGATTACTATTGTTCGCAGATGTATTGCTTGAGCAGATTACAGTCTTCATCCTTCCTCTCGCCGGATGACTATGTTTCTAGGTTTGTCAGTACTATACCTGTCCTCGAGAGTGTAGTGTAGCAGGGTACAGTCTAGGGCCTACATCAATGCAGAGTTGTTTTGTTCTACGCCGCACGCAGCAAATAATCCAATGATTGACATCGATATACTAAAAACCGGGATGCGTACCAAGGAACCAATAAACCAAGTGGCAACCCGCTCCTGTTAGTCGACTCTCACGACACGCACGGGTTGCTGAAGACTTCCTTCACTCACTCATTTAATGCTGAAATGAAAGCGATATTTCATGATATAAATTGATTATATATATACTCAGTCAAAACAGAAACTTCACATTCATTCTTCAGGGCACTATAAAAGAACAAGAGATGGTAAGATGGTTAAATTGTTTTTATTTCATTGCTGAGATCTGTGTGATGTACTCGATACACTGACAGTGCCATAATCAGTTCCATTAGGCTACACCGCCGTTCCAAAACATGGGTATACAGAATGTCAAGTCACAAAAATAAAAATGCGAAATTTCTCAGTTCAATATCGTGTATGGCAGCCCCGCGCATTCACCACTGCCAAACACCGTCTCCTCATCGACTGTCTGATGCTTGTGAACACGTGGTTGGGGATTCTGCGCCATTGCTCTTGCAAGGCAGCGCCAAGTTCCTGCAAATTCTGAGGTTGGTTACTAAGACCACGAAGCCTTCTCCCAAGTGCACCCCAAACGTGCTCTATTGGATTAAGGTCAGGGGACCTCGATGGCCAGTCCATGACGTTGATTCCAGCGTTTTAAAGGACATTTCGTGTCAACATCGCGGTATGCGGCCGAGCATTATCATGCTGGAACTGTAGACCTGGGCCATGAGCCACCATGAAAGGAACGAGTTCAGGGGTGAGCACCTAGTCGCGGTAAGCAGCAGCTGTGAGGTTTCCACGGATGACCAGAATGTTCCCACAGAAAGCACCCCACACCATGCAACTTCCGCCCCCGAATCTGTCGACTTCCTGTACACAACATTGGGCATATCATTCACGACGTCGTCTTCAGACTCCGCGTCCGCGAATCTGAGGGTAAACCTGGATTCATCGCTAAATACGACTCGATTCCAGTCTCTCTGGGTCCATCAGAGGTGACGTTGGGCCCCCAGCAGACGTTGACGTTGATGAAACGGCGTCAATGTTGACCCACGATATGGACGTCGGGAATGGAGATTGGCAGCCTGCAACCGATTTCGAATGGTCTGTGAGGACAGTCGACCTCTAAACCTCAGCCCTGGTTCGTGTAGCCGGCAGAAATCTGTCACGTAGTTAACGTAGGACGATTTGACGGTCTTCTGCTCGTGACGTCTCACGTGGACGACCCGACCTTGGGCGATCAGAAGTGGTGCCAGTTTGTTGTAGCCGACCTCGCAAGTCATACACAGTACGACGGCTGCATCCCATTGCTCTTGCGACGTCAATAACTGATTTTCCTGCTTGCAACATGCCAACGGCACGTTCACGTTGCACATTTGACAATCGTGGAATTTCAAGTACCGTTAGAACTGTGGTTTAAAAGTGTTTTTTCAATTCTTGGGGCCAATGCAAACACGTGCATATGAAGAAAACTTCGATGCGAAGATCACGTGATCGACTGCACGTGCAAAACCTGATTTGGCACCAACGTCATTTGCACGACGAATGGATGGGTTTGAGTGGGTTTTGCTAACGTTTTTCTACAGTCGAAAGATAGTGATCCCATTTCGGATACATAGATGTATCATCAGAGAAAAATTATTCATTTTGTGCCCCCATATTGCTTAAGACCTTAAAGCGCTAATATTATTACCCCGGTTAGCTGAAGAGTGGGCATTCGATTTTCTTTTTTACCTCATTGGGAGTATATAACGTAAGCTAACAGCCACAATATCCTGTCATCCTACAGCAGTGGATGGGTACACATAATCACAGTAATAAACAGTAAGTCATCGAGTAATACACAAAGGCTGGAAACTCTAATCAACATTATCCCTGTAAATTTCTGCCTGTTCCTTCTGTAGTTCTGTGTAATCCTGTGTATTGCATTGTATGACCGTTATTCCATTGTATTTCTGGGTATTCAGTTGTGTTCCATTGTATTCGAAGTATTCCATAATATTTTTGCATATTTCATGGTATCGGTTTCTATTCTGAAGTAGTACATAGCACATGCATTTCTCGAATGAAGACTCACACTTGCCACATTTATTGTTTTCAAGTTTCAGTCCACTGCCAAGCGTCAGGATCTAGATACCTATTTCTCGCAGATGTATTGCTTGAGCGGATTACAGTCATCAGCCTTCCATTCGCCGGATGGGATGATCATTAAGATACACTTGGCGTTGTTGTGAGGTTCACCAGGTGCCCACGGTGGGGTCAGGATCATAGTTCCATCCATCCACATCGGGGTTACGCCATTAGACAAGACAGCCCCGATATAGAACTCAGCAGAAATACCTGCAGACAGAATTGAACAGATCTTGTATCTGAAAGCTAACGTTGCCTCTTAGATACTTTTCTTGGTGTCCCCCGTCGTGATATTGCTGATTTTTTTACTAAACGCTAAAGTAGACCATTGCAGACCAACTACGTAAAATATAAGAAAGATATGATAATGCCAATCAAACAGATCAGCGTCAAACAGCATTTTATAGTGGTCCTTTACAGTTGTGATAAGCGTACTTTACTGTATATAGTACTGGTCTACGTCAAGATGAGCAAGACTCACATTACTGGTCTTCTTCAGTTCAGGGCTGTTAGTGGGTATTGATCACCTGTATTTACCTGTATTGCTCAGGTGGTCAATGATGTAGGTCTGTTTGGCAGCAGTGTTCAGGTAAATCAGATGACCGCT